>NC_138766.1:77074762-78549290 GCF_965113315.1 Podarcis vaucheri
ATATAGCAACTTGCTGATGTAAACCAGTTCTTGTCTTGACAGAAAACTGTTTAGTTTTCTCTGTTACAATCTCGTCTCTATCCTTTTTGGGAAGGGGCAAGGAGGATGGCATCCTTGTCTTTCCCTGGAGCTGAATAACAATGTATCATGAGCTTGCCACAAGGTATTATATTATATTATATTATATTATATTATATTATATTATAGGTAAGGTAAAGGTACCCCTGCCCGTACGGGCCAGTCTTGACAGACTCTGGGGTTGTGCGCCCATCTCACTCAAGAGGCCGGGGGCCAGCGCTGTCCGGAGACACTTCCGGGTCACGTGGCCAGCGTGACATTGCTGCTCTGGCGAGCCAGAGCCGCACACGGAAACGCCGTTTACCTTCCCGCTAGTAAGCGGTCCCTATTTATCTACTTGCACCCGGGGGTGCTTTCGAACTGCTAGGTTGGCAGGCGCTGGGACCGAGCAGCGGGAGCGCACCCCGCCGCGGGGATTCGAACCGCCGACCTTTCGATCGGCAAGCCCTAGGCGCTGAGGCTTTTACCCACAGCGCCACCCGCGTCCCTAGTATATTATATTATATTATATTATATTATATTATATTATATTATATTATATTATATTATATTATAATTAAATCCAATTATTATGGCTGTGCTTATGAGAAAAGACAAAGTACAAAATTCATCAAACTTTTTAGGATCACTGGGTTCAATGGCAGGCTCAAGCACATTGTTGAAAACAGAGGCACTTAAACATGTTTAACTTTAGCTGGATCATGCCCAAAGCACTTAGAGGCAAATGTCTGTCACTTCCCACTGTTATCTTCTAACAGTGATTACTACTGCATTTACATTTATGTGTCTGTAAGCTTATAGCTAATCCACTAGTGCTAATTGCAGTTGACCTCTAGTGTAGTAAGGAAGCAGGCAGCTCTCAGCTGGGGTAAAAGTCACAAAAATGTAAAAGATTCACAAGCTTGGAATGAAGAAAATGCAAGACGTTATCGTGCCTCGTTTAATCTATGGATTAGACTGCACACATTTTAACCCAACAGAACAAATTGTGTTGAATTACCAATATGTATGGCATCAGCCTGTCTTTTACTTCTGGCCATTGAGCATTAAACAAGCCGTTGTTGACGTGATTGCATTTGCCATACGAACAGTGTCCCTCAATCTACATGGCATTTTCCAACTAGGGACAGTAGCATTGTCAAAAAACAAATAGTTCTTACAAGACAAGAAGTACAACCAGCATCAATGTTGCAATATCCAATTCATACACCCTCTCTTTTGTTGCCCTGTATGAAGAATGGAATAGTGTTTGTTGTCTTAGTCCATAGGTCAGGGGTCAGCAAACTTTTTAAGCAGGGGGCCGGTCCACTGTCCCTCAGACCTTGTGGGGGGCTGGACTATATTTGGGGGGGGGGAATTGAATTCCTATGTCCCACAAATAACAAAGGTGCATTTTAAATAAAAGGACACATTCTATTCACGTAAAAACACGCTGATTCCTGGACCTGTATTTAGAAGGCGATTGGGCCGGATCTGGCCCCCAGGCCTTAGTTTGCCTACCCATGCCATAGATGATAGCAGAATGCTTCTAACTGCTTCTGGGTGCACCTTCATAATGACACTACTCCTACTCTGGTTTTTGTCTTTTTTTCCCTTCTTTTTTAAGCAACCCATTTTGCTGCTCTGGACTGCTATCTCTTGGACCAACTGTGTGACATCACACGTGTTTCCTGACACAGTGCAGGCCAATGCAGCCTTCTGCTAGGCTGCACAAGTCCCAGCAGCAACCCCCCAGCATTGAGAGGGCAAGGTCCCCTTCAAACAAAATATTGAGGGGACCGAAGACACCTCAGTCCCCTAGAGTTGGTGCATCTGCCCTGAAGTCAAACAGTAGGATGCAACTCCAGAATTTGGTGTGAGTGTGTGAATGAGGCACAGAAGGAAGGGGTGGTTTTCTCTCTCAGCCTCAACTGGCCAAAGAGCAGAATCACCAGAATAAAGTCGTATAAGGCCATTCATTTAAATGCTAGCAAGAGAAGAAGGAGGACTTTCCAGTGTTTCATCTGAGGCTGACTTGAAAATTTTGCCATCAGTAATCCCAGTTAACAGCACTGACTCATTACAGTCAAAGATAAAAAACCCCTGCTGGTTGCAATTTTGCAGACATAGTTGTGTATATGAGTCCCACTGCTTTCAATATAACTTAAATACAGGTTAATGACACAGGATTGTAACAATTGACTATAATAACGCAGGAGATGGAACTGAGAAAACGATACGTCCACAATTGACCATCACAGATAGGACTTGAGAGATTTCCTTGGTCAATCTAACTTGTCATGCGTCATGAGCATAACATGCTAATTCAAAGTCTTTTGACTTCACAATGTAACCGGGTTTTGGAAACAATTGCCCAAATTGCACAGTATGAGGTGGAAGACTGAAAATGGGGCAATTCTACTTTTGGATACTCGCCCACCTTTTAAAAAAAAGAAGGAATGAGAGTGAAAGCCCTGCATATAGAAAATGTGTACATCAGAAATAAAATAGTTAGTGTCTCTCTGTGGCCTCTACAAAATATAATATCTCATCTGCAATCTGAAATTGTAGGGTTCAGAATTGTATCACCTCTGTTTACCACCTCATCTTATACAAGACCTGGCTCTACGTGTAGCATAAAGAAGAGGTTGAATAGACTGGAATTTACTAGTTTGGACTGCAGGTGAGAAGCGCCATTTTCTAAAGCTCTCATGTAAAAAGTCACCTGCAAATTAAAAAACAACCCCAAAACAAAGTAGCACATGGGAACTGCAGTGCTAACTTTCCTATTTTGTACTGGAAAACATTAAAAATGTGATATTTTACCTGTGCATTACCCTCTCAATATTGTTTTATTTTACCATCTTAATATGGCAAAATATGGTTTTATTTTTTGTTATTTGTTGTAAGCCACTTAGAGATCATTTTTGTGTGACGTGGCATATAAATATATGAAAATGTCAAATACATACATCTTATGACACTATCACCTCAAGATAACACTGCTGCTGTTGCATGTGTAGACTGCTTATAGAATGGCAGTCTGTCAAAACAGATATGCCACATCTAGTGCAAATATGTTAGATGTCAATCAAAAAATAAAATAAAATCCTATTTCTATTTCCTAATCTGCAAAAAGTCAAAAAATATCATGGTCTTAACTTGTGCAAAATTTCCCAGGAGGTTATTTCTGTGGTAAAATCTGTTTGCCTTCTGAGGGTTTTCCCCAATTTTATTGGCTTTTACACAGAATTTGTTCTACTGTGTGTAAGTTGTTTTGACATATTTAATTCCACAAGGGAACACTAGCCTCTTGGTCTTTCATCAGTCCCTTTGAGCTAACAATATCTGTGCTTGATTACTTCATATTTTTTAATAAGTCTCCTAGCTACAAATGTGATTTCATTTTATGAGCACAAGATGATAAGCTAATCAAAGTTACTGCCATACTGATGTAACTAAACAATGGGAATTTTAGCCTTCAACAATAAAAATTCTGTTGAAACAGAAATGGCAGGATGCTGCTGAATGGAACTGTAGTCCCTTTCTACCACTTTTTTTGTTCCAATTTTTAATTTTTAAAGCTATATACTTGCTTATAATTACAAATCAAATGCAAAAAAAATCCATGAAAACAAAGATAAAAATGATTACGGAATTATAATTACAAAACCTCTTCAGAATTGCACTTAGTCACATGATAATAAAACCAGTCAACCCTTTAAAATGAAGAGCCCAATGCTCACCAAAACTGTATTCTTAATCATTAGAGTACAACTTGTATTCAATTAAACAAAAGGCATATAGAAGAAGGGGGAAATTGGGGGGGGGGTGCAACCTTTAACGGTGAATTAGATAGCAAAATATAGACTCCACAATAAATCAGAGTAATATGAAACCATAATATATATTAGAAAACTGTAAACCCTTGCTTTATTCAGTAAAGGTTCCCCAATTTAATACAAATTTACCTTGCCATTGTCTGTTTTCTTTAAATCTCCCTTATCAGCACTTCTAATGAAGAATTGTCCACTAGATGCTAAGAACTGAGAATGTGTGTCTGGAAATGTTTAGCTTCAGCTACTACCCTAGAGGAAAAAGTTATGAAATTTGGAACTATATGATGGAGCAAAAGTGAAACATTTTTGGTTAGGAGTGCCAAAGTGGAATTCATACGATGTTTTGCCACAGTGGTGAGGTGGTACCATATATATTTTTAGCATGAAGATTGGTGTAATGAACACTGAGGCATGTGTTGAGGTAATGAATCACTAGAATCTGTCCCTATTCATATTTTGAACTCTTTTCTAAAATAGGCTGGCTTCTATGCAATTGGTCACTATGTCATTTTGCATTTATCACATCACTGCCATGTCAAACCAGTGATGTAATTTACCCTAACAGTTCATAAAAGTTTAATATCCTTATGAACTTGGATACCACCAGTTGGACCAAGGATTTAACCAATATGGGGCACTGCATCTCCCAGGGAAATAAATTTTAAAGCTTCAGCTAGTTTTTGAAACACTAGTAACTTATTTAAAAATGTTAACAATGATTGAACATTAAAATAATACAAAGTAGTTGTAAAAAACAATTACAATGCAATGATAATTAGACTGCGTAATAATAGATAAATGGGCAAGTCATTTAAAAGACCAGATTGCTTATATCCATCATAATTATAATACATAAGGAGTCTTCTGTACACTTCTGATTTGGGGAAATAATGGGATTCTCCCTCCAACACAAACATAGTTGAAAAAAGAAAAATTGCATGTATACAAAAGAGATAACTACATATGATCATTTCAGGTGTTCTCGGCTCCCTTTTTCAGCTATAGAACGTTTTTCCAATTTGAAATGAATGCAATTAAACTCTTCCAATTCTTTTGAAGAGTAACACTCCTTTCTAAAATCTTTCTGTAGTACATGTTAACTATTTTAATATTTGGTTGGGAGCCGCCCAGAGTGGCTGGGGAAACCCAGCCAGATGGGCGGGGTATGTATGTATGTATGTATGTATGTATAAATAAATAAATACTACGACTACTACTACTACAGTGGCTTTACAAAGGCTAACATAAGAAGTTATATATACTGGCCAACTCTACACCTACTTTCTCAATAAGCCCACAGTTCACCTACAGCAGCCTTTCTCAACCTTGGGTCCCCATATGTTGTTGAACTACAACTCCCATCATTCCTAGCTAGCAAGGCCAGAGCTCAGGGATGATGGGAGTTGTAGTCCAACAACATCTGGGGACCCAAGGTTGAGAAACACTGACCTACAGGAACCTGTAGCACTATATTGCTTTATGTAAATTTCTATTGTTGTTCCCTACTCAGAAATGGCCATTACAACATCTCCGAGTAACAGCTAGATGAATGGAGACCCGTGATGTCAAAAGATCCCTGCATTGCAGGGGGGCTGGGCTAGATAACCCTCGGGGTCTCTTCCAACTCTACAATTCTGTGGTCCTACGAATACAATCCATTGTTGTCAGAAGTGAACAGATAAGCTCAGAAGCTATTAATAGGCATTGCAGTACAGGAAGCACAGATGCAAGGCCATGACTGCAGGTTCCAGCCTTATAATGCTAACTCAGTCCTGCTAATCATATAGGTCAATGTTCAGTAACCTTCTTAATCAGTAGCTGGTAGCAGATCAGGTTAAAATAAATAATTCTTTAAAAAAAGGTTCTGAGAAATTGGCTAGGACACCCACACCCCGCCCCCTGCAAACAGGCCACACCCTCCCGTTCATTAGGAATCCAGTGGCATCTCTGATTAAATAGCTCATTAATATGGCTGTCTATAAGTATGAAACTTCCCGAGCAACAGTGTAATATGTTTTTAAGGAGGTTAGGTTTGAAAAAAGAGCATTATAAATGTCACATTTACTTCCAGCTGGAAGTGTGTGACAATACTGTATAAAATGTTGAAACATGCTTTCCTTTTGTTTTACTTTACTCATTTTTGTAATACAACCCTGGTTACTGGAAAATGCCTTACAGCTTTATTCAAAACACATGTTCCAAAGGGGGGGGGGGAGAGAGAATCTGAATGGGGAGAGAGAGAGAGAGAGAGAGAGAGAGAGAGAAAGCCTTTGACTCTTTCTGGTACATCTAACCAATATATCATTTGAGTGTGTTGCACTTTTTTTCTTCATGTCAGGCCCACTTTTATGTCGTTAAGATTTATTTAAACTAGTTTATTATATAATGAAGCTTGTCAGATCATAAGAACAAAGTCAAACAATATGCTCTCTATCAAAGTGCAACGTTTAACATAGAAGTTTAAGTATACATATCAAGTGCAATGCAATCAAGCAAACTTTAATCGAAAAATGCAAATGGTTCACATTATTAGAGCCACATCTGTCCTTTGAAGCACAATTTGGGATGTTTATCAAAAGCTACAAGTAATTATATTACTCCCTCCCATCTTAGCCGCAGATTTCTTAGACTGAAACCCTTTTTGATTTAACTCCATGGTCTTAAAAGGATCAGTATAGAAAAGGAAATAAATGCGGGGGGGGGGGGAGAATATACCTGGCCTTTCAGATCCTTAAGGCCTGCGAAAGTGGCAAAGAATAATATAAGCGCAATAAGAAGAACACAATTTACTGTATCAAAAATTCAGTATGAGGCAACTTAGGGGGGTGTTATTGGGTTTAGTTTTTATTATGCATTGTTTCTTTATATTCTGTTTTTATGTTGTAACTGCCCTGAGACCTGCAGGTATAGGGCGATATACAAATTATTATTATTATTATCATCATCATTATTATTATTAATTCTGCTGCAGCTTCTGAAACACCTACACAGAGCAGATTTTAGCTATCCAGTTAAGAAGCTACCATGACATGTACCACAATCACAAAAAATGTGGGTACTGGAGATTCATCAAAGAACACTCCAAACAATTTATTTTCCCTGTGAGTATACATTTAAATTTCATCCAAACTAAATTTATTTCCCGTTCAGAAATTGCAATCAAAGTAAGACAACAGTCCTTCAAGAGTCAAACATCCAAAAATAGGGCGAGCGGGCAGGGGGGAGCGTCCAATTTGTTCTACTCTTTACTAACTATACTACAAAGGGTCTTTCACTTGTACATAATTTGATCGTTTTAGCTGCAAGAGCTATATAAATATCTACCATTGTAAATGAATGTTCAACCTCAGCTTAAAAAATAATTACATACTATCAATGGGAATATGTAATTTACAGGCACATTCAACAACAGTGTATAGGCTAATACTTTTTATTACACTCACTAGAGCTGAATGAAACACTCAAACTATTGGATTCATTAAAACCTCATTCTTTTGCCAAAAAAAGGGGGTGGGGTGGGAAGGGGAGGTCTTTTATGAGTTCCTGGAAGTGTGTGTGTTATATTTAGTTCTTGTGAGTGTAATAAAAAGCAATACCCTGTGAAACTGACATTCATTACAGAAAACTTTTAGAAGTTACACGACTATGTTCAATATTGAGGGGGGAGATGCCAAACAAATGTAGCTGCAGAGCTAGCCTTAAAAGCTACACGGCAAAATGTACAATTAAGGTACATATCCTGCTTATGCTGTATGCTATTAACTCTCATTCATCATCTTGTACTTTGACAGAATTCCAGTTCTGAACCGCTTATATTTTACGTATCTTGTAGTAAGTTAAGTGCCTGAAGAATGAGTTGACTCATTAGGATGGGCAGCTAAGGCCATGGACCTGCGGGTTAGGAGAGGATGGCTGAGGAGAAGGGATGTGAGGTATTTAAGGGTTGTTGTTTTCTTCAAGCCAACAATCAACCGGGAGTTGCAACTTACAGAAAAGTGCTGTGCTTTGAAATCCCAACCATCAGGGTCTTCAAAGCACCTGAAACTCCCTTTCTGACCCTGTTTCAACTTCAACTACCCCACAGTTGATCATAGCATTGGATCATGTAGTCCAGGGGTCAGCAGACTTTAACAGCAGGGGGCTGATCCACTGTCCCTCAGACCTTGTGGGGGGCCGGACTATATTTGGGGGGGGGATGAACGAATTCCTATGCCCCACAAATAACCCAGAGATGCATTTTAAATAAAGGCGCGCATTCTACTCATGTAAAAACACCAGGCAGGCCCCACAAATATCCCAGAGATGCATTTTAAATAAAAGGGCACATTCTACTCATGTTAAAACACATTGATTCCCGGACCATCCACGGGCCGGATTTAGAAGGTGATTGGGCTGGATCCGGCCCCCAGGCCTTAGTTTGCCTACCCATGATGTAGTCCAACCCCCTACAATGCAGGAATATGCAGTCATCCCATACAGGGATTGAACCTGCAACCTTGGCATTATCAGCACCATGCTGATAACTCACAAGTGGGAGTGGCTTGGCTTAAACAGCATGGCAGGCCAAATGGGGAAGCCTGGCAGGCCTAATTAGGACAGTAGGCTGGTGGTTCCCCACCACTGATCCATATTTTAATCATGGATGAGGGGCCTGACCTGGTGTGCATTTCTCAGATTTCATCAATGCGGATTACTGGAGGACTGGAAAGGGCACTGGTAAGGACAGGGCATCTGAAAGACTGTGTCCTCTCATATGAACTTGCCTACAATCTAAGGTCTGCTTTGGAGGCCTTGGGGTAAGTCCCATCCCCAACAAAAGTTAGGTTGGTAGAACATGGGACAGGGCCTTTTCTGTTGCAGCACCCTAACTGTGGAATTCACTTGCCTATGGATACTTTATTTAGCCTCAGCTTTCTTGTTACTGTGTAGTATAGTGGTTACAGTGTTGGGATTAGGACCTGGGAGAGACCAGGGCTTAAATCACTACTCTGCCACAAAGCTCACTGAATGACCTTGGATCAGTTACCATATCTCAGCCTACTTTCACAGGGCTGTTGTGAGGCTAAAACAGGGGAGAAGGAGGGAGAACCAAGTACGTCACCATGAGCTCTTGAGAGGAAAGGTTGGAAAGAAATGTAAGAAAATGTTTTTGCTGATGTAACAGTGCAATCTTTGCATGTACTTCCCTGGTAATATACAAGTAATAAATAATAAGATGGCTGCTAGAAGCTATGTCCCCATGCAGTTACAGAACTAGTATGGAACTGCAATATGCCTATGATTCAAAGCAGGAACCAAGGTTAATTGTGATGCAACAGTGATCATCCATAAGTAGACCCTTTCCATATGCACAATTGAAGCATTATGAATAGAATCGTAATTGATCCGTTAATGCCAAGAGCTAGAATAGTAATGGATTGATGAAACATTATTCCAGTTATGCACAGAAGTTTTACAGTGCTACAATAACAAGACATAAAAGCTTCAGTGACAGAAAGTGTTGGGAACTCAACATAATCATAGTTCCAGGCAGGAAATTCTGGCCAAGCATAATATCTTTAGCAACCCTTGCCCAGTCATTTAATTAAAAAAATAAAAGATGGAAACTGATTTTTACTGAGGCCATTGGTCCAGCTAGCTCAATACTGCTACTCTCCAGGTTTTCAGATAAGGGTCGTTTCCAGCCCATACTGGTGATGTCCAGGATTGAACATGCAAAGCATGTGACCCCCACCCCAACCCAATGAAAAACCCAAATGATTTCCATTGTCAGCCTGGAAATGGCTCACATCACTACTTGAAACCCATGTACATTCACACATGCAGAATTATCACGATCAATGGTGATTTTCATGTGTGAACGAGATCTTCAAAAAGATTTTTAATATCACATTAGGATTACCATAAACATGAAGGTACTCCTGCAATGGTTTACAGAGATACAGTTCACAAAGTGAGTCATCAAATATCAGGTGTTGAGCAGTCAAGTGGTGGGCATCAATGGTGATTCTGAATGCTCCAACAGTGGGGACAGAATCTACACAATCAGAATAAAACCTGCATTTTTACTTTTTGTGGGCCGGATGTGCTATGCTTGCCTGGAGTCTCAGCTATCTACCATCAGCCTGGGCCTTCTCCAGGGTTGTTGTGGGGGCCTTGCCCCCAGGTAGACTCCCATCTCCATCACTGGGGCCCACTGGGCTTCCCTAGCAATAAGTGCAGGCAGTAGCACACTTCTGAGCGGTGGTAGACTTGTTCCTGTTTTCATTTCCAACAATACCTGTGATACGGCATCACTCCAGAGTAATTAAACTAGAATGACAGTCAGACACAACCTATGACTGCTGGGATCAGGAGTGGCCGATAGGAGTTATAGGCTAACAACATCTGGAGGGCTCCACATTGGCCACCCCTGCTTAATAGCACCAGACTGGATTTTTGATTTGAAGTGGGAACCATCAGAGTTGACAGCTATTCGCCCTGATCACAGTGCTTGAGTCCCAGCCAGATGCTCCTATTGGCCCTGCCTTGAGGACCCAAAGAGTAAATAGCCATTATATTTCAATATCATTCCTCCCCATGAGAAAAAAGTGTTTTGAATTGCATTATCTATTTATCTATATCACAATCAGCACACCTCATACTTTGGATAGCTCAAACACACTTTTTACCTCTTGCACCGGAAAATACTTTCTTTTAAAAATGTGTCACAGTAAGAAAAATGCAACCTGAAAAGATCACACCCCTTTCTCTGCACACATAATCTGCACTAGGCAAAGCTCCTCTGAGCATGCATAATTCCGTTTCTCTCTATAGAGGAGTGACTTAATTATCCAATTGAGTTTAATACATAAGGCAGAATTACCAACCTCAGCAAAGGTGGATTTTAAAGGGAAAAGGCCAAGCTGTGAATCATGCCTGCATGCAGGAGGAAGGCTCCCTTATGGGTGGGTACTTCAGGTTTATAGAAGACATTTAACTTTTAAATGTTTATATTTCACTACTCACTAACAGTTCTTCCATGGCGCACTTGTGTACACCAGTACATGTTCAGAAAAATGACTGGAATAATACTTCTCTGTCCAAATGCTGTGACATTTATAGGTCTTGTAATACCAAATAGTGGATTTTAAAAAGTATTTTGTTCTTAGTTAGCCACTGATGGGTCACAAAAATTCAAAATGGATACTACATCGACTGAGAACTAAAGGGTTTTTTTTAATGTATGGGGAAAACGCTTCCTCTGTCACCACTCTTTTCCGTACTGGCTCCATTCATAACACTTCTAAACCCTAAAATGTAACTTATTTAAAAACTTCTTGTCCAGAGCATACGTTTAAGCTCCTTCAGGTTTTCTTAAACTTACTTCTGAAATGAATTTGTGCTGGTTTCAAAAGTTTACTGAACAGCAATTTCATCTCATGGTAACAAGGCCCCATTCATGTGGTTCATGCAGACCAATCCTGCAAAGTGAGACAATTTTAACCAGGAAACAAACTCTAAATCAGCTACGTAGTAATTGGGTAGAGTGACAGCCAACCTGCCAAGCCATCTTTTCAATCAAGTGATTTGCATTCTGTGCAATCTGCGCAGTGACAGATTTATTGCCCTAACATACGTGTACATACCTGTTTGACTCTGCTATCTAAAAGAACAAACCACCTTCCAATTATCAGAAGGAAACCCAGACAAAGTAGGTTTTAATGAGCCCATAAAAACTTCAGTTTTTTACTCAAGATTCACTCAACACCCTCAGTGATAATTAACGAAGGACATTCTGCTCTCATTCACACTCAAGTTAATAAATCTTATCAGGATATCTTGACATGCCCCAAGGGAAGGAGGAAGAGCCCACCAATAAAGTTGGCGTGCTGAAATTCCCATTGGGACCCCAAATCATTTTTCATATTCAGGAACTGCTGCTGAAGCACTCCCCCTTTGAAATGGTTTGGCTTACTGGTTTTGATGGGACAATGACCATATTATCATTTATCTTTTCACATGGTTCCAGTAACCACAGCACAGCTTTTACTTAGTGTTTGTTTGTTTGTTTGTTTCTCCTGAGTAAGCCACCTAGTCTGATCCTTTATCTTGTAGTAAGCAAAAGACCAAAAAAATACAGCTATCTCTTAAATCGTATCAAGTCAACTTTGCAATGCCAAAACTAAAACTAAGAATAATGCCAGAGGAGTTTCAACCAGTGTCAATCGTTTATCCTTGCAGATGACACTATGTGGAGCATGGGTCTTACCTCGTGATTGTTCTACATGCCAACGCTAACCAACATACAAAAATATTACATGCTGTGAGAAAGAAGCTCATGATGAATTGCACTACATGTTACAACAGGAGAGCTGTTTGAAGTGCTATTTGTGTCATCAGTGTAACATCAGAGTACGTACATTCTAAGTAATTTGGGCTGCAACAAGCTTTGGTTTGATAAATCCAATAAGTTTTCATATGGGGGAGCCTATGAATGAGTATCATTCAGTCCAACCTGAAATGATTTTTATCTGTAGCTATTGCGTGTCTCACTTGGAATGTTCATGTGATGGCTAAAAGGAGTAAAGCACCTCTGAGTCACGCTCAAATACATTGATCAGGGGTTGCATGCAAAAGAGTAATGATCGTGAGAGTAGTTTTCAGGTCTGTGGTGACCCATAATTCTTGTCAGCAGTGACCTGGGTATAACTAGGAGGTAGCTTGTTAGATGTAGTTGTACGTATTCTACTGTGACAGCTACTGAGGGGGAATTATGTGGCCTGGGAAAATATTTTATCCAATGTTGAAAAGGATTAATACAAAACTAAGACTCAGCAATTTACACCATTAGATTAGAAATGAGATGATGAAGATGATTTTGCACCCTTTCTCCCAAATGAACCCAGGGCATCTATAAAACATCTAAAAATAATTTCAGTTTACATTCAGACTGGGAAAGATTTCTGCTTGCAAGGTTTATTGGGAAAGGAAGGTTCTTCAGAAGGCACTCAAAAGACAACAGAGACAGCTAAAATTTAATGGGAGGGAATTCCAAAGAGCAGGTGTCACAGCACACCTTTCCACACCAATTCCTATACTGTGTGGAAAGGACCTCCTGAGAAGATGGTATCTACAGTGATCAATTGTGTATAGGGGTGAGATGATATTTCAAGTATACACAATCTGAGCTAAAACTTAAACAAGAAGATTAAAAAAGCATAAAGTCAAATGCAGAGTTCAGTTATAAATAAAACCTGATGAAGTTCTAATGCCCAATACACCCTCACTTCTCAAAAGCTTGGGCACACTCCAATGAATCAATAGTTTAATTAGAACTTAAAAGTCTGAACCAGGATTAATTTTAAAAAATGGGTGGGTGGGGTGGGAGTTATTCGAAACAGACAAGAGATGCCATAAAAACATGTTTTAAGAACATCTGGGAACTAAGAGTGGTAACAGCTAAAGTTCATTTGTTGGTTTTTGAAAAGTTGTAAACTGATTAATGGAAATCTTGTCATTAAGCCGGAATTGGTAATTATTAACAGTAAGAAATCAGAGTGTTAATTATTTTTCCAAAACACTTAACAGTCAAAAATGGAGCCAATTAATCAGGCACCTATTCAGCACGCTGGCTTCCCCTGTTTCATTGCCACTGCATGTCTATTTTGAAAGAAAATAGATTTTTCTAACAAACAAGGAATCTTGATTTTGGCTGCATTTGAACCAGAAAGAATTCCCTTTGCAATGAAATTTAGGGCAGCTATTGATTCGCAGATATTTTAGTCTGATCCTAGAAATATATCCAGCTACCTGCCTCTTTCTCCCTTCTCCATCTTTCTTGCCAAGCAAGGATTAAAAAACGGAAAAAAGAGGCTACACAGTAACAAGGTCAGTTTCTCTCTCTCTCTCTCCATACCAAAAGACTATCCAATGAGGTAATGGCTTCTTCTTCTCCAGAAAAGCTCTTTATTGAAGCTGGACAGAACTGAACAGCAAACAGCTCAGCCGGCCTGCTTTTATAGGCAGCCGGCTATCAACATTGTAGCAACAACAACCCAGGGTTTCCCGCCTAAAATAACTGACGTGGACCTGAGTGAAAACTATCTACACTATCCCCCTGCTGGCCCAGGGTGAGAACTTTAGTACATAACACTTCCAGTCCGCATTTTCCTCTGCCACAAACTAAACGCTCCTCCAGGCAATCTGTTTATTACGCATTCATCCTTATTTGCTTGCACAAAGCTTACATGGCAGTTAGACTTTCTGGTCTTCATTGAGCATTTCTTCTGATTTGTCCTTAATATTTCAGAGTGCCCATCCACAAGCAGTGGCCATAGAAAATTGGCTATTCACAGATACCAGACCTTTCAAAGTGATTTGCACATCTGTAAACTTGTCAAAAGAAATAGCCTACGGGCATGTGAGGGGGTGGAGTGGGAGCTGCTGCGTGTGTGAAAGACAAAAAATTCTGAGCACTATCTGAACAACATTTTCTCTTCTTTTTAATCATGTGCACAATCACATCAACATTCCTTTTAGTTAAAGTACTGGGTAGATTAGCTGGAGGCTCCCTTATAACTGACGTTAACTGGCAGGCATTGTTGGTGCTTTAACTAAATTCTGTTAAACAAAGCCTCCAGCTAATTGGTTGAGTTTCATCTTTCATGCACATAGCATCTTCCCTCACATATGCCTTGGGGCCATTTCTTGTTAAGAGACTGCAGATATGCAGATCACATGACACAGCCTTGCAAGTGTGTGGCTCTGGAAAGGGAAAAGCCAAGGTTCCTGTTGGCACTGCAGCATGTGATGCTCGGTCATACTCAGGCACAGGACTCCTTTATCTAGATTGGAGAGAAGTGCCTTTCTGCAATTAGCTGGTCTTGGGCAACGCAAAAACCCACACATGGATTTCGAGCCCCCACTTGCTGCGAAATGCAGAGAGCACTTCTGTAAATTCCATGGGGACTCAACAGGCAAATTAGACAACAGATGGCTGATGTTTCAAGCTGCAGTCCTCCTGACCTGAAAATTAGCCCCACGGAGCTCAAAGAGGCTTACCTCTGAGTAGACAGGTAGAGGGCTGCACTGTCAATGAACCTCTCAAAGGCAAATTATGGGCCTGCTTATACCAAACGATGATTTAATAATAAGCTTGACCGTGCAATCACAATGATTGTACGAAGCACAGATTCATCTTGCAGCCTCCTCCTATAAATCTGGGTGGTGCTGCACAGGATGGTGTCAGATGTCATCTCTTAGGGCTGCTCATCTGGCAGCTGTGATCACAGGAATCCCAAGATTCGACAGGGATAGTCACCTAATACTGCGCCTTATGAGCACAGCTGTAGCAGCAGCAGCCAATTGTGTGATTCATCCCTAAGAGGAAAAAGGCTTGTGGGTTATTGCTATTGCCAGGTTCTACTCCCTCCCATCATTAGTCCAGCACCTGGCTCTGTGTTTAAAGCACCCATCAAGCAAAGCAACACAGGAAGAGGATAGCAGGTATCACTGATTCCTTAATCTGAGAGTTGCTGCAATTTATTGCTATAAGGGGTCCTTTCTAATTTACTTCTCCAGCAAGTCCCTCTAGTAAACATAGTCTTTAAAGAAGGGAGGGTGGGAGAGAGAGAGAGAGAGGAAAGCAGGGATGCTGAAGTCCATCGGGAGGCAGACAACCCTGCCTTACTGACGGCAATGGCACAGTTCCCATTATCCTTGACAGAACAGAAGCAGTCCCCATGACTCAGAATCTTGGCAAGCTCTTGCAAATTCCACGTGACTGAAAGGAGAATTACTTTTAAAAAAGAAAAAAGGGGCAACACACACACACAAACCGAAACAAAATTGGCCTTAGTTTACGCATGCGACCATTCCTTATGGAAATGGATCCTAAAGTTGTGTGTCACAACATAGGTAATTTGTGGTTATTTCTCTTTGCCGTTCATCTGCAGCAAAGTTGTTTGCCGAGTCAAAAATTTCTCTGTGAGATACCTGTGTGTGTGTGTTTGAGGGTGGGGTTGTGGCGGAAGGGGAGACGAAAACAAGAAAGAGATATTTAATTAAAATAGGAAGGCAGATGGCCAGCTTTTGTTAAATGAGTTATTTTGCACACGAGTCACACACTGTTAAACGTTTACATGTTTAGGAACTATATGCTGCAGATGGAAATAACGCACACATTTTGAAAAGAAGTCCGCTGAGTGCAGAATACCTTTCTACAGAGAGTCAATCCTAAAGCACTTTTCTGATTAGCCTGCCACTCCTTTATGGACACAGCAGCAAGAATACCCTGGCAACTGAAGCCATCAACCCAGCATGATTTCCATTCAATTCAGTGGAGAATACATCAAAGCAGTAAAGATTATACCTACTTCTGAACCTAAATATTTGATTTTTTAAAATGAAAAATATTGTATTTACAACAATTTAATCAAGTTAATGCTTTTTTAAAGAGGAAAAATTAACTAAATAAAAGAGAATGAGGCTACAATCTTGGCACCCCTTATCTGGAAGTTAGTCCCACTGAACTAAGTGGGACATACCTCTGAGTAGACATGGTTAGGGTTTCACTGTAAGACTGTAAAACTGCAATCCTATACACACACAAACTTATCTGGCAATAAGGTCCATCGAGTTTAGTGTCTATGCATGGAATTACACTAGGTGGGTGACCTTTGGCCCACTGGATGTTGCTGAACTACAACTCCCATCATCCTTGGCCACTAGCCATGCCTTGAAGGGCTGACAAGAGTTGTAGTTCAGCAGCATTTGGAGGGCCAAAGTTTCCCCGGACCTGGGCTATGCTGGAATCCAGTGAGGAAAGGTCGTAGGCAGGAATCAAATACCCACTTAAACTTCAATGAACTCTGAGCATATAGACTCCATGTATGCCACATCTGTTCTGACAATCTGTTAGTAAGGATTGCCTGTGTATTACTCTGTGTTTATAGCCACAGTAGAATATTTCCAGACCTTGAATTGATTCAAGAGTGAGACTTCAATCCTATACCTACTTACCTGAAAGAAAAGCCCCACTGAACTCAAGAGGACTTCTGAATAAAAAAAGGGTAAGTGTTCTGCAGAGGAAGGATTCCTGCTTGCACAATAGGACCTCAGCTCCCCCTCTCCCTGCAGACCTCCTAAATCTGTTATGCCCCCCCCCCAAAAAAACCCCAACAGATTTCAACAGATTTTGGGAAGAGTACGGAGCACAGATTAGGAAAAGAGAGTGGTGTAGTCCCATTTTAATGTATTTTTAATCTTTTGTTGGAAGCTGCCCAGAGTGGTTGGGGAAACCCAGCCAGATGGGTGGGGTATAAATTATTATTATTATTATTATTATTATTATTATTACATGGATACAACTCTTAGTGCCGCAATGAATTCAAACTTTTGCAGTAACCAAAGATACTGAAAGACATGTGATCTGAAATAGTGGGTGTGGGTATGAGTGTGCAAAGTAGACTCTTGAGCCTTACCTAACTTACACCTGTGGCACATACTCACACATGATAACATGACCATTCTCATTCCACAGAAAGATGAATTTACCCCTTATTCTCCTGGCCCTTGTCAAAATGCCTTCATAATCTGAAATATGAAGTTCCAGTCTATGTGTGATTGAGCAAATATCATTATGCCCAAACTTTTATCCTAGCTGATAATTTGACTTGACAGAATGTCTCAGATAATTACACAGCTGCTTTTGCCATTGGTTGCCATAGAGCAAAGTTTGATGACATCGGACTATGGATCATGGGTTCTAACAGAGCTAATATGGAAACGAAGCAAATCTGCGTTACGGAAAAAAATACTGGTGGGGGTGGAATTCTGATGCAACAGCAGGCTAATTTTTAAGCAGACTGTTTTCCAAACTTTACAGAAGAAACTGGCAAATTTTGAAAACAATCTTTAGGAGACATCAATGACCAAACATCCTCAGCTTTGCCAAAAGCACTTATCTTCCTTCTGTCTTTTTCACACCCCTAGGATGTAGGAGGCAACACACTTTGGAAGCCAAGAAACAGAACAGCTAATGGGAAATTACAAATCAACTAATTTCCCCCCTCAGATTTGCTTTATTATTTAAGCGATGTGTGCATGTTTAGAATTGTTTTGTGTTTCTAGTGCAAGACAACATTGGCAAAAGGAGGAGGCCTACTGGATCAGAGACAAAGCATGATTCATCAGGTACAGGTTTGTTCAGAATGGAAAATTGGGAAATTAAGTGCTTCAGGTTTTCAGCAGCATTTTTGCACCAGTTTGGAACGCCACAAACCAACCCATACAAATCACAATCTCTCTTTCATAAATGATCAGTCACAAAATGGCTGTTCCCCATCCTAAGTCACTGGCTGATTGACAGAGATGTCACACACCCATGAACTTTCTAGTAAATGAAAAGGAGGTGCCTGGTAATGACATCTTGACAATCCGACACAGGGATAAGAACCTTAAAGGTAAAAGTAAACGGACCCCTGACTGTTAGGGACAGTCGCAGACGACTCTGCGGTTGCACCGCTCATCTTGCTTTACTGGCCGAGGAAGCCAGTGTACAGCTTCCAGGTTATGTGGCCAGCATGACTAAGCCGCTTCTGGCGAACCAGAGCATCACACGGAAATGCTGTTTACCTTCCCGCCAGAGTGGTACCTATTTATCTACTTGCACTCTGACATGCTTTCGAACTGTTAGGTTGGCAGGAGCAGGGACCGAACAACGGGAGCTCACCCCGTCACGGGGATTTGAACCGGCAACCTTCTGATCGGCAAGCCCTAGGCTCTGTGGTTTAGACCACAGCACTTAAGATAAGGAGCCAAATTTCTAGTAGGAGTAAGGTTTTGTGTAAAAGGAAAAGTTTTTAATGTGAAATGATCCTTCCAGTGGTGTCAGAAATTAGCTTCTGTTAACTTTGGTTAACCACTGATTTTGCACAATTCCTCTATGTAATTGCTTCAATGCCGCCCCCACCGTCGCTGCACCCTCAACACACATACCTGGTTCAGGAATTGAGGATCAAATTCAGAAACAGTCGGCAGACATCACAGGGAGCATTCTAGAACTTCAATTTTACTCTTCGATATATCAAGGCTCTGTAATGGAGGTATTCCCCCTCTCTGCCCTAAGGTTCTTTTCTGTGAAGTTCACCACTCAAGTACATTCAAAACCCTTAGAAGGCATAATGGACCCTAAATAGTATGGTATATGATTTATTATTATTATTACTACTACTACTATTTCTACCCCGCCATCTGGCTGGGTTTCTCCAGCCACTCTGGGCAGCTTTTTTCCCCTTTATGTTAAACTGTTCTGAGTTCCTTGGAGAAGAGTGGGTCTTAAGTGGAATAAATAATAAATAAAATGCCGTTTCTAAGAGCATAAAAGAGAAGTCAGCCACAGAGCACATTTACACTGAAGCCATAGACTATTCTAAGTGCTATAAATCATTCCAGTACTGGAGACATCACACATGTCTTATTCTAGATGAGCATATGTTTAATGTACAATCAGTTTTACTCAGAAGATTTCTAGAGCTTGAAGATACTAAATTATAATATAGACCTATGACCTGCCCAAGAGGGCAGAACTATTTTCCAATACATCTTCTATGCAAAAATCTATCTATTTAATATGGATCACAGAATGTACAAAAGCGCTTGCAGTTGACTCAAGCGGTCAAGCCAAGCCACGTGTGGTTCACTTATTCTTACCTTTGATTAACTCTGAATCTATATTTTATAACAAATATTTATCAAATACACAAAATACTATACTAACATTTAATAAACAATATTAAATGCTATAATATTCTATAAAAATATTTTTACGTGGTAGAAGTGATTTGATTAAAAAAAAGCTTCCTATTGTCCTGTGATTGTTAGCAGATCTCTGTTTTCTCATCAACAAAACTGAATGAGGAATAAAGGCAAATAACTTTGACAGCATTACAAAATGATTTTTTAGATTAAGTTTCACTCTGTCTTTGTTAGTCATGTCCATATATCTATTCCTATTGAATCTGCTTTCCACATTGCTTCTGTGATTTTGGGTAAAAATTCGGCGAAACGCAAGCCTGAAGCAGTTCCCACTCCCCTGTTCATCAAAATTTCCTATCCTTCTGAAATTTTGCAGGCTACTTTGCAGGCCATTTTCATGATAAAACCATTGTCCATAGGATCACAGGGAGGAAACTGAAACCACCACTTCCAAAACCCAATTTAAAGATGCCTAGCACACAGACAAAAAAATATATCTCTGGATTCATTTGTCTATAATTTGGTAGACATGATCCATTCAGGAGGTGCTCCCAAAAGGGTTGGGTGCGTTGGCGAAGAATCATAATTTTAAAATTATTTCTCTATCATTGTGAATGGAAGAGGCAATAAGTTTTGCTTTTCTGAAATGAGATTGAGAACTGGACCCTCAGGTGAATTGGAGGGCCTCTGAAAAACATTTATCAACGTATGCTTTCCAATGTGCTAAATTGTTCTCCAAACCTAATCTTTGAGGACAGTGCAAACCCCAAAGGAACATAAGAGACTGTGCTATACTCAGTCAGATCATTGGTCTATGTACCTCAGTATTGTATAAACAGACAGGTAGAAGCATTCTAAGGTTACGGACAGGGGTCTTTCCCATCCCTACCAGGGAATGCTGAAGAACGATCCTCAGATTGAAACTTCAGCATGGAAGGCAGATACTATGCCCCTTCGCCAATAGGAATTCATAATATTTACTGCCAAATGGGAGCTATGACGTTTATAGGAATTTTTTTGCTTCAGGTGCCAAACCAGACTTAGGTACTATGGATACACACTTTGAATTGGGGGAAGGAAACATTTGCTCCTTCACCTAAAGCAGCAAAAAATCTTGGGCTGACAATAAACTTTTGCAGAGTGCAAGGAAAAAGAAAGCCAGGCTGTTTTCACATGTAATCTCACCATCAAACTATATTCAGCATTGTGTGAAATTTCCATGGCACTAATGCATTTGAAAAAGCAAATAGCAACTTTTGATTTTTCTCTGTGGCAAGGAGAGAAAGAGTTAAACCCTACCTCCTTACTTGCCATGATCCTGAGGCTACCCCAGGCTTCCTCAGGGCTGCTATTTACATAACAAACAAACAACCATGCACATTATTCATGCAATTAATGTCATACCTAGTTTGACCCCCAGAAACACAACATAGTCATGTTCAGATGAACTTAATGCAGTGAATCATTCTCAGCACAGCCTTTCTCTTGAATTCTAGAAAATAATATATCCTGATATATCTGCTTTTCCGCACACCCAACATGCTAGGGAGATGTTAATGTCTGAACAGGTCTTTCCATGTCCCTGAATCTGACATTATAAAACCCCAAAAAGGACATTACAAAACCCAGACATGTTATAAGAACGAGGAGAAGTCAAAAGGATTTTTGTGTGATGCACCTAAAACCCTGGCAGGAAACTTTCTGGAGAGAAGGAGTTAAAACTATAGCCAACGGCATTCAACACATTATTTATTGTAGGAAATCTTTGGCCCTGTTTTACAATGAGGGGGGAAAGGACTCCATTAGCTTGCTATTTTTTGTTGTTCTTGTTTAAAACTCAGAGGCTGTTTATAATAAGCTTAACCTTTAAGAAAAGATGGAAGACATCAATGCTTTTATAATTTAGTAATTTCATAATTCCAAGGCAAATGCAAGAAAAATGTTCTCTTTCCTCCTCCTCCTCCTCTTTCTATTGTAATGGGGCTAAATTAACTTAATCCAAATATCCTTGAGGCAATGAGAACATCCTTTTTCATCATGACAAGCCAAAACAAGTGCTGCTCAGTATTGCAAAAAAAGTTGGGGAAGGCAATCCTATCTCCATGTTTTCATCAAAAGATCCAACTCCTCCTCCTGTCTTTTAATCCATTAATTACACCATTCAGCTGCATCCCCACTTCTTCTGGCATGGAACACATTAGCTTTTGAAGCCAAAAGGGGTCTCATATAGCATTAAGTGAAACAAGCATTATTCCTTTGGGTTGTGTCCCCCCCCCTTTAAAAATTCTTACGAAAACAAACCAATACATGCATGGTTAACACTATAATATAAAGAAATCAACACATATTGTTGTATCAGAGCAATTCCTGGTTGCAAATCATATTTTGAAGGAAGCATAGGAAAATGTATAATATAGCATCTTGCAGCTCAGTGATATGATCTGAAACAGCCACAAACAAATGTGGAGCAAGCAAGAAGACGATGGAATTTGCAGGTATCCTCAATCTCAAATTACTTATGTCATACCTAGGGACAGGAATATCTAATATCTAAATATTCAGTTCAAAATAAATCTATCACTACTACAACGAAGAAGAAGAAGAAGAAGAAGAAGAAGAAGAAGAAGAAGAAGAAGAAGAAGAAGAAGAAGAAGAAGAAATATTGATTGGATTTGTACTACAACCCTAATCACTAGCCCAGTATGTGTAAGGACATACAGTGGTGCCTCACAAGACGAAATTAATTCGTTCCGCAAGTCTCTTCGTCTTGCGAGTTTTTTGTCTTGCGAAACATGGTTTCCCATAGGAATGCATTGAAAATCAATTAATGCGTTCCTATGGAGACTGCCTTCAGACCAGGTCCGGGGACAGTCTGTCCCCGGACCTCTTCTGAAGGCAGGCCGGGGGAGAACGGCAAGCTCCGGGGACAGAGGTGAAGAGGCAGCGCTCCTTCGCCTCTTTCCTCGAACCTCTTCTGTAGGCAGGCTGGGGGAGAACGGCTTTTCTTCCCACCGCCAGCCTTCAGAAGGCTGTTCTGAAGGCTGGGGGTGGGAAGAAAAGCCCTTCTCCCCCCACCGGATTTCAAAAGAGCTTCGGGAAGTCCGGCGGGGGGCCAAGGGATTCCCTTGAAGTCCGGCTGTCCCAGAGATTTCCCTATGGGCTTTCGTCTTGTGAAGCAAGCCCATAGGGAAATTCGTTTTGCGAAGCGCCTCCAAAACGGAAAACCCTTTCGTCTAGCGGGTTTTCCGTCTTGCGAGGCGTTCATCTTGCGGGGTACCACTGTACCTAGTTGCAACAGCAAGGAATCATTTCTTCAGCAGTGGAGTATCTCCATAGATGGCAATATTGGGTGATATTTAATGAAGTTTTACTCAGAGGAGACCCACTGAGATTAATTAACATAACTAAGGTCCATTAATTTCCACAGGTCTACTCAGAGCAAAACGAAGCTGCATGCAACCCATTCAAATTATCATTAAAATAGAATACCACGACAAATGGCCTCTGTAAAACTGTATCTTGTATTATCTGCAGAACTCAATGACTTCAGAGTGAATGGCATATTTATTATCCAATCATTGTAGTGACAGAGCAGTGCCAATTTCCATGCTCAGAAAGAAAATTGCTGTCCCTGGTAAACGTTTATATCACTCTCTAAGGAAGTAATAATAATAACCCCTTTTGACTTGCTTACCTGCCAAAAGTTTCTAAAGCAAGAACAAAGTTCCAGTGAACCATAGCTAGGAGTAAATGTAGCTCCCCGCACTATTTATTATAAACAATTTCATACTAAAGATGGAAAATCAATATTACACACAAACAAAAGTGTTCCATGGAAAATGTTACAAGCAAGTTAGCACGCTTTCATTACAGTGTGATGGAATGCTGTTGCTGTCGCTTTTATTCTTTCTCTTTTTCTCTCTTCCTTGTACATTTTTTTTTTTTGGTGAAATCCCCCCCCCCGCCCCCACCAAAGGAAAAGCTGCTAAAAGAACCATAATGACCTCTGTGTGTTCAAATGCCCAAAATGTAGAAGAAAAAATTATGTCTTTGTATTTCTGGGCAAAAGGCAAGCAGAAGTTCATTTTATATTAATTATATCTAGTTATATAGAACAGATGATGGTTAAAAACTGTCTAGGTCAAAAGAACGAAATGCTGTTTGCGCCATTAAATGAAAGCAAACTAAAGCTTTTTATAACTAACTAAAACTGAAAGGAGCAGTTTTGCCAAGATACTAGATCTATCAGTATTTGGACAGGGCGAGATCTCAGCAACTGCTAACCTTCAGAGACACAGCTTAATTTACTTTCACCATGCAGGTGGAGCCTACAATCAACAAAAACATTTGTAAACTTCTCCCTCCTGCAGTTAAACAAAACAAAACCTGGTTTAGTCAACAATATGTCTGATACCAAAACCTGAAGCCAAAGACCAATGGGTAGGGAAAATATAAAAAATGTTGATTATTAAGACCTTACAGCATAATTAGGCCCCACATATCTAAAAGCCCACTTCCTTCCTTACAGAAACTCTCTGGTGCTAGTGACATAAGTTCCAGCACCCTTGGAGGTTTGGTGTGCATGTAGGGGCTCTCCTTAGCAGCCTCAAAGATGTTTTCATCGTGTCCTAAAGATGCACCTCCTTACTGACCTTTGATAACTGAGAAATATTTTAAGGGCCAACCCTATTACAGTGGACCCTCTGGATGTGAATGTAATTCGTTCCAGGGGTCCGTATGTACCCCCCAAAATCCGCAAGTAGAGGTGCTGCTTCTGCACATGGCGCGATAAGAGTGCTTCTGCACATGTGCAAGGCGCGCAGAGCGCTTCTGCAAATAGGGTGAGACCCGGAAGAATACACTTCCGGGTTTGCCGCGTTCGCAACCCAGAAGTTACGTTACCCGAAAGTAACGTAACCCGAGGATCCACTGTATAAATTGTTCTAACTGATTTCAGTATTTCATTTTTACATTGCTGTAACCTGCCCTGGACACTGTGTTATATTATTATTATTATTATTATTATTATTATTATTATTATTATTATTTCAGTTTATTTACCACCCTTTATCAGAAGATCACAGGGTGGTGTACAACATTAAAAACACATTACAGAACATCAATGATAAAAACATAATGAAAAGCATACTGATGGAAAGCCTAATAATAAAGTAGTCATCATAATAACAGTCTCTCCCCCCCCCCCATACTTCCACAGGCCATAGATTATTTAATAGCCATAGGCTTGGGTAAGGAGGAATGTTCTTGTCTGACACCTAAAGTTCTGTAAAGATGGCACCAGGCGAGCTTTTCTGCGAAAGGATGCCACAATTGGAGCCACTACAGAAATGGCCCATTCTTTTGTTACCAGCCTCCAAACCTCTCTGGGGTGGCAGCATGGAGAAGGGCCTCAGATGACACACACAGAGTCCAGGTCAGTTCATATGGGGAGAGGCGATCCTTAAGGTATTGAGGATCTGAGTCGGGTAAGGGTTTATACTAGCACTTTGTATAGTGAACTTAAGTACAGTCAAACCTCTTCTTATGTCCGCCTCCATTTCGCCTAATGTCCGCGGCAAACCCAGAAGTAACTGGTGGGTTTGCTGCCATCTGCGCATGCGCATGCGCAGGAGATCGCCGTTCGTGCATGCGCAGGAGCGGGCAATGGCCGCCTGCGCCTGAGCACAACACCACCTCTCCCAGTGACCCATTTTGACCTCTGGATGGACCTCTGGAACGGATTATGGTCACAGGTAGAGGTTCCACTGTAATCTAATAAAAATAAGAATATCATCCTATAGCCTCCCAAGTACCAGAAAGCAGCAAGATGGATGCTGCAGAAAATAAAATTATATAGAGGTGGTAAATTACCCTCAATGGATAAACTGGCAATGTGGCTCCAGGAACTGTTTGCAAAACAGCAACTGCAACTGCAACTGCTGGACAAGCTTATAAAAAAAAGCAAATACCGTAAGTGGAAAGGGCCGAGTGGTCAGTCTACAGGTTTCTTCAGCACATTTCGTTTCTACACTTGGCAAGGAGTATAGGAGAATATTGTTCTGCTGAGCCACTGTAGAAAGCAAATGCCAAATTCAGCCTAAAAGAACTGACCCAAATGCTTCTTGGGGGGAAAAGTATGCAGCAATGGAGAACTATTATAGAAACAGTACTTTGCAAGAAGCACCTGCTGACAGAATGCAATAATAAAAAAAAAGCAGGAGGAAATACAACGTAGCATCTCTCCATCAACTAGGATCTAAAATTATATTTGCCCCTCTTCCCCAAAATATCCACGCCTAGAATTTCATTAACAAACCAGGGGATTCTTGCCGTAACATCTCATTGTGGAGCACTAAAAAGTTAACAATAGAACTGTGGACTCCAGTGACCATGGCAACAGTAGCTAATTCTCCTTGTCCAATCATGGTGGCGATTCTCTCCCCACGGCTTGAATCAGTTACAAAACAAAATTCCTTAAAATATCCCCCCTCCCACCACACACACTATTTTTTTTTTAAGCCAATAGCCTCACAGCTAATCTGCTAATAGGAAATAATCTACAGCTAATATACACATTCCAGGACAGCCGTGTGTTTTCTTAATACTTTGTTTCACGGGCCTCTTTCCAAAGAAAGCACAGTAAATATAGAAAACAGACATTCATTAAAAAAATAATACTACCTGGCCATTAGTAATGCCAAAAACTTGCTGTAACTTGCACTGCTCTTAAATGGCCTGTTAAAACTGTCTGGAGGGGCAAGACTAGATGAAACAAATACAATGGAATTAGATCTGCAAAACCCTAGTTAACTATCGGGCAACACAGCAGTGTGCGAAACCAGACGTATGAATGCGCTTGAAGAATGCATGTGAGCATGAAGTGTGCACATGGGGGTTGCGCAGAGCTGTGCATGCCGGCTACACCTCCAGCTTTCCTCTCAGCTCTGTCCATGGCCTTCCTGCATTGAGCAAGGAGGTCTGAAGGGGGCATCTCCTCATGGAGATGGGTTGTGAGGCTATGGCTAAGCCAAATGCTCTACGGATATCACTGCATTGGCCATGGTTACGCACATCTGTGAAGCAGAAACAAAGATCTTGTCTGAACTAAAGGGACAAATGGTAGGCGGCAAGCAAGCATGGAATACAAAAATGTACCCCTCCCCGCACACATCTGGATGCCCTGGCCATTTGGATCCCCCCTAATCATGCGCAGGGATCTCTGGCAAACCACCGCCGTTGGGAAGAGCTAGTGCAGTGACATGGTGCCAGAGGAATGGCAAGACTGGCATCACTCCAGCATGAAACCCTCACTGCCCTCCACAAGGGTAACACGTAAGTAGGGCAACTAATGGCAGTACAGTGGTACCTCGGGTTAAGTATTTAATTTGTTCCAGAGGTCCGTACTTAACCTGAAACTGTTCTTAACCTGAAGCACCACTCTAGCTAATGGGGCGTCCTGCTGCCACCGCGCCACCAGAGCACAATTTCTGTTCTCATCCTGAAGCAAAGTTCTTAACCTGAGGTAATATTTCTGGGTTAGCGGAGTCTGTAACCTGAAGCGTATGCAACCTGAAGCGTATGTAACCCCAGGTACCACTGTATTTTAATCTGTGAAATATGAGAAGTTTGTCTGTTTATCTGTGGCAATGTGGCAATGTTCCAGATGCTGAAGCAAATTAGCGATCACTTTTCACGCTCAGCTCTTCAACTTTGAGGGCTTATGTACCAATAGAAACTACAAAAAACTCATGAGACTAGATGTGGCCTCTGTCTGCTCATCCCGACAAGAGATCTTCAGAGCTACAAACACCTTGGAACAGCCTTTAGTAGGGACAAAAAGTTTTCATTTTCTAACGTGTCTTTTAATCATGGATACCCACAGGGACCAGTGAGGCTGAAATTTGCCAGTTTTGAAACTTCAGGCAAACACAAAAAAAGAGATGAAGATTGACAGTTACAGGACAGTTTCTGTGAAATCAGGTCTTCAGTCCCATAATTCTTCAGTGATATCCATCAGGGTTTTTGTTGTTGTTGTTGTTGTTGTGATGGCTGGGATATTTTGGCTTGAAAGAAAGCCATGAATGAAGAAGAAAACCAATTTCACTGTCCTACAACTTTAGTAAGGGATGTTAGGAACAGCAGTGTGGCTTTCTCCCCATTTCATCCCTTAAATGTTTTTTTTTTTTCCCCGCCAGTAGAAGCACCACATATAATTTTACGTGCAAAGGAGGGGGAGCGCTAGACTTTTAAAATGCACACACACACTTTCTCTCTCTATGTATATGTGTTTGTGTGTCTCTGTCGGTCTATGTGTGGATGTCAGTGTGTGCGTACACACACACACACACACACACAAAATCACACACACATACCGGTATATAAACATACACACTCACTGTGCACACACACACACATGTATCTCCTTCTATAGGGTGTCTCTTTGATTCTCCTTAAATCACTTTTATGATTTCAGTAGTCATGGTAACATGATGCAACTCTTTATTGCCATGACAATCTGACACAACTTTCAAAAACAGTTAGTAGTGTTTTTACTCTGTTTTCCAATTGCTCCCAAGGAAACAAGCTGTTATTTACTTCTGTGACAAAATCCATCCATACCATTAGAGATCCAACGTCAAGGGGTGGGGGGGTGGGGTGGCACATACCATATATATCAGGCAATATTTATAGTGAAAGCTAAAATGAAAAAATGTAATTTAGTAATTTACACACCAAAATAACACACAAATCACCTCTTGTTTTCCTGTGCCATCTTTGCTCACTTCCTTCTTTAAATTAAAGGATTTCTTCCTCAGCTGAAGTGTACATAATGTTGCCTAATCAGCAGGGGGTGCTGAGTATACAAGTTTTACTACAGTTTATTAACACTGGGCACCATAGAGCCAATGCTGAACACTTGCAAGATCCATTTATTTCAATGGCAGAGTTAAGCTTGAATGTAATGCTGCTCACTGAAATCGATGGGACTTTGAAATGCTCAACTCTGTCAGGGTCACGCCCTTCAATTTTAAATAACATTAACACCCCTCAATGCTCAGCCATGTGACAAATGCTAACATTTATCCATTCTATACCCCTTTAATTTAATGAGCACGATGCAAAAGTATATATGTGAACTGTCTGGCCTTATATCCTTCCAAGCCTTGTATGTTTCCTGTGTCTGACAGTGTTTAGTGGTGGTTACAATAAAGGAAACCTACAATAAGTCATAAGACAAACAAGTTGTGATCTCTTGTCACCCACAGACACTTTCTGGTAATCAGAAAGAAGTTGTTGTTGTTGTTTTTGACACTCTTGGCTTTCAGTAATGAGTCTCTCTTGCAACCAGCAGGCTGCGTTAGTCTCATGGAAAGAAAGACCTAGCATTTTAATACACTGCTTTAGAGGTTTCAAAGCACTTTAAATATATCATCCTCAAAGTACTCCTAGCACCCAATTCAGGTAGGCCAGTGAATTTACTGAAGAGGCAAAATCTGAACTGAGGACTCTTCGGTTCTCACTAAACGAGTGCCACAATGGCGCTAAGTGCACACAATTGCTCTGTTGCACTAGATTGAAGCTACCACCATCACCATCTGCTTGAATGACATGACAATCACGCTGAAACACATAGAGAAACAAAGAGGAATTTTACTATTACTATCCTCACATTGAGGATAGTTATATCATTTGCGTCCTGTCTCTCCTCCCAAACACAGAAGGTACCACATTGCAGTTCTGATATGGTGTGTAGTGGCTAGGGTCTTGGGAAACCAATACAAAATCCCACTCCCTTCTAGGAACCTCTGGACAAGGCACTGCCTCTCAGCAAACCCAAATCCACAAGTTTGTTCACAGATACAAGAGGTTCACTGCTGCAGACAGTGCCTGTGTGCAAAATGCACTTTAAATGTGGGTGTGGATCTGCCCTTTGCCATCCCACACAATACAGTTACAATTACAGATAGGTAGCCGTGTTGGTCTGCCATAGTCAAAATAAAAAAATTCCAGATTACAGATAGGTAGCCGTGTTGGTCTGCCATAGTCAAAATAAAAAAATTCCTTCCAGTAGCACCTTAAAGACAAACTAAGTTAGTTCTTGGTATGAGCTTTCGTGTGCATGCACACTTCTTCAGATACACTGAAACAGAAGTTGCCAGATCCTTCTATATAGTGAGAAGGTGGGGAGGGGTATTACTCAGAAGGGTGGTGGGAATGGGAGATTGGCAGATAGCTGAGATGAGCCTGTTGACGACTCTTAACGACTGCAATAGGTCTTACAGGAAAAGGCAAGGGGTGAGAAGGTGAAAAACGGCTTAGTCATGTATAATGAGATAAGAATCCAATGTCTTTGTCTGAAATTCCTTTGTATACAAGATCTCAAAGTAGCTGTTTTACTACAAAGGAATTTCAGAAATAGACTGGAAAGAGAAGCTGCTGAATTGCAACTCATTACCAAACTTAAAACCATGGAGAGACCTGGTCTGAACAAAGACATTGGATTCTTATCTCATTATACATGACTAAGCCATTATACATGACTAAGTCTGTTAAAGGCACCTTTTCTTTCATGTGCAAATCATCTCAGCCGTAGTCTGCACTCTGCAGCCTTCCCAGATGCCTGCACTTCAGAAAACCCTACCATAAAGTAACCCCTCCCTTTGATTTTGATTTTTTTTCAGATGAGGAAGAGCAGGCAGCTAGGGAGACTGCAGAACTGGACAAATGCTTACTGGAAAGAAGAACCCGCAAATCACTCTCAGCCACCTTGTAACAATAAGGCAAGCTCAAAACTCCATAACCATTGGAATTCTATAGAAATTAAAAAATACCCCCCAAAAAATTATAAATGGAAGCCTCTTTCTCAAGGAAAGAAAACTTTAAAGAGAAGTTGGAGGTCAGATACTGGGGCAGCGCTAACTTGGACCCCACGTAAGCTGTTCAGAGCTGAGTAAGTATAATAAATAGGAATTGTGAGCAGCTCTCCCTGCGCCGTACTCCAAAAATGATCCAGAGTAAATGAATTAATGACCCAAACTAATCCAGACTTCACAATGCAGCCTTGACATCCTTCCGCAGGGCCTGCAAGACAGAGCTGTTCCACCAGGCCTTTGGCCAGGGCACAGCCTGACTCCCTCCCTCGGCAATCTTCGCAGAGCTCTGGCCCAATGGTTGCTAGTGGCTTGAATTAATTAATTTTTATGATGAATGATTTTAGAATGTTGTTTATGTTGTACTTTGTACTGTTTTGTTGTTGTTAGCCACCCTGAGCCCGGCTTCGGCTGGGGAGGGCGGGATATAAATAAAATTTATTATTATTATTATTATTATTATTATTATTATTATTATTATCTTGCTTACAGCACTGAACATAAATGAGGGCAGTGGATTCTGATGATGCCGTCCAGGGTTCCCGAAAGGGATTCAAACTGAAACTGATGGGTGAAATCTCCATTTCAAATTTTTTGCTGCCCCTAATACATTACCATCTTTCCATGTGCTTAGAACTGTGGACTCAGATTTTAACAGCAGTGTCTATAACCATATGATCCTCCTTTTTGGTGCTACTTCACTGGCAGCTGCATGTAACATTTGTTAGGAACTTGGAACTCCTAGAAATGTTTTCTTGACAGGCCCTCTAGAAAATGTTGCTACAGAAAAGTAGGACATAGATGATCAATTCCTCACTGCCAGAAATTTTTTTGGCAGACATAGCATCCAGATTTAGAATGAATGAGTAAATATTAACTAAGGGAAAAATAAAAAGCAGTCAGAGACCATTGCCATCCTTCTGGGGTGCAGTAAGCAAACAATGACGTGCAAGAACAAAGGACAATGTCTAAGGTCAATCTCTTTATAATGTTGACATACAAACATTTTCAAATAGAAAAAAAAAATAACAGTATCTATCTGAATATATGTTTAATGGAAAACAGGAAGAGAGACTTTTCAGCAGCTGTACCCAGTCTCTGGAATTCCTTTCCAGGGAAGGCTTATCTTGTCCCCTTTTAGGAAACCTCACGGAATCATTTTTAAGTTGCTTGAAAATTCTCTGATCAAATTGTTTTAAAGGCTGCTGCACTTTTTTCATCTTTTCACTCTGCAAGTTTCCAGTGGGCCCATTGCTATTTTACAATTGCTTTGATTATTGTTACCAGCTGCTTTGAACCCTGTTGCAGAAAAGGTGGAATTATTAGCATTTTTGATGAATAAATGAGATCCATTGTCTTTGGCAAACATATATTTGCAGACAAGGGACAACAACACGCATACACAGGCAACATCTCCTCCCCAGCCTGCTGTGGTCTCATCAGCTATGTATAGAACATGCATTTCATTTTTTTATTATTATTTTAAAAGAAAACATTTTAAAAATTCAGAATAAAAAAAATCCAGATGTGATCAAACAAACAAACAAACCAGATTGCAAATATTCAAAAGGAACACAGAACACAACTATTCCTTGGTGGTTGTTTTTAAATCTCAAATCATGTTGAATACAAAAACTCATTTATTGGAAAATGTAGTTGGGGCTTGAATGTTTCTTGACTTCAGCCTATGAAGGCTTCACATGGTCTGTATTCCTTACAAATATGTGCAACCTATATTTTTTTCAGCGCTTGATGTGGAACTTTTATATTGTACCTTGCATGTTCAAAACATAAATCTAAGGAAGAATTACATTGAATTGTGATAAGGGTTGTTACAGGCGATGCTGATAACGTCATGTTAAATTAATGAAATTAAAAAGCAATGAATGTAGGAAAATGAATGAATGATATAGTTTCCAGAATGTAAGACGATCTCAGGATATGAGAGCTGTCATGCTGGACTTCACCTAGGGACAGTGGTGGCCGTTTATCAGTGGGAACTGACACTTGTCACAGCAGAAGGATCAAGAGGGAGAGAGGAATGCCTGCCCTTACTGATAATTGTTGGAAGGTGGTGGCGGTCCAGCAAGAAAAAGCTCCTTCAGCATACCACTAGGACAGTAGCTGACTCACTAGCCAATCCAGCACAGGATGCTGAAATCAGTGAATGGCTGCTAATCTATCGGCAACCACGTTTGCTGGTGCTGAATAAAATCTCCTTGACTTCCTGATTGCCTGGTAAGGACAGGAATCACCCACCCTTCTTGATTACTCTTCCAGTGGCAGCCGACACATTGCACTGGACAAGAGCAGGCTAGATATGCATAATATGCTATTTGAAGTATCCAAAATAAAAGAAAGCCAATGAGATTGAGGTTAAAATAAGCATCTGTGTAGGCTCTTCACACCCAGGCTTCTGGTAGCATCCCGATCCACCCCATCTGGAGTAATAAGAAACTGGGCATGATGATAAGACGCTAATTCCCTTGTGTGAGAATGTAGATTACTCAACTGGGATGATAATGTAGATAATTTTGTAGGGAGACTGATTACCAGTAAAGGCCTATACAGAGATGGCTGACTATCAAGAGGGAGACTAGAAACTGTATTTTGAAAAGAAGTGTCCTAACTCAATGAGGCCATCATGATAAGCAACACAGTTTTTGTGGGGAGGGAGTAGTTTTTGCTGCTGGAGTCAACTCTTCAAATGTTTATTAAATAAATTTATATTCAGCAGAATCCAGCTACACACATTATACAATAGTAACTATAAATTGCAATCACCATGGCTGGTCAAACATATTTGAAAATAACCCTAACTCTAGCTAAACTACCTTTCCCATAACCGGTGCCCAGATGTCTTAGACTACAACTCCCATCATCCCTGAGAATTAGCCGTACTAGTTGGGTATGATGGGAGTCATAGTTCAAAATCCTGGAGGGCACTGTGGTTCAGTGCTACATGCATAAACTGTCATAGGCCTGAGCTCCTCCTTCCCCTCTCATCTTCTTACACAGCTGGGAAATTGTCTTTCAGAGCATTTAGTTTCGTTTTCTCCTAATCTCGGTTTATTATTGCCTACTGAGAGATTGTGGTTTATCAGAAAGTCTGGGTCAGTTTCAAAACAAGGCAATTTCAAACCGTGCTTTCCGAAGCTAGCTTCTGAAACTAACCAGCATTTGTTATAAGCCACAATGTTTGGTTCACACGCAATGACAATCAGAGATTAGGGACAAGTGAGATTTATGTAACTCTGCCAAAATTCTTTACCATTAAGAGGGAGGAAAGTGCAGAAGTCAAAGTCCCACTCAAACTTATTCCAGCACATACATGTAGCAGTGGTTTAGTGTTACTTTGGATTAAATGCCACTTGAATCCTATCAATGAGATTAAATCCTATGAAAATCAAAGTTTGTAAATAATGCTAAACCATGGTTTACCACTACATCCTGAAATACAACATAGAAGATGCCAGGAATCAAAGAGTAAGTTAGGGGCTTTGTTGAATGTTAACACTTGGGTCATTTTGCCTTTAAAGTACAGCACAACAACTTTTAAGTATACAAAAATACAGGGTTTTTTATATATAAATATGTTCATTAGCAGCTTCCACTGCAAACCACATAAATTCAATTAAAAAATATGTGCACTACTAAACCACAGTTGCCAAGTGCATCTGATTGACAGTGGCTGTTTCTCCCTCATCTCATGTAACTCACCATTTACTTATAACCAAACTATGCTTTCTTATCAGTGGTTGGGGTGGAGAAATAGGTGCTGATGAACTGCTTGAAATAGGTGCTGATGAACTGCTGGTGAAACCTACATCACTGTAGGTTTTCATGGAACAATGAGGCTGGGGGTTGTCCATTTTAGCAGGGGATACCAATATTCACCCCTTCCTGTTTCAGGAAGATTTGTGTAGAATCCCCTGTTAAAAGAGGCATCATTTTAGCAGTGCTTCCTGCGCCATTTTGAATGGAATCCTTTACTAAAATGTTTCGAGCATATGGCTTCCCTCAGAGAATCATGGGAACTGTAGTCCAGCCCCCAACAGAGCTACAATTCCCAACACCCTTAACAAACTACAGTTCCCAGTCTTCTTTGGGGGAAGCCATGTGCCTTAAATGTTTGGTGTTGATGTGACCAAAGACTCTGGATAGATACAGTGACCATTTTGTCACATTTTCTGCCATACGTTTTGCACCTAATGTGTGATTTAAAAAGAAAAAATCTTATCACTTGGCAGGCTGATAGAGATAACCAAAATACAGTGAGGTGGTGGGGAGAGGTTTTGGCACATATGTATTTTACTGCAATAATTGTACAAACTAGCCCTAGTATACTATGGCTATCACAAGATCCTTCCAGGCCCAGGAATCATGACCTCATCTCACCTATGCTTAAAGTTTAGTTCTTATGTGCGAAGTGAAATGAGGCAACTGAATGGACCATGAAGTCTAACTCAGAAGAATACTAAGTGTGCTACTGACGTCTGGTAGATTAAGCGAAGTCTTTAAACACAAATGTGTTTAAAGAAGATACATGATGAGGAATAAATAAACACACCAGAGTCATTATTCCGTTTCAAAAACAACAACAACCCCCCCCCCGAACATTATCTTCTTAAAAACAAAGCTCTTTTAAGAGCTCGAAAACAGAATCGACCCCTCCATGTCATCTGGCAGAGGAAAAGACTTCCGATTTTACGGTCTGTAGGTGTCTCAGTGCCAGGCACTGTTAATTTTGTTTTTATTTATTTATTTCCCTTTCAGAAGTCAGAAACTTAGCAACATATTGAGAAAGTTGCTTTGGCTAGGGCTGCTTTTTTCCTGCATTGACTCATTTCCTGTTTTTTAGATGCAACAGAGTAGAAAGATTAGGACATGGAAAAAAAGAACAAGAACCATCACCTTAATTTTATTTGGAAGCTCATCCAATCAAAACTACTACCCTCGCCTCAGCACTACACCTAATAAAAAGAAGAAATGGAAAGGGGGAATAAAACATCCAAGGGAAAAGAAAACTTGGGAATGCAGTGAAAAGATAAATCAAATATCTTAAACATCTCCATTACCTCCTTCAATGTGGGTTTTTATTATCAGCAAAACTGGAGTGCTGATAAACAGTTAAGAGAGATTTGTGTTGTGTATATTGCTCTTAAAATGATAAAAGCCCCACACTATAAAAATCAGCAAGAGCATCTTTCACTTTGGCTGTGCCAAATAATGTCTAAATTTTGAAACTTGCTTTGAAAGTGACACATCCAATGCAACTAAAGAAATTATTGGAAAAAATGGCCACTCTGCACAACGTTAATTTTATTTTGCTGCTGTATAGTACCTTTTCATTCCTCTAGTCACTGCTTAGTCTTGGCACTGTTTCCGTTATTTTTCTTTGCTCTCGTTTGGCTACACGGACATTCAGTCCCACTGGCAAACAGCATGATTTTGTTTATAAATGCCCATTATCTCATCGCGTCAGACAAAATCATGTGTTTCTCCATAGCCAATCAGATTAAAGGCTCCTGAGCACTGGGAGAAGGAAGAAAGGAGTATAGGGAAGAACAGCGACGAATGCTGACTATCTCTGCTTTTCAGCATTCATGAAAGTAACTACGAGACGGAGTTATGTAGTTCAGCTGAGTCCCACTTTCAATATTCTATGTTCTCATCCATCCCAAATGATCTTTCTGATGGGTGAAGGGAGCATAGGTACGACTTCCAAAATTAAACATCACGGACGTTTAGAAACTTTTAGAAACTTTTTCTAGGAACTTAGTTTATAAGGACTTTTCCTTCCCTACAATCCACCTAGGGCAGCATGGTGGGTTACTGCTGTGTCTCCGTGCAATTCACTGGGATTCTGTAAACATCTTCTGAGCAGATAGAGAAGGCTGCACTTTGCATTCCTTTCTCATTATGGTAAGGCTGTAACTTATACCTCTGACTTATCACAGCATTGGGAAACACATGTTTTCCCCTTATTTGGAAGTACAGAGCATCTGGGAAGAGGAGAGAGGGACGGGGGCGGCGGCAAGACTCATTTCTATGCTTCATGATACCAACAGTGAACAGATAGCATACCCAGCTTGACTGCCAAAGTTGAGCAACGTACACGGTAAAAGCAGACATGGTTTTAGCTGAGTCTGTTTCAATAGCTCAGATAGGATGTGTGCTGAAGGAAAGAAGACTTAAGAGAAAACGGAACGGCAGAGCTCAGAGAAAAACAACAACACACAATTTCTTTAAGGGTCTGGTTAAATACTCTAGCTGGTGCTCCACACTGGCTCTCCACATTTTATGCAATTCCACACTTTATGCATTCATCCTGCTTACTGGCAGTGCACTGGTGTTTCATCACAACAAATACTTACAAGTGTTAACATGCACCCATAATTAAATACCTTCTACCCAAACCTGGAAAGCAGAGTTCAAGATATGTTCCCAAGGTTGTATATGTAAACATTTACCCACATTATCTAAAGTGCGTGATCCATACATCACGTTTGCCGTGGGAAACATCTGTGTATCCACACTAATCAGGATTTGGTGTGTAAATTGATTTTTACTGCAGTATCAAGGACAACCATACTGTGAGTGACTCTAAGAGAAGTAGGTTTTGGAAGAAAGACATATAGAATCATAGAATTGGAAGAGACCACAAGGGCCATCAAGTCCAACCCCCTGCCAAGCAGGAAACACCATCAGAGCACTCCTGACATATGGTTGTCAAGCCTCTGCTTAAAGACCTCCAAAGTAGGAGACTCCACCACACTCCTTGGCAGCAAATTCCACTGTCGAACAGCTCTTAATGTCAGGAAGTTCTTCCTAATGTTTAGGTGGAATCTTCTTTCTTGTAGTTTGGATCCATTGCTCCGTGTCCGCTTCTCTGGAGGAGCAGAAAACAACCTTTCTCCCTCCTCTATGTGACATCCTTTTATATATTTGAACATGGCTATCATATCACCCCTTAACCTCCTCTTCTCCAGGCTAAACATGCCCAGCTCCCTTAGCCGTTCCTCATAAGGCATCGTTTCCAGGCCTTTGACCATTTTGGTTGCCCTCCTCTGGACACGTTCCAGTTTGTCAGTGTCCTTCTTGAATTGTGGTGCCCAGAACTGGACACAGTACTCCAGGTGAGGTCTGACCAGAGCAGAATACAGTGGCACTATTACTTCCCTTGATCTAGATGCTATACTCCTATTGATGCAGCTCATACAGCTCATCCTATTGATTTAACTCATACAGAAGCACTAGAGCCAAATATCTCCAATGAACAGGAACCAAGAACATCTAGTCTACCACTGAGCTTGTGTTTGGAGGGAGGGAACAGCAAGTATGTATTAGTAACTGTCCTGGTCAGAGCAGAAGAGTCAGTTTGGATAATTGGAGGCCTGGTTTTTATAAGGTCTAACCCATTACCTCCTTCATCGTGGGATTTTTTTAGTTTTTGGAAACTCTCAGACTTTATGTCAGAGATGGGAAACTTTTTGCCTTCCCGATGTTGCTGGACTACTGTCATTCCTGACCACTGGCCATGCTGACTAGAGCTGGAGTCAAACAGCATTGAGAGGGCTCAGCTCTTTGTAGGCAGTCCTCTCCTCTGCTTTGGATTGTTTGGTTTTTTTTAATCTCTGTATGTAGCACTTTTAATATTGGCATTTGTAAAAATAGTGGTTGGTAGCTCCTGCACTTGGCACTTTTAAGGAACTGGTTGCTGATAATATTACTTATTAGAATCTGATTGCACCGGAAAGTTTTGCAATTTCTGATTCTGTCATGGCACATATATTTCAAAAACAGATAGATTCATAAATTCACAAATTCATAAATTGATATTGCATTTTAATTAATAATACTGCTTATTTGTAATTAATCAAAACATTATAAAGTAAGGATAACTGGAATGAACTGTTTTTTAAAACTGATGTATTGAGCTTTGAAATGAGCTGGTACTACATTTTTATTCCATGAATGTTTTAATATGTATTCCTGGTTTTGTGTCGTAAGCCGTTTCGACACATCTATATGAAAAAGCAGCATACATGTTGAAATAATAAGAACAGCAGCAATGATAATATAAGTAGATGGTGGATTCTTTCCAAATCCCACTGTGTCTTAGTGCTTTATCTGCGCAACAATAATAAATAGCTCTTTTTCCTTTGTCTCGTCTATCAATGAAGCAACCTTTGAACAAAGTATCTATTGTACTTTTCAGAGTTTGCATCATGGATTAATTCCACAGCTGATATTGCCTGAATTAAAATCAACTCCCTAGAGTGCTCAGATGCTTTTCACTTTTCCTAAGATACTGGAAGACAGCCGTGTAAAATTCCTGCTGTTCCAAGCAACTTTCAGATACACAAGAGGGCAGATACTACACACAAATTAGAGCTGCATAATAAAACAAGAGGCTGGAGGAAGGGAAGGGGAAACTTTTTAAGAAGACCACATTGCCATACCTTTAAAACTTGAGGCACCAATCTATCTCTGCTTTCAGTTACAGAACAATCCTATCTACGCATACTCAGAAGTAAATCCTACTGAATTCAACGGATCTTTCAGGTGAGTGGGATTGGGATTGCAGTGTCAAAATGTAATTCAGTGTTCTAGAACAGCATTTGCCAAAGTGGTGCCCTGCAGATGTTTTGGACTACAGTTTCCATCAGTTCTAGCCAGCACATGCTGTTCCTTAATTTCAACCACAGCCACTGCCAAGAGAGAGATGGGAGAGCGATTAGCGGCAAGATGTAAGAGAAGAACATAACAAGAGTCCTGCTGAACCAAGCCAAGGTCTATCTAGTCCAGCATTCTCTTATCACAGTGGCCAATTACATGCCTGTGGAAAGCCTGCAGGCAGATCCTTATTGCAACAGCACTCACCCAACATGTGATTTCCAGTAACTGGTATTCAACAGTGAAGGTAGTTCAAACAAGAAAATGCATGCCCATGCACCCAAATTTAAGCTTTTGTCCAGTTGGTACATCCTGGGCATAATGTATCTGCTATTAAAACAAGAGGCAGTTAATTTCAATGGAGTAACATCCTTTTAGCTGTCCAAAAGTGAAATTACATCTCTTCTGGCAATTGAATAAGGAAACTGAAATACTAATAGGAAGACTGCTGCATAATTCACCCTTTTAATTATGCTGTTCAGTGCAAAGCATAGTGATGGACAGGACTCTCCGAATGCAATCCTACATCTGCTCACCTGGAAATAAGTCCCAGGTATGTATCTGAGCAGGTATGTAGAAAATTGCACTATCACTTGGGAATAAGTTTTGTTTATCTCAACTGGATTTTCTTCTTAGCGTTCAATTGTACAGAGCAAGGAATTACATTCTCTGTAGTTCTCTTCCATACATACATACATACATACATACATATTCAGGTAAAAGTCCTTTTATAGCAGACAGAGAGACAGAGTAAGGAGACTGCTTCTGGGAGAGACCACAAGCCTATCTAGGCCAGCATTTTAATCTCAGTTCAATTGTGCTATCTGCACTTCCCTGCTTTCCAGTAATGGCTGCTGGTAAGAACTTGTGGGATCCTGAAAAGAATAGGATGAATGATCCATCTAAGTGACTGGAAGCGAGGGCTCTCCCAAGGTTTAAAGGTAAAGGGTAAAGGGACCCCTGACCATGAGGTCCAGTCGTGGCCGACTCTGTGGTTGTGGCGCTCATCTTGCTTTACTGGCCGAGGGAGCCGGCGTACAGCTTCCGGGTCATGTGGCCAACATGACTAAGCCGCTTCTGGCGAACCAGAGCAGCGCATGGAAACACCATTTACCTTCCCGCTGGAGCGGTACCTATTTATCTACTTGCACTTTGACGTGCTTTCGAACTGCTAGGTTGGCAGGAGCAGGGACCGAACAACAGGAGCTCACCCCGTCGCGGGGATTCGAACCGCTGACCTTCTGATTGGCAAGTCCTAGGCTCTGTGCTTTAACCTACAGCGCCACCCGCGTCCCTCCTAAGGTTTAGGCAGGGGTATTTCCAACTCTACCGGCAGATGCCAGGGAATGGAACTGGGAATGCTCTACCACTGAGTTTCAGTCATTCTCCAAACAATGGGTGTGTTTACTACTTGACAGCAATTGCCACGTTTAGTTCTCTGTCCAGCACTGGCAAACTTTAAATGAGCCAGATAGAAACTGGTGTGTGTGTGTGTGTGTGTGTGTGTGTTGGCCCCATACCTGAAACACCTCATGCCATGAACAAGAGAGAGAGAACATGATATTATTTACAAGCATCACAGCAAACGGCCTAGTCAACTCAAACCATAAAAAAGGAAAATCTCTAGTGAAAGACATTTCATTATGCATAAGGAACATGCCAAATAAAATATCCACAGCAAGATATATCCAGACACTGAAAATCACTTGTTCGCAAGAGGAAATTACTGATTATGAACTACTCATCTGAGACGTAAACTTTACAAGGAATAAGGGCTTTTCTTGTAGATGCTGCCACAAAGCAAAAATGATTTTTTCTTTGGAACAACTACGGAGGATAAGACTGCTATATGCAAGAGTCTATGGGCCATGGGAGGAAAGGGCAATGGCGTGGGCAGGGGACACTCTTTCAAAGAGATTCTAAATTGTTCCTAGACATTTAATTACAGTAGTACCTATAGTTACAAACTTAACTCATTCTGGAGGTCCGTTCTTAACCTGAAACTGTTATTAACTAGAGGCGTGCTTCTGCTAATGGGGCCTCTTGCTGCAGCTACGCTACCGACACACAATTTCCGTTCTAATCCTGGGGCAAAGTTCTCAACTCGAGGTAACTCTTCCAGGTTAGCGGAGTTTGTAACCTGAAGCATTTGTAACCTGAGGCGTTTGTAACTCGAGGTACCACTGTACAGCAATTACAGAAATTATATCATTTTATACTTACTAGTTTAGCAAACTGATTCTGGGCTCCCCGTTGGCCAACCAGAGGCCTTGTAAAGTTTACATCTCAGATGAGTAGTTCATAATTCTGTCCATTTGTGAGCCCCTGTAGCAACTGGTACACAGTGGCATACTGTCTCCAACAGGGGAGGCAGAATATATCCATCATGGTTGGTAACCATTGATAACTACATCCCCCATGAATTGGTCTAATCTTCTTTTAAACCTATCCAAGTTTGTGGCCATCATTACTTAGAATAATAGAATTGTGGAGTCATAAGGGATCCTAAAGGTCATGCAGTCAAACCCCTGCAATACAGGAATCTCAACTAAAGCACCCATGGCCATCCAACCTCTGCTTTAAAAACCTCCAAGGAAGAAGAGTCCACAGGGAGGGAGACAGTTCCACTGTCGAACAGCTCTTACTGTCAGAAAGTTTTTCCATGAGTTTACTTGCAATCTCCTTTCTTGTAACTTGCAAGTCATTGATTCAGGTCCTACCCTCTGGAGCAGGAGAAAACAAGCTTGTTCCATTTTCTATCTGACAGCCCTTTAGATATTTGAAGATGGCTATCATATCTCCTCTCATTCTTCTCTTTTACAGGCTAAACATACCCAACTCCCCTCAGTTGTTCCCCATAAGGCTTGGTTTCCAGACCCTTTATCAATTTGGTCACTCTCTGCACACGCTCCAGCTTATCCATATCCTTCTTAAATGGTGGTGCCCAGAAATGGGGACGGTACTCTAGGTGTGGTTTGACCAAGACACTATTTTTTCCTTGATCAGAACAAATTCTTGTGGGAGCAAATATCATTGTGTGAAAAAGTACTTTATTTCGTCTGTTCTGAATCTTGCAATACTTAGCTTCACTGGATGTCATGTGTTCTGGAAAGGTGGTAGTTCAAAACATCTGGAAAGCACCAAGTTTGTGGAAATGAACACATCCCTCATTGATATATCTCCTGTATAACAACCCATTTGGCCCTAATCTGTTTTTCATGAAATTTGTGGATATACACATCATTAATCAAAGCTGGTAGTAAATAGTATCCTTGTCAACTCTTGATCATTAAATGTGCAATTGTTATGTCATTAAGCATATGAAAAGCATGGAGCATATTTGAATTTCCCTACAATAGCAAGCAACCCTCCTCAAAAAACCCCAAAACCAAACCCTTGATCATGTCCTACCACTGTCTCATTACCATTTATTTTAGAGGCAACTACAGTGGTACCTTGGGTTAAGTACTTAATTCGTTCCGGAGGTCCGTTCTTAACCTGAAACTGTTCTTAACCTGAAGCACCACTTTAGCTAATGGGGCCTCCTGCTGCTGCTGCGCCACTGGAGCACGATTTCTGTTCTCATTCTAAAGCAAAGTTCTTAACCCGAGGTACTATTTCTGGGTTAGCAGAGTCTGTAACCTGAAGCGTATGTAACCCGAGGTACCACTTTAATAAGATCACACAGGTGTGAGTAAACTGTTCAACTGCATTTCTCCTCTTAGGGAGGGAGAGATTAGAAACCAGAAAAACGAAGAAGTAAAAAGAAATGGGGGGGGGGAACACACCCCAAAAACAAAGAGCTTGAACTGATTTCCACTAGCCAATAATGCCTGTTCTATCTGTCTGTGAGTAAATCTCCACGAATTGCTCCAAGGTTGAACACGAGAATATTGGTACGGATCAAAGAATGTACGTCTTCCTGTGTGAAGCTAAGAGGCCGCAAGTTTGCTAGTTTGTCTAAAACAATTAGAGTTGGGATGAAAAGGAGAGGAGTGGGCACAAAGACAAAAGCAAGGCAGCTGATTTCACTTTGCAGAATATTTGATGGGGTCAAATTAATAACCGTCCGTGGCCGAAAACAGTCTACTCTTTGTCAATCGGTGTCAAATTATGCAAGGTGCTGGCAATTCTGGTTGTCTAACAAATCAGTACCGGCATACATGACTTCTAGGCTGACGGCTGATTGATTTTGGTCATTATTTGGACTGATCTCTCTCTCCTTTTTTAAGGAAATACACATGGAATCAATCTTTAAGCCAGATGTTTGGTTTGGTTTTTTTACTATGAACCACTGTGCACAACGACTCATCTCCTAGCAATCATATTCTGCCCTGCGACCCCATACAGGCTCTGTTCGCCTCTCTTCACTAATACAAAGGCATCGTTTTTTAAATAAAAAATAGTACAGGAATCTATAAAATATTCTGCTAATACTGCTGTCATCTGAAGAACTTTTTACAATGCCATATAAAGTTGACAGATAATGCATGCCAGTTTTGAGATCAAGTTTTCTTTTGGGACTCTGGCCACTGAAAGAAGAAAGCAGATTGGGAAGTAACAGTTATTGCACTGCATAAATCATAAGCTGTTACCCTTTTAAGACACTCCACATTGCCAGCACCACATTTAAGAAGTGCTTATCCCGTATGACAGCTCATACTCATGTAGCATACGCACACTGGTCCTGACTCTACCTGGGTCTACAGGAAACATGATAAACACCTTTGCTTTCTGCAAAACATAAAGTATTTCAACAGTTGTAGCAATAACTGGAAAGCAGCCCTGACTGGAAGTGCAGTGGGTTTTGTTAAATACCACACTGAGAGAATGGTTGAGTCAAGTTGTAAATGATGATTCACCATTAATACTGTAATTGGAAGGTTCACTTCACCTGCAGTTGATTTACAAAAATACAAACCTCAAACCACAATACCCTACTCTCACTTCTGAGAGGTCATTAAATTTGTCTACTATATACTCCTCATTTGTTGAAAACAAGAACTAGATTGAAGGGATGTTATCTTGGCACCAGCTAAACAGTTCCAGCAGCGTCATAATTTTGTTTGATATGAAATTGTTGTAATGTTCATGAAATGAAGTACTAACCATAATTATTTCAAAACGTTAATATTATAATGCAAGCTTTGGAAAGCCTGACTAGCTTTTCAGATACCTTTTAATCACATAACTTTCTAAAGAAATGCCTGAAGTAACTGATATTCTAGTTTGAAGTCTTGTTTCCACTATTGTATTTTACTCCAAGAAGACCCATTTATCCTAAATAGAACCCAATAAGGCAGACATGTATGTACAAAATATATTTTTTCAATTTGATCCCATTGAGATCCCAAGATGAAAATTTGCAAGTAGATTGTTGAAACATTAAGTAATCAATATATATATTTGAAAATTTTTAATCTTATTACGTAATTTTTTACCACTTTTTAAAATTTGGTAACTTAAATTTAAAATTTAAAGCAAGTCCATCTTGTGTCATATCATATTAAAGCCCATGAAGTTCTGAAGAAATTGGCGTTTTTAGTTTCGACTTATCTCAATGCTGGGCTGGACCAAAATTGTCATTTTTTTGAAATTTCATAACTGAGAAACAGGATGAGATAAAATGCTAAAATTTTAGATTTAAACTTAGTTTTGACAATTCAACAAGTGTACAAAATATTAAGAAAATTGGATGAAACAAGGTAAAAAAAGTTGGATCACTTGATAATGAATGACCTGACAATGCAAGAACACAAGAAGCATCCTTCCATGGAGATACCCACATCTACCCCTTCACATTTTATCTTCTTACATTTCCATCTGGCCTTTCTTTCATACTGAAACCCAAGGTAGCATCCTTATAGTTCCCAGGCAGTCACACATCAGACTCATACCTGCTTAGCCTCAGCAAAATGGGTGGCTTCATGCCTCTAGATCACACCCTTGGACCAAGGCACAAAGGCAAGGGGAGATGGGTGCATGTCTTTTTACGCTTCTTCAACCTCTTCTTCAGCAGCAGACCCTAAAATATTGGTCTTATTATCAGAATGCTACTCCCTAGTTGGAGCTAATAGACATGAACAACACACTCATGCAATGTACTTGTGTCTGGACTGTACCACTTCAGGTGAAGGAACAAATATTTAAATTAACAAAGAAATGAACAAACCTTCATGCGCATGTAAAAGTAGCAAGTTGGTACACTCTAGCAAAACAAATACATTCCATTGCTGATCATAGAGAATGAGGTTAAGGAGTGCCTTCCTCCCATATAGATGTGTGGGTATACATCTTTAAATAATATATGTAAGAGAACGGCTTGTGAAAAATGTCTATCCCTTTTACGAACCCAGACAATAAATTGACTTTCCATTTCTGAATAACTGTCCTGTCACGTTCCAGTCCTCTCTCAGACACACAGGAGGAACCCCCCCCCCCAATTTCTGTCTTATCAGGAGTGAAGAAGAACTATTTCCCAGTTCACACTTCTTACTTCTAACTACCTGGGCTGTGTTGATGGGCTGTCTCCCCAAGCCATGTTCTCATCTCTCCCTGCTCCCCCCAACCCCCCTACACAGAGAGAGAGAGAGAGTGGGAGAGCGAAAGAGACAGACACAATTATACAACTGGTCCTCACTTAAACAACAGGTCTTCTCCCCTCTCTCAATCTGCATGGATAAATATATTGGTTTTATGTCACTGGAAAAAGTCCACCCTTTTGTCACACCCCTGTCACCCTTTTGTCATCTTCCCCCGCTGAACAACAAGGGTGACTCTTGCAAATTACATGCAAGGTTTGGAACCTCTCTTTTAAGTTTGCCTTAATGTAGCTGTGCTGTTTCTTTTGCATGCTACTTACCTATTTCTCCTTCATCCATTATCCTTAATCTTAATAAAGCTTTTAAATGGGAACTGCATATGCTGACAAGCCCAGGGATTGTACCAGGTTGTTTTGCCTTGAGATTAAAACATGGAGGAGCAAAAGGGAAACAGGCAGGTCTCGCTCAGCAGTGCCTGAGGACTTTTAGCTGGCAGCTGCCTCCCTCCCAGTTACAAATTCACAGATCTCAAATCCCTGCCACTCAAAGTGTACTGTAACTTGAGGGGCGATGGCAGAAATAAATAAAGCAGATATACTCCAGATATGGTAGGTTCCCTCCACAATATATATATTTTCGTTCTTTGAAGTTTAAGCAAAAGGTGGCTAAACTTTACCCACCTCAAATAAACAACTAGAGCACAATGCTGGTGCTGTAGTCCCCACAACCAGCCTGGATTAAAGGTTTGCATGAAAGAATATCCTTCCCTTTGAACTTTGGGGACAAGGAAAACACTGGCCGTATTTTCTTGTGGTCCTCCCCTCCCGGCCAATGTCCACATGACATCATCATCAAAATGCCAACCTGCTTTAAAAAACAAAAACAAAAAACCCCATCAATCTGGGTAACCTTTTACTGTCGAAATTTTGTTAAGTTTATAACCCATTATACACCCACAGTCACCAGTGGTGTGGGAGCCCATGCTGGGGAGGGGCAGTTTGTCATGTGTGGTGACATCTTGGTGGGCGGGGTCTACTGTTAAACCCCTGCTTCTGTTAGCTCCTCACCTGAGCATTTTCTAGGCATTTTGGTGCCTGCAAGCCAAGCAATACGAGCATGCTCATTCCCACTGACTACCACATGCTGAAGGTATATTAGAATTTCAGCAACTCAGTTCAGAGAAGTTCTTCTCTCAAGATCTCAGCACATGTCTAGAACAGGAAAAGTAATGAATGGCTGGAGTGTAGTTATGAAAGGAATGGGCCAGAACACACAGCACAGAAATTCTATCAAAGACAGCCCACTGGTGCGGATGGGAAACAGTGGCGTAGCTATGGAAAGCATAGGTGGAAGCCACACATGTGTACCATTGCATGCCAATCACACACACAGGGAAAAAATTAATCTGAATGACCCGTTTGTGAGATGTGGCCGCCATCTAAAAGCACCACTCATTATAAGGTGGTGGACAGCGGTGGCAATTCTCTGACCTCCCAGCTGCTCACCAGGAGGCACGGGAGTCGTGAGGCAGCAGGGAGGGCAGTGTGGTGTAAACCGTAATCCTATATGCCAATGTGTGGGCTGGCCTTAAATCCTGACATCTACCATCTACATCCTTTGCTGATTACTGCATCTCCTAAATATATAATTCCATTTTGTAAAGGTTTGAAGACATTAATATGAGACAAAGGCATGCTTGGCAGAAGCAAAAGGCAGAGAGAGAGAACACCCAAGTTTTATTTAAGTCTGAAAACCTTAAGGAACCCCATGAAACAGCCGAATATTTTGAGTGCTTTGCTCACTAGCGTGGCTTAACCTTCAAAGTTCTTATTACCATTTAGATAGATATTCCTAGCTGCAAGTATTCAAATAGCAGCAACTGCTTTAGATTACATAAGCGCTAGACAGATGCAAGAGAAATGCACGTACTCCCCTGGAAAAAGCTTCTGCATCCTTAACAGCTGTGGAGTGTGACCTTCCATTAAAAAGAAATTATGCTACTTCATTTCCTATTTTGCTTAGCTTTCTAAATCCCTATTTCACATTCTTGTCCTGTATCCCAAGTGCCCAACCATGAAAAAAAGAAATGTGACATTTGCAAGACCTACATTCTAACCTACATTCCTGGAGGCTGCTTTGTTCTGTGTACCACAGTCATTCCCAGGTCCTATTGGACAACAACTCCCATCAGCCCCGGCCACAATGCTGAAAGATCAGGGATGTTTTTTAATCAGGTTATCCAACTTGAGCTTTTGAAACAGGGAACAGTATACATTCAAACAAATGATTGACCCTGTCCTATAGACATTTGGAAGCAAATTGCTTACTCTAATGTTCCATGGTGCTGAAATCTGGGACTCTCAATCGAACTCCATTAGCGTTTTAGAAACTGTGCAGAATATATATATTTTGGAAGTTATACTCTCTACCACTGGGAATATCAGCAGAATCTGGGTGACCAACTATTAAGGCAAGAGCAGCTATGCTCAACTAAAGTACATTATAAAAAAAATGCTACTATGCCTATTGAGCATTATCCTACTATGCTCTATATGGAATTGGGTGCTAACCAACTCTGGAAAGCAGCTTGTAAAGATGTTTTAGACCAGGCATGTCCAACTCCCAACTCCTGGCAGAGCTAAGTGAGCTTTTTGGAGGGATAAAGACCCAACGTCAAGCTTTTTGGGGGGAGAAGGACCCAAAGTTGTTCAGCTTTCTTTTCTTTCTTTCTTTCTGGAGCACACGATCGACCAGTAGATCATGATCGACTGGTTGGGCATGCCTCTTTTAGACTATTATTATTTCCTAGAACCGACCTCTGCTTTGCCCTTGAATAGGTGTCAACTAAGGGTTTGGCTCTTCTGGATACAATACAGAAAAGGACCTGCAGCTAATTAGAAACAATAGGTTTTCCTCTTGGTATCCACTCTTGAGGGCAGAGCATTTTAGAGCTAGTTATCTGACCAAATTCTCAACATCTTCCTTAACATGTGTCTTTATTGAACTGTGTTTCCAAGAAGAAGAAGGAGGAGGAGGAGGAGGAGGAGGAGGAGGAGGGGAGTTTGGATTTGATATCCCACTTTATCACTACCCGAAGGAGTCTCAAAGTGGCTAACATTCTCCTTTCCCTTGTCATGGCCTTTGGCTAGAACAATAGACATATTGATTAATATAAACACATGAATCAATAACCCTGTTAGTGTTGAAACTGAGATTTAACACCTGACCTGCATCAGGGACTCAGGTAAGATTACAAAAGAGAGTGATGTGAAAAAGCTGAGTGGAGGCTTACCATGCTGGCTGAGGTTGATGGGACCTGTAGTCCAACAACATCTGGCAGGCCACATATCTGCAACCCCTGGCTTAAAGCAATAATAAATCTTTTGTATTTGGCCTCCAGGCATCTAAGCTTAAATAGCAGGGGTCCAAGGCAAACGTAAACCTTGGCACTTATATTTTAACAAAATCAGCAGTGTTAGCATCCACTGCGTGATCGTTACAAGCTAGTTCCCTGAACACAGAACTGACAATATATCTCTTTGGTTTATGTACAGTCCCCCACCCCACCCCCCAATGTGCTTGAAGTTTAACAAAAAGCAAATTAAGGATTCTGCACTCGTGTTCATTTTTGTCCTTTGCTACAATCTGCTGTGTGAGCTACTGCTTTGGCAGTCCCCTCATAAGGATTCAGAGGTTCACCAAGTGGTGCATAACGGCCTCAAAGGAAGTCAAAGGGACTTTTTCCATTTAGTCCAATGGAATTTAGGTCAGGCCTGACACAAATGTGAATAGAGGGGTGTGGTGATAGCCAGGAATGCCTTGATGGCAAGAGCGCAGGTCTTTCAAGGCCATTGCTTTTGCAAGCTTGTAATCCCGTCACAGTACAATAAGACGTTCAGGTGACCAAGAGTGTAAAACCGTACAAGTATTTATATGTGGTATTCTCAGAGCCATCATGACCAAAGTATTTACCTCACTCACAGGGACTGGTTGGAAACCGAACAAAGTTCTTTCGCATCAGAGTTATAAATACATTTTGGTGGAAGAACATTTCCCTTCTATTTCCCCTTTCTACTCCTATTTATTCATGATAAAATGTTAACTAAAAGTTGTAACGTATGCAAAGTGTTTTAACTTGAAAAGCAAATAAATCATATTGAGGAGATTTAGACAGATGTGGTGCCATTTATGGAAATCTATCGTTTGTTAGTAAGCCACACATATACTCCAAATGCATCCTGGAAGCCCTCCAATTTTTGTTTTCATTTTGCTAAGAAACTTCAGGGCCTGTCTTTGATAAATGGCTAGCGATTTGGTTACAGTGTCTGGTTCAGATTGGGGAGACCCAGGTTCAAATCTCCCCAGAGTTATGAAGCTCACTTGATGGTAAGGTGGCCATTGTGTAATACTTTACAGAGGACAATTCTCTGTTCGAAGGGCTGACCAATCTTAAGGCCAGCTTAAATAATAGAATTAATAGAATTGTAGAGTTGGAAGGGGTTCCAAGGGTCATCTAGTCTAACCCACTGCAATGCAAGGATCTTAACTAAAGCATCCATGACAAATGGCCATCCAACCGCAGCTTAAAAGCTTCTAATAAAGTCCACCACCTTCCGAGGGAGTCTGTTCCACCACTGAATAGCTCTTACTGTCAGATAGTTCTTCCTGAAGTTTAGTAAGAATCTCCTTTCTTGTAACTTGAAGCCATTAATTTGAGTCCTTCCCTCCAGAGCAGGAGAAAACAGGGAGAGAGAGCAAGGACCTTGACTGCAGACAGAACAGGCACATAGACAACCTGGTCAGTTTTCTGCATTATGGCCATTGGGAATAGCTTCAGGATTCCCTAGTAACATTATCTCCATCATGTATGGATTCGCTCTCAACCTGTTTAACCTCATCTACTCCAAGACAGGCTCCAAACACAGCTTTTGAGCCATGTTGGGCTCCCATGGGTAAATAATAAACAAAAGATATGGTGGAGTACCATACTGATGGTACCAACTTCCAGTGATCTCTCCTAGTGCCAGCTAGAGATGACAGAGATTGAACTCAAGCCCTATGCTCAGCCACTGAGCTATTATCAAAAATAAATTATTTTTGAACTTCAGAATTCAACACACATAGGAGAGTGTTAACAGCCTACCCAGCCATTGCCAATATTGCAACCAAGAAACATTCCAAAACGTAGGCTTGAGGGAATTAGAGAGGTTATTCTTCATGTAGTAACTGCTCTTGTCACTTTAGAAAACTTCAGCTGATAAGTGCTCTTTTAAACTGCATTCCTTCTACGTGATAAAATAAATGCTGAAATAAAGTAAATTGATAGCTTTCAATGCAGCCTAAAAATAAAAGTTATATTTGCAACCATGTTCCAAAGATTGCTCCTATAAATGTGAAACCAGTCATAAACTTGAAGAGTTGCTAACGGCTGAATAAATCATATTAAACATTGCTTACTATTGCCATAATCAACCAAAAAAAGAGATCTAAGTCAGGCTATAATTTAAATTACGCCCATATCTATAATTAACCTTAATCCCAGATAATAATAAATAAATAATAGTGCAATGCTTAAAGCAAGAATTCTGTATTAATTTTCAATTATTTAATTGCATACTCCAATAAATCACTCAAATTATCATTTTAATAACTCTCAAATACCAAAAAACAAAACTGCCAAAGGCTCTTTTATAATTTTCCTCAAAACCAAGGATTGAGAATGCTTATTTACATTTGTTTTACAAATGAAATCCAGCAGTTGCTGAATTTTGCTTCTACAATATTTTCTCCAATTACCGTCTCCTGTGTGCTGTTACCTTCATGAGGCCCCTAAATTATCACATGCCTTGTTCTAATCAGAGATGCAAGAACTGGAAGAACCTGCTAACATCTTCAGACTAGCTAATATACATATAAAGCTGGCCCAGTTTTGTTAGCCAGAGGTCAAGAGAAAAGTTTCTGGAATGTCATAAACATTTAAAAAACAAACAAACACATTTTCTAGTCTATGTCTGTGGAACAGAATAATTCTTCCCTTCCATTTTCTAGAGCCATTGTGATCACTAGCAATGCCCCCTGTGTTCATTCCTGTGAGTTGATTGTCTCCTCAACGAGAGACAACTCAGAAGTACCATTTATTTCACTTTGAATATTTATTACACTAATAACCCACTTTCTATAGAAAAGCACATAGTACATTCTGGAGCCTCTCAGTGATGATGATGATGATTTATTTATACCCCGCTCATCTGGCTGGGTTTCCCCAGCCACTCTGGGCGGCTTCCAACCGAATGTTAAAAACAATACAACATCAGACATTAAAAACTTCCCTAAAGAAGGCCACCTTCTAGACTCTATGAGCTCTACACTTATGTTTCAACCATACAGCAAAAAGTAAAGGGTAACTGTGTGATGTAATAAGAAGTAAAGACAAAGAAATCCATATTAGAGCAATGTACTTGGTAGGGCAAACAAAATTTCACACATTCAGGTGCAAGCTTCTGAATTCTCCAGAACTCTTCATCAGGCTAGATAGCAAAAATGGGAGAAAGGAGAAACTTGGCTGGTGGTAACACAAACAGTCTGCATCTGATAAAAGTCTTGAGACATAATGTGGGAGGATGGAGTAGACATTCCAACAAGACTTCCTTTTAAAAAAGATACCATGCAGATATCAGGTTGCATAAAAGGTCTACCAGGAAGAAGAAACATAACCATGGCTGATTCTTGATCACAGTTGTTGCCTGATGAGCCCATCACTCCTGTTACTGAAGGTACATCACCTCTGTTGCTGGGATTTGCATTTGAGTGTTACATATTTGTTATTTCTGCATTACATCGTCTTCATTTCTGCCTCCCCACCACTTCCTTTAGGAGGCCAGTGCAGAAAGCCTGGTACATCTAGAATTATAAAATCATAGAACTGGAAGGGACCACAAGGGTCATCCAGTCCAACTCCCTGCAATGCAGGAACCTCTCCATTATCACAAAGATCTACTTCTGGACAGACAAAATAAATGCACACAGCACATGGATGATGCAGTAATGGCCACCAACTTAGATGGTTTTGAAGGGGGTTCTACAAACTCATGGAGGATAAGGTTATCAATGACCCCTAATTACCACTTGCTGGGGAACAGGAGAAGAAAAGTGATATTGACCTGCTTGTTGGCTTTCAGTAGGAACCTGGTTGGTCACAGGATGCAGGATAAGATGGGTTTTTTGGTCCAATTCAGCTGGTCTCTTCTTATGTTCTCAGTTTTAATTTCCTTCTTTGTTGCTACCAAACCTTGGAGGACATTCAAGTTTCCATACTGTCTTTTCATTTCCCATTCAAAAAATGAGTGTAGTATCTAAGCAAACATCATTGTTGTGACTTTGTATATAAATGGCAGCATGAGCCGAATGTGATATATGCATTATCACTACTCTTTGAGCCAAACAGCCCAATCCAAGTACTCTTTGTTTATTTCTTCTTCAGTGCATCAGGGATGTTAAGGACGCAGACAGGAAAGAACTTTGGTCTGTAGAACTACGTTAACAGCGGCTGCAGAGTCAGGACTCACCACTTTGCAGTTCAATGTGGTTATATCGAAAGGTGTTAAATGACTGCTTTCCTACAAATTACAATGAATCACAGATGGTAAGCCAGAGACTGCAACCAGGTCACCCCAGCCCAACTCATTTGCAAGTGTGCAGAATCTGTACACTGAGTATCTATCGCATCCTACCATATCTAGAGTCAAGTATGCCTTTTAATGCCTTTAATTATAATTTGTGGCAAGGTGCTATTTTCAGAAAGAACAAATCATTCCAGTGATAGGAAGAGTTACTTATGCTATATATGAAGAATATAATTATCGAGGAGCAAAACCAACAGCACTCAATGAAGATGCTCAAATGATGCTTCAGTTTGTGGTGGCATATTTTTACATTGGACTCTGCAATTATGTGGCACCCCTTTCCCTTTAGGGGAGGGATTTAACCACAAAGAAATACAGCGACAACGGAGGCTGTGTCAACATTTCCCTTCAAGTAAGAGGGTGTAGGCACATAGGAAGAAGCACATAGGAAGAAGTCAGACCATTGCTCCATCTAGCTCAGTCCCATCCACACTAAATGGCAGAAGCTCTGCAGGGCTTCCGGCAGGGGACTCTCTTAGTCCTAATTGGGAGATGCCAAAACTACATGGATATTTATTTATTTTTTCAAGGGGGGAGTAATGCATTAATACAGCTTGTTTTTCTGTCTCTGGCTTGTTTGTCATCTGTAAATAAACTGTGACCAGTTACCAATGCTATACTTGAGTGACTTCAGCATCAAAGATTACACACTGCCTCAGTCATAATGAAATAAGAAGAAAGCACTATCTATTTTAAAGCTATTAATTAAGGACACAGCCGAATGTTCTGCATTCCCATGGCATAAAGGCATACAAAGCTGTAACGGAATCCACTAGCACCGGTTTGAAATATTCCTCTCCCCTTCTAATTTGTTCTATTGACACCTGTACGGAAAGGAGAGAAATCTCTGTGAGAGATTATATATTAAGGCGCTTGGTAAGTTACCAGAGTTCCCTCATTAAGTTCAAACTTGGAAACTCTGGTTACTTTAAACTATGGTTAGTAAACAACACAGGATCATAAAATATGATTTGATCCTGACTTGTGTGAAATAACTAGAGATTAGCATAACTAGAGCTTCCCAAGTAATACATATACATAAGCAGATTTTCAATTGAATCTCAATTTAATCATTCTTTTTTTTTTTTTGCTTTATCCAATTTTATTCTGAGATTTAAAACCACCAGAAGCCTATCACATAAGTATCAGTTGATTAATAGATCTTATTCACTAATTAATGGAGCTGATGAAGCCCTCTCAAATACTGTAACTTACAATATATACCCTTTTTTCTTTAAAGCTCATAGGCACTCAACTGCTGAGCTGAGTGGCTGTTTGCAAGCTTCTGATCTTGCGCATCTGATATTTTATATGATTTCTTTTTTAAAAAAAATAATTAATTTTTTTCTTGGTTTACAAAAGTACAGTTGTACCTTGGAAGTCGAATGGAATCTGTTCTGGAAGTCCGCTTGACTCCAAAAACGTTTGGAAACCCAAGCATGACTTCAGCTTGGTTGCAGGAAGCTCATGCAGCCAATTGAAAACTGCAGAAGCCCTGCCGGATGTTCAGCTTCCAAAAGACCGTTAAGAAACCAGAACACTCACTTCCTGGTTTCGATCATTCAGGAGCCGATTTCTTCAGGAGCCAAGGCGTTTGAGATCCAAGGTACAACTGTACATACATTGTCACTTTTCTCAGCTTGTAAAGTCTTTTCTATGTATCAGTTTCATATGATTTGAGACATTAGTTTCTATCTCCATAAAATGTTCTGGTGTCTTTGGAGGTGGAATCAAAGCAGCTATAATATGGAGGCTTGCGTTTGCCTTGAGAACACCTAACGCATCTTCACCTCTCAAAAGTGTACCAGTACAATGGCATCGCTCATGGCTGTTTATCCAGTTCTAATAAAAATAATAATCTAAGAAAACACAGCTATGTGTTATCCCTAGCACATGTAGCTTCTTTTACAGCTGGTTTCACAACTGAAAATGTGTGAAATTGCCCCTACCAAGGCACAACAAGAAGCAAGGTTTTGAACAACAAAACCTGGGCATTCTCCTATTTTGACTCATGCTGATGTACAGTCTGAACTATTATAGAGCAGCACCAGAAGTGGCACAGTTTACCTTTATTTTGTGGTCTGAAGGTTGGACTGACTTGGTCAGAACATGGATGGGGAGCCACTGGCTTTCTAGATGATTTTGCCCCACCACACCCCATCAGTCTTCACAATTGCCCATGCTAACTGGGGTGATATTAGTTGGAGTCCATCAACATCTTGAAGGCCACCAGTCCTCCATCCCTCATCTATAAGCATCCTGACATATATGCCAAATGTTTGGAGATCATAATCTGGATAAACAGGAGATTTATATAATGGAAGTTCTTCTGCCCTAGGTAAACATTATTTGCACAGTGATTTCAAGACTGAAGAAGTATTCAGTGGTTCTTCAATCCAGAATTATATGTGAAGTCCAATGCAACATTGTGAGCCAACATCACTGGAAATTGAATAGCTATTCAGTACGGTACTTTCAAAACTGGAACATCGTATGAAACAACGTTCTGCTGTTTCAGCACAGCTTAAGAACAGTGTCAACAGCAGCTGGGTGTGGAAAAGGTTAGCATGGCTTTTGAAGAAAAGGTGAGATATAAATGCAGCCAATAAATAAATATCATGGATCAGCTGATGCAGACTTACTCCAGGGTACGTCTATCACAGCACAGCTTTAAGAGCTTCTTTCTACAAAACTCACACCACCTAAGACCGGGCAATCATATCTATTCAAACATCATAAAGCAAAGGTAGTGATGATACATTATTAAAGTTCTCTTTGATATTTATGTCTTGCCCCTTTGTTTTTTTTACCTCCACGCATGTTTAGCTTGTTTAGCATGTTTACCAGCGGGAAGGTAAACGGCGTTCCGTGTGCGGCTCTGGCTCGCCAGAGCAGCGTTGTCACGCTGGCCACGTGACCCGGAAGTGTCTCCGGACAGCGCTGGCCCCCGGCCAATAGATGTGAGATGGGCGCACAAACCCCAGAGTCTGTCAAGACTGGCCCGTTCGGGCAGGGGTACCTTTACCTTTACCTATGTTTAGCTTAAAGCAGAAGTAGAAGAAGCCTTCTGATGTTGAATAACTCTGAAGATGTAGAGGGGAGGGTGGTTTTTTTTGGTGTTTAATGAGTTTCAGATGCCACTCCTTCATCTCGCACTGAGACAGCAAAATACAGAATGAGAGTTGCTTGCACAGGATATTTACATTCTGACTTCCAGCAGCAGCACGAGAGTCATGATAAATGGTCATGGAGGATTTATTTTTATTTTTTAAAACATTTTTTTCAGTGATTTTACATTCCTGCTGCAAGCTTCACATTTAAAAGAAATGTGATTCAAGGTTACGCTGGTCCATTCAGTTTCTAAGCCAGCATTTCAGTGCTAACTTCTATAGCTCAGTTGATCACACCATTTGGTACCAAAAAACCAACTCAAAATTATCAGGGCAAAAATATAAAGAGAGGGAGAAGATCTTTCTTGGGGCAGTACCTGAGACATATGGGCAACCAGCTAGAGTCCCTAATGCAAACAATATAATTAAATACCAGTATACAAGTGACACAGTAGAATGCAACAGCTCTCACAAACTGGCACCTCTTCTCTACCATATGAACATTGGGAAGTGCCTCATTTTACATATTTATTTATTTTTAAAAAAATCTACCTGACCTGATTTCCCAAATGAACCCAAGGAGGCCAACAAATCAGATAATAGCGGTTTTAAGACAAATAACCATTCCCAAATTAAACCCCAATCAAACATGAGAAACTGGGGAGAAAATCATGAATTCTGAAAGACAAACAGCTGTCAAAACACTGAACAAAGACAGCAAAAGATCATTCAGCCAAAGGTCTTTTCCACCAACCGCCTAAAGTAATATAAGGATGGGGCCTGACGCATTTTGCTCAGCAAGGCATTCCACACATGGTGGGTGCCACAACAGAGAACAAACACACTTACCCTGGTTAACACCAGTCTTTTCCTCACAAGATCAAGAGTTCTGGAGTCAGACCACTGATCCACAGGCAGTTTCAGAGGTTAGCTCAAATTGTGGTCAAACGTTGGAGGAAATGAACACCTGTGTTCCATCTTGGATGGAAAAGTCTTATGGCTGGACTACAGCAAAACAACTTATATACGTTTACAAATATATACTTTTAATCATATTTCCAAACCTAACTGTTGCTTCCTCCTTTTCGACTACTCCTCCCCACCCCTTCTTTTCTTCCTTTTGATTATTCCCCACCCTTGTTAATTTTTAAAAAAACATGTGCATGTTGAAAAGTCCATGCTGGGTGATGATGATTTAATTTTATTTCACACAAAAATTTATAACTCTTGATTGTAGAAAACAAAAACCCTCAAAGTAGTTTACAAAAATAATGAACAATGAAATGATTGGTAAAGAATTATTATTATTATTATTATTATTATTATTATTATTATTATTATTATTATTATTTATTATTATTAGGCCTTCTTGTCCCAGGCATCATCTTTACCACCCTCGATAAATTTAATATTGGTTTGTCAACAAGGAAAATGATAGTTACAGAAACTCATGCTAGCTTTTCATAGCAAGCAACTTTACCCACCCTGCTACATTTCTGTTTTAAAGCTCTTTTTTTCCATGTGTGACATGCAAAAAAGAAAAGAAAAAAGGCATGAAGCACAAATTAAAGCATTTGCCTCTTGTTCTTTGACACTCTACTTTTGGGTCCAAACAAAGGGCTCAGTTCCCTTTGATTACATTAGCTATTTGCTTTAATCCAAAAGGTTTTGGCAAACCATATGTTCTGCATCATTAAAATCAGATATTCTGCCTTTGATCTTTAGGTTCTCTCAGTTGACTGCTTTTCCCTCGCTACAACATATTCCTTGCTTTTGAAGTTATCTCCTTGTTTTATACAATGGACCTGAACCCTTCAGCCAGATTTGATAGGGTTACATAGGATACTATCCATATTGTGTTGTACTTGTTGTTGTAAATGTTTTTAAAGAGACTCTTAGAAAAGGATCTTCAAGGGAAAAGACAGTAAGATAACTGTGAGGCTGAAAATGCTGACCTGCACACATAAGCAATCAAATTCTTAAGAACATGAAATAAATGTTGAGAGTTGACACTTGGACAATTGAATTTAGGACGCGTCAAGCCAAGTGTGTTTGCTGATCATAGATGGAGGCACAATCATCTTTCTAGCACTGGGAATACCAATGCAGATACCATTGTAGATTCCTAGGAAAGCAAAGCCTTGTTGAGCTGGTATGCTATGGACTTGGTTTGCTATGGTTTGCATAAAACAAGTCACACTTCATTATCTTGGGCATGGGAAGAGTTGAAGAAGATATCCAGAACATTGTACTTAACATTAAGCATGTACAGTACACATTTCATGGCAGCCACTTCAACATGGCTGGAATGAAGAGATAGAGCACCAGAAGAAGACTGAAGTGGGTCAAGACAACTGCAATAGACACCTATTAAATTTTTGCGTATGCAGACTGTACCAACTGAAGTGGTCTTATTGGTGTTCCTCTCCTCAGTGGTGTTGCCCACTGGCAGGAGAAACATAGGAGTGGGCAGACTCTTGCACAGTTTGAGCAGGATGGCAGCCTGTGACTCCATCCTACTTCACTCTGATAATGAGTTTACCGTGAGAATATGAGGAAGGTTCAGGTCAAAGAGTACATGAAAAATAGGAAACATTTCAAACACCTTACCTTCATTAGGGTCTACTATTTCCCTCTCAATGCTCAAAGTTAAGCAAGATCCATGTTTGCCCGAGGGCCTAGAAGCCGAGTTATTCATAGAATCATAGGGTTTGACGGTACCACGAGGGTCATCTAATCGAACCCCCTGCAACGCAGGAATCTTTTACCCAACCTAGGGCTCAAACCCACAACGCTGAGATTAAGAATCTTATGCTCCACTGATAAGAGCCTAAAACCTTGTCTTCTGTTTCAGTGATAAGCAAGAATCTTGAGACTTTCAGCAAAAAAAGGGAAGGATGTAACACAAACATTTTTCTAAATATCAGATTCGTCCAGCATGCTATGAGTTTGATACCCTTGCGACTGTGATTTTAAGCAAGAGCCTTCACATTCTATTTTAATTTGGAAGGTTATTTTCATTTCAAGTTTCTTTGCATGGGGCAAATAACTGCTAGAGATGAAAACCTTGCCCACACATGCTTCACATCATGAAATAAGAGAAAGATCCTTCCTAATTTCAATCATATCCATGGCTTTCCTCTGCTTCTTCCCATCCCCCAAGCAAGCCTCTTTTGAAAAATAAGAAAAAAAAGAGAAGAGAAGATGGATTTGGGAAATCAGTTACAGCATATGGTTCTTCAGAAACTCTTAAATCTTCAGTGTTTAGTTTGATAAGCAAATGCAAAGCAAAAGTCATGGAACTGGGGGAGTGGGGAAAGGAAATTGGGAAAGGGGAGCAATTATGTATGTGTACAAGAATGTGTTTCAAAATACCCATCTTCATTAAATGAAGTGTGTAGAATAATCTGCGTTTTCTCTTCCCATGGCTGGTAACTTAAGATAACACTTATACAGATTAATTAGGAAACTAACATCTCAAAGCTTCTTAGGTCCACAAATCAGTACAAAATATGCTTTCTTTAGAAAGTCTACCAAGTTCTGAAGAAGTGCGCATGCACACAAAAGCTTATACCATGAACAAACTTAGTTGGTCTCTAAGGTGCTACTGGACAAATCAGACCAACACCTACCTGAATCTAAAGCCTAGAAAGGTTACTGCTTATATTCTGAGAGTCTAAAAAGGGGCCAAGGCTAAATCAAAATTGTAGTGCCCATACTTAACAACAAAACACAAATCTGAAATCCAACGTATCCTAGCTCTGCATTGCATTAGCCTCCAAAAAACACTTCTGTGACAAAATTCCAGCTGCGTGTGTATTTTGTGGCAATCCCACAGCTGGTTGTCACCCATGTATGAAAGAAATGGTTTCACATACTAATTTCTCAATCCCTTTCACTACAAGTGTATATTGCAAATATAATTAACAGGACGCTGTTATACATGTGATCTAGAATAATTCTGGACCACTTCATAAACTGCCGTGAGAGAAAATGATTTGGAATGCACATCTAACAACTATTTCCATGTAATAGGTAGAATGGCTCTTAGATAAGTGAGGTTTCTTAATGTATCATTTAGTGAATCAGCTTTGCACAGTATTTTTCCGAGATACGAAACAGAATTTGGCACACTGAAATAAAAGTGGGGTGAGTATGAACAGGGGCCTTGTGATTCAACAGATAATATTTGATGTTCCCTTTATTCAAACAAAGACATTGCTAACTATGTCACTGTGATCTTTTCAAATAGTTGTTGTTACATTGATCAACAGGTTGAAACACCCTATCTGTTAAATAGGAAATGCTTTGCTTGACCCCCAGGTACAAATGATTTCCAGGTGCTCGTAATTATCACTTGCAGTGTTTGATATTCCAGACTCTACCTTGAAATGTAAACTTGACAAGTTAAACTTTTCATTATGTGCAGCAGCCTTTCAAAAAGCTGAAGACAAGGACAGACCTCGTAATGGGTGAAAACCAATTCCCACTTAAAATGGCAACACTTAATTACAACCCTAACTGTTTATTTCTTTTCAGCGTGTTTAAAATTGACTTTTAATCCACAGTGGAATGAGCCCTGCTATATTAACCAATGCTCTCGTTATTTCATCTCTTTTCTCTCTATAAAAACCACATACCAATGTCCTTGTAGAAGCTTTTGCAAACTCTAAAGGACAAGATTCCACCCAAAGGACAACGTTCTCTCTCTTTGTGTCTTTATGCAATTTTATGATTAGAGCAAAGCCAGTAATCACAAAATGTTACCCACAATTACTCAAATTTCTAATATCATGAAACTGGTTAAATAATTATGGGATCAGTTTCAGAAATCAATGTGTGTTTCTTAATGCTTTCGGAATTTCAGAGTGTACGTTGCTCTTTTTGCCCAATTTCTACAAATATAGGTGACCAGAAGGTTTATATTCCTGTAGTCTTGCAATTAACTGCAGAACAACAAACATGGATTTTGTGAGCCCTTATGGCCACCAAGAGATGGCTACGTTTGAACATAGGTCATACGGCCATCAATTTCATATAGAAACCTGTTTGGACATCTGTAGGATTTATTTAATTTATATATTTAACTTAAGATGGATGTACTGATGTTTATGGTATCCTTAATGTCAGCTGATGATGGGGTTTTCAACACCTAGTAACAGTATAAGGATTTTTTCTTTTTCTTTTGATAATTTAGTGTAGATTTTTAAGAAATAATAACACACATTAGTGCAGAAGCAGGCTGGAATGAACTTTATAATGAATATACGCCAAGTGGCACCAACCAGGATTAAACTCACCTGACCATTCCCAATTCTACCTGATTTTCAGTTGCAGTGAGCAACAGTTCTGGATTAAGAAGGAAAACTGTATTTATTTTATTATTTTGGTACTAAAATGCTGAATAAGGGACTACTACAAGAGTGTATGGCCGTTATCCTGCATGCAATAGATGGAAGACCAAACTGTTGCAATTACTTAGCTCACACATCTTTTAGTATTTTCTTTTTTTCCCTTCCAAAATTCCTTATGGTTGTTAAGTGGCATCTACATTATTAGCTTCACCCAAATTCATTTTCTTCAATAAAACATCATCTCAAGTGACACTGAACTATCATTCTAGTTCTCCTGTATAACCTTGAATATCTATTGTTACCAGATTACTTTTACAAATCCTCCTTACTCCAAAGCAGGGGCACTGCATCTTTTCAGTGACTTCTTAATAACACATGCGGAGTCCAAATTCCACGTGGCAGCTTTCAATACCAGAATGGACCATTAGCACTACCAACAAGGTGAAGCCTGGTAAAATGTGAAATCAAGTCTACTTGAACTTAAGGTCTCACAGATTAAAGCATTAGTTGGTTCAACCATGCCACTACACTTGTCCTTTAATTTAATGGAAACTTCCTGGTGTTTCTTCGTTTAAAGTAGGGAAGAATGAATGTGAACCCAAAATACATATTCTGCATAGTAATACAAGCAAGTTGGAAACATTTCAAGACTTAAAAACGTATTAGCGTTATACTCAGCATCCATTCCTGAGATATTTGCATATCCTAAGGTAAAAAGTGATCACTTTTTTGCTGCTTTTGAATGTGTGTGCCATTTTGGAAGTTTACAAACCCAGAAGCATAAATTCCATGGTAGCTGTGCGTACATGTACAAAGCCACTCGGAAAAGCATGAAGGTTGGGGGAGCATCAAGAGTGAGCAACTGTGTACCCGGCCCAAGAGAAACATGAAAGAACCTACCGAAATCAAATGGACACACATACAACAAAAGGAATCTTAAAATAGCTAGAAGCTTATTTCCTTTGTGATTCACACAGCGCATTGCAAAACCACAGTGAGCTGGCATAAATTTGTCGCTGCAAGCTCAATCAGGAAGTGTCTGGTGCTAGAAGGCTTTCCTTTGGAAGGGACAAACTGAAGCAAATTGATATGAAAAGCCAGAGGAAGCAGACAGCAATGAGAAGAATTGCAGCTGCCCTTTGCACTCCTTCAACCATTGTCAAATACATTGCAAGTTTCGCATCCCAAACAGAGCATGCTGTATTAACGGTGGTTATGGATTATTATTATTATATTACATTCAGCATCTGCGGGGTGGCTCTGCTCTTAGCTGACCACAGGAGGGCACATTCAAGCAACCAAACTGATATGGTACAAATACAGTCACCTCCTGGTATCAGGGGCAGGTACAGAAGTTGTGCAAAAGTGGGGGCAGAGCTACTGATATGACTACACTGCCCCTTCAATTAGATGGAGACCCATTCGTGCCATTAAAGTGTGGAGCCCTCTTCACATATCTCAACTGAATAGGGAGTTAAGAGCAAGCGGAAATCACCCTTAGTGACACATCTGCTTCTTTGGAATGCGCCTGGATTCACCTTTTCTAGTATGGCACAGTGGAATCACAGGCCGATCCTACTGAGGTAAATAGGACTTCCACCCAGGTAAAAGGTAAAGGGACCCCTGACCATTAGGTCCAGTCGTGACCAACTCTGGGGTTGCGGTGCTCATCTCGCTTTATTGGCTGAGGGAGCCGCCATACAGGTCATGTGGCCAGCATGACTAAGCCGCTTCTGGCGAACCACAGCAGCACACGGAAGCGCCGTTTACCTTCCCGCCGGAACAGTACCTATTTATCTACTTGCACTTTGATGTGCTTTCGAACTGCTAGGTTGGCAGGAACAGGGAACAAGCAATGGGAGCTCACCTTGTCGCGGGGATTCGAACCGCTGACCTTCTGATCGGCAAGTCCTAGGCTCTGTGGTTCAACCCACAGCGCCACCAGGTAAGTGTATATAAACAACAACAACATATTCCGCCCAACATCTTCAAGGTATAGTTTTCACCCAATTCAGCCAAACTTCTGTAAGCTAACATCTTATGAAATGAGCTGTCAGGCCTGAACTATGCTGGGATCTTAAGTCTACACACAGCAGGGCACAAAACTAGTAGCAACTGTACTGAATTACAACCAATAAGAGAAGTCACAGGTCAAGGAAGCCACACAGAGTTCTGCTAAAGCCAACAATGAAACTTAATGTACTTTCCATGTCCAGAACCATCCTCTATAGAGCTTCTGCAAAACAGATTAATGATAATAGCTGCAGAAACCAGAAAAGAAGAAGGGGCAGGGGGAGAGAAGGAATTCCAAGAGAGGGAAGCTCAGCCAATATTCCATTTGTAATTTGTCACACTACCACACAATAAGACCTGGACGTGAATACACTGCAAATTTACAATTCAAATAAGCTCCCTTGAATTTTAAAAGAATGGACTGTGTACATATCAGTCAGGGTGACACCAAAATGCCCTGTCAGGTTAATTTTAAATGCACGTTTTCTGTGCTACAGTTAACTAATCACTATCATTACCGTTGTTGTTTAAAGATGAAGCACTTTTGAACAAAAACGCAAAGGCATGATTCCTTCCCCAGCATTTGCTTTCAATTCCTATGTAGGTTCCTAGCAATATTTATTTTACCTACTTATCCCAGGGCTATTCTAAATTCATGCAGTGCCATTGGTGGTTGTGATGATAGCATGAGGCTAAGCCAATTGTACTGAAGTCAGCTGGAATAGCAATACCTCAAAAACAGCTTTTTAGTCCTGTGGGAAAATTCACAATTTGTAAATGAGAGCCCATCGACCTGCAGGGAGTTTACAGCCCTCTTCTGATATGTAGTGGAAAACCCCTTACATGATAAACATCTGGTTAACCAGCAATTAATTAGTTCTCTCTTCCAGCAATGCGTCCTCTCTGTCTTTCTCTCCCCCTCCCCACCAAATCTTTCAAAATGAGCAAAACACAGCCCTTTGTGCATAGGAATAGAAACCAGGGTTTCACCACACGAAAATATAAGCAATCTGCAATGCCTATGGGAAGTAAAAAAAGGAAAGCTTAACCTCAAACCAATTACAAAAGAGAAGAAAATAAGCATACTTATTTCCAGTTTCTTTAAACATTGATCTCCCCCTTTTTTTTAACAGACATGCAATCATAGAAATGGTGATCTTCAGATTTACTATGCTGTCTATTTACCCATCTAATGTGGTATAGTGGTTGGAGCGTTGGACTAGGATCTGGGAGAACAGGGTTCAAATTCCCATACAGTCACGAAGTTCACTGGGTGACCTTGGGCCTGTCACTCTCTCAGCCTAAACTACCTCACAGGGTTGTTGTGAAGATAAAATGGGGAAAACTATGCATGTCACCCTTGAGCTCCTTGGAAGAAAGTTATATAACTGCTTCAAAAGTGGGGATTTTTTTTATATACGTAAGTGGTGGAGTGCAGAGTCCTTAACCCACTCTTTTTCCTATTCTGGACTATCCATGGGGTTAAAAACATGTAATATTGGCATGTAATTTGTACTCAAACCCTTAGTTTTTTCCATCTGCGTAGTAACGATGTGGCAAGACTGCACAAACGTTTGTTGTGATGCGCAGTGATAGTACTGAAGGTTATTATTTTTCTGAAAAAAGATCAATCCAAATCAAATGCGCAGTAAAGAATACATGAAATAGCTTGAAACTGAATCTTTTAATTTAGTTAAGAGTCTGGGATAGAAAATCTGCTTTGGATAAACTATTAACTAAAGCCTCAACTGAAACCAGAACTGAACTTTGCTTTGAAGTTGAAGAAAGCTCAGTTCCTTATTTTATTTTAGAATAACGGATTGTTCTTTCTTACCCTTTCATACAATAGCTGGTCTTGGCTAAGACCACAAATAAGCAACGACTCTGATCTTTATGTATCAAAATGCTGCTCTTGTTGGATAAGTGACTCTTTCATGGGCTCTATTGGGCAATGTTGATGGTCACTAAATCCTAAAAGGTTAAAAACAGCAGAAACCTAGAGCTAAAGAGAAGCAAACACCTTTGCAATATATCAGCAGCAGCATTTGTTTCTCCTCCAGTTGTGCACATAATTCCAGGCAAGGGAATCAGGAGAAACAGAGATCTACTTACCGGTAATACACAGAAGGAAACACACAAAAAGTGTATGACTGGTAAATATAACAGGGACATCCTCATTTGTAGGCATTGCTATTGCAGAGATCATATTACAAGATCAGTAATAACCAGTGGGCTATAAGAAGCTATTCCTTTTAACTACTTGTAGGACTAGTTGACCGAGTCAGATCAGACAAATGGAGGCACTTATGCACACAGTATACAATTAAACTGTGGAACTCCAAATTGCAAGATAACTGGAGGCAGAATGCCTCTGAATACCAGTTGCTGAAGATAATGAGTGATGTTATCATGATCATGCCTCACTTTCCATGAACACCTAGTTGGCTGCTCTGGCAATGCTGAACTAGATGAAACTATGGCCTGATCTAGCAAGCCTCTTCTTATGTTCTTAGGAGTGAGCCAAAAGTGAAACCTCAATTCTACAGTTTATTTATTATAAATAATATTTTGGGATTAACAAGGGCAACTCATCTTTTTAGGTGATATTTCACAGATCCAGGAAGGATTTTCTGAATTAGCTTTAGCTTGTTTTCACGTAACCATACTTCATTGCCTACATATTGTTGTGATGTCCTCATGTCCATTTTGATTGAGGTGGTGAAAACTGAGGTGCCTTCCAGTTGTTGAAACTATAGCTCCACTCTTCCCTAACCATCATCCTTGCTGGCTGATGAGAGTTGGAGTCCGACAACATCTGGCTACCTTGGTTTCAGAATTGAACTAAAAGTACAGCCATTTAAACAAATTATTTGGTTATGAAAATACACTTTCTAAGTGCGCCACTGGTATTGTAACTACTGCTTATGACAACTCATGGAATTTTTCAAACGGAAATAGGAACTTAGATGACATCATCACAGTGAACAATCCCCAAGATCAGAAACTACGCAAGCCTCCTAAAGTATAAGTAAAAGAAGATTCACCAGATAAGATCAACTACTGACCCGTTGATCAAAATAAAATGTAATTTAAAATTACCAGCCTCATTGCCCCTTCCTGAACTTTGATTTTGTAATCAATGCTACATCCAGCAATAGCCATCAGTCACATATGCAGAGCTGCTTGCATTTCCTCGATTGTCAAATTCAGGGAGCCAGGGCTGGTCCATTCTTAATAGATATACATTTTAGGTACAGTACTACTGCTTTAAGAGTTCTGGTGTGAGGTCTATGCATGCTCTGGCAGGACTATGCATCCATGGAATGCATGGGACCACATTTGGAGCATTCTGAAGTGCAATCTCAATTTGTCAAAGTCTGCACTACTTTGTGGTTCTGCAATCTCTATTGAAGCCCAATATATTTTTCTGGCTTTGCCCTCTTTGATGTGACCTTCCTCGTTTTCTTCTCAGTAAACCACTGTGCCATGAGTGCTATCAGCACTTTAGAAAAGAATTCTTCCAGGCAAGATGTGCCAAGAACATATATAATGGGAATCTTAATTAAACCATGCCAGTCCTGGGGATAATTTACAATCTTCTAAATTAGCATAGACTTCAATAAATCTATTTGAAGAATGCCACTTATAGGATACTATTATCCTCATGTGTGCACTCTGAACCACACACAAGATTAAGTACAACTGGGGTATGCAAAATGGCTTGGTAAGAATAAAGGTTTTCCACGTTTCTCCCCTATTGCAACAGCTTTATGGGAGCAATCATCAAATGCATGCTTCAGAGGTCTTCTCTCTGCTCATGAGTGCGCTAATGCTAACAATGTGGTTTCTTCGCTAACATAAACCCAAGCATTGTATCAAATGAAAAGGGAACACATGGATAGCATCTCTATACATACTGTTGAAGTGACATCTCTTCCTAGGTAAAAATCTTTGTATTTTGGTTTTCCAGAGGCAAATTATCATAGCATTCTGATGACTTCATTCCTGTTGCCACCTTTGCCAGAAGCAGAAAGTTGCTCTTAATGACAGAATGTAAATTCAACATGTGAACGATGCACAAACGCCACTATGGGCATGCCACACTACATAACAGATTGAGAGTAGGACAGTGACACGGTACAGGGCTTTCTTGGTGGTGATGTGGATGAATGTCTACATAAATGTTTCCCAGTAGATGCATCAAAGAGATTAGCTACAAAAACAATTCTATGGCGGAAACCATTACATGAATTCAGCTTGGAAAATAATGAAGTTTGGAAACCTTGGTGCCCAGGGTTACAGGGAACAACCTCTCCAGAAGATTCCTATCTGGTGCACTCACATCTATAGAATAAAATTGTCATAAACACTATGATACAGTGGTGCCTTGCAAGACGAAATTAATCCATTCCGTGAGTCTCTTCGTTTTGCGGTTTTAATAGTGGCTTAGCGGCTATTAACGGCTTAGCGGCTTTAAGAAAAAGGAAACAAACTCGCAAGACGTTTCATCTTGTGAAGCAAGCCCATAGGGAAATTCGTCTTGTGGAACAACTCAAAAAACGGAAAACTCTTTTGTCTAGCGAGTTTTTCGTCTTGTGAGGCATTCGTCTTGCGGGGCACCACTGTAATCTAAATGGGAAACATTCCCATTATCACACAGAGAAACCTGACACACCTTAGTTTGCCCGTTACAGGTTGCTCTTTCATAACCAGCTTCATGGAGGTTATCTTTGAGAAATGTTTCTGTCTGCATTTCTAGATAGCTTGAGGGATTCATATGTTTTTTTTGGGGGGGGGGCACTAGTCAGAATTAGCATTTTCTCCAGATAACTATAACGTGCATTAAGATTGCAGTGTCATTTTATACAGGTAAAGGAAGGGAAAGAGTATGAACTGAGCAAAGAATTACAGCCACCACCTACCTAGCTAAAGTGTACAATTATTATTATTTTTTAAAAAACAATATTTTCTTACAGTAATGCCACACCTTTCTTTCATTACAGTACCCAGGGAGTTGTATACAAGCCTCCCAAGTAGTCATCCATCCAGGAACTGCCCAGACCTGCTTAGCTTCAGCAAAGTGGTTGCCTCATGTACCCTGGGACCTGAAAGTGGACTGTCTGAGGTGATCTTTGCCTCTCTCTCTTTCTCTGCTCAGTTCATACATAATGCTTCTTCAAACCACGGCTCGGGGCAAATGCACAAATGCTGGCTCCCAGAGAGGAGATATGGCAATTTTGCTCCTCCTCTTGTCCCTGCTGTGAATTAAACCATGATTTGGCTTAGTGCGTCATCCAAATCGAAACTCGTGGTTTTCTTCCTCCAGACAATTCCTTGAACTGTAAACCAAGAACAAACCTTTGCTTTCCTGGAGTGAGACAAACTGCAAGCCTGGCTTCAGATGACACATGAAGCCAAACCATGGCTTAGTTCTCATCAACATGAGGAGCAGAGGGCAACAAGATGGTTGTGACCTCTCCTCTCTGGAAACCCATATGTTCATGCCATGGTTTGACTCAGCATTCTTTAGAAACCAGGTCACTCTCGCCTATGTGAGAATAAAATGCTACTCCATGACTGACACTGTTATTTGGATATCACATTTTTCACTTTCTGAACTATTTATCTCCCAATACAAATGTGCTACTGTGGTAGATGTGGTTTTGGAAGCAATGGAGGTTGTTTTTTTAATTTCTTTCTTCTTTTTTTCTTTTTTAAGAAGATGGGTGGGAATGAAGTGTGAAAAATATATACTAATTTATCATCAAAGACGCCGAAACTCATTGACGTTATACAAGCATACCCTTGAGAGTTCAAAGAAATAGAACAGATTACTAATATTATGATGCTTCCAGCAAAATGATTTAAAATGATTAGTCAGGTCTACGAGGAGAAAATGAAGGTTTGCATAGCAGTTCTGCTGTTTGTTTGCCAAAACACTGCCATGTAACAATAAAATTATATTGCAAAGAAGAAGCCTAATCTATGTCTATAAAATACAATTTGGAGAGAAGGATGTATTTACTGTACTTGACTGTCGCTCTTCTGTTTCTTTGCAAGTGCTGGCGCTGCAGAAAAAACTAGAGAATTATTTTGCTCCTCTTTCTTCCACCCCCCTCATTTCTACAGCTTGCAATCCCAGTCTTTTTGCAGGTGTGCCTCAAGGACTTCTCCCTCATAGTCTTTGAATCATTTTGTAGACACTAATGAGCATCTCTCTTCAGCTTTAATTATTGGTCCCTGACAAGTCAACATAATAGGAATCAGCTTATCCAAGCATACTCCCTAGTGACATGTCCAATTACTCAGGTTGTACTTCTCAGCAAGAGGTCTGAGGGGTTGCTTATTTAACATTGTCAAATAATAATGATAATGATAAATAAATAAATAAATAAATAAACAGACAGACAGAGGTATAGGTGTCAATTTTATATTCTGAACCTTACAGCAATGGATCTGACAAGATGTACCACAGCTATTATGCATCTCTAGATTAGATACTTAAAGACCTTTAACTTTATGTGTATTTGTTTAATATAATTAATTAACTTCTTCCCACTCCACTTTAAAAGTCTGAAGCTGAGTGTTCAGCCGTTAAAAACCCAGGGGGACATCCAATATCCAGATCACACAAACCTATTCCGTTGCTTCTGATAAGACCAAGCATTTTAAACATGAGTAAGTCCCATGGAGACAAGCCAGGTTTTAAACTTACAGGGTCCCTCTGTTCATTTTTATAAGGCATTTTAAGTATCTTTGAACTTCCACTTATACATTTACAACATGGATATTTACTTAGAAGTAACTCCCATTTAGCAGGCCTAAGTCACAGGTAAAGTTGCTCCACCATTGTGGAGGGGTGCATGTGTGTTTGTGTGTATGAATGTACATGCACACACATGCTTGGCTTTTTCACTGCACACTTCCTCTACACAAAAACATATTGTTTGCTTTTGCAGGATCCCTTTCAAAAAGGTATAGGGCCCTGGGCATCAGATGTGAGTGACACAATACTCTCTCACTACAACTGTCCTACTGCAGTGCTTTTACTTTTAACACATGCCCCACAGAAGAAATTAATGACAACCATTCATTTTTATTAGACAATGTAAAGAGGTGAATCAGAGGCATCTTTAGGGATGAGATTAAACTTGTTTTTTGCCCTGTTTGGCTGCAGTATAGGTCCTCTTCAGAAGTGTCATATATGAGTAAAAGAGTGGCAAAGATGGAGAAGGGCCTAGAGACCAAGTCCTATGAGAAAAGTTGGGTATATTTAGACACTTGAGAAGACACAATACAATATGGTTGTCACATAGATGATGGAACATATTAGCCTTTTGTTGCTCCAGAGTAAAACCTGAATCAAGGGGATGCAAATTACAAGGTAGTTTATTTAGAATAAACATTAATTAGGAAGAACGTCCTGATGGCACAAGCTGATTAACTGTCGAACAGACGGTCTTAGAAGGTGACGAAGGTTTTTAAGCAGAGGCTAGATGGCCATCTATCAAGGTGCTGCAGCAAAATTCCTGCATTGGCTAGATGACTTTTGAGTCTCTTCCAACTCATTGATTCCATGCACTTCCACAGTCATGTTGCATAGTGTACAAGTTCCTGCCCGGTATGGACAGGTTTGTTGAAGGCCAGTGTGGTGCAGTGGTCAGGGTGTTGGACTAGGAGACCAGGGTTCAAATCCCCACTCATGAAGCTTACTGAGAGGCAGTTACTGTCTTTCAGTCTACCCTACCTCACAGGTGAGTTGTGAGGAAAGCATAGGGAGGGAAGGGAAGGGAAGTGGGATTGCATCAGCAGCCCTAAGCCACAGAGCTTAGGTTATGTGTAGAAGATACAACATAAGTGTTGGGGCTGGAGTGTGCCTGTCTTCCCACTTCCTCCTATATATGTTCACCCTGTTTGGTCACATGAAGTTCTACACTTTCAAGATAGCTCTATGGATTCCAAGAACAGATTCAGGTCTCTAAAAACTAATACAGGAAGAGCGAACACATGAGAAAAGACTAGATCCGTACATTTCTAAGATATAAGCTTCACGTCAAATATCTTGCATTAAGTCATTTTATGGTAAGTCATTCAGGAAGCAACCTAGCCAAAGTTACACATTATTATTTTGAAAGTTAAGAACATACTTAACTTTGCCATAAAAACTGAGTCCAAATGTGCTTAACTTTGGACTGGATCATGTTGTTGGTTTGCAAAAGCTGCAGTCCAAACCTTTCCTCTGTAGAAAAACACATTGTGTTTTCTTCATTTTTAACACATAAATATTGTTTACTTAAAATAAATTACAAGCACTTTTGTAGCCATGTGACAATAAATATTGATCCAAAGACAACTGAATCTCCACAGAATATATTTTATAAGAGCAGACAATTGTAGGGGCACAAGCCAGTGTCAACAATGTATTATCCAAGTAGCAATTGTCTGTAGTTTTGTGAATGAATTAATGTGACCGCAAGCAGAACTATTACACAGATGTTTATTGCCTGCATTCTGGTGTTTAGAATTTTAGGGAATGGAAAATACATTTATATGTGAATAGGATAGATTTTCTTTGGGAACTCGAACGTTCTAAAAATATTCTCCAGGCCTTTGTTGCTAATCACACATGAAGATTTAAAGAAAAGCCTGCGTCACTGGAGACCACTTGGGTCCAAGCCTCTGTCCCATCCAATCTGAACACAGTATGTGTTTTATCACTGTTGATAGTGATTTAACGGGCAATTGGTTAACTAGCAAGAAACCCAATGTTGGTAAATTGCAATATAAACTGACTTACACAGATATTAGTCCAAGAGGTGCTGACTAAGAACGTAGTTATCCTTAGGATTCCTACTTCTCGAATTTTAAAATCACATTTTAACATATGCATTTTGAGAGAAAGCACATTCAAAATAGGTAGCTAAATATAAACTTTCATGCAGACATTTTTTAGAGAAAAAGTAAGGCTTGTGTGTAACCGGGACAGAACAAAACTTATGAAGACACATGCAAAAATGATACAGACCAATAGACCAAAATCATCCTTGAAGGTTCTTAACTTTCACAAATTGAAGACAGGAGTGCCTGGCGTGCTCTGGTCCATGGGGTCACGAAGAGTTGGACACGACTAAATGACTAAACAACAACAACAACAATCCTTGAGGGATTTATCCTGGCCCTGCTTCGTAGATTTTTTTACCTGATTTTTTTACCATTGGGCAGAGTGTTTGTGAACATCATTTCAAAGGGACTTGAACCACAATACTTCTCAGGAGGTTGAACTTTCAACCATTCAAAATTGCAACATATTAAGACGCAGGATCTTCAGAACTACTATTAAATGAGTAATGTTTAGGTTAGCCATTCTTGTTTATAAAATCCATCAGGAAACAAATATTGCAACCTTGGTAAGCTGTCACTGCTCAACCCAAAATAAACATTTCTCACCCTTCCTTTAGGTTGAACTTCACCATGACTCATTCTGAAGAAAGCCTTTCATGAAGGAGCAGGTACCTGCTTCTAAGAGGCAAATTAGGATGGGGAATTTCGGAGAGGCCGGGTGTGGTCCACATTCCACCGTGCCAATTTTTTTGGCATCATTCTGCTAGCTCCTTTACCTGTCCTTCAGATAATACTGCACAACTCTTGCCTAATAGAAATATTAGCCAGAATTTGTTCATCAGAAGTAGCTGTGTGCTGCTGCTTTTAAGCGTGCAATTGTAAATAACGGCTATCATAAAATGCATTTATTTATTACATTTTTATTCCACCTTTCCTCTAAAGAGCTCAAGGCTCCACCCCCAACCTGCAGCATTCTTCTCATAATAATCCTGTGAGAAAAGTATGGGCAAGTCAGTATCTCTCAGCCCAAGTCAGGACCTGCCCAAGACATTTCCCTGCCTGCGGTGAAGGACAAGATAGCACCACCTCACAATTCCACATGTGGAAACTGACTGGACCCAAGGATAAATTTGTGGCACAAGCAGAACACCACAGTTGAATATCACCCCTAAAATGTAGATGATACATATCTGCTGTCAGTATATAACGCAAAAGGATGACTGAATATTTTTCCAAAAAGCCCACAGCATTGTATCCAGTCGTTTTAACTAGAGATCTTAGGGATTGGACCTCAGAGCTTTTGCATGTAAAATCATGATTTTACAGTTGTTTTGACATATTGTTGGCCGCTACCTCAAAAACATCTAGGGCAGTCAGGGGATGGTGTGTGTATACTCCCTCAAGCTGCCAGGTAATAGCCATGATTTATTTTTTTTGGGGGGGGGAACCAGCATGAAGGAGTTAGGAGACCTTGGCCCGGGTTGCATTGGGGTGTGTGTGCTGTGTTGGCTGAGAGAAGCTGCTATCATGTCCCATTTATAGTTTAATAATTCCAAATGTTGATTAAAAGTCAAAACGAAAGTCCCACACATTTGTTGCTATGGTTGTTCTACACTCCTTAGTCTATTAATATAAATAATTGCCACTTGTATTTCATTATTGTTATTTGTCCTCCACAGTGAAAACCAGCTAGTGTTATATATGCTGGCAATCTGTGCTGAAATACAAGCTCATATATACAGGGAAGGGGGGGGGGGGATCATGAGAAACCATTCTTCCCAGCCTGGATTCCTTACAATGTTAATCCTGGTGGGTGTACTCAGTGCAGCCATTCCGAAGAGAACTGAGCATTCCAATTCATGCTCATTAATGTAGCTTGTTTCTTTTATTCAAGTTGCTAATATTGACCTTTATCTCTCTCATTTTTGCAGCCACCCAACATCATTTTTGGATTCACTGTCCCATACATCTGCATTCATTGGCTGCGAGGCAAAACTATCCCCGTGTTTCTGCCTGAAAGTAACAAATGTCAAATCTGCTTCTGAAAGTCTGGTCTTCCAACATACAAGAGTTGTGGCCCGTTTGGCGTTATGAAAGGAAGAATATGAAGCCATCTTCAAGAACACAATTATTTGGGGAAAGAGATCAAAAGTCTGATCACATACTGAAAAAAAATGGTATTCTGTGCAGCTTCCAGCTACATATATGAGTCAGGCTTCCTTTATTTTATTTTATTTTATTTTAAAGCAATAGTGGGACTTCAAAACACAAATCTTCAAAGTCTTTCACCATCACTAAAAACAGAGAGACAACTTTACCCAAAAGTATGAAGTCGATCACAAATTGCACAGGTCTTAGCTGGAGCTTTGACTGTATCCTGATCAGGATCCTTTGGGTGAGTGCGAAGTGTTAAACTACGTTTCATAAAATTTGGTTGTGAATGAAGCACTGTAATCAAAGCCCTACTCTATCACCAAGCTTGCATCTGTATCCTGAACCTATCTACTGTGAATCTACTGAACCTATCTCACTGAATTCACAGAGAATTACTCACAATCAATTGCCAAACATAAGCATTCATCTTTGCATGATCTGAGCTCAAGCCGTGCAACAACAAAAAAGCTGTGCATTCAGTCCTAAATGCTGCTATTTCCTTAACAGCCAACGCACACAACGTTAGTATTACCTTACTGTAGAAAGGAGTGGGTGGGGGGCTTATGATAGAATGTATTGATAAAAGCATGCAATGTTACACCGTTTATTTAAGCTTGGAGCAGTGTACACTTCTGTGAGATTGCAAAGAGTTATAAAATGTTGTGACCAAAATTTCCTTATTCATATTTAGGCAGAGAAAGAGGCATCGCACAGAAAGCATTTTAAACAAATAGCTGGAAAGGAGAAGGGGCGAAAGCAGATGCCTCTGTTTCCCAGGAGTCAAGATTTTAAGGAATAAGGTTCATCATCTCTTGCAGTGGCAACTCAATGAGGTTTTTTTGTGTTTGTAGTGGAGAGCAAAACCTTTAACCAAGCCTTTGATGAGGAAAGAACTAGCTGTCATGGGGCACAGTACCCCCATGTACTTAAAAGGTGTAAGAGCGTTTGTCACTAGTTTGCTAGTCTTGGAAAGTAGCTATAATTCTAGCTGTTGACAATGAAAGGATCAAAGGAATGAAACACCTCGGCCTTCTGCGCCCAACCCCCTGAAGTCAATGCTTCCATTAAATAAATCACAGCTCCTGCGAGACTCCGAGCCTGTGAGGGGACCAGCTCTGAAACGTTCCACTCACTCTTGATTGTTTTGCTCAAAAGAGGAGTTTGCTTTTGGCTTCTCACACTGTTCCTTGGATCCCAGGCACTTTGGTGCTTTATTAATTCAGATCCCTCATTGCTGGGGAGGTGGGTGTTTAAATATAAAACACTGTTTGCATTTCACATAATACTACCATTAGTTTTGTTTGCTCCAGCAAAGCTGTAAGAAGGGGGGGTGGGGGTGGGATAAATCCATGGAGAAAGTACACATGCATGCAAAGTCTCGCCAAACACATTTGCCAATCAAACGGCCATGCATGACGGAGTTTGCACAAAAGGCTTTCACAAATGCATAACTCCAATTAACATAAAGTTTGCTTTTTAAAAAAAGAAAAAAGGAACAGGGGTGCATGGAAACTCAGTTTTGAAGGCTAATTGGAAATAGCCTCTCTTGGCTCCTAGGGTGCGAGCAAAGATTCAACTAAATATTTTCAATGGGCTTTTCAAGCACATGCCCTCCAAGGCAGTAAGATAATATGTTTCCACTTTCAAAGGCTATAACTTTCTTTCATTATTATTTTTTAAAAAAGGGAGGTGTAGTATTGCATGACAAGGGGACCATATGCCTTATCAGTCTTCCTAAGACAGGGTTGACATCAACAGTGAAAGCAAAATTGTGCCACACACACACACACCCACCCCTTGAATATTCTCCTGCCCCATCATCAACTCATTTTATGGGATTGACTGGGATTTACATGAAAAGGTTGCTAATCACCTCAGGCAAACAGCATGATCAAATAGATTAAATTAAAAGCCAACCAGCCTGAACAAGAAACACAGAGAATGTGGATTCTATGAATGACATACGTACCTATTGTACTTGTCTACTGTAAATTAAGGGACGCGGGTGGCGCTGTGGGCTAAAGCCTCAGCGCCTAGGGCTTGCCGATCGAAAGGTCGGCGGTTCGAATCCCCGCGGCGGGGTGCGCTCCCGCTGTTCGGTCCCAGCGCCTGCCCACCTAGCAGTTCGAAAGCACCCCCGGGTGCAAGTAGATAAATAGGTACCGCTTACCAGCGGGAAGGTAAACGGCGTTCCGTGTGCGGCTCTGGCTCGCCAGAGCAGCGATGTCACGCTGGCCACGTGACCCGGAAGTGTCCCCGGACAGCGCTGGCCCCCGGCCAATAGATGTGAGATGGGCGCACAAACCCCAGAGTCTGTCAAGACTGGCCCGTTCGGGCAGGGGTACCTTTACCTTTACCTTTACTGTAAATTATCAGGAAAGGGATTTCGTGTGGCGGTTGTGCTACAGCTGAATGCGTGTCATCTTGAGCTCTTTGGAAGTCAGGGTGGGACAGAAATATAATAAAGGAAGTAAAAAATATATACAAACATAACGCTTGATATTTCTTCACTTAGTCCCCTCCAATCTTCTTGGAAGCCAAGAGAAAGTTCTCGGGAAAAAAATCCTCCCCCTCCGTCACTGCTCTTCTCCCCCACTCTGATAGTGAAATACTTGGGGCAAGGCAATTTGACACTGGCTTCTGTAACAAACCTGGTCAGGCAAGATTTCTCACACACCCTGCACAAAAGACTAACCCTTCACAAAGTACTTATTTCAAATTTATGTCAAGGTTGAGTGCACTGCAGCCAGGGAACTGTTCTGCGAACACAATGCAAAGGGCTCATAGGCTAATCACTAAACCAGTGGGTTTGTGGCAAAGGGAAGTGGGGGGTGGAGGGGGACTTGTCATGCCCATTCCTTAATCTAACCACACACAGTTACAGCCAGAAATATAGAATTTTAACCAAGCACAGTGAAAAGCAACAAAGCTCTTTGCTTTGACTTCACCATTTTTTGCTGAACAATAATAATAGAAGAAGAAGAAGAACAAGAAGAAGAAGTGGTGCTGTGGCTTGCATCAAATTCCTGGGTTTACAACCCTGATCAAAGGTGATACATTAGGTGTATCTAATTAGGTGATTCTAATACAAACTTTGAGGCTGCAACATATCACTTCCTGGGGTGTGGAGCCTGAGAATTCACTTTCCGATTGTATCGTGAATAACAGCAGTGGAATTTTGTTGAACAACCTAAGCCCTTCTTTTAAGAGGGTGAGACAAAAGCATTTGCATGTTAAGCAACAACGCAGCATTGTTTTCGATGTGCTTTGATGCTTGCTGTAGGATTAATTAATTAGCTATTCGTTGGAGTAGCTGCCTTCTCTCTCACAATTCTATTGAGGTGGGCTTGTGGTGGCCATGAAGTAAACATACACATTAGCATGACAAGGAAGAAGTAAACTACAGACATACATGTGACTGTGAACAACCAGGACATCCAGTTGAATGAGGACATGAATGGAGAACCTCATCTCTGTTATGTAGGCCAAGCTCAGCAAGCCACCTAAGACCAAGTTCAATCTAGCTTCAGAAGGAGTAGAAGTGAACAACATTGGCACCTGTGATTAGCAGAAAGTATACAGTCTGTGGATTGGCTATGCCCAGTGAAGACATGAGTAGGCTGGTCAACAAAGCTGCTGGGGGGGGGCAGGAGACAATACAGACAGGGGGAAATAATAATAATAATACTTCTCTAAGGAGAATGAGACAATCCTAGAAAATCTCCATTAATACTTCTGCCTTGTATGGACTGAGCCACAATCAATTCACCTTTGTCCTGCCAGTCACTGATCCACACACCTGTTTAGGATAACAACTCACCTGCTGCTGCTGTTGGAAAACACTGATGGCATGTCACATGAAAATATTCACACAGCCTAAAACAGTGGTTTCATGTGGTGTAAAAAGCCATGAGGAACAAGGAACAAGTTGGAACTTAGCGGCAGCCCATATGATAAATTCTTCTTTGGCAAAGCAACCATTCCCTATGACCTACTTGGATGGCAGGAGTGGAGCCACTGCAACTCTCCCAACTCTAGTATACAACTCTGAATTATATTATAAAATATAGCTGAGAGTTCCAGGAGAATTAACAGGATCACATTCTTAGGATGAATCACCAGGTTCTTGCTTTGGCTTCCCACAGGCATCTGGTTGGCTATTGTGAGAACAGGATACTGGACCAGACAGGTCATTGGCCTGATCCAGTAGGCATTTCTTATCCTCCTAGGACAACTAAGGCAGCTTCAATATCAAAAGCATGCCTAAAGCCAGGTTGATGTACAACTTGCCTATATAAGACTACCTTTGCCACTCTTCTAGAAAGTACCTCTTTCTAATATTTTCATTTGGCCTGCATCTTTTAAGCAAACTGATCTCATTTGCAGGATTAATGCATGAATCAGAAGGTAATTGCCCTTTGGATTTCACATTTTCTGAATTTTGCCAGACGTTCTCAGTTTTAAAAAAACTGCATTTGTCCGTTTTGTCTCTGTTGTTGTTGTTGTTTCAAAGAATGCATTTTAGGATAGGTATGTTTAGAAATGTGTACACTGAGATGAATGTGAATTTATGTGCATATTTTGTGATAAAATAACATTTAAGTATGCAGTAAGTATGTACTTAAATATGGATTTATTTTTATATTAAAAATGAATTAATTCAGAACTGAAACAAGAGTAAACTTACAAAGAAATACTTGCATCAGAAATAGACTGGTCCTTCCATCCTACTTTCCAGAAGAATATTTGAATAATTATATCACAACAGCAATCATACTCTGGATTACCCCTCCTCAGTCAGAAGCATATTTATCAAAATGATCTATCCAGAGAATTTCTGTCGTAACAAGTTCCGGAAAGCAAGTATGAAGTTACAGGTAGGTCTTAACCATGGTCCTCCAAGGTGTGCTGATCACTATGGAACAGCAAGAGTGGGAGGGAGGCTGGGAGGGGCAGGGAGAGATGTGAATAGTCTTTGCAGTGTCTACTGGGTATCACAATGTGATCCAAGTTCCATTTATGGGCGTTTACGCTATTTCATAGAATCAAAAGGGTTTATTTATATTAGAGGCACTCCATATATATTTAATTGATACAGTTGCTCAAATTTCTTTATCCATCTTAATCCCATTCTCGCCCCACCCTATGGGTGCACAATAATGTCATATTTCATCCCTATGATTTCCCAATTCCTGCAGTAGTATCATCTTTACGGGAACAAAGACATGATAAATTGAAGGAAGTGGTGACAGCAATCTTATGTGTTACTGGAGCGGGGGGATAGTATTGCTATCCTCTGTAACGAACGCAGATATATCAAATGACTGTTAGGCAACACATGGAACTAGCAAACTTTGATTTTTTATGGTCCCATTGAAGTGAAAGGAACTACACTGATTTCTACTAAAGTACTCAAAGCCTTATGGGCTGGGCAGTAAGGATGGTTGAAATAATACTGCTGCAAATTCAGATATTAGTGATAAACCTATGATAACAAGGTATTTCATACTGCAAGGTGAATAATCACAAAACCAAATAAGTATAGTATCATTTCCTCTAAAGAAGCCTTTCATTATGTAAATAAAATCCAATGGTGGAAGACTTACCTACCATTTCACAAACTATACCTGTGAATGAGGTTCACAATTTTTTTTAGCTTGGTCTCTCTCCCCTCAATAGCAAGTGGGCACACAAAAATCATTGTACAGTCATGTGTAGGTGGCTTCAGTGGCAAACTCCAAACATAGTCCCACATCCTGCTAAGCCACTCCTACCAAACTCCCATTAGCTTCACCCACTCATACCTTATGCTTTCTGCTCCATTCTAGCTCTGTCCAGAGAAGCTCTTTCTGTCAGCTTTTACAGCTAAAACGACCTTCCATGGTTAGAAGCACTATACCTCTGAATACCTTACAGTGGTGCCTTGGGTTACAAACACCTCAGGTTACAAACACTTTGGGTTACAGACTCCGCTAACCCGGAAGTAGTACCTCGGGTTAAGAACTTTGCCCCAGGATGAGAACAGAAATTGCATGGCAACGGGAGGCCCCCTTAGCTAAAGTGGTACCTCAGGTTAAGAACGGTTTCAGGTTAAGAACGGACTCCAGAACGAATTAAGTTCGTAACCAGAGGTACCACTGTATTCTGGTTACAAACAAAAAGCAAAATACTGCTGCCAACATAGCCTGCATATCATCTTCCTCGCTGGCTGGTTGAAATGGAGATTACTGAACTAAATAAAAATAACTTACCCCAAGTCTAGACAAAAATGAGTGAAAGACTGAGGTGATATATAGCACTCATTCTCCTTCAATTAGCTTCTCCCCTAATTATTTTCCAATACCAGATCCATTCCCATTTTACTTCTCCTTCCAAAAATCCACCCCATTCTCCAGAATACCCTCAGTTTTTCTACAGTTTCCTCCCATGCTGCTCTTCTAACTTTAAGCTTAAAGAAACAGAAGAACAAAGGTGATGTAATTTCACAAAATGGCAGCTGGCCAATTGGAACCTAGCCACCTGCCATTACCACCAATAAGCCAGCCGCCTCCTCCACCATCCATGCCCATAAAGCACAGGTGGCTTCACAGTGATCAAGTTTTATTTCTAGGAGCGGGTGTGCAGCAAATCTTGAGAATCCATTTCTCCACCTGTACACTGGCACCCACAGTGAGGTCAAAAAGTTATAATCTCCATCCTAAGGGCAAAAACATACTGTGAACGTAAATCATGCACTTTGATTCTCTCAGTTCTGGGGTGTTTAAAGCAAAAGCAAGCTTTGTTTTAACAGTAATACTCTTAAAATATGCATTAAGTTCAGAAGCTATGTATAAATCTTTTCAACACCAGTCTAATATTCTCAAGCTTTATTTGCATGGTGGCATGGCTGAGCTCCATCATTTTGGAAAGCACTGCTTGTTAGTTAACCACCAACGTGGAATGAGTGGAGTGAAGGGGCTCGCAACAATCGTTTTGCGAAGTCTTCAAAGAACAGTTGTCCCAACCCCCTTTTGTTGCAATTTCTCTTTGAACGACTGGTGCTCCGGGGCAGATTAGCAGATCTTTGAGTGGTAAATCCTGCATTGAGTTATTTGTAACATTTAAATTTACTTGAAGTTACTTGAAGATAAGTTAATGACAGGCAACACAGGGAAGTTTGTATTTTAACTCAAGATCTTGCACTAGACTAAGAACGAATCAAAATAGGTCTACACTATACTTGTGCAACAGAGTATTATTCACTTCCATTGTTTGATACAACCTATTTACTACTCAGGTCAACCCTCTGTCCCACATACTTAGAACAGTACTAAGCTTCCCAGAATTCAATTATTCTACCAATATTATGATGCCTTTATAAAAATGTACAGTGAGAGCACACTAAAAATTCTGTATTTAGTTGCCATAGAGCCAGAAAGGGGCTATCAAAATAATCATAGTTTGGAGCACCTCTCTTAGGAGTGGGGAAGCTGCTTAGTTTGGCAGCAGGAAGGCAAGTAAAAGGAAGGAGGAATATAGGAAGTAGAAACAGAGACGTTTTTCTTCCTGCCTCGTATCACTAGAATCTGGAGGCAGTTAACAAAGCGGAACGGTGTTAGATTCAGGACGAACAGAAGTACTTCTTGACGTTGTGCACAGTGAAGATTATAGAATAACCTGGCACAAGCTAAGGTGATGTTCAGCAATTTTCATAGCTTGGAGAAGGAGATTAGAATATTCCATTGAAGATATAGTCATCAATGGCTACATGTAAGCTATATCTGAGTACTAGCAATTGAGAAACAACAGGAGAGGACAACTATCCATTTGTCCTGTTTATAGACTTCTCACAGGTATTTGGGAATTCCTTGTCCCAAAGTGAAGTACATACAGTCCCAGAGAACGAAAGTATACTTTAAAGGGGGGGGGACTCTTAGCCTGGACAATCAATGATAGCTTGTGATATTTTGGCAAGAGAAGTGAACAGGCTTAAAATTGTGCTGTATGTTATTGTCCACTCCTGACCTTATGTGAATTACATGTGAGAAACAAGGCACACCCTGCAGGCTGCTTATTCTCCAAATAAAACATGGACTGACCTCTCCTTATGAAATCCTGCTACCATTTGCAAAACCCCACGAGCATTCAGAGCACCTTTCTCAAAAAGACTTCAGGCCAAAACTTATTGCAAATGTCAAACTTCTAAGCTGGGTGTCGAATATAACATTTTGAAAATCTGAAATCAAATTTAGGAAGAGTGAGGCACTCACCTCAGGCCACCAGCTGCAGCAGCCACTGGCTATTCATCATATACCTCCAGCTCTTCCTTCAGTTGCCCCATGGTCTCTATACCAGGCCCAATCTCCAAAATCTGACCTGCTGCCTCAGGTTGTTGGAAGATACTATTTTGTCATCAGTGTTGAAATAACATTCAACTGTCAGTCCAGCTGGCTTTTGTATGTGGAATTGGGAAGAAGACTCTCTTGTACTTTACCTCAGGCAGCAAAATGGCTTAAGCCCGTCCTGCCTGTGATGTAACACCACATGATGTGTTCCTTATGTCAGACTATTTGTCATTGAAACCATATATTGTTGGCAACAATTTTCAGGCAGATGTCTTTCTTATCAGCTGAACCTTCTAACTGCTAGGGATCTGAACCTGGGACCTTTTGCATTCGAAGTATGTCATCTACCACTGTGGCTATGGTCACTCCCCAAACTGTAGCGACCTACACGTTAAATGGATGAAGTGGAGGACACAATATATGTCGTCTGCCGTAGCTCCATATATGAGGTTTTCCAAACTTCCTTCAGTTGTTAAGAGAAAGACTCTAGAAACTTGAATCTGTGGGTGGAATGCAACATCACACTAAGGTGATTGTCCTGTCAGCACAAGCATTTCTGCTTTCCAGAAAAACCGATCTCCACATTCCTCTCCCATGTTCTGGAGGTTCTCTCAACCTTCCCAAAAAGATTTGGAGAGGGTGCAATGGGAGGGGAGTACCACTGTTGTTAGTAGGACTCAATGCTTTCGCTTTCACTAGCACAACTTAGTTGAATCTGTACTGGATAATTTGTGCCAACCTAGGGCAGGGACCAGTAGTGATGTATGGAAGTCCAGTAGTGATGTATGGAAGTGAGAGCTGGACCATAAAGAAGGCTGATCGCCGAAGAATTGATGTTTTTGAATAATTGTGCTGGAGGAAACTTGAGAGTCCCATGGACTGGAAGAAGATCAAACCTCTCCATTCTTAAGGAAATCAGCCCTGAGTGCTCACTGGAAGGACTGATCGTGAAGCTGAGGCTCCAATACTTTGGCCACCTCATGAGAAGAGAAGACTCCCTGGAAAAGACCCTGATGTTGGGAAAGATGGAGGGCACAAGGAGAAGGGGACGACAGAGGACAAGATGGTTGGACAGTGTTCTCGAAGCTACAAACATGAGTTTGACCAAACTGCGGGAGGCGGTGGAGGACAGGGGTGCCTGGCGTGCTCTGGTCCATGGGGTCACGAAGAGTCGGACATGACTAAACGACTAAACAACAACAGGGCAGCGAATTTATGTGCTCCCCCATCCCCTCCCCAAAACACACTCTTAATGTTCAGTTCTCCCATACTGAAGTGGTGGTGGGGCATTCCTTCTACATCCCAGATCAAAACGACTTAGGCTGCCGTCCTAAATGCACTTACCTGGGAACAAAGACTTGCTTCTGAGTAGCCTTTCTTAGAGTTGCGCTGTGAGTCACACCAAGACAGTCACGTAGCTGTTTGGGTCCTTCTTTTGAAGCTCTTCATACTCCTTTAACTGCTGTCCACACCCAACACTTATCCAACACCAATTAGCCTTAAGACCTCACTGATAGTTTCTGTTTCATAACTGCATGGATGCTGAGCATCCGTGAGAAATTCACCAAACATACCTCAGAGGTTCTTGGGGCAAGGCCATTCTAAATGAAATTCTCGTTTTAAAAGTATAGCTGAATTCACTGCAAGTGGGGAAAAGTCTATTTCCAGTAAGTTTATTACCATGTACATCACATTAAGGGAAGCCTGGGGCAGACATAATATATCCTATATTTACGTGGTTCCAAAGGGCTTTTTGAAATATTTATATATAATGTTTTATGTTGACTCCAGATGCTCCCTTTGTTGTGTTAGATAGGAATATCTGATGTTCATTAGCAGTTACCTCGGAAAGATTCCTTGTTGCGTGCAAGAGGAAAATAGTTTGACGACTTGTAACAACAGATTTCCCAAACAAAGAAAATGTGCCCTTTGATTGATTTGGGGGTGCTATTAGTTTAAACCACATCGTGCATTATGTATCATTTGTGCTTTTTTTTTTTAACAACTACAAGTTAAAAGAAGGAGGCTAACGTTCGGTCTGATGTAGTGTTGCAGGGATGGCTATCCTGGGCCCCACAACATCATCTTTCCCAACTGTTGTTCAATGTGACTGGCGCTGATGAGAGTTGGAGTACAAAACCACCTAGAGGACCACTCTACGCTCTAGAATACTGGAGTCAAATTCTCCTTACCTTCAGGTGGTCACAGGGTCACGCTCTTTTACTTTTTTCACATTTATCTTTTTTAAAAAAAATATTTTTTATTGGGTTTTCACATTTTATATAGACAAAAACAAAACACAAAACACCAAAACAGACATAAAAGACACCAAACATGTATATTTTCCTAAAATCTTATTTTCTAACCCTAGTCCTTGACTTCCCCCCACCCCCACCCTTGCATCCCTATTCCCAAATTTGTGTCAGCAAGTTGGCATTTCCTTTTCCATCTTAATATTAATCCTTTTATAAAGAAAAACAAAAATAAGTTTTCCCTAAGTTGGACCCCAATTCTCTTCCCTCGATTTCTGATCTTTTCTTGAATAATTTTCTTATTAACTAAACCCCCTGGTCTTGAGTGTTGTTTGAATTTAAATGCTTCCCTCCCTCCCATCCCCGATTTGCGTCCTTTCCCAAGACATGTCCAAAATAACAATTTTTTAGCCTGGGTTCCGCACGTCCGAGGCTCTCAAATCTCTTTCAATCCCTCTCCGCCGGTTTTGTTGGTAGTCCTTTTTGTCGGTCATCGAGTCTCGAAAGAGTTCCTTCACAATCAATCCAGTCAGTCCATAGTCTCTTCCCATATTTAAAAACAACTGCTGAAGAATTTCCACAAGGCCTAAGTCTTGATGATAACCAAAATCAAAGTCTATGTGGAGGCCCCAATTGTACTTCTTTATTTCAAGTTCCTGAATTCCATAAACTCCCAGGGCCTCCACTTTCGTCTTCTGTATCTTTCGTAGGCTTAAAATGGATTTAATCCAATAGTCACCTTGCTTGTGCTCTCCAGATGTCGGCTTCTGGTTAGTATTTTCCCACTTAACTTGTTCTCTTTCTTGTTGCTTTTTTCACATTTATCTCTCACCTATACTCCAATGAGCCCAAGGCAGTACATACGGTTCTTTCTCTAGCTTTTGCCTTCTTTACAACAAGCTTGTGAGGAGGTTAGGCTGGCAAATGGTGATTGACCAAGTCACCCAAGTGAGTTTTCATGGTTGAGTGGCTTGGGTAAAAAAAAAAGCAATGAATATACTGAACTGTAATTTCACAATTTATGGGGATCGAATGAGGATATTGCCATATCACAGATAATATGTCGGTTATCCCTGGTCTCACTGCCAGAAACTCCACCAAAACTACAGGGAGACCAGACAGAGGGCCTGTAAAAGCCCTGAGTCAATCACCTGAGTCAGCATTCAATTCCAAGAGCCAAGTGAAATGTTTGGCAAAATTAACTAGAGCATCTCACAATATAAGCTGGAAATCATGGGGGAGTAGATCAATTGAAATTAAAGGACATAACTTGGCTATGTTAATTAATTTCAATCGGTCCACACTATGTGAAGCTTAGTTGAATGCTACCCACATCATTTTCAAAGCCTATTCAAGTCCAAACAGATGGTTGCAGCTGCAGTTATCATCCTTCTTCTTGGGATTTCTGGAGATAAGACTTGAGAGGTCTAGGTTCATGATCCTGCTCAATCATCAGGTCTCCCAGTTTTACATATCCACCTCATGGGGAATGATGTGAAAAAAGATCAAAGCAGCAATGCTGAGATACAGTGTGGCAGCTTAATGCCATTGATTTCCACAGAATTCGAACCTATATAAAAACTGAACAGCATTGTGCAATTGTAATTAATAACAATCCTCAAAGGCATCAGACTCCAAACTCATTTTTGTGGGAGTTTACAAAGGCGGAATAAAATTGCCACATCCACTTGTCTTCAGCTGAGGGCATGTCAAACACATTTCAAGAAACCATCACTATTTTTTTAAAAACGGGTGTTCTACACTCATTCAATGCTTCTTTTTCATCTTGTCATTGGCTGTGGAATTTGCAGTCAACTTAGTGACAGTAATCTCTCCCACCCCTTTCTGTTATTTCTAAGAAGGCACAGAATGCATGAGCCTGAAAAATGAAACAATATTCAAGACCCTGAAGTGTTCACACATACAATCTGTTAATAAGGCCTAGTGAAGGCTGTGTATGTGTGTGGAGGGGTTGGGGGGAGAGATATCAAGAAAAGATCATCTCTATTTTGGAAATGAATGGATGCAGGAAATTCTGCCATCCTGAGGGACAAAGAGAGTAACATGCAGTTGACAAACGTTAAAACACTGAGAGGTGACACTGTCATTTCGCTAGACCAGCATTATAAGCATGTTGTTTTTCCAGTTCCAACCTTATTTCCATAGGCTATTCACACCATCCTGACCTAACATGACTAGTTGTAAATCCATTTGTTTGTGTCAAAAGTGTCATCACAGCTCAGTAAGCCACAGATGTCGCAGTGTTAAAAGACTGGATTAAAATAAAAAATAATGAAGAAATCAGTGTTTATTGAACATTTGGTTTGAGTCATTATGAATAACATGCTTTTTCAGACTACAGACATATCCCTCTCACACTGCTCAATTCTCTTTCTCTACCTCCCACCTTTCCTTCTAATTCCTGATTAGGATTTCAGCAGTAGGAATTTCAGGCTTCAGGCTCCTCTGTGTGCCCACAACATCCATACACTGGGAGCCGGGGTGGGGTCCCACTTCCACAACTTAGTATTCTACAACAGTCATACATGTTGTGTTAACATCCAGGGCTTGAAGACAGACACCCTACTGTGTCTATGGTCCCTAAAAGCTGTATCTAGAGCTGTATTCCTCAGTCCTTTCCTGTTACAGAAGGACTAGTTGCAGGGGCCTGACTCTTACCCTTGTGCTTCTGAGGAAGTGGGTTGGCTCAACTGGGTTTTGCTCATGAAACCTTAAACACGATATAAGAAAAGTCTTGCTAGCAGATCAGGCCATTAACCCACCAAAGTCCAGCATCCTAATTCCACAGTTACCAAACAGATGCCGTTCACTGGAAGTTTTTGTTCAGAGGTTAGATGGCCATCTGTCATGGATGTTTTAGTTGAGATTCCTGCACTGTAGGGGGTGGGATTAGATGACCCTTGGGGTTCCTTCTAACTCTACAATTCTATGGTGCTATGAATATTTAGAAGATAGATCGTATACCTATGAAGCCCACTTTGTTGTCTCCTTGGGAATGTTGCCAGTTGGGTTCTTAGATGTATCATTTCTCCCAAAATTTCATGGGGATACTGTTTAGTACAGTGATGGCCAAGCCTGGCCCTCCAGCTGTTTTGGGACTACAACTCCCATCCTCCCTAGCTAACAGGACCAGTGGTCAGGAAGGATGGGAATTGTAGTCCCAAAACATCTGGAGGGCCAAGTTTGGCCATCACTGGTTTAGAATATTAGTGAGGTTATTTGAAAAGGAGCAGAAACGTTCAGCTCCCAGTTAACCAGCTGCCCCAGGTAATCAAGGAAGCAGGTTGTTCGTACTCTGTGCTCCCGTCTGCCCCACCACTTGCTTGTTCATGGCCTCCATGCCAACAGAGCTGTACCAGAAGGTCCAGGAAAGCCCTTTAAAAGGCATGGCTGCCCATAAAAATGGCTGTGATTTCCAACACACGAGCTCCTAACAGTGGGCACTGTAGCCAATGCATTGTCATGCTGCTACTACTGTTAGACTGGTCACCAGGGATGATTACTATTATTGGTTTTATATGCTGTGTTATAGTGTGACCTAAACATACAGACTCAGAATTAATGCACACTGAGTTCAAAGGACTTCTTTGTGCTTTAATAACTGAGTTTAGTTAGTTATACAGTTCCTGATATTTCTGTAACTTTATATATAAAGTACCCGGAAGCTGTGCCAAACACGAACGATTCAGCACGCATTTTTTAACACACATTAACAGAAACTCTGTATCTGCAGCATTCACAAAGATGCTCTGCCTAATCACTCAACAAATCCAAGTACAGTGGTACCTCAGGTTACATACGCTTCAGGTTACATACGCTTCAGGTTACATACGCTTCAGGTTACAGACTCCACTAACCCAGAAATAGTGCTTCAGGTGAAGAACTTTGCTTCAGGATGAGAACAGAAATCGGGCTCCAGCGGCGCGGCAGCAGCAAGAGGCCCCATTAGCTAAAGTGGTGCTTCTGGTTAAGAACAGTTTCAGGTTAAGTACGGACCTCCGGATCGAATTAAGTACTTAACCCGAGGTACCACTGTATGGGTATTGGGTTTTCTTGTCCCACGAATTCAATGATGGGCCTCGTATAAGAAACAAGTGACAACACAAAGGCTGCTGAAACACACACACACACACACACACACACACACCTCAGAAAAGGCCACTGAGTGATGTAGCAATTCTGGAGCCTACAAAACAGCCTGTTGCTTTGAAGGAAAAGAAAACCCCTGAATGGACATGATTGCCAGAACTAGTACAAATGGGACTGGGTTGTATCCTTATTTTCCCTTGCAACCTGGCCAAGAAATCTAATTTTCAGTTTGTACGCTATCAAGAATGGATAGGCAGATGGGCTCCGTTGAAACATTTCTTGCCATCTGCTGATAAACTGAAAGTGGAATGCTGCTTTTTTTTATTTAAAAAAAATGACAGAAAACACTTTTTTTTCAGTCTGAAATATGGTAAAATGCCTTTTGGCAGTTCTCGTTATTGATTGCATTAAAGGCTATATTGATCACACTTTGTTTTCAATCTAATAAATTATAGCCCTTCAGGTTGCAAAAATGTGCACGGCTATTCATGAACAGCTATTAGCACTCGCAGCTCTAATGCTAGCTGAAGCACATCACATTCTTCATGAAACATTTAAGTTTGGATCTCGTCGCTTGCAAAGAGCAATTGCAAGCATTCACTCTAATCTTTGCTTAACAGCGTGTCAGGGAAGAAACATTTTAAAAACCTGTCCAAACGGCAAAACAGAGCAAGGGTAACATTTATTTCATTTAGCAACAACAACGTTTTTGTAGATAAGGATACATTTAAAGGCACAATTGGGAACGTGTGTGCGCGCTTTAATACTTTGCAAGAAAAGAAGAAGGGCAGATTATTATACAGTGGTACCTCGGGTTAAGAACTTAAATTAGTTCTGGAGGTCCGTTCTTAACCTGAAACTGTTCTTAACCTGAAGCACCACTTTAGCTAATGGGGCTTCCTGCTGCTGCCGCTGCGCCGCCACTGCATGATTTCTGTTCTCATCCTGAAGCAAAGTTCTTAACCCGAGGTAATATTTCTGGGTTAGCGGAGTCTGTAACCTGAAGCAGCTGTAACCCAAGGTACCACTGTACCGAGCATTTAATTCAGCTTATTGAATAGTAGAATTGTAGAGTTGGAAAGGACCCCAAGGTTCATCCAAGCCCCTGCAATGCATTCTGGTTAACAGATTCCCGACTTTCATTTAAACAAACAGAAGAAAAGAAAGTCAGTTTATCCATAAACCTGTTTTTACAATTATCATTGCTTGAAGGGAGTGGATGATGCATCCTACCTGTTGGTTTAATTTGTTTATCCTCTTTAATAAAGCTTCATTAAAAGTGTAATTTTTTTTTTTTTAAAAAACAATATTAGATTCCTTATTCATGAGAATCTATGTTTGGGCAATCAAATATGATATCTTGGATGCCAGAGGAAAGCTGAAACATATTTTTTGTGGTCAAGAGTCCGGATTCAATGTCCTTCAATGCTCTTTCCCATTTGTTCAAATGTTAAGCACTTTAAAGTACAATGTATTCCAATAAAGGAGATTCTAAGTAATGTGGAGTTGCTATCTCTAGCTTATGCCTTTTATTTATATTTCATTCTATCACATGGATAGAATTGTTCATCATATACATAATGTCCACAATTATACCAGCTGAAAACTTACCTGGGCAGAAACAGCCTGGCCTCCGTTATCCTGGGCTCTGGTAACCTCCATTTACATTACCTTAATGTGCTATAAGTGTGAATGTACTTGAAGACTATTTGGAAACTGAAGTTAGTAATCTAACAGATATATTCTGCAACACTTGGAACTGGATGCTATCTTCACATTGCACTTGTGTTATTGCCAACTGCACTGGCTCGCAATCCATTTTCGGGCCCAATTAAAAGTGCTGTTTTTGACTTGGAAAGCCTTTAGGATCAGGGAACTTTTAGGACCACCTGTCTCCATATGTACCTACTTCTACATTCCTGTGGAATATGTCCTGCAGGCGTCACTGCCATCTGGGGTTTGGCGGGTGGCAGTGCCTCAGTTGTGGAACATTCTCCCCAAAGAGTGAAACTATTCCTGTCCCTCTTTGCCTGAAGAGGAATCCAAAGTCTGAAACAGGCTTCCTCAACCTCAGCCCTCCAGGTGTTTTGAGACTACAATTCCCATCACCCCTGACCACTGGTCCTGCTAGCTAGGGATCATGGGAGTTGTAGGCCAAAAACATTTGGAGGGCCAAGGTTGAGGAAGCCTGGTCTGAAAAAAACACAGTCCATGGTAGCTCACCATGCAGGTCCCAGCCTCAAGCTTTGGGGTTTAAACTTCGCAGTCCAATGCACGCACATTTTTGTGACCCCCCTCCCCAATTCTACACCATCAGAGGCAGCTTTTGGGAGGCAAAGCCAAACTGATTAAGGGGTGGTGAAGTTTTCAGTCCTTGAAGGCATCAAAGGATTTCAAAATAAGCCCAAATTTAAAACTTCTGCAAAGCCTAATATAGTTTTCCATTATGGAAAAATCAGTAGGCTCAACACATGCTCTTTTGCTTTTAAAACCATTAAGATCGAGTCTATAAAACATTTGACTAATATCTCTGATCAGTGCCTGATGAAAAAAAGGGAGGAATGGAGTTTAGAATTTTAATTAAGAATACTCCCCTCCTTCCATTTTGGTTCTTTGCAGCTAATAAACAAATGTGCACACATGCACACACACACCCCAAGCAAGTGCCAAGTCACTTAGAAGAATCAGAAGCCTGCAACATTTTAGCTGACATTAAGCTCCAGATGTAAAGTGTAATGTGTACAATGTTGTGTGTGTGTGCTTGTTAAGTAAAAACCTTTTTAATGAAGGGTTGGAGGGATCTATGCTAATTTGTATGCCAGTGGACCATGTGACATGAAAGACTTCACGGCTCAATCTACATCCCTATGAAATTGAAATTCTTAGTTTCAGACGTTTTAGTGCAATTGAATTCCAAATAGATTAAATTGGCTTAAATCTAAGTACTTGAACTGAGTACATTAGAAGCGCTGCGTCAAATAACACATTACAGCGAGATGAGTTGTCGGACGTTCACTATCTCGCCATGAGTCAGCGGCTACCAGGATATACCCAAATACTGGCATGGGGGAATTCTGAGGTAACTGTTTCCAATTTTGTCCTCACAATAACACTGAAAGGTAGGTTAGGCTGTGAGACAATGACTGGCCCAAGATCGCCCAGTGAGCTTCATGGCTGAGTAGCGATTTGAACCTGGTATGCCAATAAATAAGCTTGACACTCTAACCACTGTTCCATGCTGGCTCTCTAGACCATGAGTAGGCAAACTAAGGCCTGGGGGCCAGATCCGGCCCAATCGCCTTCTAAATCCGGCCTGTGGACGGTCCAGGAATCAGTGTATTTTTACATGAGTAGAATGTGTGCTTTTGTTAAACATGCATCACTGGGTTATTTGTGGGGCATAGAAATCCATTCATTTTTTTCCCCTTCAAAATATAGTTCGGCCCCCCACAAGGTCTGAGGGACAGTGGACCGGCCCCCTGCTGAAAAAGTTTGCTTGTTCAAGGGTTTCCCAAACTTTGGTCTCCAGCTGTTTTTGGACTACTATTCCCATCATCCCTGACCACTGGTCTTGCTAGCTCAGGATTATGGGAATTGTAGTCTCAAAACACGGGACACGGGTGGCGCTGTGGGTTAAACCACAGAGCCTAGGACTTGCCGATCAGAAGGTCGGCGGTTCAAATCCCCACGACGGGGTGAGCTTCCGTTGCTCGGTCCCTGCTCCTGCCAACCTAGCAGTTCGAAAGCACGTCAAAGTGCAAGTAGATAAATAGGTACCACTCTGGCGGGAAGGTAAACGGCGTTTCCGTGCGCTGCTCTGTTTTGCCAGAAGCTGCTGGCCTGCTGGCCACATGACCCGGAAGCTGGCCACATGACCCGGAAGCTGCACGCCGGCTCCCTCAGCCAATAAAGCAAGATGAGCGCCACAACCCCAGAGTCGGTCACGACTGGACCTAATGGTCAGGGGTCCCTTTACCTTTACTAGTCCCAAAACAGCTGGAGATCCAAGTTTGGGAAACCCTTCTCTAGATGGATACACCACACGGTAAACACACATAAACAGCATACAGGAAATACAACTTTCTCCTCTCTCTCCCCCACCCGCCCCCCAAGATCTATTTCAAGAGCCTTACACCGCAAACATGAAAGGCAGCTGGTAATGTGCATGCATCAGAAGAACCTATAAATATTTTGAGATATTCTTCAAATGTCTTATGCGGCCTATAATAGTTGTATATTAAGACTGTCTTTGATTTCATTGTTTTTCCCCTTGTACTATCTGCCTTAAAGCCTTTTAGTCATGTACAGACGGGAGAGGTGATAGCTTTGAAGTGCCCAAGCTGCAGCAAATATGCCTTTTTATTGTTGTTATTATTATGATGAAGTCTGAAGGGGTTTCTCGTGTGGTTTGCTGCAACTTTAGAGCAAGCTCAAAGATTCAACGTAACTTCAAGGCTGCTTCGTAAAAAAAATGCGGAGGTCGTTCAACTGAACAAAGACTAGATTTCTGTAAAACAAACAAACAAACAAGTACAGTGGAACCTCAGTTTTCGAACGTAATTGTTTCCGGAAGACCGTTTGACTTCCGAAATGTTTGAAAACTGAGGATCAATGGGTGGTCGGCAAAATCCATTGAAAAAATGGAGAAACACGCCTCAGAAGCCATTCGACTTCTGAGGCGTGTTCAAAAATGGAAGCAATTACTTCTGGGTTTTCGCTGTTTGGGTTCCAAATCGTTCAGCTTCCAAGACGCTTGAAAACCGAGGTTCCACTGTAAATGTCCAGTGGCACCTTAAATACTGAGGTGTTTATTACTGCATAAGCTTCCATGAGCCAAAGACCACTTTGTCAGATTCGATTTTCTTATAATAATTTATAGGGTGAGAAGTTGGGGAAGCACCACATGGTCCATTGAATCCTCACAAGTCTCTTAAACAAATGATAAACTCCACACACATGCACACACAAACACACATGCATATAAAGATGTAATGTTATTTTCGATTTCCTTTTCTGTGTGATAGTTTCCTCACTCCATGCAAATATAGCGCAAATGAGTCATGATAGGGTTTGTTGGGTGTTTGGATTTTTTTTGCTCCAAAACAGCTGTGATCAGATGCTATTTGCAGGAACAGCAACAGCAGAGATTTGCACCCCACCTAACTAAAATTAGTTTGAAGTAACCAAACTTCTCATCTGAACATAAGACTGCTCCATTTTTATTTTAATAAAAGTGGCATTTTCTCACACAAGAGAAATTTGTGGGCTCTTGAAAACAACACATTAATCAAAATCTATTTCCACAAAGTTTGTGTCTTCTAAACTAAAAGTTCCCTCTCACCAGAAAGCATGTTTTAAGATTTTATATGAAGAAATATCAATATAATGCAATCAAACATGACATATTCAGGGTGGTATTTTGGGCACAGCGGAATGTGGGCAAAGTGGCTGGAATGTATAGGCTAAACCACCATTCCCCAACCTGGTGCCCTCCGTATGTTTTGAACTAAAAATCCCATCAGTTCCAGCAAGCATGGTCAAATGTGAGGGATGGTGGGAATTTTAGTTTGAAATGTCTGGAAGGTGCCAGGTTAGGGAAGGCTAGATTAAATAAAAGTTAATGAGTTGATTGTTTCTCTTCTCCTGGCAACATGCAAGAAAAGGTGAGTGAAGGTAAAACATAACTAACACATTGCTTTTGAAGTGTAAAGTGCATAAAGTACAGAAATGGAATACACAAGGGTAATGATTTTCTAAACCAGTATTGGTTTCTTACATTTATTTCAATAGAAGCAGGTTCAGGAAAGGTAACAAAATGTTGTGATATTGAAGCATAATGCGTATGAGGCACAGTTACAAACCTGATACACTGCCCACATCAAACTGCTAGGTTGGCAGGAGCAGGGACTGAGCAACGGGAGCTCACCCCGTCATGGGGATTTGAACCGCCAACCTTCTGATCGGCAAGTCCTAGGCTCTGTGGTTTAACCCACAGTGCCACCCGCGTCCCTATTTCTTACCAAATAGGGCATGGTTAAAGACTTTTCTGACTGGCTCTGCAACAACTCAATTTATCTAGCTAATTTTGAATAAGCATTCAAACTGATGTTCTCAGCAGAATCTTATTTGTTCCCAACCCCTCAGCAACTTTGGTATACAGTACCGCTCACATTCTTTGTTCTGCAAACTGATTCACTTTTTCCTTAAGGTTTTTGATGTAACATCCAGGCACTATATTATTATATCACCACACCCGAATAATGATTTTACCACCCAATACATTTCTAGGCATTTCTTCCTGAAACATACCTAGCTGTGGCTGAGTAAATAACCAGAGGGCGAGGTTACCTCCCTACCTGATAATGCACAATGCAGATACATCCACTTAAGATGGGCTGGCTTAACATTCTAAACGTTGCTTTCTGCTGAACTTTGATTACTCCGTCACAAAGAGTATCTCCACTTGCACGCAAATTGCACCCAGTAGTTCTGAAGTTCTGCCTAAACTAGTTTAAAACAGAACAGGATTTTCAAGTTTTGGCAATTCAACAGCACAGTTGCCCCCTTTTCTTTTTAAATTGGGGAGGGGGGTCATCCATCTAGCATTTGACACCAAATGTTTCCAATCAGTTTCTTTAACACTTTCCTGGTTCGGCGATTATTTTAGGGTGGTTGTCCCCCGCCCCCCAGGATGCAGTTTATACTTAGAAGTTAAGTTCTCCACATCCCCAAACACTGAATTGTGGAAACAGGTGCTTCTAACAAAGCCGAAGGAGTTCGGCAGTGCTTTGACCCAACATAGCTATGTGCATTAGTAAGACACAGCACCCGCTGAGTTTCCTTCAGTTAATTAGAGAACCCGTATGGCAAGGAATAGCCTTGACTATAAATACTTCCTGAAAGATCCCTAACAGAGTCAAAGGAAATGAGGGGAAAATGAAATGCAGCTAAAGGGAAACTATTTCAGATGTTCCTCCTTTCAACAAGCTATGATTTTGAGGATACTAAGGCCTGGGTTACATTGTGCGAGATCTTTCAGAGAAACCAAAAGCTAGCGCAGAAATAATATGCACAAAATTAGGGCATTCGTTAAAATACTCCTTAATTCTATTGGTTTCCAATGGAAAGTCAGAAATAACTTTTGAAGTGTTCATTGGGAGTACTCCTAGCTAAGTTTGCATAGGATTGAAGTCTCTTTCCTACTGATTTCAAAGTGTGAACTGCTTTCTTAAAATTTCCCAACTTACAATCAATGGGACATTAAAGGAGATGCATTTTCTGTTTGCTGTAGCCATATTCCTTTATACAAGCCAGAGGCAGGGAACCTTTTTTTAGTCTAAAGGAGACATATACCCTTTCTGGGCAACAGAAAGGTATGAGGGAGGGACCCAAGTCAAAAGTGGACATAGAAATGAATATAAATTTTAACTTTGTACATTAGCCTAGTTTCTACACATATTTCTATCCTCAATCCAGGGAAGCAAGAGTTCAAGGACACATTCCATCCTGGGAAAAACATTCAGGGAAGCAAGACATGTGAAGCAAGACTGGAGAAAGGTATTGCACAGGGTAAGAAGATAGCGAATAATAAATAATCCTTAAAACTGCAACTTTGTCCCCCCCCCCAAAAAAAAATATCAGATTGAATACGTTAAGTTAGAACTCTATAGTTCTTGTTCCTTTTTCTTGTGCCAGTGATTTCCTACAGGTCATTATTTCATGCCACATTCAAAAATACAGTGGTACCTCGGGTTACATACGCTTCAGGTTATATACGCTTCAGGTTACAGACTCTGCTAATCCAGAGATAGTGCTTCAGGTTAAGAACTTTGCTTCAGGATAAGAACAGAAATCATGCTCCGGTGGCATGGCAGCAGCAGGAGGCCCCATTAGCTAAAGTGGTGCTTCAGGTTAAGAACAGCTTCAGGTTAAGTACGGACCTCTGGAACGAATTAAGTACTTAACCCGAGGTACCACTGTATATCAGAATAAGTAATGTTTTTGATATGGCTGAGGACATCCTTTTCTTTAAATACTCCCCCCCCCATGATGTATCCTGCTGAATGGCAAAGAGACAAGTTTGCAATTCCATAGTTTCTTCCAGTACTTCTGTGTGAAGCAGAGGCGTCCGCAGGTTTCGCACTGCCTGAAATGACAGTATGGGGCTTGCGTCTGCCCACTGCCTCCCCCTCAGGCAACCTACAGCTACCTATGTCACTACTGTGCAGGAAAACAGCTGCCCCAGAACCCAGAGATTACCAAGGACTTGCAAGGTATGCGTTTGCATAATGTACTGGTTAAATAAAATGTTATGTACTGAGTTGAATAGGATCCAAACTGCAGCAGTCTGATTGGTCCTAGAACAATAGGATTCAGAATGCAGCAGTCGGATTGGTCCTAGAGCAATACAGCAGTATGATTGGTTGGCAGGAACCACCCAATCCTGCTCCAGATAGAAGTGAATCCACAACCTGATTGGCTTACAGTAGAATTCCGGAATTAGCCAATCATGTGCAGCCCATTGTGTAAATAATGTATATAAAGCAGATACTGTGAGGGGACTTTCATTCATTCCTCCTCACCACTATGAGCTGAATAAAGAGCATGAAATCACTTTGCGACTCTGAGTATATTTCATAAAATGAGCTAAGGAGTCCCTGATACAATCATTACCTGATGCAGGCAACCATTTCTCAGCCTCAACCCTTCTTCCCACATATGCAATATAGGAATAATAAAGCCAACCTATCTTACAGTTTCTTTGTATAACTGAGATGATTTATGTGCTACACACTGTTAGCCAAACTCGGAGTAGACCCACTGAAACCAACAAGTCCATTGATTTCAACTGGTCTACTCTGAGTACTCCGTGTGCTGCGCTGGCTCGCCAGATGCAGCTTTGTCACGCTGGCCACGTGACCCGGAAGTGTCTCCGGACAGCGCTGGCCCCCGGCCTATAGATGTGAGATGGGCGCACAAACCCCAGAGTCTGTCAAGACTGGCCCGTTCGGGCAGGGGTACCTTTACCTTTACCTTTACTCTGAGTACAACTCAGTTGGATATGCCCATATACGTTAAAATGCTTTGAGCACTGAGAAAAGGCATTATATAAAATACTAAATATAATTAACCAGGCAACTTGCTTTATTTGAAATCAATTTAGTATGCTTGGCCAGAAAAAAGAGTTCTCAAAGCAGTAAACAAGGTTGCTTCACTCAGTCGCTACTAAAACAGCAGCCAAAGCTTCCTCTACCACTCAAAAGAACATTTTTGCATATCAATAGACTCATCCTGTATCAACAAACCTTTAAAAGATAAATTGCAGCCAGGCTAAAGAAGAAAGGGATAGAAATATCGACATTGTAGTGCGCTGGAAGATATTTTTGTGCTTGGTTTTCTAAAATGTAAAAACATCCTAGGGAAACAGTGAGGAAAATACTAACTAAAATGAAGTAATTCTACCCAATAGTCTATAACAACTTTCTGGTATATGTTCACTTTCTACACAGTTGAAAATCTTGAAAAATCTCTACACTGGCATAATGCCCGGTGCTTTTTTTATGGAGGGACGCAGGGGTACACATGCCCCTAAACATTTTGTGAATCTTTGTACATTTGTCCATTCACTGTATTTATTTTTCCCAATTTGAACTATAAAATGTTGATTTTCCGGGGTCAAAATGAGAGTACCCCTAAACATTTTTAAAGAAAAAAGCACCGATAATGCCTAAGCATAGATTGTTCTCCTTTGACATGGTAAGTTATTATTTTTCAATACCAGCACCTTAGTTAAGGATTGGTCACAAAGCAGGATTTGAAACCATGGTTTCAGTTGAAATAAGAACATATTTGAATGTTAAAGTCAATTAAGGTAACTAATGCCATCCCTGGCCCCCCCCCCCCAGGTGTTATGCCATACCAAAAAAAATGCCTGTAATCCCCCTGCCTCATTTTTGTAGTCTAAGATATGAAACAGAAACATGTTTCTGAACCTTATGGTTGGACACAACTTTGTACAAACCAGCATTTAAAAAATTGGCTGTAGACATTGATCAGCACACACAAAAACACACACACAAGCCTGCTGCATGAAGAATTCATTTACCCAAAGTAATAGCAGAATTCATGCCCCTGTGTATGCTGATGAATAATAACGTGAATAAATTGTGTATACAGTATTTATCTACCTACCTGCATCTAGCTGTGGGGTTTTCCTATGGCTGGAAAGGAAGAAGAATAAGTCCCTGTCTGCTGAATTTCCTAACTAAAGATGAATGCCGTTCCAATGTGTCCATCCCTTCAAAACATTAGCCTCAGCTCTAGCAGTGAAAATGCCACAAGTCAATTACACACTGGTGTATCTGCACATAAAGGTAAAGGGACCCCTGACCATTAGGCCGACTCTGGGGTTGCGGCGCTCATCTCGCTTTATTGGCCGAGGGAGCCGGCGTACAGCTTCCGGGTCATGTGGCCAGCATGACTAAGCCGCTTCTGGCGAACCAGAGCAGCGCACAGAAACGCCGTTTAGCTTCCCGCCGGAGTGGTACCTATTTATCTACTTGCACTTTGATGTGCTTTCGAACTGCTAGGTTGGCAGGAGCAGGGACTGAGCAACGGGAGCTCACACCATTGTGGGGATTCAAACTGCCGAACTTCTGATTGGTAAGTCCTAGGCTCTGTGGTTTAACACAAATGCTCACTTAAATGCTAGACAATCCCATAGCCGAGATATGCACTGCTCTGCAGAGAAGGCAAAAAAATCAAGGATCTGGTTCCTATTTTGACACTGATCTGCTTTTTGACTTTCTTTGGTGCATTTATAGCACCTGCTAAACCGTTCATGTTTTTCTGCTTTGCCCATCTTTAAAAATCTTTGATATCTAAAGGTAAAGCAAAAAGCTATGTCTCTTATCCCCCACACCACCAATTACATGGTTACCAACTTCATTTAGATACTTTAAACAAACAAGCAAACAACATGCAAAAAGATAGATTTGTTTATTTGAAACTCCCCAAAGGTTTGCCCACATCCCAGAATAGCAAACAGCAGGCTTTTCTGGAAGGAAAAAGTTTTGCTCCTTAACATGCAATATTCTCGTTCCTTTCATTCGTACTTGTACTGAATTTATTTGAAATTTAATCTTGTAAAAGTGAAGAGGTTTGCTAGCTGAAGATATTTTATTTAAAGACCTCCTGCTTCTTCCCAAGGCCAGCACAATACTTTTTGCAGCCTGACGCAGAGCTGCCATTGGCAACCTCCTACAAGTCAAGGTATCTATGGCTGGTCAAGTTATTTTGACACCTAAGGCAAAAAAATCCCCTTTCCTCCTTGCTCACTGGCAAAATATAATATTTTATATCACTCCAATCCATATCAAAATATGCAAGAATGCTGCAACCCTCTCCACAATATTGTAATATTAGTGAGTAGCAGGGCTGTCCCAATACCTGAGATGAACCACAGAACGGCACCCCCTCCCCTGCCGGGAAGAAGGGGTTAGAAGGCGTACATCATGAACAAGGGAAGAATACACTGGTATCGCTGCCCCTGTAGATCATGCCCCCTGAGCTTGCCTCACTTTGCCTCATGGGTGGGCCGGCCCTGGTGAGTGGTAAGAATTAATAAAACATACTGTGTAATTGACATAGCTCAGTTTATTCTGAATATTTTGATTTTAGATTGGAAGACTAGCTGCTCTAACAATAGAACTCTTATTTTTGTTTTGTTTTTCTTTCAAGAGAAAATAGGTCAGCTATTCTCAGTTAGCTTCCTCAAATGCTTCTTTTTCTCTGAACAACGCTCTCCCTCGGTATGTTCCCCAAATAAACCAAAATGAAGTATGTTGAGGTTGGACTTTGTGATGTGAGCGTTTCATACACACAGAGCAAGCCCAACAGGTAAGCAAAGATTAGACCCACTCCGTACTTCATTGGAGCAAACCGAACTACCCTTTCAGTGCCAAATCACACTGAATAATGCTTACTGGACTCATTCATTATGCAACCAGTTCTTGGTATCTCCAAGGTGGGATCATTTTGAACCAGATCTGTAATGTCTACTTCCTGGCAATGCTACAGCAAAAAACTGTTGATGGTGGCAATGGGGAAAAGAATACTTGCACCATCGAAAGTTAATCTGTTAAAAAAACTGTGGTACATGTAACCTAAAAAAAAAAAAAAGGACCAGGACTTTAACCTTTCAGCTTATGGGTCATTGCTGAACTCAATAGTGAGCATACCATGAAATACGGACTTCATTAGATCCCAAAATGGGTAATATTAAGCCTGGATATGTGACTGTTTATGAGTTCTTAGAAACATAGGAAGTTGCCTTATTCAGACTTGGGCTATTAATCTATATAGTTCCGTGTTGTCTACATCAACTGGCAATGGCTCTCCAGGGTTTCAGAAGGGGGTCTCCCCAGCTTCACATGGAGATGGAAGGGATTGGACTGAAACCTTATGAAAGCATAAGGTTCCCTGGCACCCCAAGCCACTGCCCTTCTTCCAATATAACACTGGCAGGAAGCTAATATGTTATAAAACACATTAAATTTATAGGAGCCCACAGCTTCTGATATATATATATTTAAGGGTAGGCCTGTAATAGGTATGGGTGTGTTTCTGAGGACTCAACAAAGATGCTTATGCAGTACAGAGTCCAAAAGTTTCACCTCCATAATTCCTAGTTCCCAACACAACCAAACAAGCGCCAAATGTTATATTTAATTACACCATGTGTTGTACTTTTAATAAAATAAAATAAAATCCCAGACCTACTTTTCATTATTATTTGATTCAGGTTTCACATTTTCAGCTATTTGATCCAGTGATGGTTTGCTTAACTGTGTACTGTCAAACCACCTTAAAATTTAGAAGGTGATTAGATGCTTTGCTGCAACAGATGTGCAGCCTTCTGGGGTTCTGTGCTTTTCTTTTCCAAATGTAACATCATCTTGCAAAATCAGCAGGAATGATTATCGCAGTACAACCAAATTTAATGGCAAAGGCAAACAAAGATCACTTACTACTGCAACTAGCATGTATAGCTTTGTACAAATGCTCTTAAAACGATTCCTTTACAATCTACTCATGTAAGTCTGAATTGCTTCAAGTGCCAACATCAGTAATGTGTGCTTGATTGCCGAGAATCAGCTCAGAATAAATGAACCATAAACATGCACAGACAAAAATAAAAATAGAATTTCCTACCCGTAGGAGGGACTGAGATTCATCCTTCACCTTGTTATCACCAGATCCAGGATATGGCTGAGGGAGTGGTCCAGGTTTCTCTCCGCTTCCTTGGGGCACCCCTTGCAGGAAGCCCTTGGTCTCGACAGGCAAGCCATAAACAGGCCGTGCAAGATGGGCAGCTTCTACGTTTGGACTATCCCTTAAGGGCTTTGGCTGCTCTTGGCCCACAGACACTGTGGTCAGAAGGCCCAAGCTTGTTTGGGTAAAGGAAGGGCTCCCCCTCAAAATGTCCACTCCTCTCCAAGGTGCACCACGATGATCGTCACTGGACCCATCAGGCCAACATTTCTCCTTCAGTACTTCCTTCTCATCCAGCTTTTCCCTCTTCACTATACTTTCAGAGACGGGCTCTCCCAGTTTGGGGTCTGCACTGATCAGGCTATAGACCTTTAGGTCAACTTTGGGCTCTTCCTTGAGAGCAGCAGCCACCCCATGGCTATCTTCCCCATTGGCTGTGGTGATGTCCACCTCTTGGCAGTGCACAGTGTTGAAGTGCTCCAGTAGGGTTTGAGTATCAACAGCTGTAAAGCTGCACTGACGACATTTGTAACAATTATGGACTCTCCTGATAAGAGAGAGAAATGAAAGCAAAATTAATATTGTATAACCTATATCCATTTATTTCCTCAAAAACGCCAAAAATGCATAGAAACAAATATTTCCTGTTCCAGTAGCTTTTAACCATTCCAGCACTAGGTTCCACCTTTAAACCCAACATGCTAAATCATATCTACTCTTCATTATTTATCTTCATTATATCTCTCATTATATATATATATATATATATATATATATATATATATATATATATATATTACTAATAATAATAATAATACTAACAACAACAACAATAATACTAAAGTGTGAATTAAATTTCTATTGATAAAGAGGAAAAATTACAACAGGTAATACAAGCTTTGAAAAGAAACAATCTGTATTTAGAACGTACCGTGGAATAAAAAAAAAAAATCGACACTTAATTTTAAACTGCTGCAAATTGAGGAGAACCAAATTACAGGATAGTCTCTGCTACTCACTGTGTTAGTCTTGTGGCATCTTAAAGAATAGCCTACATTTATTTTGGAAAAAAGATTTAACGGACTAAAGTACAAAAGCTTAGACCAGGGGTAGTCAACATCGCCCTCCAAATATTGCTAGTCTACACTTCCTGTCAGCCTCAATATGTATGGCCAATGGTCAGGAATCATGGGAAGTTGGGAACCAAAAACATATGTAGGGTACTATATAAGCTACCCTGGTTTATGACAGAAGTTTTGTTTATAGTATTTAAGGTGCCACAAAACTGTTGTAACCACATGCTAGCATAGCTACCCCTCTAGAGATTATATTATTTCAGTCCATCTCTGCCACTTCCTGAAATCTCAATACCAAGGTTCTTTTTTAGATGAAGAGTTAAAAACGCAGCATATGAAGAACCTAATATCTCAACATTTAATGGTATAGATTTATAATAATTTGTGGTCAGAACATATTAATTGAGAGAGACATCAGAAAGCAATGCAGTGACAGCAGAAGCCACATCTGGCAGAAGCTTGCAGGGTCTAATTCATGTGTAGGCAAACTAAGGCCCGGGGGCTGGATCCGGCCCGCTCGCCTTCCAAATCCGGCCCACGGACAGTTCAGGAATCAACATGTTTTTACACAAGTAGAATGTGTCACTTTATTTAAAATGCATCTCTGGGTTATTTGTGGGGCCTGCCTGGTGTTTTTACATGAGTAGAATGTGTGCTTTTATTTAAAATGCATCTCTGGGTTATTTGTGGGGCATAGGAATTCATTCATTATTATTTTTTTCAAAATATAGTCCAGCCCCCCACAAGGACTGAGGGACAGTGGACCGGCCCCCTGCTGAAAAGGTTTGCTGACCCCTGAGTCTCTAATTTATAAACCTAGCATCCCAATGTCCCCTACAACTCGTTTCCCACTCACTCCCAGCAATACAGACACTCCTATCTCTATGCTCTATGTACAGTTTTAGACTGGTACTAAATTAAGATTGCCGGAAGAAATATCAACAACCTCAGATATGCAGATGACACAACCTTGATGGCAGAAAGTGAAGAGGAATTAAAGAACCTTTTAATGAGGGTGAAAGAGGAGAGCGCAAAATATGGTCTGAAGCTCAACATCAAAAAAACGAAGATCATGGCCACTGGGCCCATCACCTCCTGGCAAATAGATGGGGAAGAACTGGAGGCAGTGAGAGATTTTACTTTCTTGGGCTCCATGATCAGTGCAGATGGTGACAGCAGTCACGAAATTAAAAGACGCCTGCTCCTTGGGAGAAAGGCGATGGCAAGCCTAGACAACATCTTAAAAAGCAGAGACATCACCTTGCCAACAAAGGTCCGTATAGTAAAAGCCATGGTTTTCCCAGTAGTGATGTATGGAAGTGAGAGCTGGACCATAAAGAAGGCTGATCGCCGAAGAATTGATGCTTTTGAATTATGGTGCTGGAGGAGACTCTTGAGAGTCCCATGGACTGCAAGAAGATCAAACCTCTCCATTCTGAAGGAAATCAGCCCTGAGTGCTCACTGGAAGGACAGATCGTGAAGCTGAGGCTCCAATACTTTGGCCACCTCATGAGAAGAGAGGACTCCCTGGAAAAGACTCTGATGTTGGGAAAGATGGAGGGCACAAGGAGAAGGGGACGACAGAGAATGAGATGGTTGGATGGTGTTCTTGAAGCTACTAGCATGAGTTTGATCAAACTGCGGGAGGCAGTGGAGGACAGAAGTGCCTGGCGTGCTCTGGTCCATGGGGTCACGAAGAGTCGGACACGACTAAACGACTAAACAACAACAACAAAATTAATTGCTACGGGTGTGCTCTACCTCTACTGTCACAGAGAACATGTGCACCATATTCTACCTTCACTGTCTCAGACAGTATGATTCTAAATACCATTTCCTGGGAATCACAAATGGTGAAAATGCTGCTGCTCTCAGGCTTCCCGTGGGCATTTGGTTAGCCAGTGTGAGAGCAGTGCAGGACTAGATGAGTCTCTGGATTGATCCAGCAGACATTTCTTAGGTTCTTAAGTTACCTGTTCTGCCCCTGACACCTGTTCGGGCTTTTGTTGTTGCTGGTTTAATTAAATGTGTTTGAAGTCTTATCGGGGCAGCTATAAAAAAGGTGTTCACATCAGCAATGGAAATAGTGAGCTTTGGAAACCAAAAATAGTTCTGTTTTTTAACAAATGGCTGTTAGAACTCATGAGAATTGTGAAAAATTATGGAAACTCCCTTGTTTTATTACCATATGTGTGCATAGGCAAAAACTGGATGCATATCATGAAAACTGGAAACCAATGTTTATTTTTGTTGGATTTTCTTTCCACAGGAATACAGTCAAACCTCGGTTCCCGAATGCCTCCGTTATCGTACCAAACGCCAAAAACCCAGACGAAAATGCTCTAGTTTTTGAACGTTTTTCGGAACCCGAACGTCTGACGCGGCTTCCGCTTGAGTGCAAAAAGCCACACCTCGGTTTATCAAACATTTCGAAAGTCAAACGGTCTTCCAGAACAGATTACGTTCGGCAACCAAAGTTTGACTGTAATACTTCAAAATAATTGTCTTTATTGTGATTCAATTTATTTTGCAACTACAGGGTTTGGATCTAATGATAAAATGGCAAACAGATTGTGAACCTGTGATATACACGTAATATGCTGCATGGAGTTTAACTTAAATTGTCCAATTGTATTTGATAACTTTGCTTCCTTCAACAATATATAGTTCATTAAAAACAAATCAGAGCACAGGGAGCCATTGGAACTAAAACTGATTAATTCAAATGCAATTGCTTTTTGCAAGAAACAAATAATGTTTTTTCTTTTATGGAAATTATCAAGGTTTTTATTTAAGAGACTTGTCTTTTTAAAAGCAAGAGACCAGATTATGTGGTAGAGTATTACACGGTGCTGTGAAATGTGGGGCAGGGGCGGGGGGTTGAGAAAAACTTGGATCAATCATAAAACTTCAACTAGCAAAGCAAGGGAATTACCTAATATGCAATCTCCAGTACAGGCAATATAAGTGTCTTATATACCTTAGAATAACACACATGCCTATTTTCATTCAAGCAGACCATGCAAAGTACTGTATTACTGAACTATGTAAAACATATGTTCCCACATTGGAACAATATGTTGCCAATTTCCTGTGTATGCCATAGTAACAGAACACGTTTTATGAGCTAACATGATACTGTTTTATTAGCATTACAGTAGCACACAGACTTCCCAGTCAGGATCAGGACCCCGGAGTGAGAGGATTTGTAATAAAATGAATTTACTTTTTTTTTCTTTCCAAAAAAGGCTTTGTCCTGTACCAAAACATCCACAAGTCTGCAACCAAATCCTTATTCCAAAAATGCACATGTAGAAACACATCTTATGTATTGGAGTTCAACAATAGTAAGGGATGTGTACGCCATACAACAATGTTCCTATGCAAGGATCATATCTGGATAAGGAAATATTGTCACTAAACAAGCACATAAATTCACAATGCATACAATTTTGCCACAAATACAGCGCAATTTCAACAGCTTTCCCAAACTGCGTACTTAAAATGGCAAAATACATATGAATGTGTGTACATATGTGCTTTCTCCCATACATAATTTTTTGTGGGGGGAAATGCCACATATAAAGCAAACCCGGCCAAATTAAGTGGACTGGGAGAGTAGAGTAAATGAGCCCTGGACTTTGTTATACAGGACCAAACACTTGTAAGAAATGTGTTATTGCCATAGCAACACTAGTTGCTGGAAAAATGAATGAGGAAATCTAGTCCAACTAAAGCCAATGGCTAGGCTCCTACTGTCTTCATTAAGAACTGCATTTGGCTCACAAGCACACCCATCCTTTTAACAAGAGCCGATCCTTTTCCTCCTGTATATTATAATATACTAGGGAGTTTTTAGATAGTGCAAACTGAAAGTAGATGAGGCATGCCAAGATGCAGTTCACATCCTAGAAAGGAAGCTCAAATAGTGTCATAGTTCCTGGGTTTTAAGTGCACAGCAAAGGCAGGAAACCTACTAAAAGGCAGGTCTGGAAGTAAGGAAATAGGCAGACAGGCAATAGGGAAGAGTCTGGAAGAAATGCGCTGAAAGCTTTCCATAGCAATAATTTGCTCAGCAACCTCTGCAACTTAGTAGCAGGCAAAGACATTGGATTGGCTCTCTGGGATCACAAGATTTCAATATTTAGAATGTTGTAACCAAGGACTAAAGTAGCTAATGTAGTAGAGTCTAGGTGTTTGGGACTACAACTCCCATTATCCTTAAAAAATGGCTATCTGGGGCTGTAGTCTACATCTAAACTGCTACATCAAATCCATGTTTGACTACCCCACATTGGCTACCCTTGGTTTAGAAAAGCTGTATAGTGGTTTGAACTACAGGTTTTGCCCCCCCCCCCAAAAAAAAAGCTCAATTGTCCTGAACTGCCAGAGGTTTGCTACTGTAAAGAGGGTGCCTAAAGATACAGGATGTAGGAAGTTGGTGCTGTGTCTGTTGAGCTCCTGGTTTGTGTCTTGCTTCATCCAACCAAAAAAGTGTGCATCAAATTACCGTACCCCTTTCTCTAGCCCAGATCTTAGGGCGAAATTATGACATTTATGGAGGAAAAGGTGGATATTCATACACCAATTAGACAGTGCAAATTCTTCTGGTGTAAGGTTTTGTCTACATATTAAAGTAGTACGAATTATAATAATTCCAAACAAATGAATTGTGTGAGAGGGTAGCATTATCCATTTGCTGAGATCTGCAACATTACAGTTCCTAGGATTTTGTGAAGAGCACAATGACGATTAAGCATTTTTCAAATCAGTTAAGATTTGCAATATGGATTACACAAGATTTCAAAGGTTTCATTTAATGTATGAAAGCGTTAGAAAAATTGGAAGGTGACCTAAATATTTTGATTTAAATCAAACCCCTAAATTGAAAATACTAGAACCCGCAATAATTTGTTACAGCTAAGAGTACATTGACATCAGTCTTTGGTTCAACATTAACACCCCAAATTTAATGGAAATTAGGGCAAAAAATGCTATTCACAGAATCAGCAATACACACCCAATAGGCATTTCTTTCCTGTTGAAAATAGCCATGGAACCTACATCAGGACCAAAGTGGGTGTCCAAGGGCTAAAGCCCCCTAACCTCCACGTTAGGATGCCAACTCAGATCACCCCCACAAAAACCTGGAATTTGTTTTTATAATTCATAAAATTATTAATTTAACAAATGGTGTGCCATATACCTAGGCCCTTACTGATTGAGTGGGGGGAGAGAAAAGAGATTTGGTAAAATGCAAAAGTTTGATGAATTTAATTGAAGAAATATGGAAGAAAGAAACAAAGCAGGGTGTTTTTTTACACACACACACCACTAAATTGATAAAGGCAGCAGGACATTTATGTAAATTTTACTTTCCTTTTTTAAGTTTTCTAAATATTAAAGATGAAAGCATAAATAGGATTTAAACCAGATTTTAATCAGAACCACATCTGGGATTTTTGTAAACAACCTACATAAAGTTAAGCAATACAGGAGAACAACTTTCTCAATATGCTATTTAGTATTGATAAAATTGTGTGTGCCTTCATTGCTTTCTTTCTGTCATGACTGAACTTACTCAAAATATGACTTGTACCAAGATACTGTTACATGATACAAGTCCCAGGTTCAGTCATCAAACTCCTGATTTTCCTTGTGACGTTTAGGTGATCAGAGCATTTTGTTGACTCAGGTACTCCATCCCCTTCCCTACCACTCTCCTGCGCAAATTCCCTGCCTCCATAAGCTTGCTTTAACCACATGCAGCTTTTTATGCTTGTGTTGCTGAAAACCATGGTTAACATGAATAAAATTCCCTGGTAATCAGGTTTTGTAATTCCTTGTTTTAAACACTGATTCCAGGCCCGGTTACTGTTCTCATTAAACATGGTTAGCAACAATGCAGATGGAACCCACTTCTTCTTCTTCTTCTTCCTATTATTATTATTATTATTCTGAAGTGGCAAAACTAGGCAGGTTGCTTGAGAGGTAGTAGTTGGGAAGAGAAAGAAGGTTGTTGCCAAGTTGTAGTAAGAAGAAGTGCTACTTCTGAAAAGGTCCATATAGAATTGCCTACTCAGGAAAGCAGTTTCATTTTCTAACTGTTCTTGCTTTGTGCTGCTATAGTTTGGCAACTATTTTGAGTAAGGCATCAAAACTATCCAGGATTAAGTGAGAATTCTGGGTTCAGATGTTATGGCAAATGTTTATTAATACACACCAAGATTCGTAAGCCAACAATAAACCATGGCTTGTTGTAATAAACTAAACCATGGTTGGTTGCTCAGAGTGGGCTTGGACATGCAGGCAAGCCACAAGAAGGCTAAACAATGGCTTAGCATTCCATATGAATGCAGCCTGCACCTTGATGATTTATACTAAAGGAACCATTTTCAGGAGGCTCACTTGGACAAATGTTTAACAATCCCAGATGCCCTGGGCTGTATTCAGTGCTGCAGATTGTGCTCATTCAGTGCTCATGCAACAGATTTCTGTGTGTGCAACGAAGCTTCCCTTCCTCTCCCGTCCCTACCAACCCTCTCATAAACCCTCAAAATCAGATTGGAAGAGGGGGTGTGGCTGGAGCAGATAGGAGGGATTTAAGGAAAGAGAGGAAATGGAAATCTTGTTTCACAAGCAGGACTCTGTCCACACAGTGTTGGTATAACCTGGTGTCACAGACATACGATTCAAATTAACGATTAAAAATGAAATTGTGAACTGATTATAATACATTTAACCCAGTTTAACATTTTTAAAGCTTTATCTTAAAACCAAAGTTTTAAAGCTGACAAGCTTGTATATAGAGAAATATAGTATTTTGCAGAATCTGGTATAAACTTTTTTTTGAAAATTAATAAATATAGTAAAAAGGAATAGAAAGAACAATGAAAACTTTGATCATATATATTTTACAGAGCAACCAGCTAAAAAAGGAGATCATATGGGTTTTTTGGGGTAAAGTATACGTAAATATATATACAGAATAAATGCTGGGTTGTTGTGCCAGAAGGTTTGTAGAATTCTAGCCAAGATTTTTTGAAGCTCAAGAGCCTAATTTTAGGTTCCCAAAAGCATATTTAGTCACCTAAATAAGTGGTGTGATTTTTTTTCAACGGTATTATGTACCATTGACGTCAACGGGAACTATATGACACTCGGTTCTTTTGAAAACTAGGCCAATAATCAAAAGGTCTAAATATAAAAATCCACTTTGGGGAATAAAAAACTATTATCTTTTCCTGGGAAGGGACATCTTAATTTAAGCAGACAAAAACATCAGCTAAAGCTTTCTCTGCAGAAGAGTATTCTCAGTCACCTGAAAGATCTTAAGACTTAAGAAAGGCCGTTCAAAGTGTGGTCAAAGTGCTGTGTAGTCAAGTTTTCCAATATGGCCCAGAGCTGCACTAATAAAAATAAATTATAATACCACCTAAGACACAGAAACAACTTTTCATCTTCAAAGCTGTTTACAGTTGTTAACCAATTAATCTGAACAGCACCCCTACGGCCCACTTGCATCGAAAGGGGAAAATACATGCTGGAGCGTGTAACTTGTGTGGGCCACAGCTGTTAGTTACATATGAGTAACAGGGCGCCATTAATTTATGGGCTCCTCAGATCTAGTCAATACAGCTGACAGTTGAGCAATGTCCAGGTACTTTCCTCTTTTATCTCAACTGAATGGTTCTATTATAGTGTAGATCCCTCCTTTTTCATTTCATGAAGCCTATTCAGCGTGTTCTCAAGATGCCCAAGTTTCGTTTTCTGTAGCGCAGCGGTAGACAACGTGCCGCTCTCCAGATGTTGCTGGAGGGCAAATCTTGTCTCTCAGGCTTACTCACAAAATGGCTTGAGACGATGGCACTTAAGGCAAGGCCTCTGAAGCTTATCCTAAAGCCTGGCCAGATCTATCCTGGATGAAGCAGTGCTTTAGGTAATCAGGATTAGCAGATCTGGGGAATAGAGGGGCTATTCCATTTCTTTCTGAAGTTTTTCTTCTTTCATGAGGCTCTCACGTTTTAGGAAAACGGTTGCTTCCTTCACTTTCATAGACCTATGGGTTAACTAGTGTATTCTACAAGTTGTCCTTTTTTTGATATGAAAATCGCGCTACATCAAAGGCAGTCAATGTAGTGCTCTCTAGATCATGGGTAGGCCAACTAAGGCCCGGGAGCCGGAGCCAGCCCAATCGCCTTCTAAATCCAGCCTGTGGACCTGTTTTTACATGAGTAGAATGTGTCTTTTTATTTAAAATGCACCTCTGGGTTATTTGTGGGGCATAGGAATTCGTTCATTTTTCTTTTCAAAATATAGTCTGGCCTCCCACAAGGTCTGAGGGACAGTGGACCGGCCCCCTGCTGAAAAAGTTTGCTGGCCCCTGCTCTAGATGCTGTTGGATTATAGCTCCCATCATTGCTGACCATTGGCCAGAGTGGCTGAATCTGATGGGAGCTGCAACCCAACAATCACTAGAGGGCACCACAATGGCTACCATTGCCCTTGACCATCATATTTGAGGGCAGTAGCTCTGGAGAACTAACCTACAGTGCAAACACTCCCGGCTTGCAGCTCCTTGGCATCTTCTGACCCGAAAGAGAGGAGCGAGAAATTACACAAATAGAGGCCTCACATCAGTTGTTACTGTCAGGGAACTGCCATCAGAGGCAAGAGGAGAGGTAAGACGCTCCAGTGATGCAGGGGAGGGAACTAGCAAGGAGAGAGAGAGAGCTTCCGCTGGGGAAGGAAATCCAGGGGACACCAGGGAGAAAGGGGAAGCTGAGAGTACTGCGGAGGGGAGGGTCCGAGACTCTTCCAGTGAAATCAGCGGAGAGAGCACAGGACCTCCGCTTGGCACGCCCACGCTGCGCAGAAGGCTTCCGCGCAGAGACTTGGCGTCAAAGAATTTCTATGTTGGAGGAAATTTAGGAGACACCCACTCACAGATTCTGCCAGTGACTAAGACAGTCGCGTTGTAAGGGCTGTCAAACCCGGGAAAGGTTTAGCTATACTACCAGCTTGGAGCAGTTTGCAGTTTACGCACAAGCAACCCCAGTTCCCATTACAGTTACCTTATTTCCACATGGAAGGGCACGAATGCTTGCAATTGTCTGAAGGGAATCAAAAGCTGGATAAGCATCTGAACGGCCGTATGTGTAGGTAAGCTCCCATATTTAAACCTTAAGCTCCCACATTTAAACCTTAATTCACACGCAATCACTTTTTTCTTTTTCTTTTTACCTGTAGTGTCGAGAAATCTCCTCTTCTACCTGAGTGACAAAGTCACATTTGGTGCACGTGTGGTCTTTGCTTTCTTTGACACTCAGCAGCCCATCCAACCCTTGCGGGGCATTAGCTTCTTGCTTGACTTCAGTCGCCTGGGCTTCATGTGTGGTTTCATAGTGAAGCAGGAGAACGTCTACATCGGGAGTGGAGAAAGAGCACTGGTGACACTGGTGCTTGACTCTGGAGCCTCCTGGCATCCCAGGGGACAAGTGCAAGAGCAAGAGAGCACAGTGGGAACAATTACTTTTCCTGCAAGCAAAAGGATAAGTAATTTCTCCAAGGTGCTTTTCTGGACTACAGAGGCCTCGGGGACAAAACTGACAGTGCTTAATGGTACACTTGTGAATGTTGTGTAGCTGCTGATAATGACGAAGAAGAGGGCCCACCACTATTACATCTGGGCCATGGCTCTTAGAGTATCTAAAATCACAAAACTGACAATTGTAGCTTGTCACCATGTTGTCCTCCACTCCTGAGCTGGAAAAGTCTTTCTTTTTGGCCACGCTAGAGCCCTTCTCAGTCTTTGTTGCTAACTCTCCATCTGAATTTTTGGCTAAGTCATTATGATTAATGACCGACCCCCTTGAGAGCTTGTCATTCCGATCTGGGTGAGGGACCCCTGCCTGGCTCCCCCCATGGTGCTTGCTGTAATGTTCTAACAGTTTCAGCGAGCTGGATGATTCACAACTAAAGCTGCAGAATTTGCACCAGTAGTAACTGGAGGCATCCGTACCGTTTTGTCTTGAGGATTCGAGAGGCTTGATGGGAACTGAGTAACCAACTGGAGTGTCATCTCCTGCTTTTATGGTGATCTTGTCCTGCCACTTCCCCAAATCTGCAGCCTCACATGATCGAACGGGAGGACTGGATTTGCTCGAGTTCCTGTCTGAGGCTTTGCTGGATTCAGAGGCAGGAACGGTGGATTTTATCTTGTTTGGGTGGGTCTGCAAGAAGTGTTGCTCCAGCTCTGTCGATGAATTGCCCATGTAGGTGAAGTTGCAGAACTTGCAGCGGAAATACTTGGTGTTCCCCTGGCAATCTGGAGTTTTGCGTCCAATGCCAATAAAGGTCCCACCTAAAGTCACCTATGAAAGATGAAAAGGAGAACGTTCATTAACCATTGCGTGTTTTTTGTTTCCTAGGAAGGATACAAAAAGAGGGAAAAACCAAAGTAATAGTTAAGAATATTAATCTGTGCATACTGTATTACAAATCACTGTGAAACACGCACACACAAAATTCATGTTGTTCTTTCATCCCCAAATTACAGTTACCACTTACTAGGCAAGCCTAGGCAGATGTCTCAGATAACACTTGCATGGAATAACATTTTTATTGAATAAAATGCCTTAAGTGCATCTATTCAAGCGAGGGGAAAAATAGCAGGGGGCAAAGGAAGGAATAGTTAAGAGTGATGGACTGGAACCTGGAAAACCAGGCTTCAAATACCCACTTGGCCATGAAACGCACTGGGTGGGTGCAGTCAGTCTCTGAGCCTGCAGGGTTACTAATGAGGATAAAAAAGAATGAGGGGAGAATCATGTATGCCACCCTGTAGCAATATTAAATCATGCTAGAAGAATATAAGAAACTTAGCAGCATAATATCATAAAAGAGCCTGCTGGTTCAGTGTCCATTTGGGCCAGCATCCTGTTCTTGCAGTAGCCAACTAAATGCCCATGGGAAGACTGAAAACAGGACCTGCAGGACCCCTTGTAAGTCCCATCAACTGGCATTAAGGCATACTTCCTGTGACAGCAGAGGCAAAACATAGCCTTATCCCCCCATGAATTTGTCTATTCCTCATTCAAAGCCATCCAAGTTGGCGGCCATCACTGCTTCTTGCAGGAATGAATTCCAGAGCTTATCTACGCAGTGCAAGGTGACCAGGAAAAAAAGCATGAGAAGTAGATGTGTGAAGAGCCGTCACTCCTAGTGTCTCATGGACTGGATTTACCAGGAAGCACCGAGAAGCAGAGCATGGATGAAAGCACAGGAGATTGAAGGCAGTCAGCAAGGCGCATCGCCAAGATGGTTACATGAGGAGTAGCCAGCTGCTCTAGGAGCTTTATTAACCCCCAAAGTAATGGAAATAAAATATTTCGCCAAAACACCAACCCAAGTTATCTCAGCACTAGCCTTTAGTTTCCTTTTGTGCCTCTCCATGAAGTATGGCCAGCATCAAACTGCACTCTTGTCAGCTAGGTTCGGTCCTTTTGCTAGACTATACTGTGCTGAAGCGTAGGCCTGAAAAGGGCTGTTTTGAAAGGGCATAAAAAAGTATGTTTTGCTCATTGGCTGCTGAATTGATGTCTACATTTACCCTTTGATATACACATGTCACAAAGGTGAGGTGAATCATAGAATCATAGAGTTGGAAGAGGCCACAAGGGCCATCGAGTCCAACCCCCTGCCAAGCAGGAAACACCATCAGAGCACTCCTGACATATGGTTGTCAAGCCTCTGCTTAAAGACCTCCAAAGTAGGAGACTCCACCACACTCCTTGGCAGCAAATTCCACTGTCAAACAGCTCTTACTGTCAGGAAGTTCTTCCTAATGTTTAGGTGGAATCTTCTTTCTTGTAGTTTGGATCCATTGCTCCGTGTCCGCTTCTCCGGAGCAGCAGAAAACAACCTTTCTCCCTCCTCTATGTGACATCCTTTTATATATTTGAACATGGCTATCATATCACCCCTTAACCTCCTCTTCTCCAGGCTAAACATGCCCAGCTCCCTTAGCCGTTCCTCATAAGGCATCGCTTCCAGGCCTTTGACCATTTTGGTTGCCCTCCTCTGGACACGTTCCAGTTTGTCAGTGTCCTTCTTGAACTGTGGTGCCCAGAACTGGACACAGTACTCCAGGTGAGGTCTGACCAGAGCAGAATACAGTGGCACTATTACTTCCCTTGATCTAGATGCTATACTCCTATTGATGCAGCCCAGAATTGCATTGGCTTTTTTAGCTGCCGCGTCACACTGTTGGCTCATGTCAAGTTTGTGGTCAACCAAGACTCCTAGATCCTTTTCACATGTACTGCTCTCAAGCCAGGTGTCACCCATCTTGTATTTGTGCCTCTCATTTTTTTTGCCCAAGTGCAATACTTTACATTTCTCCCTGTTAAAGTTCATCTTGTTTGTTTTGACCCAGTTCTCTAATCTGTCAAGGTCGTGTTGAAGTGTGATCCTGTCCTCAAGTCATATCCCTAGTAAGAGAAACTCTGGCAGAAGCTATCTCCAGCTCACTGCAAGTTAAGGGAAAGAAGCTAAAACTAATTTTAGTCTACAGAGAATGCTACACAAGGTGTGTTCAAGGACTAGGTTTTCTTAATGTAGAGTTCCATCAAGAAAGTCACAATACAGCAAAAGCACAGAAGGAAAGGGAAAGAACTTTTCCGATGTCCAGAAATCATGACATCTCTAAGAACGCATTGCTTCATAGTTAAGCCTCAAGTGTTCTTATGATCTGATGATCATGTATCATGGAAGGAAAAGAACACGGCTTCTTCAGGCTTCTGTTAATAAACTCTTAAGAGTTTTGTACCAAATTGCCCAGCCCTTCCCATGAGTGTGCCCCAGCTGCCTTGTGACACTGGAACAGCCCTTGCTGCTCCTTGACATCTAAACTGCAATCCTCCAATGTCTATTAACCAGAAAATTCTATTCTCATCAATGGGAAAATACTCACAGTGGGATTATAGCCTGTTTAGAAAGCCAAAGGGGAGGAAGAAAGTGTGAATGGAAAGTGAGAAGGAGAAGCTGGCTTCATAACTACAATGTCATCATTGCTTTACTTCTTGTGCTGAGACTGTGAAAATGTGCATGCTATCCATATTTCAGAAATTAATCCTTCAGAAACACTCTATACACACTGGAATCCACCCACCAGCCTACTCCAGTTCTCTCCTTAATAACTACACTCATAACGGGAGGCTGGGATTCAGCAATGTACCTCTTTGGATTTTGATCCCTTACCGAAAGACTATAAATTTTCAGCAAACACTCTGTAATGGAAGAACAGATTTTAATTTCCCCAACTGCAAAGTAAATTACTACTTTTCTGGGTGATTCTCTCATACTACATTAGGCAAATAAAGATATGCTCCCCCACCCCTTTGACAGCTGCGCCACAAAGGAGCCACGTGATCCCTGTTCATTACAGAACGGCACCATACGGAAAGATTCAGATGCATGAAGAGCATGCAATGTAAACATTTTAAAATGCATATAATATAAACACCTTTTAGCTATTTAGCTGGAGAAAAGACGGCACTTCTTCTCCTTATGCTGCAGAGCTAAGCAGAGCTCGTGTGGTGAGTCAATAAATTGCTAAATGGCATTGCAAAAAAATGAGTTGATTTTGGCCCTCTCTATTTAAGTAAACACGATTTCAAAAAGACTGGTTAAGACTCCTTTTTTCCATTGTGAAGTTAATAAAGGCATCCTAAATAATGGCTAGAAACAATCACTGGGAATGGAATAAACCAGGTGCCAGGGAGCCTGGACTCTTAAAAATAGGAAGCTGGCGCCAAGGGATTTAAATAATTCCGGGTGACTAAATATTTGGTGGCTGGCTCCTTGAAAGTTATATTATTTACTCCCCCTTTGCTACTGCTCAGTCCAAAGTCAGGTGCCACTAGGAAACCTGGAAACACTAATAGGATGTGAGAGCAGTAAGTAGTTTATGCCGAGACACTGGTGCCATACCAAAATCCTTCAGGTCCTAGATAACAGAGAGTCTATACCATGCCAGTGAACACCACGAAGTCTTCAGATCTGCATTATGCACTTAGTCTTAGCAACCTGTTACTGAGGGAGGTTGCATTAGGCTAGTCCTCTTTGGTGAATGCTTTCCCACCAACCAGCCAGTCAACAGATTTACCTGGCTATATTTGGAGAAGTTAAAAATGAGATTTTCCAAGAGCCAGCAAAAACTTTGAGCTGGCACTGATGTTAGTCCTACTGAAATTGCCTTTGACAAAATAAGATGATCTAATTTGTCCCCTGTACCAAAGGATTCAGGTGAACAATAATGTAGCCACTATCTCAATGTACACTTTTCATAACCCTGTGAGATGGCCGCACAGTGAGGGTGACTTTTCCTTTATTATGTGCCATTTACTTATTAACATTCACATACCACTCTATAAACCAGACATCTCAGGTCAAGTTTCCAACCAAAATGCTCCCTTTTCGAAATTTAGAGGAAAGAGCATTTTCATTGATTTCTAAGTTAGTACAAATGTGTGTTATGCTGCTCTACATTTAGATAAGTGCTGCCTTTTCCTGCAAACACCACCCTGAGAAACATTTTATTTGCCTAAAGACACATTTACAAGAGAAAAAGAAACAGATCAGAAATGCTGTGGCTCTGCCATTCAAGAAACCCTGGAAATTAGCTTTGAAGGCTTTAAAATACAGTGGTACCTCGGGTGAAGAACTTAATTCGTTCTGGAGGTCCGTTCTTAACCTGAGGTACCACTTTAGCTAATGGGGCCTCCCACTGCCGCCACGCGATTTCTGTTCTCATCCTGAAGAAAAGTTCTTAACCCAAGGTACTATTTCTGGGTTAATGGAGTCTGTAAGCTGAAGCGTCTGTAACCCAAGGTACCACTGTACTGGAACTCTCAGGATTCTTGGAGAGGAGGGGCTGAGAACAGCAAATCCTGGTAGCTAAACTACCTTAAAACTAGCTTAAAGTTAGTAGTGCAAATCTTCCCTAACTGACAGTAGCAGCTGCTGGCATTCTAGGCTAGTGATCGGGAAGCAAAGCAAGTACAGTACTGAGTCACCAGTCAAGCAGGTATGAATCGTCTATGAGCTGCATAGTTCTACTTCAATAACTAGTTTCTCAAAATGAAGTGCTAGGCCAGTGTCTTAGGATTTATAGTCAAGTGGAACCCTTTTAGTCCCCCTTGTGTCACCTGCTATCTACCAAAGCAGCGGCTACTGCATACTTCTTTAGCCAGCAGAACTGGTGATGCCTCACTGCAACAGAGATGAAAGCAGAAAAGACCCAATTAGATGGGCGGCATATAAATAATAAAATTTATTATTATTATTACTACTACTACTACTACTATGACAACAACATTATTGTCAGGATTAGAAAAACCTTGTTTACAGTATGTCCTGTTCTTGACTGTTACAACAAAATTAACTGAAAACCTAGATGAATTCTGGGGTGCAATGGACTATGAGCAATTAGTATTACATTTCATCGTTTCCATTTAAAAAGAATGTACCCATTCATGGAAGGTAGTAATCATTATGCAAAAAAGCAGTTTTTCATGCAGTATAAACTATACTTAAAAAACAATCAAGTTAAAAAGAGAGAGAAAGAAACCAGCTTCAATGCAAAATGATTAGCAGAAGCACAAAAGTAGCATGAATACCAAGATCCACTTGGGTTTATTCTGGTCAAATGCACATTTTCAACATTATCTGGATCCATATGGCACAGATCAATAAAAGGACAGTATTCAAGTATATAGAAAACCTAGAGAGACAGACATATATGGCTCTATAAATTACTTGACTCCCTTGCTAGTCCCAAGGACAAATCACTCACCAAATACCATCATATTCCCCAATATACTCTCCTTACCACCCATTTACTGGCTAAATAAAAAGGCAAAGGTACCCCTGACAGTTAGGTCCAGTCGCGGACGACTCTGCGGTTGAGCACTCATCTCGCTCTTTAGACTGAGGAATCCGCCGTTTGTCAGCAGACAGCTTCCTGATCATGTGGCCAGCATGACTAAGCTGCTTCTGGCGAACCAGAGCAGCACATGGAAACACTGTTTACCTTCCTACCAGAGCAGTACCTATTTATCTACTTGCACTCTGACGTGCTTTTGAACTGCTAGGTTGGCAGGAGCTGGGACCGAGCAACAGGAGCTCACCCCGTCATGGGGATTCGAACTGCCGACCTTCCAATTGGGAAGCCCTAGGTTCTGTGGTTTAGACCACAGCACCAGCCCTAATTCCTGGAGATCTAAAGTGACTAGCCAATTCATACCCTGCCATACATCTCTTGTATCTTACCACACTATCTAAAAATCACTTACTCCAATTTTTAGACCACTCTTAACTACCACAGAATGTACACAGTTAATTTTTTAAAAGAAACCTACAGTATTCTGTAAGTGGCAGAAACAGAAGTGTAGGAGGGGAAGGCCCATGGGTCTATCTATGACACAGAACAGATTCAAACCTTACACTTTTGCATGCTCTCTGCCTTAGAAGTCTGAAGGCTAAATTGCACCAATACCAAGTGGGAGTGTGCACATGCAATTTAATGAATAATGCACAGCCTCTCATTCTTTGAACTTGCCATGTGGCATCCTTTAAAAAAGAATTGGCATCCTTGACCTGTAGGAGCTCAGCATAAGAAGCAATAAACCTCACCCAAGTCTCCCTTTCACTGTCATGAAGACACAGCCAAAGGTGGAGATACAGTCAATTTAGGGGACGGTTATATGCAGACATGGCTACAGAATGGGTTTGTTTTCAGCATGGCTCAAACATCTTAGGGTCCCATTCAAACTTTCTTTATAGCTTTGCAATAGGAACCACTGGAAACCCACATACTCAGGAGCTTCTATATGCTATGGATGTACCATGCAGACACATTGCCAGCAGTCTCTATGTGAAAGCTGTAACTTCTGATTCAGTCCAAATTCTAGGAGGGAACATTCGGTTGGCTACTGGATGGGCAATCTGACCATATTATGCCTGTGCTTTATTAGCTGCAATGGCTCCCAAATTTCCAGGCCCAATTTAAAGTGGTAGATTTAATCTTTAGGACACTAAATGGCACGGAACCCAGAAGACTGTCTTCACACTTATGTATCTACTCAAACCTTAAGATTATTTTAGGGGGCCCTGGGTGCCTCTACCAAACAACTGAGGAAGTTAATTGCCAGAAAGAGTCTTATTCTTACTCCATCTTCTTCCATATTTAAATCTCCCCATTTATGCCCAGAGAACTCTATTATGGATTAAGAGGCATAGAAATGTCATTAAATAAATAAATACGTTCATATCAGAAACCTGAAGGTCTCCAAGCACTGATTGTCACATTGCTAAGATCAGTTTGACTTTTTATGGGCAACAGCCTTCCTCCAGGACAGGTGGGCAGAGCTCAAGAAGCAAAAGACCTTCCTCCCTAGATTAATTTCTCTCTCTTGTAGGGAATGTCTTTTAGAGTATAGACCTGTAGGGCATGTGAATGTTGGAAATCTTCAGGGGTGTGAAGATACTGTTTAATGCACACGCAGAGAGAATAATTGGAGTGGTTCCTAGGACTGCAATGAATGCCTGGCTTTCTGGAAGAAAACAGGTTATGAATCACTCTGAGTTGGACAAACTGATGGAGATTTCCATTTTTAAAAATTCTTTCCATCAGCTAAGAATTAATCCAACTAAATGAAGTTGCAAAATCAAATGGCAGCAAACCTTCCAATTACTTAGGTCACAATTTTCAACCTTTAATCAGGAAGTGAAAGGCTTGAGATCCTTTACCAATCCCCTGAGTCACCCAGTCTCCCGCCTGCCTATTACATTTAATCTTCTAATCCTGAAAGTCCCCCCCGCCGCACACAACACTCTTGCTTATCCGCTCACTTTGTGCAATACAGCATTCAGAATGGCATTAACTATCCCACAATTAACAAAGTTCACCATGTTATGCAGGTCAGAACAGATGCTAAGATTTATAGCAAGATTTGTAGCACCACCCTGTAGCACCGCCTTCAAGCTTTGATAACAGAGAGTGCTTTTGTGTTATAGATGTCTTCTGTGAATGGAACGGAGTTCACATACACAGCAATAGCTTCTCCCAATTTCACTTCCATCTGAAGTCTCCTGTGTCCCTCTAAACATGTTCCTGGGTCTTGGGATATGGGGCAGTGGGCTGCAGATAAAAGAGAACTGGTGGCCACACTGTTCTTAGGATTTCAAGCCACAGTCTGAATATAACATGTCGATATGATGAAGGTCTCTGAAATATTTTACTTCTTACAGAAGATTGGGAAGACCTTCACCGTATCTTATGAGAATTATTGTGGAGTATAACCTCTTCAAACACATCAGGATTTCCTAATTTGAGACGTTCCTGGGTTTGCAATTCCTGCACAATGGGAGAATCAGACCAAACTGGCTCACAGCAATCTACATGACTGATAGAGACCAGCACAGTCAACAATCATTTCAAATGCCTCCAGTGATCATGGCTTCAAACTAACAGCATTGAAAGTACTGAAAAAGACTCTGAACATGTATTATAAGTAAAAACATGAACTAGGATAATAGTCAGCACAACGCTCAAGTTCACTTAACCTTGCCATGAGAACATGAAGAGTCCTGTTGGATCGGAGCAAGGGTCCATTTAGTAAAGCATCATGATGATTACAGTAGTCAAGCCAGTTGCCTCTGGAGAATTCCCAAGTAGGCAATAAAGCAATACCTGCCCCAATTTCTTCTCCTTGCAACTTGTTTTCAGTTGCACATTATTGGAAGTTCCAGTTAGCTGTTGTGGATAACAGTAGTTGATGGGCCTAGCCTTCATTAATTTGTCCAATCCCCTTTTAATGACAGCCAAACCAGTGGCATGTTCTGGCAGTGCATGTTCTGGCAGCAAATTTCATCAACTGGCGTTGGGTATCTGGGGTCCTCCAGATGTTGTTGGACTATAGCTTCCATTATCCCTGACCACTAGTCTTGCTGGCTGGAACTGATAAAGAGTTGGGAGTCCAATAACCCCTGGAAGGCATTGCATTTGGTATTCCTGCTTTAGCCTTTAATGAAAGGCAGGTGCCTGAACTCTTTGATCATTCTGGTTTCTCTTTGAGGAACTTTTTTCCCAATTCAACTGTCTACCTTTTTAAAACAAGGTGACAGAACTGTACAAAGGACTCTGAATGCAGCCACACCATTATCAAGTCTTCAGTGACTATATGGAGATCAATTCTCTCTCTGCCTCTCTCTTTTGTGCAAGTTTATTTACGAATACTTCTAGATTAGGTAAAGGGACCCCTGACCATTAGGTCCAGTCGTGACCGACTCTGGGGTTGTGGCGCTCACCTCGCTTTATTGGCCGAGGGAGCCGGCGTACAGCTTCCGGGTCATGTGGCCAGCATGACTAAGCCACTTCTGGCGAACCAGAGCAGTGCATGGAAACGCCATTTACCTTCCCGCCGGAGCGGTACCTATTTATCTACTTGTACTTTGACATGCTTTCGAACTGCTAGGTTGGCAGGAGCTGGGACCGAGCAACAGGAGCTCACCCCGTCGCGGGGATTCAAACCGCCAACCTTCTGATCAGCAAGTCCTAGGTTCTGTGGTTTAACCCACAGTGCCACCTGCGTCCCTCTAGATTACAGCAGTGCTTTGAATATGGAATCAAAATAGAATCTATATCAGATTAGCTACCCCAGAATAATGGGGTGTTGTTAATATAGATAAATCAGAGTGAATGTACAAAATGTTACCATCCACTGAAACATTACAGAGGAAGGGGAAAGTAGTGAAACTCTTACTCTGCTCTCAGCCCCTCCAATTAGGTTCATGCATATTAAACCCTCCAATTAGGTTCATGCTTATTCCACCCTGATGTAAACATCTTTCCAGGGTTGGTCTGTTAAAACTTTCAAACAAAGACCCCAATGCTACAATTATTTCATGTGAACGAATTCCTGCATCCACGCCAAGTGCCATATACCCTGCAGGTCCACCGCTATGAAAACTCAAAGCAGGATGGTGGCCAAAAGGAATTTGTTCCATTCTAAACAATGTTAAGTATTTTTACTCAATGTTAATCTTTGAAATGAAAAGGGAGAGAAGAAGAAGAGGAGAGGGGGGGAAGGATCGATCTTGGCTGTTCCTTGGAAACTGGATCTGTATAAATCAGTACCCGGAGGCTGCCAAGCTTCTTACGACTGATGCTGCAGACCATGACAGAGAAACAAATCAAGAGGCTAATGAGTTTCAGAAATAAGTTTGCATCCAGCTTGCAAATGAGATTCATATTTCGACAAATGTGACAACGTATTTTGGTTCCTATGGAAGTAAGTCAAGGAAATACAGCACCCGAATGCAGATAATGGCTGGGAGGCTATATACCTGAAATCAGTATGTAAATCCTTAATTAGCTGATAAATTAATAGGCAAGTCCTAATTAACAGATCAAAACAAAAAAGATGTTTTGGCAACACCACAAGGAAACAATTTTGCATATAGTCTCTACTTGAAGTGCACGGTCATTAAATTTGAAAATGACCATCAAATTCATAAATAGGGGCTTACAATCTAGAGTTGATGCTGACTCGGTATACTCGGTCTCCACCCCCATCGTCCAGCCCAGATACTGAGGTCCAGCGCCGAGGGCCTTCTGACAGTTCCCTCACTGCGAGAAGCCAAGTTACAGGGAACCAGGCAGAGGGCCTTCTCGGTAGTGGCGCCCGCCCTGTGGAATGCCCTCCCATCAGATGTCAAGGAAATAAGCAACCACCTGACATTTAGAAGACATCTGAAGGCAGACCTGTTTAGAGAAGCTTTTAAAGTTTAATAGATTATTGTATTTTAATATTTTGTTGGAAGCCGCACAGAGTGGCTGGGGAAACCCAGCCAGATGGGCGGGGTATAAATAATAAATTATTATTATACTTTTTTATTACTTTTAGCAATCCTTTTTTTCCACCCCAAACATTGCAATCTGAAATGCAACTACATCCGAAATGCAATGTGTGGTGCACTTTGAGGATTGGCTGCCATCAAGCATGAAAGCCACAAGGCACACACCATTAGAAGGTCTATGGATTGTGGTCCAAGTTTACAGAACAATATAGAAATTGAAGATGATAGATTACATTACTGAAAGTATAGTCCAGATGTTAATTGTTCTTTCTTTCATAAACTAATGAAGAAAAACATTCAACCTTCAAGGGAACATTTTTCAGGATAGTTTGAAGGAACCTCTGTGCACTGCAGATAGTTCAGGGTAAATTCTAGGGCACATAAATCTCGATCAAATCTCCATGTCTCATCCATGGCTGAGACACAATCGGTCAGGACAAAAGACCACCTTCTCAGTGGCTACACTCAGATTGTGGAATTAACTTAGTTCATGAGCTCCACTGCACACCATCGCTTCACAGTTTGTCACTGACTGGTCTAAACTTCCCTGTTCTGGAAAGTATTTGTCTCACTGGGAATATGATTTTTACATGGTAGACCTTCATTGTAGAATGTTTTTCTCTGCCAAGGCAGTTTTTATGCAGTTTTTTTTTAAAAAAAATATAATCAACATTTATATACCACTTTTCATCACAAAGTGTCCACAAAATGGTTTCACGGTAGTTAGTAGAAACATTTCATTAAAACAATAAAGCATTTAAACAGTACAGCAAATAAAATATCACAAAATCAACACAACCATACAATCATTTCAGTACTACAACATACCGTAATACTATCCCATGATTCAGAGCAGATTTAAGCCCAGACTGCCATAACCCCGGGAGAACATATAAATCTTGATTAGCCAATTGGTTCATTATGGATCATGTAGCCCTGTGGAATTCATTTCCTCAAAAGAAGGGGATGTATCACTTCCTCTTTCAAAGTAATGGGGACCACACCCTTCCCTGCAATGAGACATTAACTACCCACTGGACCCACTCCACCAAATCCCTCCAGCTAGCTGTAAGCAGCCATGAAGAGCAAGGGTCAAGTAGTTGGTCATATTCATTCTTCTTGTCCACATCTACAGGCTACATTAACTGAAACTGATCCTTTCAATAAGGGTCAGTCAGTTCTTTGGACCTCCTCTGAAATTATAACCACTAGTGCCACCAAGGCTGAAGTGGAGGCAAGCAATTGTATCTTCATAAAGGTAAGGGACCCCTGACCATTAGGTCCAGTCGTGACGGACTCTGGGGTTGCGGCGCTCAACTCGCTTTATTGGCCGAGGGAGCCGGCGTACAGCATCCGGGTCATGTGGCCAGCATGACTAAGCCGCTTCTGGTGAACCAGAGCAGCGCACGGAAGCGCCGTTTACCTTCCCGCCGGAGCGGTACCTATTTATCTACTTGCACTTTGACGTGCTTTCGAATTGCTAGGTTGGCAGGAGCAGGGACCGAGCAACGGGAGCTCACCCCGTCGTGGGGATTTGAACCGCCGACCTTCTGATTGGCAAGTCCTAGGCTCTGTGGTTTAACCCACAGCGCCACCCGCTAAGCAAATATGTCCAAGCAGGTGACAGGTGGTTCAGATGTTACTGTCTGTGACCAGAACACACTTGTCCTTTAAGCACTCTGAAAAGCACTGATAGGTGGCTGTTTGGATATGAAATTCACTGCCATGACCACACATGCTATAGTGCTTATATACCGACCTCACTATCAGATTAGTGTCACTTGTATTCTAGTTTCTGTTTGCTTCCTTATCCAAATGTGCCCTCTAGACCTCAACGCTGGAGAGAGCACTTAGGGCCAGCCTTGTTGATGGCATCTCCCCCCCCCCCCCGCGCCTTCCAAATCCCTATTCCTATTGTGTCATGCCTTTTAGACTGCAAGCCTGGGGGCCTTTTCTGGCTAAAGAGCAGGATAAAAGGTAAAGCTACCCTGCCTGTACGGGCCAGTCTTGCCAGACTCTAGGGTTGTGCACTCATCTCACTCTATAGGCCGGGAGCCAGTGCTGTCCGCAGACACTTCCGGGTCATGTGGCCAGCGTGACAAGCTGCATCTGGCGAGCCAGCGCAGCACACGGAACACCGTTTACCTTCCCGCGGGTAAGCGTTTCCTATTTATCTACTTGCACCCGGAGGTGCTTTCGAACTGCTAGGTTGGCAGGCGCTGGGACCGAACAACAGGAGCGCACCCCGCCACGGGGATTCGAACCGCCGACCATGTGATCATGTGATTGGCAAGTCCTAGGCGCTGAGGTTTTACCCACAGTGCCACCCGTGTCACGAATACTTTAAATGAATAAGTATATCCATATATTACTAGACCTGCAGAAGCTTCTGTAGTGTGCTAGTTAAAGCGTGTGAGCTATGAGACAGACGTTCATCATTTAAATCTCACAACAACCAAAATTTAATTAGGTACCCTTATTTAATCCCATCTCTTCAATGTCAGCCTCCATCTACAATATGGCAGTAATGATATTGGCCAGGTTCTTGGAAAAAGTATTAAGATGAAGTAAGTGACACTTGAAATGCAACATATAAATTAGAAGCATTAAATATACTAGTAATTAAGTTCTACCATTCATTAAGCATGCTCAAGTTTGAAGCTTTAGTTATTCCTCCCCCAAGACTGGGAGTTACTGAATCGCAATCCATTTCAAATGAAACAGCGTTGAAGTGGGGGTGGGGGTGGAAAGAACTTCCAGAATAGGCAAGGTCGCAAGACAAATGTGTGGGCACTGGAGGGAATTTCAGCAATCCTTTTACTGCATGTTTATAAAATCTGTTCAGTATTTACTGCGAAGCATGAAAATATTAATCAGTTATTTATCTTCTTATATGTTTGGCATCAACATCTGGTGTATGCACAAGTGGTGAAGCCTAACATTTGGAATGAGTGAATATTTAATGCTCTTTTCCCCCAAACTCACCAGGAAAAGTTAGCATGCATGCGCATATATATATATATATATGAAAGAAGTTTCCAGAGCCAACTGTTTCTATCAAATAATTACTAGCTTCGTATAGGAGTGTCTGGTCTATTTTAGACTATATTTCTGGTTGGAGGAAAGAACTGATCTTAACTAGATTATCTGTGTGCTGTTTCCTACCCCTTTTTTGTCTTCCTTACAGCATTTTGTTGCCAAGCCTTATTAAACGAGTACGGTCTTCATTGATCTGTTTTATTTCTAGTTCTATTTGTTCAATCTGAGATATCACGCACATCTGGTTTATTTCAGAAAATGCCGCCCTGAAAAAGCATCCCGTCCAATCTAATCAAGAACAAACTTGCCCATAAATAACAAAGAACCTAACAATATCACTGTTAGGAAGATGTAAGAGAATGCTAAAAAAAAAAAAATCAAATTCCTGTATATTGACTATCACAATCTTTTAGAAAGCCTGAATCAGTTATTTAAATAGTACGTTCTAAAGAAACACAAAATCAGTTTCTGGATTGCCCACATCTCCCAGTTAATGTTCACACCATTATGCCTGCTTGGAGGTTAATGTTTCTGTGCCCCTTAATCATACGTTCCTACCATCCTTACTGCTGGATCCATCATTAAATATTGGCATTCCCAGGAACTATCACTGTAATTAAAAACTGCTGTGTCTTGTTTAACACATCATGCCAATATTATTTACAAGCCATAGGTTTAGCTTATTATTTGTTTTGCACGTTACTTGAAGAGTACTAGCAGTTTTTGCAACCCAGCAGATATTCCAGACAGTCATTTCATAAGAAACCTTTACAGGATAAATTCTTGTGAAAGGGTTCACAGAATCTCCCTACAGCCCTGTCATCAGGTGCTGAAATAAACCAAATGTGTGTCACATTGCAGTTTTAACAAGCTACAAACAGAGCCAGCCTTTTTCTACAGAACTGAAACTGTCAAAAGACGCAATAGATTAATTCAACAGGCTTTATAGAATTAACCTGAAGTTTCCAGCAAGCAAAAATTCAAGTTTTCTATATTGCTTTGATGTTTTTAGTGAAATGTCTGTGAAATATGTGACTTTAATTATATCACTATTGAAGAGGTTTCTCTTTAACCAAATTATGCCATTCAGACAGCAAACATCCAGACCCAAAAAAGTAAAATAGTTGGGGAGGATGTGGCATGATTGAGTCTAACGGAGAAAAAATAGTGCTCATTATTTATAATAAAACTATCTCTAGATAAAGTACCAGGTAGAAGATCATTTAATTTTGTCACTAATAAATTAGTAAATTTGTATTATTGTTTCCAACTGGCCTGACTGCACTTAATTGGCATGCTTCATTTGTGGTTGGCGATACGTGCTCTCTTTTGTCCTGCTTACTGGAGAGGGAATGCCATTTAAACAAAAACAAAACAAAACCCTTTTTGAAAAGCATTAAAGGGTACATGGTGGAAGAGCAGAAAGCCACACACTGTACCATGATGGCAAAATAATTAGAATAATATTTATTATTAGCCTACATAACAAGGTGGTTGTGAATGATAACAGAATTCTAAGGCAAAGCCAGCGCAATGAAAATTAAAAACCTCATTGTGACACGTGGAGACTCCAGCAAGGCACAGTGTTTGGAGATGAGAGGAATTCAGCTGGGAATGTAGGCAAATTAGTATAAAGTTGCAGAGTACATAACTGACGGAATCATGCACTACCCACCTCCACCCATAACATACCCTGCAGAGTATGCAGAAGCAAAACTGAAAAGAATAGCCACAGTGCCTAAGAAAAAATACAGGCCTGCTTCTCCATGCATACTACTATGATGATGAAGTGTGCTAGGATTTATTATGGAATATTACTCTCATAATGCTCAGATGGCTTTCTGTTGTCCGGAAATGTAAGCCTTATAGGCCTGGCACCAGATCAGTTACACTCCTTGTCCTCAAGACTTAATGTTCCTTGCTCCATCAAAAATCAATAAGAAAAGCCATGGCTTCCAGCAACCAGCAGAGATCAGATTGTTCATTTAAAATAATCCAGATACTAATTTTCTGCTACATTATTTCAAGAGAGTTATTTCCCATAGGACAGTATATTTTCTCCCAGATATGATCTACCAAACCTGCATGTTTCCCATTTTTAGAATCACATGGCACGAAGCGAGACTTGCATGCCGAAACTGCTGAAGGCACATCCCATTCCCTTGCCAATAAAGCCATGGCACATTTGGCTGCCTGCCATTTAAGCATCCCTAAGCCTCCCCATACCCATCCTGCCACACATTGCCAACAGATTATTACATCTGTGCAAGGAAGACAAGAGTTGGGCCAGCAACCATTAGGGTGCCACATAAGGGTACAATCATGACCCCCATCAAGTCCATATCACAAAAGGCCCATTTGTACCAGGCAAGAGGTTGACCTGACAACTGACACTATCCCACAAATCGTCCAGGGCCTGATCATAGTGCTAGTCCAGAAACACCTGGAAAGCCACATTTCCCCCATTCCATGGTTGGAAGAAGGGCTAAGGAGCCCTTTCATACCACCCTCTTGATTCCGGACTGTATTCAATGCTAGTCCTACTCAGAATAGGCCCATTGAAGTTAATAGATATGGCTAACAAAGGTTCATTAATTTAAATAGATCTGCTCTGAGTAGAACATTGGATACAAACTTATGGCTTCTAGGCACAGGCAAACTCCGGCCCTCCAGATGTTTGGGACTGCAATTCCCATCAACCCTGACCACTGGTCCTGTTAGCTAGGGATGGTGGGAATTGTAGTCCCAAACATCTGAAGGGCCAGAGTTTGCCCATGCCTGTTCTAAGTTCTCCCCCCGCCCCGTAAAAAAAAATCAAAATCAACTATCAGACGCAGAATGCAATGTAAGAAGCCCTGCATCATACTGCACAATAGATTGTGCATTGAGTGAGAGGCTGGACTAGATATTTTTCTATGACCCATCAAACCAAGCAGGATAGCTCAGCCAATAAGAGCATGAGACTCTTAATCTCATGGTCATGGGTTCCAGCCCTACACTGGGTAAAAAGGTTCCTGAATTGCAGGGGATTGGACTAGCTGAGCCCTTGAGATCCCTTCCAAACTCTGTGATTCTCTGCACTGCAGCTGTTTACATAATTTATTTTGAGGAATTTGGATACTTTCATCACCAAATAATATGAGCAGCCCTATCCTTAAGGGAAGCATGATTTGAAGATGCCTTCAGTCATTACCCATTACTACGAGCCCTGAATCCAGGAATAGTTAGTCATGACTGAGTCCCATTGAAACCAAATGAAAAGTCATCACTATCTGATCTGATTCTTATGGGATTCGGTCCTGACTAACTTAAAATGTACTATCCCCGACTCAGTTAAGCAGAGAATTGAAAATTTAATGTGCTAATGCAGCAAGCAAGTTTTTGCAAACATGTGACCTGGCTTGAACATAACATTAAACCGCAGTATACTGTTATGGGGATGAGAATGCTAAGGCCTTAGGTTCGAAAGCTTCTTCCTCTGCTCTCTTCCTCCAGCAAGCTTAAACAGCATTTTACAAATCAGATAAATAACTATTAGGAGTGCCCAAAGAAGAATTTGTATGCTGGGCCTAATAAACCCTTTTCTGTGCACCTAAAGGTCTCTTTTAATTTCTGTTTCATCCAATAAGGACAAACTGTAGTTAATTTAGACTACAGTTTATTGAAACAAGCCCAAATCAAAATGCCTTTTTATCATGGCTGTTTACAAACTAACCACAGTTTAACTCATTTTAGGAGTAACAACAAACTCTACTTACTTTATATCAGGGCCTAGGTGCTTCCAATCTCCTCCTCTGGTACACACCAGAAGAGGTAAAGTGATTGGTCAAGCAGCTCACTTTTGTAAAGTGAAACTGTGGCTTAGCATTATATCCAAACCTAACCTAATGGAGTCACTCACTGAGCAGCTTCTTGTTAGGTACACACTTAGTGCTAAACCTAAGCCTGCTTCTGAATAATGTGTGAAATGAACAATGAATTCATACAGACCAAACTTGAAAAGCAGTAACTTAAGTGGCATTGATGTGGCTGTAGCAGCTCACATGAGATTCATTATGCAGGCTTAAAATTGTGTCCCCATGTTTTTCTTGTTAAGAAGCGCACAGGGAGGTATGGAAGTACGAGATACAAACCTGCACATCATAAGTCCCGTTTAGCAGGACAGGCCTTTGGGAATTGATATCCTGCAGGACCCCTGACAGCACAGAACAATTGACTTTCTGGAAGTCTTTGGAGTGGCTGAACTGCACCATGTTGTGGAGAGCCAAAATTTTAGTGTCAAGCTCAGCATCCTGCCTGGTGCGGTTGTGCAGCCCGAGGTGGTACTTGCGGAAGTGTTTGATGAGATCTGTGGGGTCGTTCCCATAGTAACCATAGCCACAGATGTTGCATTTGAAGTCCTGAAGCTCTGGAGACAGAGGCGCCATATCAGGGTTCTCGTTTGCCAGCAAATCTGCTTTCAATTTGCTTGGCCTTGCGTCCCCATCTGAAGGCACTTGTGGGTTTTTTGAGGCCACCGAACCCGGGCTCGAACCCCGGCCCTCGGCTTGACCACTTTGCACATGCACTGTTTCGTCCGTAGATTTTGGTGATGTGCGATGCTCATCGCTTTTCTCTGACAGATCTCCTGGCGGGGTGCAGATCACATCTTGGGTGTCATCTGCATCTGATCTGAGAGGAGACTTCAAGGACTCTGAGATTCCCCCAACAGCTGGAGATGAGAAGCCCTGCATATTTCTGTCTGTCACCTCATCATGAGGGAAGGATGGAACATTTCCTCCCTTATTGTGGCTTTCATAATTAAAGCCAGCCTTTTCGCTTGTTGAGGAGCTTTTAAAGTCCTTTTTAGTGCTGGGAGATGACTCTGGGACATGCGTGCAAAACCCCTCCTTGTCAGTTTGCTCCGCAGCCTCACTCTGCTCAGCGTTCCCTTGCATCGGACCGGCAGAAAATTCTCGTTGCCTTTCAACAGTGTCACTTTCAGGACCCGGCGACTTGAGGGTCTCGGGTTCACCTTCACTAGCAACGTTTCTTAGAGGGGGGTTCTTTTTCCGGACCATATCTGAAAGCAGAAACAGAAAAACAATTAGACTGCTTAAACTACGCAGTCAATTTATGCCACCCCTCACCGTTAAACATAAAGGTGCAGTTTCTGCCAGATACAAAATACTCACAAGCTTTTATAAAACACTGGATACTATCAGTGGCACACTTACTTGGGCACAGTTACAATGCTGGCACACTCATTTTGACTTATATCTTACAGGAATAGCAACCTTTCAAAATGTAATTTAAATAAATTTTAAAATATCACTGGTAATCTCCAGTTCTGTGCACCAGTTAGTAGCTTGACATCTCTGTAAACGAATCCCAGTAATGCAATGCTAAATTCTTTTTTTAAAATTCTTTTTAGAATAAATAATTATGGATGTGTCATACTGAGATCAGTATTTAGCCTCACACATGCACTCACACACACCAGATTTTTTTTGGGGGGGGGGTTGCATCCTCCCTTCCTACTGCTGAACCCTATGAGGAAACCCCTTAATTGTGAAAACAGATATGGAACTGAAAAATATATATAAGCTACTATAGGCTATATGAGCTATGTTTTGAGATGAGTGTTGCTCACATAAGAGATCCTTTGCATCCAGAAATTCTTAAAACAAACAGCAAACTATGAACTCTTTCATATTTTGCATGGTCTGGGTCTAATCTCATAGTTATCAAGCAAACATAATGTTCGAATGAGAATTTTATACTTATCAGTAACTTCCATGCTATAATTTTACAGTACTGTAAAATGTTATAACTTTACTGCCTAGAGCAGGCGTAGCCAACGTAGTGCTCCCTTCCAGATGTTGCTGGACTCCAGCTCCCATCACCCTCAACCAGCATGGCCATTGGTTATGGATGATGGGAAATGTAGTCTGACAATATCTGAAAAGCACCACGTTGGCCGGCCTAGGTTCTCAAAACGGGGGAAATTAGTCAACCCCTACAAAGAAAGAGGATTTTATGGTAAGCACAGTACCAACACGTTGTTCAGCAACTGGGTGGGCTGAACATCGCCTTGCTGAAGATACCTCCTGATGTATACTGGATTTCTGAAGCTAGCCACACCCCCTGGGTACTATCATCCCAATGTGATTTGTGAAGAAGGGAGCTTTGGAAGAGCTGAAACAGATGGCTGGGCCATGGGCTGGGTGAGGCAAAATACACAAAAGCTTTTTTGAAGTTCCCCCCACCCTTTCTAAAATCTCAAAATAATTGCCAATATTTTTGTATGAGAAGAAGAATTTGTGAAGCTAATATTAGGCACATCACCCTTCCACCACCCCTCCTATTATTTTTTCCTCCTAAAAACTTCAGTTTCATTGGACTGTATCTATGATACTCTACCCTTAAAGAAAGATATGCTTTTCCTCTGGCTTGTACACTATCAATATCATTTTTCAAGAAGACATATTATCTAAATAAAAGCCCATTTGCAGTACTTTTAAATGGAAGAAACTATCTACTGGCAAGTCATGTTAGACAGAGTGAGAATACAGAGAAAGCATATAAGCATTCTGCAATTATTATCTGTAAGACAAATAACAGATTGCACAATGCTTTATAGCGTGCCAAGAAGTTTTCCAGTTAACATTTCCACTTGGAAAAAAAAATAGATTACATACTTTTAAAATCATACCCAGCATTGACTTCATAAGGCATGTGGCTCTAGAATGCTTTTTTTGTTTTTTTGCTTTTACAGTTATTAATTCTATTAGTCAGCTAGCAGGAGGGCTAACGCAACTGGCTTAGGAGGTACACGGAAGACACAGAAGACATTTTGAGAGCTGATCTGCACATCTGCAAAAGAAAAAAAAAAGATTTCCTTCCTAAATTATGCATTCACGATCAGTTGGGGTTTTTCCTTACTTAAAAACATGATTATGTCTGCTTTCTATACAGCATTAGATCTACTACAGCAAATGGTGGCTGCGGCAAACAATTCTCTGTTTAGAAAAATACACAGCATTCAGCATGCTTTGTCCTTTCCATATGTACTCCTTCTTGCATAGACATTCTCGCAAATTCTGATCCCATTATTTTGTAGGTATCCAGCTGTATGGCAAACCAATTCTGGCCCATCTAGAGGGCAGTATCAGGAAGCTTTGGTGTCATAGCTTAATTCAAAAGTAAAGCATCACTACTACCTTCCAATAACTACATCACAAAATCACAATACTTTCTTATCTTTTGCTTCTCAAACTCCCACCCCAATCCCTCTTGTATCAGCCCCACTCACCCTGTGACATGATAGACCCTGATGGGATCTCCCAGTGTACCACAATCAAAAAAGCTACTCTCTTCAGCTTACTTACTTACTTACTTACACACACACACACACACACAACACCTGATGTCTAGGATAGATTTGTAGTAAGGGTAGTCCTTTCTGGAGAGTTAATAGTACTTTTTTTAACAACACAGCCAGGCATATACATATTTATTACACATAGCTTTTCAAGTCAGCTACAAAACAGATAAGATGGGTTAACTTTTAAGCACTGAAATGAATGCATTCCACGTCTTTAACAATCCCCCACAATCCTAGAGCTCAGCTCTAATACCGGAAGTGAGACAGTTTTGGTATAAAAGCAGTGGAACACGGAAAGGTAAGTTAGACTAGGGGCTAGTCATTTTCTCATTCTCTGCCCGCTCCTTTTATGCGTTAAAAATTAACCCTCCAGACCCATTTTATATCCAAACCTGACCATGTGTGATGCTAAGATAAACCAAATACAACTCAGGTGTCAGAATACAGTCTTGGAGTCACTCAGACCAATGGAGAAAGGAAGGAATTGTTCCTATGGTCTGCCTAGTAGCAGAGAAGCAAGTCATTTGTAGGATGGAATGGGAAGGCTTGTAGCACCAAGTTATGTTCTGTCATCTGGTCCAGTCAAATGCTGTATAATTTCTCAAGCAACGGCCTCTAACAACGCTGATAATCTTTCACAGAGTTATGTGAAACTCATTTTTGAAAGCAAGTGGGCACGTCACGCAGTAAAACTCCCAACAGCTCTAGGAATTAGTTCTAGATTTCATGGAAGAAAATTGCTCAAAAGCAATGGCAAGTGGTTCATTACCTGAAGACTAGTTCTCATTTTCTGGTAAATAATCTGGCCATCCAGTTCCATTATTTACATACAACAATACTACAAACTCAGTGGAACGCAGTGATGAATGACCATCTAGCTCCAGATCAGTAACCAATATCGGGGGGCTATGTTAATAGAAAAGAACAAGTAAAGCCTCACAAAAATTCAGTTCAGCTCTAGTGCAACCTACCAAACTCCTCCAAAATTAACTAAGGTTGCATGGAAACCTAAAGGTTCAATGCCACAATACATGGAAACAACATGTGTATCTCAAGTTGGAAGTAGCAAGTCACTAGCTATGCATTACATCATCCTTCCCATCCTCAACATACACCATGCTGAATTCCTTAGCTAGAGGCCCTTCGCACCTGGAAAGCTACATAAACGCTATGCTGAGTAGCAATGGCAAGAAACCTAGCTGGACTGCAAGCACGCTTCATGATGCAAAGTAATGTTACTGCAAATTCTAAGTGGGTGGCGTCCACTATCATAAGCCCAAGACAAGGCACATAGTGATATTAAAGTGTAGGTGCACCGACTAAAGAGGTGCAAATGTTTTCAACTAACTGCAAGCCAAGTTCTCCTAATTTTCCTGAGCTTTTTCATAGATACGGAGCAATGCAAGTCTAAATCTCACTGGGGCAAGACAAGAACAATGCAGCCGCCGCCGCCGCCGAACTGAGTTCTCAGAGGCTCTACATAATGCATACCTATTAATACTTTCCTACCACTCTAGGGAGTAAACTTTAATTAATTAACAGACTGCAGAGAACTTTGAGATCATCTGATGAAACGGCTTTATATGGTGCAATGTTATTATAACAACTGGAACCAAAATTATTTTCAGCCTACTGAATCTGGCAGAGGGTGTAGGAGTGAGCTTCATGTTAAAACAAAGCAACCAAGGTGTAATTTCATATTATTCTCCCTCCAGAGGAGAGAAATACCTGCTAGAGGATCACAAACTTTTTTTTTTTTTTTACATTAAGCATACGCAAGGAAAAAATTAATCACATACTTCTTTGGCATAGTGAGCACTCATTTAAATAGGGCTTGGGCTAGATCCCACACTGCCACACTAAATGAGGGGAGATTTAATCAGCACTGAATGGCAGGCTGTCTCTCCACTCCATGCGTGGCAGTTTCTTATTGGATAATTAATTAGGTTCACCTAATTTACAGCAATCTTACATTTTTATTGACAGATGTTTGTATCTAAAAGCAAAAATACAAAAAAATATGTAAGAACATTTGGGGAAGTTGTATTTGTGGCTTATGTTAAAAGTTTAATACTTATACTTATCAAATATAAAACAAACAAGCATCTTTAGACTAAGTCTGCAGGCGGGGCTTATGTTGTTGTTGTTTAATAGAACAGCACCAGGCAATTTTAGAGGCAATCCTCTTCCTAATCATCACCATCTACCAAAGTCCATCAAAATCAGGGGGAGAGATGGTATCTATAAAAACAGGTTTTTGCATCTTGCTGATTCAGTTCTTCCCAACATTATAGGTGGCAAGCACACTGAACTTTTAATAATGATGACATAATTTCCAAACTACCAGTGACTGTAAATTAAGGACTGGACTTACCTATAAAGTGCAAGGGCTGCAACTTCCTCCCCCTACTCTTTACCCCATGCTTCCTGAAACATGCTCAGTGTGTGTGTGTATTAGGAGAACACCCAGAACAGCACAAAGGGGCAGGGGAGCGGCATCATTCCGACTGGCGAGCTAAAATGCTCGCAATATTGGGACGCTGAATTCCACCCTAAGAAATCTGCTTTGTTGAGAGCATCTTTTTTCCACTGACGGAGGTGGAGTTTAGTATATGGTAGCTATTATGATGACTGCTCCTAAAATTATGTCCTTCCTGCAGACTTACAATGTAGATATATGTTTAATATTTTTTATAAAAATTTAAAATTACTTTTTAACTTCTCTTTCAAAACACAAAACCAAAGGGAAAAGATGAATATCTGAATATGAGATGCAACATTAACAGTTCAGTCTCTATGATTAGGGATGCTTGAAGAAAACGGTGAGTTCCTATACAAAATAGACGGATTCCCCACTTCTCAGACTAATGCACAAATCAGAATTTAATTATCCACCATATTTTTTACTGCTCAAAATCTTACAAAAATCTTAAACTTATCAAAACATGCATTGAAATATTACCTTGAAATAAAATACCGATTTAATTATGTGTTTTGAGTGAAAATACACATTGAAATATGTATTTCTATACTATGTAAAGGGTGGCTAAAAAAAACACAACCCCTGGTAAATAGAAAAATGGAAAAGGATGCAATTAAAGAAATAAATAATTCATCCATCTCTACATAACTATACTGAAGGACTCTTTTAGCAGATCCTGGTATCTCTGGATAGGCCTGGGAAAAGCTCCTGACTGAAATCCTTGAGAATTCTGCCAATCATGGTAGACAATACAGAACTAGATGGACTCAGTATATTGCAGCCTCCTAGGCCCCTAAACGTTACTTTAAAAAAAAAATCAAAAACCTCTCCCACCTCCAACAAAACTCAGATATCCCTATGAAACATTTGTTTTCAACCCAAAGGAAAAAAGCTTGGTTCCTCCAACACTAGACTCACTGAATTTCTTAGCATACGATGCAGTGATGGCCACTACCTCAGAAAGCTTTTTAAAAGCATTGGATGAATTTCACAGCAGAGAGATGTATCAATTACTATTAGCAAGGATGTGAAATGTTCACAGTGGGTCCAGAGTAGGTTTTCGCTGACCCTGCTTTGGGGAGTCTGATGGAGTAATGGAGCCACAACACAAACGGTCAACTATTCAACATCATAACTGCTTTCTTTTCTTCTTCTTCTTCTTGGCGTGCTTTAAATGGTTAATTCTTCTGTAGCCACAAAGCCCTTTGAGATTCACTGACTAGCCTAGGAATCCTACGCTAAAATGTAATCTGGCCACAACATGCTCCGATGTTCAACATTCTCAATGCACCTGTTTAATGGACTGAGATAATGAAAGGTGGTTTGTGGCTTTATCCGTTTTGTGGGCAGAACCATGGCTAAATATCTCCTAAGGGCTTTTTTCAGGCAAGTCTTGCACAGCATGGTTGACCACCCCATGCCACGGAGGACTGCAGAGCAATCAGGCTTGCAGCCCTGCCTGCAGCCATGCTGCTTGCTCCCCGGTTTAGGAGCCTAAAGTCAAATCACAGGGAAGGGGGTGAGGGCTGCATACATTTTGTTGTCCGTGCTGCTGTGCCCAAGTTGTGTTCTCTCAACTTCCTTGGCTACCACAGTCTTAACGGCGTATGTGGTATGCAAAGGAGTTACCCAGGGTTTGCGCTAGACATAAATTTTAACTAAGAAGAGAAAAATGCTTCAAGGTGCCTTTGAGAAGACAACAGAGAAGACAAATATCTATTCATTTCAATTGGTCTACTCCAAGTAGGACAAGCTTTGGCTATAACCCAATATCCAGAAGAAGGCATGAAAGGACTAGATACGTCAGCACAGCAGAAGACACAGGCAATGTCACCACTGTATTCTGTGCAACTTTTGCTTATGTTTTATTATACAGTTGTACCTCGGGTTAAGTACTTAATTCGTTCCAGAGGTCTGTACTTAACCTGAAACTGTTCTTAACCTGAGCACCACTTTAGCTAATAGGGCCTCCTGCTGCAGCTGTGCCACTGGAGCACGATTTCTGTTCTTATCCTGAAGCAAAGTTCTTAACCTGAAGCATTATTTCTGTGTTAGCGGAGTCTGTAACCTGAAGCGTATGTAACCTGAAGCATATGTAACCCAAGGTACCACTGTAGTGGTATAGTGGGAAGCAGTACCAGCAGCTGGCAACTTCAGAATATAGCTCCTTTTAAAATGAAGGCTTAAACACTTGGGTGAAGATGTCACTCATGAGAGCAGAAGACCAAAATCATGTCTAGTCCAGCATCCTGTTTCTCACAGTGGCTAACCAGATGCCACCAGGAAGCCCATAAGAAGGGCACTAAAGAAATAGCCCTCTCTCACTATTGTCTCCCAGGAAATGGCAGTGGACAGACATATGAAATGCGGAAGCAGCATATAACCATCATGACTCGTAGCCACTGACAGCTTTGCATCTTCAACAAATTTGTCCAATCCCATCTTGAAGCTATCTAAGCTAATGGCTATCATCAAATCTTGTGAAACTGAACTCATTAAGATTCCCCTGCTAAACAGCTTCAATAGACAAACAGAGTTTGAGCATTCTGAGAGAGGAAGCAAAACTTTCCCCTAGTCACTTTCTTCACACCATGCATAATTTTACATAATTTTACATATCTCATATGTCCTGCATTGCAGGAATTAGACTGGATGACCCGTGGGGTCCCTTCCAACTCTACAATTCTATGCTTCTATGATATTGCTGAGGGATGTGGGTGGCGCTGTGGGTTAAACCACTGAGCCTAGGACTTGCCGATCAGAAGGTCGGCAGTTCAAATCCCCGCGACGGGGTGAGCTCCCGTTGCTCGGTCCCTGCTCCTGCCAACCTAGCAGTTCGGAAGCACATCAAAGTGCAAGTAGATAAATAGGTACCCCTCCGGCGGGAAGGTAAACAGCGTTTCCGTGCGCTGCTCTGGCTCACCAGAAGTGGCTTAGTCATGCTGGCCACATGACCCGGAAGCTGTACGCCGGCTCCCTCGGCCAATAAAGCGAGATGAGCTCCGCAACCCCAGAGTCGGCCACGACTGGACCTAATGGTCAGGGGTCCCTTTACATTTACCTATGATATTGCTAGCTGTCCTCCCTAAACTAAACAGCTTCCTGTGTTACAATCTTTTCTCATAGGGGAGCTGCTCCAGCCCACTGACCGTTTTTTTTTTTTTATAATAATTTTTATTGCATTTTTTCCAAATTACAGAGAGAACAAAAGAAAAAGCAGAATAAAAGAAAAAAAGAAAAAAGAACAGAGAATCACATCCATTTCAACAACTTATTTCAAATTTCCATTGGACTTCCCCACATCTCCCACATAATGCATTCTTGATAATAAAGTTATCAGCAAATTATACCCTTATTTCGTGTGTTTCTTTATATTTTTAGTTACAATTTAAGTTTAAATCTCTTATTCTCCATTTACTCTAAAGATATAACCTGATGTCATTTTTACCCATTTAAACTTTGATTCTTTCACAAATGTTATCAATTTCATAAATCATTAAATTTCATTGCTGGGGCTAACGTTCCAAATCATACGTCGTCTTATGTTTCATACAACTTATAATACTTTTGCAAATAGTCTTTAAATTTTTTCCAGTCCTCCTCCATTGCCTCTTCTCCCAAGTCTCGGATCCTTGCAGTCATCTCGGCCAGTTCCATGTAGTTCATCAATTGCGTCTGCCAATCCTCCAGTGTGGGCAAATCTTGGGTCTTCCAACAGCCCACTGACCGTTTTGACTGCCATTGTCAGCCATGTTTTTGAGCATAATGAACGTTGTATAATCCTTTCTGCAATGTGATTAAGAGCTCACAGTATTACAAGAGGAACCACACCACAGATTTGTACAAAAGCATTACAATACTGGTAATTAATTATTTTATCAATTTGCTGATGTCCCTTAGGAAAGTAATTACACTTTGTGCTTGAATAGGTGTGCAGAGTCCTGGAAAGCAGTGTCTGGGGAAAGTCTTAAGTTCATGTTTAGACTGGAGTAAATGCATAGTATATTTGCAGTCTTGCGGTTTCTGTTTATGCATGTAGCAGCAGAAATGGTATCAGCAGCTGATAAATGATAACAGAAGAGTAAAAGTTTGTGCAACGTTATCATACATTCAAGAACTTACATACAACAGAAACCACAGCCTACCATGCATATACACCAAAGTAAACAAGCCTTAAAACACCACTCTAGACATTTTGCAGGAACTTTTTCTGAAGACTTCTTAGACCATTATAAACTAAGAAGACATGCAAATTTTTTAACCAGAGTGCTTCAACCTTTGTAGAAAAGAAAAGCACATTCTGTCGTGCCTTGTCCATTTGCGTTTAAATTAACTCCCCAAGCATTAACTATTCCCAATCCTTTAAATAATAAGGGATTTAATGAAGGATCTTAAATCCTTCAGAGATATAGTGTTGTCTCCTTCAAACAGATCTCATCAAATAAATATCTTATTAATTCACATCAAATTAAGCAAGCATATGCTTGTGAGAGCTAGACAAATTAATAGATGCCTAGCTTCCGCAATAATGGCTGAATTAGGCTTTTAAGAGAGTAGGTTTCAAATACAGGTCTAAATAATTGCTTGGAGAAATATAAGTCCCACTGAAAGCAAAGGGAGATATTTTAGAGGTAGAAACAGAAAAACAGAAATACTTCCAAAAAAGGATGAGAAATACTTCACAGTAACTATGTTTAATACCAAATTTATGATTTGCATAATACAGTACTCCAACTTACAATTACATTTTAAAATGAAAAGCACTGTCTTCTAGTTTTGCTACCATTGCTGGCATCCATCTGTCTTGAGAGACAATGGAGTGTGCCTCTAGGGATGAAGTCAAACCACTGGAGAATCACAGCACCTGCTGTGGCTGCAGAGTCCAGTAACTGCTGCCTCTCTGGAGTGCAAGCCTGGACAGTGTGTATGGAGATCCTCAGTTGCCCAGACCACAAGACCAGACCCTCAAAGTGTCCCTATTTTGCAGAGAGAAAGGCTTCGGGAGTAAAGCTCAAGAAAAATTACTACCATACTGTTGCCGTAACTAGCATAAAAGCCAACCTTTTGTTGTTAGCCAACCAGCTCTATGACAACCTCTAAATAATCAGTAAGGTCCTCTCTAATTTGGAAGCAGCACTGAACGATTTAACCGAATAACTACCCTAAGAGGTGTCAGGCTGAGAGAATGTGGTGTGCTCAAGGCCGCCTAGCGTGCTTCATGGCTGCGCATGGAATTTAATCTGTCCAAACCCACCACTCACATCTCTTCCACTATATGGATTCACAGGAAGCCTGGACTGGCTTCTTGATGTGTTGAGTCCAGAACCAAAAACAGTCACCTTTTCTCTACACAAAACAGAAATTTTGGTTCAGCTTTGGAGGTCTATAATTGTCGAAGAAGAAGAAGAAGAAGGAGGAGGAGGAGGAGGAGGAGGAGGAGGAGGAGGGGAGAAGGAGAAGAAGAGGAGGAGGAGGAGTTTGGATTTGATATCCTGCTTTATCACTACCCAAAGGAGTCTCAAAGCGGCTAACATTCTCCTTTCCCTTCCTCCCCCACAACAAACACTCTGTGAGGTGAGTGGGGCTGAGAGACTTCAGAGAAGTGTGACTAGCCCAAGGTCACCCAGCAGCTGCATGTGGAGGAGCGGGGAAGCGAACCCGGTTCACCAGATTAAGCTCTTAACCACTACACTACACTGGCTCTCTGAAGCTATCTGAACCATTTTAAACCACTTGCATATGAACAGCAACAGCTGTTTTGCATCTTGTCCTGGGCACTGCAGTTATAAGGATACAACAAGATGCAAGACCAGAATCATTGTCTCTTTCACTTCCGTGCTCTGTTTTCTGAGTTGTGCTTATATGCAAGGCACATCAATGCCATATCGGGCAAAAGGCCAAAAGTCTTGTACTGTATTAACACTTTAATTCTACTTGTTAACTCAAGAAAACACAGCCACAGTTTTTGGAGACTGTACCTCTGTTTGATAGTTCTGAAGAGGTATAAAACCAGCTCTGCATGCTGAAGTCAGCTTTCCGCGAACAGTGAGTACATAGATTGAGAGCAGGAGCAGTGATCCATTCAGACAGAGCACAGTTGCCTGGTGGTATCTCACAGGATGAAACTGCCCAAATTCAGGAGCTATGTTCAGAAATTCACCCGAACACGCAATGTTTAAAACTGGGAACGGAGGCAGCTTTCAATCTATTGTTCATTTAACGTTCTGAAAGTCTTAAATTATTGTTAATGATTCTTATTGATAATTTTATTGTTTCATTTTGTTTAATAAACTGCTTTGACCTGTTGTTTTTCAATAAGGTGGTGTATAAATTTCAGGAAATAAATACAAATAATACATTTTTTTTAAAAAAACCTAAATAAGAAGATGCATGTAGTAGCACTGGAGTTTATAAAGATTCGAAAGAGTTTAGAAAGGTAAAAATCATCCAGGCTAGCACCAGAGTTTCTCTGAACCTTTCAAATTCATATGATTGTATGCTGCACTGCCTACTCCTGAATGGAGAGCCCTGCACATCCCCCCCATGCCATTTTTTTGGTGTGGAAAACCACGGGATATTGGACTAGTTTTTACTCGAGAAAGGAGGTACAGAATTTAAAATAGATACAATGAACAGATACAGAGTGGTAGAGTCCCTCAATGAAATTGGTAGATAATTCCTTCAGGACAGACAAAAGGAAAAGTTTATTCACACACTGAGTATTCTATGGCATGTACTATCGCAACAATAGCAGCAGTCAATAGTTTCAATGCCTTAAAAAAATAATCGGAAAAGATGCTAGCATTACAGGTCTGGCAATGTCTGTTGTTTTAACTCACTTGAGTTCAACGAGGTTGAAATGTTTTAAAAAATACATATTTGTAATAAACGATCACTAAACAGAAGACTGTATTGTTGCCTTTGTCCAAGAATGCACATGAAACGCCATATTTAGAACAAAACAATAGGTTGGTTTTTTTCATCTTTGCTTGTTTGTTATTGCTTCAAACTTCATTAAAGCAAGCAACAGGATCGGTCTGCCAAGTAGGGAAAATTACAAGTAGGGAATCACATTTCTAAGTTTCCCTACCTAGAAATAAAACACTACAAAAAACCAACTACTACCACAGAGGTGGGAGGTTGGCTGGAACCTACTCTTATATAAAAGCATTTATATTTCAAGACATATCAAAGTGATGTGCTAGAATTGTTGATTTTACTTATAGCAGATGTACCCTCTAGATGTTCTTCAACAACAATTTCTGTCATTGCTACTCAACATAGCCATATCAGAGTTGTGATCTAGACGGCACCACACTGACTATTCCAGATTTACAGAGATTCTTTTACATAGGGTGTGTGTCCAAAAGCGGTATCTGTAACCCACTCTACCCCCTCAGGGTTTAATACCTAATACGTTGGCCTGCCCAAGAGATGAGCAATATTTCATTTTTATCCAATTACAAAGTAATACATAATTTGTGATCTATGATGTTTCCTAAAATAATTCCAAGTTGCTAAACTATGGCCCTGTGACGAAACAATCCAGCCTTAAAAGGCATGACTACAGAATTACTAGCCAACGAAAGCTTCACTCAACTGCCTAGTTCACATATTGCGCTTTAAGAAAGAAGGACCTATCAGTCGCCAGAATTAGAAGCAGCAACTCTGTTCCAATTTTCTAATTTATAAAAGTATTCCCTAAGGATAATTCTTGATCATCCTAGATGTGCACCTTACTTTTGCCACTTATTCAAGATTGCAAATCTGAAGATGAAACTGGCTAAGGATACTGGGAGTTGTAGTTCAACAACTTCAACCTGCACTCATGCAAGCCTGCGCTAATGCATGAGCCAGAGGGTAGAGTCACACAATCATTATTCTGTGTGGTTCCAGCACAGTGGCATTCATGTGAAACAATATAATCTTAAAGAATCTAAAAGGCAGTGGACTCAGGTATCATTATGCCTTTTGACAAACTACAGTGGTACCTCGCAAGACGAACGCCTCGCAAGACGGAAAACCCGCTAGACGAAAGGGTTTTCCGTTTTGGAGGCGCTTCGCAAGACGAATTTCCCTATGGGCTTGCTTCGCAAGACGACAGCCCATAGGGAAATCTCCGGGACAGCGGGGAAGCGCAGCGCGTCTTCCCCACTGTCCTCGGACCTCCTCCGAAGCCGGGCGGGGGGCGGGAACACCTGCCCCCGCCGCCGGGCTTCGGAACGCTGCTCCGAAGTCGGGCGGGGGGGCGGGAACACCTGCCCCCGCCGCCGGGCTTCGGAACGCTGCTCCGAAGCCGGGCGGGGGGCGGGAACACCTTCTGAAGGCGGGCGGGGGGCGAAAGTCTGTGTCCCCCCTGCCTGCCTTCCCAGGGGCTTTTAAATCGCCCCGGACAGCGGAGAAGTCCTCCGCTGTCCCGGGGCGATTTTAAAATGCTGCCCGCCAGCATTTTAAGATCGCCCGGACAGCGGAGAAGTCCTCCGCTGTTCCGGGGTTTTTTAAAATGCTGGTGGTGGGAAGAAAAGCCCTTGTCCCCCCCCCCCCAGCCTTCAGAAGAGGTCGGGGGACAGACTGTCCCCGGAACTGGTCTGAAGGCGGTTTCCATAGGAACGCATTAATTGATTTTCAATGCATTCCTATGGGAAACCGTGCATCGCAAGATGAAAAACTCGCAAGACGAAGAGACTTGCGGAACGAATTAATTTCGTCTTGCGAGGCACCACTGTACAATATTGTTGATTCCTTGATCCCTAAGCAAGGACAGGGAACACAACTAGAAGCTAGCGTAGTACTGGGCTAACATATACAGTGGTACCCCACAAGATGAACGCCTCGCAAGACGGAAAACCCGCTAGACGAAAGGGTTTTCCGTTTTGGAGGCACTTCGCAAAACGAATTTCCCTATGGGCTTGCTTCGCAAGACGACAGCCCATAGGGAAATCTCCGGGACAGCGGGGAAGCGCAGCGCGTCTCCCCCATTGTCCTCGGACCTCCTCCCGCCGCCGGGCATCGGAACGAAGCTCCGATGCCGGGCGGGGGGGGAGCCTCCTCCCGCCGCCGGGCATCGGAACGAAGCTCCGATGCCGGGCGGGGGGGAACGCCTCCTCCCGCCGCCGGGCGGGGGGGGACGCCTCCTCCCGCCGCCGGGCATCGGAACGAAGGTCCGATGCCGGGGGGAATGCCTCCTCCCACCGCCGGGCATCGGAACGAAGCTCCGATGCCGGGGGGAACGTCTCCTCCCGCCGCCCGGCGTCGGGTGGCTTTCCTGAAGACTTGGGGTGGGAGGAGGGTTTTCCTTCCCACCGCCAACATTCAGAATGCTGTTCTGAATGTTGGTGGTGGGGAGGAAAAACCCTCCTCCCACGCAAGCCCTGGGAACAGAGGGAAAGCGCTGCGCGCCTTCCCCTCTGTTCCCGTACCTGTCCTGAAGGCTTGCGGTGCGGAGAAAAGCCCTTCTCCGCACCGCCAGCCTGGCAAGCGGTTTCCCAAGGAACGCATTAATTGATTTTCAATGCATTCCTATGGGAAACCGTGCTTCGCAAGAAGAAAAACTCGCAAGAAGAAAAAACTTGCGGAACGAATTAATTTCGTCTTGCGAGGCACCACTGTACCGGGACACCGATAACTAAAAGAACTCCTTCTCCCCATATGAACTTAAACTGAATGCTTACATCACCAAGATCACGTCTTGCACAATGTCCCATAACCATCTGAGAAGCAGCGGGATAATCTCTCTGAAGTGGCAGTTCAGCTTCCACTAAAACTAAAATGTTGTTCTTCCCAGGCTTTGCTATGGCCAAAATGAATGTAATTAATTATCTAATAAATATAATTCTGTAATCAATTACACATTCAATTTCCATGGAAAAACAAAAACAATGCAGAGAATAATGCAATTATTTACATAATGTTCACGAACTTAAAAATGATAGCAAATACAATGCGTATTCACTTGATTGAGTCCTATTCCATACCTCTAATGAACACAAAAATTGCTGTGATTTCTGATCCAGTTTCCATTTCTGACGGAATTCTCCAGCATTCCTAAATCTACCATATTTCTAAAGTGTTGTTACTTCCCCACACACAACTGCTGCCACTGTCTATCAGGCACAAGTGTAGAAGGACAGCAGCAACAAAAGAGTGGACTGTGTGTTTCCTACACAAGCAGCACATATATAGGAAAACTTGGACACAATTCAGAAACTGGAGTGTTCTGGGTAGAGCTGAATATGAACGCTAGCCAACACACTCATTAATTATCTAGCATTTAGAATCCACATTATCACACAAACTCATATCCCCCCCCCCATTTCATTATCAGGCACATCACATGGCAACCAAACTTACTAATTTCTCAAGGAAACATGTGGTTTCTCGTCTAACAGTGTTCTGTAATATTTATTGCACCCCATCCGTTCTATTAAACTTCCAAACTCATCCTGTAAGGCTTTAATCTTCAAAACCAAAGCTCATTCAGAAAATTCAAAAGTATCAGACAACTAACCACACACCAAGTTGTTATGAACTTTGGTCACGGCATGTTTAAGCTTTATAGATATTTTATGTGAAATGCTACAACATTCAAGAGACGGTGGTGGCTGTTAAGTTATATAGAGTTACATAAATAATCAGTTTTGTATACTGTGTCATTGATGTGCACGGCATTTTACAAACAAGATGATGGGGGTGAGGCCAAAGGGAAACATGTGCATTTGATTTAGTCAGAGTAAGGGTGAGGTACCCGTGGCCCTCTGGATATTGCTGGACTCCAAGTCCCATCATCCCTAACCATGGCCCAAGCTGGTTAGGACTAATGTAAGTTGGAGTCCAGCAGAATCTGGGGCCCCATCCTCAAGTTAAGAGATATTTGGGCTCGTGTAAATAGAAACTCATGAGTTAAGCCAAAGGATTCACAGAAAAGATTGGTTTGTGAAGAAAGAAGTGGATCTAAGGCTGCTAATACTGTAAGGATTAAGTACAGTATGGATTTTTTTAAGTAATATGTGCCTTGTTGAATCAGATTAAGCATCCATTTTGTCCATCCCAAGCCAGCAAAGTGCCTCTGGGAAGCCAAGTAGCAGGGCATAATGACAATATACTCTCCCATATTGTTTGCACCCAGGCAGACAGATATGCTACCTCAACTGACATATGTTTGCCCCCAAACCCTGTTTTATAGTAGTCCGCCTATGTTGGGAGACTTCTCCCAAAATCATCAAAGCATTGTTTGTGAAATAGTTGTTTTTAGACCATTACCCATCAGTGGTAAAATATTTATAGCAGCACACAACTAAATCCTACAAAGAGTAGACCCATTAAAATTATTTTAGTTACTGATTTCAGTGAATCTACTCTGAATGTAAGTACCCTTGAATTTTAATCCAAGGATGAATTACTTTTGTGTTCTGCTGCTGAAGAGCTCCAAGTAATTCCAAAGCCAGCTTCCTCGAACACCAGCAGATAGTCGAGGAACTATCTCATCCATTATCCATTTCTTATTCTCTGTTAACTGTGGTTCACTTTTTTAAAAAATACAATCAAAAGATTAGCAACAACAGAAGCTAAAGCTGATCTACAGAAGAAGAAGAAGAAGAAGAAGAAGAAGAAGAAGAAGAGGAGGAGGAGGAGGAGGAGGAGGAGGAGGAGGAGGAGGAGGAGGAATAGTAGTTTGGATTGATATCCCGCTTTATCACTACCCGAAGGAGTTTCAAAGCGGCTAACTATCTCCTTTCCCTTCCTTCCCCACAACAAACACTCTGTGAGGTGAATGGGGCTGAGAGACTTCAAAGAAGTATGACTAGCCCAAGGTCACCCAGCAGCTGCATGTGGAGGAGGAAAGGAAAGACAAGCACAGAAAACTCCACCATTTGACTCTTTCTCAAGAGAACTGCCAAAGAGGATGTTCTGTCCATCTCTTGAGACTAGAAGGGCTCATGCAGGGGAGAAATGCTAACCGTACATTTAAATGCCCGTGCAGTGCTCCAAGGATCAGACCATTAAGCTAATGCAAGCAACCTGAGGCGCAGTCCACAAAATTGTTTCCCCCCAAAGAATGCATCTACATTCTAGTGAAGCCATTGCTTATAACCAAGATGTTGAGAGGAGCAGATTACACTTTGTTTCTGCCTACCCCCTACATTGATTTCAATGTACGTTATAACTGAACTTCATAATATTTTGAAATTACTTCTTGACAGACGTTTTCTTATGTTTTGTTGGACTTCATTGTAGAGTGTGGGGGGCTGTATGATGGGGCAATGCCACATTCCTCCCATCAGCCTCTACCATTCATATTCATAATTTGATTTAAAGCCTGAGAATCTGCCAAGTTTAATAAAACACATAACAATGTTTCCAGACTCGGGTGTTTGTGAAACTCAAATATGTTTTCATCTAAATACTACTAAGCCACTACAAAGTACATAATCATCAAATGGAAAGTAGCAACAAATACAGAACACTCAAGCAGAAATCATTAATCACTAATTAGAACACAAAAGAGGGGGGAAACACTCACATAAGAAAAACCATTTAAAAATCAATTTAATCACTTGAAGAAAGTCATTTGGATCACTGGAAGAAACCATTTGTAGCCATGGTGGATCAAGAGCTTTCATTTCCTCCATAGTCTCATTCATAATTATGTTGAATTATATTAGATTAAGAATCTTGGTCCTCTTTTTCCCACCAATGTCCCAGTCTCATTCACCAATGCCACCTTCCTTCCAATTCTGACCTACTGATAAAATCCAGAAGTTGTTTTGTTTTCTTAAACCACATCTTAGAAGCAAAGCATCTACTATACTTTCCTGGCAGAAACAAGTCTTGAAAAGGCCTTCAAGTTATGTGTTATGTGCACTGGCTAAAACATAACCTCCTTTGAAGTAATGTTGCTACCTGTGTAAAAAAATAAGCTTTTAATGTCCTGCAGATATAAAGACTCAGTTTACGGATTATTCAGCTGATTTAGTTAAGAAGATGAGAAGAACCTAGCAAAGATGAGGCAAGATAGCAACTAAATGCAGGGGCAGTCAATCACACACCTGTTGGTTGAGGTTAAAGCACACCATCCTGAATAGTGATGGGCCAATCAATGTTAACTTATAGCCCCCACACTCATCTGGAGTTATGTCCCACTTTCAAATGCCACACAAAACACTGGCTACTTTTATTAAAATGATTCAAGCAATTAATTTTCTTCTTAGTGCATCATACTCAAGTAAAAAATAATAATCACATCACTCATTGGAACTCAGGGAGCAACAATTAGTTCTTTGAGGAATGTTGAGGCATGAAGTTCATGAATAAGCCTAGAAGTTGCAGCTACTCAATAGGCGAATAAAGCGACGCTGTCTTGGAGCACGCTGATATTTCTGTAATACTGTATGTGAGATTGCTCAACATCCTCTTTCACTTGATATTCTACTCATTGACACCTGAACAGTGCATCCCATTGCAAGAAGATTATATCAGATAGGTAAGTTACGGTAGATAGCGATACCAAAAATGACAAACTGCAACTAAAAAGCTTGACATCTTCAGAATGGTTCAGAACCCACTAAGTAGCTCCCGCCCCGAAAAATGGAGACCATTATTACAAACATACAAGCAAAAATATTCAAGTAAAGTCACCAAATATTTTTTAAAGGAATGAATTCATAAAGCATTACAAAAGGACTGGCGACAACATTTATTATTCATCTGCGGCTTTGCCTTTTATGAATAATGCAAAATAGCCTAAACACATATTGATAAAATCTTAGTGCTACAAAAATGCCTTTGTGTGGATTAGTATGTATGTAGAGTAAGAGCATGCAAAAGAATGCATATTTTATGTTTAAGATTGAGAGATTAGGTATTAAAATACATGCTGTATTTCCAAGTAATTCACATATATTCATATATTCTTGAGTGTATGTTTATGTTTATGCTTGTGTATTTCCCTCGACAGCCTGTTCCGCCAAAAAAGCAGTCTTATTTTATTTTATTATTAAAATAATCTTCTTCCACAAACATTAAATTCTACAGGTTTCCTGCAGATCTGAGAAATTCTGGGCCCTTCTGGCACTAAACCTCCAACATTGTTTTGATTATCCAATGTTGATTCAACATTTGAGTTGCTACACAGAAAAAACTATGGGGTTGTATCCAATAGTTTCACAGTGGGTGGCAGCTGCCCTATAGGGTCAGTAGGTCTTCTTGAACAGTTTAGATTGTGTAGCACTGAATCACCTGAAATCAGGCTGAGGAACCTCCACTGGCGTAAGATCCCCCTGTCTAATTTTGGGCAATTCCCCTCACACTGCAGTCCTGTGCAACGGGATCAACTCAGGGAAGAAGGAGAAGGGAAACATTGGTTGTTCAAGCTGCTGTACACTCACTAGATACAACCCATGGTATTTTCATCCATTAACAATAACTGGAAATCCAAACTTTTTTTATTTTAAACATTTTAAGGCCAATTTTCAATACAATGTGAATAAACAAGATCTCAGCAGGCCTGTGCAAGCTTATGTACAAATATGTGGCCCTGTGCTATTCTATTATACCTGAGTGCAAGGAGCCATGCCATTTTCACACAGCATCAATCTAATATTGGTTCCAAAATCTGTGAGCTATGCAGTACATGCTGCCACACTGATGCCTAGAGTTTTACTGAACAGAGGCCTAAAAAATAAAAAAAACTGAAGAGAATAGTCAAGGAGAATACTGTAACTGCCATAATAATTCCTCCAGTTGTATAGGGAGCCCAACTTCCCATTTTGTGAAATGTGGGCATCTGGAGTATTGTGTGGGATACTTCCCCAAAAGTCTACGTAAGAACAAAAAAGTAAAAAAGAAGGCGCTGCACACAGAGATCTCGCACAAGCCTTTACATATGGCCCAATTCTGAGTGACGCTAATAGAATGCAGATATGCTTTTATTTTAGCCACAGTCTTGTTATGGTGAGGGTATGCGTGAGGTCTAGAATTTGTATCTGTGTTTCAAACTAAGGATGCTTAATTGTATTTCAATGTCTACAAAGTGCTGCTAGGCCTTTACTACTAACATGTGCAATCCCGTTTTACAAGCAGCCTGCTCTTAATCAGCTTCCAAACGTCCCCACAAGTTTGCTTCCTTCACTTCCCCCATGCACGTAATCCTCCACAGCATGGGAAAGAGGACGGGCACATGACAGCTATTGCTGTGGTACAGCTCTGTTTCATAGCTGCCTTATTAATTAAAAGCAACAAAATGGCAGACATTTCGGCTAAATGCACAAAGACGGTTGAACCAAAACCCAGGCCATATGATTATGAAGCGCAATGAACAAAAGGCACCAAAAACACCAAAATGAGGGCTTCCCTTCACGTTTGCCACACTCCTTTCCGTAGCATGAGTAATAAACACGCAGGGGTTAACAGAGTGAGAAAGTGGTGAAAACTTGAAAACCAGTTTTGAGAGATCAGTCAACAATCCTGTACAAAGCCAGGGTGTGTGCTCTGCTCGCATCACTGTAAACGGAGCCTTCCAGAAGTTTCGTGACAACCTTTCAATCAGTTTAGCGTTTGTGCAAGAGTTCCAGTGTGGGATGCAACATACATTTTATCTCTTGCCTAGTCTTCATCAAAACAATCTGGGTTTTAATTAAATAAATTGCACTGGTTTGGTTTGGAGAATTCTTATGTCAATGCTCATGTAAAACGTAACATGTTTTTCCCCCCCTCACAAAGCCTTTCCAAACTACAAACATATGGTGCAGGGATACGTGCAAAATTCATCCCACCATATGGTGTTTTACACTTCCACTTTATTGTTGCCAACAGATGCGATGGAAGCAAGTCTCAATTACTTGAACCTTGATTACCACAGTCTCTCAGCTAACTAGGTTGGCTGTCCCAACATCACCCCCAAAACATACCTCAATGTTAAGGTAACTATGCAGGAGTACCACTGGTTACGAACTTAATTGGTTCCGGAGGTCCGTTCTTAAGCTGAAACCGTTCTTATCCTGAGGTGCGCTTTCGCTAATGGGTCCTCCAGCACGCGATTTCCGTTCTCATCCTGGGGCAAAGTTTGCAACCAGGAGCAGCTACTTCTGGGTTAGCGGAGCTCGTAACGAGAAGCGTTCGTAACCAGGGGTACCACTGTATTGGGAGAGATCTGAACAACATATTCAATCTCAGAATCTCCAGATTCAATCTCAGCATCTCCAAAATAGAGTTGGGAACAAGCACTGTCTGAAACCTTGGAAAGCCACTGGCAGTAGATAATGCTGAATGAGACAGACCATTGCTCTCACTATCTCCCTGCAACCTCTGCACTCTCTCTCTCTTTCTCTCCCTCTCTGACAGCAGCCCCATAAGAGATTTCAAAGATAGGAAGACAGTACAGTTGTACCTCAGGTTACATACACTTCAGGTTACAGACGCTTCAGCCCGCTAACCCAGAAATAGTACCTCGGGTTAATAACTTTGCTTCAGGATGAGAACAGAAATCGTGCTCCGGAAGCCCGGCAGCAGCCGGAGGCCCCATTAGCTAAAGTGGTGCTTCAGGTTAAGAACAGTTTCAGGTTAAGTACAGACCTCCGGAATGAATTAAGTTCTTAACCTGAGGTACCACTGTACCCTACAATTCCCAGCTGATGTGCTTGGGAACATTGCTTGGAGGGGAAGGGTCAAGCTAGCCAGTAGTCTGACTGGGAATGGATTGTTGGGAATAAATATTTTTCTTTGTGCAGCTGGTGTGGGGAGGGGGAAATAAAGCAGAATGGCTAATTAATGTGCACCACTTCTCTCCGAAGGTAAGTCCTAAAACACATACCTTATGGCTGCCAATTCTGTGCTCATTCTCGATAATCACATATTCCAATCAATAAAAATAAACAGATAAATATATCTTTTTGTCAGCCGGTATTTCAAGCCAGTACTTTAAATATGAGCTCCCGGGAAGCAGAAAGTAATATTTCTTTTTGTATTTTCTACTTTGCTGAATATGCAGATTGCACTCAATGTAATAAAAACTATAAATCTTACAAATAAATTACTTTTCTCAGCCATTTAATTTCCCATCCCCCCAACACATCCCAATCCCAAAACGTTTTACAAAGCTGTACCTTAGAAAAGTTCAATTCCTGTACAATGCTAAGCTCAATATGTCACACATTATCTGTAACTCGAGTTCAGTGTAGCATATACATTATTGTTTCCCCTAAGTGCACAACCACCCATTCTTTACTTGTATTCTGAATGGGGAAGGTTTTGAAGTCCTAGCTACCAGCCATATTTCTGAACTAGGCAAGAGATGAACAACTTGGACCAGAAAAACTGTCTTTCCCGACATGAGACATCACAGAATCTTTTGCCCCTTCTCCTCCCCGGCCAACACAGGCTTTAAGCAGCTCAGCTCAGCATTTAACAATTTGCCTGGTTGCCATAGGTGACAAGGAATTCCTTGCAAGCAAATGACTGGGCTGGAAGGGAAGGAGGGGCCCTATCCATTTGTCTGTCTTCAAACAGGCAAAATAAAGTAAGAAAAGCCAGCTGGATCAGCCCAGTGGCTCATCAAAATCCAGCATTCTGCTCTAACAGTAACCAACCAGGACCTGAGTGCAACAACACTATCTTCTCCTGTGGTTTCCAGTAACTGGTATTCTTAATAGTTCGGTCCTACACAAATTTCCCCAATCCCCTTTTAATGCCACCCAATGTTCTTTCCCAAATCTTCCAACACTTACCTTCAGTGAATGTCCTCAGGTTCTGCTGTCATGAGAGTGGGAGAAAAAACTCTCTACCCACTTTCTCCACACTGTGCATAATTTTATACATGCCTATCGAGTTACCTCTTACTCATCTTTTCTTTAAACCAGTGTTTCCCAGACTTGGGTCTCCAGCTGTTTTTGGACTACAACTCCCATCATCCCTAGCTAGAAAGATCAGTGGTCATGGATGATGGGAATTGTAGTCCGACAACAGCTGGAAACCCAAGTTTGGGTAACACTGCTCCAAACGAAGGCAAGCCCATCCGATGGACACGGGGTGCAGGTTCCTTTCATCTGCAGCTAGCATGAAAATGCAAGATATTCGATTCTTATAGGCTAGTAACTTTTGTAGGTTGCCTCAGTGGATCACTGCTGTTTCCTGCATGACAAAGTGAGCAGCTCTGGGAGACTTTGCTATGGTTCTTCTTGCTTTCTGCATAGCGGAGGTAAGGGTTTAAAAGCCCTCTGCCTGGGTCTAAACTTGGGTGCGAGTAGCAGATGGAAGATGTGGATCTCTAAGGATAAAGCACCCTGCGTTGAAGATCCTATGGGAAGCACTTAGGGCCAATTTGGATTCTGAACTGCAGTTGCTTAACTCTACCTAAGCATTGCTGTTTTTATTGTTTTTTATTATTTAGAATTCAGATTAATCGGAAGCAACAAGGTAAATATATTTTATACTTTTTAACTGTGTTTATTCACATGTAACTGACAAAGAGAACAAAAAAGTTACCTTTTTAAAAGAGTGGTGGAAAGGAACCAATCCCTGAATTACATTTTTCCCACCTCCACACATCTCTCCAGAGACTACTGTCTTCACTGCAGTAAATACATAATCACTATTTCAAAAAGGGTTGGGGCGAGCTGTAAATATGCACATTTTATAGTGCAATGTTTTTAAAAGGGGAACTTCCTACAGTGATGGACAGAGCTTTATACCTGCCAACTTTTGTTGTACTGGAATTTGAAGGCATATGTTTTAGACACACACACTCGCCTGTTCTTTCAAACTCTTGTTCCTTTAAAGAACAGGAAGCTTACTGCTTTTGAGGGAAACACATTTATATTAGCTACAGTAGCCACTTAATCACAGATGAGCTCTAATATATACATAAGCAATGCATTATTCTCCCTGCATTTCATTTCCAATACGAATTACAGGGCCTAAAAACCTGAAAGGGAAGTAATCTACTAATTATTTTTTAGATGATATTATGGGGCCAATGCTAACTTTATCCATGACACAAACTAGCCACTTCCAGAACAGGAAAGTCATTACACATGACAATCCTGTTTCTCATAGTTTACTGAACATAAAGTATTATTCACTATTGCTCATCAGATAATAAAAGCTTGCTTTGAGACTAAAATACATAACCTGATTGACTGGAGCCATCTTTCAGTGTAAAGATCATTTAGAGAAGGCCGTAGAACCACAAAGCATGCCCATACAGGTAGCAGCTTCTCCTATCAGAACTATCCACCTGCTCAAGGTGCTCATATATGGAAGTACCATCACAGTCATTTCCCTCCAACTCTTCCTATACAATTCCACAAGTTCCACATCACACTTATGATTTATAAAATAAGAGAAAGGAAGAATTGACAAAGGCATCTTGGTAACAGAAACAATAATCATGAACCAAAGCTAGTTGCCATGCAATCTCTCCAAGGGCTCCCCAGTATATTTTAGTGCTTATTCTGCATTGCAGGGGGTTGGAATAGATGACTCGTGGGACCTTCCAACTATACAATTCTATGATCCTCACAGAGCAGTGAAATGAAGGTGGCAGAGGGGAATCAATATGGGAGTTGATCTTATGGTAATGGATGGCAAATATTGACCCTCTTTAACAGTGGTTAGGCGCAGTATCTCACATGGAATCCCTAACTTTCATTAGAAATAGATTGTAAGGAGCATAGAGCTATGTTTATCTACATCTGTGTCATCTGCGTGACAATGTATGATCAAGTGCCAGAAGTACTTCAAATATGGCTGGTTCAATACACTTTAATAAGCAAGCAAACAGATCTCAAGTCCAAAAACTTAGCGTGGGCTAAGTTCTCCTTGGGAGGTCATGACATGGGAACTATCCTCCTTAATCCAAGGTAAGTGGTAAGAGCTCCTGCTCCTCAGTGACCAAGGGCTATTGTGCATGTTCACTGCTACCCTCTTTAGTAAATATTTCCAGGATTAAATTCTGGTACAGATTCCAGGGCTAAGCCCTGAGAAGACCTCATAGACAGACAGATACTGAAGCTATGCCACAGGTTGCCAATTTGGCACCTGCAGGCACATATACACCTTTAGGGGTCTCCCCAAATGCCCACTGGATCACCCTGCTGCGCTGTTCCTCCAGAAATTGGACCTGAATAAAACGTTTGGTTGTAGCCAGTAAAAAAAAACCTTTGGTTGTAGCTGAGTATACGCACTGCTATGACAGTTTCTCCAGTTTGCAAACATGTACATAGGCCCAATAAGATTGTGCTATGTAGTTCTAATAGATTTTATATTGGCTCTTATTTTTATCTGTAAGCTGCCTTGGAAGCTGCAGGGGGAAAGGCTGGGTATAAATTATTATTATAATTTTTAATCATCATCATCATCCTGCGGGATCATTCCCTAGACTCTTTCGAAGCTTAGGATATCTGCAGCTTCACAAAGCCACTATCTTGGTATTCTTTAAATTAGTGCATTGTAATGTATGAATTAAAATAAGCACGTGGAGTTTCAGTCCATTCTGTTGCACTGATGTCAGTCAGCAGGATAAGAATTGAAAGAAATCAGCTGAAATTGAAACAACCGGGTTACAGATACCAATGCAGGAAAGCATATATGGAATCAGTCTCGGACACTGGACAATTTCACAAAAACTGCTAACCAAACTGACTCATCCGTTTCCTATTGCAGAGGACAGGCAAACTAAACATTAATCAGAGGCCCACACCCAGTCTTAAAGCTTTCTCATTTTTAATTATTATTTTGTCTCATTTTTAATTAATCTCAGTTTATGACTGAAGAAGCTCACCTGTGACTTTTGGCAAATAATGCTTCTATTCTCTGCTACACCTGACTACTTGGAGGGCCCACAACACAATAAAGATTCTGAAGTGATTTGCACTTTTACTCTGCTGTGTTATGCATGCTTATTTTATTTATTTAAGAGATTTCTACACTACCCTTCAGCAATGCTTTCAGGGTGGTTTACAAATACTAGTTAAATCAGGGCAACATATGATAAATTACATATTAATAAATAGATTTTAAAAATTGGTGAACAGAAATATCTTTTTATTGTCAGAAGCAAATCATCCTGTGTTCAATGGGCTTTACCCCCAGGTATGATTTACAGGAGTTCGACCTCAACATAGGCTATCAGTTAAACACTCGCTTTTTAAAAGCATGGGATAAAAGATTCAAATGAATCATTCCATATTATTTCAAACCCTCCCTTCACTGTGCTTTTATTTAATCTGAATTCATAAACGTGTCATAGAAAAGGTACACTGTGGTATGTTCATTTTCTCCCCTGTCTTCTAGTCATGACAGCCATGTTCTCTCTCAGTGTTTCCCAAACTTGGATCTCCAGCTGTTTTCAGACTACAATTCCCATCATCCCTGACCAATGATCTTTCTAGCTAGGGATGATGGGAGTTGTAGTCCAAAAACAGCTGGAGACCCAAGTCTGGGAAACACTAATGCCTCCGCCATCAGAGGCAGAATGCCTATGCATATCAATTGCTGGAAATAGCAAAGGGGCATAGTGCTGCTTTCAAGTCTTCCACTTGTGGAAGTCTTCCACTTGTGGGGTCTTTTCTGGCCCCACAAAGGCATCCAGTTGACCCCTCTGAGAACAGGATGCTGAGCTAGATGGGCCTTTGGTATGATCCAACAGGGTTCTACTTCTTATGTTCTTATTGGCTAGGAGGTCTAACTGAGCCCACCCACATAGTCAAAACTCAACCTTAAAAGCTACTTTGTGCATCTGAAGCAATATATAATCATCATCATCATCATCATTATCATCATCATAGTTATGTGAATGTTTCCTATCTCCAATAGATTTTGAGTTGAAGGGCCAAACGAGAGGTAAAGCCTGAGGTAACAAGGCGGCTTTTGAAGACAGGAAAAGTAGCTATTTTGCTAAGAGTTTCAATCCTTCCCTCCCTTGCTTAGTCTTTCCCCAATCTAAATCACCATCCCCAAAGTTGCAATTAGCTCTGAAAGGAGAAAAGACAGGTACAGAAACTACACATGTCATTTCCCCTTCTAATTAACATTTGTGTTGTTGTTTTTTCAACCATAAGAGATCCTAATTATGGACACCTAGTTTAGCCTTGAGATGTTATGATCTCGGAAGCTCCCTTCACATGTTTTGGGTGTGATGGCTTGCTCACGCAGCGATCGGGGACAAGGGCTGTTCTGCTGATGAAGGCATTAGACACAATACTGGCCCTCACGGATGTTCACACATTGGGGTGGATGTCTGAAGGAAGTAAGCCTATACATGAGCTGCTATCCGGATTTAGGTTTTAACACTACCAGGCCACTATACAACTGGAAGTATTGATCATGTAAAGAGCTAGACACAAGCAAATGTTCACTCATGGGACTGGTGGTGCATCCAACACCAGTTGTGGAGCCCCACTTCCTGGTCATTACATGAGGATCGCTTCACAAGTAAGGGGAACTTTATATTACACAGGAATTAAGCCATGTTCCTTATGGTAGTATAAGAATAGTAAAGGTAAAGGGGCCCCTGACCATTAGGTCCAGTCGTGGCCGCCTCTGGGGTTGCGGCGCTCATCTCGCTTTATTGGCCGAGGGAGCCGGTGTACAGCTTCCGGGTCATGTGGCTGGCATGACTAAGCTGCTTCTGGCGAACCAGAGCAGCGCACGGAAATGCCATTTACCTTCCCGCCAGAGTGGTACCTATTTATCTACTTGCACTTTGATGTGCTTTCGAACTGCTAGGTTGGCAGGAGCAGGGACCGAGCAACGGGAGCTCACTCCATGGCGGGGATTCAAACCGCCAACCTTCTGATCGGTAAGACCTAGGCTCTGTAGTTTAAGCCACAGCGCTACCCGCATCCCTCATAAGAATAGTAGTACTGGTGCAATTTCAGGGTTGTTGTTTTTTATTTAAACAAGTATTAGAATAATTGTCAAATGTACCTCCTCCTCCCTCCCCCCCAAAAAAACACGACTAAATTTGAGCTTATTTCCAACATTTGAATAGCAAAGTGCTATTTGCCATTAAGCTGCTTTTGGCATTATTTGCAATTACTGCATCACATACATTTACGCTATCAGCTACTGTTGAATTTGAGGCAGTCATACCAATTGAAAAACAACAACGATCTTTAGTCCTGTATATTCACTTTCATACTGTGTTGTTCAACAGAGTACACTATCGACCCAGTAGTTTCTACCAAAGGAGATTTTTGCGTATTGGCAAAAATTGTTCGGCAAATAACCACTGCCAAGATCAGACCAGCCATCTTACACTGCTGTGAGGTTAAAATGGGTGACGGAGAAAACTAAGTATTCTGCCTTGATCTCTTTGGTGGAAAAGTAGGATACAAATGTAGTAAATAAGCAAAAGGAAATTACTTGTGATATGTGATAGGGCTGGCATTGGTGTTGTAAGTAACAAGGGTGTGTCATCATAAATTGTAGGAGCATAGGATCCAACATAAGTTTGCTTTTTCCCTATGCCACCAACATCCTACCTATGATTCTGCCCTTTTTTGCCATTCCAGCAACATGTTGAGAAGTTCTACTGGCATTACCTGCATGGTGGTAGCATTTTTGTTGTTCCACCACATCCTACAGCCTCCCAGCTGGTGTTACTCCAGTACTCGATGGCGCCCTCTCTAGCAAGCCTTTTGCCCCAGCTCTCATGTGAATTGCTAATCTCCTTGCCTCCTTTATTTTTCTATTTGTAGAAAAATATCTGTTCTTGCTGTTCTTGTTGTTATTGAATGCTTTAATATTTCTGTGATGTTAGTCACCTTGGGTATCTCGGAAATGAGACAAAAGTGGACTATATATATGCTATTTTCTTGTATTTATAGTCTCCTATCTTCTATCACGAAACCCAAGATGATACACATGTGATTCCCAGGAGGTCCCTCACCCAGGCACTCATTATGTGTTTTCAAACCATGCTGTGGACACACATACACAAATCAATCCATCAATGAATAAGGTGAGATAGTAAATATAAACTTGTGAGATTTTTGCTGCACTTACCGTATTTTTCTCCCCATAAGACGCACTTTTTCCCCTCCAAAAATGAAGGGGAAATCGGGGTGCGTCTTATGGGGCGAGTGTCTGCAAGCCTCGCGCACCCGGCAGGAGGTCCCACCGGGTGCGCGAGGCTTGGGGCGGCAGCCTGTCGCCCGAAACACGGGGAGCCCTCGGGAGGGCTCCCCCTGCTTCGGGCGAGTGTCTGCAAGCCTCGCGCACCCGGCAGGAGGTCCCACCGGGTGCGCGAGGCTTGGAGCGGCAGCGGACTGCTTGCCGGCACACAGAAGCTTGGGGCGCGCTGACCTCAGCTCGCCCCAAGCTTCTGGATTAGCGCAGGGGTCCGCTAGCCCTGGGAGAGGCGCCCGGCTCTCCCACGCTAGCGGAGACCTTGCCGGCACGCAGAAGCTTGGGGCGCGCTGAGCTCCGCACGCCCCAAGCTCCTGGTGTAGCGCAGCGCACCTGGGGGGGAAATAAAATTTTTTTCCTTTATTTCCCCCCAAAAAATCTAGGTGCGTCTTATGGGCCGGTGCGTCTTATGGGGCGAAAAATACGGTACTTGCAAAGGCTACAGAAAGGAAATGAGAAGGTTCGGTACAAGCAGAAGAGAGTTGAACAGAATTCAGAGGGTTCCCAGTGGCCTGATTTCTTTGTACACTTACCCAAGTGTAAGACTCTTTGAACTCAGCTAGTCACGCTTCTAAAGAGACACACTTAGGATTGTGCTGCAAGGCAGGCAACTTAATTCCCAACTCAAGAAAACTAAACAACTTATGCTCAGACCGTAATTCCCAGCACTGCCAACCTTTTGTCTAAAAGCGCAATAATTGATTCCCACATACAATTTGTAAAGATCACATCTGTGGAAATGACATATTTATTCCTTGAGCAGTCAGCTACCACCTACTGTATTAGGAATATTTATTCCTATATGCATTGATTTCTTTAAACCGCCTTTTATCCAGCATGGGCTCTTGTCTGAGACAGTAAGGGACAAGCAAAAAATCTAGCTGCAGAGCAAGTCTTAATTAACTATTCCTTTATGTTGCTTTTGAAAGATTTCAATGAAACAAAAGGTTCTGTTGGCCCCAATGCAGACAATCAGCACACTACTTTTGGTAAAGGCATGTTTCTGATTTAGCCATCCACCTTCTTGAACAAATACTCTGTGCTTCCATTGAAAAATCCACCTTATCACTATTAAGGAACTGAGCTACAAAGATGAACTTGGTCAACCTTCTGCTTTAAAGGAGTTAATCCAAACTCTTGACCATTTCAGTCATCCTTTCAAAAAGATGGGAAGCTGCCTTATACAGAGTGAAACCATTAGCCCATCTCGCTTTACACTGCCGACACAGATAGGCAGCAGTTCTCAAGGGCCTCAGGCGGGGAGTCTGTCTTCCTCAGCCCTTCCTGGAGGGATCAAACCTGGAACCTTCTGCATGCAAAGCAGATGTTCTCTGGACACACACCTACATTGACATGTGTTACGTCCTGCTCAGCTGTGTAATGGTCTGGCGCTGGCAACACTTTTTTAAAATCAGCAGCATCCTTTACAATAAGGGACATCTGGTAACCACAAGGGAAAGCTCAACGTGAACAACTACTTCCGTATCTTTTAAGATACGTAATGAACCCAGTGCTCATACGTAATGAACCCAGTGCTTCCGTATCTTTTAAGATACGTAATGAACCCAGTGCTATCTGCACATTCAATAGCAAACATGAATTTCGCTACATTGATTTTTTTATATATAGCTGAGTAAAGCGAAGATCGCAGGGCTTTGATTTTTTTATATATAGCTGAGTAAAGCGAAGATCGCAGGGCTTTGAACATCTTAATGCTTAAAGAAATAAAATAAAATTATGAGCTATTCCTGAGCACATCAGCCACTCCTGCTACATTCTTGAAGGTCTTTATAGCACAGCATGCACCAACCTTGCACCTTCAAGATATTTGACTACAACTCCCATCTACCCCAGGCAGCACAGCCAAGATGGCTGGGAATGATGGGAGCTCTAGTTCAAATCAATGAAGGTTGTTATTATATCTTATAATGTGGATACCACATTTTAAAGCCCACAAATGAATTTAAAATAAAGAAGGAGTGTTCAAAGCATACAATCACAACTTCTCCGATTCATTCCCCTCTATTATACACACAAGATAGTAACTACATTCCCTGTAATAATTAGGCAACCCTCCTCTCTGGCCAATTTCTTTGAGCACCTCATTTTGCAACACAGGACTAGTCTGTCCTTTATATAAAGATGAAAATGTTTCTTCTTCAAAAAGCTGCAGAAGCTGAATACAAACGTCAAACAATTGTTTTATATTTAAATTTAAATTTTAAAAAGCGTTAAAAGTGTTGTTGCGTAACTACAACAAAGTCTACCAGAAACCACCTATCAAGTTTCTGCCCCCCCCCCCCCGCCAGCATCCTCTGCTTAAGCTGTAGGCTGTCCACAGACAACTGAGAACATGGTATTTTCAGAACTGAACACAAACGCTCAGTCTGGCCTTAAACTATTCAGCAGCTGCCACCGTTAAACAATACGTTGGCAAACTGCCTGCCCTTATTGAGCATTTTCCAATTTGCAATTGCTGACTCGTTTGTATAGTGACATAGTGAAGCACTGAGGATGACGTGCTCTACAGCAAAAGTCATAGTATCAGAAAGAGATTAACTCATTTCATACAAAAATAAAGAAATTCCTTCCTGTAGCACCTTAAAGACCAACTAAGTTAGTTCTTGGTATGAGCTTTCGTGTGCATGCACACTTCTTCAGATACACACAACTCTTTTCATTCCATACAACTCTTTCCTATGCTCTGCAGCAGAAGTGTTGAAGACAACCTTGGTGTCAGCATTAGGAAATTCTTTTCATCTGCCAGTTATTAAAGCAACGAAAGACAGTTTGCCTTGCAAGCAACGCAAATGTTACCCTGGAATGATAAGTATGTGTTTACAGAAAGGTATTCACAATCCATATATCGTGATTGAGGTCTATCTCAACGATAAACCTTGGTCGCATAAACCCATGTTCAGAGAACATGCTAAGCCAAGCCATGGCTGAATGTAGTTGCAAAATGTCCAGGGAGCAGCAAAGTGACCCCAATCTCCTCCCTTGGGATCTGAAAAACTTGCACATTCATGCCAGGCCATGGGCTTACTTAGCGTGATATGCAAACCAGGTCAATGTTTGCCATTGTCTTTTTGCATTACTAAAATTATGCAAGTATACTGCAGTTCCAGCAAATGTTACGCCTTCTGTATTTCAAAAGCAAAATAATTGCATCCTGGTATAATTAAACACCGGGAAGCTTATTTAAAGCTTAATAATGCATTTTTAAAATATTGCTTTGAACTGTGTACTATATGCTACTATTTGCCAACTGGTGTTTCCCCCACTGCAAGTGAAAATAAATATTTATGCTACACAATCATCAAGAAATATATATTTTAACACCTCTGAAATAATTTTCCAAGTTACAGTTTGAATCAACCAGCCATAGGTGCAGACTTCCATCTCAATCATTTGGGTCGTTATTTATGTCTTGCGTTTGATGAAGTAGAATTTACTCCACTAAAGCTTATGCTGTAATAAATTTGCTGTTCTTTAAAGTGAACAGACTCCTTGTCATTTTTTATTTATTTATTTTTTGCAGCAAAACAGACAACATAGTTGGCCCTCTGGAATTATTTAAGGTCTTTTGATTTTGCAGCAATTACGGCCTAATGTTTCCCTCTATTGAAAAGGCACACTGGAAACATATTACATCAGCCTAACTTTTCAAAATAATTATTTATCATGCTGGGAGCGGGGGAAGCATTATGTTAGAATCAGATTTAAGATGATAGTCTAAGATATTGGCCAATATGCAGCAAAATTTGGAGTTATGTAATTATTTGAAACAGTAACGCTTTTAAAGACCAATGCTCCAACCATAAACATATGTTACTGGAAGAAATTCTGCTGATTTTAAAATAATTAAGTTCTAAAGGCTCATTCATACTCTCTGCTCACATAGCTATACATGACTGCAACCTTGGTCTGCAATCCTAACTGTGTCTACTCAGAAGTAAGTGTCATTGAATTCAGGAAAATGGGATTAGGATTGTACCCGAAATTCAAAACGATACCTCATAGGAAATTTATAAACGTAGCAAATATCTGTTCATGCATCAAGGCTGCAATCCTAAACACAGTTACTGGGCTCTATCTCTGCCCTACTTGGAGATGGGTGACTGAACCTGTATGCAAAGTTCTCCCACTGGTCTGTAGCCTTTCCCCTTTATTTCTAACGAACAAACACTACAACGTTTCTCTTTGAAAGACAAAGAAAGAAAGAAAATATTGTTATTATTAGACTTGTTAGCTGTTTGTTGCACAGAAAGGTCTCCGAGCAACTTTTTAAAAAGCAAGCAAAAATACATCACAATATAGACCCATTCACACAAAAACAGTACATTACTAGAACTGAAGGAAGAGAAACAGAGATAAAAGGCAAAGCTGTTTTCTGGAGTACTTCCTGCGATAAGACAAGTAAACTCAGCTGCAGAGGAACACATATTAAAGCTTCGCCAGGCTTACGGGTTTATGTGAATACCAACAGTACTCATCTGTAAGCAGATCACAAAAAGAAATCGTTTCAGCCACTGAACTAAATAGAAAAAGAATAGAAGGGAAAGACCTGCATTCCTTTAGACTCGGTGAAGACCGAGCTAGCTCCCACAAATTAGTTACAGGAGTAATGATTCACAGCCTAATATGCTTGAGGGAAAGGAGTTCTCCAAAAATAGGAAAATCTTCCTCTCTCTATTTTTTTTTGGGGGGGGGTTGATTGCAAAGCATGCCACAAAAATCACATACAAAGTTTATGTGAATTCAGGAGATGGATTTAAAACTCAAATAATGAACAAAAGGACACCAGATGGATGGATGGCAAGTCCTTTGGTTTGCCTTAAGCCCTAACCAAGCAAAAGTTCTTTGCTAGGACTACGAAACATACATACCAACACGATGTTTCCCTTCCCTCCCAAGCCTCTGTAAAGTTTCAAAAGGCTTGCTAAGCAGTGTAAATACGATAGGAAAAGAGAGAGGCAGAGAGAGGGAGAACCACAAGGATTAACTCTAACATGTCCCTGTATCATCCTATAACTTCCCCTTCCATGTGTGTACAAAAGAGACTCGCTGATCAAACAGCTTTTTTGTACTGTACCAGAGCCAAAAGCAGTCAATTACTTACTCTCATGTAGACTTTTATAAGAGATAACAGTTATCTGCACTGAATAGGCACATGCCCTTTTTTTATTACTAAATTGGTTGGGAAAGAAAGAGATACAAAAGGGTTTCTGTGCAGCTCACAGCTTCAACCAGCCCTTACACAGACCAACAAAACAGAACCAAAAGAGAGAAAAAAAAGAAAAAGGCAGACAGCCTCTCTTCACACAACTGAGCCGCTCTGAAGTTCAACTCTGGCCTGCGAAATACCTAGCATCTGAGAAACAACTGTTGTTGAGAAGTCAGTGCTTGAAGATGGAAAGCTTACTTTTCCTTCTGATACCTGCATCTGACAAGTCGCTTCCACTATTTGCCTTTTGGGGAGATATTAAAAGTTTGTTCGTGTGAACAAACGTGCATTGGCTTTGCCCAAGACCAACGAAGACGTCTTACCCGCCTTTCAGCGTGAGGTTTCCAGGCAGGTTCCAACAATGGAAAAACAGAGTATAAAACAGATTATAATCAAGAGAATAGGATGGGTTCCAATGCATAATCCGGCCAGTGCATCTTCAGCCCACGACAATAAATCCTCTGAGGAGGAAATTCCACAATTTAGGGGCTTCCTCTCCTGGGTGCCACCACTCTGCATGTCTGAGATTAGTGGACGTAGACAGCAGCATCCCTCAAAGTAGCACTCGGTCGCTCCATCCGGCTGCCATTTTATCTTCCCGCACAATATCTACTAGTGTTGCTCTGAAGCAACGCCATCTTATTAATTGGGGGCAGAGTCATGATCCGAAACAAAACCACAAGGAGAATAGTTTACCACAAAATTTTCTGTGAGGAAACTAAAAATAACTGTTAGAGCCAAATGCCTGGTTCTGCTTGGAGTGCTGGGCCAGATTAACTCTTTGTTTTTAAGCGGGGAAGGGTGGGCAGGCATCAAAATTGGGCTCTGCCAGTGCAATGAGGCCTATTTGAGTGGCAGCCATATTATGCCAACACCTGGTCCATACCTTCCGACACTTTAGAGTGCACGTAAGGAATGCCATTTCTGAATGCTTCTTCACGTAAGAGCTCCCTTGTAATACGGGGAGGGTAACGTAAAGACTTCCAGAGAGAAATAATCTAGGCAAGCCCCTCTAACCGCTACTCTGAATTTCTACTTTCATGGGGATATTTCCTAACATTTTGGATCACTGAAAAACGCAACCCATTGCCTGTCGTCTGAAGGATCTCAGCCCATTTTACCACCTCCCTCTGCTGTACACCCAGACTGCTCTACCTCAACTACACAGGAGAGTCCCAGTTTCCATCAGTGATAAATGCTGGAGGGTAAAGGAAAGCCACCTCAATTTCTTGGCAGGAATCGCCCAGGTTTGCCAACATAGACAGTCGGGAGCAATAACGACCACAGCCGTGATTTTGCATGCGCTGGCTGGTTCAATCGGAAGGTCTGCGTATTTAAAATTCTACAATGTTTGTTTGCCCACGCATAGCCTGTGTTTGACAAAACAGTACGTGTTGGAATAAAGGTGAGTGCTGCAGCCAGGAGAGAATTCCAGGCTGATTTCAAGAGAAAAGAGCCATCCTGAAATGAAACAGGAACTGACTTTGATGGTTTTTATCACTTCAGACTGCAGGTGGGGAGGGGGTTGTTTTTAAAACTTTCTCCACATGCAGTACATCAGGTAAATATTGATAGCGTGGTTCTCTCCCTGACATGCTAATTGATTAAATGTAGTAAGTTGTGGGGTTTTTTTACATCAAGGAGTATTCAAAATTAGAAGCTTCCCCATATACACTGACACGCTTCTGCAGCCTGAAGCAAGCGTACAGTTCATGACGCCACAAACTCATTTTTGTAGACTTGCTGAAAAGGACAAGGAGAAACCCATAGTCCAGGACTGGATGGAGACTGTAAGTAGAACCTCAATTTTTATTTTAAACAATTGTAGAACAGAGGATTGGTTTTTAAGTCTGAATATTCCCCACAATCACTTAAATTCCCCAAAACGTCTCAGTCTCTCTACCATTTTTCTGTACAGCTCTCCACTACAGATATAAAAACAGATCATCTCATAAAATGATATGATAAAAGGCAGAGGTCCGTAAGCTCTGCCCTGACCTTCTTAGAGGAATGGCAGAATGATAAATATGCAAAAGATCCACAATTAACTTATAATGCTGTACCACGATCTTTGTCTAGAACCAATTTTGGGCCGGCTCCTCAAGTGGGGAAGTCAGGAAGCTCCTGTTTTGGGGACAGTTTGGAGATCCCCAATAATGGAGATTTGCAATATCAATTTCCAGCAAGACAGAGAAGTACAGGGAACAGGATGTGTGTGTCAACTGCAACTCAAGGCAGGCACACATCTTTGGTACAAAAAGCACAAGGTGCTTTATAAAAAAAAATGGGGAGGAGAAAGGGACCGATCCTTGCCCTAGAGGATCCTACAATCTAAACTGACATGTGATTGTTCAGTTACTCAATCCTGTAGTGAAAAGGCCACTGAACATATTTAGCAGCCAGGAAAACTGATGTTTCATTAGTAAACACAGACCAGATGGCAACTGCCAGCCTCTTCTGCAGTGCCCACTATTTCTATCAAGTGCATTCCTTATTTAGCCTAAACATTCAATCCCTTCCTCTCTCTCTCTCTCTTTAAAAAAAACAACAAAACTTTCTTTTCAGATTACAACATTAAACAATTGCTGCTCAAGGATGGTAGCTTAATGGGAGGAAAGGATATACAGCAGACCTTTTCAGAAGTAGCAACATTACGGGAGTTTCGCTGCCATCATTTTTCTCCCCTCACGTTATTAACCAAAAGTATGCCTCCTTACATATTTGTGGGAAAGGATAGCTGTATAGACAGGCTAAATGTATTTATAAAAGAGGGGCATATTACGCGCTACACATGCTTCAGAGGATACTAAGCAGAAAAGGGCTTCTATCGTCTTACAAACATGTAGAAAGTACACATTAACCGACAGCCGCACCACAGCGAAAGAAAAACCATTAGAGAGCAGTTAAAACAAGCTGATATCCAGGAAGCCCCAACCCACAAAAACCAGTGAAGCTAAAGCAGGAATTACCAGCCTAACTCAAGAAAAGCTGTTTTGAGTTTTCCCACAATAGTAGCTGACTAAAACCAAACATGAACAATGGAACTAAAGTGGAGGGGCAGTTCACAACCACTTGCACCCCAGAAATGGGGAGCAAGGAGGCACTGGAACTCTGTCTTGTGTGGCTGGGTAAAAGCATAGTATGCTCGCAAGTCAGGGTTGCTGTTTTAGAATGAAAAATGAAAATCTAGCCTACCATTCTGTTTCCAACACAGTGACTGAAGAGATGCTTCTCGAAGCTTTATATCCAAAGCAAGAAGACAAGAGCCCTGTGCGCCACAAACACACACCCCAAAAGCATCAGCCGGTATTCTGTGATATACACATTGGTCGAAACCAGATGGGGATCCTGTGACCCTCCAGCGGTTGTAGAACTCCAATTCCCCTCATTCCCAGTCAGCATGGCCAATGGTCATGGGTGATAGGAGATGGAGTCCAACAACATCTGGAGGGCCACAGATTAGCCAACCTTAATCTAAACCATGTTTGGAAATGAGCCAAACTCATAGAACTATGGTTTGTTAAAGTCAGTATGGTGTAGTGGTTAGAGTGTTGGACTAGGGAGACTCAGTTAATGTCTGAGTTGGACTGAACCCTGGTCTCCCAGTCAAACAAACAAACAAACAAACAAACAAAAACACCTCTCATAGTTGATAGATACTTCTCCTCCATGAAACCTATTTTCTTTTTTTAAAGCTGTGTGAGATAACCGTCACCCAAACATCTTATTGCAATTAAGTGTTGTATGAAGAAATTATGTATTTTCTCTGTCTTGAACCTACTGCTAATAAGTTTTACTCGGCAACCAAGAATTATAATGCTATGTCAGGGGAATTGAAATATCATCTCTTCTCCGATACCTTTTCAAATCACTCCCTGCTCGAGAGCTTCTCATTTCAATGTGGCCAAAACCCCATTTCAGTCAGTCCACTGAAATGGGTAGCAGTTGGAACTACATTTACCATACTTTCTAGCAGCAGCAGGCTCCCTCTTGAATGCTTCCAACAACAGCATACCTTCCAACATTAAATACGTATGCAGTAATTTAGCTGTATCATCTTTACACAGCAATGTGTAAACCCCAGTCCAGACACTTCCTTGAGGCAATAAATGGCTTTCCATGTCCAAGGTTGAGAGGCCTTGAGAATTACCAATAACTAATAAGAGATAAATTACTGCCCAGTTAAGATAAAATAAGCTTAGCTCAGTGTTTTACAAAGCTTTGAAATGTTATTAGCTGCTACTGTGCATGCATGGTGATTAGTGGTAGGCTGCCTCCTCCTTAGATACTTCTCACATACATTAGATGGTCTAATTAAAGCAAATGCTGACTGTGTCAACACTGACACACCAGAAACTACTCTGATGTGTGTTTGTGTGTTCTCAACCCACCAAGGGTTCTACTATTGGATGGCAGCTTCTATTATGGGATGACATTGTTCTTGAAAGCTCCATGTGTCCGTAAGAGTTAAGGAACTTTGAGAAAGCTAGCCTTGTAATAAGAATGGCTAAAGGCCTGTATTATCGAACATGCTTCTTCCCCTTCTCCCTCTCAAAAAACCTGGTATGTATTGTTCAGGTACATAGTGGTCAGAATTACTACTCTTATACAGAAAAGAAAAGGCTGTGCTGGGAATATCTGTGTTGGAACATGCAATGTGTAGAAGATGAACTATCTTCAGTCCAATTCATATTTTACCAGTGCATTGTAGTTTACATATAGCTGGACTATATATACTGCCTCGGTAATAAGGGTTGGATGAATGGTATGATTTCCTTCTACGGCGGCGTTATCCACACAGAGACTACAGAACTCATGTCAGAAGGAGCCAAACCATTCACAGAGTTTCTTCCTGCAGACATAACCAGAACAGCATAGCATAGGATCTAGCCACACCAGACATCACTCACCTGAATGAGTCCAGAATTCCTTTTCACTCCAACCCTAAATACAATGCAAAGAAGTATAAATTTGGGTGTCCTCAATCTGTCTAGGATTAGGACATCAGAAAACAAGTCCTACTGACAATGTGGGAGGACCACAGCTCAGTGGTAGCACATCTGTCTTGCAAGCAGAAGGTCTAAGATTCAATCCCTGGTGTCTCCAGATACAGTGGTACCTCGGGTTAAGTACTTTATTCGTTCCAGAGGTGCGTTCTTAACCTGGAACTGTTCTTAACCTGAAGCACCACGTTAACTAATGGGGCCTCCCACTGCTGCTGCGCCGCCGGAGCACGATTTCTGTTCCCATCCTGAAGCAAAGTTCTTAACCTGAGGTACTATTTCTGGGTTAGCGGAGTCTGTAACCTGAAGCGTATGTAACCTGAGGTACCACTGTAGTAGAAGTAAGGAAAGTACTTGCCTGAAACCCTAGAGAGCTGCTGTCAGTCAGTGTAGAAAGTACTGAACTAGATGGACCTGATTCACTGTAAGACAGGTTCAAATGTTGTTCTTTTATCAAAGGCACTGGTACAAACCTATTTCTTTTGGCCAAGAAAATCCAAATCCCCTTTAAGCATCCAGGAACTGTGTTGTGTTTATGTTTGCACACCCAAACAATCTTACTAGCCAGTGCCATTAACAATTCAGGCAACTTTACTACACTTATAAAACTAAGATAATGCATTTGGGAAATTCGCACATTCATCTTTGAAAAGCAAAAGCAATTTGTGTCACCATGCATTAACATAACTTCTAAGTGTCCGATGTAAATTCAGATTTGTATGCAGAAGCCTAAGATGGAGACATGCTGCCTACATGTGCCTTGATGTGCCGCAGTGGAGGGAAGTTTATATGCATGCTTATGATGATTTACAGACACACAGCACAAGTTATAAAGGAAATACTAGCTACGTGACCTGACTATAATGATAATATCAAGCAGTTTCAATTGGATACTATGCGTCAAATCTCTTGTATAGAGCCACTCAGTTATTGTGGCTACATCCATTTATACCCAAGTTTCTCAAGATGGGCATGAAGAGCTACAAAAAGCTCCACAAAGTTGTTTGTTGATTTTTAAAAATCTCTTTCATTGATACACTTTGTCCTGTGCACATCCTTTTTCATTATGTACAAAGATAAGGCATCATAGTGTCCATTTGCTATTCTACCGAGTGACCCTATAATCCTTACTTGGAAGTTAGTTCCAGTCAAACCAATACTATAGGAAGAGTTAATGTAATCCATTGACTACCCCATTGCGTGGCTCAGAAGTCTTCATTATCATATATAATACCCATCATCCTATTTAATCTATTTGTTTAAATATTTATATCCCACCTGTCAGAACAAGTGTCCCAAATATCATCACTGTTCTAAATCCTAAGTACAGTAAGTGCTAAGTGTCGCAATCTAGGTCACCCAAACTGAAAGCTAACATTTTAAAGTTAAATTTAGACTAGAGTGATTCAGCAAAACTGCTTTTATAGTAAGAGGGATCCTCCTGTCTGAAACTAACAAGCTTTCAAAATTGCACAAGTTTCTTCTTTAAGCAATCAATTACATAATAATAGTTCCCTAATCTATTGATCACATCAGACACCTTTTAGTGGTCTTGTCTTCTAATTTATGAGTCTCCCTCCTACTCATGTCTCAGAGTTAGTCTCCACAGAAGACTGGTTTGAAAGGCCTATCCTGCTACAATATGGAGCAGGAGAGGAATTGAAACCTTGCATCCACATCACCAGAAGAATCTGTTCTGGCTCCAGCATGCCAGACGTGTACATATGGATGCCACGCTTAGAAAGGTTTCATAAACTAAAATCTGAATGCACATAGGCTCAAACATACAACCAATACCTAGATTTAATATAGTGTGCATTTTTGGTCTGCACACATTCAATTTTTAACTTTTAGGCACTATACAAAAGTGATGCTCAGACATGTACAGGCATTCCCAGTAAGCAGGCAGACACAATCCAACTTCCCCTACCTAGATAGTAAGCTGAACCAAACCAGCTAAATGAGTTACTAGACATTAATCCACCTGGTCTTAATTCATTTCTGTCAAGCTACAGATAGGTAGCCGTGTTGGTCTGCCATAGTCAAAATAAAAAAAATCCTTCCAGTAGCACCTTAAAGACCAACTAAGTTAGTTCTTGGTATGAGCTTTCGTGTGCATGCACACTTCTTCAGATACACTGAAACAGAAGTTGCCAGATCCTTCTATATAGTGAGAAGGTGGGGAGGGGTATTACTCAGAAGGGTGGTTCTCCCATTCCCACCACCCTTCTGAGTAATACCCCTCCCCGCCTTCTCACTATATAGAAGGATCTGGCAACTTCTGTTTCAGTGTATCTGAAGAAGTGTGCATGCACACGAAAGCTCATACCAAGAACTAACTTAGTTGGTCTTTAAGGTGCTACTGGAAGGAATTTTTTTCATTTCTGTCAAGTCAGAGTTTTGAACCCTTGATTTATGCGGTACAGTTTTCAGGGATCTGAACGTCTCAAAACAACTTCATTTCCATCAGTGTTTATCTCTTGAGTCTGCAATCCATGGAAACATAGGAAGAGAGAGCTCTTCCAGATCAGACTAAAGGTCTGCCTTCCTAGTCCAACAAGCAAGGCAAGAAGGCAACAGCTTTCTCTCCAGTGTTGCTCCCTAGCAGCTGGCATTCAGTGGCTCACCATCTTGCTCTTAAGCACTGGTAGATTAATGGTTAATTCTTTCTTGATCACAAAACCAGAAATCTACAGACATATTGTTCCAAAGGAATTTATAAACAGATTTGTTTTATCCCTTTTTTGGAGGGGTGGGGTACAGAGGACAGGGAATAGCTATATCCATTATGGGCACTCATGCTGAAAATATAGATAAAGTCTACTTTCCAGCATCTGTTCTCTGGGTTTCTTTTCTAAAGCAACTAGTTCTTATTGATCTATACACTTTTCTTATATATAATTCCATTACCACTTTGATAATAACAAGATAATTAAATACAAGACAGGGCATGCATCATACTGGGGAGTCTTTTGACTAATGAATTGTTGATCAGCACAACAGAAAGCACAATATATTCCATCACACAGGGGCACCAATATATCATTGCTTTCTTGCAGAGTCCTCAGAAAAGATAACAACATCTCCAGACACTTCTACATGCCCCAAAATGAGAAGGGCATCTAGTGCAAGGACTCCAGACAGAGAAGAATGAGGGAGATGGGCAAGATTGTGACTGGGTGGCAGTTGGTGTTTATTGCCATCGCACCATATTTCATCAGCCCCAGGAATTGCCCAGTTCTAGACATGCAACAACAGGGTAAGGTAATAAGAATCCTGAGACGGCAGAATGAACTGCACCAGTCTAGACTATTGCTAGGGTCATCAGTTTGGAAGGGCTACCAAAGCACCTTGTACATCACAGAACGAACTTCCTAGTCCAGCTGGACTACACCTGGAGTTTTTAAATGTATTGTTCAATAGCATGACCACCTCCTCCCTCCCTCCAGCTTGAAGAGGTACACTCCATTCTTTCACCTGACACCTTCTCCGCCGCATATGTTGGCCAGACCTCAGCCCATCCGTAAGAAACTTAGCAACATCCAAAAAGCAACCACAAGGAGTGAAAAGGGCGTTTTGCCAAGGGCTAACTGACATGACCCATATTTGGACATACTAAATTTAGTCTCATTTTGTTTTGACAGCTTGGACTGAATATAAAGCAGGGTGTAGGTGCACAGTAGTGTTTTCAGATTATTACTTCACTTCCAAGCTGCCAGGGCAGGTCACCACGATTTGACAGAATCATAAAACTGAATCAAGGCCTACACAGACAACAGGAGTGCGAACATTGGCTCTCAACTTTTTTAATAACAGGAACACAGGAAGAGAGGTACCTGGGAGGGTCATGAAACTTTGGCTATGTCCTTCTGCTCTATCTCAGCACTTTCTTTTAGCCAATCACTCCCACTGCCGCCCCGCAAAACTGGCTTATGGGCCTTTCATTTATTACTCATTCTTCTCTCAGCATCACAGAAAGGAAGCTGATGACTGATGGATAGTACAAGCTAGAAAAATGAAATAGTGGGAAATACTGGAAGGCGTTGTGGTAAGTAATAAACCTATTCCCCAACTGTTTGGAGGGGGTAGGGTAAGAAGTGAAAGTTGTATGAGGAAGGCCAGGTAACTATGCCTGAAAGTTGCATACCAAGATCTCTATATGGCCAAAAGCCACAAGACGTAAGACAAATCCCAGCTCAGAATTTCCTACATGGACTGGCAGCAGTCCTCCAGGGTCTCAGACAGGGGTCTGGGGATTGGGGATTGAATTTGGGATGTTCTGCATGAAAAATAGCTGCTCTACCACTAAGCTATGACCTTTCCCCTTAGTGCAGTTGCTCAGGAGGCAAGGCATCATGGATGCAATTACCTGATGCCGTGATAGCAGAAAGGCACCCTCTCTTATAGCTGTGAACATGTGACATGACCCCTTAAATCCCTACATCTACTTCCTGCCCACTTCTGGAGCCAAGCTTCAAAACCTTACCTTCAAAACCCTCCCTTGCCCTGCTCTCCAACCTTAAAAGTCCCTTTCTATGACTTTGGCTCATTCAGGTCCTCCAACCTCTGCTATCCAAAGGTTAAATCAGCTCTGCCCTTATTACATGGGAAGCTGTCATGTACAGAGTCGGACCATGCTCCATGTTGCTCAATATTGCCTACTCTTGGCAGCAAGCTCTCAGGGGCTTCAGACAGGGAACATTCCCAGTCCTAGCTACAGGTGCCACTGACTGGACCTAGGACCTTCTACATTCAAAGCAGATGTTCTACCACTCCCAGTTTTCATCCTGCTCTTTAGCTACTCCTTGTGTCTGAAACCAGTTGCCAAAATGCCTCTCTACAACCACCTTCCTTACTCTTTTCAAAGGCCTCCTCTAACCTCACATTTTCCAGGAAAACTTTGAATCATGTCCCGAGTCCCAATGCTGAAAGTCAGCCAAAGTAATGCATGTATAATTGTATCTTCTTCTCCTGCTTCCAACATCCCCTTCCTTCATTGCTTCCCCTGTGTTTGTTTTAGAATGGAAGCCTTTGGGGAGCTGTCAAATCTGTTCCTTATAAAGTGCCCGGCTTGATTATATACCTCCAAGGAAGTTTCCACTTATGCATACGATGTCCGTTGTCCTTCCCCATATCCCAGTATCTTACTGCTAAGTAGCCCATCATTTTTTGTTCATTTCTTTCAGTTTGTCCACAATCCCAAGGAAAAGGCCTACCATGGAACATGTAAACTGGGATGCTACCACACCATCCTGCCTATTGCTGCAGGGTGAAGAGGAGAGAGGTCTGTTGCTCAAATACCATACTTTGCACTCATCCCCACAGATCAAAATCATGATGTGACATTTTGCAAGGTACGTGCTCTTACTCTTCAGAGATCCATCAGTGGTTTCAATATGGAAGCCATTTTTATTAGCTGCATGGTCCCACACCTAAAAATCACATTTCTGTTACCCGTGCAAGCCGTTAACTGCAGCCTCTGACATTTCATGCTCCTGAACAATCTGAATGTTCTAGGCTTGTAACTTTCAGATCATGCATAGCCACACACAGGCCAAAAGTTGCAACCCCAGCAACCCTCTGCGGCACTACAAAAAGATCTCCTTAGATTATACACTTATTACGTGGCATCTCTAAAAATATTGCCACCACAAGCCACTGGGAAGTTTGCTTCTGTAATCAAACCAGCCCAGCTACAATATCTCACACAAACGTAAGTCGCCTCCATGTGTGGCACAGAAAATTTGACCACCTTCTGTAATCTTAAAAACTGTCTCCCCTTATCTCCCTAACAGGGCCTGGCAGAGACATACCCAACTTTCACTGTCCCTCAACTTAAAATGTTGAGGGATGCAATGCTGCCCTTGCTTAGCCAAGTCTACTTGGACTGAGGGAGGGGAAATCAGACTTAAGAGCTTTTAAGAGAGAGAGAGTCCATTATGACATACTGCCGAATGTTATGTCAAAGGAGCCCTGGTATTTCATTTTGCAGTATGTTATTATGGACACAAATTACCAAGAAAAGGAGTTTGCTAAGCCCAGTAAGTTATTAAAATTGGCTTTCGTATGCGCTTATCTTAGAGCGGGGGGGGGAAGTCTGCATGTTACCATGTGCCACTGGCACTTCATCACCATAGTATTTTTAAATATTGTTTACACTGATCCCAGAAGTACACAATATACACATTTCATTATACAGTAATCACTGTTTTCACTCTACTACCCAAAGAGGAATTATGCCTCTTGCTGTAGCTCTTCTATATATCTGTGGTCAGCCACAATTTTTTCTTCGAGTGCCACTCGGAAAATGGAATGGGGATCGGAGGTGCAAGCAAGGCTCTAACTCTGACAACTCAAAAATGAGAGACTGCCGAGACCCGTTGACACCAGACACCACTCCCCTCTTTTTATTGGGGGCCAGGTGGTTTCCCTCAGGGCCTCCAGGTGCCGATCCCTAGTCTACAGAATTGTTTTGCTTTTTTCGGTATATACACCATGTAACCTTACGTGGCAATTATTTATTCATTAAACTTAGATGCTTTTCTTATTGAGCAGCAAAGAGTTTGAACGGACCATTGTTTGAAAGACAAAGGAAACACGAGGCCCAAATCAGAGATTGTTGAAAGGCAGGGGTGGAGAAATATTCATAGAAGAACAATCCTTAACCTTCAAAACAACACATGCACAGCTTTAAAATGTTTAAATAAATCTACTACACAACTGCTGTGTTACAGTTTAACTGCCAAACTGAACAGTCATGATGTTTTTTACAGCACAACCCTATACATTATCTACTTAAAAGTAAGTTCCACTGAGTTCAACTGGGGTTACTCCCAGGTAAGTGTAGACAGAATTGTCGTGTTAATACGTAAATTATATCTTAAAAGACTCATATACTACACTTGAGCACTGTTAGTATATTAAGCTATTAGCCTTAAAAGGACTACAATGCTATGCCGTTTGTTCTGCTGAAGATCTATTTTAAAATACTTGTAATTTACCAACACTAAAACTTTAGAGTCTGCTTAAAACATTTCTGTTTAAGCCTATCCAGAAATATAGTCTTAAATGTGTTTTATCTCTTTTTAGCTACTGTTTATTTTTTTTCCACCTTTTGAATGCTTTTAAATACCTGTTTTAACTTTTTCATTGAAACTTTTAATGTTTTATTTTATATTTTTGCAAACTGTTAGAGGTTTGCTTGTTTTACAATCGAGCATTATATAGATTTTATTAAGTAACAATAAAATAAAAACAAGTGAATGATTTGGTAATCTACAATAAAGCTTTGTAAACCTGTTGACAGATAAAAGATGGAGCGGAACGGTTTGCACATCAGATAGCACGGGCAGATAGATGCAAAAGGAGAACCCTTCCACATTATTAATCTTTGTTTTTGAAATTACTAATACTTCAGATAGGAGGGGGGATTTCCATCTTAAAGGCACATGCTAAAATATGACAAGGGTGAAAGGAGGACTCCAGCAAAACCCTCTAACACATAACTAATACGCATTTGGACACAAATGAAAAGAAGCACAGATTAACAAATTGTTACAATAAAGTACGGAGTTGAAAAACATCACTCTGAAGTTGTCTCTCTAAAAAAAAAAAAAAGTACACAGCAAGAAAAAAGACAGCTGTGTAAAAATAAAATGTTTGTTATCTCAACAGCATTTAATGCAACAATTTGCAAAGCCAACAGACAGAAACTGTGGGCAATTCTGAACTCTTTACACAATGCTGAAAAGGTATTTCCCTCAGTATTCTGGTTGTATTCTAGTATTAAATGATCTGAAACAATTTCTGAATAAATAATTGTCAAGGACATTTTTACGCAACTTTTAAAACAAGATAATTCCACCCTATACCATAAAACTATCAAGAGTCTCTTTTATCAGCAAAACGAAGGAGAGACACTTCCTAACCATTGGAGGGGTGGGGGGAGAAAACAAATAATAAGCAAAGAACATACACGTACCCCACTTAGAATTTCCCCTCGAAATTTCACAGTGACGGGAGGTTCTAAGCCTTTCGGAATGGCCAGCGCAGCCCTGTGTTAAATGAAGTGGGTGTGCATTTTGACAGTCTTAAATGGAGCCAGACTTTTGCCTCTTAATAGTGTAATAGTGTAATAGTAACTAGCACTACTTATGAAGTCAAAGTATTTTAGCCTCTATTCCAAACAATGTGTTTGAATGGAACTTATTTCTAACAACCGGTGATGGACTAGAGAAAAAGAGTTTGTCCTGTCTATTATCTCTTCCCTGAATGGCAGTAAACTTGAGTACAGTTTTGAACAAGAAGTAGTAGTAGTACATAGTAGTTAAGCAATCGGCTAAACATCCCAAAATGCATCCACAGTTACAAGCATAAAGGGTTTTATTTTAAAAATAATAATTATAGGATTGGAATCAAAGTAAGTAAAGCTGAATATTTGTTTTCTTATAACTAGCATGTGCAATTTTACAGGGGTGTACACAGAGTTTGGTCTACCTCATTTAATTAGGAGGCTACTCAGAGACACAAAATCTTCCTGACAGAAGAGATCATTACACTAATGTAAAATCATTATATGATATATATCTCAATGTTCACTACGTCAACCTCTAGACACGAAACGAAAACCAAACAAAATCTGTGAAATATTAGGGAACAAGGGAGATGCATGGAAATTCTATAGCTTGCTAGGCTATCACGTTGGAACAAGAAACTTTCTCTGGATACAGAATGATTCGATTTTAACCAATGTAGGTACAAAAATATTACAAGAAGCTGACCGATCACAGACACCTCACATTTACCAGCAATTCAAACATTACCTGGAATTATAGCATCTAGGAGAACTCGTTCCTTTTTCTTTCGAATCTTAAACAGATCCTACCTGCTTTCAATCAAGCAAACACTATTTGGGACGACTCTTCTCTCTCCAATAACAAACTTCAAGAGGAAGATAAATGTTCATTTTAAGATATGAAAGTCTCCCCAGTCCTAGTCCCAACTGAAAGTCCTTTCGTATCAGGCTGCGAATGGTTTGAGTGTCGTTCTCGGTTATACGTACAGCGTTTGAGCTACCCAGAGTGATTTGTTTTATGGCATTTCCACTGTGGTAAAGTTTGGTCTGAAATTCCTTTTCACATAAAAAAAAGAAAAGGAAAAGGGAAGTCACAGTCTGCAACCAGGAAGGAAGGAAAATAGAGATTTCTATACAGTCAGAATTGTTCAGATTATAAAGCATTTTGTTTGGTCCCAGCTTCCTTTCTCCTCAAACGTATATCGGATTCTTTTGAGGCAAGAAATTCCGAATGCTCTATGAAGCCAGTAGCTTCTTAAACCACAATTCTCCTTTCACCCAGTAAGGCAAATTCCACAGCTGCCCCCTTCCTTGCTTCTTTTTTTACTTTGGCGTTTGAAAAATTCCTCCTTCACATTGACAATGAAGGCTTCTGAAACAAAAGTTGTTGTGTGCATCTGTTTAATTGCTAGTGGTTCCAATTACAATTGTGTGCTACTCAGAAAAACATACTGCAAAGTAGTTTTATTGTGCTCATAAAACAACAGGTTGTTTGGACAAATGAAAGAGGAAGTGGGAAAGGTGAGGTATGCAACATTTTTGTACTGTCTTCAGAGCTAAGAAATGTCTGGAGTAGCAAGGAATTCTGAAGAAGTTGTTCCAAGCCATCCATTCTGACAGATTCTTAGCTATAGAAGCATTTCAGTGATTCTTCTGGAAGTTTGCACAGTGGTATCATAAACTCAAAATGTATATAAAGCCATAGGATGCTCGAGACAAGAAAGAAGATTCCACCTAAACATTAGGAAGAACTTCCTGACAGTAAGAGCTGTTCGACAGTGGAATTTGCTGCCAAGGAGTGTGGTGGAGTCTCCTTCTTTGGAGGTCTTTAAGCAGAGGCTTGACAACCATATGTCAGGAGTGCTCTGATGGTGTTTTCTGCTTGGCAGGGGGTTGGACTCGATGGCCCTTGTGGTCTCTTCCAACTCTATGATTCTATGAGACATCTACTGTACAAATCATTTGTACAGGTTTTTAAATCATCAGACTCCATATGCCAGACCTATGCCCAATGATTTGCTGCTATTTATAATTCATCATGCGAAAGGCTGGGCTGGATGAATCCCAAGCCGGAATTAAGATTGCCGGAAGAAATATCAACAACCTCAGATATGCAGATGACACAACCTTGATGGCAGAAAGTGAAGAGGAATTAAAGAACCTTTTAATGAGGGTGAAAGAGGAGAGCGCAAAATATGGTCTGAAGCTCAACATCAAAAAAACGAAGATCATGGCCACTGGGCCCATCACCTCCTGGCAAATAGATGGGGAAGAAATGGAGGCAGTGAGAGATTTTACTTTCTTGGGCTCCATGATCAGTGCAGATGGTGACAGCAGTCACGAAATTAAAAGACGCCTGCTCCTTGGGAGAAAGGCGATGTCAAACCTAGACAACATCTTAAAAAGCAGAGACATCACCTTGCCAACAAAGGTCCGTATAGTAAAAGCCATGGTTTTCCCAGTAGTGATGTATGGAAGTGAGAGCTGGACCATAAAGAAGGCTGATCGCCGAAGAATTGATGCTTTTGAATTATGGTGCTGGAGGAGACTCTTGAGAGTCCCATGGACTGCAAGAAGATCAAACCTCTCCATTCTGAAGGAAATCAGCCCTGAGTGCTCACTGGAAGGACAGATCGTGAAGCTGAGGCTCCAATACTTTGGCCACCTCATGAGAAGAGAGGACTCCCTGGAAAAGACCCTGATGTTGGGAAAGATGGAGGGCACAAGGAGAAGGGGACGACAGAGAATGAGATGGTTGGATGGTGTTCTTGAAGCTACTAGCATGAGTTTGATCAAACTGCGGAAGGCAGCGGAGGACAGAAGTGCCTGGCGTGCTCTGGTCCATGGGGTCACGAAGAGTCGGACACGACTAAACGACTAAACAACAACAACATATTTCCCCCAGTATTTGTGAGTACCATTTTCCAAAAGCTTTCTGAAGTACCAATTTCTAAAAACTTATTTTTAAAGTAAGAGAATCCAAGCACGGTGGGCATGTACCTTTCACCAGGGCTCCTTGAAAAGTTGTGTTTTAAAATATTCAGCTGCATCCACTAGCCCATTCACAACACATCTTTCATTACTGAATTTATTTACAATCCTTCAAGATTAATTTCCAACTGATACCATTTATCTCTTCATTTGCCTGGGCCATTAAGAACAATGCAACTGGAAAGAAATACAGTCAAACCTCGGTTCTTGAATGGCTCCGTTTTCGAACATTTCGGCTCCCAAACACCAAAAACCCGGAAGTAAATGCTCTAGTTTTCGAATGTTTTTTGGAACCCAAACGTCCGACACAGCTTCCTCTTGAGTGCAAGAAGTTCTTGAAACGAATCAGAAGCCGCGTCTCAGTTGTCTAATGTTTCTGGAGTCAAACGGACTCCCAGAACGGATTACGTTCGACAACTGAGGTTTGATCGCAGCAGCAATAATACCTAGCATTTGTAACGTCCAAATTATGTTACAATGGATACGTCCACATGCAGCACTAAACCATGGGTAAACTATGATATTATGTGAAAGGGTCTTAACGGTCTAAAGCAAAGCATCAAGCTTACGTGCACCCCACTTTTCCTATCTTGTTCCCATGAGCCCAATATATTTAGTGTTGCATTTGAATCAAGGAACTTTATTAAAACAAACTCTTGCGTCATAGGAAGCCAACTTGAAATCGTAGATTATGAAGCTAATTATGAAGTTAATCTTTATTTTAAACCAGGATCCTTGGTTCAAATGGAATAGTAAGTGGAGATTCCTTAAAAGTGAAAATATACTCCAGCAATGTTCTCCTCCCATGGTGGCATGGAAGAAAAGTTTGGAAGACTTTGTGCATTGGGGCTCACCCACATAGCTCTAAACTGCTGTTTAGTGTTAAGCAACGCATCTGCAAGCTCTAACACTTAGTGCTGTGCTGAAAAATTCTCCCACATTTTAGATGCGGTTTAGTCATGCTGGCCACATGACCCCAAAAAAAGCTGTCTGCGGACAAACACCAGGTCCCTCGGCCTGAAAGCAGAGATGAGCACCGCACCCCGTAGTCAAATTTGACTGGACTTAACCATCCAGGGGTCCTTTACCTTTTTTTACCTTTACCATTCAATCAAAGAGGAAATAAATTACACTTGAGATTTTTCAAATGGGAGAAAATGTTTCTGTGAAATCCTTATGGAGCGCATGGTTTTTGCCACATTTTCCTTAACTTTGGGGTGGCTGACTGGTGTTTGCAAATCACTTTTCTTTCATTCTACAAATCATCTCACCAGCACTCTCCAGCCTTCCCAAGTCCCAACACTTCAATTTAAAGTCCAGGGAGCCCAAGCTTTCCATGGGGCTTTTTTCAGATCAAGAAGGGTAGGCAGCAAAGGAGGCTGCTGAGTGCTGGAGAAATATATCCTGGAAAGGGGCACCTTGCAGTGATAAGGTAAGCTCAGAACCACATGCCAACCAAAATTCTAAAGAAATTCCAAATTACTTTTAAAGTGCTCTGAGAATGCGGCAGGAAAATGGAAGCCTGTTTCACACAAGGTAAAACTGGATGACAGTTTTGGGCAGTATTGGTAACCCTATAAAGAAGGCTGGAGCCAAAGCTGAGATATAATAGTTGGCCCAAGGCAACACAGCCTGTTCGCAGGCATGTTGATTCAAAAGTAAACCCTACTGATTCCAGGAAGACTTAGTCCCAAATAATTAGATGCAGGGCGGCAGCCTGAGCAAGTTAATGATTGGTGTTAAGATTTGAACTGGGTATATTCAACGTTCTTAGCTTCTGAACTACACTACTGTGAACTCCCAGCTCACAGAATGGCTTGAAAGAATGCTCCGTGCAACTAACTTGAGATTTAGGCACTACACTGAATAAGATGAAACCCATAATAAAGGAGAGAGAGAACAAGTCCACCAACAGCTATTAGTCAGATTACCCAAACTGAGCCACTGTGTTCATAGAGTTTGAAAGTAGATGATTCAGAAAACTCCCTGAAGCCAAGCCAGATCTAGGGCTGGGCAACACTTGGGATGAGACTGCCTAGGAACTCTCTGTATGTCACCTCGAGCTCTATTGAAGAAAGGTGGGAAATTAATCTATTTAAAGAATCACCATTTGTAAGGAAACAAACCATGGGGGAAAGAGTGGTTGCTTTCATTTCCTACTTGTAAGCTACCCAAAATTGGTTCCGGATTACCACTTTTGGGAACTCTTGGTCTGATCCAGCAAAGCTCTTATTACAAGAAGACTGGAGTAAAAGTTGTTTTTGAAAGCCGGGTTAAGTTGCCAGGGCTTGATAAAAGTAAGTGGCAAGTATCTCCCTAGATTATCGTAGCAGTCAAGTTTAGAGGAAGATTCCCCTCTGCACCTTCACAGAAAGTGATAAAGAAGCTAAACAAGCTGTCAGTGATCCAAAGGAGTCGCTGAATCCCAACAGTAATATTGCTGGCAAGACGCAGTGGTGATATTTGGCAAGATATCAGGGCTCTATACTCTTCACCCCATTCTACCAAAGGATAGCACTGACCACTACTGCTCCCACTGCAGCTCACCAAACAAGACTGGATCGTGTCCCGCCTGACAGTGGTTCTCAACCTGTGGGTCCCCAAATGTTGTTGGACTACAACTCCCATCATCCCTGAGCTCTGGCCTTGCTAGCTAGGGGTGATGAGAGTTGTAGTTCAACATCATCTGGGGAGCCACAGGTTGAGAAAGGCAGCATTAGAAGATGGATGCCCAATAATATCCTATGAAAACTATTTTACCCAAACAACAGTTGTTTTGAAAACTCCTCCCACCCTTCAGCGTACATCAGTTGTTCGGTGAAGGGTGTAGCTCAATTGGAGAGCAGTAGCTTCCAGTGTTAAAAACTCCCATTGTTCTAGGCACATTCTAGGCACAAGGAATTTCATTAGCGCGAGCAGTTTCTGAGCTCTGGGCGCAATATTGCACCTAAGATTTCAGATTAAAACTGCAGAGTGGAAGAAAAGGAGGGCCTTTTTCTGCCTCCCCACTTCCAGCTACTCTCTGAAGACTGGAAACCCTCTTAAGAATAACAGGGGTGGGTGGGGAGGGGAAGGACTAGACCATGTGAAAAATGAACAAAATATTTTAGTTGCAGTTCATTCATTTACAGCTTTGTATTCTTGTTATTAAAAAAGCATGCCTAGACATTCCGTTGTTGCGCCCATAACCTAGGTTTAAGGTGCCATTCAGCTCCTAGCTTTCATATCTCAGTTTCTAACACTGGTAGCTTTGCTTGCAGGAGGTTCCAGGTAGGACAGAGAATATCCCCCGTCAGAAACCCTGGAGAGCTGTTGCCAACCTGTGCAGAAATTACTGAGCTATGGGGACCAGTAATCTGACTTGCTATAAGGCAGTTTCCTATGTTCCCAAGACTCTTGGTTAGAAACCAGCTTCCTTGCCTATACCAACTTCTCCCAATGGGCACTAAAACTGTGAAGAGCATATTCTATTCATTCATCACACTTTACTTCAGCTGAGCAATCACACTCATTTCCATAAAACAAGAGCAAAGCAGCACTAGTTATTTGCTGTTAAGAAGGAAACTTGGCATTCTGTGGGTAATTCTGACATGCACTGACCTGACGCTACATCTCTTTAACAGTTTTAACGTGCCACACTCCTTATGCCACAGTCACATATACACTTACCTAAGAGCAAACCCCACTGAAAGCAGCAAGACTTACTTCTGAATACACATGTATAGTATTGCACTACTAATACAGTGATGCCTCGCAAGACGAAATTAATTTGTTCCGCAAGTTTTTTCGTCTAGCGAATTTTTCATCTTGCGAAGCACGAAATCCCATAGGAATGCATTGAAATTCAATTAATGCATTCCTATGGTCAAAAAAAGTCCAAACAAAGCCAAATTTGGTACAACAAGAGTTTATTAAGTGCTCTTTAAAGTCACACATACTGTAAAAAGCATTTCAAAAATTGAAGGAACAATAAATTAAGTTTCTAAACATGACAGAAAAACATTTAAAAATCAACAAAGTGTACAGTACATTTTCTAAGACTCTGGGGGACAACTCGAAGAAGGTTCCTCTTCCACTCTTTGCTTCTTGCTGAAGAACCCCCTCCTCAACTGTCCCCCCAGCCACCCACCACACAGAAATTCAAATCCAGAATTTTTTTAAAAAAACAGCAGAGTGGCCCAATGGTCACAGAAAATCATAAAAATGCAGGAAAAAAACACACAAGCTTCCAGATTCTTGCAAACCCCTCCCCAACACCAAGTCCTTGAATTCCAAACACCCCAACCCAAAATCCAAACCCCCCCCCCAAAAAAATGTTTTAAAAGTTTAAAAGAAGTTTTGGAAAAGCTTCAAAAATCACCAAAGTCTTCAAAAACCTCAAAAAAGGCTACCACACCACGTTCTATGGGTTGCTCCTCGAAGTCAAGTCGCAACTGTATTAACGGTGTTATGAAAAAGGAAACAAACTTGCAAGATGGTTTCGTTTTTCGTCATGCGAAGCAAGCCCATAGGGAAATTCGTCTTGCAAAGCAGCTCAAAAAACGGAAAACCCTTTCGTCTAGCAAGTTTTCCGTCTTGCGAGGCATTCGTCTTGCGGGGCACCACTGTATCACATCCACACCCAGTCTGGCATGTTTGGAAATACGATACAGATTTACTGAAATGAATTTTATTTCACACCGAATATAGGTTTGCTGAGACAGCAGTCTTGATTAAGCCAACATATATTGAAATAGAGGGTTGATGTGTTGGAAGGCCTCAAAACTCATTTCCCATGGTTTTAGCAGTGAGTGTAGTACAAGGCACCACTAGGGCTAGACAGATCATCTGAGAGTCACCTAGAAAGTACTCTGACAGGATTCCTACCAGCCGAAGATCAGGACAGTTGGGTACACTTGCCCCGGATCTTGGAGGACTAAGCTGGCTGACCCCCCCCCCCAGGGACCAGCTGCTTTTCTTTGAGTTCATAACTTTATTCTAACTCCCACCGTGGGGCCCAGACAAACTCTCCAGGAGCCTGCTACAAGCAATAGTGAAAATGGGAAAGTTAAGGGACCCCTGACCATTAGGTCCAGTCGTGACCGACTCTGGGGTTGCGGTGCTCATCTCGCTTTATTGGCTGAGGGAGCCGGCGTACAGCTTCCGGGTCATGTGGCCAGCATGAGTAAGCCGCTTCTGGCAAACCAGAGCAGCGCACGGAAACACTGTTTACCTTCCCGCCGGAGTGGTGCCTATTTATCTACTTGCACTTTGAGGGGCTTTCGAACTGCTAGGTTGGCAGGAGCAGGGACCGAACAACGGGAGCTCACCCTGTCACGGGGATTCGAACCGCCGACCTTCTGATTGGCAAGTCCTAGGCTCTGTGGTTTAACCCACAGCGCCACCCACGTCCCTAGGTGAAAATGGGAAGCAGCTAACAAAAACAGAATGGAAAACCCTTAAGGGAGTTCCAGAAAACAAGTTGAGCACTTTCAGCACAATTTAGTGGCACAAACTAGCGAGTGAAAATAGAAAAATATCCTTTTTCCACTTTAGCCGGTGGGCCAACCCAACATTTGGGTCTTCATTTAAACGCACACTGAACAACCCATAACACTTGTAACACAGAGTCTCGCGGCACCATAAAGACCAACAAATTTATTACGGCATATGTTTTCACGGACCACAATCCACTTCGTCAGATACGTAATATATAATCCTTCACGCATCTGATGAAATGCTTTAAGGTGCCACCAGTTGCTTAAGCTATAAAAGACTAATCCTAACCTTAGATTAAGACATTAAATCGTTTTTTTCTACCCTTAACCAAGCTATCTTTATCACACCCAAACATGCATAAAAGAATTCAGACAGCCAAATCAAACCCAAACACCAAATCCATTACCTTTTAACGTTTTTATCCCAATGGCACAAACAGCTCTAAAGTAAGTGAACTGAGTATCTGCTTAGATTTCTAAATTTTTCCAGAGCTGACAAACAACCTCGTCGCAATGACCTTACAAAACTAGTCATGAGTAAAAGTGGAACTTGAGGGTGTGTCTCCCCCCCCATCCCTTCCCTGCCCACTAGTATCTGTGTCAGAATTCTCGTTACATCACAATAAACACTTTGAACATATTAAAGCCTCATAAACAGCAAAACAAACACTGGGGTTTTCTGTGTAAAAAAAAAAAAGGTGCAACACTTAAGGGAACTTAATTTGCATGTATTTTTAGAAGGGACATGCCCTGTGTTTATATACACACAGCATAAAAAGACATGAGAGAGAAGCAAGGATAAAAATGGAGGCATAACGAGCGAGTGAACACAAAATATATAGCATGCTCTGTGGATGAGAGAGTAGTACCTATATAAAATGAAAAATGCCACATCATTGATTCCTGATGGAAATAAACCGAACTACTGTGTTTCAACACTGCTGCAGCACTGCAAACAGACATCTTAAAAACAAAATAATTTTAGGGGGGGTGAAAGGAAAGAGAGGGATTATCGATTAACGCTTTGGGGGCTGGGGGTTGAAAAGGAGTCATATCCAGCACTATTCATGCCATGTAACATTCTAACAAACAATAGGTTTTTTTTAAATAGTGCAATTTGACAGTTAAATATGGGGGGGGGGGGGATTAGGTGTGAGACTACAGATCAGATGAATGAGTTCATTCATCTCAGATTTAAATGTGGAACTTAACAGGACTGTCACCCAAACCAGCCCACACTGGACTCCAAAAAGTTTTTCGAAAACGGCTTCCTGGAACTAAACAATCCATAGCCCAATTCAAGCAAGGCACCGTAGGATGAAAACAACAGGTTATTTTTCTGTTTTACTGAAGATCCTGCTTGCAGCTAAACAACTGCTGTCAAAATTGTGCCTGCAACAAAATACTATAATATTTATTAAAATGCTTTTAAAAAGAAACTAAGTAGCTCGTAGCACTTTTTTAAAAAAATATGTGCTTGATATAGTGTTATGTTTACACATGTAATATAGCATCTGAACTGTTTACATAACAAGGAAAGAGGGTGTTTGGGGACATGCACAATGTGCAAACATTTCATTAAAGAGAATTTCATTTAAGTACCAGCAAATTAATCCAAACCTGAACCACCAACTGGTCCAAACTGAGGGATGCAATACTGTGGTGGTTAGCACTTTTTCATTTTCATAATATTTACCATAAAAATATAGAAACATTCCTACAAAATGTTCATTCAGCATCCATAGAATTAAATCCTATCACATGCACAAGAAGGTACACAATATTCAAGCCCCCAAATAATACTGATGCACTCTATAGTTCAAAGACCACTGACACATTAGGGCTAGGTCTTTTGATAAAGAGATCTTCGGCATATATGTATGTCCCCTACCATAACTAGAGACACTCGAAGATCTGAACATCTGGAATTTGGGTGGCAGAACATGGCTAGAGACTGCTGTCCGTTCTTGTATTCACTCTTCCAATTTGTCCAGTGGAGCCAGAGCTATATGACCTTCAGGGCAAAGGGAAAAACTAATCACTTTTCACACATTTTTGCCTGTGAAGGTGTCAGAAAATGTTAATTTATTTGCCTAGTGCAGGGGTCAGCAAACTTTTTCAACAGGGGGCTGGTCCACTGTCCCTCAGACCTTGTGGTGGACCAGACTATATTTTTTTTTGGGGGGGGGATGAATGAATTCTGATGCCCCACAAATAACCCAAAGATACATTTTAAATAAAAGCACACATTCTACTCATCTAAAAACACCAGGCAAGCCCCACAAATAACCCAGAGATGCATTTTAAATAAAAGGACACATTCTACTCGTGTAAAAACACGCTGATTCCCGGACCATCCGCGGGGCCGGATTTAGAAGGCGATTGGGCCGGATCCAGCCCCCAGGCTTTAGGTTGCCTACCCATGGCCTAGTGTAAGACATTTTGTGTCTATCGGGGCCAAAACAACAGCCCTAGATGTTAACCAGTCTGTTTTGCACATAAGCCAAACGACTCTTTTCAAAACAGACTTGTGAAACAAACTTATAGACATATTTCTAGAGAATTACTAATGTGGGCCATTTTCTGTAAAACGCCCCCTTTTTACAGATAACTGCCGACAGCTCTGCCTCATTGCTTGTGCGGCATTTCTGTGATGTGGAAAAGGATGCACTTACAACAGTAGATGAGAGAAGCACAAGTTGCTGAAAAAACCACATCATATATGAACATATAAAGGCCAGAATAGTGTGCAGGTACTTTGTGTACATATAAGAAAGGAACATATACACACACTTTGTGCTGTATCATGTATCATACCGGCAGTGATTTTAAAACATCTCCTGTTCTATAGGTCTCATATATTCAGATATTTACGCTCCCCGTTTTAGAGCAATGCTATTGCCAACTGCCAAGCGGGGGGGAAGTACACAAATCAAAATATGTTACCTTTGTTCAAACAATACTGCTGTTCATTATATAATAGAAACTGTCATACCTAATCTCTCAGGAACCTAGAAATAGTAGATTGTTGGGCCAGAGGTGATTTAAAATGGTTTGAGGCAAAACTGAAACATAGCATTTAAGTAAATCTTGCACAGGAACATAAGCACAATTGATGAACTTTTTGTATCATCTTCCACGTATATGAACTATCCAACACCGGGAAGACACAAGCGTTGTATATCCTACATGCCTTGAGGAAGGTGTGTTTTCCAATCCCTCCTGTTATCGAAGTGATGAATTTAAGTAACATTTAAAAAGAGAATTGGTGGAGAGTAACGACACTCAGTATTCAGCCTACTTGGAAGAACTCCCAGTTAAATTCTATTAAAATCTGTATGCAAAATGTTTCTACACTACACTATTTCAAGATTACAGCATAAATTTGTTTGATATTATCTACAATTGCGTGATAGGCACCGATTTGGGAATTGGAGTGCTTCCCAGTTTTAATTGGTAAAAAGAGATGCAAAACCAGATCATAATAAACATAACTGCTGCAGATTTGTGTGTGGAAAAAAATTGATTTAAATACAGAGAAGTACTGGATACCGAGAAAATTTATATAAAGCCTGATCTACAAATCAGTTAACGTGAAATGCTAAAATTAAAGCAGTTTTGCCTCACTGCCTTCAATGAGAGTGTATCAACTTAAATCATATACTTCATTACAAGTGCCTTGCCGATCCTGCTGTTATTATATATAAAATATATTAACAAAGAGTTGAATGTCTGCACTTCCATCTCATAGGAGTGGGTGATCAAAGGTTAATAACCATCTAAATTTATTTTATAGCCTAAAAGTAGTTGTACCAGCTTCCCCCACAAAAAAACCCTACATGTCAATCCTAAAATCAATATGAAGCTCTACTCACATGAGAATGAGTTTTCCCCCAAATGAGAATTAACATAAGCAGCCCAACAAAAGCCTTCTACAAATGAGAATATTCTCGAATAGAAAGTCGCAGAAATTAAAGTTCAAGAGCAAAACTAGGGTTAGAACTCCAGGGAGAGCTGACATTTTAAAAAGCAGTGCCATGAATTATAGCTCTCTACTTCTGGGTGGGGTACCCATCAAATGGGTGGAGTGCCTCCCCTAAAGGAAGGAAAAACTGGCACACACTAACTTGGCCTTTTGAAAGATTTTCTAATTTGCCAACAAATGAAGTCTCGCACCAACTTCACCCATGAAGCCTCTTGCCTAATCCAGTTGCAGACAAGATAGCTCAGGCTGGTGTGAAAAGCCCAACTGGGAGAATGGAAAGAGGAAACGTGATTGTGGAAGATGATAAAGCAAATAGGTTTTTAAAACCCCAACTTTTTTTTAAAAAAAAAAGTTAAATTACTGTCTTATGCAGCGTATGTTAATGGTCGACTGTTTCCTGTCTCAGTAGTTGTTCGACTTTCAAAAGAAGTTTAAAATAAGTAGCAACTTGGGGGGTGGGGAGAAAATGAATCAATTTATTTTAAATTGTGCTTGGTTGTTTTGGAACAGGCTGGTCACCCCTTTTGCCCATGCAGTTGTTTTTTCCATTGTCCTCCTCACATGTTTCTTGCTGTAGAATAACAGGTGTAAATTATTCTTTGACGTTGCTTAAAAGAAGAAGTAGTAGTACTAAACGGCCTGAGAGTAGCGATTATTAACTGAAATTAATACAGATTGATTAAAGAGGAGGGGCGAAAAGAGCCGTAACATTTTTAAAAAACTTTGTGGGGACACTTTCCTTTTTCTCAGCCAGTCTGAAGTTAGCATAACCTAAATTGCACCAGCATTCACAAAACGCATTCGGAGAAACGCAGCAAAGCTCAGCAGGAATGATTTTTTTTATTAAGAAAGAAAAAAAAACAAGAATAAAAATAGCTGCATCAACAGGGTCTTTCTTCTTCAGGCTTCAAGCCCGGTTTTACTTGAGTTCTTTTTTAAAAATGGCAGTTAGGCCACTAAAACCAATCCAGAACATTATTAAAAGTTAAAAGCTACCAATTACTTCTGTCTGTTCTTTTAAAGCAAAGTTTGGCATTACGTCAGTCGGTTTAAAGAAAACAAGAAAAAGAGGGAGAGAGCGCGTGCAAGAAAAGAGGGAGAGAAAGTTTCCTTCTTGAATAAATAAAACCACCAGGGGAAGGTGTCTAGCTTCTTGTAAAGGGTTTATAGCACTTTTTAAAAGAGCTAGGTACATTTTGAAAAATTAAAATATTTTTATCAACTAAATTTTGGGAGGGAAAGTAAACGTTAATCTGGTTTTGGGAGGGGGCAAAAAGTAATGGGAGAGGAAATCTTATTGATTTGCCTACAGTTTTGGAACTGGAGTATGTCTGTGCAAACACACAAAAAAACACTGATTGAATAGAACACGCAAGGAAAACCTCAGCACAGTTCATTTCCCCCCAATGGAAAGCGGTTGTTAGAATTTTACTTAAAACGTATCTCAACCGCTTAATATTTCAAAATCCCTAAGTGGCATGCAAAGAAATCTAACACATAACAGTATGACAGTATCATAAAAACAGAGGTACAAGCATAAAAACGGTCAAACAGTAATGTGAAGTAGTTTTTAATAATAATAATAATAATAATAATAATAATAACAACAACAACAACAACAACAACAACAACAACAACAACAACCCAACAGAAATCCAGTAATAAAAAGGTCCAGTCTTACGGGTCAAAGACAGCCTGGGCAAAAAGATATGCCTTCACAAGAAGTCTGAAGGAACTGATGGATGACGCTTCACATACGGCAGAGGGAAGGGGCAATGGCAGAAATCACCCTTTTTGGGATTACCATCCTGTGATATTATGTCGGCTGCAGTGTCACAAGCAGACTTTCCCCAGATGATCTTAAATGATCAGTTTAGCAAGGAACACGCAGCCCTCCCACGTTCCACATGCGTGCCTTGGAGTTTGTGCATGCATGTGTCTCCTTTCGGTTATCAATACTAACAAATGACATTCTTCAGGCAGGCTATTTTATGGGATGATTCACATCCTAGAACATACCCAACTCCGATGGGGAAATTATGCGACACTACAAAGCGCATTTTTGTTGAGCCATACGGAAAACCATGCTGAATTTGGGGCACGTGGTGAGGAAAGTCTCTTTAACATGTTATTCTCCCTCGCACACACAACATTGCCCCCATGTAACTTTATAAGCTAGCCACCATTTTTATGGACATCTCAGTGATTCATTCACACACAGAGACTACGGAAGAAGCTGCAAACCAGGCAACTGAACTAGTGGGAATGCGCAAGTGATGTTCAGGTGAGTGAGGCTTTCCAAATGATTCCAGGAACAATTGCTAACGATTTACAGGGTTCCCCCCACTCACACACACATACACACCAAGAAAAGAAATTCATATTCAATATCCCCGTGGAATACTGCCCAGTCGCACACTTCCCTTTAATTTTTCCGGCTGAAAAGTGGGGCATCGGGCCACACAGTTGCAAGCTATAACTGTAGACTATAATTTTAAATAATAGTTGGGGGAAACTTTTAGGACAACCATTGCTGCAGGCCGCTGACACCAACTTCCACAAACCCTTCTAAATAGATAGCTCCAAAGACACTTATATAAAGTAATGTGGATGTAAATCTAAAATTAAAACCCAGTTACACCTTTGGTAAATATTTAGAATACAGTGATTTAACTGTTTTAATAAACTGTAATGTGCCCACTATAAACTGGATCCCTGACTCACTTATTTGAACTAATAGAGTCCCATGTGCATTAATATACTCTACAATCATAAAGAATGGTATAAGATTATTCAGGTTTTTCAACAGAATTGGGATTAAACTGGTTTAAATTCAGCCATTTCAAATCTAGGTGAATTATGCAGATAATGAATCACTGCACTAGGATTTCTGGCACAATAAACCTAGCATAGGTTTACTCTAAAGGAAGCTCCACTGCATTCAATGGGGGATAATGCAATGCACATTTAACTGGGAGTAACTCCCATTGAACTTTATAGGACTTACTTCTGAGGAGACATACCTAGGTCTATGCTGTCAGGCTGAAATCTTATGCAGTTACCAGGAAAAGTTCCATTAAACTAAACCTTGTATCTGAGTAAACATGCATAGCATTGTGCTCTTAATCCTATTGAAGTTAATGGAACAGCTTTCCTTGCTTGTACGCACTTTTTTCAAAAGTTGTCAAAAGTCAATAAAACTAAACAACAATTGGGTTTCCTTCTCATCTTCCATTAAATTGAAAGTAATCACAGAACTATCAAAATTTGGGTGGAGGTTTTAAACTGTCACAGCTAAGTCATAACTCTGTTGTAACAATATATAAGGAGGAAGTTCAGAAAGCATAATACAGATTTTAAAAATATCCCCCTTTTAAAAGTGTGTGTGCACGTACACTCACAGCTTAGAATAAAACGTATATTTAGGAACAGACAAATATCAATACCTTATTCAGTGGTATTAATAAGAAAAACCGTAATTATTAGCTGTTAAGAGAGTCGAATCAGTGGATCAATCAAGTGAAGGTTAAGTTGATTAACTGATATCGTGATGCATTAAATCTGTGGGGCTGAAAATTGTTTTTGTTTGTTTTAATCCTGCTTTCACTATGCTACTGAAATAAGAAATGAAAAGGAAAATATTAAAGATGATCCTTCTTTCTAACAAGTGGAAGCTGTCTTCCAACATATCAGAAAATTGCAAATATGCAGGTGTCTTGGAAATATGCAACTGTTAACCAAAGAGTTAACTAATCAGTTAAAAGGTAGATAATTAATCACATGAAATTATTTAGCTGACTGACAGCAATACTAATAGTTGATAATAGCTACCAACACCTGAAAAAGGCAACCCCTAGACTTCCATTTAACCTGAGAACCTCAAAAGGTTGAAACTCACCAACAAAGACTTTCCTGTGTTTTTAGAGGGGCGGGGGCGGGAAATACAGTTGTATATTTGAATTACTCACGTTGTGAATTGCGAGGTGCAATACTTGGGACAGAAAACTCTGCATTTATGGTTACCCAATACTGCCAAAAATACAAATCTAAACTACCTTACTAGTTGTCTTGAGGAAACTAAATTAAGCAAAGGCAAACAGCAAATGGAAAGTTGTCAGTCTGCTGGAATGAATAGCTTCATTTTACACACAAACCAAAAATCTGAATATCAGAATATATCGCTGTCCAGAGCCAATGCTTTAACCAACAGCCTGATCCCAAAAACATTACGGCAAAAGTTACGTTTCACTGAATTCGGTGTGGAACTTAAATCCACCCATGACCATAGCCCACAGGTTTGTTACAAGAGAAAGCACATTGAAAACGTCACCAATTCCCACTTGGTTTATCTGTAAACAGAGAATTACTTTTTTTCAGATTCCCAACCTGACATGTTAGAATACGTTTAACTATGAACTTCCATGAATATTTTGCCATAAACTTTTAAACAACGTTTAGTTTGGTGCATTCAGAAACGACAATTGAGATTGTCAACTGTAGCTACAGGTAAGATCTGTAGCTACGCAAATAAAGTCTATTGATTGATTATTACTTAAGAATTGTCAAATATCGATAGGTCAACAGTATATATATCCAAACACATACAAAACAAACTCTGAAGCTTTCACTGGTTATTCCGTGCAAAAGTAATGGTGATACCCATGCTTTTCACTTTCATCAATATTTTTAAAGAAACTTTTGAAATTATTAACTTGTGCACACTTCTACCTTTCATAAGGTGAAGGTCACTTTCAAATGGCCACACAAAGCATAGAATCATAGATAGCAAACTATCTTTGAACCACAAGAGCAAGAAGGAAGTAGTCATTGAGACCTTAAGGACTGAAAAACTTAAGACACTCCTTAATGGTTTCAATCAACAAAATATTGTCTGAATGCTGAAATCTAATGAGCAGCCACTGTCAGAAGCTCTTCAACAATTTTGCTTTTACTGTCTTTAATGAGCAGAGCTGCAGCACGCAAGCGGTCTATATGTATACAGGCACATTCTTCAAGCACAGCAGATATGGTACATTCATTAAGGCTGAAACACTGCACATTTACTTTGAAGTAAATCAGTAAACTCAGTGGAACTTACTTAGACTCTTAGAACTTCATAGGAATAAACAAAATAATTAAGTACCTCGTGCTGATACACACACACGTTAAAATAACAGTGTTATTTACAGTTAGAAACTATACACAGTGCTATTCCACAAATACTTGGAAAAGCTATTGTTTCCTTTATGAGATAAAGGCATTTTTAAAAGGCATTCTAAGGAAAGTAATGGCTAAACTGGCTCACTGAAGCCTTAGATCAGAGTTCTGCAAGTGCTTACTTTGAGCAAGGAATTTGAATGTCATCAAACTACTCTAGAGCAAATCCTTGCCATAACAGCTTATACTTCACAAATGAAAACATATATGTTGAGGCTCAAACACCTCAAAACTATACCTGCAAGGTTTTTAGTGGGGGCAATTACGATGCGATACCTTTATAAGAATAAGATCTACCATTTGATTATTGATTTAAACCTCCAAAATGTATTTTGTGTAGTGAAGTTTTTAGCTCTGTCTTCAGTATATTTTATTGCTATCTGATCTACCTGAGATCACCTCCTAATCCAAGAAATGTAGTCTGAAAATTACCAGAAAACTATCACAAGCTGGCTTTAAGATATATCTTTAAAAAAAAACAGTCTCCCTAAAAGGTGATGTTATATTCTTATTACTATTGTCCACAACACCCAGAAGTAGCATAGTAAGCTGAGGACTACATTTCCTCCTCTTGGAGACAGCTCTAAACTTAATCATCTCCCTTTTGATTACGAATATGGCACTGATGGTTTTGAGGATTTCTATGAAGCTAATGGTTGGTGATGTGTCCTCTATAATACACAGCTTAACCAACTTTTACATCTTTTTAAAAAGAAGGAAACAGAAAGGCCTTTATGTCTTCTTTTAAAGCGGGGAAAGTGAAGTGCTCCATTTGTTTGGATTAGCTATATTTGTAACAAACTTTCACTACAGTTGTAAAAAAAAAACCAAAAAAAAAACCCCTTGCAAAATGTTGATATCATTTCCAGACGGCTTTGTCAGCTTCACGATTTACAGGAAATAGTTGGTGTTCTCATGAAAGCCCTGCATTTACATCCATGAGCAATGGGACTTGTAAAAAAAAAAAGTTTGTTTTTTTAAAATTAAAAAACAAATCTTCCTTTAGAGTTTGCTTTTCCTAAGATTCTAATTTGTCACTCTGGTGAAAATGCTTGAAAAGCTTTCTCACCTAATGGACTATTGTGAAGATGAGGACAAGCTGCGCCTTCTCTTCAGAAAGGACAACTGTAAACTTAATTCCTTGTTTGTCCCATTCAGGAACTAACTTTTACCAATGAATTGCACTTTACCATTTGTAACACTTGCCTTTTGTGTGTGTGTGTAATATTTAAAACCACGAATGCCAAGAGAAGAGCAAATGAACTCTTCCAACAGCAACGTAGTGGAAGAGTCTGTTAAATATGTTTAAATAAAAAGGAAGAAGAAAACGCAAGTCCCACCCAAAAGTCTGGATTCCCATCCTATCATTATTATTTACTATGATCCTTAGCAAGCAGGAGCATTCACAAGGAGCTCACGTATTCACACACAAAATAGCTGTCCACTAGAATGTTGATTCCCCAATTCCCACTTGCACTTTTTCCTCAACTGTATTTTTTCCAACTTTGTTACAGTACTTCCTGCTCATTGGCAAAAGGATGAATGGAAAGAAGGTTCCTTATGAGTCCTCGTGTTTACTCCATCACTTGGCCTCTGACTTTCTTTTTCTTTTTCTTTCCTTCCTTCTCTTTCAGTCAATGAAATTTAGAAGGTTGACATTTGCGGATTGGGGAAAAAACATAGCAACTTACATTGATATGTACGTACTTTGGTTCTCTCAATCTTTTTTAAAAAAAGTTGCTAAAGGCACCGAAGCCTTAAATAACACATTGTTTACCGGAAAGTGGTTTAAAATAAAAATAAAAGGAATGCACTAACTCAAACCTACCGAAACATCAGAGGAAAATTCTCCTGAACAACAGAGCACAAGTCGACCCTGGGAAGTGCTAGTGAAATCTAGCAAGCGTCCCTTTATGATCAAAGGCAGAGATTAGAGAAAGGGAGGGGGAAAGACCTATGGGGTAGAAAGTGTCAAGTTTGCACAGTACCCCTTAACCCCCCCCCCAAAAAAAGGGGGGGCCGAGAGCTTCTTCCTGGAGCTTTTAATAACAAACCATCCCACTTGCCCTCCCCTCGGTATGTTTATCCCAAGTTACTATCAGCACAACTGCAATCTTTCCTTCTTAAAGTATTAGGAAGTTTCCACCTCTCCATTCATTCAGTCCTTGGGTGGGGGGAAAATCTGCCACATGGATCTCAAGTGTAAGCAAATTATTGCTGCGGGGGGGGGGTCTGAAAATTAAACGAAGTAACTTGTAGGAACTCAGAGAGCTGAACAGGGGTCCTGGCCTTTCAAGGGAAAAAGTTTTAAACTCATTTAAAAGATGCCGTCCCTACCACCACCACCACATCACCTTTTCTTTTGCTGGGGGGTGTCGGTGGTAAGAGACCAGGAGAGAGTGCTCCCCTTCCCCATCTCCTAAACGCATAACGCAACACCCATCACACTTCTCTCCCCATCCACCAAGTTACACACACATAACGCAAAAAATAATAATAATAAAGTTTCCTCCCTCCCCCCCCACCCCGAACTTACTACTTTTCATGATGGTCTCCCTCTTGAAAGTGGATTTTTGTCACAGTCCCCATTCTTCCCTTTTCTTCTATCCTTCTAAAAGAAAGCAATTTCCTCTGGGAACAAATCACAAAGGTGCCAAAACTCTGGAGGGTCTCTGCACTCTCTCTGGGTGCAAGATTGGCAAAACTTTTCTTTTTAAGAATATCTCTGGGCTTTCTTCTTCTCCTCCAGCCCTCCTTTCCTTTCCTACATTTGAGGGGGGGGGGTTGGAGGAATTAAATCAAAGCTATGCACGTAGGAAGGGAGGGGAGTCAGGAAAGACACCGGCAGCTTTAGAAGTTCTTTTCGGGTGGGGGGCGGGAGAGAGGGAGCGCAAGGGGGAAGGGCTTCCCTTTTTTCCCCCTTCTCTCCTCGGCTGCTGAACTTGACCCCCGCTGACTCCACCACCAACAGGGCTACTGCAAGTTTTCAAGTCGCCCATTTCCCAAGCATCAACACATGGTTTTGACCCACAAAAGCCAGGCCAAGCAGAGAGGGAGGGAGGTTTTATTTTTTTAAAAAAATGCAAAAAATATTTTTATATTAAAAAAAAACCTCCATGCACTTCTACTTCTTCTTTTGCACTATTTTACAACACCCCTTCTTTACAACACCACCAAACTCGCCCCCCTCTTTCCAACGCACCCTGGATTCGGAGCTCTGATTTCTCATTGCGCACGCAGACATAACGCACACGCGATATACCATTTGGAGAATATCCTTTTTTATATATATATAAATAAATAAATTAAGAAAAACCAGAGTCACATACGCAGTGATCGCCAGAAGCAGGAAAGGATTTGCGCGCAACCGGCCCCCCACTCCCCTCCCCTCGTCTTCCTCCTCCCCCCCACCTCCGATCTCCACCTCTCCTGCCCTCCCCAACAAACCACACACACACACAAAACACAGCCCCTGATGTTGTTCTTTTCCAAACCAGCCCCCCACCTCCCCACAGGCCCGGTTCTTTAACATCTCCCACCGCCGCCGCCACCACCACTTACCTGTTGATTAATCAGCAGTAATAATAATAATAATAACCGGAGCAGCTTGAAAGATGGTGGAACTGTCGCTTGAGCCATGAACCGTCTTTCTGTTGTTTGCAACAGAGTTGATCTTGGATTATTTTGGAAGAGGTGGAAAGCGGGGATGGGGGGGGTAAGAGAGAGAGAGAGAAAGAGAGAGAGAAGGAAGGAGGAGGGGGGAAGAGAAAGGAGGAGGAAGACAGAGAGAGAGAGGGAGAAGCGGGGGTTAAAAGCAGGAAGAAAAAGAAGGGGAGGGAGAAAGAGAGAGGGGAAAATAAAGATTTGCTTTTACAACCCCCCCCCTTCTCGCCCCCTCTGCTGATGGGGAGAGAGAGAGAGAAAGGGGGAAGCGCAAAGGAGGACCTGAATCTGTCTGGTTATGTTTATGAAAAAGGAAAGAGAGAGGGAGAGAGAGAGCCTGGCTTCTAGTGGCACAAACAAGCCCCAAAAAAGGAGGAGGAGGAGGAGAGGCGAGGAGGCTTTTGGAGATTGCAAGGAGATCAGCTCTTTATCAGAAATGTTATCGCTTGTCAGGACCTCAGTCTCCGAGCATTACGTCAGTTTCAAGACACCAACACTATTAATATCAAAGGGAGCCTTAGCGAGAGAAAAGCGCCACCCCAGACGGAGAGCCCTTAAAGAGACAGTGCAGGCGTCCCCTCTCGCCGCTGCCGGCCTTAGCCCGGCCTCCTCCTCCTCCTCCGGCGGCTCCTCCTCCTCCGTCTCCTCTCGCTCGCGCAATTCGCAGCAGCGGCGGCGGCAGCGGCAGCCCCACGAGGCGAAGGCGGCCGGGGAAGAATCACATCATTCACACGTCTTTGCCCCTGACGGCCGGGGCGGGGAGAGGAGAGGGAAGCGGGGTGGGGGAGTGGGTTTCACTTTTGCAAAAGGAGGGAGACTTTATCCTCGTCCCCCCCCCCAAAAAAAAAACCCTCCTCATTTTTTAAAAGGAAAGAAAAAGAAATGCCCCGCACAGGAAGTTTTCAGAGAAGCTTTTGCACCCAGTCAGCCCACTGGCTGCCTCAATGCTGGCAGAGGCTCTACGGTTGTTTAAAATTGGGGGGGGGGTGTTGTTCCCTACCTGGAGATGCCAGGAATTGAACTTGCAGTGCGAAAGAGCTGCCCCTGGTTTTGCATGGGGATGGGGTGGGGGCTTGTCTAGGGCTGGTGCAAGTTTGGGAGCTCACCTTTCCACAGGAGGGATCAGATCCTCAGCTGCCTGCCTTGGGAAAGATGGATTTGGAAAAGTCACAGCATGAAAAAGAGCCTGCATGCAATTTTATGGTTGGAAGTCCCTTGCTCTGTGGGGGAAAGAGAGAGACTTAGGAAAACATCTAACAGCCCAAATCGAGAGTTGGTTAGTGGTGCAAGTAACTTTCATTTGCTTGTTTTTCATATTAGGTCATTTCTTTTTCATGCAACCCTAAGCAAGACGCCGCATGAACAGCAGTGCCGAGCCCCTGAAGGGTTTTATCATATAGGTGGTGTACAGTTATATACAGTATGCTCTCGTATGGAAACTTCTAATTAACAAAAGTCAGATTCCCTATACTGTAAATTACCAACCGTCTATGACATTTTTTTAAAAAAAATCCTCTAAGGAAAATTTCTTGGTGAAACAATTTTCAATGTAAAACAAGGAGGTGCCTAAAGAAGGCAAACATTTGTGGGACACTTGTAGAACCCTTCCCCCCCCATAGATTACTTGCTGTGGTGTTCTTCCCCTTTGTAATACATTTTAAATTGGCTTCAGACTTCAAGCAGTCGCAATCTAGTTTATTCTCGCTCCTAGTAAGAGATTATCCAGCCAGGAAGCATGAAAAAGCTAATTATTAGCTAGACATAAAGTTATTTCGCACAAAATACGTTTCACTTCATATACAATGTTTCCCTGAAAAGTGTCCTTTTGGTGGTGGGGAGGGGGCGCACAATGCAACTAAAATATTTCAATTTAGCAAACAAAGCAAAAATTAATTTGAAATAAACCAAGGCCTGTTTTGCTAGATTAATCGTTTGCTTATCTTTCGTATAATATACTGGAAGATGTGTAAACTAACTCATTAATTCATATTCCTCCACCACCCACCCCACAAGCTTACTTAGGTTCTTTTGTAGGTTTTGTCTGATAAGCACTTCATGAATACGAATGCAATAATTCACAGGCAAGAGGTGAACTTGTGAGGTAAGTAAAATGTAGTTGCTTTATCTGACATATACCATGTTACTTTAAAGAGGGAGAGGAGAATCATTACACGATGTGGAGGACTGATTATATACTCCATCACCAGAAATTCAGTTGGGAAAGCTAAGAAAGGTAATACTCATATCTGTGGTGGAATTTAAAGTTACCAAGGACTATTTGCATTTTTAATGGTGGAATAATTTACTGTAGTACATTGCTAATATCTACTATAAGCACTCTTTGGGGAAGCAAGGTCTGCACGTTTTATTTTATTAAGCTCTAAATCCGATTGCTGAAGAAATTTTAGACAGAGACAATGTCTGGAATAATTTACGCAAACAAGGACTGGCGTTCATTTTTCCATCAATAAGGTTTTAGACGACTCTAGAATACTTAGTTTAAACTAAACAAAGTCTTGTCTCTAGGTAACTTGCGACCCAACATGCAAGTAAGTTAATCTGGTAGCATCATGTTAGGTTCAGGAATATGAATCAGGTGAAGCAGTAGGTCCCTTGGGTTAACTGGGTCATGGGTTCGACTGCGAGGGAGCAAACTGAATATGCCTGAACAAGCTTGTCAGCTGGCACTGTGAATGGAAAGTATAAAACAAAAAATAGAGGTGATTGCTTCTTACATGCCCCTGGCACTGATAGAATCAGGCTTTACAAAAATGAATTCTGTTCCCTTTCATGTGGACTTCAGTATCATCACAAGGTGATTTTGAAAAAGAAATTCTAACAAAGGTTCAAACAGCTCAGTCTGTAACTTTGTCCCCAATTTCCCCAGATGTGAATTCACTTAAAACTATTGTGTAAAATTACTGATAACTAACGCATCTTACCATAAGCACAAACTTTTTGAAATGATGCACGTATCCTTTCCAACATATCACTCGGACAATAACTCCTAAGGATTTACATGGCCAGGTTAAAAAATGAAATGCTAGAATGATCCCCACCCAACACACACATCTCTACTTCATAAATAGTAAGGCCAAGCTGTATTATTTTCCAATAGGAAAATCCTGGAAAAACTGTATTAGCAAAGCACCTCTAAAATAGTCTGTCTGACATCTACAGCATTTTCCCTTAAAATAAACCAAATATCAAAAACAGGCTAATTAATAAGCAGCTAAAGTTAACTGGGAAAAGAGCCACAAAGAACTTGATAAAAGCAAAAACAAAACAAAGATGCAGCAAAGTGTTTTGGGTTATCTTTTTCCACAAGCAAAGTTATTTATTTATGAAAAAATTTACGGAGAAAATTTCTACCTCATGCTCAAGGCTTTAGCACATGCTTCTGATTGGCACAATATGTGGATACACAAAGGGCCTCATGAGGTCCATTTAGTTAGCCTAAAATAAATATTTCCAACTCATTCTTGAGCTCAAATAATTGCTTGATTGTAACTTCTAATATGCATGGGTCAGTTATTCTATTGTTTCTTTCAAGTACTTGTCCATCTGTTTTTGAGACCCTAAACATCTAAATTATATAAATTACATAAAGCGAGATACTGAAGGGTCTTTTTTATTCTGCTGTCCAGTACTGTCAAGCACATCTATTTTGTTTGTTTGCTTTAATTAACAGACTATTTGTTTTCTTTGAAACCAGGTTACCCACAAAGTGAGACACTTTTTGCGGCAGGAATTGCAAAAGGTGTGGGTGACTTATAATGAATATAAACATTGATCAGTTCATCCAGCCAGATTTATAAAGTCCCCCCCCCCTTCTACGGGAAGGGGGTGGGGGTGGAAACCACAAAAAGATTTAAACTGAGGTACAGCCCAGCCAAATTTAAGCATTTCCCCAGTTCCACTGCTTTCAACGAGAGTTATGCATCAGTTTAATTTTAGCCACATTGAAATCAACGAAACTAGTTTCTTAACTCTTATTCCGCACTGAGACAAAATAGAAAGACCAGTGACGGTTACATCTTGAAAGAAAACAGCATAGCTGCCTTTGTTTATCAAGATGAAACAGCGTGCCATCTATGCCTTTATTGTTTAATGCTGAGGAGGAGGGGTGGTTTTTTTTCTCTCTCATCTTCTTGTAGTTTATTCAACATAGATACAGGGAAGGATTAGCAGTTAAGCACAAGCAAACGTGTTTTACAATTTCAACCTTTTAGTGCATAACTTCCTTACTTAAACTACTAGAGCCTATAATCACAACGATTTTACCTGATGGAACACGTTTTTCAGAAATATAATCCAACTGTTTATCCTAACATGTCATAAATTGCAATTCTCCCCAAAAGCCTGTAAGACTGACATCCATCGCTCTTAAAACGCCTATTGCCTTTGCAGACACATCATCAACAAAGGATTTCTCCATTATTATTCCCCAACTTAGTTAAATACGAGTTCTGAGGTTGCCTTTGCTCAACACACGATTGTCCCGAAGGCCATTTTGAGGTCATCCGTGTTCACATCAGGCACATGACAACCACACAGTGAGTTGACTGTTGGGTGGCAGATGAGGAAAAAAAATCCTGGAACCTGTCCAGGCCCAATTTTATGTGTGAAAGTTCTGTAAAATTTTGCTTTATTGTCTCCCTTAATTAGGATTTATGAGGAGCATTTCCTGAAGTGTCACAGTGTTGTGTTGCAACGTTCTTGGGAATTTAAACACCATCACTGGCAAAGTGGCAGGCAGTTGGGCCACCTGATTGCAGTGTGCATCCAGGGTGACATGAATCTCTCAACAGCATTTTGGTAGAGAGCTTGAGAGTTGCTCCTGTTCAACAGGCAGGGCCCCTGAATTCGATGCTGAGGATCCCCTTGAGGAGATTGATACCTGACAAAGAGCCCAGGCTTTCCATGATGCTGTAAACATCACCAAAAAAAAAACCCACCTTCCTTCTGTCCTCATAGAATCATAGAGTTGGAAGAGACCACAAGGGCCATCGAGTCCAACCCCCTGCCAAGCAGGAAACACCATCAGAGAACTCCTAACATATGGTTGTCAAGCCTCTGCTTAAAGACCTCCAAAGAAGGAGACTCCACCACACTCCTTGGCAGCAAATTCCACTGTCGAACAGCTCTTACTGTCAGGAAGTTCTTCCTAATGTTTAGGTGGAATCTTCTTTCTTGTAGTTTGGATCCATTGCTCCGTGTCCGCTTCTCTGGAGCAGCAGAAAACAACCTTTCTCCCTCCTCTATATGACATCCTTTTATATATTTGAACATGGCTATCATATCACCCCTTAACCTCCTCTTCTCCAGGCTAAACATGCCCAGCTCCCTCAGCCGTTCCTCATAAGGCATCGTTTCCAGGCCTTTGACCATTTTGGTTGCCCTCCTCTGGACACGTTCCAGTTTGTCAGTGTCCTTCTTGAACTGTGGTGCCCAGAACTGGACACAGTACTCCAGGTGAGGTCTGACCAGAGCAGAATATAGTGGCACTATTACTTCCCTTGATCTAGATGCTATACTCCTATTGATGCAGCTTTAATCTTCCAACATTCAGAGTTTCTGATGACTCTAGTTTCTAGTATTACGACCAAGGTAGAAAAAGTTCCCTATCTACTTTGTTGTTCTTGTGAGCTCGCCAGAGGCATCCGACTCTCCTCTGTTAGAAATGGGTTGCAGGGCAAGATGAATCTTTGGTCTGATCTGTTCTTCCATTCTGATAAGACGATGGCAACAACACAGAGGGATGCATTTCATATGTGAATTAGCCAACAGGCAGAACTTTCTGATCTGCCAGGCATCAAGTGCTTAGTAATCAAATAATAAACAAAGGTATGGGTGCATATATATTTTTAGTCAGGCCGAAGGAAAATTACATTAAATATTAGGATGAACTGTTCTGATAATGTAAGCGGCAGCAGAAACGGCTGACTGGCTATGGAATAAATTTGTCAGTTTAAATTCTAAGCCAGAACACTTTTAGTAGAGAATATTTTTATTACTAATAATAACTATTGTTATTATTTGGACATTAATTTAGTAGCTGAGGATACTGTGCAGTTGTTTGAGCAGTTATTAAACAAAGTGACATATAGGATTAATACTGTGAATTGTCAAGATCCTGAGGATTCTGCATCTTAAATTGCATAGGCAGAGGCAGACTGTATTTCAACTCTGGACTGGGCCATGAAACTCACTGGATGGCCTTGGGCCAGTCACTGTCTCTCAGCCTAACCAACCTCCTGAAGGCAAAATTAGTTCACTCTTTGCAGATATGCCACCTTCGACTCTTTTGCAGCTATGTAATAAATGTGTATGCAGTGCAATCTTGTGCATGTCTATTCAGAACAAGTCCTCCCTAAACTCCATGTGGATTTCTCCCAGATGCCTGTGTGTAGAAAAGCAATCTTAATTAATTAAAGGAATAAATTGCACTTTTCTTTCCTCCGGAACCATCAGTAGACTTTTGGCTTCTGTTCTGCACATTAGGTGGCAAACCTCTCTCAATTATTGATTCATTTATATGGATCTATAGCACACAGACCATGCAATTCCAGGTCAGGTTATATGCAGTTTAATATAGCAAATATTGTTTGTCTAATGCAAACAAACCAGGACTTCTCAACATCTGGTTTTGAACTACAACTCCTGTTCACCCTAACCAGTGTAGTCGTTGGTCAGGGATGATGGGAGCTATATCTTCTCAGCTTAGAGAAGACTGCACTAAAACACAAAACAAAATGTGTAAAACAGCAAAAGCAAATCGGCAATGATACTGCAGAATTAGTGCTGGTGGATAATTCTGATCTTGTCCCAACTCCCTAAAAGAAGGCCTGCGCAAAAAAAGGATTGTCTTGAATCACCACCAATACATGCACAATTATGGGGCCAGGCACACCTTGAAGGGGAGGGCTTTCCACTGCAAAGGAGGTCCTCTCATGAACCATCACCCCATGAACTTCACAGCATGGCAGATCTAACAGCAGTGCCTCTCCTGCAGGCAAGTCTATATGGGAAAGTCAATTGCTATATTGTACTATTCACTGAGCCAGTACAAAGGCAAAATGTACTGGTAAATAACTAATTTTATTGAAGGATCACTTTGTGAGGGGGGGTCAAGAACTTTTTCCCATCTGAGAGCCACACTGCCTCCTGGGCAACCTTCAGAGGGCCACATGTCAATGGTAGGTGTGGCTAGAGGCAAAAACAAGCTGAGCATTGAATGTGAATGTTACCTTTGTACAGTAGCCTATTTCTACACACACACATCCCTCTGCATCCTCCACACAGACAAGCAAGAAGCATTGTTAGAGTTCAAGGACAAATTCCAGCCAGACAAAGAAGATTGTGACTTGGAGAGGGTGTGTGGCTTAGATAAATCCACTACGCTAAGGCTGAGGTTCTCACTCTTAGGATAGGAGGTAACACACTAGGGTCATCACATTATTACTGTTTCCGTTCTATTGTGTTGGCAGAAGGCAGCCAGCTGGCACTCAGTTTGCCTTGGAGTGTTCCACTGCTGATCCCTATTCCAAAATATTTGACCTGACCAAAATGTTTCTAAAACTATGAAACCAGAAGATGCAAGGCTCTGATAAGAATACACTTTGAGACGCAAGAGGTTTAGGAAATGGTGCTATTCCAGTTTCAACATATATATTGTAGGGCATCCAACAGGAAATAGTCTCCCCCAGTCCCAGACCACATTCGTATTTTTATTTTATTTTATTTTTATACCACACTTTTCCCCATGGGAGCCCATGTGCTGAGCTGCATAAAAAGCCAATCTATGCAATAAAAACTTACTTAAAATACATCCTTTAAAACTTAATACAAATAATACCAGCAACTGAGATTATGATAGACCAGAATTCTCCAGCCTGTTTTCTGGATGTTTGCTGCTGCAAAACTCCCAACAGATCCAGCCAGACCCAACCCAACGACTTCCCAATGTTTTGGTTTACAGCTTCCATCAGCCTCAGTCATTGCAGCTGAACCCTAGGTTGGCGAATGCTGCAATACAGAAGAGATAGAAATTTGGGTAAACAAAATATGACCTCCATCTGGCTGAGCACCAACAATACATGAGACGGATACACTATCCTGGGGCGGGATTCCACAAATGGGGTGTTGCCATGGAGAAGATCATGTCTTGAGTCACCACCCGAAATGCCACCCTCATCCGTGGCACCAACACAACTACTGAGCAACTCACAAAGTATTTGAAATTTATAACATAGGTTAGATAGTTTGCCCTATTCCACCATTTTCTTGTAGGTATTTCCAATGCATAATAAAGGATTAAAACACCAAAGGATCTTCCCATGTTATGATCATGTCTTTGAATAAACAGAGGTCCTTCGTAGCTGATCCTGCTAACTGGTAACTTTTTTCCACAAGTGAAAACCCTACTCCAAAATTACAAGGAATGTCAATTCAATGCTGTACCATTTTTCCTTAGGGCTCACTTATTTAAAACATTTTTATCTCCCACAAGGCAAATAAAGGGTCCCAGAGTGACTTGCAAATGTCAGTGATAAGAGACTCAATTCCCAGAGGCTTCCAGTCTAAACAACATGACAGAAAAGATACGGGACTGGGGGAACCAGAGAACTATTTCTTAGTTACAGAGTTCTCATGATGACCTTCTGGGATGGAAATAATTTAAGGAGAGGAGCAGCCAAAAGTTCCTGGTCTTTCAGCAGAGCTAACCTGAAATCCCATCTCTCTCCCTCTCCTTTAGCCTGAAGAAATGGCTACTGATGATAGCTGGGGGAGGAACCTGAGAGACAGGTTCAACAATGCATCCGGTCTAATTTTTGCTCAGTGAGGGTCATGTCCTTGTAAAGATGCACAGAATAGGATCTCTGGCTGGCAATTATGTCATGCAGGCCATCATTGGACAACATAGGAAATTTCTCCTCTTGGAGATTATCATAGAATCATAGAGTTGGCAGAGACCACAAGGGCCATCGAGTCCAACCCCATGCCAAGCAGGAAAAATTAGATTAGATTAGGCAGGAACTGAGTTTTTGGTGCTTCCAGGGTGCTATAAAAACTTAGCTATTTGGCTCAGGCATTTCCAGACTGTATGGCCAGTTTTCAGCACCCTGACTGCTGTAATTGATAATATTTTACTGATATGGTTTTTACAGATAGGTTTAAGATTTGATATTATGTGTCTGGCTTGGGGAGGGTTTTTTTGTTTTTGTTTTTCGCTTGTAAACCACTTTGGTACTCTCTAGAGTAAAAGATGGTATATAAATAGTAAATACAGGGGGGAAAAGTTATTCTGGCAATATCTATCTGCTATCATAAGCAAATTTTCGAAGTCCATCTAGACCTTTTTTAAAAAAAGTTTACTATTAAAATGCACAATTGTTTCCAGATCATAATTTTTAACTGGATTTTTAAAATGTTTGCATCGTTTTTAGAAATGAAGCTGATTTCATGGTTTATACACTTTTTTATTTATGGTTTTCACTGTTTATAATTGTGTATTTTTAAGTTTTATAAACAAACTTCATTAAATCTCATGTACACGCATTCAATAACTACAAAAGATAAACTCCATATAATAAATACATTATAAATGTTATAATTAATGTTATATCACATAGAAAAAACTGCCGTTCAAAATTTATGTTATATTTATTTTTCATAAATTCAATAAGGTTTCATTTATCTCTCATATTTTCTCTTTCTTGTGTGCCTTCTTTTACTCTAATCAATTTCATAAGCTCAAACATTGTTACCCCCACAAATTTTTGGTCAACCACTCTTTCACTGTTGGTGGTAACCTATTTTTCCTTTTTTGTGTGCAGCTAGCATGCAAGGAAGTACTATTAAATTCCATATTAAATCCTTATGGTTTATTTGTGTCTCTAAATGCCTTAATAAAATTATCAGGGGTCCAATGGTAAAATGTAATATGTTATTAATGATATTATCTTTACTACCTCTCCCCAAATGATTTAAACTATTGCACAGGTCCACCAAATATGTCCCATATCCTTTTTTAAATATCCACTTCGCCAACCCTTTCCATCACACATTTTAATGCTTATATTGTTTTGATATTTGGAACTGTTTTTAATTGTTTTTACGCCGTTGTTTTATGGTTGTAAACGTTTCATAAATGTATATTTGATTGTAACCCATACTGGGACCTTATGGTAAAAGGTGGAGAAGAGATGTTAAATGTTTTAAATTATTTGAAATTTGCAATTATTTAACATAATTTTATTCTTTTTCTTGGCAAGGCTCCCGTGTCTTTTAACAGCAACTTGACAGAGAGACAAGAGAAACGTTTCCTGGAGTGATGGAGAAAAGCAGAAACAGTAAAATAAAATAAAAATATGTTAACAACCCTAGGCATGTACACACCCCTTAGAAACCTAGGAAGCTGACTTATATTGAGTTGGACCCAGTGCTTTTTTCTGGGGGGTGGAACGCAGGGGGGCGCATACCCCTTAACATTTTGTGATCTAACGGGAGAAGAAACTAAAATTCTTTAAAAAAATTAGTTTATTCTCTAGCACGGTGAATCGTCACGGTGAATGAGAGTACCCCTAAACTTTTTCTTTTAGGAAAAAAAGGACTGGTTGGGTCAATAGTCAATTTAGCTCAGTATTGTCTACAATGACTGTCAGCAAGCAGCTCAGGGCTTCAGGCAATGGAGTGGCATTAGTAGACAGTGGGGTGGGGCAGTGGTGACTTCCAGCGGCCAGTCTTGTCCACCCCCCAACCCTCCCAGTAGGTAGGAACATCATGATCAACCACAGGTCAAGGGAATGCCACACAACACGGCCCACTACAGTCTCCTTGCCTTGCCAAGAGATGCTGTGGATTGAACCTAGGACCATCTGCTCTACTACAGTGGTACCTCGGGTTACAGACGCTTCAGGTTACAGACTCCGCTAACCCAGAAATAGTACCTTGGGTTAAGAATTTGCCTCAGAATAAGAACAGAAATCGTGTGGCAGCGGGAAGCCCCATTAGCTAAAGTGGTGCTTCAGGTTAAGAACAGTTTCAGGTTAAGAACGGACCTCCAGAACGAGGTACAACTGTACTGAGCTATGGCCCTTCACAAAATGCTTGCTTCCACACACACAGTCATACACAGAATATGGCACTCTCTGTTCATTTGTAAGGAATAATAAATGCCAACTCTTGTTTCTCTACTTCTAGTTACTGCTGCAAATTAATATTTCTGCCTCTGTTATAAACCAACATGAAAATATATTTCCTTTCTACCTGAAAGAACACTCTCTGCTACTTCTTTTACTAGAGCTGTTTTTGAATAGATGGTTTCGACACTGTGGTCTTTCAGTGATATCCACAAAACCATTAAGGCTAATTTGTAGCATTCAGGCTTAAGCTAGCTGTGACCCCACTGGTTTAATTACAAGTACACCCACTAAATAGGTTGTGAGTCACAGGCTGAAATGTAAGAGTTCAGAGGTATGCATCTGTTAAAGAAGAAAAAAAACCACCCTTGTTTGCCAGCCAAGACTCAGGCTGATCTATGAAGTCAGCCATTCAAATGTGCTAACTAGCCTTTCCAACATGGCAATGATAGTAACCCCAATATTCTTGAAGGCATCAAAATAGATAACTGCTGCACAGGTAATTTAGCAATAATCATGGTATAGTCACTATCGTGCATCTTAAGTATACCACATGGATTATATCTCAGGGATTTTTATGACATCCCTGGAAGATAGGACAGTGTTATTGTTGTTGTTATTATTATTATTATTAAGCATCACTGCTACTTCTGAGGTGGAGTGTAGTTTTAATAAACTTTTATGAAACCTTTTAGAAACTTCAGTTTCTGTTGTCTACCTGATGTGGCATATAGCTTTATATTGCACTTTACCTTTTGGTATTATTTGCCACCTAGGAACTTTTAGAGATGAAAGTGTGGGATATAAATTTAGCACATAAATAATACATTGGCCTCAGATTATACTCTGAGGTGTGCTAGGCTCACTCCGGTTCATCCTCAACCACCATGACCCTATATTGGCTTCCCCAAGTCCCACAGGATGCTCATGATAGCCCAGGCTGGATTCCCCAGGCCATATTTGCAATCCTGGGTGATTTCTTTCTGTCTTTCATAATCTAAAAAGGTAAAGGGACCCCTGACCATTAGGTCCAGTCGTGACCGACTCTGGGGTTGCAGTGCTCATCTTGCTTTATTGGCCAAGGGAGCCGGCATACAGCTTCCAGGTCATGTGGCCAGCATGACTAAGCCACTTCTGGCGAACCAGAGCAGCACACAGAAACACCGTTTACCTTCCCGCCGGAGCGGTATCTATTTATCTACTTGCACTGTGACGAGCTTTCGAACTGCTAGGTTGGCAGGAGCAGGGACCGAGCAACGGGAGATCACCCCGTTGCGGGGATTCGAACCGCCGGCCTTCTGATCAGCAAGTCCTAGGCTCTGCGGTTTAACCCACAGCGCCACCCGTGTCCCTTTTCATAATCTACCTTTCATCAAAAGAGCTCAGGGCAGTGTACATTAGGGTACATTACTCTTCCCACCACCATCATTTTATCCTCAGAACAACCCTGTAACATGAGACATGATGACAGGCCCAAGGTTCCTGGATGACTGGGCATTTGAAACTGGATCTCCTCCGCTCCTAGTCCAATGCTCTAGCCCAGGAGTGGAGAACCTAGTGATCTCCAGATGTTGTTAGACTCCAACTCATCCCTGATTGGCCAGGCTGGCTGGGGCTGATGGGAGCTGGGATGAAGCAACACCTGGAGGATCACAGATTCCCCACCCCACCTCTAACCACTACTCAAGAATGCCTTTGTTGTTTAGTTGTTTAGTCGTGTCCGACTCTTCGTGACCCCATGGACCAGAGCATGCCAGGCACTCCTGTCTTCCACTGCCTCCCGCAGTTTGGTCAAACTCATGCTGGTAGCTTCGAGAACACTCTGCAACCATCTCGTCCTCGGTCGTCCCCTTCTCCTTGCGCCCTCCATCTTTCCCAACATCAGGGTCTTTTCCAGGGAGTCTTCTCTTCTCATGAGGTGGCCAAAGTATTGCAGCCTCAGCTTCAGGATCTGTCCTTCCAGTGAGCACTCAGGGCTGATTTCCTTAAGAATAGATACATTTGATCTTCTTGCAGTACATGGAACTCTCAAGAGTCTCCTCCAGCACCTTTATACCTTTCCAAATGCACAAGTAGTGGCATTTAATATTGTGGTGAGAGAGTTTGTAATACCTCCTTGTAGCTACTTCCCACACTTCCAGCTGTCCACCTAATGTCAAGACACACCAACATGAGCAAGTATTCATCCATTCCCTTGACTTCATGTTACCTTTAACCCCTTCTCAGCCAGCAGGGATGGAGAAATAAATGCAGGAGGTCTCCCACTGCGAGGCAACCATCTAACAGTATTGGGATTGCACCATAGTGGTGCTGTTTGCAAAGAATCCAGCTATCCAAATACCACACAGTCATCAGCCAAGAGAGAATGGGGTGAGGAGTATTTGCACCAGACTGTCACTTAATTTCATTTCTTGCAAATACATTTTTTGGTGAAAGGCCGCTTGCCGTCCTGAGCTCTCTTCCTGCACTCTGCAAGTGCAACGAAGCAAAGTGGCAGCCTCCAAGCTGTCTGCTTTCACTGTAGCCAAGATTTATTTACATAGCTTGTGGTGTGAGGTCTGAGTTTAAGTTCAGGGGGAAAAGGAAACATCTTTCAAATACATGTGTTTCACCTTGCTTTAAAAATGCACCCTCCATTGTAACAATAATGTCTTCTGTCAACATGCATTATCTGACATACAATACATAGTCACTACCGTTAAAAGCTAGATGTGTACGCCATGCCTTACTTAAATTCACCGCGATCGTTCCACTCTTGCCAATTTGGAGAACAAGGAATAATGAAAGTAGAAACATCACAAAGCAAACACATCTGCAATAAAGGCCCATTCAAAAAGAAAATGTCAACAGTAAGTGCAGCCCCTAGAGGTTTTCTTTTCATAAACGTTCCCTACACTATGCAAGTGTTTTAAACCATAGAAGACCTGCAGCAGGTAGATCATACAAATGCATTTCCATAAAAGTAGACTTAGGACTAGCACTTGTCAAATTACAGCTGGGTTTCAAGCCCCTACGGTAACATAGGCAAGGGAGTTTGAACCACTCCCAGGACGTGTGGTGGTTGGGACACAAATTATAGGTGTTACACGATCGTCACCATGAGATGAAGCTCCTGTCAGGCAATGCTGATTCACACTGTGAGTCATCACAGTTAATATAAAGCTTTGTACAGCTCAGGGCCCTGATATCTATCAGAGATCCTCTCTTGATGTAGGCCTATCTGAACCCTTTGGTCTTCCACTGAGGACTTCCACTGGGTGCCCCCTCTGAGGGTCGTCAAGGGTGACCAGGGAGAGAGCCTTTTCTGTGGTGGCTTCCTACTTGTGGAAGGCTTTCCCTACTGAGGTCCACCTGGGAGCATCATTAGCATCCTGTCAGCAGCATGTAGAAATGTAACGCTTCTCCCAGGCATTTGACAGATAAGGAATTTGCTATGTTTTTTGCCACTAAAGTTTTTGCTGATGCTTCATTGGGTCTGTTTTATATCTCATGTGGCTACCAAACAGTGCATCAGCCAATGACATACATCTCCCCGGGATCTGCAGGATGAGCAAACGTAGCACAGTTTTACATGGTATGTTCATCTGCACAACCCATGCTGCTTTACGTTTAACCAAGTCAAGGAATGTTCAGCCTAGAGTGTCCTACCATATACCAGAACACTGAAGTGTTAAATGGTTTACTTCACAAAGACGCAAGATGATCCTAGCACCCTGGGAGAAGAATTGGATTATTCTGACCATCTGCCTCCCACATTATCAGACTGAGACTTTAAACAGACAATGCCTGAAGAAGAAGAAAAGTTGCTTAGCTAACACCAATATTATTTGTCACTGCTGTCAACACTGAATTGAGTATCTTAAGCTAGTTTGAATTAAAAGATATTGCAGGCACTAAAATTAAAGTGCTAGACCTTACACAATAGGTCCACGTGGGACTTAAAATATATTAACAATACTGTGAGATTGCATATTAAGAGTAAGCTCTCACTGCTTACCCACCTGGACAATACATTTACAATTACTATTTCTTTTAAGCATTTACATATCACCCTCCATAAATATTTTTTCCCAGAAGTATGTTACAATGCAGATTAGAAAGAAAGCAATTTAATTTTAAAAAACCAGTAACATATAAAACAAGTAAATAATTGTCAGAGCAGCTGAGTGAAAAACACAGTTTATGTCCATTTCCTCCAACAACTTATTCAAATGCCTGTGAATGTCATAACCTCTTACTACAAATGTATTCAGGTACATACCATAAGAACATAAGATTCTGCTGTATCAAGCAACAGGCCCATCTCCCGTTCTCACAGTGTCCAACTCTATGGCGCAACCCCATTTAGAATACTGCACACAGTTCTTGTTGCTTCACCTCATAAAGACTATTGTACAGCTGGAAAAGGTTCAGAAAAGAGCAATCAAAATGATCAAAGGGATGGAGCAACTCCCCTGTGAGGAAATGTTGCAGCATTTGGAGCTTTTCAGTTTAGTGAAAAGGCAAATAAGAGGAGACATGATAGAAGATTATAAAACTATATGTGGTGTGGGGAAAGCGGTTAGGAGAATCTTTTCTCCCTCTCTCTCCTAACACTAGAACTCGTAAGCATCCAATGAAACTATATGTTGAAGGAATCAGGACAGACAAAAGGTGGCACTTCCTCACGCAGTGCGCAGCTAAACTATGAAACTTGGATAGCTTTAAAAGAGGACTGGGCAAATTCATGGATGATACGGCTATTGATGGCTACTAGCCATCCATGATTGGAGGCAGTACACTTCTGAATTACCAGCTGCTGCAAATTGCAGGAGAGGCAAGTGCACTTGGGTAGAGTGTTCTTGGGTAGAGTTTGGATTTGATATCCCGCTTTATCACTACCCGAGGGAGTCTCAAAGTGGCTAACATTCTCCTTTCCCTTCCTGCCCCACAACAAACACTCTGTGAGGTGAGTGGGGCTGAGAGACTTCAGAGAAGTGTGACTGGCCCAAGGTCACCCAGCAGCTGCATGTGGAGGAGCGGAGTCGCAAACCCGGTTCACCAGATTACGAGTCTATTGCTCTTAACCACTACACCACACTGGCTCTTGTACTGCTTGTGGGCTCCCCAAAGACATCTGGCTGGCCACTGTGAGAACAGAATGCTGGACTAGTTGGGCTACTAGCATGGCTCTTCGTATGCAAACAGTGTATATCTCTCAAAGCAGGTGAAATATATTCCTTGCGAGCCATTCCCCTTAAAGTTCTGGCTGCACGGTGTTAAACCTTAGTGGAAGCAACCCAGTACTGTTCCCTGCGCTAAGCGGGCTCAACAAATTATTTGGTTGTTGTATTTTGGACTAATCCTAGCTTCTGGACCACCTTCGAGGGTCAGAACATACTGCAGTAGTCAGACACGCAACACATTTACCCCTCATCCCTGTAACACATAGATACTAAACAAAAAACACCATATCGAAAGAAGGCAGCATAATATCCTACACAACCACAGGCCAATTCTTTGTGTTGCAGAGGCAGATGATAAAGGGGTCCCTAGCATAATAGCAGCATGATTGAATTACTCGTAAAAATGAGAGTGTGAAAAGTGAGATGGGTGCTGGTAACAGGCTTGGGCAGAATAAAATGAGCGTTAAGGAAAAGTAGGGGAAGACCTCAACATCAATGAGGGAGGGAGGTACATTGATTTTACAGAAACCTACAAGCCCCACACCTTAATCCCAAATTTCTGTTATGAGATCTCAAGTATAAGGTGGTATACAAATTAATAAAATTTTGCCAAATCATGCCCTTCCAAAAGCTTTTTTTAAGAACAATAGCTAAGTATCAGTCACAAAAAGTTAGGAGGGCAAGCCTCTTTTAGTCCCCACCCCTAATCATAATCTATGCACTGGCAGAGAAGTATAAAACAGTAAATGAATGGAAAAGAAGGGAGGGGTGTGGCTAGGGAGGGGGTGTGGCCTTAAGGGCCAGATGAAGAGGCCTGAAGGGCCATATTTGCCCCTCATCCAGCCTGATGTTCCCCACCCCTGCTCAAGGGAGACACAGTCCATTGCCTTCATGAGTTGGTCACAATAAGCAATAAAATCAGGCTCAACTAGCTATAAGAACGACCATGTTTACAGAGTAAACATGCTAGGATAATGCATACAAACTCACAAGGAAATGTCATTTTAAAGAATGTAATACAACTTTTTAAAACAATGTCACTTCACGGGAAACCACCTTTTAATCAACACTTGACTAATTTGAAAGCTCTACCAGATCTCTCTCAGGCCAGATCCAATCTCCAGACTTGAACCTGGTCACCCTTGCTTTGAAGTAAAGGGAGCATCCAAGGATGAGAAAGCCAAGCAACAAAGGCAACCTTAGAGTCGGAAGAGTTACTTTCCTTTCCTTATATGCAGTGTGTCTAATTTATTTGTCCTCTGTTAGTCTTGGCTGCTTGCCATGCTTCCTGCGTCAGTTGCCAGCACTAGCATTGCCTTTGCCTAACAGAAGATTGCATGCCCTGTGATATAAGAGTTTAAGACAAGAGAATCTAAAGAGATCCACCTGGCACACCCATCAGCTCTTGTCCACCTACGTAGTGCATGCTGTCAAAGCCACATGATACAGATGGGCATGGAAGTTCACCCACGACTATTAAAGAAAACACACAGGAAGACTACTGGCCTCTCCAGTTTCTGCTACAGCAGCAAACCTCAGTTGACTCCTAGGCCTAATATTGAGGTCACGTTCCCCACACTGTACTTCTATGCTATACAGGAGCCTCTGAGTGTCTGGTTCACATACATCATCAGCTTATAGGTTTTCATAGGTTTATGTTTGCTCACCATGTGTAGAATCTTGGGTGGGACCAGGGACTATGTGCATTGTGAGTAGACTCCACTTGTCATGAAGAAAGACAGATAGACTGTGAGGGGGGGGGAGGGACTAGCTCAGTGGTAGAGTATCTGGCTTTCATGCAGAAGGTCCCTGGTTCAGTTCCTGGTATCTTCAGTTAGGGCTGGGAAAAACTGCCTGAAACCCTGAAGCGCCAGGGTAGACATCATTGAACTAGATGGACCAATAATCTGACATGGTGTTTCTAAGTTCTATCTATATGTGTACACAGAAGAAGCAGAAGATCATTTACAAGCCGATGACCCAGGTCTACTGTTACTGGGAGCCAATTTTGATACTGGCTTCTCCTGAATCCCATCACTAACAGAAAAGCCACCACATGTACAGAGCTTCCCAGGCCCTTAATGTTTGAAAAAAAGGCCTTCCAATATGGTCAAAATCCTGCAGCATGTTTCATTTCTGTTTATTGTAATTGTAACAGAAAATATGAGCAGACAGCACTTGACAGGAAGATAGGAAGATAGGAAGCTGCCTTACACCGAGTGAGAACACTGGTCCCTTTAGATCAGTATTATTACCTATTCTGACCAGCAGCATCTTTCAAAGGCTTCAGGCAGCAGATGTCCTCTTATCTGGAGATGAGAAGGACTGCATGCAAGGCACATGCAAGGCCACTGAGCTGTGGACTTTCCTTCAATAGGTTTACACTAGGCGGTACAAATCTGAAATGAATCCTTCATGGGGATTATTCAGGGCAAGTCAGAAGTTACATTCTTAATGGGAGACTCCATGGGAAATTTTGATGATGACAATGAAGAAGCCAGCTCTTGCTTCCTAAAGCAGGCAGATTGCAGTAATGACTAGTGACTGCCAGCAACCAAGTGTTTCTATATTCCTCATTTAGAGGGTAACGTGAACAGGCACTGAAATTTCCTGAGCTTCTGATACATGTACCGATTTCTGCCCCAAATGAGGTTTGATGAGGACTTATCATAAGAGCACAAAGCAAATCCTACTGGATCAAACCAAAGGCTCCAGGATTCTCTGCCCACAGTAGCCACTTCCCAGATGTTCCTGGGAAGTCCACAAGTAGGAAATGAACATGCTAGCACTCTCTGGCTTGTGTTCAGCACCAGTAACAGTAAGAGGCATACTGCAAGTAAATGCCATAGTATGGTAAAATGCCCATCATAACCAGTCAACTCTGTGTGGCAGACGAGGTTGCTTACTGCAAGGGCATCTGGAGAAGTGCAGTATATATGCCTGCAAAGTATTCAGAGACATACCGCACCCCTCTGCGAGATCTCTGTCAGCAAGGGCCAAACCACCCAGAGGCAGGAATAAAGGGCAGGTTTTGACCACATTGCTACACTGTTCCCATGTGTAGCCCACATGGCAAGCTGGTGGTGGTTATTCTAGTACCAGAGAATAAAAGTACCACCCTTTTTGCATAGCTCCACCCCCTCATCTGCATAGTTTCTCCTCCATTCTGATTACGCAGTATGTTGGGAACGTTACATAAAATATATTGCTCATCTAATAAGTGTGTCCAAAGCTAGTATTGCATATGGATTTGAACCCATAGTTGCCAAGCCTAATACTCTTTTCCACAAATCATGTTCAACCTCATGAGTTATGTGGGCAGCTTTTCCTCCCCCTTTTCCTTAAAGTAGGTAAATGTGTAAATCAGCAGCACAGGAAAGACTCATTCAGAAATCAATGTATACATCACAGCACATTCATTTCCTTGCTTCTCTGTCGTTTTGTTTTAATTAAACCAGTTTGTGAATGACATACTCCATTGTTGCAATGCAACAATGGTCTCGTACAAACAGCTCACGTCCCTTCTTAACCAACTCCTACCCATTAAGAAAGGCAAAGGGCATATTTGGTTTCACAACCTACTAAAATATATTTAAGAAGAAAGAAAAGCCATGATTGCAACTCCTTGCAAACAATGCAAGCAATAAATGCAGTAAATTACTGTTGTGTGTAAGACAATATACTAATATTAACTGAAGCAATAGAATTAGAATACACACTCCCTCTGGGAACATTTCTCTCACACTCCCCCCCCCTTTTAAGAAGGAAGTTGAGCACAGTCATAAATAAATCAGTGTGTTTGCTCTTGCTAGACTGGAATGACAGGTCCTCTAGGTACTGCTGCTTGCTTCGCTTTGACAATTGCTCACCGCATAGCAACACTCACTCTGAACCAAGAGGAGCTGTCAATATGAAATACAATGGTTCATCAGGACTCCCCTAAATCAATATGGGACATCACGTAGTTGAGCAAATGGAACTTTCATGTTCAGAGCCAATACACCAATGAACACCATATGTTGAATGGTCATTACTTGCATGGTGGAACTCCAGAAGTTGGCCTCTGTTGGAAAGACAATGCTGAACTAGGCAATATCCAATAAGGCAATATCCAATAAGGCAATGGATAAAACGTTCTTTTCAGCTCAATTATTGGAGCTGTTGCCACTACTAGGCAATGGCTAGCAGTTTCTGGTGTGTAAACTAGATCTCAAGAGAGTCAGTGTGGTGTAGTGGTTAGTGTCGTCAGACTAGGACATGCAGACCAGGGTTCAAACCCACTCAGCCATGAAGACTACTAGGTGACCTCGGACCAGCCATTCACTCTCAGCCTAAGCTACCCCACAAGGTTGTTCCGAGAAAACAATGAGGGGGAGGAGAACTATAAATGCCATATTGGGTGTGTTGGGGGGGGAAAGGGGGATATAAATCAAACAAACAGCTCCTGCTTTCCCAATAACTAGCACTTTGTGGCACCAACATTCCTTCTCTGTGTAGGGCACCCATGCCAAACAGGAACTTTTTGAGTACAGTAGTACCTCGGGTTACATACACTTCAGGTTACAGACTCCGCTAACCCAGAAATAGTGCTTCAGGTTAAGAACTATGATTCAGGATGAGAACAGAAATCATGCTCCGGTGGTGCGGTGGCAGCAGGAGGCCCCATTAGCTAAAGTGGTGCTTCAGGTTAAGAACAGTTTCAGGTTAAGTACGGACCTCTGGAACGAATTAAGTACTTAACCCGAGGTACCACTGTATTGGGCAGGGAGGGGAGTTGGTGAAAGTTTGGGAGAAGCTAACAACAGCTTTGGGAGAAGCTAACAGTTGTTGTTACCTAGTGTCATTGTCCTGTGCTACCAGCCACAGCAGAGCCCAGTGGAGGGAGAAGCCAGCCCACCAGCCAAGTATTGGGGGTACTTGCCTGGAGGCAGAGTCCATACACAAGGTTCAGTCTAGTCCTAAGGTCAGGAGTATCTCAATTCACATAGACGATCCGGGGGTCAAGAAAGTCAAGGGTCCAAGGTCACAAGAAGCAGCAAGGTCTGGCCAGGAACAATGAATGTTGTTTCCAGCAACTGGCTGAGGCTGGAAACCCTGCTTAAGAAAGCCAGAGCCAACTGGTTCTCATGAGGAGCAAGAAGGCTGGTCAGCAGCAGGTAGAGTCACTTTGCCTTCTGCTCCTTCAGGCTGCTTTTCAGCAGGTGAAGCCAATTCCTGGCCCATGACAACTATTACTGAAGAGCTTTAGAAGAGTAGGGTGCCTGTTTCTCAACAGGCCTCACTTAACATACGGATTTAGCTTCTGTGTTGCAAATTCACCTTTGTATAATGTATTACTTTTTAAAGCAATTACAGATAGGTAGCCGTGTTGGTCTGCCATAGTCAAAATAAAAAAATTCCTTCCAGTAGCACCTTAAAGACCAACTAAGTTAGTTCTTGGTATGAGCTTTCGTGTGCATGCACACTTCTTCAGATACACTGAAACAGAAGTTGCCAGGTCCTTCTATATAGTGAGAAGGTGGGGAGGGGTATTGCTCAGAAGGGTGGTGGGAATGGGAGGTTGGCAGATAGCTGAGATGAGCCTGTTGACGACTCTTAACGACTGTAATAGGTCTTACAGGAAAAGGCATGGGGTGAGAAGGTGAGAAATGGCTTAGTCATGTATAATGGGATAAGAATCCAATGTCTTTGTTCAAACCAGGTCTCTCCATGGTTTTAAGTTTGGTAATGAGTTGCAATTCAGCAGCTTCTCTTTCCAGTCTACTGGAAAGAGGTGCTACTGGAAGGAATTTTTTTAAGCAGAATTGTCATTGGTGTTACAATCCTCAAACATCACAGACAGATGTCTATATTATTTTGGATTTGGGGACGTGAATCCTGACACTGATGGGCTAAACTGCTGTGATAGTTTGGCTGCTCAGAAAACAAACGAGTTTGCAGTCCAGCTTCAACTGTCCTGTCCCTGGTCTCAAGCTCAGAGTTGGAGGAGGACGAGATAACTGGGACTGGGGCGTTTATATTACTTACTGAAGAACTGGACCAGTTTCCTTTTATGTTGGTCAGGAGCCCACAGACCCCAAACCAGGATTCTTGTGAATGCCTTTCTTTGAGGCCAGTTCACCTGAGGATCCAGGTACTGCCAGCTGTACCCTGCCCACCCAAAAACACAGGGAACATGCCAAGAAGACCACAAAGTGAAGTTCTTGTCATCAGGGGCTGGATCTTAAGGGTGGAATGAAGTGGAGCATAGTAAAGCTAGACTGGATAGAGGGACTTATTAAGGCCTTAGGTCAGAGATAGGGAACCTGTGGCCCTCTGAGTCCTGCTACACTACAGCTCCAATTAACATTGACTGTTGGCCATGCTGGCTGGAGTTTATGGATGTTGGAGTCCAGAAACATTCCCGGAGGACCACAGGTTCCACTCCTGCCTTAGTTGGAGCAAGTTGTTCAGCTGGAGCTTTCCATGGTGCTGCAACCACCTTGCTTCATGGGCATCTACTTGCTAATGATGGTGAAAGAACATCAGTGAAAGAAGGACAAAACTGTCAGTTTGGTTACGATTAAAACGTCACATGGAGTAGACTGACAACTGAGGAAGGGGTCCCAGATATAGAGAAGTTACAGGGCAGGAATCCTAGACACAAAGAATCTGGTGGGGAAATAGGCAGAGAAAGCAATGGATTGAGGAAATGGAACCTTTTTCGTTTGTAATCATTGGAATCATCTGATTCCAATGGGCAATTCCAAGTGGGGAAAGAAAAAATGCAAAGGAGACCATGAATATAGTACAGTGGTACCTCGGGTTACATACACTTCAGGTTACGTACGCTTCACGTTACAGACTCCGCTAACCCAGAAATATTACCTCGGGTTAAGAACTTTGCTTAAGGATGAGAACATAAATCGTGCTCCGGCGGCACAGCAGCAGCAGGAGGCCCCATTAACTAAAGTGGTGCTTCAGGTTAAGAATCAGGTTAAGAACGGACCTCTGGAACGAATTAAGTACTTAACCTGAGGTACCACTGGACTGGTTACAGAGGGCTTGGGAGAAACGTCAGGACATTTAAGGATAGGAAGCTGTATGTTGTGGAGAAGCAAAATAAATGCCAGAAAGGTTGGCCATGAGAAGAGATGTCTGAAGAAAGTGGGACAAAGAAGGCAGTGGCTTGTACAGCACGGATCCATTTTGAGGAAACAAGTGTTGGAGTCATGGAGCTGAAAAAATGAAAAACCAAGGGAAAAGTCAGCTTGCAAGGGAACTTTGCATAGGTCCCAGAGACAAGTGGGTAAGCAAGGGAAGCTTGGTGGGCTGGGGATTGAGGGTCAGAGTTGGCAATGACCAGGAGATGCCAGTGGATAGGGACATCTGCTCAGACCTGTCCCCTTCCAGCAGCACAATTCAGATGTTCGGATTGCAGCCTCCTCTTGTTTTGCTAACAAGAAAGAAGAAGCAGTTCTATGTGCTTTGTGGCCCAATTGTTCTTCTCAGACTGCAGTGTGGTAATCTCTGCTGCATACAAATACAAAGAAGCTGCAGGAGCTACTGTAATAGATTGCCAGTTTTCAAAAGGCAGTAGTATTACACTACTGTGATGGCATTGAGGTCCTGTTTCCAAGACAGAAGACTAAAAACAAATGAACCTTAGCTTCCTTAAATAGCTGCATATTCTGGTGATGGATTCAATGTTCATAAAGAAACTTACTATCTAAGAATAACCCTTAAAAATTGTTGTTTTGCTGTGAATAATGACTGTGGTTTACATTGACAACAGAAATGTCATTTACAAGAAAAGCTGTGAAATCCCTGGGGTAGTAGAGGATTTTCATTTTAAATAAAATTGTATTTCAGTACTAATTATTACCACAGTATTAGCATAAATTCAAATCTCCATGGAAGGAAATTGTAATATCTCTCTCATATTCCTAATACCACAGATAATTTGTGGTTTTTCTGCTTCTGGATGAGGTTGCATACAAGTGTCCCAAACTAGAAGAGGGTTGAGAGTATCAGACTTGCAAAAAAATAAGACAGGCAAATTGATTAAGCTAAATGTAATAATATGCCTGTGGTAAATAGAAATTATTCAGATCCGCGTTGCAAACTCCTGAATCACTTTTGCAGATAAGTATTACAAACATGAAATGATAACTGTGTGGCTAAGTAGAAATATCTGCAGAAATAAAGGATCAAGTTTTGCACAAAACAAGTCCACAGGGATTGCCTGTCCCTAATCAGAGAAACCTAGTAAAAGAAGGGATTTGGGATTGAAAATAATGAATGTGTTCTCAGATCTCACCAAGCATTACAAATTCTTCTCTCAAAATGCCAGGTCTAAGCTGATTGCAGTTTCCCATGTGTTTTATTTAGAATCTCCTTTCAGGGCCAAACTACAAGTGATGTTAACGATATATGTAGTTCTGTCCTTAAGTGCAGATGTGTGGTTGTTCTTGGGGTTTTTAAAAAACAGATTCTTGAACTGGATCAGAACGTTAGCATGTCAGGGATGAGGCTTGAACCCTTTGCCCCTGCAGCGGGACTGATTTAAATAAGCGTGCCGGTCCTGAAATTCACACTGCCCAAATGCAATTTGTTTGAACAGAAAGCAAAAGCTTTGGCAAACAGGACTGGAAGTTGCATCAGAAAGTGCTCTGTCTCCATGATTCCACAATGAAGGACTGTCACAAGATATGCACAGCAGCAGGAAACCTCTGGGAAATGTGAAGACATCCCTAGCATGTAACCTAGTCAGGTAATCCAAAGCATATCCTGATTTGGCTTGCTTAGAGCCAAATGGAGAAAGCTTCATTCACTTAGAGCCAGTGGCGTAGCGTGGGTTGTCAGCACCCGGGGCAAGGCAAGTAATTTGCGCCCCCTAACCCATGGATTTGCGCCCCCTAACCCTAACCCCCAGATGTTGCGCCACTGCTTAGAGCCAAATGGAGAAAGCTCCATTCACAAGGCACTGCCTCTACTGGGCTCCTTCAAGAGAAAAGATGGATACAGGTTCAATAAATACATAAAATCTTATCATCTGAGAGCTGGGGTATCTGATCCTCAATAATTTATAAGGAACCTCTGAAGCAATTCCTGCTGTTTAATGCGAAGGATTTTCTCTTGATTCACCACAACTTCTGAAGAACAGCTTCTCTTCACTTCTTCTCCTTTGGAATATTTAATATCTGTACTGTCCTTCTTGCTTTCTCCCCTCTTTGTAGGAACTCATGCTGGATTGAAGCAATCTTTATCTTTCTGCAAGCTTCCCTTGATAGCTATGTGTGGAACTAAAGAGCGCTCTCTGTTTTTATTATGTATTCTGTGTTCCAATTTTGTGTTTTTATGTTGAGAAGCACCCTGTGATCTTCGGGTGAAGGGTACTATACAAATTTAATAAATGATAATATTATTAATAATATATGGCAGCTATCACACATTCTTCCCATTTTTGGCACGAAGTTTCTCTCATCTCTGCTTCCCTTCTGATTTAACCAGAGTTGTGCCACTTTATTTTGTGCTATGTCAACGTTCTACTTAGGTAACCACCGTATTATTCCTTTGTATCCTTTTTGACTCCAAGTTCCACAGTCATTTGCCCCATGGTGCACCGTGACTCTCAGCTCAGGACCCAGACATGTGTTCCTCCTGAAATCCACAACGTGGGTAAATGAGGGTGTGTGGTGACAATAACAGACCACCCCAAGTGAATGGCTCTTCCAAGTTAGGGGTGGCCAACTTCAGACCTAGGTAGGGGTCCATGGGTCTCTTCCCAAGCCATGTCCCTCCCCAACCCTGCTCCATACCTCCCTCAACTGTTTTGTCTGGCTAGAATGTGTTCTTGGGTTGTTATAAAAACCTCTTGCTTACCTGGATTGAGATGTAACTCCGACTTTTGCATGGCTGGAGTAAAAAGGTAAAGGACCCCTGGATGGTTACGTCTAGTCAAAGGCGACTAATGGGGTTGTGGTGCTCATCTTGCTTTCAAGCTGAGGAAGCCGGCATTTGTCCACAGACAGCTTTCCAGGTCATGTGGCCAACAGGACTAAATGCTTCTGGTGCAACGGAACACCGAGATGGAAACCAAAGTGCACGAAAATGGCGTTTACCTTCCTGCTGCAGTGGTACCTATTTATCTGTTTGCACTGGTGTGCTTTCAAACTGCTAGGTTGGCAGGAGCTGGGACAGAGCAACAGGAGGAGCTCACCCCATCACGGGGATTCAAACCGCCGACCTTCTGATCGACAAGCCCAAGAGGCTCAGTGGTTTAGACCACAGCGCTACCCTACTGGAGTGTAGCCCCATCACTGTTGCCTCTGTCCCCTGTCACTTTTCCTTCTGGCCCTACCCAGCACTGGCAAGCAGGACCGAGAAGATTCCCCGTGAGGAAATGCAGTCCTTAGGCTGAAAAAAACGTTTTCAGTCCACATTGCTAGTGAAAAAGCTCTGATTTCCCATATATCCTTTGAGCGTGAGTGAAGAGACGGAGAAGTATCTGATTTAAAGATATAAAGTAACTTCTCCCCTCCCTTTCTCTCTTTCTCTCTTTCCTCCCGAAGCAGCGCAAATGCTTTGAAAGATTCTATTCTCGGAAAGGAACTGAAATAATTTTAAACGGACCAATTTACATATTTCTGAAATAACATGCTTCCCTTCATAACAGATCCTTAGCTGTCAGGGTTGTTTCAAATTGAGGCAAAAATTATACTGTAGATTAAATTCTCACAGCTGATACATTTGTAACAATAATACTTAACCGTCTTTAACTCTCAAATAAAAAATTGCAGCAGATTGAGGCAAGGCAGAAAGAATGCATAATACTGGGATCACATTAACAACACCTTCCGAAGGAAACATTAGAACTCGCACAGACAAAACACTAATTAGTATGAAACGGTGCAAAGGTATAAAGAGACAGCGTTGAGCATTAGAAGGTCTTTTCTCTGCCTAACCTTGCTTCATTGTTAACTCTTTGATCCTACATTCCTAATCTGTGTAACTAATTAATCTGAATAGGTAGCCAAGTATGTATGTGGGTACTTTTGAGCAATATTGATAAATACAGACGGAACATCTTTCCAACTGTAATGACTTGTTCGCCACATCTTCCAGAAGTAATAATATATCTTCCCTCTAAATCCGTTTCACCTGGCGTCAGCAGAACATAAAAACATAGTAATCATCATCATCATCATCATCATTTATTATTTGTACCTCGCCTATCTGGCTGGGCTTCCCCAGCCACTCTGGGCGGCTTCCACAGAGACCAAAAATACACTAAAATGTCACACATTAAAAACTTACCTGAACAGGGCTGCCTTCAGATGTCTTCTGAATGTCAGGTAGTTGTTTATCGCTTTGACATCTGATGGGAGGGCGTTCCACAGGGCGGGTGCCACTACCAAGAAGGCCCTCTGCCTGGTCCCCTGTAGCTTTGCTTCTTGCAGTGAGAGAACCACCAGAAGGCCCTCAGCGCTGGACCTCAGCGTCCGGGCAGAACGATGGGGGTGGAGACGCTCCTTCTGGTATACAGGGCTGAGGCCGTTTAGGGCTTTAAAGGTCAGCAGCAACACTTTGAATTGTGCTCGGAAACGTACTGGGAGCCAATGTAGGTCTTTCAAGACCGGTGTTATGTGGTCTCGGTGGCGGCCCCCAGTCACCAGTCTAGCTGCCGCATTCTGGATTAGTTGTAGTTTCCGGGTCACCTTCAAAGGTAGCCCCACGTAGAGCGCATTGCAGTAGTCCAAGCGGGAGATAACTAGAGCATGCACCACTCTGGCGAGACAGTAAGAGGAGCCTGCTGGATCAGGCGAATGGCCCATCTAGTCCAGCGTCCTGTTCACACAGTGGCCAACTTGATGCCCGTGGTAAACCCTCAAGTGAGCACAAGAGCAACTCTTCCCTCCTGTGGTTTCCAACAACTGGTATTCAGAAGCACTGCTGCTTCTGATTATGGGAGCAGAACACAGCCAGCCTTATTGTCTATACATCTGTTCAGTCCTCTTTTAAAGCTGTCCAAGTTGGTGGCCATCACTGACTCCTGCAGGAGCAGTTTCCATAGTTTCAATATGCACTGGTTGAAGAAGGAATTTATTTTATCTGTCCTGAATCTTCCAACATTCAGATTCATTGGATGTTCATGAGTTCCAGTGTTGTGAGAGAGGGAGGAAACCTTTCCTCTATCCACTTCCTTCATGCCGTGCATAATTTTATTAACTTCTTCATGTCACCTGTAGCTTGCCATTTTTCTAAAGAGAAAAAAAAGTCCCCAATGCTGCATTTTTTCCTCACAGGGAATGGCTCCACCACCTTAATTTTTCCAGTTGCCCTTTTCAATGGCCTTTCTGAAGTGAGGCAACCAGAACGGTACAGAGTATTCCAAATGCAATTATACCATACATCTGTATAATGGCATTATGATACCGGCAATTTTATTTTCAGTTCCTTTCCTTTATATATATATTTGCAGCTGCTATATGCAGAGGGCTCATCCAAACTTCCTTTTGCGCCATGTTTCTAGGCCCAGGTCTGTGCTTTAAAGCTCTGTGTCCCAAGTGGTCCCCCCCTCCTTTTCTTTTTGCCTCAGTGCTTTCCCTGCAAAACCCACTCTTTACTGCTGAAAACAATTTTGTGGAAAACCCAATTGCCATTTGTTCCGATTCAGCATTAAAGAGTGGTTTTGCCTGAAGATAGCAGTGGGGCAAAAAAAAAGGGTTGATGAGCCCTGAGTTGAGAGAGGGAGAGTTTAGACAGCAAACATCCCTCTATCAGCTCAAATAGAAGCAACTGCCAACTGATGTCTTCTTTCCTGGAATTGTCTCCTGGAATGACCATTCCAGCTGTGTGCAGCAAAAGAAGAGATGTGATAACAAACCCTCCTTCAGCTGTAACCAGCCGTCTTTTGTATCTTCAGCTTCCAATACTGTCTCCAACAGCAACCATTCCACCTGGGTGTAGCAGAGGAAGAGTTGAGAGAACAAGACCTCCTCCATCAGTTCAGCTAGGACCAATTGCCGTTTGGCTTCCCGTTTCCTGGAATCATCTCCTTCAGTGACTATTCCAAATGGTCATTATATAACAGCAGGGTGAAACTGGCCCTGAATATGCTTCTCTTCCTCTCCACCCCCTGTTCGTATTCCTTTCCAGTTGATGTTTTAGTCCAAAACATCTGGAGGGCACCGGGTTAGTGAACACTGTTGCAATTCTTACTATTTAATTATTATTAAATATATAAATAAGGGGAAGAAATGGAGGCAGTGAGAGATTTTGCTTTCTTGGGCTCCATGATCACTGCAGATGGTGACAGCAGCCACGAAATTAAAAGACGCCTGCTTCTTGGGAGAAAAGCAATGACAAACCTAGACAGCATCTTAAAAAGCAGAGACATCACCTTGCCGTCAAAGGTTCGTATAGTTAAAGCTACGGTTTTCCCAGAAGTTATGTATGGAAGTGAGAGCTGGACCATAAAGAAGGCTGATCACTGAAGAACTGATGCTTTTGAATTATGGTGCTGGAGGAGACTCTTGAGAGTCCCATGGACTGCAAGAAGATCAAACCTATCCATTCTGAAGGAAATCAGCCCTGAGTGCTCACTGGAAGGACAGATCATGAAGCTGAGGCTCCAATACTTCGGCCACCTCATGAGAAGAGAAGACTCCCTGGAAAAGACCCTGATGTTGGGAAAGATGGAGGGCACAAGGAGAAGGGGACGGCAGAGGATGAGATGGTTGGATAGTGTTCTCGAAGCTACCAGCATGAGTTTGACCAAACTGCGGGAGGCAGTGGAAGACAGGAGTGCCTGGCGTGCTCTGGTCCAGGGGGTCACGAAGAGTCGGACATGACTAAACGACTAAACAACAGCAACAAATATATAAATTGCCTCAAGTTCTTCGGCAGAAAGGTTGTATATATTTATGCATCCAATAAATAAATAGTATTGTTACTAGATTTATATACTGCCTTTCATATGTCCGGATAGCTCAGTTGGTTAGAGCATGGTGCTGATAATGCCAAGGTTGTAGGTTCAATCCCCGTATGGTACAGCTATGTATTCCTGCATTTCAGGGGGTTGGACTAGATGATCCTCAGGATCCCTTCCAATTCAACAATTCTTTGATCATGCTGGAAGTGATTTAAATATTAAATAGCCAGAAACTGTGATAAGATGACAAGAAAAAGAAAAAAAGGTACCTGCCAATTAACTGACTACTTTCTCTTCTATCACCACCTTCCATCTTGGTGGATGTCACATGCCAATTAAGTACAATTAAAGAAGCTTATGAAAGCCTCCACGGGTTAAAGAGTCCACAGATGCACATCTATGCAAACATTTCATGCCACATCTATTCATCATGTAAGTATAAAAAAGTATACTTGAGTAATATAACCCACAATAAATACTGTTCCATGTTTTCACAAGCTTTCTAAGACCCTCTCTCCTCTACAACGTCAGCTAATCTTGTGATGGAAGGCCTTGAAATTTGAAATGTTGTTTTGACATATTTGACATATCCTTTTCATCAATGTCAAAACAAAATGTCAACATTTTTGCAATTGCAACCCTCTGTGAGGAAGGATTATGACGTCCACTCAGTGCCTGAACAACAGATTATTGGGGAGACTTCAGCAGGATAATTATTGATAATTATTTATTTGACAGTTTTACACATGCTTTGCTTGGCTTTAAACAAATCTGTGAAATATCTATTGACTTTTCTAAACCCAGAATGAGACTTTCCCACCTACCAGTTCTACATCTACAGTGGCTATTTTGCTAAGCAAAGTGTTGAACTGAGGCCTACACTGGTCAAATGGCCAGCTTCTGTGAGGACAAATATACAGGCCCACAGCCAGAAATTTTGTGGCAGGGTTCCTAAGGGTATATTATTAATTGACTACACAAAGTGAGGCCCTTGGTTTAACTAAAGCATTCTGGCAGTTTGGTCATGTGTAATGTGAGCTGGTACAGACCAGTGGCTAAGACTGAATTATATGTAAAAAAAAAAACACCAATTTGAATCCTGCCACTGCTGTAAACTTACTAGGTGGCCCTTACGCAAGCCACCCACCTCTATCTGCAATGTAGATAATAATAAACAGGTTGAAGTAGGGATTGCAGTTAGGTAAGCCATGTGAAATGCCATACAGATGTTAAGTATTGTTAACAAGGATGCGGGTGGCGCTGTGGTCTAAACCACTTAGTCTCTTGGGCTTGCCGATTGGAAGGTCAGCGGTTCGAATCCACATGATGGGGTGAGCTCCCACTGCTGTCCCAGCTTCTGCCAACCTAGCAGTATGAAAGCACACCAGCGGAAATAGATAAATAGGTACCACTGCTGCGGGAAGGTAAACGGCGTTCTGGGCACTCTGGTTTCCAGGTGTTCTGTTGTGCCAGAAGCGGTTTAGTCATGCTGGCCACATGACCTGGAAAGCTGTCTGTGGACAAACGCCGGCTCCCTCGGCCTGAAAGTGAGATGAGAGCTGCACCCCATAGTCGCCTTTGACTGGACTTATCCGTCCAGGGGTCCTTTACTTTTAATTGTTGTGTATTTATCTGCTCTTCTATCTTTTATTATTTACTACTCTCAGTGTATGGTATTGTATAATATTAACTTAAAATGTGCCCTGCAATTATTTATATCGAAGATTGGCATATACATGTAAGTAAGTAAGTAAGTAAGTAAGTAAGTAAATGCTCTCCCTCTCACAGCTTGGTTCGTTCCAAGTCACCATTTCTCAGACCCAGTTACCTATTTGTAAAATGTAAGAAATAGTAACTTCAAATATGGTGGCTGTAAGGTGTGTGTGTGTGCATGCGTGCGCGTATGTGCAAACTTTAGAGGGGCCCTATATACTGTATAATAAAAAAGTTCTAGTCTGAACTGTTGTTGCATCCAAACCAGCCACAGCAGGTAAGGCTGAATGGAAACTGCCATTTATTGCAATTCTTGTGAAGATTCTCTTACCGAATGAGAATTTTAGGATGTAGCCCAACAATAACAACACTATTTAACCTTGAGGGGGGAAATGTTGACACGGTATTTATGCGTTATTTATTGCAGCAACAAATAAATCATAGAACATAAGGTGTCAGTCTCCAGAGATCCTTCATTCAGGTGTTACAAGTCTTTCCTTTTATTTAAAGGAAACAGGAAAAGAAAACATGTTGGGCAGGATATGTAGAACAGATATGAATGAAGTTTTGGAAGACAGTTGAGCATCCATCAGAAAGGGAGAATGATTTATGTATTCAAAAAAGCAAGGGGAGGGAAAGACAAGGAAGAATGAAAATAGAAGCCAAGCCAGCTGTTGTTGTTGTTATTTTATTGTTATTGTTAGCCTTGTGGTTCACAGCAGTACCTTGAACCTGGCCCAGCAGTAAATTATCAACTAGGAGCAGAGTTGCATACTGTGTATAATCTGCTCCTTTGAGTCATCTGGCTGCTGGATTCTACACTAGTTGAAGCTTCTGGGGTTATCAGTGCATGGACCACTGTAGCCTGGCTCCTGTGGTCCAGGAATGGTCACAGTAACTCAAAACAGCCTCTTTCCAATGTCCATACCTATTTTTTTGTGCAGAAGTCTGTATTTGCCTCAAGTTTACTTAATCCTGACTATGTGAATACTGACACACACACCCCGTATATAATCTTCGAATCTGAAGTGCAAAATTAAATATAACACTGAGCAGAGAAAGAAGTTTCATAGATATGTCTCGGTAAACATTTCATCAAGACAGAAAACTCATTCTAAATGTCTGAGCAGAAGAGTTTATCATCTAGAAGGTAAGGGGGGAAATACCAATGTATGTGCACAGATTTCCTCCTCTTATATAATAATAATAAAAAAATATTATTTATACCCCGCCCATCTGGCTGAGTTTCCCCAGCCACTCTGGGCGGCTCCCAATCGAGTGTTAAAAACAATACAGTATTAAATATTAAAAATTTCCCTAAAGAGGGCTGCCTTCAGATGTCTATAAAAATTAGATAGCTGCTTATTTCCTTGATATCTGATGGGAAGGCGTTCCACAGGGTGGGCTCCACTACCGAGAAGGCCCTCTGCCTGGTTCCCTGTAACCTCACTTCTCGCAATGAGGGAACCGCCAGAAGGCCCTCGGCGCTGGACCTCAGTGTCCGGGCAGAACGATGGGGGTGGAGACGCTCCTTCAGGTATACAGGGATGAGGCTGTTTAGGGCTTTAAAGGTCAGCACCAACACTTTGAATTGTGCTCAGAAATGTACTGGGAGCCAATGCAGATCTCTCTTCAGTAGACCCCAAGAAAAAGCTCAGAAGGAGGAATACCAAAGCATTATTTTGTCACTTGTCTGCTGTCACCAAAGTTCTCCCAAAGTCACTTACCTATTTTTTTAAAAAAAAAATATGCCCAACTTCAAAGCATCGTGCAGTCAAGTTAGCTGCTTTTAAAGAAAAACAGAGGATGTTTTGCATGTTATTTCATTAATATATATAACATGTATACACTGACAAAATTAAAGGGTATAATAAATCTCTTTTGTAAAGACATCTTTAGAATGTAGATACACAATACTATTAACCTCATAGGAAAACAACAGAATTTAAATAATTTCTTCCAAAATTGAAAACAGTTCCCATCTAAAGAATTCTCTAAGAGGGGAAAGTTGGAAATTGAATATTTGATATTCCTAGCCCATCGTAAACTTTCCCATGCATAGATCCTACAGATGCTACCTTCTTAGCCTCCCAAGGGAGAACCATCCCCTCCGCTTGAAAATATTTTGAGGTTTGTATAAAGCAGGGGAAAGGAAGAGAGAAACATTATCTGCCGCTCTGGATCTGAACCTCAAAGGTTTCTTTGACGCAAGTGTGAGCTTGACCACGTGAACGTGGTTTCAATTCTTCCTCCCCAAAGCTCACTTGAAACAGGCATGAACATACTAGCCATTGGAAGCAAATGGCTTTGTTACTTTGATGGTTTGCAGATTTCATAGCTGTCCTTCTCCCCGTTCCATCTAAAAGTGAAATGATACATTGTAATTTGGATTATAATTTTGTTTTGATGATTTTAATTGATAACAGACAAAGGGGGAGAAATCTGCAAAGATTTTTCTTCTCTCTGCAGAACATATGATATGTCTATGTCCCCCACCCTTTGGTAAACATCTGCGTATAATAAAAAGATGCTGTACTAAAACTACATTTCCTTTACTTTCCCTCAGAATTTCTTTGGGGATGATATTCCTGATGCAAGAAAAATGAAGCTTTTTCCCATCGCTCAGGAAGTCCTTTCACCTTCAGTACTCTAGGTGACAATTATAAAAAAAAATTCCCACTTTAGTTTTTAATGACATCAGAGGAAGTTTTTCCACACCCTTTATTGTTATCAGCTCAACCTCATCAATACAGATATTGGACACCACAATTTATTATTTTTTGTTTTTAAAGGAGGGGAAATCTCAAAAAGGTGTTTATGCAACATTATTATGAAATTTTTACCCCATTGCATCAAATAATATGCTTACTTGTTCAGTTTTAGTTTTATTTTAAAGAACATTTTGTTCTAACTTAATTGCCTGGTTCCACACAAGTACTTTGTTAAAAAGCCTCACATATTTGTATAGGCATGCAAATCAAAAGAGACCAAGAACTGTTCAGACCTGCTCCATCTCTGTTGTGCTAAGGGACTTATTCATTCAGTTTATCAGCTATATAAAAAATAAGTGTGCTGTACTGTATACACCTACCTCTTAAAAGAATTGCTAATACTATCAAAGCTCTTACGAAAAACCAAAGCAAACCAAAAGAGACTCACAATACCATGCTATAATAGGAATTTCAACTCCTGTGAAATCGCTACTGTAAACGTTAATAAAAAGCATACTTTTTCTTTTAAGGCTATACACCAACTTTTGTTCTCTCTTTTAATAACCCTTACGCGTTTTCTTCTTTGGAGGGTGTAACAGTTTAAACATGAGGTGTGAATTAGAATCAGTGCTGGGAGAGCTAAAACCAAAATGATCAGAGGGCTGCAATGACTTCCTTGCAAGAAAAGGCTACAACATTTTTTTTTTGGGGGGGGGGGTTTCGTTTTAAAAAGGGCAAGTAAAAAAGGGCATGACAGGGGTTTAAAAATTACACGTGGTGTGGGGGAAAGTGATTAGAGAGTTTTTGTCTCTCTCTTCTTTTTCACACAGTGTATAGTTCAACTATGGAATTCAATTCCAGAAGATGAAGTGATAGATACTAATTTGAGTGGCTTTGAAAGAGGGTTAGACAAAACCAAAGACGATAAAACTACTAGATAGTGGCTACTAGACACAGTGGTTCAATGGGGGCTCCAATACCATCTCCAGGAAAAAAGCACCATGGAAGGCTATGGCATTATAGCTTTGCTGGTGGGCTTCCCAGAGTTTGACCTCTGTGGAATACAGGATGCTAGAATCATAGAATTGCAGAGCATCATCTAGTCCAACCACCTGCAATGCAGGAATCTTTTGCCCAACGTGGGGCTTGGACTAACAACCCAGAGATTAAGAGCCTCATGTTCTACTAACTGAGCTATCGCAGCTAGACTAGATAGGCTGTTGGTCTGATCCAGCAGGGGTCTCGTATACTTGGAAGGATTTCTCTGCAATATCAAGACACCTAAAAAGATTGCCAAATACTTAGGCCCTGCCTTAGGGAATGCCAAATGTTTGATAGCCAAAGCATAGATTTTTCTGCACGAAACTTGGAAGCACACTTTGCTCTTACACCCACAAGTATTTACTTTTAGAATGTACGACTGTCCCCATTTACCAGGAACAGTCCAGTTTTTTGGGAAACTTGTGACTGGCAAATCACGGCTTCTATTTTGTCCCAATTCGCCTTTTTAGGAATGCCTTAATCTGGGTTTCTAGAGTTGTCGTTCTTCAACTCCCTCTTTGGGGTAGCTGGAAGCTCTTGGTGAAAGGTGAATACAACATCATAAGTTTCTTCAGGAGACCAGAAAAATGAAGAGAACTGATTTGATTGATTACAACTTTAGCATCGAACAAGTAATTAGAAGAAAGCCTACTCTTCATAAATGCATTGTGAATCCTAGCTTGTGTAGAGTGACAGATTGAGACTGACCACAAACTGAGCCGCTTCATATTCAAATGTGCTAGAACTGCTAGGAAAACATGCATTGAAACATATTTCATGCTGAACATTGAGGGGCCATGAAGTGCACAATCTGCCATCTGATATGTTGGCAAGGCTCATTCAAACTGATTGATAATAGATTGCCCCGTTAACTATAGTCATCTTTAGGTGTTATAACCCCCCACGTGAGTAGCATTTATGTGGGGATAAGAAACCCCCAGATGGCTGTTTTAGTGGGGGGCAGGCAGCATTACTCCTTTTGAACAGGAGCAGAGTTTAGCCGTCATACATGGTGCCCACAACTTCATTTAAATTTACCCCCCAAAAATGTATTGCCCCTTCCCACTGATCTATGAATGTTTGGCACATAGAGGAAAGATCCTTGGGTCATCAGAGGTCTGCAGTCTAACCTTAGCTTCCAATTTAACAGGTCCTATTGAGATTAAGGACACAAATAGAGGGAAAGAAGAAGAAAACAGCACTACAACTTTATTCTTTAAATAACCAAGGGCAGCCAAACTATGCACTTATTTCCCATTGATTTGGATGTGAGTAAAACTTGACTGCCATGCTCTGGATTGTGCCCATTTGACAGCAATCTGAAAAGGCATCGTGACCATATCTACATCCTCAATTGGACTGTATGAATTTGTTTTGGCACAAGAACCAGTACTACCCTTTCCCCCAATTACCCATATTCTTTCAGGAGCTGGGATGGAGGGAAAGGCAAATCTTGAAAAACAGCTTGGTGTACAGCATGGTATAAGAGTCTACTAATTCCTAAAGCAGACACAAAAATAAATAGGTGCAAGGCCTTTCATACAGGTGAACAAGCTTACTGAATTGCAACCAACGTCAAGGAACAACGTTGTTTGCAATACTGTGATCTGTTCTTTCCAGTTCTTTCCCCAGTGATCTGATAGAAGCTTCTCCTCTGCAAGCACAGCTGAAACGAATGGGAGTTTTGCAGAAACATATCCAGCCACAAACCGGCTTGGACAAGAAAGATTTCTTCTGGTACACACTCATAATGACAGCTGTAATATTCAGTCATTAATTTGTTTGATTAATTGATTAAAAAGAACTTGATAAAACTTGGTTAAACGAGTATCTCACAATTAGGCAGACATCTGATTTTTTCAAAAAGTAATTTTGACTTTTATTAGGGTGCTTATTTTTTAAAAAACCCAAACCCTGCATTTCCTCCTGTGTGCAAGAGAAGGGGAAATCCCTCTTCTATGGCAGTATCTGCAGCAGCATGGGCTTAATTTTTTTTTTAAAGTATGTTCCTCTCTTTAGAACGGATCTGTTATTTAATGTGCAAATGTGAATAGATTAAGATTGCACTCCTAAGCATACTTAATAGCGTGCAAGTCCCATTGAGCTCTGTGGGACTGAATTCTGAGCGAACATGTTTAGGACTGCATGCAACTGATAAGAACTCCAGTTCTGTACACACTGATTTGTGAGCAACATAAGTCAGTGGGACTTGCTTCTGAATAAACATAGGATTGTACTAAAGGATTTAAAAACCGACTGACAACCCTACTCATAACACACTGAGATTTCAGTGTGAATCCTTCCCGCAAAACAGTGACAGCCTCAAGGCATACAACACATGACCTGCACCTGAGCTATATACAGTGTTCCCAATCCAAGAAGTACTTCACCTCTGGAAGCAATCAGATCATATTTTAGAAATAAATACAAGAAAGGATCCAGGTACTGGAAATGTAACTGTTATTAACATTTGCTGAAGCATATTCATCTGATGCAACCGATGAAGTGGACTCTCCGCTGAAAGCTTATGCCGTAATAAATCTGTTTAGCGCCACAAGACTCTCTTGTTGTTTTTGCTGACTTTAAACCATTCGAAAACCCTTGCCTTTTAAAATATTTCCCTCTTTCCGGGTAATGTAGCCTTCACCAAGAAGCATAAGACTGACCACACAATGGTAAGCAAAACTTCTCCTGTAATAAATAAGCCCTGCAGCCGGAAAAAGGCACGGTCCCCACTATGCGTAGCAAGTGGTTTTTCAGTACGCTTGTTTCTCTTGGCAGGGTTTAGACACATCTTTCTAGTTAACAAATGTATTCTGCTGTCAGCTCTTTTCAAGAATTATGCTCCCTGCCTGATGCCAAAAACCTCTTTAAATATTAATAAATAACTCAAAGGTATCTTAGATAGTCTGCACTTGAGGAATTATGCTAATGTTTTTTTGTGATGAAAATATGAGAAACTCCCCCCCCTCACCCCACACTTCCTCCTGGCTTTCTACAGTTTGCATGTAGACCTCCCAGATCCACTGCAGTTCACCACTGAAAGAATTTGCTTGAAATGCAGTGGGCAATCCATTTTAAAAAGAAAAAGGAAAAAGGCAGTGGCAAAAATTCCCATTGACTTCAAAAGCAAATCCATGTTGGGGAATCAATTATGGAACAATACTGTAGTCAAGCACACAGACTAGACGACTTACCATGTTTACCTAATCATTTGCTATGAGGGACACCTTCCATGGATGTAGGTGGAGATGAGACAAGCCCATCAGGGTTGTATTGGGGAAAGTGAAAGACAGCTCAGGAAGAATATTTTGATCAAAGGTTATTAGCCAAACAAGAACAATGGAATGCTGATGTTCAGAAATTGTATGCTACTGAATAGCATCTAAATACTGGCAACTGTGGGAGAGAGATTGTGTCTTCATGCTTTCATGTGGGATTGCCAGAGGCAATCTCATGATCTAGATGGACTTTTGGATTGATTCGGCAAGGCTGTTCATGTGTTATCCTTGAATGAATGAATGAATGAATGAATAAATGAATGAATGACAGATGCAGAAAAGAAGTGGCAACACAACATCCATTAAAATCAATAAACAGCAAAGGAACAACAGTACAACAATCTGGACATCACACATTGTAATGAATGGTCAGGAAAAGCCTGTTCCACCTGGAGCTTTGCCTCTTCTGTATTCCCCCCCCCTATAAATTTATAGAAATTTAAAGTGGCATATATATTCTTTTAATTAATAAATAAGCATGAATAGAGAGATGCAGCAAGTCACCTGATCTGCTACCCAAAAGGGATTATTGTGTAGAAACCTGTTTACAAGTCTATGTGAAGCTGTCTGCATGTGTTTTCAGCAGCACATTTGTTAAACCTCAAGTTTATTTGTCTTGGCTGTACCAATTTCATCCAATGGTTAAACAACATCCCCAGGAATCAGAGAAAGTAGATTGATGAGAAGGTTTCTAAGATACCTCCAGCTCCAGCCCTAATTAAAAATTCATTAAAAAATAAAATTCCTATATCCCCCCCATAGCATTGCTTTATATTATATTCTACAGCTTCAGTGGATTAGTGTCATAATCAATCTAGAACTTGTAGAAAACTGAGACTTCTGCTTACTCTGCAGCCAGTGTTCTCCCAATATTGGTTTGAGAAGCTATGTGCTCATGACATTCATCACAATCCATATCTATCCTGTATGTATCCAGTCATTTCACAAGAAATGCTGTGTTTTGATGCTGCTATAGATGGGGAAGGGATCCCCCTAAACCTTAGGAATGAATAAAGGCTAGGATTTTGATTAATTGGGATATGGATTAAAACATAAACTGCAGTTGTACCAGACAGGGAATTCCTGGGCTGGCTTATGCAAACCAACCTAGCACAGCTACTGCTATCAATAGAACAATAGAGGGCCACTGACTTCTTTCCCCAGGTGTGAAAAGAGACTGGGGATTTGGTAGGTTGCCAGGGTAAGTGCTCTGGGGGTTTCTGGGAGGAAGAAGGGGAGAGATACCAGCCTGAAGATTGCCTGCTCAGTAGCCTCTGGAAATGTGTATGCTGTAAGTTCTGGACTCCCTCCATACAGACCAAAGGTGTAAATAAATTATTATTATTATTATTATTATTATTATTATTATTATTATTAATTCCCCGTCCATCTGGCTGGGTTTCCCCAGCCACTCTGGGCGGCTCCCAATCGAGTGTTAAAAACAATACAGCATTAAATATTAAAAACTTCCCTAAGCAGGGCTGCCTTCAGATGTCTTTTGAAGATAAGATAGCTGCTTGTTTCCTTCACATCTGAAGGGAGGGCGTTCCACAGGGCGGGCGCCACTACCGAGAAGAATAAACCATATTCCTTAAAGCACAACAGTTTCTGCTGTATCTTCTATTCTCCATTGGCTCTTGCCACCGCTTGGCAGACAGAGGGGCAGGCAAAATGTTTTGTAACAGTACAGTTCCTCTCAGAACCAGCTTTGATCCAAATTACCACACTCCTGCGGTTTACAATACTGTAGCTGAAATTCAGAAGCATACGGCTTCCAACTGTGGAAGCACAGTACAGCCATTGTGGCTAGTAGCAATTTATAGCCTTATCTTCCATGAATTTATCTAATCCTCATTTAAGCCATCCATGCTGATGACCCTCACTGCCTCCTGTAGTTCCACAATATCACTATGCACGGTTCGAAGGACTTTCATCTGTCTTGAATCTTCTAACATTCAGCTTCATTGCCTGTCCATGAGGTCTAATGTCACAAGAGAGGGATAAAAACTTTATCCTATCCACTTTCTTCATGCCATGCATTATTTTATAAAATTCTATCACATGATAGTAAGAAAGTACTTGCTTATTTTCTAATCTAAAAAGTTGCAAACACTCCAAGCTTTCTTCATGAGGGATTTGCTCCATCTTCTTGGAACATTTTGGTTGCCCCTTTCTGAAACTTTTCCAACTCTACAATAACCTTTTTGTAGAAAGGTGGCCAGAACTATTTATGGTTTTCCAAGTGCAGTCATGCCACAGATTTGTATAATGACATTACGATATTCAGAGTTTGTAGGGCAGCAGTTGAAGAAGGAGCAAAAAGGGTTTTCTTGTGTGTATGTGTTTCTTGGTGGCTGATTAGCTGTTTTCCCTGTGTAAAGGTCAGAGGGGGCAGGGTTTCTGTTGAGGCAGGGGATTAGCTGTGGGAGGAGCTTATCAGAGTTTGTAGGGCAGCAGTTGAAGAAGGAGCAAAAAGGGTTTTCTTGTGTGTGTGTGTTTCTTGGTGGCTGATTAGCTGTTTTCCCTGTGTAAAGGTCAGAGGGGGCAGGGTTTCTGTTGAGGCAGGGGATTAGCTGTGGGAGGAGCTTATCAGAGTTTGTAGGGCAGCAGTTGAAGAAGGAGCAAAAAGGGTTTTCTTGTGTGTGTGTGTGTTTCTTGGTGGCTGATTAGCTGTTTTCCCTGTGTAAAGGTCAGAGGGGGCAGGGTTTCTGTTGAGGCAGGGGATTAGCTGTGGGAGGAGCTTATCAGAGTTTGTAGGGCAGCAGTTGAAGAAGGAGCAAAAAGGGTTTTCTTGTGTGTATGTGTTTCTTGGTGGCTGATTAGCTGTTTTCCCTGTGTAAAGGTCAGAGGGGGCAGGGTTTCTGTTGAGGCAGGGGATTAGCTGTGGGAGGAGCTTATCAGAGTTTGTAGGGCAGCAGTTGAAGAAGGAGCAAAAAGGGTTTTCTTGTGTGTATGTGTTTCTTGGTGGCTGATTAGCTGTTTTCCCTGTGTAAAGGTCAGAGGGGGCAGGGTTTCTGTTGAGGCAGGGGATTAGCTGTGGGAGGAGCTTATCAGAGTTTGTAGGGCAGCGGCGCGCGCCTAGCGGCGCGCGCAGTTATACCCATCTTTTAGATTTAGGGGAGCTAGTCTCAAACGTTTGTTGGGGGAGACCTAGGGTTTTTTTTTTGTGGGGGAAGTTATTTGTCCTGTCTTCAAGCTTTTTATGATGGAGGACCTCTGTAGCCACCCCCAACAACACGATCTCATGATGGAAGGGGAGGGAACAGCTGCAGTCGCCTGCGATTCCTGCGCAATGTTTGCCATCTTGCCAAAGGTTGCAGGCAGCTTTACCTGCAGCAATTGCATGTTGATTGCCCTATTAAAAGACAAAGTCCAGCAACTGGAGGAACGTGTAGCTACGCTCCAAAGAATTAGAGAGCTGGAGCTCTTCTTGGAAGCAACAGAGCACACCGTCCCCACCAAGGAGGAGACAGGGGACTCCCCTGAGAAGGAGGCTTGTTCACCAACACAGGAGCCAGATATATGGAGAAACGTGACTCAAAGAAGTAGGAGGCCCAGGGTCCACTCTGATTGTCTAGAAATACACAATCGCTTTGAGGTCCTCTCCCCTAGCATGGAAGACGAAGAGCAGACTCCATTTGAGGATCTCTCCCTCATTACAGTCGATCAGGTATATGAAGACGAGCAGCAAAGTCAGTCCTCAGGGAATGTGCAGGTGACCTTGGAACGGACAGCTCACGGAAGAACCCCGACCAAACCCAAGAGGAGGCGTGTAGTGGTGATAGGGGATTCCCTACTGAGGGGAACAGAAGCAGTGATCTGTGGGCCTGACAAGATGTCTCGGGAAGTGTGCTGTCTCCCCGGGGCTAAGATCCAAGATGTAACTGAACGACTGCAAGGAATCATAAAACCCACTGACGAATACCCCTTCCTCTTGGTTCATGTGGGAACCAATGACACTGCAAGCAATAGCCTCCAGGAGATCAAAAGAGACTACGAGGCTCTCGGCAGGAAATTGAAGCAACTAAATGCACAAATTGTCATCTCGTCTGTCCTCCCAGTTGAACGACGTGGCCCAGGGAGAGAGGGGAAAATAGTGGAAGTGAACAGCTGGCTTCGCAAATGGTGTAAACAGGAACGGTTTGGATTCTTAGATCACGGACTGCAGTTTCTTGAAGATGGACTTCTGGCAAGCGATGGGCTGCACCTCACAACGGTTGGGAGAAATGTTTTTGCCAAAAATCTCAGAAACCTCATCAGGAGGGCTTTAAACTGACTAATGTGGGGGAGGGAGACAATGCTCCTGAAGGTAGGAGTCTATCAATTAATGAAGATGATCATCCAAATGTCATAGACCAAATGGAGCAAACAGCACGCGGACCTAGTGGTGGGAGGAAAAAATCCTTAAATAAGAGACACGGGGGAATGATTAATGGACTTCAATGTCTGTACACTAATGCGCAAAGCATGGGAAATAAACAAGATGAGCTTGAGCTCTTGGTACAGCAAACTAAATATGACATAATAGGCATCACTGAAACCTGGTGGGATAAGTCCCACGATTGGAATGTAATAATGGGGGGATATAATCTATTTCAGAGAAACAGACCAGACAAGAAAGGAGGAGGAGTGGCGTTATATGTCAGGGATGTGTATACCTGTGAAGAGATCCAAGATTTAGAACCTCAAAGCCAAAGTGAGAGCATTTGGGTCAAAATTAAGGGAGAGAAGAATAACAGAGACCTCATTGTGGGAGTTTACTATAGATCCCCAAGCCAAACGGAGGACATAGATGATGCCTTCCTGGAACAGATGGCCAAGCATGCAAAAGGAAGGGAGATAGTAGTAATGGGGGACTTCAATTACCCGGATATTTGTTGGACGTCAAACTCAGCCAAGAGCATAAGGTCAAACAGATTCCTCACTGGCCTTGCAGACAACTTCATTGTCCAGAAAGTGGGAGAAGCAACAAGAGGAACAGCCATTTTAGATCTGGTCCTAACCAATGTTGATGACCTGGTTAGTGGGGTAGATGTGGAAGGATCATTAGGCGCGAGTGATCATGCTCTTCTGAAGTTTACTATACAGCGGAAAGGAGCAGCCAAGCATACTAGGACTCAATTTCTTGACTTTAAGAAAGCCGACTTCATAAAACTTAGGGAAGTGCTGGGTGAGATCCCATGGACAGCAATACTTAAAGGAAAGGGAGTTCATGATGGCTGGGAGTTTGTTAAGAGGGAGATAGTAAAAGCACAACGACAGGCAATACCAATGAGACGGAAACATGGAAGGTGCCTAAAGAAGCCAGGGTGGCTATCTAAAGAACTTTTAACTGAATTAAGATTAAAAAAGGATGTGTACAAAAAATGGAAAAGGGGGGAAACCACCAAAGAGGAATTCAAACAAATAGCCAGCACGTGTAGACACAAAGTCAGAAAAGCTAAAGCACAGAATGAACTCAGGTTTGCTAGAGAGGTTAAAAGCAACAAAAAAGGCTTCTATGGGTATGTTCGTAGCAAAAGGAAGAACAAAGAAACTGTGGGGTCACTCAGAGGAGAAGATGGTGAAATGCAAACAGGGGACACAGAAAGGGCTGAACTACTCAATGCCTTCTTTGCCTCAGTCTTCTCCGATAAAGAAAACAATGCCCGACCTGAAGAATTTGGAGCAAATGATTCAGCAAAGGAAACACAGCCCAGAATAACTAAGGAGATAGTACAAGAATATTTGGCTAGTTTAGATGTATTCAAGTCTCCAGGGCCAGATGAACTGCATCCAAGAGTATTAAAAGAACTGGCAGATGTGATCTCAGAACCACTGGCAGTCATCTTTGAGAATTCCTGGAGAACAGGCGAAGTCCCGGCAGACTGGAGGAGGGCAAATGTTGTCCCTATTTTCAAAAAGGGGAAAAGAGAGGACCCAAATAATTACCGCCCAGTGAGTCTGACATCAATACCAGGGAAGATTCTGGAGCAGATCATTAAGCAAACAGTCTGTGAGCACCTAGAAAGGAATGCTGTGATCACCAATAGTCAGCATGGATTTCTGAAAAATAAGTCATGTCAGACTAACCTGATCTCGTTTTTTGACAGAATTACAAGCCTGGTAGATGAAGGGAACGCAGTGGATGTAGCCTACCTTGATTTCAGCAAGGCATTTGACAAGGTGCCCCATGATATTCTTGTAAAGAAGCTGGTAAAATGCGGTCTTGACTATGCTACCACTGAGTGGATTTGTAACTGGCTGACTGACCGAACCCAAAGGGTGCTCATCAATGGTTCCTCTTCATCCTGGAGAAGAGTGACTAGTGGGGTGCCACAGGGTTCTGTCTTGGGCCCGGTCTTATTCAACATCTTTATCAACGACTTGGATGATGGACTCAAGGGCATCCTGATTAAATTTGCAGATGACACCAAACTGGGAGGGGTGGCTAACACCCCAGAGGACAGGATCACACTTCAAAACGACCTTGACAGATTAGAGAACTGGGCAAAAACAAACAAGATGAATTTTAACAGGGAGAAATGTAAAGTATTGCACTTGGGCAAAAAAAATGAGAGGCACAAATACAAGATGGGTGACACCTGGCTTGAGAGCAGTACATGTGAAAAGGAGTCTTGGTTGACCACAAACTTGACATGAGCCAACAGTGTGACGCGGCAGCTAAAAAAGCCAATGCAATTCTGGGCTGCATCAATAGGAGTATAGCATCTAGATCAAGGGAAGTAATAGTGCCACTGTATTCTGCTCTGGTCAGACCACACCTGGAGTACTGTGTCCAGTTCTGGGCACCACAATTCAAGAGGGACACTGACAAACTGGAACGTGTCCAGAGGAGGGCAACCAAAATGGTCAAAGGCCTGGAAACGATGCCTTATGAGGAACGGCTAAGGGAGCTGGGCATGTTTAGCCTGCAGAAGAGGAGGTTAAGGGGTGATATGATAGCCATGTTCAAATATATAAAAGGATGTCACATAGAGGAGGGAGAAAGGTTGTTTTCTGCTGCTCCAGAGAAGCGGACACGGAGCAATGGATCCAAACTACAAGAAAGAAGATTCCACCTAAACATTAGGAAGAACTTCCTGACAGTAAGAGCTGTTCGACAGTGGAATTTGCTGCCAAGGAGTGTGGTGGAGTCTCCTTCTTTAGAGGTCTTTAAGCAGAGGCTTGACAACCATATGTCAGGAGTGCTCTGATGGTGTTTCCTGCTTGGCAGGGGGTTGGACTCGATGGCCCTTGTGGTCTCTTCCAACTCTATGATTCTATGATTCTATGATATCAGCAGTTTTATTTTCAATTCCTTCCCTACTGATCCCTAGCATGGAATTTGCCTTTGTGGCCTCTGCCACACACTGGGTTATCATCTTCACTGTGCTATCCACTAAGACCCCAAGGTCTCGTTCAAGGTTCTAGATTGCATTGGTGAGCATCCATGAGAAGTCTCTTCCCACTTCAGATCATTGCTCTCCCAGTTGTGAAGGGCTCTAAACTGTGTACAGATGACATGCTGGAGAAAGCAGGGCTAGGCTATGTTTGCTCCCACAGGAGGTGAATGAAGCACTAACAGGGCTAGAATTTGAGTCCTAAATAAAACTGGATTGGAGCTACTCTATGTTCTAGCATGCTAGAACCGTTAAGAGAACATGGATTAGCTTCTAAACATTACAGGATTCAGAAGTTTGCACCTTTGCCCAGACAAATAAAAAGTTTCACCTACAGATATCAAAACTCAAAGATTTGCTTCTGTGATTTTCCACTTAGAATGCCAAGGTGATAGATTTGCTGAAAGAGTTTTTGGGCAAGTAATGCTAAACTGGAGGATGTGTCATAGTTTCTCTGTACAACATGTCTTTTGGTCATCTCTATCTGAGCCAGCTGATTCTATTTTCAAACCAGTCAGTCAGGAGAAGCCTGTTTTGTTAACATCACAGAAGCCAATGTGGATTTGTTTCATTTACCTCAGTACCTAAATAAAATATAATTATGGCTGCCAATAATCACTCTACAGTAGTAGTCACTCTACAAATCACTAAAAAAAAAGGGTTGAACTTATTTGCGTCAGGTTTTGTAACTGTTGAAAGACACCCCCAGTTTTCAACTATTTTCAGTGTTCATTGCCAGTACAAAAAAAAACAACATTTAAAAGGGATAAAGTACTTCCAAAGGGACAACTGTAATAAGATAATATTTGGCAAAAATAAAGGTCTGGTGTTCAAATCCCCCACACAATTCTCTACAAAAAAATGCAGTAGTATTCTGAACCACAACCAAGGAAGAAGCACTCTGAGAAATTCATGGGTTGTAATAGGTATTTAAAAAGCTTTCCAGCTATAGGACATGAGATAACATGAACAGAGACACTAAGAAAACATAATTTAACTCAGATGCTGAAGGCACCTGAAATAAACCTGTGCTGAATGGCTTATGGTCCTGAAAGTAGAATTAGGCAAATGTTGGGGCAGCATAAAAGTTGTGCTGCACAATGCACCTTCATGTACTATTTCATTTGTGAGCTCTCTCCCTAAATCAGGGCACACGAGGTATACTTATTAGAGTAGCTACATAGCTGAGGCACATAAAAATATAAGTTCTTAACTAATGGTAAGCTGTCTGTTAAAATAACTTCAGGCCCAAACTAACCCCTTTTTTTATAAAAACAAACAAACCACAAAATGGCCAAGGGCAGAGTGTGTCTGAGCAGAAGGAGCGCAGACAGGGAGAAGCTGTTGCCTGGCTGCTTTCTCATCTGGGAGTGGGGAGTGGGAAGAGAGGAAGAGAGACAGGGAAAGTTTGGAACTACAAAGCATCGCCCCTGCAGGTGAAGAAGCTGGGGAGGGAGGATGACCTTAGGCTGAAAAATGACTAGAGGGGGAAGGGTTAAATAATCTCTCCCCACCTGCACTTCTGCTCAAGTAGAACATGTTCCAGGCTGCCCTTAGTTTAAGGAAAAAAATACAGCACAAGAAAGAATCATACAACTCTCTGAAGCTCACTGAAGTTACTAGGTGGGTTTCTCAGTGAGCCAAAGGTGGCTCTTCCCTGCCTCTGGTTGTCAGTTGTTGTTGTTGTTTAGTCGTTTAGTCGTGTCTGACTCTTCGTGACCCCATGGACCAGAGCACGCCAGGCACTCCTGTCTTCCACTGCCTCCTGCAGTTTGGTCAAACTCATGTTTGTAGCTTCGAGAACACTGTCCAACCATCTCATCCTCTGTCGTCCCCTTCTCCTTGTGCCCTCCATCTTTCCCAACATCAGGGTCTTTTCCAGGGAGTCTTCTCTTCTCATGAGGTGGCCAAAGTATTGGAGCCTCAGCTTCAGGATCTCTCCTTCCAGTGAGCACTCATGGCTGATTTCCTTAAGAATGGATAGGTTTGATCTTCTTGCAGTCCATGGGACTCTCAAGAGTCTCCTCCAGCACCATAATTCAAAAGCATCAATTCTTCGGTGATCAGCCTTCTTTATGGTCCAGCTCTCACTTCCAGACAACACTACTGGGAAAACCATAGCTTTCACTATACGGACCTTTGTCAGTAAGGTGATGTCTCTACTTTTTAAGATGCTGTCTAGGTTTGCCATTGCCTTTCTCCCAAGGAGCAGGCGTCTTTTAATTTCGTGACTGCTGTCACCATCTGCAGTGATCATGGAGCCCAAGAAAGTAAAATCTCTCACTGCCTCCATTTCTTCCCCTTCCATTTTCCCAGGAGGTGATGGGCCCAGTGGCCATGATCTTAGTTTTTTGATGTTGAGCTTCAGACCATATTTTGCGCTCTCCTCTTTCACCCTCATTAAAAGGTTCTTTAATTCCTCCTCACTTTCTGCCATCAAAGTTGTGTCATCTGCATATCTGAGGTTGTTGATATTTCTTCCTGGTTGTCAGTTAGCTGTTAATGCAAATTCATCAGGTGCTTAAAGTAGCTGTTCACTCAGGCCTTCTTGGGGCTGTTAACCTTGAATGTTTTTCCACCTTGAAATTAGTAGAGGCAGACCTATGGGTCGTGTCTACTTTTCCCTTGCAGGTTTTTTTTTTTTTAATGAAAAACAGTTTGAGGAATGCAATCCTGAGGTGAAAAACTGCAAAGTGAGAAGCTCAACTTATGTCCCCTGTCCAGTCCCTTTTGCAGTTTCAAAGAGTGCCTGTCCCAGCTTTGAGTAAAAGAGTGAGGAGAGGGAAGTATTCATAATTTGTAGTTTGAGCCTGAAGAAATTTACAATACGCACCTGACCTTACCATCTTCTCATACGTGTGAGATATTTAACCCTTCCAGGGCATATGACCCGGTGAACTTCCTGCTCACAGATCTGAGAGTCACAACTCACAACTGAAAGCATAAGAAACGGAATTAGAATAAAAAAGGTACCCATTTGCATTGGTTACAGGAAGGGCAAAATGAGTTTTTGATGAACCAGGCTGCCTATATGTGAGTGGCAATGCCTTGTTGGAAGATTTGGTCCTCTGTCATTTTTTAAATTTTATTTTTTGCACTTCTAAAATATTTTTATACGTTTGTTTTCCTACTAATGCTTGGGGGAATTAATGATGTTATAAAATGGGGGGAATCTTATCAAAATTAAAGAAAGAAAAAGCTGGTATTTGTTTACAAGAAACCCATATAAAGAAAGGGTATGAAAGCTTTTTTTTAAAAAAAAAAACCAATTAACTATTTTTAAAATCACCATGGTAAACAGTGGTGGGTTTGTGACACCACGGGCTGCTAGCTAATAGGTGTCATCCCCATGCAGATCTATATTCAAGCTCCTCTGTGTTGAAAACCAACCTGACCATTTTCTCAAGCATTTGCCTTACAACAGAAGATGTACATCAGTTTGCACAGATGCAAAACTGCCTTCTCCAGACCCTTTTCAGAAAAATGAGCTGGCACACACCCTAAGCTGAAGTCTGAGTCTTCCTATCAAACATGCAATGACTTTACTCGCATTATTCATCTTTGTCACTAACACTTCTCCCAAATGCCCCTTCTCTATCTCCCAGAGTCCCACCTTTGCTCTACTTTTAATTGAAAATTTACATATCATGCTTCTTTACACCTGGAAATGTCTACCCTTTGAACTAAATTGAGGTCCCCTGCTCAATGCTCATAAAAAGCAAGGCTGGCACTTCCCCTGTTTTAAACTGTTGCTTTGAAGACAATTTCTGTATAATCCTTTTCAAACTGGATGGTGCCCAGGGATGTTTGCCTAATAAAGTACTTTAGAAAAGAGAATGTATTGTATTCTAATACTTGCAAATTAGATACAGGCTCACCTTTTGAAACTGGGAAATTCTTTACAGAATTATAAAGTAATAGAGATGGAAGGCAGAGCACAGAGGAACTGGAAACATTCATGATCTCTTTTTAACACCCAGATTATACTTTCTTTTATTAAACAAGTGAAAGTAAATCTGAAAGGCCAATTAAGATTCTGCATTTCCCAAGACACTATAGAGAAGCCAGGTAGCCATAAGGGCTTCTCTCTTTTGTTTTACTCAAGTATTATGTTTTGGAAAGCAATTTGAATGCTAAGTACTTGAGATATTCAAGTTAATATATGTGAACTATGTTTCTACCGGAGAAGAAGGCAATAGCAAAATATCACATCTTTGGATTCATCTCCTTTTGACTGATCTGTCTAGAGTGATTCATTATTATAGGGCTGCAGGAGCAAGCGCACAGGCAGAGCTAGTTCTGCCACTACTGTTCTCCAGGTTCTCACCTTCAACCCAACCAGTTGTCAACATAACATCCAAACCATTCTACTCTTCGCAACTGTTTCATTGTGGACTGCGTTATAGTTATTACAGTATTTTAATGTACATAAAATGCTGTGTTTGAATGCATTGTATTTAAAATGCTGTAAAGGGATGTTTACCTCGGGCAGTAAGTTTCACTCTGGCAAAAGCATCACAGAAGGCTGGTATTTTTCCTTTTCAGCGAGCTAAACTACCTGATGACTCATCACCAGAAGAAACACAAGTTTCAGAGCTCTTGCAACAGGAAGCTGAAACTTGAGAAGCCAGTGTGTGCTAGTGGTCGCAGCAGGGGTTTCAGAGAAGCTCTGCAATGATGAACAAGCTTAGGATCTCCCTCTAGAAGCAGCGAAAGGAGTGTTTACTCAACGGCATAAAGGACTGGACCCCATTGCTGATTTGCAATGTGTTGCTTTGTTACTTTGTAACATTTATATTGTTGTTGTTGTTTAGTCGTTTAGTTGTGTCTGACTCTTCGTGACCCCATGGACCAGAGCACGCCACGCACTCCTGTCTTCCACTGCTTCCCGCAGTTTGGTCAAACTCATGCTGGTAGCTTCGAGAACACTCTGCAACCATCTTGTCCTCTGTCGTCCCCTTTTCCTTATGCCCTCCATCTTTCCCAACATCTGGGTCTTTCCCAGGGAGTCTTCTCTTCTCATGAGGTGGCCAAAGTATCAGAGCCTCAGCTTCACGATCTGTCCTTCCAGTGAGCATTCAGGGCTGATTTCCTTCCATGGAGTTTTCTTGGCAGGGATACTGGAGTGGCTTGCCGGTTCCTGCTCCAGGTGGATCACGTTTGGTCAAAACTCTCCACTATGACCTGTCCATCTTGGGTGGCCCTTCTCCACGGCAAGGCAGTGATCCATGAAGGGGTTATCTTATTGTAACTAGTATTTAAAGACTATTCTGCAGTAAATCTTTTCAACTCATTTTTGTGACGGAGAGAATTCATTTCTACACAAGTTCCAGATCAGGGATTCTACTGAACAACTCAAACAGACTGGACAAGACATCAGACTGGGTAGCCTTCTTTAAAAACTGAATGTCCATCCTTAGTAAGAATTCTATATGACTCAAAAGTCCCATTTCCAGCATTTAAAACAGCAATTGGTTCAAAGAAAAGCATTATTTCTTTTCTCTTATTGACCTTTGGTGTAATTATCACTACTTAAAAGTTGCCCAACAATCACAATTCACAACTACAATTTTTTTGGCATTTGTGTCCAGGGCAAAGAGATGAAGGCATGAAAGTTCACCATCTATAACTTTAGGCTACAAACAAAGAGCTATGAATAATTATGCTCCAGTCCTTCCACTGATTATTGCTCCCCTGATAAGGACAGCATTTCCTGTCTTAAGCCAAAGTTATGTGTGTTCCCTTGGCTAAGGGTTGCTATTTATATTCCGAATATCTGTGCCAAGCAGGTGGTTCCTTTCCAGGTTGCATGTATGTGTTCAGCTGGGCCTATTTAACCAAAACAAGCTTCCTCTTGATAAAGTACAGCCCTGGTCCCCATTCCAGAATGTATTTATTTGTGCCATCATTCTTCTACTGACATCATGCTGATTTTTATCCCTGCCACAGGCTCTTCCCATGACATCATTGGACCAAGCTGGGGTTCTTGACATTTGCATCAATGTGTTTGTTTATTTGTCTGTATACTGATGTTTGCAAACGAATCCTGAATACATCCAAGAGTTACCTTAATTAAGACTCTCCATCCTCAACTAGTGAGTCTAATGTTGGACCATTGGTGACTGTGGATCCTGTCCCAAGCACCAGGAAAAGTGTATCCCTTGATGCTCTTATACCAGCCAGAGTTGGTTTCTGATATAACTGAACTGTGCAAGGTTTCTTCTACAGAAGTGACAGAGGAAGCAGATTTTCCAGATTTCCCTACAGGTCATTGTAACGGAGCCCAACATATTGACTCTTTTACCTTCTCCTTTCTAATACCAATGTTCTGGCAATATTTAATAAAATTAAGGTAACTATGTCAAATTGAGGGCTTACCAAGAGCACAGATGAAAAATATATATCATATGGAACTTGAATAAGTACAATTAATACCAAATCCTTCCACCTGTTTCAGATTTACTTTTAAGACAACATTGCTTCCCTCTTTGTTTTTTTCTTGATGGTGTCTGTCTGAATCATCTATCTCCTTGTGCTTTTAAATTAACTTCTCTGTTACCAGTATCTGAAGTACAGGCTCTTGTTTCAATTAAACATGCATCAAGCAAATGCAGGGACATTCAACATTTCAGATGTTGCCTTGCATCTATGGCAGGCACAGAGAACCTCTGAACCAGTGTGGGCCAAATTAGGTCCAGGAGGGATTCAAATTTGGCCTGAGAGGTAATTTGCCCCAAACCACAGTCACCTGTCCCACACCTGACATCTTATGCAAAGGAACAAATGGGAACTTACGCTCTCCATTGTTTTTCAGCAAATGGGATTCACCACTTGTTAAGTGAAGCACTGTCAGTTCTAATCAGCTGACTGATGCTGAAAGCAGGCCCTTTTGAAGGCATACTTTCCACGGATTAGTAAATTGACAAGGTACTTGCTGTGAGCCTTCTATGCCCATTTGCAGCCTCACTATGCCAATCTGCAGAGGAAAAATGTCTGTTTGCAGCTACAGTTTGAATACAAACTGCACTTGCGTTCAAGCAAAACAAAGCTTGCAGCAAGCCTCCCCAAAGTTGCCATCTGATGGCATCATGTGACCATTCTCTGTTCACGTGAGCCATTGCAAACCCAAGAGAAGCAACTAAAAATAATGTCTAAATTCATTACAGTGGTACCTCGCAAGATGAATGCCTTGCAAGACGAAAAACGCGCAAGACGAAATAGTTTTCCGTTTTTTGAGTCGTTCTGCAAGACGAATTTCCCTATGGGCTTGCTTCGCAAGACGAAACGTCTTGTGAGTTCTTACGAGTTTGTTTCCTTTTTCTTAAAGCCGCTAAGCCGTTAATAGCCGCTAAGCCACTAAGCCGCTAATAGCCATTAAGCCGCTAAGCCGCTAATAGCCGTGCTTCACAAGACGAAAAAACCGCAAGACGAAGAGACTCGCGGAACAGATTAATTTCGTCTTGCGAGGCACCACTGTACTTTTCCCGTTCCAATCATTTCTGAGACATCTATCAAGACCAGACTGTCACATCTGAGGTTGCCACTTGTTGGGGGGGGGCAGTTGTTTTAAAATAATGGTCACCAACTCCAGCCTAGCATTTGCATCTCCCATGAAAATGACATGAGGCACATGAGACCCGGACATTCTGCTGCCTAAGACTAATTAAAATGAATGGAACTACACAGAGGCACTACTGTCAGACTTGCACAGCACAAATACCCAGCTGATTATGCCCCTGAAAATTATGATTACTTCAGTGAAGAACAAACTAAGGAGCAGTGTTGGATCACGGCATGTATGTTACATAGATTGCAGTGCCGAACAAGGTATCCACCCAGACAGTTTAAAAAATGATATATTTGTTAGTGATGCCCTAGGAATCTCTGTTTCCTCAGTAGGAAAAAGTCAGTTAACACTCTCCTGGTAATATTATGGAAGCAAAACATGTTGTAAAAGAGCTATTAAGAACTAGTCATATGCGTATAAGGAACAATGGCTTGCTTTTAATGCAAGGATGGGAAACTGTTGGTAAGGCTCTTATAAATATTACAGGGTTCTGTTTTTTCTTTCAGTCTCACCATGTCATTTCCTGAATTTCAGAGCTGATATGGCCAACAGTGGTTCAGGAACAAAGTTATCTTTTTATTTACAGCATTCCAGTTTATTGAAATATTTATAGTCCATCCATCAAAGCAGATGTAAGGGTTGGGTTCAGAACGCAAAGCAAAATCATAAAATAAACAACAATACCTGCTAAAATACACCATGAAACAAATAAAGTAGCTAAAAGCAACAGAGCTGGTTAACCAATAATCAATGTAGAACAAGGGTAGCCAATGGGGTCCCCTTCAAATGCTATTGAACTCCAATTCCCATCCCAGTCAATGAAAAGGGATGATGGGAGTTGTAGTCCACAACATATAGGTCACCACTTCGGCTACCCTTGACTTAGAAAATATAAAATATATGGGCAAATACGTATAAACGTGGCACCATAACATTGTGCTACCTTATAAGGGTGTGGTATTCCACAGGAAGGCCGAAATTTCAGGTGGAAGAGATGAATCACTGGGTTTATTGTAATGGAAATAAGACTCAAAACTAGGGTATGGTATGAAGGCACATGAGGCCACCAAGTTGCTGAGGTCTGGTTAGTGTTTGAGAACTCTGTGTGTACAGTCTTGGATTCCACAACAGAAGCAAAGCAGGATATAAAAGAAAGAAAATAAAGAAAGAATAGCCACAGATTCTCTCCTGATGGTCCCAGTCATCAGACGTTCCACTTTCTTGCTTATAACACTTTGGCAGTGTGAAAGAGGCAGGCAAAGCTCCTAGAGTCAAGCTAGGAGGGACATACAGTCTTGTCTGAAATAGTGAAGCTGAGACAGGCTATTTAGTACCAGTGCTATCTGCTGCAGATGCCTGTTTGCTTCTGCTCTGTGTTTTGGAAGTCAAACAGACATTATAGTTATTATAAAAGTTCCACCACTTTCTGTTTCAAAGGAAGCTAATTTCTTCAGTGCTCTCTCTGGATTTATTACTACTCATGGAAATGAGAAGCACCTAATGCCTTTTATACCCTGCCTTTTATACAGCTCCTATTCCCCATTCTGAAGATGTCAACAGGCCAAAATCGTTTGAGAAAAGACATCTTAGCTGGCAGAGACTGAACATACACTGGAGTAATTACTTTTTGCCTTAAGACTTTGGCATGCCTTCTACCAGAAATGCCTATTTCAATAAATGCCTACCACACCTACATATGAGTAGTGGCATCACAAAACATACTTGCAACTTCCCAGATTATCATTTGATAAAGAGCTTGAATTATTGCTGAGATAATGTCGTGCCTTTGATGTTAGATTGGAAAAGAACTGTAGAGGAAAGTACTGACGTACATATCTGGCTTCTTCCACCCTTTTCAAATAGCTTATACAACCACAGAACAGAAGGCAAAATAGTTAAAACTTGGAGGTGGGTTTTCCATTGCATAGTAAAATGAATCTGGTTCTGTGCATAGTGAAAGCTATGTCTGCTTCTTATAAATGGAGGTAGTGAGAATTTCAGCCACTTTCAATATTTCCTTCTCTCTCTGTCTCTTCCCCTCTCTCTCCCCCCCTCTCTCTCTCCAGGAATTCTATCCGGAGCCAGCCCTAACATTAGCCAGAGTGGGGCAACTGCCTCAGGCAGCAAATGCTGGTTGGTGGGGAGGACAGAGCTGTGTGGGGACACAGCCCATCTTATACTTTTTAAGGTAGCCTCCTGCCTTCAGGTATGGTGAAAGCAGCAGTAAGGTTCAACTGCTAGTCTAGACATTTTCTCTAAAGGAAATTTGTGAGAAGGCACCATCTTGTCCTTTGCCTCAGGCAGTCAAACGCCTTGAGCCAACCCTGATTCCAATGTGTTTTACTATTGGTTTTAGTATTATTTTATAGCTTTGCTGTTACTATGACTTCTGTAATTTAAATGTTTTCTTTTTATCATTAGTTTTGTATTTCAACTGTACACAACCATTCAAATTGTAAATTGGCAGGTTTTCTCAAGAGGAGACTGGATGGCTGACTGGATTGGGAATGCTGTAGCAAGGAATTTGAGGCATCAGCAGCTGATAGGCCTTTGATTCAGTGATTTTATAGGAAATAAATAAAAACTGTTTGTTACCCCGAACTCCTTGAAGAAACAACAGGATAAAAAATGTAATATATAATCATGTTTCAGTGTGTGTCAGAGTTTTTAAGGTATGCAGAACCATGATGGCAAACGCATCAATTTATACTACAATTGCCTTGACAGTGTTGTTTATGTAGAAGGGGAACAAGTATGTTAAATTTTTGACTTGCAATTGGATATTTGCATTTTATTTTGTTTGTTTGAATTTTCTGGGTTTGTTTGTTTGGTGGGTTGGTTTCTTGTTTTCATTTCAGGTGTGTGTAATTCCACCTTGGGATCTCCAGGTGAAAAGAAGATTATAAATACGTTTAATCTGACCATAAACATTTCCTGCTACTCATGCAGCGAATTCTCTGGATGACCAGTCCTGAAGTTAGCCTGGTAGATTGTGTCCAGACTGGCAATTTTTCACATTATGGTATTTGCATAATCACATTTGGCTGAATCGTGTGCTTTATATGAACATAACTGATCTACTCTCAGCCTGCACGGTATTGAAATTAAAGAGCATTAAGTGCCATTGTTCAACTCAGATAACTATCGGAATATGGCTGCAATGTCACAAGGCATTTTTTTGAACATAGGAAGCTACTCATACCAAGAATGAACACTGGTCCATCTAACTTTGTGTTGCCTACACTGACAACTGCTCTCTGGGTTTTCAGGCAAAGGTTTCTCCCAACCTTACCGAAAGATGCTGGAAATTAAATCTGGGGCCTTCTGTATGCGAAATATGTGCTCCACTATTGAGCCACAGGCTGTTACTTCTTCACAACAACACATAGGAACATAAGAAGCTGCCAAATGCTGAGTCAAACCATTTCCCCATGTTCCCCAATACTATCTACACTGACTGTCAGGAAACCTTCCTAGCCCTAGGATAAAACCTGAGAACTTCTGCATTCAGAACAGATGATCTACCACTAAGGTACAGCCCTTCTTATCACTGGGCATATGCCTGTCTGTATTAGAAGGTTCTTAACTGCCAACAGTTCTTATTGTTAATATACTCATTATACATCTATTTCCTTTGAAAATTGAGAGCAGCATATATGGTCAAGACCACCCCCCCCCCAGCTTCAGTAATGTGACAGCAGCAGTTCTTCAGACTTAATTCACTATATGTTCATTTGTGACCTCAAGGATCACTTGGTTTCCCTCACATACTTTCTTGTTAGAACACTTGGAGCACTGTACAAGTTTTTATATATATACACACATCTATGCATTGTTAGTTTAAAACAATGGGGCTTTTATGTATGAAGTTCATGCTTTGAAGTGAGGGCGCACACACCCTTTGTCCTGATGTGCCTCATGTCTATTATGAATTCACAACAAATAAAAAATCCAGAGCAGTTAGACAATAGAGCCATTGCATTCATGCCTCCACAATTTTTTTAAAAAAATAGTATTATTTCAGGAAGTCAGAAATCCCAACATGTGAAGCAGAAGGCTACCCCAGGTAGGCACAACCTGTATTTGGAGAGGTCCAGTTACAACGCAGTCCAGTGTTTTTTTCTGGAAATTTTGATGGAGGCAAAACCATTTGCTTTCTCCCAGGTCTCTTTCATTTAGGTAAGTGGGGACTTCCACTTATGATGTGCTCACTGATCATGAAGGGGACTCAAAGCAAGAAACCCCAGTGAGCAGAAGGAAGTTCATGGAAGGACCATTTTCCATCCCTTCCTTCCACTGCACCCTAAAAGGAACACAGTGTCCCTCCTCAACAGAGGACTGCTGGGAGAGCAGGGAACCTCCCTGAACTGGACTGAATTCTACCTGATTTGGGGTGACTTTTGATCCCACTGGAGACTTACCTGCCCAAACTTAAATTGTTTAGGAGGCCCCTGACTCTCCAGAGAGGCTTTTCAGGAGCTGAAGTTGGCTGTGATGGGAACATTCTTCCATCCGCTTAATATAGGATCTATGCCCCTATGCTTTTCCTGGCTTTGGCATTTCTTGTGAGGCGGGGAAAGAGATGCTTCCTCAGAAAGGCAACTGATTTGTTTTGTTTATGTATTTCATTCCATTTATTAATCACTTCCTATAATACATTTCGGAGTGATTTAGCAATTAAAAATCAACAATAAAAACAAGTGTAAGTTTCATAAATAGAAACCATTTCAAATCCAATACAGGTACAAACTTTTTTAAAAAATGCATTGGACCATGCAGTCTCAGTGATAAGTTGTGAATGGTTCACACTAGGGCTCTACAGATCCCACTGACCAACCCAGCCCAGGACCATTCCAGGGCTGAGTGAACCTGGATCCTGGCCCCAAACTGATTTGGGAGCCTTGAACAATGCTTCATGAAGGTATAAATAAATGGGGATAAGAGATACACTCAGACTGCCAGCATGCACGTCCTCTTCCTGCCTCTCATCACCACCAGACTGCTTCCCAATTTGACAGCCCTAGATCACTCCAGGTTGTTCTGATGTGACCTGGGGTGATCTGAGCTGCTCCAATGCACTTCAGCCGAATCCCAGGTCAACCCAAATCAGCCTGATTGAGTCTGGGATCAAGGATTTGACTGGTGCTGGTGCACAGCCATAGTTCATACACACATACACATGTTAAAATGAACAATTCTTCTGCAATAGATATAGAAAACCAAACCCCCATCTTTTCCCACTCACCAGGGGAACCCTACAAACAAACAAGCAAGCAAGCAAGCAAGCAAGCAAGCAAACAAACAAACAAACAAACAAACACAGAGACAAGATATGCCATTCACAACTGATGGTATCTTGAGTGACTGTGTTTTAGACTTTAAATATGAGAATTTTATGTAGCACTAGCTGGAGAACACTAAATATTGCCCTTACACAATAAACCAGTCATCCAGAAGGGTTCATAGGAAAACAGCACCTGGGCACTTCTCCTAGGTGTGACTATTTCTGCATTTGAAAATGGCAGGTTTGATATAACTTAAAACCATCTGAACCAAGTGCATAAAGTTTCCATAAAGTCATCATGAAGACATGGGAAATACAAACTATCTACTTAAGTGTCTCTTGTAAAAGTGAAAGAAGCTGAAAACAATCATTTACTGGCTTTGGGAGGACTCACCATGACAAAGATCAAAAACTGCCACTTCAAATAAATTCATATATATATATATATATTATGTTCCATGTGTCTGTTCCGCACACAGCCAACTAGAAAGGCAAAGTTAAGAGATTTATATGTGTGGATGATATGACAGTGTCAGGGGAAGAGGTTTAGATTTGTCAATCTCTGGGGAACAGCCTGCACAAATGGAATGGGTTCAACTTGAAACAAAATGGCAGCAGACTGCTGGAATTTTTATTAATTAATTTTATTTCATAAAATTTATACACTGCTCGATTGTTAAAAAACAAACAAACCCAACCACCTCAAAGCAGTTTACAAAAAGAGAAAACAATAAAATTCAGACAAAACTACAATACTTCAAAACAAAGAAAAAGTCAAAACACTAAAACAGGTTAAAATTCACACCAGCATTTTTAAGCATCCAAGTAGGCTTGCCTAAACAAGAATGTTTTAGCAGGTACCAAAAAGAATACAGTGCAGGCACCTGCTTAATATCAACAGGCAGAGAGATGTCACATTAAAGTGCAGATGTTGTCACATTAAACAATGTTCTTACGTATCACCGATACTTATCACCAATACGTATTGATACATATCACTGAGTACATTCCACATTGTTTTAGTTCATGCTCTGTAAAACACAACAATGAAATATTAAAGCATCCATTTCTTTAGTTAAGAAAGCTAATTTTCAATAGTGAATGCTGTAAAGTTCACAGTTCAACACACAATCACTTTCAACTGGTAAATAGTAAGACTGTGGCACAAGTTAATTTAGGCATGCCTGAAAGGGCATGATATTTCCCACCCTTATATCCTATCAAAAATTGCTTTTGAAGCTCACTTCTGTTTAAAAAGAAGGTTGATATGTTGGATGCTCTTTGGGAAGCAGCAATTCTTAATGCCTATTTGGCATTTAGAATTAGGTGTTCATTATTGTACCTATCCAAGCTTGAAACTTTCAGAATTTGAGAATTCAATGCACATTAGCAAAGTTGTGAGAAATATAGATGTTATTATACCCTTATGAATATGTGCAGGTGGTGAATGAACTTTACTACTCAAAACTTACTCAGTGCATGACCTCCAAACTATGAGAAAATATGTACTGTGTAGCTGCACTTGGATGTTATCTATTAGATGTCCATCATTACCCTCACCATCATAAATTAAGTAATGGTCTTCTGGATGACAAGCAAGTTTTGCTAATATTCACTCTTGCACTCTTGTTTCTATGCGTTTGTAAAGGGTACATATGCCTCACAATTATTAAGTGTGTGGTGGTGGGAGACGGTGCTGTAGGTAAAACATGCCTACTCATCAGTTATACAACCAATGCATTTCCTGGAGAATATATACCCACTGTCTTCGACAATTATTCTGCCAATGTGATGGTTGATGGAAAGCCAGTCAATCTGGGCTTGTGGGATACAGCTGGACAAGAGGACTATGACAGACTACGCCCGTTATCTTACCCGCAGATAGATGTGTTCTTAATTTGCTTTTCACTTGTGAGTCCTGCATCCTTTGAAAATGTCCGTGCAAAGTGGTATCCAGAAGTGCGACACCATTGCCCTAACACTCCCATCATCCTAGTGGGAACCAAACTTGACCTCCGAGATGACAAAGACACCATTGAAAAGCTGAAGGAGAAGAAACTGACTCCCATTACCTACCCACAAGGCCTTGTCTCACAATTATAATTTGCAACTCCGGTTCTAGTTAATACCACGGAAGGAAACCTGAGCAACATCATAGTCATACCCACACCATACATTTAAATCACATGGCATTCTCCCAAGAATCCTGGTAGCCATAGTTTACCCCCAACCCCACACAGCTGCAATTCCCAGTACCCTTAACAATTGACGCTTCCTAGGATTTTTTAGTGGAAGACATGGATGGATGGTATGGATGTGACCACTATCATTTTTCATGGGCTAACATAAAAAATAAGAGCTCACATAACTGAATGCTTCTTCATACATACAAACAAATAAACAAATCCCTGCACATAGAAAACTAGATATTGAGGAGTGCAATGGAGAAAAGTGATTTTATTTGGAAAAGCATTCAGGCATGTGAGCCTCTGTCATTGATCTGAAGCTTTACAGCCCAGTTTTATGTCCTGTGTGAGAACTAGGCCTATATTGGGTGAGGTACATTCACAAATAACTTTCTGTATTCAGGATTAGAGTTGGGTTGGAGGAACTGGTTGAAGGATCATCTTCCTCCAGTTTTTCTTGTCTTGTCTGGAAGTATCTGGCTCCACCTGTCTCAGATCGGCTCACAGCTCTGCCTCACTGGATACTGACTAAAGCCAGAGAATATAAACTATGTAATATTAGCCATAACTAATGAGGATTAAATTCATCACTCTACATCTTAAACATACTTCAGAAGTGTGGAAAGGAGGGACCTTTTTAACAACAGTTTAACTGTCTCATACTCAAGAACAAATTGTTTGGGGTTTATTAATACCAACTGAGATTGAGGATATTTTCAGCTATTATAGCTGATTTAGGACATCAGGATGCAGAATACTGAAGTGTCTAGAAAAATCATATTGAAAATTATTGACACCGCTTTGTTCCTTATCAGGAATCTTTCTGGAAATATACTTCCTGGGAATATCTGGCATTTGAGCTGCGAAACCTGATACTTGAATGTCAAAATTCTACCTGATGTTTAGTCTGAAACTTCTTACTTGTAACTTGAAGCCATTGGTTCGGGTCCTAGCCTCTTGAGCAGGAGAAAACACGCTTACTCCATCTTCCATGTGACAGCCCTTTAGCTATTTGAAAATGCTTATCATATCTCCTCTCACTTTCCTCTTATCCAGGTTAAACATAACCAACTCCCTTGACCGTTCCTGATAAGGTTTGGTTTTCAGATCCTTAAGCCTTCTTGGTTGCCCTCCTTTTCACACATTCCAGCTTGTCAATATCTTTCTTAAATTGTGGTGCCCAGAACTGGACACAGCAGAATAAAGTGATGCTATGACTTCCCTTCATCAGGACACTATACTACTGTTGATGCAGCCTAGAATAGCATTTGGGGCTTTTTGGTGCTGCATCACAATGTTGACCCATGTTAAGGTTGTGTTCTACTAAGACTCCTAGGTCCTTTTGACACGTACTACTCAGTGGTGTAGCATGGGTTGTCAGCACCCGGGGCAAGGCAAGTAATTTGTGCCCCCTAACCTGTGGATTTGCGCCCCCTAACCCCCAGATGTTGCACCCGGTACGGCCGCCCCCCCTGCACCCCCCACGCTACGCCACTGGTACTACTGAAAAGCCAGGTGTCCTCCATCTTGTATTTGTGCAGCTGGTTTTCCTTGCCTAAGTGTAGAACCTTAAGTGTAGAACCTTGTTCTTATTGAAAGTCAAGAGAAAGTAGTTGGGGGATGTACTGGAAATGTGCTGGAGCTAAATACTGAACTAAATGGAGCTTCCAAAGGCAGCTTCCTACAGAGCCATATTTTGAACATGTATTTGATTTGTAAATTGCTGCAGTGCCAATCTTATGCATACTTACTTGACTGCAACTAAGCTCCATTAAACTCAGTGCTACTTACTTCTGACTAAGCATGCATAGTATCAGGCTGCCTAGTATTTTCCAGTGTGACTCCTCCCTGTTGTTTTAAATGGGATGTGGTAGCATCGTATAATGACATGTTTCCTTTGACCCAGACATCAGAAAGTGTCTGAAATTATTATTATTATTAACTGAAATGAATACAGAAGCTGATTTCAGAGTGCCCCTCCTTACTAAGGAGGAGAAAATAACCAAACCATAAATGGAATGAATGAACTGCAGTTTTAAAATGAGCTGGATCAAAAGACTGACTCAACTTGAATCATGGCCATTAAAAATTCTACCATCTCCTTGTCAACAAATACAAGGCTGAGAGCCTTCACTTTGTTGTTATTAGTTGCATATGTTGATAAAGCGGTTGACTCTGCAAGCCTTCGTGACTAAGTATCTTTCCACAGAATAATTTTCCCCCAAGCAATTATTGTTTGGTTTTTACTTACTTGCTGCATACAGAGGCAGACAATGCCATTTGGGTGTTTGAAGCAGAATGAAAATTGATATATTGTTGCAAATATTATAATTTCAATAGCCGACAGCTTGCTGCCCTTTAATGCACCCATTACGCCAGGAATGGGCAAACTGAGACCCTCCAACTGCTGTTAGACCACAATTCCCATCATCACTGACCATTGGCCATGCTGGTTGTGGCTGATGGAAGTTCAACATCTGGAGGGCTACACATTCCCTATTCCTGCATTCTGTAAAGGTAAAGGTAAAGGTACCCCTGCCCGAACGGGCCAGTCTTGCCAGACTCTGGGGTTTGTGCGCCCATCTCACATCTATTGGCCGGGGGCCAGCGCTGTCCGAAGACACTTCCGGGTCACGTGGCCAGCGTGACAACGCTGCTCTGGCGAGCCAGAGCTGCACACGGAACGCCGTTTACCTTCCCGCTGGTAAGCGGTACCTATTTATCTACTTGCCCCCGGGGGTGCTTTCGAACTGCTAGGTTGGCAGGCGCTGGGACCGAGCAGCGGGAGCGCACCCCGCCGCGGGGATTCGAACCGCCGACCTTTCGATCGGCAAGCCCTAGGCGCTGAGGCTTTAACCCACAGCGCCACCCGCGTTCCCCTGCATTCTGTAGCACTCATTTAAAAAGTACTTATATTATAAGTTCATCCTCATACACCACTGTAACCTAACCCAATTATGTATAACCAAAAGAAATGCACAATTTGAGCTTTACTCAGGTACCAGACTTTTCTTTCTATCTTTTAAAGGACTGACAAACCTCCTACTGATGTCTAGAAGGAGCTAAACTAAATGAACTATTTTTTATTCTTCCATTGTGAAACAGCTCATATCTGGGATCATCTACAAACTTTACATACTCTGTATACAAACACCCTCAGCTGTGTTACACACAGTTTTACTAAACAATTAACAAAATGATTTTCATATCTATCTTTTTATCAGTGAGAGATACACAGAACGTTATTTTGTGCAATGAAATGTAGGCTCAATAACATTTACCCCCACCCAATGCCTTAATTACCTTTTTGTTTCAAATTAGCCATCAAAATAAATTAAGTATAATCCTATGGATGGAGGTTTTTATATGTATTAGAGACCTCCTTGAAAGTTGGTGATGTTCATGAACTTTAGAGTCTATTTGGTGGTCACAAAAAATGGATTCTACAGGCCCTCATGATAATGTAAAGATTTAAACTCAACAATGGATGATAAAGGTCCGCTGTCAGTCCATCAATGGGCTGAAGATCATACTACCCTTTCTGTATTTGGATACAAAGCCTACATCCAGCAGTAATCAACTGCCACCAACATAGCTGTAGAGGCTGCATCCATGGAAGCATATGCATAAGCCTTCTTTTCTAGAATGGTCAAACCGTCTGCATAAAAATCTTAATAAACATTATGAATAACAAAAATGGAAAGGTATCATTCTCATTTGTAATATGCACTTTTTTCTTATCTGTAAAAGATCTCCCACACGAACACATCCATAAGACATACAAAACAGCATAAGCCGTAGCAAAGCCATCTCTGGAAACTCAGTATATTTGATGCGGCTAAATGTAAAAGCGCTTTGTTCGCAGCCGAGCGCATGGAAAGCACAGCCGTAATATAAAGGCAGTGATTACCGGAGATGTCTAGACTTGGAGAAACTATGACCTCACTTACGACAATCCAGTATTTATTTTTCCTTTTTATTAAAGAGAGGTATACAAGGCTTCATGATCTTAAAATGCTAGGTTGTGGAGAGACAGGTAGCAAGTCTGAATTATTCTACGCAGCTGAAAGCGACTGATTTTCAGCATCTTGATTTTCCAAAACTGAATTCAGCCCTTACCGTTTACCATTTCCTTTTATCAGAACATAAGAATCAAGGCCCAAGTAGGTCAGTATCCTGTTCTCACAGTAGCCAACCAAATGCCTATTGGAAGACCACAAGCAGGACTTAAGCATAACAGCATTTTCTCCTCATGCAGTTTCCAGCAACTGCTATTCAGAAGTAGACCATCTCTGACTAAGGCAGTAGAAGATTTCCATGAGCGTTAATAGCTACTAATAGCCTTTACCTCCATGAACTTGCCTAATCCTCTTTTCAACCCATCCATGTTGGTGCCAATAACTCGGAGCAAATTCCATAGTTCTGTTCTGTGTGAAGAAGTACTTTCTTTTATCTGTTCTGAATCCTCAAACTTCATTTAACTTCACTGGTTGTCCCCAAGTTGTAGTGTTATGAGAGAGGGACAAAAACTATTCTCTATACACTTTCTCCATGCCATGCATAATTTTATACCCTTCTATGATATCATCTCTTATTTGCCTTTTCACTACATTAAAAAGTGCTAAATGCTGCACCATTTTCTCAAGGGAAGTTGTTCCACCCCCCCTTGATCATTTGGGTACAGTTTTCTGAACCCTTTCCAACTAGGAAATATTATTTTTGAGGAGAAATGACCAGAACAATCCAGTACAGTGGTACCTCAGTTAAGAACTTAATTCGTTCTGGATGTCTGTTCTTAACCTGAAACTGTTTTTAACCTGAGGTACCACTTTAGCTAATGGGGCCTCCTGCTGCTGCCAGAGCACAATTTCTGTTCTCATCCTGAAGCAAAGTTCTTAACCCGAGGTACTATTTTTGGGTTAGCGGAGTCTGTAACCTGAAGCATCTGTAACCTGAGGTCCCACTGTACAGGTGGATTACAAGGTAGGGATGGTTGAGTTTATTCAATTTTGTTCATACGCACAATTGCCAGGAACATAACCTCTGCATAAGATGAGATCTACCTGTATTGCAGCCACTAGATTTGTGTAACAGCATCACAGTATCGGCAGTTTTATGCTCAGTTCCTTACCTAAGGAACCCTAGTATGGGATTTGAATTTTTCACAGCTGCCACGCACTGGGTCAAAATCTCCGTGTTGATATAGGTCAAATGGTACATGTCAATTGCAAACTTGTGAGGGTTTTTTTTGTTTTTTGTTTAAAAAGGGAACGACTGGTATTTTCTAGATGGTAAGGCCCAAACTATGCTTCATGTTATATCATCAACTTCATTTGCTGTCCCCACCACAACTGACAGCCAAATGAAGCATAGAAGGGAATGGTAACAGGATGATGTCATGTGGTTTCTAAAGTAAACATTACCAGTGAGATGCAAGATGAGGAGACTGAAATAAGCAGGCTGCACATCATCTATGGGACAGGAAGCTTCTTGTTTAACGTCCCTTCAGCCATGACCCCCCCCCTAAGTTCCAGATGCATAACTCGGAGGAAAGAGATGGTGGCCCCAACCAAAAACAATGCTTCTGGAATGGCACAATGTTATGACATAATGGGATAAGAGCTAAATGTGGTTTAATTTGCATTTCTTTCCACACCCCACAGCAAAATGTGAAACCAAATGCAGCTATCTTTTGATATTTGCACTTCTCTCAGTTTTCCTGGTTCTCCAACAAGGAAATAAAAATGCATATAAAGGGGGGTGTATATAGCGATATTATTTTAATTCTATTAGTGTTTAATTGTTTTTTGCTTACTGTATTTTCTATGTTTTTAACTTTGTCCATTTTATCTGTGATTTGTATTTTTATCTGTAGGTCACCTTGGTCTGGGGGAAAGCCGGGATATAAATATAGTAATAAAATTCATTGCGTTAGGGAAAGCAGATTACGAAAATGTGTATATCAGGCAAATTGCATAGAAAAATGTGTATATTAGGAGAATTCTGCACTGAAATGTTGATGAGAGTATGTGTGTGTGTACACCCACCCACAGGAATGAGTTTATGCATGCCAGGGTTTCTGGGTGCAAGACACCCATAATTCCAGGATTTAGTAAATATTAGAATTTAATCAATGATTAGAGAGATAAATTGGGAATCAGATTCTTGTTAGATGGACTCAGCTTCCTGTGTTCAAAAGATCCTGGTTCAATCTCTGGCATCTTCAGGTAGGACTAAGAATGTCCCCTGCCTGAAGCCCTGCAGTGCCACCACCAATCACAACACTTAACTAGATGATGGTCTGACTCAGTATAAGGTAGCTCCCAATGTTCCACAGGCTTTTAAAATGCCAAGTGGAAAAACTTTATGCAAACCGTCTTTTCTCCTGCTTTAAAAAGCTCATAACCAGCACTACTCATCCAAAACTTTTAGACATGATTTTTCAGGAAGGGAGTGATTTTGCAGTCAATGACTGTCCTGCTCTACTGTCAGAGGAAACCAGTGAAATGAAAATAAAGTGATAATATACTGTAGGATATTTAAGAGACAGAAATGCTGGGGGAAATCGTAGCCTGGGTCTCAACAACTGAGGCCCAAAATAGACACACACAGAGAGAAAGAGAGAGAAGAATCAAAGCAGCTGCCAAGAACAAAGGACTGTAAAAATTACCTAATACCTGTGCCACGTTTTCTTTACTTTTGCAATGGGGAGTGGAGGGGCCTGAAGAAAGGGGCACCAAACAACACCACTGTTTGATAACCTTGTAGATTCTCGTTCACCTAACTTCCTGCCAACTTCCTCTCCTTTCTCTCTCTCTCTTCCCCTCTTGCATACTCATCAACATGATAATACAGATGCTTAAACTACCTTTATGCCTGCAGCATATTGCTTCTGGATCAGTAGTGTATCCTGAGCAATTCCTAGCTCCTGTAAATATCTATAGAGTTGCAAACCAGGAAAGCTGGCAAACTTTTTATACAAAAAAATAAAAATCAAAAATCAAAATCAAATCACTTTTCCTGTGTTAAAAGAGCAAGAAATTAAAAGAAACAGAGTTAGTAGGAAAGTTTCTTTCTTTCTTTCTTTCTTTCTTTCTTTCTTTCTTTCTTTCTTTCTTTCTTTCCTTCTCCCAACTTTCTGGAAGAGATTTGATGAATGGCTTAGTTTTAAGAAAGACCTCCTTCTGAGATGCTTACAGAAATATCTGCCAGCTCCAATGAACTAGTTTTTTTATTTAAAAAACTATAGCGATCAGACTGAAAAACTGGCAAAAAATCATGTTACCCTCAAAATACTTATCCCAGAGTAGTCTAGCAGACTTTAGTGGAACCAGGTCTGTATTAATCATTATTCTAATTACAGTGGAACGTAATCCGTTCTGGAAGACCGTTCAACTTCTGAAACGTTCGACAACCAAGGCACAATGGGCAGCCAGCAATTTTAATAAAGAAAATGGAGAAACATGCCTTGGAAGCCATTCAACTTCCAAGGCACATTCAAAAACGGAAGCATTCACATCCGGGTTTTCAGCGTCCGGGTTCTGAATCGTTTGGCTTCAGAGATGCTCGAAAACCGAGATTCTACTGTATAGCAATGGATAGCTCATGAATTTAGATATTATTGTACTCCAACTCCCATCAGCCCCAACCAGCAAGACCAATGATCAGGGATGAATAGTCCAGCAACATCCGGAGGGCATCACATTGGCTACCCCTCTCATAGCATAAAGTCTCAGCCACATCAGGAGGCCCTACTTAATTATCCAAGAATACCTCTGTGTACAGATATCTTTCTCTATAAGCTTTCTTATAGGCGGCCTCGGCCCAGTATATCTGAAGGAGCGTCTCCACCCCCATCGCTCAGCCCGGCACTGAGGTCCTCCTTCAAGGGTCTTCTGGAAGTTCCATCACTGAGAGAACTTACAGGGAGCCAGGCATAAGGCCTTCTTGGCAGTGGCGTCCTCCTTGCGGAACGCCCTCCCATCAGATGTCAAGGAGATAAAGAACTACACAGCTTTTAGAAGACATCTGAAAGCAGTCCTGTATTGGGAAGTTTTTAATGTTTGATGTTTTACTAGGTTTTTATATGCACTGTAAGCCACCCAGAGTGGCTGGGGAAACCCAACCAGATAGGTGGGGTATAAATTTCTTTCTTTCTTTCTTTTCTTTCTTTTCTTTCTTTTCTTTTCTTTTCTTTTCTTTTCTTTTCTTTTCTTTTCTTTTCTTTTCTTTTCTTTCTTTCCCCTACTATGGACCCTTATGAAAATGGCATATACAGTGGTACCTTGGGTTACATACGCTTCAGGTTGCATACGCTTCAGGTTACAGACTCCTCTGAAATATTACCTCGGGTTAAGAACTTAATAGGCAAGACAACTAATTTTCACCATTTTTATGAAGATAATATGAGAAAAAGTTAGAGTATAGCTCAACCCTGAGCCTTTCAAATGACTGCTTCTCAAGATATGTAAATATAACGTAAACACAAAATTAGTATTAGGTAATTTTGCAATCCACTCTTCTTGGAAACTGATTTGGCTCTAGTTTTTGGATCTATTTGGGTTCTCTGCTGGAGAGTCCCAGGCTGCCATTTTCCTCTAGATTTCTGGCTTAAATATCCTACAGTATATTATCACTTCATTTTCATTTCCTTGGTTTCCTCTGACAGCTGAACAGGATAGGCACTGACTGCTAAATCACTTCCTTCCTTAAAACAAAAACAAAAAATCTGTCTCAGTGTTTGGGGTTGGTAGGGGGAAAACCAGAAAGCTACCCTCCAGTTGTCTGCTGAGTTAGATCCTAAACTCAGAAACTGAGATCCTTATTTCCTGCCCCAGATTTCTCTTTACTGCCAAGAAATGAAATGCATTTGGAAGAAGAAATGCAGTTTATTTACCAGCAGAGCCACATGTAGATTAAGACATTTTTGCTCTTTCTGCATTCAGTGCTTATTCCAAGCACATTTTTTATTTATTCTCTGTTGATCCCTTGGAAAGTTAGCTTTCCAAATTTTAATCTCAGCATCTTTCCCTACCAGTGTAATCAAGTAAAGAGAGCACTACTTCCCCCCCCAAGAACCCACTACCTCCCCAACCTTTTATCATCTTACACTGAGGAAATACAGATGTACGTTTAAGAGAAGGATTAGGCCAGTAGCATCACTTTATACTTGCTTGCATTGAATTGCATTTTCTATTTTACCACCCATTCACTCTGTTTGGAGAGGTTGTTTTTGAGCTTTTTAATGCCCCAGAGGAATTTGCTAAGGTTTCTTTCTTTTTGTTCTCTTTTCTGTAAGACTTCCATTTTTAAAAGGATGCTTACTTGCCCCTTATAGCTTCTTTGTCTCTTGTTAACAACATCAGTTTATTTCTTGGGGCCAAATCCTAAAAAAAGCTCAACAACTTTGGTCGGCCGTCTCTTCAAATCTAGCCCTCTTTGAAAAAAAGTTTGAAAAAAAGTTTGGGCACCCCTGGGGTAAGGTAAAGGGTAAAGGTACACTCCAGTTGAGTTCATAATAATGTGTTTTTAACAACCCCCAAGCATTTTGGAGAGATTTGACCCTTTTGATGTTGCCTAGCAACTTCATTTTTTTTACTAAACCCCTCATTTTGGGGAAGTTTTCTCTTTGGAAGTCAAATGACTATATTGGATTGTCTTGGCAATTGGCCATGTACATGTATATTTAATAGTAAATGTAGCTCCGATCTGGTGGAACGCTCTGTCACAAGAGACTAGGGCCCTGCGGGACTTGACATCTTGCAGGGCCTGCAATACAGAGCTGTTCCACCACGCCTTTGGCCAGGGCACAGCCTGACTCCCTCCTTCAGCAATCCTCACAGAACTTCTAGCCCAATGGTTGCCATTAATTTGATTGGAATTAATTTTATAATGAAATGATTTTAGAATGTTTTATAGTTTTACTGTTGTTAGCCGCTCTGAGTCTGGCTTCAGCTGGGGAGGGCGGGATATAAATAAAATTAATTATTATTATTACTATGGTCATTGTGCTCAATTGGCTCAACAACACTTACATCTCACACTTGAGTGCCCAGGTCCAGGGACGCTGTTGCTCTGGTGGGTTTCATGACCAACTGTTCTAGGGCACAGTCATTTAGGGCATCTAGAATGTTTACATCTTTGAGTGGAACACCTAGTAACTAGTCTATGTGAGGCTAGTTGAAGTTGCCCATTACTAGAAAATTTCATTCTGCATCTCAAGATCTCGCTGAGCATTTTGATGAGGGGATGAGAGCATGTTCCCAGTACTAAATGACTCTTTAGGCCTGATATCACCACCCACAACGACTCTCTGGAGCAATCTGCCCTTTTGGGATTTCCAGCTTGCTGCACTCAACGATGTCGTTGACATACACAGTGGTACCACCTCTGGTACATCATTCCCTGCCTTTACTATAGAGGTTATATCAAGAGATAATGATGTCCCACTGGTTCTCTCCATTCCACAAGCTTTCCACCAGCCACTATATCAATGCCAAAACCCGGTGAGCGGGAGGTGGGGGGGGGGAGAGAGGAAAAAATGATAATGTGAAAAAGCCAAAGGAAAATTGGACAAGAAACTTTCTTTTGGATTATTGGCATATAAGGCTATACAACTGTATATATACATATAAAACGTAGATGATGGAAAGTTTCCTATGTTAAAAACATATTTAGAAACAGTTACATCTGTTCTGCAAGCAGAGGGGAGAATGCACTGTTCAAAAACTCTACAGGTTCCAAGATGGCGTTATGCCAGGATGTTTGATTGAGAGGGAAGGAAACACAATGCATTGAAACACTGATATTTTATGTTCGAACCAACTTCAAACCCATGTTTCTCATAGTGCAAAGATACAGCTGCAGTGGTAACTACCGCAGCTTTGGCTGAACTTCCCTGGTAGCAAATCCCAGCCCTCTTTTCCTGTTTATTTGCATAGTGCTTCAAGGAAGAAGGCCAGGGTAGCAATCCCTTCAAGGCCTTTGTGATATGTCTATCCTATCCACAAATCCCACGCTTCTCACACCTATTTGCATAGTTACAGCACTAACCCAAAAATTACTTTGACCAACCAGTTGCCAGATAAATGAGTGGCCCAAACAGCAGTCTAAATAAATCATCATTTCGGGGGCCTAGCAGTAAAGGAAATATTTAAGAATATAATGAAGAGCCGGCTGGATCAGGCCAATGGCCCAACTAGTTTGAAATCATGTTCTCCCAGTAGCCAACCAGAAGCCTGTGGGAAAACCACAAGCGGGAATCAAGCCCAAGGGCACACTCCCCTCCTATGGTTCCCAGCAGTTGGTATTCAGAAATATTTCTGCCTCAAATAGTGGAGGGAGAGCATAGCCATTACGGCTAGTAGCCATTGACACCCCCCCGTTAATTTTGTCTAATCCTCTTTTAAAGCCATCTAGGTTGGCCACCACCGCTTCTTGTGCCTCATGGACAGCACAGGTTGCGGGCGGGGCTGACAAGACACCTCACTGTTACTAGGCAAATGGTTTGGCCATCCCTTAAGCAGGAGCGGGCTGTTAATGGGGAAATCTAGATGTTGCCACTTGTTGATTGACAGCCCTATTTGTTAAATACAATGCTTGCAGCGAGGAACTTCCTCTTTTCGCTGCTTACTTCGGATCACCCATCCTCCCTTCCCTAATTTTAGGCTGTTTGCTTGACCTTTCTATGCCTGTCAGGGGGTCGTCTGCTTTGGGGCAGGGGCCTGGTAGGAATTTTGACCATTTGGCTGATTAGTGTGTGCCACTTGGTTTTTGCCTACTGCGTAGCAAATCGTCACAACTTGTAAGGTTGCGGCTGGGCATTGGTCTTGGAATTGGTTGGTGGAGGGGTATGGATTCGGCTGTGCCTGCCCCTCCAAAATGCTGCTGCTGCTTCAAGGGTTTTCCGTTAAAGGAACCCAGGGGCTCCCCATGCTTTTGTCCGAAACCCCCTGGCAAGGGGCTAGGGCCACGCAAGCCCCTGGGAGCATTCTGGGGAGAGGTGAGGCATGGTTCCCAGTCCCGTCTCTCTCCCCAGGTGACTTACCCTTGCTGACTTCGCAGGGGGTGCGAATGTCAGAGCTGTCCCCGTGTGGGGTCAGTTAGTGCTACCAATGCCTAAGCAACCACTCACATTGCTGTAATTTGAATAAAGTTGTGGCCAAAATTATGCCAAAAACCGACGCACAACCGAGGTACCACTGTACAACCATAGGCAGCGGATGCCTCGTCCACCAGACCTAACACAAAGCCCTGAATAAGGGCAACCCTATTTCAAAAAGTGAAAATCTGGACACAAGAGTCGTTGAGCTTCGGCAATAATGTTATTTGCCCCAAAGTGGAAAGTAGAAGAAGCCCCAACGAAAGAAGAATGGATACAAAAACTTATTGTAATAACCTGCGGTTTTGTAAGAACAGACATTTAAAGCCAATGGATAAATGATTAAGTTAGTTTGGAATATGCAGAAAACATTTTAAAAATAAATTTAAGGAACCACAGAAAGAGGGAGAAGGAAGTCGAGTTAAAATGTAAAATTATTGAAATGCATAAAATTGAAAATCAGAAATAAAAATTTAAAGATCTTTCAAAAATTAAATAAAATTGAGCTATTTTTAAGGAAATTCCCCCAAATCTACGCTTATACATTTAAGCAAATTCCACGCAGGCACTGTTTCCAACAGCCAAGTCCCGGCAATGTCTGGGAAATTCTGGATAGCGTGTTCTCCCTGAAATGAGAGCACGTGTTGCGGTGGGGTCTGCCAAGCCATCCTTCTGTTGCCAGGCAGGGTAAATGTAGGCTGACCTGGGGCAACGATTGGATGGCCGGGTTGCTGGGGCAAATTGCATGTTGCAATGTGGAGGGTGGGACCAAAGGCTTTAAATATTGGGGCAGTCAGCTTATTACTTTCTCTTTCGCTGAGTGCATCAGATCACCCGCCCGCCCTGAGTTCCGGTTGACCTTGCTATGCCTGTCATGGGGTCATCTGCCGTTGGGGCAGGGGCCTGGTAGGAATTTTGTCCATTTGGCTGATTGGCTGGTGCCATTTGGTTTTTGCCTACTACTTAGCAATTTGTCACAACTTGTAAGTTTGTAGTTAGGCATTGGTTATAAAAATTGATTGGAGGAGGGGTAAGGATAGGCTGGGCCTGCCCCGCCAATGGTGGTGCGGAAGGGAATTCTGTTAAAGGAATCCAGGGGCTTGACACGATTTCATCCAATCCCTGAAATGGGACCAGGGCTGGCAAGCCCTGGGGAGAATGGGGGTGAGCGGTGAGGGCCTGTGACTCAGCTCCATTGCTCCCCAATATTGTTTTCCCTTCACTGGCTTCTGAGGGAGTTCGGAAGTCAGTTCTGTCCCAGGCGGGGGGACAGATAGTCTTAACCAATGCCTAAGCAACCACTCACAGATATGTATTTTAATAAAGTTGTGGCCAAAATTATGCCAAAAACCTTAAACAAAAATTATGTGTCAATTGTGAGTTATTTGAGGGGTGGCTTGGGGACCTCGACACGCAAATTACCTAAATGGATTAGGACCTGAATACTTCAAATAGTGTCTTATCAAATATTAACCATCTTGGGCCCTACAGTCAGCAGAAGACACCTTGTTGGTGACAACAATGGCTGCTGCCCAGTTGACTTTGATCCATGACAGGGAAAGATCATGGCTCCCCATCTGTTGGATTGAGGTGTGTCCAACTCCCTCACAATTAACATCTGGGAGGGATTTAAAAACAATCCTGTTCACCCAGAAATCTGATGACCGAAAAGATACTGTTCCTGGCAACCTTGAAATCGCTAGCTGTGAGGGTATGTGATTTGTCTTAAAATGTTTTCAGATGCTCTTTGTGGTTTTTAGACGGCTTTAATCGTTCTTAAATATCCCTTTATCTTATTTTTAATTCTGTTGCTTTTGCAGTTTGGTGTTTGCCTTCATGGGCTCCACTGGGAGGAAGGCAGGCTAGAAATTTTAACAGCAACACATCACCAAAGAATGAGGAAATGCATCCAGAAAAGAGGACAAAGGAAGCCAAAGATTTACATAAAAATTGCACATACTAGTTAATATAGATGTAAATTCAGAAATAATTGCGCTGATTTAAATAGAAACAGATTTCACTATAGTAGCTATGTCACTGGTCATCAAACAGGACCTGGATGATTTAATATTCCATGAGGATAGAGAAATTCATAGAGGGAAAAACTTCCAATAAATGATGAGCATGATGATGATGATGATGATAAGAAGAAGAAGTAAGTAAGTAAGTAAGTAAGTAAATTTTTATTTATACCCCGCCCACCCTGGCCAAGACCGGGCTCAGGGCAGCTAACATCAAATATCAAATACATTAAAACACAATCAAACAATTGTTTAAAATACAGCTTAAAAATTAGAATCAAGATAAAATTAAATGACTGCCCACGAATTACAACCATAGGGGTCAGGAGCCTCAAGTATTCATCAGGGCCAGCTATCCGTGTTGGTCCCATATGAGCCGATAAAAGGGTCAAAGGTATCTTACAGGGTCCCATAGAGGGGAGTCAAACTGGGCCTGGACCGAAGGCCAGGTGGAACAGCTCCATCTTGCAGGCCCTGCGGAAGGATGTCAAGTCTTGCAGGGCCCTGGTCTCCTACAATAGAGCGTTCCACCAGGCTGGGGCCGAAGAAGAAGAAGAAGAAGAAGAAGAAGAAGAAGAAGAAGAAGAAGAAGAAGAAGAAGAAGTTATTATTTATATCCTGTCCATCTGGCTGGGTTGCCATGATGCCTGTGCTCTGCCTTCACAGTGTGGTGTAGTGGTTAAGAGCGGTGGACTCATAATCTGGCGAACTGGGTTCGCTTCCTGCTCCTCCACATGCAGCTGCTGGGTGACCTTGGGCTAGTCACACTTCTCTGAAGTCTCTCAGCCCCACTCACCTCACAGAGTGCTTGTTGTGGGGGAGGAAGGGAAAGGAGAATGTTAGCTGCTTTGAGACTCCTTCGAGTAGTAATAAAGCGGGATATCAAATCCAAACTCTCCTTCTCCTTCTCCTTCTCCTTCTCCTTCTCCTTCTCCTTCTCCTTCTCCTTCTCCTTCTCCTTCTCCTTCTCCTTCATACCAGTTGTTGGAAAGCACCAGACAGGATAGTGCTCCTGTGCTCAGATCTTGCTTACGGATTTCCCACATGTTCACTGCAAGAACATGATGATGAACTAGGTGGGTCATTGGCCTCTTCCAGCAAGGCTCTACTTAACGTACTTTCAAGCAGAGGACAGTCCTTTGACAGCCCTACAAATATAGGATAGTCCTCTACAAAGTCGGACACATGGCCAACCCTAGCTATTGCTCCTATTTATGGCTGCTTTTTTATATACATTCCATCAAGCAGAAGAGATGCAGGATAAGTTGGGTTTTTTATACTGGGCTTCTCCTTGCTGGGTGTCCTCACTGCCAAGTCGCCTCCTGGAAGGATTGGTTCCTCACGTCCAGCAACTCTGACGGCCAACACAGTGATCCTGTAACAATCTATGACTTATACAGCTGACTCCTGCTTGCTGAATAAGCTGAAAGGGAAGCTGCCAGCACTTAAATTTGAACAAATGAACAATTATTGATTATTCAGCCTTATCCGAAAAGAAGCTGTATTAGTCTGGAGCAGCAAAAGGACAAAGAGTACTATGGCACTTTGAAGACTTTAGGGCTGTCTTTTTCCTTACACGATGTACAGGGATTTCCCCCCCCCCCCTGGGACAAGGATAAGTGAACGGTTCCGTTTCATCCATCTTTGTTCTGGTATGTGCTTGTGCCAGGATACAGTCCTCAGGGGCGGGGGTCCACTAGCCCACCTCCTCCCAAAATTACTGGAGAGGAATTGGCTCCTGGGGAGTGTATTATGGCATAGGCCATGAAAGGGGGGTGAGGTGGGGGGGGGGAACCCCAACTAACTTGTCCCCCTTTTTGCCCTTCCCTTCTTGTGAACACCACTGCTTCCTCCAAGTAAAGCAGCTTTTATATTTTACGACAGTGTCCTCTATGGATTAAGGTACTGACTCTGCCTCACACTGTAAGTAGTCAGGCATAGGGTGAAAAATTAAGGTATCAGACAAAGCTTAAACCAGGGGTCAGCAGACTTTTTCCACTGTCCTTCAGACCTTGTGGGGGGCTGGACTATATTATGGGGGTGAAATGAATGAATTCTTATGCCCCACAAATAACCCAGAGATGCATTTTAAATAAAAGGACACATTCTACTCATGTAAAAACACGCTGATTCCTGGACCATCCGCGGGCCGGATTTAGAAGGCGATTGGGCCAGATCTGGCCCCCGGGCCTTAGTTTGCCTACCCATGGCTTAAACCAACAACGAATTTTGCTTTCTCCTCGGAGTACAGTGGTACCTCAGGTTACATACACTTCAGGTTACATATGCTTCAGGTTACAGACTCCGCTAACCCGGAAATAGTACCTCGGGTTAAGAACTTTGCTGCAGGATGAGAACAGAAATTGTGCTCCGGCGGCGCAGCAGCAGCGGAAGGCCCCATTAGCTAAAGTGGTGCTTCAGGTTAAGAACAGTTTCAGGTTAAGAACGCACCTCCGGAACGAATTAAGTACATAACCTGAGGTACCACTGTATTGAAAAGCAGCAATTAATGTAATACTATTTCAAATGATTTTAAAATGTTTTGAGCACTATGAAAATAACATGAAAAATGCATTCATCTGAACAGCTTCTCTACATAAGTGAAACTTTAGGAATGTGTTTGTTTCAGCTCCTTCTAGCCGTTCGGCAGTGAGGCTTCCAGCCTTTCTTGCTTTCAGCTCAGTTTCTTTTACGCGTGGAATGTGAGTCTTCTGCAACACTCTGGTGTTAGAACAGAACAGCATGCCCTTGGAAAGGAAAGTACCGTATTTTTCGCTCTATAACACGCACCCGACCATAACACACACATAGTTTTTAGAGGAGGAAAATCCGTAGGCATGCCACCCGTAGGCATTCCCTCCATAACACACACAGACATTTCCCCTTACTTTTTAGGAGGAAAAAGGTGAGTGTTATGGTGCAAAAAATACAGTACATGGAATTAGAATGGTATTCAAATGTTTTAAAAATAATATCACAGGCTGCCAATTAGCTACCTGGCCTGGACAACTTTGAACCAGGATTCCTGATAGATCACATGCCCCTGTACAGACCTGTAAGATCATTTGGATCACCTGGGGAAAGTCTACACGTGGTATCACATTCTATCAAATATCAGGGTGGTGACACTAAAAGGGGCATTTTCTGCTGTTTCCTCTGTTTAATGGAATGCCAAATGTGAAAAAAGTGGCCATCAGCTGCTTCAGATGTCTTCTAAATATTTTTTTTTTTTTTGCCCAAGGCTTCTCTTACTTATAAGATTGGATCCTACTTTCTGTGTTCGATTCCTCTGATTTTTGTTTTGTTTTGTTTGCTTTTCTATGCTTTTACATGTTCCTATACCGCAGCTTTATTGGTTTTAAGTTGTATTATTTTTGAACTATATTCATTTAAAAAAAAAACATTTTACACCACTTAGGTTATTTTAAAGCAGTTTGTAAATGCTTTCAAATAAAGTAGATAATAAATATGACGCTGTGCACTGTTGAGAGTTAGGGTCAGCAACTAGCCTTCCAGGAGAGAAACCTTGAAGAGAGGATGGAAGGTGGGGATCAAGCCCTTCACCATGGCTAGACATCTGGAATTCCTCAAGGGTCTGGATTTGGCCCTCAAACCTCTTGTCACTAATCCCTAACCTGCAATATAACTGAGTTCAGCCGTTGTTTGAGAGACACAGTGGCCGAAGTCCAACAGAACGGCTGATCTCAGTGGAGAAGCATTTCCCACATCAAGAGCAAAAGAGACTGTTTCTGATACAGACAGGTTTCTTCATATTAAGGGCTTTGGGAGGCAGCTGAGGCAGCTTATAGTAAAACCCTCTTCTGTACAGTCAATGTTCAGGACTCAGGGAGATGTAATACGATCGTGGCCGTACAATCTTACAAGCTAAGTGGATGCTGTACTTGCTGTCGTCTTGAGACTCTTCTGGGCTGAGGACAGAAGAGGCAATTCAGTCTTCCTAGAGGAAGAAAAGAATCAAGAATGCTTTGCCCAGCGTTCAGCTGCAGTGGCATAAACAGCTGCAAGCCCAGCTTAAGTGGCACTCACCATTCAGCAAGAAGGGAAGAATTGCTCTTTTCCCCTACCACTTGACATTAAATCCCCTTAAAGCTTTTAAATATGCAAATAAACAAAACGATTCTCCTTCCTTCTGCTTTTTGTTAACGCTAACTGTAACAGTAGCAGAATATTACACTGGGGACCTAATTGTGAAGGGTGGGTAAGATGTTGTTGTTGTTTACACACCCAATACAATAAAAACAGTTTAAAAGAACTTGCAACCACAAAAATAAGTGCAGTCCTAAAAACACACATCTCAGGTGTCAAAAGCCAGGATAAATAGGTGTGTCTACAGCATTTGTTGAAAGCTTACAGTGCGTGCCAGATTCACCTCTGGGAAAAGGGAAGTTCATAACTTAGGGGCCACCACAGAAAAGACCTTCTCCTAGGTCACCGCCACCTCAAGCTTCTGAGGGCTGTGGAACAACCAAGAGAGCCTTCTCCACCCATCTTAGCATATTAGAGGCCCTGTAGAGAAGGAGGTCTTTCAGGTATTTAGGACCTGAGTTGAATAGCACTTTAATTACAAATCTAATCTAATAAATAATTATAGTAGTATATGGAGGCTCCGTGAAAAAGAATATATTGTTCCAAGACTGCACCCATTTATATATCTTAGGGCTATTACCCAGGTAGTCAGTTAATAATATGTGTTTTAATTTATGGCTTGTGGCAATTCAGTATTACATCATCACCATCATGATAATCTTTCTGTGATACTTTGATGTGCATAAAGTTATTTAAACTGTGTAACTGATGAAAGGGTATCATGGGATATATAAAAATCCATGAATTTGTTTTTCCTTTCTTGCTTCTAGATGCTGATTGGGTCCCACCCCCCATTTCTCTGCATTTTGGGGTTGTTGTTTTAAGGAACACAGAGGGGGGACTGTGAATAAATATCCATTGATTCATTTGCTTTTGCCAGGTTTGAAATTAGCTACCATTGCTGTATCCAACCAGTAATTCCAACCAAACAAGTAATCAGAACAGGGACCAGCAGGTTCAACAAACAAAAAAAGTGTATCACGCATATAATTATAAGCATAACTATATATCATAAGCATGAGAACAATAATTATTTACAACCCCACAATTAGGAATCAACATATATTGACGTATTCATATGAATGAAGGATTCACCATTATCTGTTTCTAAGTACATAGATCTACCCACTTTTTGCAATTTTGTGTTATTTTATTCTGAAAGATTTATAAGCTGCTTAATCAAAGAGCCCTCCAAGCAGTGTACATAACAAAATCGAAGCCAAAATATAGGCAAAATTCACAAAACGATGGAAAACAAGTATATGTTAAAGTTATGACACAAATTTTGGGGTTCCATCCTATGGCAAGATCTGCTGGGATGAGCCATTTAGGATACAACGGACTTTTGGCTCAGCTGGCAAATTCCTGGCTCAGCTGGCACAAAACACTATTTTGATGACTTGTTTTTCCTTTGTCAGACTTAGGCAGAGCAGCAGCAGCCCTGCTGCTGCTAAATGAGGTTTGGGTCAGATGCAAGTTTATCCCAGCTTGCTTTATGCCAGCTTCTTGTGCATAGGATTGATGCCTAAATCAGCGTAACTTTAAAAATGAATATAGGTAACTAAATCATATGCCTGGGTAGGCTTCCTGAAATAAAAAAAAAAAAGTTTTCAGCTAGGCAGGAAGTTGCAGCATATGATCGTTATCAAATGCACCAACATTATCTAGTTTATGCACTATTTGACAAACCGCTAGCTTATTCTTTTCCTTTATTTCATTCATGAATTACTTCCTATGGGGCATCTCAAAGCAATTTACCTTTCAATAAAAATACATTTAAAACAATTACACACATAAAAAGTTAAAATAGTTGCATATGTGAAAACTATTTTTTTAATGCCTCCATCATCACAGAGGAGTGTGGTGGGGATATATTGATTGAAAATGTATTGTATTGTAACTTTTGAATAAATGCTATTTTTAAAAAAACCAATTACATATAAAGCTACTAAAAACAACAATAATGGCATTTTTTAAAATCCAAAAACCAGTAAAGATGCAAGTAGACACACAGACACACACAGAGAGAGCACAATTTAATAGTTTCCAGAGTTTGTGTTGATAACTGAGTTTTTCATCTTCACTCTTGTTTTTTAGAGCAGTTTTTTCTTTTTACACAATATTGGGGTGGGAGGGTTAATGGCTGCTACCCACGATGGCTACCTTCTGCCTCCTCTGTCAGCATCAGTATACCAAGTCCTGGGAATCCTAAATGACTAAGATGCTGTTTTACTCAGGTCCTGCTGTCTGGTTCCCCACAGACATTTAGTTGGCCACTGTGAGAACAAGCTGTTAGACTGGATGGTCCATTGACCTGATACAGCAAAGCTCTTCTTTACATGTGGGGAACAAATCAAAAGAGCAAGAGACTTGCATGTCCTCTTCTCCATGCGTCTTTCGCTATGCCAGATGCACAAGCTGTCCTTGCATCAAGGGTCATGCGTCATGCTTTGCACAGAACAGCAATTTATTTTATTTTATTTTTTAAATATTTTTATTGGGTTTTCACATTTTATATAGACAAAAACAAAACACAGAACACCAAAACAAACATAAAAGACGACAAACATGTACAATTTCCTAACATCTTATTTCCTAACCCTAGTCCTTGACTTCCCCCCACCCCCACCCTTGCCTCCCTATTCCCAAATTTATGTCAGCAAGTTGGCATTTCCTTTTCCATCTTAATATTAACCCTTTTATATAAAAAAAAACAAAAATAATTTTTCCCTAAGTTGGACCCCAATTCTCTTCCCTCGATTTCTCATTTTTTCTTGAATAATTTTCTTATTAACTAAACCCCCTGGTCTTGAGTGTTGTTTGAATTTAGATGCTTCCCTCCCTCCCATCCCCGGTTTGTGTCCTTTCCCAAGACATGTCCAAAATAACAGTTTTTAGCCTGGGTTCCGCACGTCCGAGGCTCTCAAATCTCTTTCAGTCCCTCTCCGCCGGTTTTGTTGGTAGTCCTTTTTGTCAGTCATCGAGTCTCGAAAGAGTTCCTTCACAATCAATCCAATCAATCCATAGTCTCTTCCCATATTTAAAAACATCTGCTGAAGAATTTCCACAAGGCCTGAGTCTTGATGATAATCAAAATCAAAGTCTATGTGGAGGCCCCAATTGTACTTCTTTATTTCAAGTTCCTGAATTCCATAAACTCCCGGGGCCTCCACTTTGGTCTTCTGTATCTTTCGTAGGCTTAAAATGGATTTAATCCAATAGTCTCCTTGCTTGTGTTCTCCAGATGTCGGCTTCTGGTTAGTATTTTCCCACTTAGCTTGTTCTCTTTCTTGTTTTGTCTTCTCCTCTTCTTTGTTTATTATTTCAAATTCAGCTGTGGGTTCTTTCTCACTCAAGTCCTCATTACATTCAGCAGAACTACTTGTTTCAGAATTCAAGGTCATCAGTTGTTTACTCATAGCTGTAGTCTGCTCCTGTAAGGTTCCCACCAGTGAAAACATCCTTTCGATTTCTCTCAGTATCTTTCCACCCACAGCCATTGTAATTCCACAGAATTCCCCCTAGAGGGAATCTGGTTACTTAATGTTCTTTTCTCCAACAATCCTCTGTCCTGTTATTGTTTCTTTGTTTCCAACAATTTTGATTCAATTGTAACTCCTTTTAATCCGGAGAGATCTTAAATAGCAATTTTTCCACTGTTAACAGTCCATTTGACAGCTTTGACAGCTGTCAAATTCTGCTCCTCTATACAGGCTCCAAAGCAGGTCGCTCCCGGGCCCGGGAGGGAGGGTTGTTTACAACGAAACAAAGTCTCTTCCAACACTCCACTCTCCTGCTCAAATTTGCCTTTCCAAATCTTGGAAGTTACTGTCTTTTTAAAACTCACCCTTTACAGGGTAGGCACTCCAGCTTAGCTCTTATATCGTTGCTCTGGATCGTCTGCAAGGGGGGGGGACTTCCTTTTAGCACACCCCCCGGTCGTCTCAAATTCAGAAGGTAAAATTTTTAAAGTTCAGTTCCAGATTACTCACGGGTTCTTTTTTTCAGTCCAAATTTCAAGGAAGGAAGTCAGCGCTCTCCAGTTATGGCTCGCGGCTTCGCTCAGCGGCGGTAGCGATCGACTCTCAGTGCCGCGCCGTCCCCCGTATCCCCTCCGTAGCCTTTAAAAAGGCTCTTCGCGAATCAGGGGGGGCGCTTAAGGCACCCGCCGAGTCTTCAGTCCGCAGGCTTCCGCGCCTGCGGTTTTTAAGGGTCCCCGTGTCGCCGGCACGGCAAAGACCCATCCACCGCTGAGCCAATTCCCTCCGGAGCTCGGAGGGAATCCGCCATTTCCAGATCGCGCCAACCCGGAAGTCCAGAACAGCAATTTATTTTAAGGCCTGTCAGAGTCCGGACCTCTGTTGGAAAGGCTGTCCAGTCCAGACCAGTCCAAGCCCATTCAGTGCTGGGCATCTGGGTTTGGCCTCAGAGAGATGCAACATCAGAGGTGTTCTAAAAATTAAAACAGATACTAGATCCAGCTGCCTAGAGCACCAGGCCAGTGAAAGGGAAATATGGGCCCTGGAAGCTGCTGAATAAAATAATAATAATAATAATAATAATAATAATAATAATAATAATAATAATTTATTATTTGTACCCCGCCCATTTGGCTGGGTTTCCCCAGCCACTCTGGGGGGCTTCCACAGAGACCAAAAATACACTAAAATGTCACACATAAAAACTTCCCTGAACAGGGCTGCCTTAAGATGTCTTCTGAATGTCAGGTAGTTGTTTATCACTTTGACATCTGATGGGAGGGCATTCCACAGGGCGGGCGCCACTACCGAGAAGGCCCTCTGCCTGGCTCCCTGTAGCTTGGCTTCTTGCAGTGAGGGAACCACCAGAAGGCCCTCGGCGCTGGACCTCAGCATCCGGGCAGAACGATGGGGGTGGAGATGCTCCTTCAGGTATACTGGGCCGACGCTGTTTAGGGCTTTAAAGGTCAACACCAACACTTTGAATTGTGCTCGGAAACATACTGGGAAACGTTCTGCTGAAGGATGTCAGCTGCTGGTACCAGCCCTAAGGACTGTAGCAGCAGCGCCCCCCCCCAATCCTGGTACACTCCGGTTGATGGCTGCAATATAGTCATGGGCACAAATGGTTAATGGCTTGTGAAGGAAAAGGAGGGATGTTTATTTAATGCTTTTTGCCAAATGAAGACCAAGAAGCATTAGTGTAAATAAAAGGCTCTTGTAGAAATTTTAATTAATTGGTCCATTAGCCTAATTACATTTGGATCTTAGGATTCATGTGCATAAAAGGATGGCCATACACTTTCTTAAAAAAAAAAGTATAAAAGCCTCCATTAAAATTGCCTTAAAAATGTGTGTTGTTGTAGTCTGCCAGGTTGGAGTGGCTCCTGTTCACTAAAATTTGCACCACCATGCCATTCTCCCAGTTCCTGATGAAGAGAGCAGATGGGTGTTGGGCTTTTCAATAGCGTGGCAGTTTCACATGCCCGTGTCTTTAAAAATGCACATTAGGCAGGTTTGTCTATAGCGTGTTCTCCTTCATGGAGAGCACGTATTGCGGTGCGGGCCACCAGGACACTCCAAAGTTGTGGGGCGGGCTAATTGACCGTTGGCCACTGATGTGATTGGGCTTCCCTTGTTGTTGGGAAGAAGTTAATGTTCCTATTTGATGATTGACAGGCAGAAATGCTAAAACTCTTTGCACGAGGCTAGGGCTTCCTCTTTTCGCCCGTGCATCAGATTGCCCGCCCGCCCCGCCATATTTAGGGTTGTTCGCTTGACCTTGCTATGCCTGTCATGGGGTCGTCTGCTCTTTGAGGCAGGGGCCCAGTAGGAATTTTGTCCATCTGGCTGATTGGCTGGGGTCATTTGGTTTTTGCCTACTGCGTCGCAAATTGTCACAACTTGTAAGGTTGCGGTTAGGCATTGGTTTATGGTTTGGTTGGCTGAGGGGCATGGATTGGCTGTGCCTGCCCCTCTAATGCTGCTGCTGCAAGGGATTCCGTTAAAGGAATTGGGGGCTAACTATTGCTTGTCCACTCTGTCAAGGGGGCTCGGGCCATAGCAATGAGCTCCTGGTTGCTTTTGGAGTGAGGGCAGGTTCCCTGCTCCATCGCTACCCCCGAGTGTATTCCCCTATTCTGACTTTCGCATGCGTGCGGAATGTCAGTCTGTCCCCCATGGTGGGGGCAGCTAGTCGCAACCAATGCCTAAGCAACCACTCACATGTTTGTATTTTAATAAAGTTGTGGCCAAAATTATGCCAAAACCTTAAAGTAAAATTTTGGTGTGATGTGTGAGTTATTTGGGGTGACCCTGAGGACCCTGACATGCAACAATGCAAACTGAAACAAATTTATCCCCTATCCCTGCTAGTAAGTGGAGATGAAAGAAAGGAGAGCCGGTTTGGGAGGCTGGTGGGTGGATGGAAGGAAGGGAATGGGGAGGCGGAAACACCCAGCCTCCAGGTTCCACCTTAGCGCTCCTTCCTTGTACTAGGAGAAGCCCTGCTGCAGGCCTGTATTAGCAGTCCTGCCAGGGAGATGTTCATAACCCTGTTTAACAATCCTGTTCTGTTTCCACAACCTGTGTTGAGCTTGACTCCATAGCTGTAGTTCAGCACAGTTCATTGTCTTAGTTCTTAGGAAGTAGCAAGCTGGAGATATACCAAAATAATTTAATAAGCTAGGAAAATCACATCAAGGACCAGCTGATACAATTTGGTGAGGATTATAATTAAAATTTATGATTACAATTTAATATTACAGTGACAAATTGCAATTAACAGGCTCCAGTGGTGTTACATCAGAAGTAACCTATTTTTATTATACAATTATTTCCACAAACCTATCTTTCCCTTTCAGATGACACATCAAGGACATATCAAGCTGGATTGTTCTTTGTTTTGTTTTCGGGAGTTCGGGGATGGAGTTTTCTTGCAAAGCTGGGATGAGCAATTTGTTATTTCAGAATCCAGCAGCCAGGATGTTGGTGACCACTTCTGTCTGGACATTCAGCGCCAGGCTTAGAATTATTCTGCACGTGCTCAGTTGGTGAGAGCATTCAGAACAGGGCCTCACTGGAAGAGTATCCTTCACCAGTTTGGTGCCCTTCTAATACTTTGGACTACATCACTCCCAGCCAGGCTGATAGAAGTTGTAGTTCAAAACACCTGGAAAGCATACCCTCCAACGTTTATCCAATGAAAATAGGGACCCACCCACCATTATTATTATTATTATTATTATTATTATTATTATTATTCCCTGGCCATCTGACTGGGTTGCCCCAGTCACTCTGGGTGGCTTCCAACATATCTAAAAACACAATAAAACATTTAACATTAAAAAACTTCCTTATACAGGGCTGCCTTCAGATGTCTTCTAGAGGTTGCATAGTTAGTTATCTCCTTGGCTAGGGGATCACGTAACTCCATAACTCCAGACATTTCTCTGATGAAAATAAGGACGTCCTAAGGAAAAGTGGGACATTTCAGGATCAAATCAGAAACCAGAATAGCTTCTGTAAATCCGGGATTGTCCCTGCAGTGGCGGAGCTTCATACTCCGGCACTGGAGGGGGTGGAGAGCAGGTGGGGGCGTGGCGCCCAGCGCAGGCAGGGGGTGCAGCTGCGATGGCACCCCACCAGGATCACGCTGCTGGGGGCAGTGTGCTCCCCCGCTCCCCTCTTCCTCCGCCAGTGTGTTACGGCTGGGTCTCTCCCACAAACACAAGACGACTCTGGCTGTTAATTACAGTCATACCTCGGGTTGAAGTTGCTTCAGGTTGAGCGTTTTCAGGTAGTGCTCCATGGCGACCTGGAAGTATGGCGACCTGGAACATGTTACTTCTGGACTTTGCCGTTCGCGCATGCGCAGATGCTCAAAATGACGTCACACGCATGCGCAGAAGTAGCAAATCATGACCCGTGCAGACGCGGGTTGCGTTCACTTCAGGATGCAAACGGGGCTCCGGAACGGATCCTGTTCACAACCAGAGGTACCACTGTATTTCAGATTTATTGCTAAAACAACAAACTGAGAGTTTCTACTCATCGTCCTCCCCAGAAGATGGAGTTGCCCGGACTGAGCTCCTCCCCCTTCTCCAGCACGGAAGCCCCCACCTTCTCTTCCAGTATCTTTTGTGCATTTCTGCCACTTTTGAAATCCTACAAGATTTGGCAGAGCGTATTCCCTGCATTCCAACGTCTTGCCCACTATCGTAGCTCTCACACATCTGTCTGTCCCTTTGGTCAGAGCTCAGATTGCAGCTGCTCTCCCCCTCCTCTCTGCTTTCTGCTGTTAACTGTCCTCTCCCTGTGCCTGCTTCTTCTCCTCCTATCAGCACCTGAGCTTCACAGACACAGTGTGTCCCTGGAAAATGGAAACTTGTGAGTACCTGGGAAGGCATTAGGTTGTCAAAGGCTGCCATTAGGTTTCTGTCTGATATGGATGTTACTTGGGTGTTTGCAATCTCACCTCCAGCTCTTAACAACTCTGTGTATGAGAAAGGTTGGGAAATGGATGGATGAAAAATTGAGCTGGACCAAAGGGACTCTAAAAAAAATGGCCTGCTCCATTAAGATGAGAGCAGTTTCACATGTATCGTGGGTTACTCCAAGCTGAATATACTCTGCACCATGAAGAACTGGGTTGGAGCCAGATAGCCTATTTGCTAATGCCTCCAGAGGCATGTTTGTCATGAGAATAAAGCACCATTTTACACACGACTGCAAACATAAATAATGTTGGCTGGGCAGGAGCAGGCACAAATGCATTTTGTGCTACGCTCAGTCACTCTTATGGCCATTTCAGGATGGATGTGCATGGGTCAAGCTGTACAGGAATGGGATTGTGCAGAAAGTCATCATGTGAGTTAGCACTGAGCGCATGGTTGCAGGAAAGCAAGGGAGGTTGTTGTGATGCTCATCGTTAAATAATTATGTATCGAGGTGCAGAGATAGGATGGTGGGTACTTGGTCAAGGAAAAGGGATGGCGATGCAAGAACTAGGAACTGTGAGCTTTCAGAAGCTGAGATATATGACAAGTTGGATGGAAGAAATTCACTGGCAGGTAGGTAATGGGAAGTGGGAATAGTGGGAATATAAGCTATAGATGGGAAAGATGGAGGGCACAAGGAGAAGGGGATGACAGAGGACGAGATGGTTGAACAGCGTTCTCGAAGCTACCAGCATGAGTCTGACCAAACTGCGGGAGGCAGTGGAAGACAGGAGTGCCTGGCGTGCTCTGGTCCATGGGGTCACGAAGAGTCGGACACAACTAAATGACTAAACAACAACAACAAGCTATAGATAGGGTTGACCTACAGAAAAAGGTATCCGGAGTACACCAGATTCAGACTTTTTATTTGCACAACTTTGCCACCCTTTTAATGATGAAATTCTGTTCATGATACCTACCTGCTGATTCCTGTTCCACTAAGAGGTCTGTTCATTCTTCCAAGTTCTTTCCTTCAAGCATATATAATATACTCTTACCTCACAGTCTTGCTTCCCCCTCCCCACCATCGCATGTTCTGTACAGAAAGATAAGGCAGCAGATTTGCAGTTTACTTCCTAAATGGTATATATTTAGCTATCTGCTAAAATAAACCAGGTTGGCAGACAGCTAATTTGCTGCAGTTTCAAACAGGTTAATTAAGCTGTTTTTTTACATCTTAAGTATATGCAATCCACACTGGCAAGCCAAGCCAAGCCTGTTCTTATGGATGTCAGGTTCAGCCCATCTGCAGAAGTCACAGGGGCCAGTACTGATGATGACCCGGCGTCGCATAAGAGTGAGCAATATCTCTTGGTAGCCAGAGGTTAAAGAGACTGATATTTCCGCTGAGGAAAGCTTTGCAATCTGCATTCTCCTAAAGTAGCATTAATGGAACTTCATTATAATTAAGGATGAAGTGCCAAACTATGATGTGGGTAACAAAACAAGCCAAAGAAACCAAAGATTGCATCACAAATTAAAGACTAAGGCTGCGATCATAATCCCACTTACGTGGCAGTAGGCTGCACCATAGGAGCTGACCTCTGAGGAGCTGAGGAGTCTTCAGACCCCCAATAAAATATTTGAGAAGGCCAGCCCCCCCCCCCAAGTTGATGAGCATTGCCATTCAAATGGTGTGTGTGCACTGTGTCATGTAATCGATTTTGTGGTGTGGGGCTTACCTGGGCCCCCTCAGGACTTACTTCTGAGTAGGCATGGCTAAACATTGTGCTGCAAAGAGCTCGAAGAGGAATGTTGACTTAAAAAAACATATATGTGAGATTTTGTCCATCAACCCAAACAATTGGTTGGGCCTGATAGCAACAGGAGTCCTACAACTTATGGAGAACATCACATTGTCTAGCCTTGGACCAAAGGATTTAGGCTTTTATAATTGAGAAAAAGGACATGAAGAGGAATGGTGATAACATATCATAAAAGCAAGTACTTCTTCGATCTGCATGTAATTAATTTACAGAATTCAGAGCCACACCCTCTCAAAAGCATTCAGAAGAAGGTGGCAGGTTTCAAAATATGAGAGGGGTGAGTGGCCCCCTCAATGTCCCCAGGCATCCCAGTCTCACTTTCTCCTGTCTATATCTTTAAAGATAAATGATGCAAGAGGGCTATTTCCTAAATGTCCTTTTTGCAGGCATCTAGAAGTACATGTCTAGCCTCTGCTGCAAGAATGGATGCTAGACTGAGTGAACACTTAGCGTGATCCAGAAGGACTCTTCATATATTCATATGGTACTCTTACATAACATAAAATAGAAACTTAAAAGCAGTGAAAGCAGATGAGCAAAACAAGACATCAAGGAACAACCAAAACATTAAAAAGTCAGTAAAACCTAGCAACTATTTATACCACAAGGCCCCTCTAAAGAACAGAAGTCTTAAACAGTTTCTGGAAAACTGCAAATGAAATTGTCCCGATGGAGAACATCCTGTACTTTATAACTACCCACCCAGCCTCAAATTTGAAGCAGACCCTCCTCTGATGACTTCAGAGGACGTGGTGATGAGGACACATTTGGTATGAGGCATTCCTTCTGTTTCTACGGGGTTTTTTAACCTCTACCACAGACCTAAATAACCTTGAAGAAGCACTGAAGCAATTTTTGAATTGAACATCTCCTGTATGAGATGGTCCTTGAGAATGTGTCCTCAGATGTTAGGTTGTTCACATGAATGCCTTCACAGGTTGAAAACATTAGGCTGTATCCCACTAAGTTCTACTCAGAGTAGACCATTGACATTAATGTTCCTATGTTAGCTGTGCCAATTAACCTCAGTGGAGCTGCTCTGGCTAGGACTAGCATTGGGCACAGTCCATCGTCACAGGGTCATACTAACTATCCCTGCCCCTATGTATGTTGCCCTGCTCTCTGCAGGCAGCTGCACCTTCTGTGGCCAAGCGAAATGACCCTATGCTCATATTGCAGAAGGACCTTTCTGCAAAAAGAGAAATCCTGGCCCTAATGAAGGGGACTCCACATGTGTAAAACATGTTGGATAGCATCATACAACTGATGAACATGCAGTTGGCCAGGGACATAGCTGGAGTGGTAGCTGGCACAACTCCCTCAATCTGTGTGCTTTCAACATTTGAAAGGGGTTGTAAGAACCCACTATATAGGGAGTGAGGACCCTATGGCCCTTGGGATATTGGTGGACTTCAGCTCTCATCAGCCCCAGGCAGCATGACCCATGGTCAGGAACGATGTGATGAACTGTTGTCCACTGACATTTGTACCGCCAATGGCTCCCCATATCTGCCCTATATAAAACTGCCAGATTCCTAGTACCACTACTAAATACTTAAGATAGTTTTGGTTGGATCCTGGAAATTTGTGTTCCTTCCAAACACATTTGAGACTTGAACAGTAGGCGGAAGAGCTGGAAACTTAATAATTGATTTCATCTTGAAAATGCATGGAGGAGACCATAGCTTAGTGGTTGGGCATGTGCAGCCAAAAAGTGTCAGGTTCTATCTCTGGTCTCTCCACTTAAATGGGTTTCAAGTAGCAAGGCTAGGGGGACGTCTGCTCGAGCCCCGGGAGAACTGCTGCCAGTCAGAATCTTTAATACAGGGCTGGGGGGGGGGAGAGCAATGATCTCGGATTTTCTCCAGCACATTGTATGGTTTGCAAAGGTCAGGGCTCGCAGTGGCATGTTCTTGGCTAAATTACATGAGGTTGAGCATGGGGTGGAAACACCTTTCACTTGCTACCAGTGCTTTTACAAGAAACAAAATGTCCTCCGAGTGAGAGGGGAAAACAGCGATATAAAAAACACAGTGGGTTGTCAAATTTATCAAAGCGCAACAACGAAACAGGCTTTCGTTTGTATGCGTTTGTTTTGATCTTGTGCTGGTTGTTCCACTCTGTTGCAGCGCAAGCAAATCAACACCGCCAGGATTTGCAGGGATATGTTTTCTCGAGATTAGCCCCTGCAGGTACTGCTTTCTGTTCCAGGAGGAATGATTTTCAGCTCAAGAGAGAGAAAGTCTTCATGTTCTCTCTCTTGATTCCAAGTGATAGGAAGGAATCAAGTATTTTTGGTGCTTGGACTCCTTATCCTCAGAAAAATGTTTCACGTAAGGAGCAGTCGGCATTGCTGCCACTTATCAGGATTCAGCAGATCTCAGGCTGAGCTGGGAGGTTCTCAGCACAACAGGGCCATACCAGCTCAACTCCCTCAGCACATCTGGATTTATGCCAGTGTGTCTCCTCCATCCTGGCTGAACTGTGATCCAGCTGGTTGAGCTAAGCCCAGCAGATCTTAAACCAGCGAAAGCCCTGAAAAGAGGTTGCTCTGGGGCAGGACCAGAGGTGTGCGGACTTAACCTGGATCCTAAACCCATTTGGCTCAGCCATGTGACTTGGCATGAGTATACAGTGGTACCTTGGGTTACAGATGCTTCGGGTTACAGATGCTTCAGGTTACAAACTCCGCTAACCAGGAAGTGGTTGCTCCAGGTTAAGAACTGAAATCGCGTGCCAGCAGCAGCAGGAAGCCCCATTAGCTAAAGTGGTGCTTCAGGTTAAGAACCATTTCAGGTTAAGAACGGACGTCTGGAATGAATTAAGTTCTTAACCCGAGGTACCACTGTAATTGTTTAATTGCACATTGAAATGGAAAATACCTGTGTATACCTACATATGTGTACTGCTAAATACATAGCATAGAAACTTCCACTGTAGCTAAACCAAGAAGTTGCAGAGAGCTAAAATGTTGATAATTAACTTTGAATGCATCTCTGCTACTCTGTCACAAGGTATTTAACTTTAGATCACATGGGGAGTATTTTCAGTTGCAAATCTCCATTTTGGGTACGTTTGTCTCAAACTACCAAAGAGGAAGATGTGCTAATGATCTCTCTCCAGGATAACCTAGCCTGGAATGCAGGCTGTATGTGGATAGACAGAGCTATATTTCCAGCTCTGTTACAAGTAATTTTATATTTCTAAGATGCTGTACCTGTGCTTGGAGAAACACATAATATTATTCAACTATTTGCATGCAACATTATTGTTCTAAGTGTTTGTTTTGGAACAGGTTCAGTTAGTAAAGCTTTGGAACCATATTTTTGGACTGGACAATTTTTATTTCAATTTCAAGAGGAGTCAGTTTTTATTCATCCTATTGCTTCCAAGTGCACAAGATTAATAACCGCAATATAAATTAAGTTGGCGAAAAGAGTAGCGTATCCCAAACACTATTTCAGAGGTTTGTTTCCCTTCTGCCAGGGTTAGGCCAACTCAGCAAACAGTAGCCCAACTGCTGAACAAGGTTTGGATCTGGTATAATTTTACATTGGCTTAATTTACTTGCACCAGCTTCTTGTGTGTAAGACTGCTCCTTTAGTCTAAAAAGGTAAGAGACACAGGAAATCTGTACCACATTATTTATCTCTCTGTGTAAATGGGCTCTTACGTCTTAAGTCCACGTTTTCCTAAAGCAACTGTACAATACTTCCCTATTGCACTAATGACAGAGTAGCTGGCTATTATTATGAGTGAAATAACCATCGTGTTTCTTTTTTTAAAACCTTTTAAATTTCCAAAGGCTTATTCGGACTCCTGGGGCTTCACACTCAATTTTCTTTTCTTCTCCCTTTCCCACTCTCTATTTCTGTATAATTCTGTTATGTGTGATCTTTGTGCTTCTTCCTATGTAATTTTCATTTGCTTTATTGAGCTCTTTTTCAATATAATGGGCCTGATTCGTCAGCTGTGTAAAGGATGGCGTCGATGCAATGACTTAGAGGTAGGCAAAACACCAAAGCCAAACAAAAATAGTCAGTGCCTGGCTAAAAGTTTTAAGCAGTGGGAAATGCAATTAGCGTTATATTGACAACTGGGTGTTTTCTGGACAGAAAACTAGAAATGGAGCACACAGGGGGAAATTCAGCTTGGAAAGTGGCATGTTTACTGGCATATTTACAAGTCAGGCTAAACAAATGCAAATGAGTAATTTCATACTGGGCCAAGATCAAGTTTTGGTACTAACACATAAGGCCCTATACAGATTGAGACAAAGTTACTTGAAAGACTGTCTTACCCCTTATAGCAGGTTACTGCATTCTACAGCAGTTTCTCCTCAAAGTCCCCAAAATATCAGAAGCCCAATCCACAGCAACTCAGAGCACGGCTTTCAGTGTGGCTGTAGAGAGCCAGTGTGGTGTAGTGGTTAAGAGTGGTAGTCTCGTAATCTGGGGAACCGGGTTCGCATCTCCGCTCCTCCACATGCAGCTGCTGGGTGACCTTGGGCCAGTCACACTTCTCTGAAGTCTCTCAGCCCCACTCACCTCACAGAGTGTTTGTTGTGGGGGAGGAAGGGAAAGGAGAATGTTAGCCGCTTTGAAACTCCTTCGGGTAGTGACAAAGCGGGATATCAAATCCAAACTCTTCTTCTACCCTGTTCTGTGAAGCAGCACCCTTGTTGAAATCTGACAGGTACCCATTATCTGTAGTTTCCAGAAACAACTGAAGACTTTTATTTTTTCAAGTCTCTGCCTTGGGTGTTCCTTTGTATTGTTTTATAACTTATCTTTATTTATTTTTTGTATTGTATGAAATTGAAAAGTCAGTGTGGTGCAGGAGATGTTTTCAGATTGGTACCCAATTCAGACACCAGACTGCCAGTCTCTCACAGCCAAACGGACTTCACAGGGTTGTTGTAACATGGGAGGGAAGAACTATGTATGTCGCCTTAAGCTTCTAGAATAAAGATTGGGATCAAAATGTAATGAAAAGCCTTTCCTTCTCATCTCCACAATCCTTACAATAACCCTGCAATGCAGGTCAAAATTATTAATTATCTGCATTGTTTATTTATCCAAGAAGTCATACCTCACATTTTGAGGAACTTCCTCCCCACAGTAGCTTACAATTTTCAGTTTAAACCAGGGACTTCTCGATTCATAGCTTATTCTCCTTGTCACTGTAACGGCAACCCAGTCTTCAAGGAACATTACCCATTGATAGAAATGAATAAACCAAGTAGCTCTGCATAGGACAATGAAGCAAACTGTATCTCTTATTTCATTTATTCATTGGTCATGCGCTCCATTTCTCTCTCTCTTCTAAGTCAAATGTCCTAGACCAGGACTACAATTCCCATCATTCCTGACCACTGGCTATATTGGCTGGTGCTAATCAAACATGGAGTCTAACAACTTCTGAGAGTCTCACAGGTTCCCCATCCTTGCCCTAGAAAATTATGGGATGAGAATGTCGCTTCTCCCTTTTTGAAAAGACATGCATATGTTCCCCCGCCATCAGATAAGAGCTGAACATCTACAAGACACTTGTCTACCATCAACATAACTCAGCAATCTAAAGTTCGTCATTTCATCAATGAAGGATGCCCTCAGTCAGCATCTTGCATTAGTCAAATTGAAGACCATAACCTAGAAAAAAAGGGCTAATTTGCTCTTAGACTTGGAAGCCTGGTAACGTCATGCATAGAGGCCAATGGGCAGCAAAGGCCTTTGATGTCCTTTTGTTACCATACACCAAGTTTGCTAATAATTACCAGTTGCCTTACCTTTTAACACATAATTTCCTCATATTAAATGTAAAAATACGCTTGACGTTATGATTATCCCAGAGACAGACTACTTTATGACCATGTTTTCCAAGCTAAAAGGTGTTAAATATACTTGTGGAAGATCTTGAAATAGAATAAATAAAAGGAAGCAAATCACTCTGAACAGTAATTCATACAGCATCAAAAGAAGCAATTAGTTGCAAGGAAACAAAACCCTGCTGTTTTGAATAGTGCTTTAAAGAAGACCAACTACTGTAATAGTGTGATTCTGATAGCAGATTGAGCAGCATTCAATAACAGACTCGACAACAATAATGAAGAAAAGGTTTGCTGCATACAGAGACAGTACTAAATAGTTTAGATCAATGACTTTCAAACTCTGTTGTTGGGCAGTTTGAGGATTCTTGGAAATATATCAGTGGTTCCTCAAAGAGAAATAGAACACAGTTTTTCTTGAAAGATCATCTGTCTCCCTGATGGCTGCTAGCTTAGATGTTCACTATTGTAGGCAGTGTGCCTCTGGATGACTATCAGTTGCAGGGAATCACAAGCGGGAAGAATGCTGTCACATTCAGGTCATGCTTGTGGGTTTCCCATGGGCATCTGTTTGGCCACTGTGAGAACAGGATACTGGACTAGATGGGTCTTTGGTTGCATCCAGTTGGGATCTTCTTATGCATTTTGAAGGCAATTGGAGAAAACAATGTATCGGGCCATAATGCTGGAGGGGACTTTTGCTTGCATGGTCTGCTCACGGGCTTCTCATGGCCACCGTGGGAATGACAAGAGTTGCTTTGTGTTTGGCTGCAAGCTTCTACCTATGGCGTTAGATAGTCCCAAGCCCTACACTGGTCCTGCCCACACAAGTGTCCATTGGACCACCCGGGAAAGGGAGGTCTATAAAGAACTTACTGTCTGAGTTAGGCCTTGATTGAGAAGCAAGAATTTCCTGAGTTTTGATGACTTTTAGCATACTTTTGTTGGTTCTTTGGTCCTGTGTCTTGGCACAATTTTTGGCTTCATCTCCCCAGTTTGTTCTTTGGCCACGTTCCTTTGGCTTCCTGTCTCCTGGTTCCTGGCTCCTAACTTATCTTGGATAGCTGCCTTGTTACTATTTGTCCCCATCTACCCATATTGGGGAAATGTACATGTTCAGGAAGAGGCATATCAAGTCTTTACCTCATAGTTGTGACTTGCCAAAGGGCAAATGACAACCACAATAGGGTGAATTAGCAATCAGACAATGTGTAGAGTGTGTTGCATGCCACCCCATCCAATCTCTGAGCGGTGAGAAATTCCAGGGGTTCCAGGAGCTGTACCCAGGTTTCATGATTCCTTTTGGAAATGAGGCACAGTGGAGACTGTGGTGTCTTTATGATATATGGTTCTCTCTCTCTCTCTCTCTCTCTCTCTCTCTCTCTCTCTCTCTCTCACACACACACACACACACACACAACCTGGGCCTATGAAGGAAGGGTTCACAGCATTAACACTCCAAGAGGGTCCTGCTTCTCCCATAGCCACAGCCCTGGATCCAAACAGATATCAGCCATCCCCAGTTTGCTGTTTTTTCCATAATCACCTTCAGCCTCTGAGGTGCCCCACCCCTGCTTAGGGGACTGCAATAAATCAGTAGGCTGTTCGCTGTGCCTAGATATTGGGGTTATGTGAGCAGCTCCTTATTCATTCTTGAAGCTCATTCTTGACCCTTGGATCATCAATATCTTTTGTTGTAGGAAAAGGGCAATAATAATAAAGGCATGACTTGAATTGTATCAGACTAACTCTGGGATGTAAGGAGATCCATGAGCTGTGCGCCTCTCCCGGTGCCCTAAATAATCCAAGTATATAAATACAGTGGTACCTCTGGTTACGTACTTAATTCATTCCGGAGGTCCGTTCTTAACCTGAAACTGTTCTTAACCTGAAGCACCATTTTAGCTAATGGGGCCTCCCACTGCCACCACGCCGCCGGAGCATGATTTCTGTACTCATCCTGAAGCAAAGTTCTTAACCCAAGGTATTATTTCTGGGTTAGCGGAGTCTGCAACCTGAAGCGTAGGTAAGCTGGAGCGTATGTAACCCGAGGTACCACTGTAAAAACAGCAAAGGAGGGATAAGGAACACTGTGGGGAGGAGGTAGGAGGTAGAACTGGAATTTCCTAAGCTAGAAAGACCCATGGAAACTGAAAACAAATATTTTGAATTGGATAACCCTTATAGGTGCTGCAACCTATGAGAGAGGTTTTCCTAGAGCAAAAGTGGGAAAGGGTCTGGAATACTAAGTGTCCATGCTGCTGGGATCTAATTTTCCCACTATGCATGATGAATGCAAAAGTTTGTGCTGTGCGTATGTCTAATGGAGGGTTCCTATCTGCATAAATCCAATGGAAGCTTTTAATCCTTACGTAATGAGTGTTAATATGACTATTGGTGGTGGCAGCAGCAGCGCCTCAGGCATGGAGCTTCCTCCGTCAGGTTTCCAAATAGGTCAAACCAGGATGTGCCTCAGATGGCTTAATTAGGTTAGAGGTCCAGTGGATCAGAAGCTATTTGCATTTTCCAGAGGTCTTCTGCTGCAATGCACAACTGGCAAGAGTCCCCCATTGTGGATTAATGTAAATAGAGGTCAGCAAACACGGGCTGTAACTTTCTTGCCTTGTATGCCTACGCTTTTGATTTCCATACTTTCCCAGGCAAACTGGAGATTTCAGAGACAAGCTGGTAAGAAAGGGTCAAGGTGTTAAGATAGATGGTGAGAATATTTGTGTCTTCATATTAAAGATGGCTGTTGCCCATTAGCTATTCTTTCTCACCCTCGGACACCCTTTCCCTCTTTTTCAAGCAGTATAGATTAAGAGTTGCATAGGGGTAACAGAGTTAAATCACAGCTTCACTGGGCCTCCTCTCACTCAACCATCACCTAGCAGCAGTCATTCCAGCAGGCTGCCTCACTGGAAGATAAGGGAAGCAGAACTCCCACCCCTTGCTGAAAGGCCAGCCCCATCACAGGCTTAGTGTCCCTCAGCTGTTTCCATTCCAGCTGGTCATTATAAGAACTGCTGTTTAACTTTAAGAATGGGCGTCTGAGGTGTGCTCTCCTCCTCTTCCCTTCCCGTGCCTTGTTCCTTTGGTGCCATGCCTTAGATTGTAAACCTGCCTTGTTTTAATGGATTGTACATAAGCTGCTCTGGGAACAAAAAGGCAAGTCTTTTTTGGCTGAAGAGTGGGGTAGGACAAATGTTGCCTTTAAAAAACCCCACAAATATCCACCATGAATATAAATTGCAGCCAGCAGTTGTTATTTTTCATTAATCTGGAATAAAAGAGGTATGTGGCCTTGGAGGCATGTTGGACTGGATCAGTTAGACTAACCTAATAATGCTGACCTTGCATCCGTAATTCCTTTATAAACGCCAGGAGACCTTTGATCTGTCCCCCCCTTTCCCCCCTTTTTTGCAAATTCAGCTCATCTTTTGATTTGGGCCTCTGGCATCTGTTGGAGCAGTCCTAATTGAGGCATAGCTTGACTGCCCACTTTCGATGATGTGCAGAATAAACATAAATCATCGTGTGACTACATGAAGAATATTGCACAGAGACAGAGTGTCTGATTCTGATTGGGCATGTGATTATGCATAATCTGATGCACTAAGGGCTAGAGAGGTGATGAAATAGCAGCATAACAAGCTTGCGTCTGGCATCAGAGGAGAATTACTATGATCGCTCTCTGAGGACCAATTTCACATGACCCCTTGGCAGATGCACAAGTTTCTTTCTGTCTTTTTTAACCTGGACTCTGGGGTACCAAATTCCATCCTAGAATGGGTTGAATTGTGGTGTGCAAAACCAGAGTCTGTGTGCATGATGTACTGCTGACTCAGCTGACCCCACTATGCTCAGACTGGGAGCAAGCAACCTCTGACTCTTTAAAAAGTTGAGTTTTATAAAGGAGAAATAGCTCATCCACTCTGTTCATGGGGTAGCTAATTGCCCGTAAGTCCTAAGAATATTAGCAGAGATTTCCTGCACCCAACAAAACCTACAAGATCTTCTTTCCAGTTGTGGCCAGGTCAATTCATCTGGAAACTCACAGGCAGGGCTTGTTGAATGGTCCTCTCACATTGTTCATAGAATTGTAGAGTTGGAAGGGACCTTGAGGGTCATCTAGTCCAAGTTCCAGAATGAAGAAATCTGAACTAGATAATACATGATAGATGGCCATCCAACCTCTGCTTAAAAACGTCCAAGGAAAGAGAGTTCACCACTCATGGGAGTCTCTTCCACTGTCAAACAGCTCTTACTGTCACAAACTTCTTCCTGATGTTTAGTCAGAATCTCCTTTCTGGCATCTTCACCATAGAGGATAACCCATGGCTACTAGACATGATGGATAAGCAATATCTCCACTGCCGGAGGCAGCATGTCCCTGAATATCCGTTGCTAGGAATCACAAGTGGAGAGAGCTGTTGCATACTCCCCATAGACATCTGGATGGTCGTTGTGGCCACAAGATCCAATAGGGACCTTCTTACGTCTCCAGCAATAGTATTCCAATGTTCCTCATTAGGAAGAACAGCGGGAGTAAGCCTGCTAGTTCTGACCTTGTTGCCATTCTAGTCAAACTCCATGGATAGAAGGGAAGACGTTTGGAGCAAAGAGTCTCCTGTACTTGAGGGAAGTTCCATGCATATATTAGAGCCCTGAAGAGGCCTACTATGCTGCCTCTGGATCTGTTGCCTGCCAGTTTTGGTTTTTCTCCATTTCTCTCTTTCCCAATGTTTAGTTCCATTGTCCACATTTCACACCTGATGTTAATTTACATACCTCTTACTTTCGTACATTACCTAGAGTTCTCCAGGTTTCAGACAATTTCGATTTGAGTCCCAGTTCTCGATAGTAACATATTCTGTCTCGTACATGGCTAACTGTTGTTGATTCTACATACGGCAGGTTACTATGGTCTGTTATGTCAATATAGTTTCCAGATTTGTCAAGTGTCCGATTTTCTTTTATTCCCTTTTGTACCATAATCACAACAACAGAGCCAGTGTGCTGCTTTTCTCTGAAGTGATCCAATTCTCTTGATAGAATAAACTCCTTGGCTTCTGACCCCAGGGTTTATCCACTCAGGAAACTAGTTTACTTCCGTACAAAACAGCACACCCCTGTGATTAGCACTTAATTACTCTCAAGCCAGTAGCAGCTCTGCTAAAGTTGAGATGTTTGGTGCGGGTTCTTGCAGACAGTGTGCTGTTAAGGTTTCCATTCCTGGAGGTCAAGGCCACATCCGTCCCCCTGAAAGTGTACGATCCAACAAAAATGTTTTGCATGGAGAGAGTCCCAAGTTCAGCCCCTAGAACACCAGTTAAAAGAATATCTGATAACAGAGAAGATCCCTGCCAGAGGTTTTAGAGACATGAGTAGCACTACCCTCATTCCAACTAAATTCTGCTTTCCATTCTCTCCCCATCTTCTGGTTCCGAGTGTCAAAATCTGCAGCAGATACTTGTGAGGTGCCCTCCATTTTAATTCCCCCGCAATGCTCTGATATAGAATTACTACTGGGACAGTGCTAGTGATTTAAAAAAAATTGTGGCTGCCTCACTTCTGTTTGCCTCCTGGTAAAAAATGAGGGGGCCGTGGGAGGGCAAGTGGATACTCAGAAAGGACTCAGTGTGAACTCATAAGGTGCCTGCGCATTCCAGGTGTTGATGCTCTGTCTGGTTGGAAGCTCACCACAAGTTGCAGTAGACAGTACTGGCCTAGCTGGGCAGATGGGCCAACTCAGCATAAAGCAACTGTATTTAGTAAAAATCCTCTCAGAGACTATACATGAGCCTCTGACCACTCGCTCCCCAAATCCACTCTGGAAGCTCCTCTAACATTCCAGAGTAGATACTGAGGAACAGGGCCAGAAGAGGAAGGAGAAGCCCTGTTATTTGAGTGGAAGTTGGTAGATTGGGGCTGGCCCTCATCATCCTGCCTTCTAATGGAAGGCACTGTCATTTTTCTCCTCCATTGTAGAGCTGAGCAGAGCAGAGGATGGGGACAGAACAGGAATTAGTTGGCTCTGCCTTTCGCTGCCTCTGGGGCCACCTACTGTTGGCATCTCTGACTTTGGCCCTACCAGTCCATACCAGCAGCCACCACTAGCTTGGCCACCATACTGGTTCTTGCCAAAAGGATGGAATGCTAAACTTAGTTTAAGAAAGAAAGATTCTTACGATAGCAATGCATGACCTTAAAGTTAAGATGAACCTAACCAGTGTTTTGCAAGCTTGCCCCCGCCAGCTGTTGCTGGACTACAGCTCCCACCATCCCTACCCAGCAGGACCAGTGGCCAGGGATGATGGGAGGTGTAGTCCAACACCAACTGGGGACCCAAGTTTGAGAAACGCTGAAACTTTTTGGGGCTAGAGCAGATAGAATTGAATACAATCCTACTAAATTAAGCCCTTCTGCTTCGATCTTGCTAACTGTATCCTGTTATCTATTGTCATTCAGTTATCTAGAAAGAGGGGACCAGGCTCAGTGATACCTGATGTGTCAATGTCTGTTGGGCAGTGGAAGAGCTTCTCCTTTTCAGAGCATCTCATATTCAATCCCTGGCATCTCTAGGTAGTCCTGGGAGAGAACCCTGTCTGAAATCTTGGAGAACTGCTGCCAATTAATATGTACAGTGCTGAGATAGATGAAACCACTAGTTTGTCTCATTATAATATGGTTTCCTATTTTGCCTTTCCCCCCCTTAAATGCAACGTTGCACCAAGTTTATATGCCTTGAATCAGGTTGATCTCTAATACGTATTGGCTTCTGTTTAATTTCAGTCTGCTCCAGCTGTGTTTAATTCATAGTATTTTAAAGCAAGGGAGGGAGCCTTCACTCATCCCTTGCTAGCACGTCAAGTTATCTAAGGTGCTCATATTTAACTTTAATTACTTTCATTTGGGGGTGGGCGGGGGATGCACTGTGTGCATTTTAGGTAATTATGCTATCTCGTTATATCAAGCCATCTCCTGACCATGGCGTCGCTTTGAAGCTCCGACCACTTATTGTAATTTAAAAGAATGGCCACAAGCCTTTCACAAAGTATGGGTGGTTATCGCAAAGCCCTGACAAAATAGTCAGTTGGCACCATCACACTCTTCCTCTGCATAGTTGTCTGAGATTATTATTTCCCCGTCTTCTTCTCCTCTGGCGCTTTGGTATGATTACGAAACTCTTTGCTTCCTGTCTTCTCTGTTCTTTTAGTGTGGTGATCTGCCTAGATGACGGACAACAACAGGCCACCCTTAGAAGCTTAATGTGAAAATGGATGTAGCATTAGGCGGAAGGTCATGGCATGAACCTCACCCATGATGTAAAACCAGCATCACTCTTTAAAAGGAGATTGTCATGCCAGAAAGGTGTGTCAGCCTTGAGTCTTCTAGTCTTTATGCTTCAGGCAAGATGCACAAACCTTTATTGTTTTCTATTTTCAAAAGAAGCACATGTGTACTACACATAATTATCCTCACCTGATCTGAATGTTATATTATTTTCCAGGGCTTTTTTCCCCTAAAAAAAATGTTTAGGGGTACTCTCATTTTCCGACTCATATTGAAATACTGCCCCTCAATGAGGCCAAACTTAGATTCACAAGATGTTTAGGAGTATGCGTCCCCCCACATCCCCCCAGAAAATAGCACTGGAATTTTCAGTCTGACAGATTATCAGAAATTTTGACCGAGATCATTGATTTAATACTGTTAGTAGCAGAAGCACAATCCTCAATAATAATTTCCTTTTTAATCATCATACATTTTAATCATTTCATTTATGAATCGCTTCCTTTGAGGCAATTTACATCATAATAACAATTGTATATATAAAAAGTTAAAATAATTGCATATATAAGAATGATATTTTTTAAGAAGTCCAAATGTAAGTTTAAAACAGCAGCAGCACATATATAAAATCAATTCAAATTCAAGACAGATATCAATGGAGATAGAGATTTTAGAAGGTTGTTGAAAGAGGAATGCGTTATAATTCCATAACTGTGAGTCTGAGTAGCCAACAACATTTTTTAATTATTGTTTTTTTAAAAAAAAAATCTGCTTGAGTTTTCAGAAGCTCTAAATGCCCACTTTTGCTGTTGTTTCCACCCTATATTTAATCTTTTGTGGGTTGTCACAACAGTTTCCGTAATTAGGAATACAGTAGCACTTGGGTTTGCAAACGCTTTGGGTTACAAACGCTTCCGGTTACAAACTCCGCTAACCTTGAAGTAGTACCTTGGGTTGCGAACTTTGCCCCAAGATGAGAACAGAAATCTTGCGCCGGTGGCACAACGGCAGCAGGGGTCCCCATTAGCGAAAGCGTGCCTCAGGTTAAGTACGGTTTATAATAATAATAATTTTTTACTTATACGCTGCCCATGTGGCTGGATTTCCCCAGCCACTCTGGGCAGCTTCCAACAGAATATTAAAAACAATACAGCATCAACCATTAAAAACTTCCCTAAACAGAGCTGCCTTCAGTTGTCTTTTAAAAGCAAAATAGTTGTTTATCTTCTTGACATCTGCTGGGAGGGCGTTCCACAGGGCAGGAGCCACTACCAAGAAGGCCCTCTGCCAGGTTTCCTGTAAACTCACTTCTCACAGTGAGGGAACTGCCAGAAGGCCCTTGGCGCTGGATCTCAGTGTCCGGTCTGAATGATGGGGGTGGAGATGCTCCTTCAGGAAAACAGGACCGAGGCCGTTTAGGGATTTAAAGGTCAGCACCAACTCTTTGAATTGTGCTCAGAAATGTACTGGAAGGTTCTGGGTTAAGAACGGACCTCCGGAACGAATTAAGTTCGTAACCCGAGGTACCACTGTAATTCAAGTGTCAAAGGATATCAATGATAGGAGCAAGCCAAGTAAATTATTCTTTTGTGCAGCTTTTTTTAAAAAAGAAGTTCACTAGATATGTCACAGTGGTACCTCGGGTTAATTCATTCTGGAGGTCGGTTCTTAACCTGAAACTGTTCTTAACCTGAGGTACCACTTTAGCTAATGAGGCTTCCCTCTGCTGCAGCACAATTTCTGTTCTCACCCTGAAGCAAAGTTCTTAACCTGAGGTACTATTTCTGGATTAGCGCAGTCTGCAACCTGAAGCGTCTGTCACCTGAGGTACCACTGTACTCTAAAATGGATTATTGAGTACAAAATCATGACAAGGTTTTGATTAAATCACAACAAATTCACATCATTTATCTTCTGTGCTCACAGAGATATAAACATCAGACACAAACTAGCTTGTTCAGCGATCATTGCTGTCAGGGCTGGCCCAACCATTAGGCAGAGCTTGGGAGGTGGGAAGAAGCAACAATTTTCTGCAGCTTTGTGCACTGCCAGGAATGCAGGCACAGATGCCGCGGCTGCGAGAGGTGCTGTGCTGCACTGTGCCTTTCCCAACTGGGCTCCTATGCCTGCTCTTGCAAGTGGTAGAGGGGGCGGCGGAGGGACGAGCGGCCCAAAAGGAGCCCTTTCAGGCTGCTCCTTCCTCCTCCTCTGCCTTTGCCCGGTCGGTGGCGGCGGAGAAGGAGCGAGCAGCTTGAAAGCAGCCCTTTTGGGCTGCTTGTTCTTCCTCTTCTGCTGCTGCCACCACCAGGTATGTGGTGTGATGAACTGGCTTATACTCAAGTCAATACGTTTTCCCAGGTTTTTGTCCTAAAATTAGGTGCCTCGGCTTATATTCGGGTCGTCTTATACTAGAGTATGTATAATCATTTCCACATCAGTCTGTGATTTTTTAAGTCTGCATGAAATTTTTTTAAAAAGTGCAATTTTCTTCTAATACTTTTTTTTTTTTTTTGCAAAACTTTTCCCCATAATATCATGCATTTTATACACATTACTTGGCTGGAGCACTGCATTGCAAAATTCAGAGGACTGCAGATAGATATAAAGATAGCTTTGTTTTGGCTAATTCAGAAATAAGGGAATTGAGTAAGTTCACATGTGTAAGTTCACATTTACAGTACATGTGAACTGAATTGAATTTCTCCCCCATCACTAGTTGTAGGTCATAATATGTTGGTACTGGATGCTGATGCGCAGGGCTGGTTCTATCATTAAGCAGAATGATGTGATCATCTTGGGCAGCAGATGGTGTCCTGGCTCCCGCCCAACACATGCCGACATGGGCTCTTACTTGGAAGTAGGAAAGAGATCTTTATTCAAGCAAGGAAAGGTACAGGCTCAGCAACAAACCCAATGTTCAGGAGTCACAATTCAGGCGTTTAGGACCAGGACAAGAAGTTCAGGACTGGATGGAAGTGAGGAAGATGTCCCAACGAGTTCCCCTAGCCCTGATGCAAAGCTTTTAAAGATGAGGTGTTGCATGCTCACTAGTGAAACTCTCTGGTCTTGTGGGAATATTAGACTTGCAATCGTGTACTCCATCAATCTGTCTGCGAAGGTGGTGCCTGGTTCTGGGCGACAAGACTGCACCCTCCTGCTCAGTCGCTGCTGCCTCTTGTTCAAGCTCCTCCCTCAGCTAATCAAATCCTTCTCCAGTCTCCACTGAAGATCTCCATAGAAACTGGAATCCCTGCCCCACTTTCCAAAGTGACTACAGTTGGGGTGTAAAGGGGAGCTTTGCCCCTCCTCCAACCCAGGTGTCCCCAGTTCAGTTGACTCTGCTTTCTTTCCCCTTCCTCTTCCAGAGCCTGCCAACCTCATCCTAATGGCCGTGTGGGACTCCTGAGCAATGGTAGAAAGCAGCAGCCAAAGCCTTTTGGCTTATTTTCCCAAACCTTCTGCATTCCCCTGCTGTAGGGTTCCATTGGCCACATGCCAGTGTTGAGTGGGAGCACCTCTAAACTAGCAAAAAGTGGAGGCCCTAAACTAGCCTGCTGTCTCAGGTGTGGTGGAGGATGCTATTCCATCCCTGGCACTGAAATAAGATTTAGCTGTCACTCTGGTTGGCTTCTGCAAAAGAAAGGGATGCTGCTTTGTCCTTCCTTCCCCTCAAGCAGCAAGATCTCTTGAGCCAGCCCTGCTTATGGATACCCTGCAGCAGGAATAATAATAATAATAATAATAATAATAATAATAATAATAATAATAATAATAAATTTATTTATACCCCGCTCTCCCCTGCCACAGCTGGGCTCAGGGCTGCTAACAACAGTAGAATTACAGTAAAATACAGGTTAGAATGCAGCCTCATCAAAACCACAAGGGGAGGGAAACATAAGGGTCAGACTGAGTCCAAACCAAAGGCCAGGCAGAACAGCTCTGTCTTGCAGGCCCTGCAGAAAGATGCCAAGTCCTGCAGGGCCCTAGTCTCTTGTGACAGAGCGTTCCACCAAGTTGGGGCCAGTACTGAAAAGGCCCTGGCCCTAGTTGCGACCAATCTAACCACCTTGCACCCTGGGACCTCCAAAATGTTGTCATTTGTGGACCTTAAGGTCCTCCATGGGGCATTCCAGGAGAGGCGGTCCCATAGGTACGTAGTCATACATGGGCCTGACACTGTGCTGGAAGAGATAACTGCAAGACATCACTTTGCGCAAGACACAGCTCACCCCACCTGCAATTGCTGAGGGCTATGAGCATGAAGTCAAGTGACCTCAGTCCCCCAGTAGCCCGATTTCACAGCTGATTTTGTCCTCAGCACCAGAGGACCCAATTAACATGTTAATGGCTGATCTACAAGCAGGGTTCAGCTAATGAATCCTACCAGCAGAAGGATTGTGCAAAGACTTCCACTTGTTCAATGGGTCTTTCCCCCCTCCTCTCCCCTGTTTCAGGGGGGTCTATGAGGCCTAAGCATCTTTATAGATATATAAACAACACACATGCATATTTTACATGCATATCTGCACAAGAAGGCTGTTACATTACTTCTTCAGGAAAAGCAGGGTGCATATGTACGTATGCTAAATTTATATTTACCATGTGGCAAATAATCTTAAGCCGCCTGAAACAACTGTGCCATCTGCATTTGGTTTTTCTATGCCGAGTGTCTCTAAGATTTATTAATTCAGCTAATTACAGTAATTAGACAGAAAGACTCCATAACTAACTAAAATAAAACAAAAAATTAACTCCATCAGCTGTGTAATGTAAACAAATAATTTAGTCATTCAGTGATTCAGTTTGTTTTATTGGCTGCTTTAAAAAAAATACAGGGGTGTGTTTTGCTCCATGGAGACCTGTGTCATTGTCAGATGCAAAAGAAAAGGCGTTCAAGGTCGAATTCTCAGTCAGTACAACTACTATACATTTTCTATCTACACTTTGTGTAGGAATAACTTTGTTATTCTGCAAACAGTCTGGCATGGATACTGGTAAGGGAGAAATAAAAATTCTACAGCTTGCAAGCTGACCTTTGCAATGAAAAAAACCAACTGTGGAATCCTGCACATGTTTCCTCAGAAGGAAGCCCTACTGTATTCATTGAGACTTATTCCCAGGTGAGGATCATAGAATTGTCACCCAAGGGCTCCACCAAATTCAAAGAGACTTACTTTCAAGTAAACCTACATAGGACTGCACAAGAAGCGTATGATCTAACTAAGTTAAAGGTTTTAACTGTGCAATACTACAGATGTCTACTCAGAAGGAAGGAGAACTGAGTTCAATGACGTTTATTCCAAGATAAGCAAGTATAGTATTGCAGTCTTAAAACTGAAATCTTCTAAGTGGAAAACATTGCAAATGGAAAATACTGATATGAAAACATTTTTGCACATGCTAAAAAGCAGGTTTTGGATATGTGGTGCTGAGGCTTATATGCATAAAACCAAAGTTGTGCATTTGATATATCAGCTGAGCAACTCATAGTTTCAGTACTTTCCAGTAAAACACTCAAGTCTTACAGACCATGCATTATTCATAGATCTTATTCATTCGGCAATACGGAAGAAAAACATAAGTTGTTTGTGATTCCAATTAATAAGCAGGTGGGAAATGGCTAAATTTATTTGGATGAATTATTCACTGTGAACTATTTGATCAACACAGGGAGGAGCAGTTCCTAACACACATGTGTCTGGCAAGAAGGGAGCTAAAAGCAGATGAGCTCTCCTTGACGTCCAAGCAGAATTTGCAATGGGGAATTAATTGGTTGGGAAGGAAGAATGAGGACATTGTGCCCAAGGTATCAGGAAGCAGTACTGGCTTTCAGAGTGCACGAAGCAGCATGGCTTGAGCACGGTGGCCTCTTACTGTTTTACTTTTACTTAACTTAAGATTTATTACAGTGACCATTAGCCATCTGGCTTTTTACTGTAGGGTTGTGTGTGTGTGTGTGTGTGTGTGTGTGTGTGGCATCCAGTAACTTCACCGCCCCCCCCCCAGTAAAGTAGCTAAAATATCTCTCGGTGCTACAGAAATAGCAAACAAACTAATAAACCACAATCTGCTAGGAAACAAGAACTGAGGGAGTGTTTTCTCAGCAGGAGTGGAATCAGATCCTTGCCCTCTGGCACACCAAGTTGTGTATCATCCTATATACATAAAAATGGAAGGCTGTCACCACACACACCCCATTGGAGGATTTGTAGTGCTGTATCACAATCCTGGATGGGCATGAAGTCAGGGGAGGGGAGGGAAGCAAAAGAGAAGGCAGGTCGCACACTAGCAGAGGAAAGTGATTGTTTCAAACAACAGCATATATTTGAACAAAGCAGGGATGGAGCAAAAAGTGAGAGGGGAAAAATAGTGATTTTAAGCAATGACAATGTCCTTTATAAAAAACATATTGCATGCCTTCCATTAAAATATTTAAGTCTTTGAGGGATGAACGGCAACATCCTATTCCTCATCATTAAGATTCAAAAAGTATTGCAGGGTACACAAATCTTGCATTTCCCATTCTCTCATATCACCCAATATCTCCTTCTGTTTTATTTGATCAATATAATTACACGACGCACAAGGTGAGAATCCCAGGGAAGCTTTCCTTTTGTGTCTTACCTATACATCAAAAATTGACTGTACACATGGATTTTGTTCTTCTTGAATAATTGATTTTTTTCCTGTGTTCCAAATTAAATCCTTCAACCTTGGATATGAATTTCTTCTTTCACATTCTTCCATTTCATCAGATGTCATCTGATGTATTGTTAATTCAGTATGCATCATCATATAAGTACATATTAGGTATTGGGGGGGGGACTCCTCTTTTGCGGGTATACACTGGCCTGCGAGCGCTCCAGTTGGAGAACAGCCTTCACCAAAGGTGGCATGGACTTTGAAGACACTTGAATTCAGAACACCCGGGAACCAATGTCCCCACTGTGGAAAGACATGTGGGTCCAGAATTGTCCTCCACAGTCACTTACAGACTCATTGTTAAAACCATGTTTATGGAAGACAATCTTACTTGGCTAAGAGTGATTGCCAAAGAAGAGGAGGAGAAGAAGAAGATAATTTCGAGCATTTTTAAATTGTTTTGTTTTGAATGTATTTTTATTAAAGATTTTCTTGGTTTACAAAAGTATGTGCAATCTCTCTCTTTTCAAGTAACACTTTTTACAGATCAATTTCATTTGTTGAGACATTAGGAAGAAAAGGGGGAAAGAGGTGGAGGGGGGAAAGGTGAGTGGGGCTGGGGTCGGGTGGCAATGTTTCTATTTTACTTAATATATGTGGGGTTTTGTGTCAGCGTCGCTTGTGCAGGTTCTCTGCTATTCACTTGTATTTATTTGGTGGTGAGAGAGGTTGGGGTTGGCCTAGGGTGTGGTTATTCATTTGTGGTTGGCTGTGGTGATCTTTGTTTTCATGTGTGAGTGGGGTGGGTGGGTGTTTTGGATCAGGTTATCCATTTTGATTTGTATGTTGTTGGTGGATTTTTGTCATTGTAGCATTTTTTTTATTGTTCTATATAAATTTAAAATACAAATTCTGCCATTTCTTCAACATATTTGATATGGGAGCCAATTGGTTCTCTTTGAGCTCATGGAAGGGCTTTTGATCCAGCAGAGTTGTCCACTAATGGAAGATGAGGGGAGACCCGATTCCCCATTCCTCCTGCAAGCAGCCATACCCCCTTCCACTTTGTTTTGGAGGACCTCACACCTCTCTGAAGCCAAGTTTGGGAGACAGCATTGTTGGGGACGGGGCAGCTGGAGGGCAATTGACACAAATTCCCTCCTTTCCTTTTCTGATAGTGCAGAGATGGGGTGCCTGTGGCTCTCCAGTTGTGACTGGACCCCAGGTCCCATCAGTCCCAGGTAGTCAAGGATGATTGGAGTTGTAGTCCAAACACATCTGGAGGGCCTCAGGTTCTCTACTGCTGAGTTAGTGGAAGCTTCCATTCAATCAAAAACACTTCATTGAGTGCAAAGGACATCAGTTGAATCCCAACCACACTCAATATTGTGACATCTAGTAGTTCCAGGGTAGTGAGTCTGGTGCCCTTCAGATTCCAGACTGAAACTCCCGGCAGCCACAACCCTAATGGCCCTAATGGTCAGAGATCCTGGGAGTTGTAGTCTGAAACACCAGAAAGGTATTGCTAACCTTCCACTAGTGCTTTCATAAGATTTTAGTATTTATGTAATATTGATTTTCTTTGAAACCTATGTTCACTCATGACTTTTGATGCAGCGCCTAGTTACACAAAGATGCATACTCACAATTTTCGTGTTATTTTGGTGGTTTTCTTTATCATTTACCCAACAGCACCTGCAGCATAAGGTGAAAATGAGACAAATTGGGTGTTCTCCCCCAATCATCTCGAGTCAGAGCCTCAAGAGATATCAACCTCAACATGTTAGATGTAATATGGCAGCATATCATAGGCGGGGGTGGGGGGGAGTCAGTGTCTTTCATAACTGTACCACATGCAGCCAATTTGTTGATCTTTGTAGATTAGAGCTGACACCACGAATACCAACTGGAGGCTTGTGGGAAGGCAGTTGGCTCAGACGGCCCTAGATTATGTGTTCTCAATTTATAATGTAACAAGTGAACTACAGACTCCCTTCCAAATAGACCTCAAGTGTAGCCTTGCCTGGAGAGAATTATAGGAATCTGAAACAGAGGTTAAAGGAACCTGAAGAGCTTCACAGGCAGGAGAAGAAAAAATACAGACTGGGTCATTAATGGTATCTTGGAATCCAAGGGCAAAGAGGCATAGAGTAATGCACTCTTGTTGAGAACCAGATACACACAAGGAAGCAACACATATTTCAATGAGAACAGCAGATTTCAGCTTCTCCCAGACCTATCCTCTTCTCACCACAAGAGACTCTTGCCTGTAATACATCTCCCAACGGTTGTCTCTTGCGCAAGGGTGACATTTAACAAGAGATCAGTCAATTTTGTATGGTTAGATTTGATGTGAGGGAGACACTGAGCTGAAAGAAACTGATGTAGTCATGCAATCTTTAGGAAGTGTCTAGTCTGCTCTTGTATGACAGCAGACTATCTCAAGCACCGTGTTTCCCTGTAATGTGGGGCGGGGGGCGAGGAGAGAAGCTGTGGAGAGAAGAGGTTGTGAGATACCAGCTCCAATCAGCCCTTGCCAGCATGGTCAATGGTCAGAGATGTTGGGAGCTAAAGTCCTGCTTATATTTGGAGAACCACAGGTTCTCCACCACTGGTAGGGGTTGTTAGTCTTATTTCCCCCCCCCCGAAAGAAAGTGCACTCCCCTGGAAAGGATTCATAATACCTTAGAAGGTATTATTTTACATTACAGTGGTAATGTACTGAAACTGTTCTTAACCTGAAGCACCACTTTAGCTAATGAGGCCTCCTGTTGCTGCCATGCCGCCGGAGCATGACTTCTGTTCTCAACCTGAAGCAAAGTTCTTAACCCAAGGTAATATTTCTGGGTTAGTGGAGTCTGTAACCTGAAGCGTATGTAACCTGAGGTACCACTGTACTTTTTTCGTTATGTGACCTGAGGATTATTTTACCACATCAGATTCCACATCAGATTCCCATGGTGTTATTATTATTATGGTGAATATTTCAGATCTTGAAAACTGTTATTTTTCAATTTAGGAGGAGGTTCCACAAATAAAAGACCCCTGAAGTATTTATAATGGTTGGGTTGCCATATTTCAAAAAGTAAAAACCAGGACATCCCGAAACTTGAACTCTTTTTTAAGGAAGACCCCCCCCCCTCCAAATTGTTGAGCTTTTAAAAGGAAAACCCAACTTTTTTCAGACAAACACCAAAGTTGTTAAGCAAAAAAAAATGTGATTTTTTAAATTGATCCAGGACAAATCACTGCCTTTCGTATGGCAGGCCTATACAATGTAAAACCATCCTGATGTTTGGGGCATAAATCTATATCTTCAAATTAACATTTCAAATGCCAAAACTTCACCAGATTCAGAATGCATTTGAAATGCTTATTTCAGCCATATAAACAGCTCCCAAAGCTTTACTTTCAAAACAGGGATAAGCTTGAACCTTACCCTTGGCAAAGAAGTTAAATAATGATATGAATTGCAATTTGCTAGAAAGACGAATGGCCTTTCTATAGCTGATTGATTGAGGAATTGTCATTCCAAATTCCTTTTTTTTTTTTTAGTGGAAAGTCATACCAGAAAAACCATGGTTCCCTAGTTTCAAAATTCACCCAGCTTGGAATGTGGAAGAAGCAGAGTGTCATTTCAGCTTTACAGAAAAGATCCCAAACAGAGCTGAAATGCATTTGCTCCTTAAAATGTCCAGTTCTCCTCAAAATACTCCGACACAAAATTTGCTGGCAAATGTTGTCCAAGTACCCTTTGTCTCAACATCTGATATATCTTCTGATCATTTGATACAGTATTCAGTATCTTCATCAGATATTCAAAGGTTTGGCATTGGAGTTCAACATTTGACAGCATCTGACAAAAGCCATTTTGTTGTTGTTGACATTGTTAAACAATTGTGAGTCAGAAACCCTTGCAGATCTGCTGGTAACCACTCAAGAGATCTACTCGTGGATTTCAATCTATCTTCTGCCCCATAGAACTTCCCTTAAAAACAAAACCAGCAACAGAGCCAGTCTCAGGTGCTCAGACTTTTTTAATACAAGTCACGGGAAGCTGGAATGCGATTCCTCCTCTCGTGCTGTTTTGAGATCAGGAAACGCAGGCCACCGGAGAGGCTATGGAGTGGTGGGAGATGCTCTTAATGGAAAATAAAACAGACAGACATGTCCATGTTGCAATGATAAATTCAGCTCAATCCTTCACCCACCAGAAGAAACACTAAAGAAATTCTAAAGGCCCCTAGGAATGAGACAGAAAAGTGGCAGCTTCTTTTCCAGGTGAAAAACACTTTTGAGAAACTGAAGGGCAAGTTTAGACCCAGCACTTGTCATGGCTGCTGGTGGTCTTCATATCCCTGATAGGTTCCCAATGGGCACAATCACCTGTCAGCTGAAATGGCTGTTGTGTGATTCACATTTATGACCCAGGCTCCTCTGTTGGAAACAACCCTGTATCTTATTAGCCTTTAGAAATGCGGAACAACCTGAGATGTGGGTCCTCAGCCATCTGACAACGAAAAAGAAGTTTTTGCTTAACAGCCACAAAATCTATCCGGCAAGTATGATGATGTGTGAAGTTTCTTTTATTTTTAACATATGTTGCTTACATGCAAATTGCAGGGGGGATATTTTTAGGGCTGCCACCCGATGAAACTCATTTTAATTGTATGTTTCAGAAGATTAATTCATTAACTCATCTTTTTATGACATTTGGTGACTATAAACCGAGCCATGGAAATTGAGCTGTGATCCGTTTGGGATATGTTGCGCTGGGTTTTGTGATGATTTTTGGAATTATTCTGAACTATTCAGTATTCTGAATTAAGAAGAGGGTGTTTTAAGTGATTTTAAATTATATTACATTGATTATGTTCTGACACTGATTTTGTAAGTCGGTGTGAAGAATTCTTCTTCTTTTCTAACCAGCCTACACATCTGTTAAATGAAAAACAAATAAAGAATAAATTTGCTCATTGAAATTGCATATGAGTAAAAGCATTTTTTCTGAAGCAGGAAACATATTTTCTTTGTTTCTAGATGATATGCAACATTTCAGAACAAGCATCATCTTAAAAAAAGCATTTATTCTCTCGGTGTGAAAAAACCATTTATTCTCTCTTTGCTTTTTTTAAATAAATGGTGTGTGCCACCCACAGAGTTTATAAGCACTAGTTTTTAATCATCATAATCATCTTCCACTCATTAATGAATGGCACAAATTTAGCCAATTCAGTTTTTTAAAAAGTCAATTTATCTACCTAAATGATCAATTAAATGTTGCACTCTTAGTTATTTTATCTTCAGCTGGGGTGGGGTGGGATCAAAGAACATGAAGCACAATGCTGAATTATGTGAAACCACTCTATTCTGTGAGTGCCATACCTCCTAGGATTTCATAGAAAAAAGTCTGTCATACCTGATCGTGCTAAATGAAGAACTCTACAGTTATGGCAGAAAGTGTGCAAAGGAGATCAGTGAGGTCTGGAAGCCTGCCCTGTCAAAGAAATTTTCAGATGCTAGGGGTGTGCACCAGCCCTGCATGTGCTACAGATTAAGAGGTGAATGGGAGTGGGGAGAATTCTTATATTCAAATGTTGGATCGACTTAAACAACTGCTTAAGAATTGCTGCCTAATTTTGTCCCCTGCCTTTTCCCTCCCTGTCCCTTTCCTCTTGAGTGTCATGCCTGAGGGCAGGGACTATCTTGGTTTGATTGATTGTATGTGTTATGTAATGAGTTGAATTGGATCGAAAATGCAGCAGTCTGATTGGTCCTAGAACAATAGGACCCAGAATGCAGCAGTCTGATTGGTCCACAGGAGCCACCCAATCCAGCTCCAGGTGGAAGTGAATCCACAACCTGATTGGCCTACAGAAGAATCCCGGAATTAGCCAATCACATGGGGCCTATTATGTAAATAAGGTATATAAAGCAGACATTCTGGGGGAACTTCCATTCCTCCTCACCACTATGAGCTGAATGATGAGCATGAAATCCACTCTTGACACCAAGTATATTTCAGCACATAAGCCACTCTTTGATCCTTTTTTTGGCTGAAGAACAGGGTCAAAAGTCTCTAAATAAATATACGAGAGAGGAGGTGCTGGAGAGGTGGGGGGGATCTTTCGTTTTAACAGACAGGTGTAGCTTTTAATCACAGTATTTTCTTTCCCCCAGTGTGCTCCAATCTCAGTGGTTTAAGAAGGGGACATTTTTATCCACCCCTCTCTCTCCTATAGATATATGGTATTTTATACCCCTCCTTCCCTTATGCAAGTCAATGGAGAAATTTTTCTCTCCCAGGGAGAAGAGATTGTATCTCTCCAAAGTATCTGTGCCCCACCCTACCAACCTACTGGGGGGGGGGTTAGGCTCCTTGGTGGGAGAATGGTATTCCCCCCCCCACACACACACCTTTCCTCTATATCTAAGCACTTCCCTTATGTTTACTATTGTGCCCATTCTAAAACAGTAAGATCTGTCCCTTATAGAAGAACCACTGCAGCCATCATTCTTAAATTTGGCAGGGTCTATCCCATCAGAAGGAGTGACCACGCTTGGAAATCACATCTTGCAAATGGCAGAGAATCAAAAGGTAATTGACTCTTCCTTTGTTTCATTTTTTGAGAAACACACATTTTAATTTATTTGTATTTGCCTACAAATTTGGCAGGCTTAATCCACCCTGTAGGGGCAGTTGTAACTGCAAATTCTCTTCACTTTGGCAACAAGTGGAAAATGTCATAGTCATTCCTCTTCATAGTGAATGGGGAACTCAGAGCTTCATTTTATGCACAGAGGCTCGGAACCCAGCCCATAGACTGAAGCAGTGTGAACATCGAGGGACTTAGAAAAAGATTATAATTTTTAAATAGACATAGATGCAAGATGAAACTTAGGGCCTCACAAACTGCTATGAATGCTGGCTGTGATGTAGGGAAGACGCCAGATGGCAATATTGTAAATACATTTCCTTTGTGCAAAGCATATACATACATACAAAAGATGTAATAATGAAACAACACTGCAAATAATATCTAATTTAGTTGTAAGTTAGAATCGTTTATTGCCCATCTGAAAAGCAAACACACACATATGGACAATTAAGTCCAGTGCTGAGTACAACATTGGAAGGCATATGTCCAATGGATGGTCTCGGCCCAAGTACTATTTCTAAATCTAGCCAACCTCAAAGGGCTCAAATATAATAGGGAAAGTGAATAAATTGGGGAAAAGGCCCGTATTTGCTACCCCTAAGCTCTTAGGAAGAAAACTGGAACACAAAATGCTATGGGTAGATAATTAACCACAGCATTGTACTGCTGAAATTATAAGGCTATTCGCAAGACCACAGAAGAGATGTACATAGAAGAAAGGGAAGCTGTTTGCACTGATAGTAACTGCAGTCTGAGCGAGTGTCACATTTCAAGTAGGTCAATGAGACCCTCCAGATCAATGTTTTCTCTTAACGCACACAGTAAGTCGCATGCTATTACACCATTTCTACTGTACACTGTGTTCCTCTTAATTATAAATGTATGTTTCCCATCACCACAAAGACTTCACATTGCTCAAAGGAAATCTCTCTTCAAAGGGTTTAAAATGTCAAAGAGGACAGCTCCTCCCCCTTCTGAAAGCAACCATTGCTTGGGGCGGATTCCTGCCTTAACTCAGCCTCAGTAGAAGCTCCAGCCTGTTGAAGTGGCTACCCAAACACCACATCTGAATTAGCCCTCAGGCTTGATTCCCCCCACCCCAAAAAAGAAAAACTGTGTTTTGTTTTGTATTTTGGAAGGGTGCATTATTGAATATCAGTCTAATCTGCTTCTCCTTGGGAGAAGCAAGCAAGCTTTAAACCAACTCGGTGGAAGCTGCAACAAGGCCACCTGATGGAAATTCCACACACAACTCTTATTTCACACACTGTTGACGCAGAGATAAGTAATTGCACAATTATTGTCCTTTTTGTTGAACAGGGCCCAGGTGGACAAACGCTTGGGACACAGCCTTTTTTGCAGTAGCATATTATTTCTGAGATACCTTTTTCCTAGGAAGAAATTAGGAAGGCGGGCTCTCTGCCTCTCTCTTCTGGGCCCCATCTGTACTATATATTTAAAACGGTGTCAACTCACTTTAAACAGCCATGGATTCTCCTAAAGAATTAACAGACACCAATTAACTATTGTGGAAAGATCTATTTTCCGGCCTTACCTGCAGATGCCAGAAATTAACACTGGTACCTGAGCTATGTTCCCTATGCCAAGCTGTGAGTCTAAGTCAACCATACAAGAAGGGCATGTCCTGTAGGGTTGCTATATTTCTAGAAGTAAAATTCAGAAGCTGTTGAGTTTTTCTGGAGAAATGAAACTCATAGTGCTTGACCTTTTGCTAGGAAACACAAAGTTGTTGAGCTTTCGTTGGGTGATCAACCTCAAAATCCTGGACATTTTGCAGATTTCCCCCAAATTCCCCCCGAACCCCATTTTCACCAGTTAAATCCTGGACAAGTCCAAGAAATTCCAGACATATGACAACCCTATGTCTTGGATTAGCTACCTGGTTAAGTTTCATAATGCTCCAGTAGATCATGATTACATTATGCTGTAGATATTAAGAGGACAACAAAACAAATCAGGGAAAAAATGAAAGTTACTAGAAAGCTATAAGTAAAAATACAGTCTATCTGTTAACGTACCAGCTGCAAGCATTACAAATACTATATTCATGCATGTCTATGTAACATGTTCAACAAGCCGAGCCCAGCTACTCCTTGGTGTAGTCAAGCTCTACCACTACCAATCCCTTTGAAACAAATGTTGAATTAGAATGTGATATAAGGAAGAAAAAAAAGGACAACATGCAAACACAATCTGTCAGCAAGAGCTGAAAGGAGCAGCCTAACTGAAGTCTAGGTGTTGTCAATGTGTTATAGTTTATCAAGATGGCATAATCTTTCCTCATGAAAGGTTGTTAATGTGAATTTGGAAAATGAAGAGTTTTTGTTTTTGTTTTTAATAACTCCGTTCAGGAACCAATTTTTAGTCCTTTATACATTTCATAAATTGGTCAGTGGAATGGAAGCAAGGAACAGTACAGAGCTACGTCACGTGCCCATAACATGCACAAAGCCCACCCAATCCTGGGGGCAGCCTGACGCTTCTGATTCCTATAAACAAAGGAACAAAGATAGATATATATGCATGTAGATGCAATCTTAGTTTGTTTTGTATCTTTTAAAAAAAAATATGCGGTTGCTTCTTTCAATTACCCTGGAGAAGAAACTGTAATGGAAAGTCTCTGAAGATGGCCATTGGGTTACAACACAAAGTATTCCACTGCTGAGCCTTTTAAGTTGCCATCCTATGAGCACCTAATTAGAAATTACAGGCCATTGAACACAATGCCTTAGTTCACAGGCATAGGATTGTGCTATAAATACTCATGTTTTTAAATGTTTTGACAATGCATTGTTTTATTTTTAAGTGTATTGGTCTTGCTACTTTTGCTGCTGCTGCTGCTGCTGCTACTGCTACTACTACTAGTAATAGTGAGTTCAGAAAGTGTGGTCCTGTCAAAGGCAGTATGTGTCTGAATCCCTGTTGCTGGGAATGGGCAGAGTGCTGTTCTGCTCATGTCCACTTGCTGGTTTCCCACAGGCACCTGGTCAGCTACTGTGAGACTAGATGGGCCATTGGCCTGATTCAGCCACCTCATTTTTAGTTGTCAACTCTTATTTTCTTACAGCAGACAGATGTTGTGAGTGAGTAGCTAGTAGAAGCCCCATCCGACTTAGTTGCAAAGTGCTAACTGACAACGCTACCTCCCAGATAAACGTGTTCATTGGAATATATTTCCAAACTAAATAATATTAGACCTGAAAATGGATGGGGTTTGGGGGTGTGTGTGTGTGTAGAGGAAGGCTTTCTAGAGCTCAAGACCCAAGGAATATAAAGCCTAAGATTCAGCTGCAAAAATGCTTCCAATTATGTCTCTGTGGAGCAGAGTCCTGCAAAGAGATATATGCAAACTAAGAGAGGAATTTCATCTTTAACGTATTAATTTTCTATGAAGAAACCACATGGCTAGACATTAAAAACAGAGCTTTATCATCCAGTACAGGCTGTCTTTTCATATACTTTTTTTCTGAATGAAAGCAGACAGCAAACTTATTTTGTGTGTATGCTCTGATTTTAATAATGTAATAAAATGAGGCAAATACAATAAAATGCAATTTATTGGAATCAATGGGAAAATGCAAAGACTAAAAACAGGTTCCAGTAGAAGCTGTGATATACGAGTCCTGCCCACCCCCCGCACCATTTGCTTTCATGCAGATTTCTTCAAGACAGATAGAGATGCTTTCCTTTTGTATCGCAGCAAAAAAAGGGAGCCAATTGTGGAGTAGAGAATAGCTACTTCTAAACAATCACACATATTTATGTTAATGCAAACTTAGCACTAGAGAGTGAAGACAGTGCATCACTTCAGTCATTCTTTCAAAAATGAGAAAGGGGGCAGAGAAGGGAGACCATGTTTTGCAGTTTGGTGCTAACCATATTTTACCATGGTGTCCAGATCATGCCACTACGGTTTGTACTTGCCCTTCAATTCAAATTAGAAACTCAGGTACAAAGAGGGTATCTATTTCTGGTTTAGTACTAAGCAGCTTGCAATTTTGTACATAGAGGCAAAATATGGCGAGACATGAAGCCATGTGTGAGAGTTGAGAAGGAAGTGTGCAAGCCAGTGGTTTGTTTCCATTTCTCCAAACCATGCTATGAATAGTTGAAATTGATCCAGTGACTTATGACTGGGGACAGACCAGTAAAATTATGGATGTTCCGGTTCCACTGATTCCACTGGGAAACTTTCATTTATACTTAAATCCTAACTTTGACTTTAATGTGTTTAACTGTGCCCTGTTTGTTCCGCATTGCATCTAAGGCACACAAAAAGGGTAGATGCACGGAATGAAAGGTAAAATGATGGTTGACATTCTAATCTCTCTTCAACAAGGTAAACAAATGTTCTTGGTTCACTTCACACATGCATGCGCATCACTTGAGGATCACAGGTGAATATGGGAACTGGGACATTGTGAGATAAGGTGGTTTTTTTTAAGAGTTATGTCTGTTGGATTTAATCTGTGAAGGCTCATTTACATATGCAAGTGATTACTTAAGGCTGCAGTGAGTAAGCGCTAAACAGAACCTGCATGTGTGAAACACCCCAGAGGGGATACTGACATTTGGAACCACAGTTGGACAAAGGATGGTCCTTCAGATTGCACTAGACTACAGTTCCTATTATTCATGCTCATTGACTGTGCTAACTGGGGCCACAGGTTTCCCATCTCTGTTTTAAACCATCATCATGGCTTGCGGTTCCTCATATGCCCATATACCTTTTCCTTTTTTTCCAGCAATCCCTGTCTGATGCAATCCCTGTCTGATGCAAGAAACTTTCCTTGCTCCAAACTGATAAGGATCTTAGATACAGATGTGCTGTAACTACAGCGATTAACAAATTGCAAGGGAGACACACCCTTCAGCGACTCTCATGCGTTCCTATGGGATGTATCTGCCTGCAGATCATGAGTCAGTTTATTCATTTCAATATCGCCCCGCTCAAATGGTAGGATGAGGGATTATTGCAGACAATAGTTGCACGGTGCTAGCACTTCACAGAAGTTAAGAGTCGACAGGGGTGTTTTACACATGGGGAAATACACCATAACTCCTGTAGTTACTCTTTCCCCTACTGCTTCAGCACTTTTTTTTAGAGCCAATAATGTAGAGAGCATTGATACTGATGATAATTAGATATCTACACTGTGTATTTTGCTATGTGCTCAAAGCAGTTCTCATACATTGTCTCAGCAACCCTTACAAAAAGCCCCCAAGGTAAGCCGGTATTCTTCTCTGCAGATTGATGACTAGTGTGTTATGGCACTTGAAATGTTGTGCTTGTTTGTAGGAAGCATTTGGCTCACTGTCTTTCCAGGAAGCTCATGACTTGCCTTTGGTAGGTCACTGTCTCTCTACTGAACTTACTTTATTGTGTTGTTTTAACAGGAATTTGACTACACATACATCTTGGAAGGGAAGGATCTGTCAATTTTGGTTTCTCTCATATTCTCATTTTTCCAGACTTAATTTCAGTTTTACATATCTCCACCTAAATTTCCTCCTGAAAATTCACCAGCATTTCAGTAGATATCATTCTATGAAATATTGCCTAACATATACATTTTTGTAAAAACACATTTCCCATTGTATTTATATCTCCCCATATGATGCATTTTAACGTTCTTTTCACCAACATATGCATTTTTATGCAGACTTTCTCCTGATATATGCATTCTTGTACACATAACTGGGCTGGAGAACGGCATTGCAATATTCAGAGAAGCATGAATTTTGAAGCCTAACCATGATTTGGTTTCCATATAGTTTTGGAAAGTATGAATTAGGAAGGTGGGCTTTAAAATATGAACCGAACCATTTCTTAACACACACCTTCCTTGATCCAAGGTCATTGAAGGGATAGTCAGATAGAACTATGATAAATAAATCGGGTCCTCCCTTAAAGAGGGCATGTGTTGTGGTGAGACCTGGCAACCAAACTCTGTGTTGTGGGTGGGTTCAGTTGATTAGCCACAACACCCAATTGGTAGGTCCCTTGATGCTGGGTTTAATCAGGCCAATGGGACACAAGCTAAATGGATCAAGGGACCTATATGTGCCTATGCATGTGACCCAGAGCTTCCTCTTTCGGTGCGTGCATCGGAACACCCACCCACCTCTTCCTATATTTAGGGCTGTGCGCTTGACCTTGCTATGCCGTCATGTGTCGTCTGTCGTTGGGACAGGGGCACAGCAGGAATTTTTCCCACCTAGCTGATTGGCTGGTGCCATTTGGGTTTTGCTTGGGTTTTCGCTTATACAAGTGTTCACCCTTGGCTGACCTATGCTAGTGCCCTGGGTCAGCGCTACCTGCAATGGCGCAGGGAGCTAGTCGAACCAGAGCCTATGCAACCACTCACTTGCTGTAATCAATAAAGTTGTGGCCTAAATTCTGCCAAAAACCAAACCAAAATTTGAGTCTTGTCTGAATTTATTTAAGGGTGAGGTTTAAAGGTCTAAACACGCAAATACATTTTACAGACGAGAGAGCTGAGGGATAATAGCTTGCCTAAGGCTCAGAAAACATGTGATGGTGGCGGTTGGTTCTGTTGTTGTTCAGCACTGTCAGAATATCTAAATGTAGAATGCAAGCCTGTTAACTGGCTACTAATTTCCATTTCCACTTTGGTTTGCCTCACTTATTTGTTGTGACGGAAGAAGCCAGCCATAATATTGTTGCAGGGAGGCCAGACAAACAGGTGAAACTGAACGAAGATTACTTGGAAGAACAGGTGGATTTTATTTTTTTTACCAATTCAGAGACAAATGTATGCATGTCACTGGAAGCATCTTTCCTCCAGCGTTTCTCAACCAGGAGCATGTTCCCACAATTTCACATGGACGAGCTCAGAGGAGGAAAAGATAACAAAAAAGGAGTTCTGCTCAGGGTCACTCTGTGTTCATTAATATTGCGATTGCTTACGATGATTAAGCTGTGTTTCAAAGAGACGGCCATGCAAAATAGCTAGATAGATAAGATTAGATAGGAGAGGAGTTGCCTAGTAAAGGGGAAGGAGTGGTTCAGCTTTTCTGCAACCAGAATAACCACCAGAGCAATTACAGGTAGATGTTAAAATCTCTGTTCCCTGTCTCTCATGTGATTTATTGCTATGGCATTTTCTTGCTGTTTTGCGCAGGTGTAGTGTAGCGCATTTCAGATCTAGCTGAGCCGAGCCGTGACATTGGCCAGCTAGAAAGAAGACACTTACAGATCCTGCTTCTATGACCTGGTATCTTTACCACCAGCCAGTCCATGTGCAAGGAGTTGCAAGGATCAAGCTATTAATGGCTACCAGGGCTGCATACCACCTTCACTACTGAATATCAGTTGCAAGACGCACAAGTTGTTGCCTTGCTTGTGAGCTTCACAGAGCTATAAGATTGGCCACTGTGAGAACAGGATGCTGGGCTACATCCAGGAGGGCTCGTATTGTGTTTTTATCTTCTTTTACCCCCTTCCTGTAGGGACGCGGGTGGCGCTGTGGGTTAAACCACAGAGCCTAGGACTTGCCGATCAGAAGGTCAGCGGTTCAAATCCCCACAACGTGGTGAGCTCCCATTGCTCGGTCCCTGCTCCTGCCAACCTAGCAGTTCAAAAGCACGTCAAAGTGCAAGTAGATAAATAGGTACCGCTCCAGCGGGAAGGTAAACTGCCTTTTCGTGTGCTGCTCTGGTTCGCCAGAAGCGGCTTAGTCATGCTGGCCACATGACCCAGAAGCTGTACGCCGGCTCCCTCGGCCAATAAAGCGAGATGAGCGCAGCAACCCCAGAATCGGTCACGAATGGACCTAATGGTCAGGGGTCCCTTTACCTTTTTACCCCCTTCCTATGCAAAGGAGGGGAAGGGGAAGGGGGGGGGGAGAAGAAGAAACAGGAGTTAAGAACTCTATCTGGCTGGTGAGCCAGATTCCAATTTCCACACACGTCTGGCAGGTAGGCAGGTTTCCCACCTCTCAGTCACGTGCTTTTGCCTCGCAGTTTGAAACAGCATTGTTTCCCAAGACTTCCCCCATCTCATTATCAACACTGGGGGAGCCAGAAGCGTGTGGGCAGTAGACTAGGAGGACTAAGGTAGTCCCCCTTAATGTTCCCAGTAAATAAAAGTATTAAAGCTTGGTGCCTCTTTCCCAAAGCCTGGGAAGCTTCAGCTCAGCTTAGGGAGGGAGGCACAATGGTCATGCACATCTTGTGAGGTCACGCGCATGACGTCAGCCCCCCCATCGCAAGCTGGTGCCTCTGACCCTATGAAAATTTCACCGCATGTCACTGGGGGGGGGGGAGCCTTGCCCAAATGCTGGCAATCACCTGACAGGCAATGGGGCTGGTGGGAGTTGGCATAAAAGGAGATTTGGAAGGCCAGCGTTTGGCTATTCCTGGCCTACTTCCAGTAAGTCTGTAACATAGCTGTCAACTATGTCCAGAGAAGGGCAACCAAAATGGTCAAAGGCCTGGAAACGATGCCTTATGAGGAACGGCTAAGGGAGCTGGGCATGTTTAGCCTGGAGAAGAGGAGGTTAAGGGGTGATATGATAGCCATGTTCAAATATATAAAAGGATGTCACATAGAGGAGGGAGAAAGGTTGTTTTCTGCTGCTCCAGAGAAGCGGACACGGAGCAATGGATCCAACCTACGAGAAAGAAGATTCCACCTAAACATTAGGAAGAACTTCCTGACAGTAAGAGCTGTTTGATAGTGGAATTTGCTGCCAAGGAGTGTGGTGGAGTCTCCTACTTTGGAGGTCTTTAAGCAGAGGCTTGACAACCATATGTCAGGAGTGCTCTGATGGTGTTTCCTGCTTGGTAAGGGGGTTGGACTCAATGGCCCTTGTGGTCTCTTCCAACCCTATGATTCTATGAACTTTCAGATTTGAAAATAAGGTATCAGCAGCCTCACCTGTCCTGGAGACAGTCTACGGGATATCTAACAATCCAGGATAGCAGCAGGAAGCAGCGGGAAACGGCGTTGAAATAAGGGAATTTCCTGCAAAAAAAGGGAAGGTTGACAGCTATGGTCTGTAACTGAGGCTGAAAGTCTGGAACTGAGTTTGTAAGTGAAACACTTGCATATGGTTTCCTTGTCTCTAGATGCACTCAATTAATCCCCCTTCCTCTACTGTTTTTCCTTCTGCCAAATTTTAGACTGAAAACTCCTCAGGGCGGTGCCATGTCCCCTTGTACTTTGCAAGCCACCAGGCACACGGACGGTGCACCAGCATCATCATAGTCCTAATATACGCCAAAGGTCTCCTGTTCCTGTAGTACAGAAACCAGTGAGAATCATTAGCAAATATATGCCTTTAAATAAATCTTCATGCTCTGACAATGAAGATTAGGGCTGAATCATCCCTTCCATGGGGGTAAAACAATTATGCAAGGACCAGAAAGCCACATGAGTCTCAACTTGTAGAGTTCCCATTGAAGTCTGGGATAAGGGTGGAGATGGTGGAGAAAGAATCTATGATACGTTGATTTCCGTACATCTAACTTCACTCTCCCACAGTATAGTTCTGATTACAGATAGTCATAATTGGAGAGGAAGTGGGGAGAATCCAAATTCTCCTGCAAGAAGCCCATCAAGAAACATGCAAATGTGGCACTCACAACAGAGGATGCAAAAAGCTGAAACCGACAGAAATTTATTCAGTTTGCATGCTTTATCATAGACCAAACATTTGGTGTGTTAATTCTTTAAAAAAAAAAAGGTATAAAAAGGGGGGGAAGGATAACAGAAATTGATTGTTTATTCAAGCGTTTATTTCCTGGCAAAATAACTGGGAAGTAACATTTAACCACATTTCTGCTGGGGAAAGAGATATTTTCCAACAGGTTCTTAGGTGAAGGGTTCACTTTTAGGAGTTTTGGTAGCACAACTTCTTTTCTTCTTTCTTTCTTTCTTCCTTCCCTTCTTTCCTTCCTTCCTTCCTCTTTCTTTCTTTCTTTCTTTCTTTCTTTCTTTCTTTCTCCTTCCTTCCTTAACCTGGCCCCCAGAGCTTTCTCTAGGCCACACCTCTCACTGGCTCTGCTTTCTACAGTAGCTGCGTGTTTTTGCCTGGCAGGAGTGCGTCTTTGAACCGTGATAATGCCTCTTGCTTGTCCGGATGGAAGACGGAGAGGGGTATAGGCAAGTGTGCACAAAAACTAGTCAACAATACAAAAGTAAATTTTGCATTCGTTGCTCTGTCTGCGTTTGCTTCTGGCCCTGCCCTTCACTGTCACATGTCTCCCAGAAGGCTGCCAAGAAGGGAATGCAACCCTCAGGCTGAAAAAGGTTCCCCATTCCTGCTCTGGCAGGTTGAGTGACACTTCAATAGCACTGCTTATTCATTTCACAGCTACTTTTCCATACCTTCCAACACTTCTCTGATGAAAATAGGGATATCTTATTCAACAACAACAACAACAAACATCACCTAGCCCATCTGACTGGGTTGCCCCAGCTACTCTAGAATCATAGAATCATAGAGTTGGAATAGACCACAAGGGCCATCGAGTCCAACCCCCTGCCAAGCAGGAAACCCCATCAGAGCACTCCTGACATATGGTTGTCAAGCCTCTGCTTAAAGACCTCCAAAGAGCCAGTGTGGTGTAGTGGTTAAGAGCGGTAGTTTTGTAATCTGGTGAACTGGGTTCACGTCTCCGCTCCTCCACATGCAGCTGCTGGGTGACCTTGGGCCAGTCACACTTCTTTGAAGTCTCTCAGCCCCACTCACCTCACAGAGTGTTTGTTGTGGGGGAGGAAGGGAAAGGAGAATGTTAGCCGCTTTGAGACTCCTGAAGGGGAGTGAAAGGCGGGATATCAAATCCAAACTCTTCTTCTTCTTCTTCTTCTTCTTCTTCTTCTTCTTCTTCTTCTTCTTCTTCAAAGAAGGAGACTCCACCACACTCCTTGGCAGCAAATTCCACTGTCGAACAGCTCTTACTGTCAGGAAGTTCTTCCTAATGTTTAGGTGGAATCTTCTTTCTTGTACTTTGGATCCATTGCTCCGGGTCCGCTTCTCTGGAGCAGCAGAAAACAACCTTTCTCCCTCCTCTGTGTGACATCCTTTTATATATTTGAACATAGCTATCCTATCACCCCTCTGGGTGACCCCCAACATATATAAAAACTTAATAAAATATTAAACATTAAAAACCTTCCCTATACAGGGCTGCCTCCATACATCTTCTAAAGGCTGTATAGTTACTTATCTCCTTGGCTTGGGGGTCGCATAACTCCATACCCTCCAACATTTCTCTGATGAAAATAGGGATGTCCTAAGGAAAAACGGGAAATTCCGGGATCAAATCAGAAACTGGGATGGCTTCTGTAAATCTGGGATTGTCCCTGGAAAATAGGGGCACTTGGAAGGCCTGCTTTTCCACCAGCAGCACACAGTCCCATCTGTCCCCAGCCTTGCATAGTTTCATAAACCGTTTCATAAACTTTTTTAAATAAAATGCAATAAATGTTCCGTAATGCCTCAGCAGCTGAACTGATAGCTAGGAACATCACATCTTCAGGCCTCTAACACAAGTATTTCAAACATGGCAGCCTCAGTACACATTTGAGTGCCCTTTGCCAAGTTTGCGCTGATTTTTTAAATCAATGGCAAAACTAATAGTTTTCTGCCAATCCACATGTTTTGCATGTTTTACTCTGATGCCTCATTCATCTCTCTGTCAGAAAAAGAATCCAAAGCTGGCCTTTAGTTTACAAAATAGATTCAACTTGTTCTGTAGATATTAACTTCTGAAAGGGAGTATTCATAATCATCCTCTCCCTGGGAATATTTGTAACATACTGTATTTTGCTCCAATACGATGTTAATAGTAATATGCAAAGATATTTATTATTAGCTGGTACTTGTAGGTTTTCCCCCACATAGCCCAGCAATGCCAAAGCCAAGATCAATTGAAATAAACTTACTTATCAGGTTCTTTGCATTTGAACCTCTACATCAAATCGCAGGGAGTGTAATCCATTGCATTAACAAATCTGACTCTGCAAAGAAGCTATGGAGATATAACAGCAACTCCCCTCCTCCCCAAACACAGCAAAATAGAGAGAGAGAGACTTTGCTCCTAGTCATTTGATGTTCACTCAGATGTAATAAGTAGGTCAAGTGTGACCTCTTACAAAGAATTTGAAAGCCACATGCTGCGAGAGCAAAAAGCACACAAGACAAGGAAAAGAAACAAACCGTTGAGGCAGGCAACAGACGCGGGGGGAATGCAACCCACCTGGAAGGGAAAGTTGAGAGACAGGAGCTAGTAAACAAGCAATCATTCTAGCAAAAATGTTAGCTATCTAACGATGGTCATTGAACAGATGTTTTCATATAATATTTAGGTAGAAACACTCACATATTTTTATGTTCTCAGTATATATGCTCACTGTTACAAAAAAAAATCATAATTGGGGGTGACGGACTCCCCATAATCCTAAATCTAGTAAAGGGGTAGAATTTAGCTGATTTTTGGAGTATGAAGGGAAGATACCAAGCTGAATCAGTTCTCCTGTTCAGGAGTTCGCTGACAGCGATGCCATTAAGAACAATTGGCCATGCAGATGCTTCCCTTTCCCCGGCTGAGAAGTGGACAGAAACAGGAAAAAATGAGAGAATTAAGGCTGCCAGGGAAACAGAGAGGGAGGGAGGTGTGATGCCACCACAGGATAAGAGGGTGTTCTTTTACAACAGAGGTTTTGGGGAGTAGGGGTTTCTGGGAAGAAGAAGCAGGAAGTGGGCAGAACTCTGTATGGTGACTGAAGAGCAGCAATGCCAGTTGGTTGAAGCAGGCTGTTACGAAGAGTCACGGGGATGGTGCTTAGGATGCCTCTAAATCCAATTTCGCACTGCCGGGAAGGACAAGCCGCCCTCAGTAAACCTCAGTTCTAATTATGAGTAAAATAAATCATATTTCTTAAAGGCACTAGTCTCCACTGTGCCTCTTTCTTTCTTTCTTTCTTTCTACTTTTATTTTGCTTTAAACAAATACATATAAATATAGACAACCAAAATTACAAAAGAAAGTTCCATATCAATAGTAATAATGAAAAAAGCTAAAAAACTACAAAAAATTATCAAAGTACATGGCATAAAAACATAAGCCATTATGGGAAAGAAAAAAGAAAAAGGAAAGAATGAGGAGGGTAAGGGGGAAAAAGGAAAAGGGAAAAAAGGGAAAAAAGAAGAAAAAAAGAGGACGATGAGCCAAAACACAAGAAGGCTTATATATTGTACGCTTCCATCAAGGTCACAGCAGATCATTATTCTTATCAGTTCCCTCTATCTGCATTCCAAAGAATCCCTCACAGTGGCGTAGCGTGGGGGTGCAGGGGGGGCCGGCCGCACCGGGCACAACATCTGGGGGTTAGGGTTAGGGGGCACAAATCCACAGGTTAGGGGGCGCAAATCCACGGGTTAGGGGGCGCAAATTACTTGCCTTGCCCCGGGTGCTGACAACCCACGCTACGCCACTGATCCCTCATCTTGGTATCAGGGAACATTTCTCTATGCGGTATCATTCTAAACATAACCAGGTCTTTCTTGTTGAACCCTTATCCCCTAGATAATTATTTAAACATTCCCAAGGTCCAAAGGAACGTGAACCCTGGTTAAGTGCCAAGACCCCTGGAATCTCTTGTTACTGTTTGGCAGAGATTGGGGTGGCCTGCAACATTGCCGCTACTGGTGTTGGTGAAGAGCTGCTGCTCTTAACGTTGTTACAAGTACTGTAGCTTTAATCACTTGAGCTTGCCTTTCCCTCCTCCCTCCCACTCCCTTCCCCCTTGCGTGCCATGTCTTTTTTACCTTGTAAACCTGAGGGCAGGGACTGTCTTAATACGGATTTCTGCAAGCTGCTCTGAGAGCCTTTTTGGCTAAAAGGTGCGGCATAGATGTTGGGAAGAAATGGAACAAAATAAGAGAAATAAGCAATATCTGCTCGTGCATCTCTGGAGGAATTATTCAGCAAGGCCGCCAGGTACTCAAGATCGTAGAGGGCAGGACTATCAAAGGCTTACCAGCAATAATAACACAGGATGGAACCTGTTCAGAGAACCGCCAATTACCAAATTCTGCAAACAAGCAGAAGGTCAGGTATCACCGTCATGCTTTGGTAACACCATCGTGCTCATCTTGGTCAGTGTCAGCAACAGAATGCTGCTCTAGATGGTTCTTGATTCAATCTACTCATCTTTCTTACTGGAGACGTTGTTTCAACTGGCCGACAGATACAGAGCATTTGGGCACATGCAAAGTTTCCTTTCTCCATCGCTGAGAGGAAAACCACAGAACTGGAGCCGTCTCTTAAGCTGCTTCCAGACAGCTGGCTACTGCTGCTGATTTATTATATTGATTTTATACCCTCACCTTCCTCCTGTAGGAGCCTGCATTGGTTAACAACAGCCATAAAAATCCAATCAACATAAAACACTGATTAAAATCAACACCAACAATAAAAAACAATGTAGCAGTCAGCAATATCTGGGCTACAGTCTCCACTCCAGCTATGTGCCAGATGCCCAAATATCCATGTATGTTTTAAGTTGTCATCTGAAGTTGCTGGCTAAACTAGAAGGAGACCTTGACATAGTGTTTGTAGGTAGTCTTTTCTCCAGTGCGCTAGCAAGGCACAAACACTTACCATATTTTTTGCTCTATAAGACTCACTTTTTCCCTCCTAAAAAGTAAGGGGAAATGTGTGTGCGTCTTATGGAGTGAATGCAGGCTGCGTAGCTATCCCAGAAGCCAGAACAGCAAGAGGGATTGCTGCTTTCACTGCGCAGCGATCCCTCTTGCTGTTCTGGCTTCTGAGATTCAAAATATTTTTTTTCTTGTTTTCCTCCTCCAAAAACTAGGTGCGTCTTGTGGTCTGGTGCATCTTATAGAGCGAAAAATATGGTACCTATTCAGAGCTGGGTGCAGGCCCAACAGAGGGGGGGGCATATGAACAACTTGGCCCAGGCCTCCGATTTCAAAGGGAGCCTCGGTCAGCATATTCAGCATAACTTCTGTGAAAACTATTTATATACTTACTTATTTATAAGATTTCAGTTATCCCAGGCTAAAAAAATAAGGGGGGGCACATTATCTACCTGGCCCGGGCCTCTGCCTGGCTCTGCAAGGCCCTGGCAGGGCGGCCACCATTTTTTAATGTCCCACATTTTCCTAGATATACAGGGCTAGAGCAAAACAATGGGCTGCCTGAGGCAAAGGATATGATGGTGCTGCCCTCATCCCATGCACAGAATCTGTCGGGACTTGCAGTTGCATCTACTTCAACACTGGCAATAGTACATTATCCACCATACCTGAGGACGGCAGAATATTGTCACCTGAAGTTGCTTACTTGAAGAGGCTGGGGATTGAACCTCTGACCTTCTTGCAAAGCAGATGATCTACCACTAAGCTACAGCCTTCCTGCTGCATACCCAATGAATGTAATGAAAAGCTCCTCATCTAGTCTTCTTGAGATCCTTTTTTTTAAAATGCATGTGTATAAAGCTTCTAGAGGGACGTGGGTGGCGCTGTGGGTTAAACCACAGAGCCTAGGACTTGCCAATCAGAAGGTCGGCGGTTCAAATCCCTGCGATGGGGTGAGCTCCCGTTGCTCGGTCTCTGCTCCTGCCAACCTAGCAGTTCGAAAGCACATCAAAGTGCAAGTAGATAAATAGGTACCACTCCAGTGGGAAGGTAAACGGCATTTCCGTGCGCTGCTCTGGTTCGCCAGAAGCAGCTTAGTCATGCTGGCCACATGACCCGAAAGCTTTACACCGGCTCCCTCGGCCAATAAAGCAAGATGAGCGCCGCGACCCCAGAGTCGGTCACGACTGGACCTAATGGTCAGGGTTCCCTTTACCTTTACTATAAAGCTTCTTTTTCTTTTAAATGCATTTGGTCATGTGATCCCTCACCTGCAGTTTGAAGTGGACCAGATTCATTACAAAGAGGCTGCTTGGCTCTCTGCCACTGCACATTGCCGCCACGTGAAGCTTAACACCTCATTGACCAAACTGTTGTTTTGTGCTAATGCAGAATTTTAATCCTTCTCCTCTCCAGAGCAATAGAAATGTTTCGGCTGTTCCCCACTCTACATTTTGCACGGAAAGCATGTGTTTTGAAACAAAACGGTCCTGTTCCAAAACATGAGGAATGAGGAAGGGGCTGGTAACAACACCCCCCTGGGACACTTTTGTATGGATAAAGAAATGTAAAGGACCGGTCAGCAGACCGCTGAGCCATCCCATAATTTGTTTTGCACATACACCAGTGATCATTACACAGAACACATGTTAAAATGTTTTCTTTTTGTTTTGTTTTTAAAAAGTTAAAGGTAGAGGGTAAAGGGACCCCTGACCCAGTTGTGGCCGATTCTGGGGTTGCGGAGCTCATCTCGCTGTAATTCTGGTTGCGGAGCTCATCTCGCAGAGTCTGTAACCTGAAGCATCTGTAACCCAAGGTACCACTGTATAGCAGAATTTAGCGCAGCTTTAGCACTCCTTTCCATATTATTTGCAAACAGAATTTTTTTCCTGGAAGCAAATTACATAGTTATGAGCACTAAACCTGCACTATATATGGTATATATTCCACTATATATTCCACTATGGTTCCAGAAGTGGCTCTTATGTTGTGTGAAAGCTCTAATATAATGCAGAACTTAACAGGAAAAAGTAATGAAAACGGGAATAAACTACCCCTACCTGGAGATCCTGGGAACTGAACCTGGGACCTTTTGCATGCATTGCATGTGCTTTTCCACTGCGAAAGAAAGTGGTGGGCTATATTGGCGCATTAGCATGGGAAATCAACAAAAGAAATGTGAATGACCCCTGTAAGATCAGGGTTTCATTTGGTTTTGGACTGAAGTGCAAAATAACCTCCTTGGTTATAAGGAGACTGATTGAATCAAGCATGGAATATTTGCTCTCTGCCTCCAGAAAGGATAAGAATAGATTTATAATTATGCCATAATATTAATATGCAAAAACTGTGCAAGACAGATTACAGGTTATTGTTTCATGCATGTTTAGGGAAGTTTTTAATGTTTGATGTTTTATCGTGTTTTTAATATTCTGTTGGGAGATGCCTAGAGTGGCTGGGGAAGCCAGCCAGATGGGCGAGTTTTAAATAAATTGTTGTTGTTGTTATATAGCTGCTGCTCAGTTTAATATCTCTGAAATGGTTGACATCTTTCGGAACAACAAATGTTAAGAAACAGAACCCCAAAGAAGTCAGGTGGAAGGAGTTCTCTCATGACCTGCCTCAGAAACAGGAAGATCCTCAGATAATGGGATGAAAAGGACTGTGTCCCCACACATTAATAAACACATTAAATGACGCATTAATAAACCCCTGTTTAAAAGCACCATTATAATATTAATGCTCCCCACACCTACAGTAGTTTGCTAATGCTGCTGAGAGTTTTCAGGAATGTCCTGTGTTAGAGTTGCTACAAGCAGAATCCCTGATCTGGACAAATGAATGAGTTCTACCACAAGAATGAGTTCCAAAAAGTTTTACTGCAAAACAGTCTTAAACTAATTACAAAATAAAATGTCGCAATGTGGTTCCATCCTTTCAGTCCTTAACTGCAGTCCGAGAACTTTCCTCTCTGGTCCCAGAGAGAGATCCTACGCAAGCAACTTGCTTGTTCAGGATCGCTGAGCTGAGCTTCTACTGCCGTTGGCTTCCAGTGCGCGACTGAGATGCTGAGTTCTCCAGTTTCATCTTCCTGCCGATGAGAGAGATCTCTGCTTGAGTTTCCAGGATGAGTCATCTTACCACATTAGCTAGAGACAAACCTTCTGCCTAACACAAGCTTGAGCATAAGTTTTCAATACATACAAACATGGCATTTTATGCAAATTAAACCAATATCTCTAACACCCTGTTCCCTTCACTCCTAGAGTGATTTAATATTCTATCCCTCTTCCAGGGAGCTCTGTAAATTATAGCTCTGTGAGGAGAATAGGGAACTCCCAACTTGCATGAGCACCATGGAGCTGCAGTGGAGTAGATAGTCAAAACCCAAGGGCCAATAGGAGGAGCTGAGAGACCTTGGTGTGGATCCTAGCAGGATGGAGGGATGGATTTGAGGCCCCAATAAATTTCTGATTCTGGTGAGGAGTTCAGTGACCTGGGGGTGCAAATCCAGATACCCCATAGAAGCGCTGAGCGAGTTGTCAGAGGAACATCCTGCCCCTACAACACTGGACTCCACAGGCCTTACACAACGCTCAACCCCATAAGTCAATGTGGTATTGATGGGAACATCTCTGGAGGTCACCATGTTGGCTCCTCCTGCTCTAAACCTATCCCACTGGCCTTCAGTGTTGTTTGTGCTGTACTTTTGTACTGTTTTATTGTTGTTAGCCGCCCTGAGCCCGGCTTTGGCTGGGGAGGGCGGGATATATAAAATATTATTATTATTATTATTATTATTATTATTATTATTATTATTATTATTCACCCTTAGATCCTCAGCTGATGTTGGGATACATCATTGGACCATTGAATAAGATGCCTGCAGATTATGGGAGTTGTAACCCAACAACATCTGAGGACCCAAGGCTGAAGATCTCTGACCAAACCCCAACATATCCATGAGATTTTTAATATTATCTTGGCCATTCTTAGAATCATACAAATGATTGAAGTGGTTTTCCTCTATGCTGTAACACATCACTAGACTCTACCACACATATAACAGATAACAGGTGCACTGCAAAGTGGAACTGACAGAATAAATTGCTCGCAATCACTAATACAATTGAGCAAAGCTGCAAAGGATACAATTTCATTTATTGATGGCCCTGTTCTGGTGAGTTTAACACCAACATTCCCTACATGCATTGTGAAGCAGCCTAGGCTCAATGTTACCCAATCTGTGTTGAGAAGCAAATGACTTGATCTAACATGTGACACACACACACACACACACACGAAATATTTGCAACTGTCACCTCATATGATCCTTTGCAAGATTTCATGCCATCAGATAGCATTTGTGCCCAATAATGCTTTTGCTAATCCCATTTGGAACAAGCCAGTGTTTGGTTCAAATCTGTGGACAGACTTCCTGACTGACTGACGCGACAAGCTGGGAGCTGGGAGTTGAGCATTCTTTATCTAACTTCCCAATGCACCTTGGGAAAATGTCGTGATAACCCTGAAGATATATGCAGACAGGAACTGACGAGCCATTTCCATGCAAGAAATTCAATTAAATGTTTTGGTTCCAACCCAGATATAACTTGCTACATCAAACTCTCATTGAAGCCAATGGAACTTTGCCTAAATTCCTCTGGAGTACAGCCTTTATCTCCTAGACACTTCAAAGGAAACAAACCAAACCTCAGTGTTTTTCAAGATCAAAAGATCTAACAGCTATCGAAAGAGTCCACACCCTACACCAAAGAAACTATTTGGTGAAGACAACTTGATGCTAGGCTCAGCCCTTTGCAGCTGATTTCTGGATAGAGATCAGAGACTAGGGAAGGGAGAGTTTGTCAATTTCTGCTTTTCTGTTTCTAATTTTCCAATCTTACATTCAGTTTTCCACATCAGCTTGTGCTTTGTTTTTAAAGTCCTTGTGGAAATTAATAAGCACATTAGCGCAAATTTCTCTTAATAGGCACATGTTGGTATGCAATTTTGCCTATTAAACTCCTTTTTTTTTGCAAGATAGTGCATTTACGTCTACATTATCTTCTTCTTCTTCTTCATCATCATCATTAAAATTTGTATACTGTACCACCCTTCATATGTAGATCTTAGAGTGGTTCACAACATAAAAAGACAATATTAATATATGTATATATTTATGCACACTTTCCTGCCAACCTAGCAGTTCGAAAGCACGTCAAAGTGCAAGTAGATAAATAGGTAACGCTCTGGCGGGAAGGTAAACAGTGTTTCCATGCACTGCTCTGGTTCGCCAGAAGCTGCTTAGTCATGCTGGCCACATGACCCGGAAGCTGTACGCCGGCTCCTTCGGCCAATAAAGCGAGATGAGCGCTGCAACCCCAGAGTCGGTCATGACTGGACCTAATGGTCAGGGGTCCCTTTACCTTTACCTTTATGCACACTTTAGCTAGGGTGAATTTTGAAGAATGGCTGTGCTTCTATTCATGCATTGTTTTGGAAACTGAACCAAATTTCTCCACTCTCCCTGTCAGGGGCTTGAGCCATGTCTAACAATAGAAAACACGTTTGCTCTAGAGGTGCTATATTCTCAACATTGATTGCTTACTTCCGTGTTAACTGTATTTCACCTGAGTAGAAAAGCTTTCCTTAAAATTCATACATAGGGTTGCCTGTGGATTCATAGATAGGGTCACTTGTGAATTGTATTTCAAATCCATGTCCAAACATATTGTGAGGTTTCTTGCATGAGTCCCATTTTCCATTCATTCCGATACGTGTCTCGAGCTGAGTCCAGGTCACCAGTTATGTCTTTGGGTTCAGTACTTCCTTTGCTTGATTATTAAGAGTTTAATTCCTCAACGTTTGTGCAATCTCTAAGTAAGCCAAGCCTTCAAGCTAATAGACTAACCACATGTCTAGCTCGAAAACATGTCTGGAGTATAATGCCCCACATAGACCAGGATACCTAAAAGATTGTTTCAGAGAATCAGAGAACTGTAAAGTTGGAAGTGACCCCAAGGGTAATCTAATACAATGCCCTACAATGCAGAAATCACAGCTAAAAAAATCCCTAACAGAAGACCATCCAACCTCCGTTGTCAAGCAGCTCTTACAGTAAGAAAGTTCTTCCTAATGTTCAGTCGGATATGTTAGGTTAATCTCAGTTCAAATATTACTGCCACAGCATTAAATACAGGCAACTCCCCACTTACGTGGGGGTTAAGTTCTGGCACCCAGTGCTCATAAGTGAAAATTGCCTAAGTCGGGAACACCCTCTAAACACACTTTAAGTGCCATCTCTGCCGCTCTCCAATCCAGCTCAAATACTGTACCAAAAACACAACTTTAAATGGAATCGAAGCTCTGGGGCCAGCAGGAGGCTGGAGGATGCGTGGAAAAGCAAAGGCTGCTGCAATACCACAGGCATCAGCTGCTAGGCAAGGAGGCTGAGCAGCCTAAACAAAGTCCCATTGAACCTCCAGTCTCTTCTCCACCCTAGCTGAAGTCCTCTTAGGGCTCCAGGGAGGTTCTTCTCACGAGCCACAAAGACTCTCCAGGTCTCTCCCTGCCGTTTCGTGGTATGAATTAAATTATTTAATCATATCCCAATGCCGCGTGTATAGATAGTCACTTGTGAGTCGATCCCTCACAAGGCAGAGGGGAAGGTGCCTATATTGCCTGGTAACTTACCAAATGAGATGAGTGTTACTCCTTAAGTGATCCTTCCTCACCAAAATCAATTGTGCTCCCTCAACCAAGTGATGCTGGACCTCAAACATCTCACTGCTGTCTTGGGCAAGTGACAAATCTATTGAATTTAGGAAAAATGCAGCTTGAACTAAAAAAATTAAACCAACAAGTTTTTTTAATCCACAAGAGAAAATGTAGATGCATTAATGTTTTTGGTCAACGTGCTGCGTGAGGCCTATAGCTCAGAAACTGTTGCGTTAATTCTTGACAAACTCTGCCAAGGGGGTTACACTCTGTCTTTGTGGTAAACCCATTCCTTCCTGAAGAAGTAACAATGCTTTAAGCCAAAAGTTAAGTTCGGTGGAAGACAGGGATGCTGAGGACATTGGTAACAGCCTTGTCCGTGAGGATCCAAAACACATATTACTTACTTTCAGCTGTGACAAAATGTTAGTCCAGCTCTTACGAGCTTGTCCTTTGGAATGAAACTCTCTCTTGGCTCACCTTGTGTCTGTGGCTGGCTGAGGAAAATAAAGCTCCCTGTTGGAATCTCAGCAGTGGATCCAACACAAGAGTAAGTGGGGTACTCTGCTAATTAGACACGTCCACGCTAATGTCTGGCTGCCAGCTGGCTGACATGATGCCTCCTGGTATTAGTGTTACATGATGTAAGCTTAATTCCCTGTGCACTGAGCAGGTGTTTCTAGAGTCTTCCTGCCCAGGTGGGTTTCTGTTGCTTGGAGTGGGGGTCGCATGCTCTCAGACTGGAGTGACTGGGGTCTGTTTACAACTGAACTGCCTTCGCCTTCCCACACTCAGACTGGGGGGGGGGGAGGCACAAAGCTCTTTTTTCAAGGGTTGCTAGGCCAGATGCACAACCACAGACCCTCCAAGTGCCCCTATTTTCCAGGGACAGTACCAGATTTACAGAAGCCATCCCAGTTTCTGATTTGATCCTGGAATGTCCTGCTTTTCCTTAGAATGTCCTTATTTTCAGTGGAGGGTATGGAGTTGTGTGATTCCCTGAGCCAAGGAGATAAATAACTATACAATCTTTAGAAGACATCTGAAGGCAGCATTGTATAGGAAAGTTCTTTAATGTTTTATTATGCTTTTATATATGTTGGAAGCTTCCCAGAGTGGCTGGGGCATCCCAGTCACATGGGTGAGGTATAAATAATAAATTTATTTATTTATTTATTTATTATTACGGTGCAGAAAAGTTGGCGACTGTAGCTCTGTGTTCACTTCATGCGTTGTTATTATTATTATTAATCTGTATTTATATCCCACATAAAATAAGGGAAAGGGAAAGGACCCTTGGGTGGTTAAGTCCAGTCAAAGGCAACCATGGGGTGCAGCACTCATTCACTTTCAGGGCAAGGGAGCTGGCATTTGTCCACAGACAGCTTTCTGGGTCATGTGGCCAGCATGACTAAACTGCTTTTGGCACAATGGAACACCATGATGGAAGCCATAACACAGAAACGGAAACCAGGAAATGCTGTTTATCTTCCCACCGCAGTGGTACCTATTTATCTACTTGTACTTGCGTGCTTTCAAACTGCTAGGTTGGCAGGAGCTGGGACAGAGCAATGGGAGCTCACCCTATTGCGGGGATTCGAACCGCTGACCTTCTGATCAGCAAGCCCAAGAGGCTCAGTGGTTTAGACCACAGCACCACTTAAACACATATGCAAGCTAACAGTTAAAAAGTAACTAAAACTATAATGGAATTAAACCAGTATAAAAACAAATCTGTTATAATGCAGATAGTAAAAGCAGCACTGCACTATTAGAAGTGCTTTACTTCAGAAAATATCAGTCAGTTCCCCCAAAGCCTGTTGGAATAAAACAATCTTCATCTGCTGTCAGATATACAACAAGGAGGAAGCCAGGCTAGCTTCTCTAGGAAGAGTGTTCCAAAGTCTGTGAGCAGCCATTGAGATTAAACAATGAAACATGTGAGCAGGAGCCTGACCACGTGGCGTTCTTGTGGATCATGAAAAGTCACCTTGAAATCTGTTCCTTTTCAATTGTGAATTAAATCTATGTTCAAGGTGAATTTGTCCATCACATAAAAATATACCCTGGCATTACATACTGCAAAGAGGACTTACAGAAATGATTATTACTGTGTTCATCCTATCTATCATCTATCTATCTATCTATCTATCTATCTATCTATCTATCTATCATCTATCATCTATCTATCTATCTATCTATCATCTATCTATCTATCTATCTATCTATCTATCTATCTATCTATCATCTATATCTATCTATCATCTTCTTTAACAAAACAAAACTTATAAAACATTTGATTGTAAGGGAAATCTCTAAGCGGTTTACAAAAGAAAATGTAAAAGGAAACATTAAGATGGTCAACCAAAGACGTTGCAAACAGCTATTTAAAAAACGTTCGGAAGATGATTAAAATCTACAGCAGCTAAAAGCAGATAAAGCACATGTGACTTCATGTCTGGATACGCAAGTGTAAGGAACGATGTTTTGAGCAGGTATTGAAAAGAGTATAGCAATGGCACCTTCAGAGGGATGGTGTCCAGGTGAAAAAGGAGAACCAGGCTCTCGCATTTTTAATAGTTGTGCATGAAGATGTATGCACTAATAGTGGCCTAATACAGTACTAGTAGTACATGCAGTTCTATACAGGGAACAGAGCAGACTGAACCTCTTAGCCAGATGATAAGCCCTTCTGTGAAAAGAAACTGGTGTTCCCCTGTTGGGATTTCCTCACTCACTTAACTCCTGCTCTGTCCCACCCACGCAACAGCTCCTATATACAAGCCCGCATGTCAACACAGGTGTTTGGCGAGCAGCTGCGATTACATCTGCTAGCAAGCAAGGGATCTCCGCTGTTAGAATGCGCCATGATCTCTAGCAAAGCTTGCCAGGCTGATGAATCAAGCGCCACACCTCTTCATTTTGGGTTGCAGGGCCCAGATCCACACGCCAAACTCGTTCGGCGGCCTTGGAGTGCTTGTGGTTTTCCTGTTGTCCAATTTCCTCACCCAGGCAGTCCTAGGCTTAGGCTGCTGCTTCGCGGCCTTTAAACTCCACTTCCAGCTAATGTTACACGGCATGTCTGTTTGTTTGTTTTCCTAGCCCGCTGTAATGCTCTACAAGCCTTTCTCTCCCCCCCCCCTTTGACATCACAGCCGGCGGAGGTCAGGCAAGCTGTTTGAAGCAGAAGCTGGTACAACTGCCGAGGGATGGCTGGGAGCATATCAACATGAAGGAAATGAGGGAGGGCCTGCACCTTGAAATCTCCATGGTAAGAAAACAGCATGGAAAAATACAAATGGTGTATAAAACAAATCGTAGTGTAGGAAATCCCACCCCCTGCAATTCTGCAAATGTATTGCTAAATTATCCAGATGCTGAAATGATAGCGACACTCCTGAATGTACTCTGGAAATGACCCTAAAATATCAGTTTGAATATACAGCAGGGGAACTCCCCCCCCCACTTGTCCAAATGGTTTTATAAAAAGGAGGGGACATTTTATCATATGTGGTGGGATTGTAATGTAATAAAAAAAAAAGGGAAATGATATACAATGAATTGAAGAAAATGTTCCGCTTAACATTTGTTAAAAAATCTGAAGCATTTTTGTTAGGGACTGTAGGGAAAGACTTGCCCAAAAAGCTGAAAAACATCTTCATGTATGCGACAACAGCTGCGAGAGTCCTAATAGCACAAGGATGGAAGACTGAAGAAATTCCAACTAAAGAATCATGGCAAGAGAAACTGATGGACTATGCAGAATTTGCAAAATTGACACATACGCTACGGGACAAGGATAATTGTGACTTCAAAGATGAATGGGTACCCTTTACAAAGTATTTGAAGACGCAACAAAGTGAATTGGACTCCTTGGCAGGTTTTGAATAAACACTCACAAACTTTTTATTGACAATAATCAGTTAGATAATTTAAGGATTTATACAACTTTGTAACATGCAGAGAATAGCATTTACAGAGAAACCAAAGATTGGAACTGAGGGAAGTCGGGGTGGGGGTGGGATGTGTATGGTAGGGTGGGGGGAGGGAGGAAAATGGGGGGGGGACCAAAGATGACATGTTTTTGGATAACATGTTGTGTTTAAATTTCTAATAAAAATTATAAAAACAAACAAACAAATGGTTTTATAGAACCTTGGATCTGATTGTTATGTATAAATTCACATAGGGAGTAACCCTACGTACAGAATTCTGGAGTGAAGCAAGCCAGTAAATTAAGCTGGTGCAGGGGTGCCAAAGTATTGCAGAGGCTCAGGTATGCCCCACCCTACATAATTGATCACATGGCACGGTGCATGCACACCATTTGAATGGCAATGCCCATTAACTTGGGGGGGGGCAGCCCCCTCTAATATTTTATTGCGGAGGCCGAAGCCCACATGGCCCCTAGGAGTTGGCTCCTATGCACTCGTGAATGAATAGGGCTGGACAAACAGATGAGACGCAAACCAAAATGGCAGAAGTGCCTGGGCCTAGTGCTCTTCCAGGGTGTTCCATAAGTGAGGTGCCCCCCTTATTATTTAAACATGAGAGGATATCTTGCCCACGGTTGATCATGTCACTGTGTCAAAGTACTCTTGTGGCCCACCTGTTCTGAGAGGTTGGACCGCCCTGATATAAAGGAAACAGCAGGTATTGAAAGAACAGCTTATTTCTAAACATATTGCTCGGATGTTTCCAATATGACACACAAAAAAGGGGAATCGACTTTTCAGCCTGGAGGAAGGAACTCCTCTGGGAACAGTAACTTGCAATGGCCTGTTCCTCTTGGAGCTGCTCTATAAGTCAAGGGCTGGTTCTCCTTTGCTGGAATGTCGAAGAGCATCCACTCAAACGAAAAGACTGCTTTCGCATTTTAGGAACAATATCTGTCACATTCAAGAGGCAATGGAGATGTGCTTGGCTGTAGAAATATTTCTGTGCCTGTTGGTTTCTGGTTTGATCTGTAGTGCGACCCCTCTTTCCTTTAGCTGTGCCATAGATCAGTTCTAGAGCAACTGTTTTGTATGCAGAAACCTCCAATTTCAGTCACTATGTATTAACTGTGGGATGTAAAGGTACAGTCAAGTGCAACATTCAACAGAGGACTAACGGTCTCCATGTTCTAACCAGTTGCTGTGACAACCAGTTTGTCGGTTCCTGGTAGTTTTGAAAGATAACTGCTCAGTTGCAGTCACCTCAGGACCAACTTCCCTCTGGTATAGTTTATTTGCTTGTTATGTAACCTAAGCCTGCCTTCAGGTACAGTTCTGTAAACCTGAATGAATCTGAGTGTAAAATAGTTTTATATTAACATGAATCAGATTCGTGTCTGTATTCTTTCAGAGGGATTCAAAGGGATTTTTAACCAGGAAGGCATCTTTATTAGTAATACTCAGGGGAGTCAGCAACAAGCTGATCGCTGCATAAACTTGTAAAGGGAATTGTTTAACTCTGCTAAAGTAAACCTTCCCATATTAACCAGCTCCCCATTTCCTGAGTCTTACCAGTATCATGAATTTGGGTGATTGACAGGTGGGTTGTCCTGCCCACCTGTCAGAGTCTGTTGCACCGTGCTTCCTGAGCACCAGCTGGCTGTTGGGCACTTGGGAGCCACAGTGCAAGGGGTTTTCCTGCTCTACTGTAGCCCCAAGCAACTTGCTCTGAAACTGCTGCTAAAACAAAGGGGTTCCCCCCCCAACTTGTCAATGGAAAGTGCTTGATACTATTGGAGGAAGGTTTGTGAAACCACACATCTCCAGAATTGAGAACCAGGAGATAACATATACATTGTAAATATTCCCGCCCGCAAAGGTTTGTTTATTTTTTGAGGGCTGGGATTAAGATCTGAAATCTATTTACAGTATTATGTTTTCTAGCCAGCAACCATTTGAAGCTACAATTAATAAGAAAGGGGGTGGGGGTGGACAACATTTATTTTTTTAAAAATGGTCCTTTCATCACACCTAGTGATCCTGCCAAAACTTGCAGTTAGGGCTTGCTGATCAGAAGGTTGGCGGTTCGAATCCCCATGACGGGGCGAGCTCCCGTTGCTCAGTCCCTGCTCCTGCCAACCTAGCAATTCAAAAGCACAAAGTGCATGTAGATAAATAGGTACCACTCCGGCGGGAAGGTAAACGGCATTTCCGTGTGCTGCTCTGGTTCGCCAGAAGCGGCTTAGTAATGCTGGCCACATGACCCGGAAGCTGTACACTGGCTCCTCGGCCAGTAAAGCGAGATGAGCGCCGCAATCCCAGAGCCATCTGAGACTGGACCTAATGGTCAGGCGTCCCCTTATCTTTGACCTATGTCAAATCTATTAGGTGCATCAATAAATTGTGTACCAAGTCCTGGTTTCTATCTCACAAACTTTAATACATTTGTAACTCAAACTGCAGTTGATTAGGGATTCGTTTCTAGTTTCCATGCAAGCACGATCTGCATGACAAAGCAACCTAAACTCCAGCTCCTTTGCACATCCTCAGATATTGATCCCTGTAACCCTTTACTTTCTGAAAGGAACTGGAAATGTCCCTTTTGCAGTGCATGGAATGCTTTTGCTTCAAGCCTTGAGTTTACCAGACCAATCTGTTTAAAAGCTTGGCTCTGAAACCATCCAGCAAACCTCATCCTTAAGAGGAATTGCATGAGTTCTGCAAGGCACTTTCCTGCATGCGGCTTGCGCCACTGGCACATCCTTTTGCTCTAGCAGCTTCACGTCATGCTGTCTGTAAGGGCAGAGCACACATAAACAGCCAGTCATAGAAAGGAACATAGTGGAGCATGGTGTTGCAATGGGCACCAGTAAATCAATCCATTTACTGTATATAGCCACGGGCCTTTACAATGTACAGCAGGCGTTAAGAACAATGCTGAAATCATACAACATGACCTACAAAAGCTAAAGCATAAAAATTTACAGCATGAGGTTTTAAAATTAGGAAGCATTAACATATCTAGAATGAAGCTTCTTAGCTGCCAGAGCGAACTTGTCTACCAGATGTGTAATCTGGAGATCTTTATCAGCTGGGAGCTCGAGTGTCATCTCCTGTGGGGGATCGCCTGAGAGACAGTCAAGAACAGGTGATAAAAAAAATTCTCTGGGCATCAGGTAATGCACAACATCCTAAACCTGGTTACATCTATAAATGCACCTGCGTTCCATATGGGGAGTTTCCAGCTATCTCCCTGTAATAGGTATGAGTTACTTGTGCGTAAACTGGTGCCTTTCTCGGTTAATTTGCCTTGTTAAACCTTTCTGACTGCACAGCCCCTTCTCATTGTGGCTGCCTCAGTCACTGGCAGAATCCGTCAGTGGGCGTTTCTTGAACCTCTTCCAACATAAAAGTTGTTTGACACCCAGTCTCCTCCTCCTCTCACTGCGCGGGAGTCTCCTGCGCAGGGAAGGCGTGGGTAGCGGAGGACCTGGGCTCTCCTCACTGATGTCCAGTGAAGAGTCCCTGAGCCCTCTCTCCAATTCCCCCGTCTGCCCCCCTTTATCCCTGGTGTTGCGCTGATTGGCTTCCCCCTCTACTGAGCTGTTTCTCCCCCTGCTGCTGGGTCCTTCGCCCGCATCATCTGGGAGCCTCCCCTTCGCCTCTCGCTCCGATGTCAGTTCCCTGACACTCCCCTCTAAATACGCTGAGGGCATCTTTTGGCATCTTAGTTCAATGAACACCATACTCAGCTGCTGGAAAGGCAATGTCTCAAGGTAATGGGGCCTTGAGTGGTCGATCTTGATTTGGGGGTACCAAAGAGAATGAAGGGCAGCCATAATGTTCTTATATCTTGGTTGGTGTCTTAATCAAAGATCCAATTTCTTAGGTCACGTGGATATGGTGCAATATGCGCTGTGATGTCATAATAATAATAATAATATTTTATTTATATCCTACCCTTCCTGGTTCAGCAAACCGGGTTCAGGGTGGCTAACAACAAATTTAAAACACTTAATTGTTGCAACAAAAAAGAGCATAAAATACAGTATAAAACATGAATAACAATAAATTCAAAATTCAAAATCAATTTAGGGGGAGAATCCATCCAATAAACATTAGATGATCATCAGGGCTAGCTAGCTAAATTAGTCCTATTTGGGTCAGCAAGGAGACCAGTGGAGAATTAGCTGTGGGATCCCAGAGCGGGTAATCTTCATAAGAAGGGGAGGGGGAGGGAAGGAAGGGGAATAAAAGATCAGGCTAAGTTCAAATCGAAAGCCAGGCGGAATAGCTCTGTCTTACAGGCCCTGTGGAAGGAAGTTAAATCCTGCAGGGCCCTGGTCTCATGGGACAGAGCATCCCACCAGGTTGGAGCCATCACTGAGAAGGCCCTGGCCCTGGTGGAGGATAATCTGACTTCTTTAGGGCCGGGACTTCTAAACTATGATTATTCATGGACCTTAAGGTCCTCTGCGGGGCATAGCAGGAGAGGCGGTCCCGTAAATATGAGGGCCCTAAGCCGCAATACATAATATGCACAACAGCCCCAAGAAGCACTTCACTGATGTGCAAAAAATGTTGCATACTGTGAGATTTCAAGAAAGAACCTTCATTAGAGCTAGTCATGTGTGATTCGTAACTTGATGAGCTAAATTATTATTTTTGGTGGGGCACATATGCTCATCCTCAACCATGGCTTCAGGCAGGGACAGCCAACATAGTGCCCTTCCGATCTTATTGGGTTGCAGCTTCCACCATCACATCCCGTAATGGTTTGGTCTGGAGTCCACCAACAGAAGCAGGGCCCCACATTCGCTAACTCCACCTTAAAGCTATGAGTCTCTGCTTCAGATGCTGCCGACATCCTAGGCGTAAGGTGTCTTTATGTGGCCAAAAAGGCAAAAGTATTTCCTTAGGGAAGTTAGAACTGAGCATGCTCGAGGCCTGAGCTTTCAGGAATAGTTCTAAGAGGGGTTTTTATTTTTATTATGTATTTTGTGTTTTTATATCGTGATTTTATCTTGTGAATCGCCTTGAAACCTCTGGGTATACAGCAGTATACAAATAATAATAATAATAATAATAATAATAATAATGCCAGACTGAAAACTGTATAAACAGAAACAAAGAAATAGAACTCACTGGCATAGCCTATGTACAGTATATAACGACTTGTGTTCTCATTCTGTACTTGTTGGTCGCTGTTGCCTTTATTTATTTATTTATCTCACCAAATTTATACACTGCTTGATTGTATTTTAAAAAAACCACAATTTATTTATTTCATAAAATTGATCAAGAAAGATTCACAACCCTATTTTTAAACATGCAATAGTTAAAATGCTAAAACACATCAAAATTAGCTCAACTTTCTAAGCATCTGGGTAGGCCTGTCTAAACAGGGCTGGTTTTTTTTTTAGCAGGTGCCGAAAATAGTACAGTGAAGGCGCCTGCTTGATCTCAAGTGGCCGGCAGTTCCAAAGGGCAGGTGCTGCCACACTCAATGATTGGGTTCTTAGAAATGTGGAACGGGTATTCTGTGGCACCTGTAGCCATGCCAATTCCAGCGATTGAAGTGGTCACATGGGTGCACGTGGGGGAAGGTGATCTTGTAGGTAAACTGGTCCAAAGATGCTAAGGTCTTTATATGTTAATAGTGGCCCCTTGAACTTCACCCAGTAGCAAATTGGCAACCAGTGCCTCTCTATGAGCACAGGTCAGTGGCGTAGCGTGGGGGGTGCAGGGGGGGCCGGCGCACCAGGCGCAACATCTGGGGGTTAGGGTTAGGGGGCGCAAATCCACGGGTTAGTGGGCGCAAATTACTTGCCTTGCCCCGGGTGCTGACAACCCACGCTACGCCACTGGCACAGGTGTTCCATGCTGATGAGGCCTCACTCCTGTCAGCAATCGTGCTGCAGCATTCTGCACTAACTACAGCTTCTGAATGTGATACGAGGGGAGCTCCACACAGAGCTTTAGAGTCAGTTGGATAGTTGCTGTGTTGGAATCAAGCTATCAATGAGAAAGTTTCCCATTCAAAAATCATTTGGAACTAGGGCAGTGAAGGTGAAGTGGTGATACAGAGTTCTTTTATGCATCGTTCCTGAATTTCAAAAATGGAGAAAGGGTGGATGTCTAGGGAGGGAGTCAATATGACACTTGTGGAAGGCAGTGCAGGGGGTACTGCGCTTCCACAGTTGACTTAATGTAGCTTATAGCTGGGTTCCATTTCGCTACCATTAAGTAACACAGCTCAGTTAGTTGATCCCAATTGCAAACTGCAGCTCAGAAGCTTCCCTCTTTCCTTACATTTTGTAGTTTTAAGAATTTAATCCAGAGCAGGTACGTTCTATATAAAGGAAAAGCAATGTCTCAAAATATGCTATATTGTGTTGCAACATATAGGAGAAAGGAAAAAGGAGTTGCTCCATTCCTAGTTTTTTTGGATGTCTTCTTTTCCCTGCTGCTTCAGTAAAATCACAACCTATACACTGAGACCAAGGTGTATAAACATACCATCTGCAGTACATTCAATTGAATAAACAGTGCACAAGCTCGTATAAACTTCTCAGGTGAATCTGTGAGCCAGAGTTGCTTCAGATTCTTGCACGCCAGCTTCCATACTCTAAAATGGAGTTTGTATATTCAAGCCTTGCAATAAAAAATAAACACACTTGGCAACTGAACGTTCATATTCCTCCTTGATCTCTTGGGCTCATCCCCTTCCCCAAAGGTCTCCAAAAGGTATATTGAAAGTGGCACGAGTTCCAGCTTGAAAATGTATTTATCCCCCCCCCCGTGTCAATCAAAATCTTGTACTTTTGGACAATATGGAAACTGAAGTATAAAAGCTAGAATTAAGCAGGAATGCATCTTAACGTTCTTGATACATGTGCACCCATCACTTTAAAAATTATTGTCTGTAATACATTTGAACTAAATAAGCGTGAGATGAACTATTCTTTTAGAGATCTATGCAGCAGGAAGAAGGGGATTTCCTTTCTGTAGAATCCATTTTTTGTTGTTGCAAGAGTTCCCCAAAAAGAATTTCATCACATGCTAAACCAGCCTGAATTTAGTTGCTGGGATAGCTCAGTTGGTAGAGCACAAGACTCTTAATCTCAGGGTTGTGGGTTTGAGCCCCACGTTGGGCAAAAGATTCCTGCATTGCAGGGGGTTGGACTAAATGACCCTCATGTTTCCTTCCAACTCTACAATTCCATGATTCTAAGAAAACCAAATATTTGGGATTTATTTTTCAGAGGTCTACTGCTAAGGATCCCTCCCAGAAGCCCAGTTCTAGTCCTTTAAAAAGCACTGAAACAAAATGATCCCTTTGCTCCATTATTAAATGTGTTTTATTGACGGTTTTATTATGCATGCTGCTCAGAGGGTTTACTGATTAAGCAGTCTGCCAATCTTTCTCAGTAAAAAAAAAATGTTCATGGAAGCTGAGTGCAGGTATGCATCTATGTATGTGTCTGCACCAAGACCATTTGAATCCTGGTGTGATAGCTCCAATTCCCATCCACAAATGTCAAGCTTGCACGGGGGACAGGTAAAGGTAAAGGGACCCCTGACCATTAGGTCCAGTCGTGGCCGACTCTGGGGTTGCGGCGCTCATCTACCTTTATTGGCCAAGGGAACCGGCGTACAGCTTCTGGGTCATGTGGCCAGCATGACTAAGTCTCTTCTGGTGAACCAGAGCAGCGCACGGAAACGCCGTTTACCTTCCCGCCACAGCAGTACCTATTTATCTACTTGCACTTTGACGTGCTTTCGAACTGCTAGGTTGGCAGGAGCAGGGACCAAGCAATGAGAGCTCACCCCGTCGCGGGGATTCGAACCACTGACCTTCCAATCGGCAAGTCCTAGGCTCTGTGGTTTAACCCACAGCGCCACCTGCGTTCCACATGGGGGATACTCATTGTTAAAAGCTTTGCAAAGCAGATAGAGATCTGCAAGGCATCCTCTGACACATGGCCAGGGGTGGACCTTGGTAATATGGTGCCCTGTGCAAGGCCAAAATTTGTTGCCCCCTCCAGCCCTCGTGCCACCTTCCAAAAGCCATGTAAAGGGGCACTGAGTTTCGAGTAGGAGGCACAAGGCTCTGGCAGGGGACTAGAGCCCTCTCACCTCCTTTCCAAAGCTGGGCAACTGCTAACTAGGACTTGGGAAGGAGGAAGGAGGACTCTAGGACCCTGTTAGAGCACTCACACTTCCTTCCCAAAGCCCAGCACTTACTAGGCTTTGGGAAGGAGGTGGAAAGGCACCTCCTTGGCCCCTGTGCAGGGGAACCAGTTGTGCTGTGCTAAATCGGCCTCTGACATGATATTTCCAGCCATTTTATTATGCCATAAAAAATGCAAAACCTTGTTCAGTTGTTGCAGAGAGCAACCAAACATGCATTTATTTATTTCTTAGATTTCTACCCCACCTGTCCATAAAAATAAGAAACGAAAATATCCAACAATAAGATCCAAAGTAGAAAATAGCTGATCAATGTAACATGATTAGCAACACCGAACAGAAATGGCATACGAAGCAGATATTTATTTTGTTTATTTTTATTTATGAAAAACTATTTATATACCGCTGCATCACAGAGATATATCACAGCGGTTTGCCACACTATAAAAGAAATATAAAACCATAAAGTAGAAAGAAGTTAAAAGCAAAAGAATTAAAAAAGATTAGACTGTTGTGGGGGATGCACTCTCAATTGCCTGCATAAACCTGGCAGAATAGAAATGTTTTCAGAAGGCATTTAAAAGGTGGCACAGATAAGAGCTAAATAATAAGAATAATTAATACCTGGTGGCTGGTTAATGATATTAAAACATATAACACGAAGCAGCAAATGTTTTTCTCCCTAGCTGGTATTCTCGAAATTGCACAGAAACTGCCATGTTTTGCCGCTGAGAACGTGGGGATTCCTTTACCTATTCACAGCTGCATAAATTTTCAGTAAATAAGCTCAGATATGTAACCAACCTGGGATGGATTCGGCTCATGTGTGTGTTGCTCAGTGGGACAGCATTAACAACTTGGGAGGAGTTTACCTACCAGATCTCTTTACTCCTTACATGTGCTCCATCGACTGCTTCGCTCAGCAGAATTGGCACTACTACAGGTGCTGCAAGTGGCATATAAATTTTACAAAATAAATAAACAAAGAGAATGATTTGCATTGCAAAGGTCCTGGTTCAGTCCCTTGCATCTCAGGATTGGATTGGGAAATACTCTTGTTGAACCACAGCTAGCCATCATCAGCTGAGGCATCTGATCAAGACCTGCATTTTAAAATGAGCTTAAAAAATATATTTGTAAATGTTTTGTATCTCTCATGCCAGGCAGAAACCAGCTGAGTGCTTTGGCAGATGTTTATCTTCCTAAACCGGGCCCCACTGATCTATAAGCAGGAGACGAGCGCTTCAGGGTTGTAAAAGGAAATTACAGGCTGGGAGCAAAAGGTCACACTGACCATACAAATTACAGAATACAATCAAGCTGCAAAGACACAATTAAGAGTTGGTAAATAGTAAGTTTTATTGTTTAACAGAAGACTCAAGCCATATTTTCATAAGGTTAAAAAGGGCAAGAGCTAATGGGAACAGCAGCTGGCTTGAAAGAGGCTGCTTTGGAAACTGTTTTACTAAGTTACTTTGAAAAGACCTTTCCTTCTAAAAATCTATCTATGTTATGTATGAAATATATTGGCTTAAATGTAATTATGCAAAGGATTTAGAAAGTAAGAAATGTTAGATTCTTATGTTAGATTCTTATTTCATTGATGGTGTGTGAGAAGGTGAACCCAAGATCTCTGTTTAAGATAAAAATTAAAAACCATGCACCATATGTTTTAGCCATCTGTTTTGGAGTGAATAGGGTAATAGGGCAGCAGGGGCCAAAGGTTATCTGGTAATTAAGGTGCCTGGTCGAGGCAAATGTAAGATATATGGCTACTTGTTTGCCATTTATAGATAGAAGGAAATATAGCTCTTTGTCTCCCATAAAAGGTAATAGGAAATGGGTGTATCTTTTATGATTGGTTCTAGCAAACAGCCAATAGGAATTTCAACCAGGCTGATTGGACAGAGGCAGCCAAAGGAGGAGCAAGGGGGCTGGGCTGAGGAAATATAAGTGCTGGCCATCAGGGCTGGAGGGGGCAGAGCTTTGGTATCCATATACCACTGTGTCTCTCATTTATTTGTCTGACAAATAAATTATTATTTTAATTTCTCTATTGCTGCGTTGAATATTTCATTCCAGCTAAGCGTTAACCACAAGCAGGTGCTACACAGCAACATTGAGCCACATGGACCAGCGGCTTGATTTGTGATTATGCAGTTCCCCTGCCCCCCATGCAGACAGAGAGAGGAAAAGAGAGAGGAAATACAAGACTGAGGATATAAAGCCGGAGAGATGGGGATACTTCAGCTTCCTGGATCTCTTTTATGATTTTTCAGCAGATTATGCATTCAGGTTTGCAGAAGAGAAGGTGATAACTTAAAAAACTCAAAACAAAAAAACAGCACAGACGTAAGCTGCTGTTATAAAAGCACAGGAGCAAGAACCATTCTGTTGCTGTTTCGGGTTTTTTGAGGCAGCCCTGTTCCCTAGTCACTGCAGAATGTCTCTTCTCTGCTTTGAGTGTTTTTGTCTGGCTGGAATGTGTCCTTGGACTCTAGTGATGTCTTCCACTCGCCTGGATGTATGACAGAGAGGGGGGTGGTTCTGCGAGAGTGTGTAGAAACAAGCCTCCTGTACAAAGGCCAACTTTACATCCCTTGCCCTGCCCAATTTGGCCTCCCAGTAAGGCCGCCCAGAAAAGCTCCCTATCCCTGGGCTATAGGATACAGTGGGTGTTGAGCCATGTAACAGCATGATCGCCATCAGCATATTTCTCTCGCCATCTCACTGCAGCATTCATCTATACCAGGAGTCAGCAAACTTTTTCAGCAGGGGGCTGGTCCACTGTCCCTCAGACCATGTGGTGAGCCAGACTATTTTTTTTTGGGGGGGGGGATGAACATATTCCTATGCCCCACAAATAACCCAGAGATGCATCTTTAATAAAAGCACACATTCTACTCATGTAAAAACACCAGGCAGGTCCCACAAATAACCCAGAGATGCATTCTACTCATGTGAAAACATGCTGATTTCTGGACCGTCCATGGGCTGGATTGAGAAGGCGATTGGGCCAGATCTGGCCCCCAGGCCTTAGTTTGCCTACCCATGATCTATAGCCACAATCTTTATCGATGCTGCAATGTCCGGAATGCAATAATAAGTGTCCCTCACCCCAGACTCTTTCGTTACATGCCTGTTTCGAAATGCAAGCCTTCCACAGACTCTGAATTCAGTTGAAGTCAGGCCCCTGAACATTAGAGCCTCAGAACCAGCAGCTGCAGGAACCACTAGAAGAGCTGAAAGGAAGATGCAGGGGGAAATGTGGTTCTGCAGTATTTATTTCTCTTCTAATTACAGGTGCCAGTTTCTCTGCCATCTGGCTTGTCTCATGACAAAGTCTCAGCAGCCAAGAAATGCGGAAATAAATAGATAATTAGAAAAATGCATTGACTTCACGGACTGCTGGTACTTGCCAGCACTAAAGCAGTTTGTTCGCTCATGGATCCTACCCTCATTTCTGAAATTGCTCCGTAAACTTGTAATACAAGATCCATACTCTCTGCCATTCTGCAGGGATAGAAAGGTTTCATTTAACAACACCCCCACCCCACAATACATTGCAAGTAAGCTCTGCTATGTGCAGAGAGCATACCTCTTAACCTCACAATACTACCAAAGAGAAATACAGTTCCTTCTGAGGGTCATGTGCACTTTACTATGAAACTAAGGTTGTGTATGCGCCATACATTTAAAGCATATGACTTCTCCCAAAGAATCCTGGGAACTGTGGTTTGTTAAAGTGCCTGGGAAATGTGGATCTGTGAGGTGTAAACTGCCTGGCATACTGGACTGGATAGGACTTTGGTCTGATCCAGACAGACTCCTCTGTTCTCAGAAGTAAGTCCCATTGACTCCAAGGTAAATGGGCATAGGATTGCAGCCTCAGTCTCAAGTTACCATTAAAAAGAAAACTGAGAATCCAGATAATGCTACTGCTCACCTTCTGCATCTCAGTGTTTTCTACACTGTCCTGCATTTTTCCCAGGTGTGATTTGTGGCACTTTCTTTCACTTAAAGCAGAACTATAGCCACCACCTATGCCAGGGGTCAGCAACCTTTTTCAGCCATGGGCCAGTCCACCGTCCCTCAGATCATGTGGTGGGCTGGACTATATTTTTTGAGGAGAACTGAACAAATTCCTGTGCCCCACAAATAACCCAGAGATGCATTTTAAATAAAAGCACACATTCTACTCATGTAAAAACATGCTGATTCCCGGACCGTCCACGGGCCGGATTGAGAAGGCGATTCAGCCACATCCGGCCCCTGGGCCTTAGGCTGCCTACCCCTGACCTATGCAGTACGGCAGGGTTTCCCAAACTTGGGTCTCCAGTTGTTGTTGGACTACAACTCCCATCATCCCAACTTATCAGGACCAGTGGTCAGGGATGTAGAGAACTGTAGTTTAAAAACAGCTGGAATTCCAGGACTGGGAAACCCTGCAGTATGGAATGACAAAAAACAGGTAAGACGTTTTCGGGTGGAAGTGCCTTTAGTTAGAGGCTTCCACCTTTCAGCTTCCACCTCCTTCCACCTTCTTCCTATCTAGCAGAGTCACAGTATTGATGTTGACTTGCCCCTTAACCAGTAGTCTTTCTGTAGCAGTACTTATGACATCATATAACATATAGTGAATAGCCTAGGCTGATGGGAATTGTAGTTTAGCAACCTCTAGAGGGCCGAAGATTCCCCATCCCTGGTCTAGAGCCAGTCTGACTTCCCTGACCTCTCCCCCCTCCCCATTTTACATTTCCTAGGGCAGTTCTGTATTCCTTCTTTTCTACTTTTCTCTGAAGGGTCCAAACATCCTCTCCAGAAAGATTCATATCAAAATCCCTTTTGACATCATTAGGACTGCCATCCACATATCAAGGACTTGCAGCTAGTCCTACATTTTTACAGCATCCCAGCAGGGGCATGTTGGTTTTATATTTGCACAGGTTTGCTCTCTGTTTCCTGTAGGGATATGCCTACTGTATAATCTTGAGGAACTGAGAGTATTCATAAGGTACCATCTAATACAAATGCAAGTGTCCTCAGGGCACTGTGCACATGTGTGTAGCTGATGCAATATTCATGCCATCACTTAGCTATTACTAATATTTTTCTTAACACAGTCGGAGTGTTACTTTGCCATGGGTTTTATTCATAGAAACATAAAAGTGGAAGTAAACATTGATACGGCAGCCAGGAAGGAGAAAGATGCATATGGTCAAAAGCCATAAGCAAAGAGTGACAGATGCCAGAGAGAGATTTTCACAACTTTTTATAAAAGAACACTTCTGAGCATGAAAATACTACAAAAAAGTCTACTTTTCTCCACACGCCAGCCCTGTTCCTTCCAGTGTAACTAGTACCAATTGCTTTGTGTGTGTGTGTGAAATCACAAAAAGGAAGGTTAGAGCATTAGGATGTTTATGTTTATTATTTTTTCTGTACAACAATGAAATTATTGCTTCCGTACAGCAGGGGTGGCAAATGTGGTACCCTCTAAATGTTGCTGGATTACAACCATCTCCAACACCTGATCATGGAAGTTGGAGTCTACCACCACTCCTCCCAAAACCTTTGGCACATTACACAACAGATAGGGTTGCCTTTGGGGTGCTTTGAGATTCATTTTGTTTCATTTGTGTTCAGAGCTAGTGTCAGAGGTTGGACTCACTAGGCGCATGCCAAGACCCTACCTGCTGACCTCCTGGCCCTTCTCCTTGTTCTCGCTGTGTGTCTGCACACCCTCTCCAAGCAAACAAGTACTGAGAAGAGCAGCAATAGCAAATACCTTCCCCTTGAATTGTGAGCAGCACTGCAAATCAACCCAAAAAGAAGGGCAACAGTGGCAAGGGAGGGAGCTGTGCTGAGGGCATAGTGAAAATATTGAACCGACCCTATCTGTGTCTCCCTGAATTGCTTCACTCCTGGTTACTGAGAGCTGCAGGAGCCCTATTATCCCATTCTCTGACTCTATCTCTTTGCCCTTATACTGGAGGAAGTTACCTCCCCTCTACAGTGGTACCTTGGGTTACAGACGCTTCAGGTTACAGACGCTTCAGGTTACAGATGCTTCAGGTTACAGATGCTTCAGGTTACAGACTCTGCTAACCCAGAAATAGTACCTCGGGTTAAGAACTTTGCTTCAGGATGAGAACAGAAATTGTGTGGTGGCAGTGGGAGGCCCCATTAGCTAAAGTGCTACCTCAGGTTAAGAACAGTTTCAGATTAAGAACGGACCTCCAGAACGAATTAAGTTCTTAACCTGAGGTACCACTGTACCATACTTCTCATGTTCCCTCTCTTCCCCTATTGAAGGGTGGTCAACACGGTCCCCTTCTGATGTTGTCAGACTGCAACTTCCAACAGTCCCAACCATCACTGCTGTTGGTGTGGGATGATGGGAGTTGTACTCCAACCACATCCAGAGGGCACCCCATTGCCTGCTCCTGTCCTACTCCAGCAGAACCCTCTGCTTTAAAATTGCCTTTTGCACATTTCCACCCCCTGCCTCCATAGAAACACGATAGAAATGTAAAAAAATTAAACCAACTTTTGATTTGTGTTCTGCTGCACTGAGCGACGGGACCTCTTCCAAAATGCTGTCATCTGAGCTGCAAAAAAGCCAAATATAAATATTGCTGGTCCGCTTGTAATTTAGCAAGTGCATCAGTAAAGAAACGGATATGAGAAAGCTGGGCAGAAAGAGTATAAATTGCATCGAATTTCCTGACTGCACATATGTCGACTATGCTGTTTGGAGGATGCAGTGTCAGCTGGAGATTATTCCTCATTTATTTATTTTTATTGCTGATAACACCAAATGATGCATTAACTGCGTTAATGAAAAGGTCCTGACTTCTGTACGCAAAGAGCTTGTGATCCAAGAAGGGGGGGAACAACAGCCAGGACACCAGTATCCACCCCAGTTCCTGTTCCCAGATATGTTTGGTATTTCCTGAGCTACATCATGGCAGGAAGATGCCAAAAATTCAATAGAGAGGGTGTCCGTCTGATACATAATGCCCCTAGGTCCTTCCACACTGTGCTTACCTCAGCCTCAAACCTACATACTTCTACTGCTTTTATGTTTTCAAGAAAGCAAAGGCGCTCCCAGACAATTATCACAGCGTCACCTAGTGCAAAATAATAATAAAAAAGAGAGAGGAAAAGATGACTGGTTCTGTTATGCCAAAGATGCAAGAACAGGAACAATCATTACCATAAATGTGTGTTATAAATACAGATTAAAGGCAAAGATATTGTGGGCTGTTTATCTTGCAATAAAGAGGACTTTTTCCTTTACTTTGTTCTTCTTATGTAAGTCAATTAAAAATGCCCTCCTTCTGAGACATAATTTTCTTTGTTCATTTCCTTTTCGCCCTCATCATAAACCTTTTTCTTGCACAACCAGATTCACTTCAGGCAGCTCGGCTCTGAATCCACAACTTGAATTTCATTACACATCTTAGTGAAGCAATCAGCAGAGCTGGAAGGGAAGATATTTAATAAGTTGAGCATCTTTGGAGATGGGCTGTGGAGAGATGGCCTTATGATCACATCATCCTTATCCTCATATGGGAGACATTTTGGCTTCACTTCTCTTAAAAAAACAAAACTATAAACACACACACACCCTAGTAGCTCAAAGGGACCAGCCATTGCAACTGGCTAATTGACTAATGGCATGATGGTTATATCCACATTACATATTTTTTAAAAAAGAAAATCCCTGCTATTATGTGGAAGATTGCAGGCAACTTTTCTATGGTGAACTCGTGGCAAACTTTTGTCTCCAGTTGTATCGTTATGTCAAACCTAGCCATTCTTAAGGAAATCAGCCCTGAATGCTCACTGGAAGGGCAGATCCTGAAGCTGATGCTCCAATATTTTGGCCACCTCATGAGAAGAGAAGACCCTGATGTTGGGAAAGATTGAGGACACAAGGAGAAGGGGACGACAGAGGACAAGATGGATGGACAGTGTTCTCGAAGCTACCAGCATGAGTTTGACCAAACTTCGGGAGGCAGTGGAAGACAGGAGTGCCTGGTGTGCTCTGGTCCACGGGGTCACAAAGAGTCGGACATGACTAAACGACTAAACAACAACAAGTATCGTTGAAGACAACATGGTACTCTCCAAATCAGGGTTCCCTCAGCTGTTTTTGGACTACAGTTCCCATCAATTCTGACTACTGGTCCTGCTAGCTAGGGGTGATGGGAGTTGTAGTCCAACAACAGCCGGAGACCCAAGTTTGGGTTACCCTGCTCCAGATGCTGATGGACACCAACATCCAACAGCTTCAGCTACCATGGCCAACTGCCAGGGACGATGGGAGTTGTAGTCCAGCAATGTCTGAAGGGCACAACATTGGCAACCCCAGCATATGCTATGCCTGTAGAGCAGTGGTTCTCAACCTGTGGGTCCCCAGATGTTGTTGGACTACAGCTCCCATCATCCCTGAGCTCGGCCTTGCTAGCTAGGGGTGATGGGAGTTGTAGTTCAACAACATCTGGGGACCCACATGTTGAGAAAGGCTGCTGTAGGGAATAGAGAGATAGTACTGCCCCACAGGTCACCTTGTGTCCATGGATGCTGTTCTATAGCCACCCTTCTTGTCTGGATGAAGGAATAGCCAGCACTTTAAACCACAGGGCATCTAGGAACACTGCTTTGGTCAACTCTTCACTCCCTTATCTGTAAAATGGGTGCAGCAGTGACCTACCTTACCATGTTGCTGTGAAAATTAACAAGGCGAGGACTGCAAAGCACCTGCACATTTAAGGTGCTGTAGAAATGATGAAAAGCCATTAATCTGCAAAAAGATTTTATACTTGGGAGGTTTTATACACACACACACACACACACACACATATATATATATATATATATATATGCCAAAGGAATAACCTAGCACCTGGAGTTCTCAGTTCTCATATGAGGCATTTATGGCCTCCTAGGCTACAGTACTTTAAACACAGACACGTCACATGGCGCCATGGGATGCCATGTAGCCTGAAAGCAGCATGTTGAATCAGAAAATTAAAGACAGTAATTGCAGGTAGGAAAGGGTAATTATCCCTGCATTGTGAATATTTCGACACCGCCTACAATAAATGGTAATGTTGCTGCTGCAGACTGTAACTATTGTTAGAAAGCTATCTTGCCCCCCCCCCCCCACAATTGCTGGGAATGTGAGAACAATCAGGTGCAATGATAATAAGTAACAACAACAGCCTTACAGATAGACAGCCTAACTCTGGATTTCTGAAACCAATAGGATACACACCCACACCCACACACCAACAAAGAGATGTATAAACCACGTTGCTTGTATAAACTGTACAAGGGGAACATGAATGTTAAAAACTGTAGCCCTACCAAGTCAAAACTTACGGTATTGAATTAAAAGAGATACTGATAGCAGTAGATAGCAATGGGTGCTGCTGCTGCTGGTAGACAATATTTGGTTCACATCAGATGCACCTATGGCTAGTTGCAGCCCTGCATGGAGGAAGCAATAGCTGTAGTCCACCTTTGTGTTGTGGCAGATTTCCCCCCAACAATCTTGCTAAGACAACTTGCTCCCGGGAGCAGGACCTGTCAACATGCTTGTGCCAGGGCAAACCCAACGTCCTTCTCAAGAAGGTATCAGAGAGATTACTCTGGGTGGAGATTTTTGGAGCGTATAATTTAGCCTTCTAAGATCAGCTCAGATCTTCTGTCCAGCCTTCTGTCCTGAAAGGGTCTGCTTGGTTCCATTGGCCTAAAGGGCCATTGCTTATAATTTTATTTTAATTTATATATATTTAATAAAATTCACACTGAGAGAGAGAGAGAGAGAATGTCATTTTAATAGTGTTGTCTCTCTGATTAGTTGCTCTTGTAAATGCTCCTTTGAACCCAAAAGACAAGATGCCCTTCATTTGTTCGCTTACAGCCTAGACAGCTTGTCGCCTGGAGTGTGCATTTGGCTTGTAGAACACAATCTATATGTGTCATCAGTCGTCATTCAAAGCACAGTTCAACCACCCCACATGGAAGCTTCATCGGAGAACACGCAGGACCACGTTCCATGCACTGTTCTACGCAGTCGTCATGCAAACACGAGGAACTTCAGCTTCTGTTGTGATGCTTATGCTGATTAGCTCTTTAAACTAATTTGTCTTTGGGAAAACAATAACAGCACTGCCTGCCTGTTTGATTAAAACACAGAGCACATAGCAACTCCAGATAATTGTTCCAGGGTATTTAACTTTATGCTCACTCTACAGGAAGAGAAAGAAAGCACAGAATCTCTTTTGTTTAAGCACAACAGGTTTACGTTTAATTAAATTTGTTGTTCAGCGAAGCATCTGTTTTAAACACTAATGAATGACAGCTCCTATGGGTCTTCCATATGTATTTTCAGTGCATCACACATAAGTCCAAAGTGTGCTTGATTTTAGAAGTTGCCATGAGTTGCTTTTACCATGCTAGTGAACTTCTGCAACTGTGCCATATGCCGCAGACACACTGCACACTTGAAGCACTGTTACAACACCTTAACAGCCATGGCTTCCCACAAAGACTCATGGGAACTGTAGTTTGTTAAGGGAGCTGAGAGTTGTTAGAAGACCTCTGTTTCCCTCACAGAGCTACAATTCCAAGTTTCCTGGGGGAAAGGATTGATTGAAAAACTACTGAGATGGTAAGCACTCAGAGCCTTAAAAATTTCTTTAAGCGCCAGGTTTTCCTGTTGCAGAAAAGAATTTTAAAGCCCTCCACCTTGCTTGCCAGACTCTTGTGAGATCTTGCATGGCTCATTCTGGCTGTTTCCTACCACTCTGCTGCCCTCTTTCTGTTTGTTTGTTTGTTTGTTTGTTTGTTTGTTTGTTCGTTCGTTTACTGATGAAGCGCACAAGGCCTATCGCACAAGTAAACTGTGCATAAGTTTTGGGTCTACAGTATTTGCCATCATACACTGATTGGATATTCTTAGGTAGAACATCTAAACCTGATCAAGCCACTTCTCCCCAGAAGAACCCTCAAGCTTTTTTCTCTGTCACTGTGACTGAAACTTGGAGAACTTGGTTTCGCATTGTCTTTCTACTTCATCCCTACTTAGGGTTGCCACCTTTGGTCAAGCAAAATAAAGGACAGGTTGGGCAAAATATGGGACAGGTTGAAGGCTAGAAATTACTTTACCTGGTGTAGAAATGACTTCAAAGTAATCAATTACAGCGGCGCACAGGTTTACAGCAGTTTATTTGATAAAATTGGAGGAGACTCTTGAGAGTCCCATGGACTGCAAGAAGAACAAACCTATCCATTCTGAAGGAAATCAGCCCTGAGTGCTCACTGGAAGGACAGATCCTGAAGCTGAGGCTCCAAGACTTTGGCCACCTCATGAGAAGAGAAGACTCCCTGGAAAAGACCCTGATGTTGGGAAAGATGGAGGGCACAAGGAGAAGGGGACGACAGAGGACGAGGTGGTTGGACAGTGTTCTCGAAGCTCCCAGCATGAGTTTGACCAAACTGCGGGAGGCAGTGGAAGACAGGAGGGCCTGGCGTGCTCTGGTCCATGGGGTCACAAAGAGCCGGACATGACTAAACGACTAAACAACAACAACATTTGATAAAATTAATAGGTCTGCGCAAACCTCATCTCTCTTATTCTCTGACTCTGACTCTCCATCTCTGAGCCTGTGTAAAAAACCTCTTTCCTTCTGCTCTCCACCAGGGCCGTGCAAACCCCCATTCTCTCTCTCTAAGTCTGACCCATTCCCACCCCCTCTGCCTGTGCAAAAAAATTCTATTCCACACCAGACCAGGCCCCTACAAACCCCCCCTTTCACTCTCTGTGACCCACTCTCTGCCCATGCAAAAACTCTCTCTCTCAAACTTCTCCCCCCAGCCCCCCACATTCCCCACAAACCCTATCCCTATTGTCTGCTTTACCTCAGTCAGGTTCAGCCCACTGCCGGTAATTGATCGCCAGCATTTACAAGCAGTTTGCTGTTCAAGTTGTGTAAAACTCACCAAGCAAGATAGAGATTGATTTACATGAAAGTGTGGGTTGCAGGTCAGTTTAGCGACTCGGCCTCACGTGTGTTGAGGCCAGAGCAGAGACTATGAGACATTTTTACCTATTGACTTGAATTTGCCAGCCAATTTTTTGCCTCCAGGCGACAAGTTTTAAATAATTGGTGAGAGCAGAAGGGGGGATTTTTACTCAAAAGAGTTATTCTGTGTAATTTAATTGCCATACTCCTTAGGGTCTAAGGAAGAGATTCTTGAGTAAACTGAGTGTATATTTCTTCTCCGTTTACTCATATGTCTCCCATTAGTGTTAGAGGGAGCCAATTTTCCTCTCAATTAAAGTAATGAAACTGGTGTGAAAACAGTATGAAATGAGAAGCTAGCATGCTAATGTTTATATTTTGTATTCACTGCAAAGTATAAGGAGTAGGATATGACGATGGGTGGATTTTATTGGATTAATATGAGTGCACATTTAGGTTTATGGAACATGACTGATCCAAGGGGGAAATCCTGAAGGCCTTGCTTTGTCTCTTCTCAGAAAGCAGCACTTCCTTACAAAAAAGGATGGTTTCAACTGGCCAATTCTTATGAGCCCCATATCAAAAGTATATAGATAAGTGGAAATACACAGGATAACCCCCAATAAGTTTAAATTAGGCAGAGTTTAGTCCAGATTTTGGTGTACCTTTAAGTCTCAACCACATTTAAAGCATTCTTATGCCACGTTTGGGGACGCGGGTGGCGCTGTGGGTAAATCCTCAGCACCTAGGACTTGCCGATCGCATGGTCGGCGGTTCAAATCCCCGTGGCGGGGTGCGCTCCCGTTGTTCGGTCCCAGCGCCTGCCAACCTAGCAGTTCGAAAGCACCCCCGGGTGCAAGTAGATAAATAGGGACCGCTTACCAGCGGGAAGGTAAACGGCGTTCCGTGTGCTGCGCTGGCTCGCCAGATGCAGCTTGTCACGCTAGCCACGTGACCCGGAAGTGTCTGCGGACAGCGCTGGCTCCCGGCCTATAGAGTGAGATGAGTGCACAACCCTAGAGTCTGGCAAGACTGGCCCGTACGGGCAGGGGTACCTTTACCTATGCCACTTTTTAACAGCAATGGCTTTCCCCCAAATAATTCCAGGAACTATAGCTCTTTGCAGCAGAGCTATAATTCCCAGCACCCTTAACAGGATTCTTTAGGCGTGTTAAAAGTGCTTTAACTGTATAGTGTACATGTGATCTTAGTTATATCCATAATCATGCCTGAGCGAGGACAGACACCATTATCTGAGGTCACTTGTTGATTATACAGTGGTACCTCTAGATACGAACGGGGATCCGTTCCGGAGCCCCGTTCGCATCTAAAAGTATACATAAGTAGCGATGGCACGTCTGCACAGGCGCGCGTTGCTTTTCGCCGCTTCTGTGCATGCGTGTGACGTCATTTTGAGCGCCTGCGCATGCGCAAGCAGCAAAACCCGGAAGTAACGTGCTCCGTTACTTCTGGGTTGCCGAGGAGCGCAACTCGAACGTGCTCAACTCGAAGCGTATTCAACCCGAGGTATGACTGTATGTCCTGATTTGTTTGAACATTGCTTGCATGGAGGTTAGATGACACTGGCCATTTATTGAGCATTCATTCTGATTTGTCTGTGGGGAGGCCCCATGACATTGCATCAAGCAGTTGTGATCCCTCCTGCCAGTGCAGTTACTTTCCTTATCACAAAAAGCCCAACTGTGTGCCAATTTATCTAAGAAAATCTACGGTTTACGTGCATTTCATGGTCTAGCTTCACTGCAAAAGGGAGAGGGGATTTGCTTACATGCACAAGTGACACAACACCAAGTCTTCAAATCCTACGCTATATCATTTATTAAGAATATAACAAAAACTGAATTCAGACTGAAAAAAATTGCAGATTGGGTTTGTACAGTGGACCCTCCAGATACAAATTAAATTCGTTCCAGGGGTCCATCCATAACCCGAAAAGTCCATAGGCAGAGGCGCCGCTTCTGCTCACATGTGCGGCGAAACCTGGAAGTATACACTTCTGAGTTTGCCGCATTCGCAACCCGAAAGTTACGTAACTAGAGAGTCCGCTGTACATGCAAAATTCGGTCTAGAGGGAGGAAAAGCTTCAGTCTCTCCAAAATAGCCTTTTTAAAAAAATGACACTAGAAAACAATCCAAGTTACCCCCCCCCAACCAGCACAGCTCCAACCCACTCCCACCATTCTTTCATGCAATGCTCAGAACAGAATTCCGCATGAAAAGAACACCCCATGAATGCGATGAATTATTGTTTCAGATTTCCTTCTGCTCTTTGCGAGCTACCTTTGAAGTTTTCCTCCCAGAAACTCCAGCTTTGCTGCTTTGAATATTTTCCACTATTATTTGGGCCATTGCAGACATTCTCATGATATTAAAACAAATAAGAATCAGGAGGTATCTAATTGTCCTGGTTTTGATTTCCATAATGAAAAGTGAAAGTTAAATAGAAAGGCAGGCAGAGCTTAAAGCCACAGTCTCCCTGCAGTGGGGAGGCACCGGGATGAATGGAAAGCGAAGGGAAACTCACCAGGAAGAAAATCGCCAAGTTGAAAACAATTAATAAGATAACAAAGGACTAACAAATCTATTGTAGCACAAGCTTTTGTGGGCTACAGTCCACTTCTTCAAGTGTATGAATGAAGTTTGATCCTGAGTTGTATATGCACGAACACAGGCACATACAGTTTGTTGGTGTGCCTAACAGCGAAGTTAGGGAAAAATAAAATGTAAATGTGGTTGATATCACAGAAATCATGGCATTGGTAAACCAATTAAACACACTTTGTGTGATAAAAAGGGACACAGGTGGTGCTGTGGATTAAACCACAGAGCCTAGGACTTGCCGATCAGAAGGTCGGCAGTTCGAATCCCCGCGACGGGGTGAGCTCCCGTTGTTAGGTCCCTGCTCCTGCCAATCTAGCAGTTTGAAAGCACGTCAAAGTGCAAGTAGATAAATAGGTACCGCTCCAGTGGGAAGGTAAACAGCGTTTCCGTGTGCTGCTTTGGTTCGTCATGCTGGCCACATGACCCGGAAGTTGTCTGCGGACAAACGTCAGCTCCCTCGGCCTATAGAGCGAGATGAGCGCTGCAACCCCAGAGTTGGTCACGACTGGATGGTCAGCGGTCCCCTTACCTTTACCTTTACCTTGTGTGATAAAAACCTACTGCCCCGATTCAATCCACAAGTGGTAGCATTCAGTTAATAAGGTGGCAGCTAAATTTGGTCAGGGATCTGCAAGGTGTGTTTTCTTATTCTACTAAGGTAATTCATATCCTGTCTTTTCATGTACCTGTGTAGTGCTTCAGGCTGGCAACCACTTTCAAAGAACAATTAAGCTACCTTTAATCAAACAATTAAAACAATAGCCAACTGGATTGTTATCACAGACCTATTTCACCAACATGCTAAGAACGTAAGAGCTCAGGTGGATCAGACCACTGAGACACACATTTCATCATCCTCTAGTCTCTGCAGACTCTTTGACATATCTAATATTTTCATTGCTGTTTTGGGTGGGACTGAAGATTTTTGATTTTGATTATTTTTAGAGGAACTCTACTAGTATATCTGTATTCTTTCCCTGGATATGTTATTATCTAATTTTGTGTTTTATTTCCATTGTAAATTGCTTTGGAGCCCCTTTTGGTTATGGATTTATCTTTCAGACATCAGATCACAGCATTTTATCCTCTCAGGCATCCTAATGGTTGAGGGTTGAACCCAAAGAGGTCATTGTGTGAGGAGAAAACATGTTCTCCCTAGTAGAGAGCGCGTGTTGCGGTGGGGGATACAAGCCACCCCATTGTTGCTGGGCGGATTTGTGGAAGGAACCAGGCAGTGTATTGGTTAATCGGGTCGCTGGGGAGAACTGCTTGTTGCCAATTTTGAAGGAGGGGTCAGAGGTTTTAAATACTGGTCGTCCAACTTTGAGCGTTCGCTTGGCTGCTTGCACCTGATCACCCGCCCACCCTCCCTGTATGGGGGGGGGGGTTGTTCGCTTGACCTTGCTATGCCTGTCATGGGGTCGTCTGCTTTGAGGCAGGGGCCTGGTAGGAATTTGTCCATTTGGCTGATTGGCTGGTGCCATTTGGTTTTGCCTACTGCGTAGCAAATCGTCACAACTTGTAAGGTTGGCGGTTAGGCATTGGTTCAAATTGGTTGGTGGAGGGGTAACTGCCTACCCCTCCAATGGTGGTGCGGAAAGGGAATTCCGTTAAAGGAATCCAGGGCCTTGCCATTCTTTTCATCCTTGTCCATGGCATCGGACTTGGGCCGTGCAAGCCACCAGGAGCATGAGGGTGAGAAGTGAGGGACTGAGGCCCAGCTTCATTTTCTCCCCAAAATTTGTTTCCCGCACTGGCTTTCTCTGGATTCCAGAAGTCCAGTTCTGTCCCCTGGGCAAGGACAGATAGTCGGAACCAATGCCTAAGCAACCACTCACTTGGATGTATTTAAATAAAGTTGTGGCCAAAATCGTGCCAAAAACCCCAACCAAAATTGATGTGTGATGTGTGAGTTATTGGGGGGGGGGGTGGCTTGGGGACCTCGACACACAACAGTTTCCACTCATGGAACAGAACTTCTCGTCACTCTCCTCCCACTCTGTGCCCCAGCACCCCCAAAAAATTGCTCTGAGAGGGTGGGAGGGAATCCCTAGAGATGATTAAGATGGTTCCCTAGGGAATGCAACCCTAATATATTTTAAGATTGGAAGGATGCTAAATTTCAAACATAGGAAATGAAGTTTTCGCTCTACAGTTTTAACTGATACTTAGTCATGTTAATTGTTTGTTGATTTTAACTTTTTCTGTATCTTCTTTTTTTATGTTGTAAATAGTCCTTGGGTAAATATTGTGAGGGGGCAGTATATGTAGAGGCCTCTAAATGAATAAATATGTGATTACATCATCGAGGACAAACTGAGTCTTGGATTAGCCACAAAGCAAACAAGATGATGCCACAGTGATGAGATCGCTGAGTGATGACATCACTGACAGCAAATGAAGTTAACCGAAAGTGAGAACAAGTCGGCGCAATGCAAACAAGTTGGCGCAGTGCAAAAAAAAGGTCAGAAAAAGAAATGTGTTTTTCCATACGGCCAGAAAATGTTCATGACATGGCTTTAGTTTACAGAGAAACACCCCTTTGACTCCAGCCATGTGCTTCTACACAGAGCTCTTGACAATGGGGGCTTCTCTGTTGGGCAAAGAGGGCAGCTCTTCCAGTGGTGGATTCTGAGCCCCCTAACCACCAAAGACATAGTCCAGTATTTCTCCTGTTTGCCGCAATCAAAAGGACTTCTGCTTTGAATAGACATGCATAGGATCACATTGCAAATAGACCTGTATGCAGCATACACGTCCCAAAGACTCAAGTTCCTTCGTTTAAACAAACGTGCATGTCACCAGTAGCAACATTATTGATGTAACAGTTAAGATGCATAAAGGGTATCCAGAACAAATGCTCTAGGAATGAATTAGGGTGGCTTTTAAAACATTTGTGTTTCTTTTACATATAATCAGTAAGTAAAGGTAAAGGGACCCCTGACCATTAGGTCCAGTCACGGACGACTCTGAGGTTGCGGCGCTCATCTGGCTTTACTGACCGAGGGAGCCAGCGTACAGCTTCCGGGTCATGTGGCCAGCATGACTAAGCCGCTTCTGGCAAACCAGAGCAGCGCTGTGGCCAGCATGACTAAGCCGCTTCTGGCAAACCAGAGCAGTGCACGGAAACGCCGTTTACCTTCCCGCCAGAGCGGTACCTATTTATCTACTTGCACTTTGACCTGCTTTCGAACTGCTAGGTTGGCAGGAGCAGGGACCGAGCAACGGGAGCTCACCCCATCGCAGAGATTCGAACCGGCAACCTTCTGATCGGCAAGTCCTAGTTAACCCACAGTGCCACCTGCGTCCCTATATAAACAGTAGCAGGCCTTTAAACCTTGATAGAACCATCTTCCATGATATTCTCTTCATGGAGGAGAGCCAGGACTTGTTCTCTAGTTCAGTTTTTTTCATCCAAGCCGGAAAAGGATTTTGAGGGCTTGTAAAACTCACCACTTGTTTGGAGGTGGGCTTTACGAGACCCCAAGCTCCTTTTCTAAACCTGGCGTCTTAGCTTGAAACCATGGTTACAAGGAGAGGCATGAAAAGGAGCAATCTGTTTCCTTAACTGATAGTCTCTATATTCTATTACCTATCCAGGAAAGCTGTTTGGGCCCCTTTAGGAAGATACAGAAAGTCCGTAAAACCACTCTTAATCCGGTGATCTACCTGACAGGATGTCAGCCCCTATTCTTCGGATCCTCTATTAGAATACAGACAGCTTGTCAGTGCAAAAGGCAATTAAGTGTCCAAGATGGTGGAGCACTCTGTTAATCTTGCTGCACTGTTCTTAGGGTACTATTGCACCTCTCCCGTAGGATGCAGGTTTTAATTTTTTTAAACACCAAATACCACAAAGCCTTCATTAACCTCTTGGAAGAATACAAGCTGGACTGGAAGGTACCAGAGTCTTTTCATCCATTGCTTCCATATGTTGGTAGACAGGACTGTGTACCTGGAGGTTAACACTGGTCATTGACCATAAGAAAGAGATGGATTGACTGGCAAACAAGGTGATCACAATCTCACCAGTACTTAAAGAGCAATACTCTCTGCTATTTTGTTTTGCCTATGTGCCTTGCAACCCTAAAACAAAGATGAGGGATGTATGACCTTCAAGATATTGCTGGATTCTAGCTCCTGTGTGCCCCAGCCATCATGGCTAATTGAATCCCAATCTGTGGGAAAGGCAGGATATAAATATGTTAAAATAATAGGAGGAGAAGAGGAAGATGAAGATGAATGGTCTGGGTTGATGGGATTAGTAGTCCTACAACCTCTGGAGGGCCACAGGCTCCTCATGCCTTGCCCTAAATGAACCAGGACCAGGTAGAACTGACTATTGCCATATCAACAAGTCCACTTATTAGCATCTTCAGCCCAGCTTTGGGTACTCCCCCATTCTGAAGTGATGTGGGTAGATACGAGGAACAGTGCCTTTTCACTGGCAATGGCAAAACTCAAGGCACTTCTGTCAGGCTCTTTCTATTAGGCACCGCCTGACATTCCCAGCCCTGTTCCCTAAGACTTTCAGTGGCATTTAGGAATATAGGAAGCTGTCTTATATTGCCACCCCTTTTGACCAACTAATCAAAAGCCCCCTCTCCTCCCCCCCAAAAAATATGGCTCTGGGGGCTCAGGAGAACCTCCAGAGAGGTGTGTAGGGAGAAAAAATATATAAAAATGCATTATATAAAAATGCATTATATTAGGAGAAACTGCTTGGGAAAAAATGTGTACATGGCTTACAAAAGTGTTACGTTACTAACAAAAATGTGTACAAAACAGCATATAAATTTGTGTTACTTATGAAAAATTCACACTAAAATGCTTGTGAATTTTCATAAGGATCTTTTAAAAAGATATCTCAAAGTCCTGGAAAAATGAGAACCTGAGAGAACCAAAACTGACCGATCCTTCCATCCCTACCTGGGAATAAATCCCATTGAATTTGATAGGACTTGCTCCTGAGTCAAGGTTGTTAGGATTGTATTGTATGTCTGCATTCCTAAATGCCCTTACGGGGAGGTAACCCCATGGGGCACTGAGGAACATATATCCAAGTAACCATGCATATGATTCCACTGTTCATATTCTTGATAGTAATATGTAGGAAATGAGCAGCAGAAATGCAATATGGCTGTTAATCAAGATTTTAATAAAGATGCATTAAATAATAAGCAAGAGGAAGATTCAGAAGTTGAATTATCTGAGTGAGGCAGATAGTAACGTCTTGCTTTTTTTTCCCCCCTAAAAGAAAAGGCTGTTTCCAAGAGCAAGGTCAATGAGGCAATGAAATAATTTACCTAGGGGATTCATCAAGGAATCATCAGAAGAGGCATTGAAGCAAAAATGAGATTTAATACATTAAGCAGTAAGCTAATGGTTAGTGTTGCATTATCAGGGTGAACTGGACTTGATGGCTGTGGTGGTGTCCTTTTCAAACGGAAATGTATCCTGCCTAATCAAAATTAGAGGCTTAATTGTATAAAACATATTCCTGGAGAAATACTGATCTCTACATTTCATTAATCCCTGTCTTGCCTCTCCCCCCCCCCTTTCCTAGCAGACAGTCACTGTGGTTTTCTAGACTCTTCTAGACCTGAGAGAGGGCAGGGGAGGGAAAGATTTAATGGACCAACCTGAGCTACGTGCAGACCCTGAATTAGAGGATGGGCTGTGGCATGCTGAAGGTTTCAGGTTCAATCCAGGACATCTCTAAAGGTAAAGGTAAAGGGACCCCTGACTGTGAGGTCCAGTCGTGGCCGACTCTGGGGTTGCAGCACTCATATCGCTTTATCGGCCAAGGGAGCCGGCGTACAGCTTCCGCGTCATGTGGCCAGCATGACTAAGCCACTTCTGGCGAATCAGAGCAGTGCACAGAAACGCCGTTTACCTTCCCGCCAGAGCGGTACCTATTTATCTACTTCCACTTTGATGTGCTTTCGAATTGCTAGGTTGGCAGGAGCAGGGACCAAGCAACGGGAGCTCACCCTGTCATGGGATTCGAACCGCCGACCTTCTGATCAGCAAGTCCTAGGCTCTGTGGTTTAACCCACAGCGCCACCCGTGTCCCTATGACATCTCTAGGGAGGGATAAAAAAGACTCCTGCCTAAAAGCTGCTGATAGTCAGTGTGGATAATACTGAGCTACATCAAGAATGCAGAATCTGTAGCTGTCTACAGGTGCTGCTGGACTTGAATTTCCATCGGCCTGGACAATGGCCACAGATGATGATGGGAATTGTAGTCCAATAACATCTGGGTGGCCACAGGCTTACTACAACTCCTTCTCCTCTTTATTATTTTTTTAAAAATGATATTTATTAGAAGTTTAAGAATTACAGAAAAAAGAAGAAAAGAAAACAACAAAAAAATTGACAAGACATACATTACAATACATAAAAGGAAAAGCATAAAAAACAATACAACAATACAGCAAAAAAAACCCAATAACATTAAAACACACATCCAATGTTCCATATCTTTATCTTTCATTTACTTGTTTCATCGACCTCCTCACACCTCCCTTTTTGTATTCTAATTTAATTAATTGTTTCAGCAAATTCTTTCCATCTTTCTCAATTTTTGTTATATAATTTATCTTAACGATCTAACCTATTAATTAACTCAGCAAATCCTTTCCATCTTTCACTATATTCTGTTATTCAATTTACCTTAATTTATTTAACCTTATCTTACCATAAAAAAACCTTAAAACTTAAAACTTAATACTTATTTGTACATGATTCCTTATATCATTTCTACTAAAGCCAAATAGTTTCATTCCAACATTTTTCCTAATACTCGTTAATTTTACACTAATTCTCAAAATAAATTTTTAAAAACTTTCTTCCAATCTTCATCCAACGTCTCTTCTTCCTGGTCTCGGGTTTTGTCAGTCCTTCTTGTCCATTCCATCTAGTCCATCAACCTGGTGATCTTATGTCCGAGGCTCTTAAGTCTTTTCCATGTCCCTTCTGTAGATCTTCTTCTTGTTTATACCTGCACTTTACTTTGTCTTTTGTTGATCTTTTTCTTAATTTCTTTCCTTTCTCATTGGGGGGTAGGTCTCGGGAGGACTCCAATCCAAAAATATCTCCATCTCCCCTTAGCAGATCAGCCCATTCCCCACAGTCCCATTCCCCTCAGTCAACACTGTAATCCAGAAAGTATTTAAAAGCATGTTTCAAAGTCCTTCCAAAATTAAGAGCCCTCACAGCTCCAGACCCCCCCCCCTGGTCCACTCCAGATTCAAACTTCAAGAACAGCAGCTTATGCTCCTGCAAGGCCTCGAGTCTCTCCATTTGTGTTACTTGAGGTTCAACAGCAACCTCCTCCATTATCTTCTGCACTTGCACTTGCCCAGTCAAAACAGGTTCCTGGGTTGGTTCCTGAATGGTTTCTATATGGGTATTCACCGTTTGTCCAAAGTTTTTAACTGCAACAGTCATCAAATCCATATTCTCATGCATCTGCTCCAGCAAAGCGCTTGTCTTGCAAAAAGCAAGCACCAAAACTTCTTCTAAACACATTTTTATTCAAGGTCAGAGTCTGGTCTCACGATCCTAATTTTCACAGCTGTGAAATCCCCAGATCGACTCCAGCAACAATTTAACAAGCTCCCTCTAGAGGAGACAATTTCTATTTGTATCCATCTTTTGAAAGCAAGACCAACAAAAGAAAATTACTTTCATTTTTCAAATATTTTGTTTCTTTTGAATGCAAAAGGCAACATTGGAATCAATTTGTTTCTCTTTTTTAACTATCTGTCAAAAGATGTTCCATTCACAGTCAATGAACTTCCCCATAAATTTCTGTCTCTGACACCCCGTTCCCAGGTTTGAGACAGTGGAAGTTTATCTTTCTTTACTCTCTATCCTGCAGACTTGAACAGTCAAAAAATCCCCCCCCCCTTTCTCCTGCTTCCAAGAGGGGTTTTGGTGGTAATAACTGAAGGAAATTTAGAGCTTTATATACGACTTTCCAGACTTTAGCTTGCAAAGTTTTTGCTTCAATCTATTTACAAAAACGGGAGGCGGACTTCCTGTTTAGAACCTTCCCGCTTCAGTGCCAAATTAAAATGTTTCTTAATCCAATTTTCCGTTCTACTCACAGGTACTTGTTTAGAGTCCAATTGTCCACAGGAAAAAGTCAGCGCTCTCCAGCAACGGCTGTGCGGCTTCACTCTGTAAAAGTAGTGGTTGATTCAAAACACTCACCCCGTGTCGCTTCGGATCCCCGAAAAAGGGTTTCCCTGCGAGTAGGGGAGGTGCTCCTGGTGTCAGCCGAATCCCACGTTCCCAGGCTTCCTCCGCCTGGGATTTTTAAAGGGCCTTCGCCGCCGCAGCAAGACCCAATTTTCACGGAGCGGGTTCCTCTCGGTCAGAGGAACTCCGCCATTGCCGATGGCGCTAACCCGGACAACTCCTTCTCCTCTTTATATCCTTACCTTTGTCCCAAAGGAGCCCACCATGGAATGGATCAACAAGTCAAAAAGGTAGAAGCCCTGCTACAATGGATTGTCAGAAGAAGGAGGTCAATGGGTAGGGGAGACTGATTCCAATTCTTCACTTCTTATAGAATAGGATTCTATAATTCAGTTGCAGGAGGAATTTGTTCAGCTTGCATCTTAGTGTGAACCTGCCAAATTCACGCTTCCCAAACCAGTACATGAACAGAAGCACATCCCTTCTTTGAAATTCAGACTTTTCTGAATTTTTCAGTGCGCTCTCCAAACGAGCGAAGTGCAAAAAAAGGTGTGTATTAGTGAAAAGTACATGTAAACATGTGTATATCAGTGAAAAGTATGTAGAAAAAAAATACATTTTCTTGTGGGGAAATTGTCTACAAAATTGTATCCATTAGGAGAATATGCATAGCAAAAATATTAGGAGAAGGGCACATAAAAATGTATTTTCATGCAGGAATTTTTAAAAATGAAATGAAATGAAATGAAATGTGAACGTATACAGAAATGGGATGAACCAAATTTTAGACTTGGGAAAATGAAACTGAACGAAACTGAAATGGATAGATTTGCCCATCCCTAGTTGTTTACTGGGCAATGTAAACACAGCAGCAGATTATTGACTGGGCACAGAGAATTCTACATCATTCTGCAGCTAATGAGGGATACAGTTGTGATGGATGTGTGATATTGTGCATGCATATAGCTTCCAGTACAATCGGGGTATTTATTTTTACTATTTTACAAATAATTACATTCGAGCTTTCCCATCTCATTCTTTCGATGAACAGTTTATAAAACAAATTCTCCCTGAGTGACAAAATGGGGTAGCCAACAAAGGATTAAGTTTATTGTTCAAGGCAATCCATTATTTAAGGTCCCACATGGTTGGCATATAGCAACACAATTCATTCTCTGTCAAAACACAGTATCCACATTTTTTTAAAAAAAAAGCCCAACAACAACAGAAAGGGCCATTGTATAACTCTAAAATCAAGGGGCTTGAGTTGTGGCAGACATATTGACGGAGAATCCCTGTTCCCACAAAAATTGTGAAATTGGTTTCATCTGTTAGGATTTAGCAGAGTTAGATCTTAAACATGATTTCACATGTTGAAAAATATTTTTCTGCAGTTGTGTGGAATATGCTGCTTATATCCTTATTGTTCATCCATCTTGCGGCATGTGTTGTTTGCCACCAGCACAGAGAAAGGGAAACATTGCGTGGAATCCAAGATCAGAGGCAGCCGTAGTCACAAAGTCTCGCTCTTCCCCTCACACTGAATAACCAAGAATAAATCAGATTCATAGCATTAAAAAAGAACTCCGCAATGAAGAAAGGAGAGGGACAAAATGTACCACTGCATGAGGTCATGGGGATTATGTGGGGACAATGCACCCCAACAACGGAACCAAATAAATAATGCCTTGCCCTATGGAGACAGCACAAACTGAGTGCAAACTAGCTTGTCTTGAGGCGTAAATCTTTCGCCAAGTTTTAATAGAATATGTTAATAGGGCCGCAAGCTATTCAGCGAAACCCCTGTTTCCAAAGAAGGAACTCCACTGCAATCAGTGTGTCTGCTCCCAAGTAATCCTAACCATGACTGCCAATGGTGTAATACCAACCAAGTCTACTAAGAAATAGATTCCACTGATTAAATTAGGGACTTCCTCTCGGGTAATTGAGGTTAGCACTGCAGCCTATGTGTTGTTGTTTAGTCGTTTAGTCTTGTCCGACTCTTCGTGACCCCATGGACCAGAGCACGCCAGGCACTCCTGTCTTCCACTGCTTCCCGCAGTTTGGTCAAATCTTCGAGAACACTGTCCAACCATCTCGTCCTCTATCGTCCCCTTCTCCTTCTGCCCTCAATTTTTCCCAACACCAGGGTCTTTTCCAGGGAGTTTTCTCATCTCATGAGGTGGCCAAAGTATTGGAGCCTCAGCTTCACGATCTGTCCTTCCAGTGAGCACTCAGGGCTGATTTCCTTCAGAATGGATAGGTTTGATCTTCTTGCAGTCCGTGGGACTCTCAAGAGTCTCCTCCAGCACCATAAAGCATCAATTCTTTGGCGATCAGCCTTCTTTATGGTCCAGCTCTCACCTCCATACATCACTACTGGGAAAACCATAGCTTTAACTATATGGACCTTTGTCGGCAAGATGATGTCTCTGCTTTTTAAGATGCTGTCTAGGTTTCTCATTGCTTTTTTCCCAAGAAGCAGGCGTCTTTTAATTTTGTGACTGCTGTCACCATCTGCAGTGATCATGGAGCCAAGAAAGTAAAATCTCTCACTGCCTCCATTTCTTCCCCTTCTATTTGCCAGGAGGTGATGGGCCCAGTGGCCATGATCTTCGTTTTTTGATGTTGAGCTTCAGACCACATTTTGCGCCTAGGCGTACATAGGCGTAAAAGTAAGTGTCATTATTCCTAGCGGGAATCTCAGCTTCCTCACTTTACAAAGGGTAGTCCTACTCAGAGCAGACCTGTTGAAACTAGGTCCATAAATTCCAATGGTTTTGCTTGGAGTAAAGCTTAGCTCAATACACTCCCACTATGTTTCCCGCTATTATTGGGGGGAGTCAATGTTGCATTTCTGTTTGATAGAATGATACCCCCACTTCTGGCAAGCAACGGTGGCTATTTTCTACCTGCCTCTGAATACCAGTTGCTGAGGGCAGCAAGTGGGGAGAAAGCTATTGTGCAAATGTCTTGCTTGTGGGCTTCTTGTGGGCATTTGGTGAAAACAGAGTGCTGGACCAGATAACCTTTGTCCTGACCCAGAAGGGCTCTTTTTACTTGCTTATGTTCTTATTTAACTAAGGGTACTTTGCTTTTGCTGGGACATAAATTGCAACCCCAAATGGCTCATTTCCAAATCCTCTGGTTACTTTTGTGGATGATGGTCTGAACCCAACAAGTACAGGGGCTAATATAAGCCAGTTATGCAATGCAGCTATCAATAGCTATATTGGGAGTGGCGTGGAAGGGGTGTGTGTGTGTGTCGTTCTTAATTTTTAAATATTTACAGTTTTTCAAAACTGTCTGTGATGTTTTTCTCCATCATTCTCTGATAATGAACTTTGTCTTATTTCTTACGGGGAGGGGGAGGAGAAAAGATACTTTTGTACGTAAAAAATAATAATAATCAAAACTAAATAAAACTTTAAAGCCAAATTCTGTCCTTTTGAAGATAAAAGCAACAAACTTGAAAGTTTTGGTGGATCTCTGTTGTGGCTGGTTTGTGGAAAAATGTTAATTTAGATACATTTACTGGAAGGAACAACCCTCTTTACTGGCTTGGGGATCTAACTTGCATGATCTAATAGGTATTTCCATCTTTAGTTTCTGAGTTCCTTATTGTGTTAATTATATTTTATTGTCCTGCTGGATGGCAACACTACAGAAGTATAATACAGAATCATAATTAAAATGCCAAAAGAAAAGACCAAACACACACAAACACACACACACACACACACACACACACACACACACACACTTGTATCTCCAATAGGTTATAATTAAGCCTTGTGTTCCAGCTAGTTGAAGGATAATTTCATATTCTGTGTGAATGCTGCATTAGTATTTGCCCTAATAAAAACAATTGCCTTTAAATGAAAACAACATTACAGTAAATCATATTAATAAACATCTGAATCTCTTTAGTGACTTTAATATAATGATTATATTGGTGTCAGACTTCTGAGACTTTGAATTCCTCTGTTCAGCAGTACTGGGTTTCACATTGTTCCTCTGAGCCATTCTTTGTAGGGGTGGGGCTGTTAGTAGTGCAGGATGGATAAAACCAGGATGAGACTCACATGCAACAACAACAACAAAAACCTTAGTGAAATCACTCCCAAATTTTTGGTAGTGGGTGCAAACCAAGGGTGGTCAGATTCTTGCAAGCAGAACCTAGGCAATGGTACAACTGGATGGGCTGCACTCTAGCTATAAATGATGCAGGCAGCAGCAGCAGCAGAAACATTTTCTACCAGAGATCATGGAGATTGCATTTCAGCCCCCAAGATGTTGGTAGCATTGGAAGAAGCCTTCTATCTTCAAGGGAGCTTCCTGCTGTAGGAACAGTGCTGGATTTACATATAAGCTAAACAAGCTATAGCTTAGGGTCCCACTCTCTTGCCCACCCCCCAAAAAAAAAATTAAAGGAAAAAAAAACTGGATGTACATTTCCAAAACATAAGATAAAAAACAAATAAAATACCGTATTTTTCGCCCCATAAGACGCACCGGCCCATAGGACGCACCTAGTTTTTTTGGGGGGCAATAAAGAAAAAAAAATTTATTTCCCCCCCAGGTGCGCTGCGCTAATCCCGAAGCTTGGGGCGTGCGGAGCTCAGCATGCCCCAAACTTCTGGGTGCCGGCAAGGTCTCCGCTAGTCGTGGGAGAGCCGTGCGGCTCTCCCAGGGCTAGCGGACTGCTGCGCTAATCCCGAAGCTTGGGGCATGCGGAGCTCAGCACGCCCCAAGCTTCTGGGTGCCGGCAAGCAGTCCGCTAGCCCTGGGAGAGCCGCGCGGCTCTCCCAGAGCTAGCGGACTGCTGCGCTAATCCCGAAGCTTGGGGCGTGCGGAGCTCAGCGCGCCACAAGCTTCTGGGTGCCGGCAAGCAGTCCGCTAGCCCTGGGAGAGCCGCGCGGCTCTCCCAGGGCTAGCGGACTGCTGCGCTAATCCTGAAGCTTGGGGCGTGCGGAGCTTGTTATGTGCATGTGGCTTTAGATACCTATTAGGTCCATAAATTACCATATAGCATATATTCAACACAAAAAACAGCGACAATTTGTTGTTGACAAAGGACAGCTGGACATATAAAGGGCCCCATTACCTTCAGTAGCTTAGGGCCTCATCAAACCTAAATACAGCCCTTTAGGAACATAGTGTGCTGCCTTATATCATTGGCCCATGTAGCTCAGCAATGAATACACAGGCTGGCAGTGGTTCACCAGGTCTTTCAGACAGTGGTCTTTCCCAGCACTACCAGAAGTTGCTGGGGATTGAGTCTGAAGCCTTCTGCATGCAGAACATATGCCATGCCACTGAGCTGTGACCCGTCCCTGCCCAGCAAAAGCATCTATAGCTGAATAGTAATCCCTTATTGGAAAGCCAGGATGAAGGTTAATAAAACCCATGCAAAGAAAGAAAGAAAAATTAAACTATAATTATTTTATTCTTGCTTCCCTGGCAGATTAATGAGAAGCATTTAACTTCCATGCTCATTGATCTTTTTAAATTTATTCGTTAAGGGTTTTTTTTCTTTTCCATTTCATTTAATGGCAAACAAGAGAGATATCAGGCTAACTCAATGAATATGGACGAAGTCAAGTGTTTTGAATGGTTGGTTTTTTAAAAAGAAAACTTTGAGTAAATTATATCCTAAGCTAATGGTGACTCCATGTCAACTGTAACTAATTGGCACAGCCATTAGTAGCATCCATTAAAAGCAGCAGCAGCAGCAGCAGCAGCAGCAGCAGCAGCAACAGCAGCCCCATTGTATTTCTACGAATAAACCAAAACAGGATATGAACAGCCCGTAACATGGCTGGACAACATAGGTCCACACATGCCAGTTGTCCCAATTTAGCTCAGATGGTTTTGGCTGGTGAGACACAACTTGCGTAGCTCTGAAATGGCTGCACAAAACAAACATAGGGAACCTCAAGCCCCCTCCAACATTTGAATATGGCTCCCCAGACCTCTCTTTCTGGCCCCTTGGACTTTCCCAAGCCTCTGCTCCCCATGGTATGCTTGTCACTGATCCCACTCTGTGACTGGTTGGAACTGCTTCGTGTTTCTCTTGATGGAGAGATGATTTGTGCTCAAAGGCAGAACATCTGCTTTGCACCCAGAATGTCCCAGGTTGAAACCCTGGCACCTCCAGCTGCAACTTGGAGATAACTCCTTCCTCAAATCCTGGAGAGCTGCTGCCCTCAGTGTACAAGGCAGGTCAATGGCGTGTCTCAGTGTAAGGCAGCTGTGCTGTTTTCTCCTTACGTCCCTGTCTCTGGAGACGCCTCTGACTTTTACCTGCTGGAATGTGGCCAGTTCTACTAAGGTAAGAATCACATCTGTTGCCATTCCCATTTTTGCTTCCGTCCTCACCCACGTTTCCCCCCTGTCTCTGCCCACCATTGCCATGCAGAAGATTGATCAGTCTCGTGCATTGGGACCACACTTTCCATGCTCTGTCTTCTCCTCAGTCCAGATTCCTTGAGAGAATATTCAAGACTCTGAGACATCCTAGATGATGTGGGCAAACTTTGCTATGTTCCTGTTAGAGTCTCAAGGACTCTGCTCTGTCTATCTTGCCTTGCATTGCAGAAAGCACTCTAACAAGAGGCACCAAGATTGAGGGGACGCAACACGTGTTGTGTGTGTGTGACACTGTGTCGTCTAGAGGAGATCGAGTGCTCTGGAAGAGCTGGCCGCTGAAGCTGTGATGCACAAAGCATGATGCGTGAGGCGTGCCAGGACCCCATAAACATTGAGGGGCCTGACCTCTTTCCAACAAAGACTGAGAGGGCCAAAGACCCCTTTAAGTTGCCGTGCCTGCCTTCAGCTGGGTAAGAAGACCAGCTTCTCAACACAGAGTTGCTCAGTCTTGTTTCACATACCAACATTGTAGTTGCATTCTCCTGCCATTATTACATTATCCTGATATTTTTGTCATTTGTATGCTCTTTCAGCCTGTGGTGGGTGGGGTTGAGGGTGCACAGCCACAAAGAAGTCGGTGGTTTCCATACACACACACACTCAACCTCACACCCACCCACCCACCCCTCCCCAAAGCAAGAGGCATTATCACAGTTCAGTGATACATTCCAGCCAAGGATGGAGTGAATCTGGTCAGAGGTTTGGCCTAGGAAGGAGTGGACAGTCATAAGGGCTGGACACAGAGACTTTGACTCCCAGGCCTGAGGATCTCCAACCTTCTGATACACTCTGTCATCTTCTGTGAAGCTCAGGAGCCACCTTGCAGCTGTTGCACCTGGAATGAAGCAGTTCTGGTCCTGCTGTGGTTGCCCTGGCTTCACTGGCCTTAGCCTCCAGGAAGCCCTGCAGGCCTTTGAGCAACCTGGGTGACTCACAAAGGCCTTTCCCGCGCACACCTGCTTGGGCCTTTTTCCTCTGACCTGCCAGGTCCTTGATGCTGCTCTCTACTCAGATTTGGGGAATCACCACCCAACTTTTTCCCCCTTTCCCTTTCTGAAACGAAATGCCATCTTTCTAATCAGAAAGGTCAGCAGCTTGCAAACAGTCAAACTGCTTGGCCTGATGAAGTGCATCCATTGCCTTGACCTGTGGAAATTAATGACTCTTGAAAAAGTAAAGGATTTTGCTGTGTAAACCGATTATTAAATTGGGTAGTTATAAAGTGCCTTAATATCATTTACTGTCTGGTGTTTCCCCCCCCTACTCCATATGACTCTTTTAATTAAACTACCCATCATTGCCACTGTCTCATGCCTTTTATCTCCACTCCATTGATATTAATGCCCCCGTTCATTTTTATTATCCTTGTGTGTGAGTCTCTTGCTCATAGATGGGTAACCCAAGCTTGCAGCACGGCACTTATCTTACAGATTTATGGGGCAGCCATCACTGGTGCCAATTATACCACTTGGAGTGGGAGTCACTGATCTGAAAGGTGACCATCTCGGATTCTGCTGTCATATTTGGCTTTTCGCCATCTATGGCCTCTACCCTACTTCCCAGCAGACACCCAGCCGGTCTGCCAAATGTCGGATGGTATTATGTACATGCACACAAGGGATGGAAAAGTCTGTTGCTGTCTATTCTTTCTGTTTCTCATTTTGCCAACCTTAAATTCAGTTCTCTGCATTTCAATAAACGTGCTCGTGAAAATTCTGCAGCGTTTCAGCGCGAATTTCTCTCGATAAACACGTTTTTAATGGGCAGTTTTCACTAACGTACACACGTCTCCCAAAATAATGCATTTTTGTATGTTATTTTCAACAATATATTCACTTTTCAAGCCACACTTGCATCAAATATATGCATTTTTGTAAACATTGGTTGGAGAATTGCCTCTTTTATCTTTTTTCTAATGGTCCTTTTAGCTAATGTAAGGTCTTGGTTTGGCAAAAATGGAGGAGGAATGGGAGTAGGGGTGGATGCATCTGCCAATTTAAGTTTTTCTTTGTTTCCCATTCTTTTCAAACTTAAAATCAGGTGGCCTCATTTCTGCATCAGTTTGTGAGAGTTTTTTCCTTTTTTAAAAAAACAACGCTCATCGCAAAAATGATAAGCGTGCAGTTCTGGTAATATTTTGGCAAGCATTTCTCATTAATATACAATGGTACCTCCGCTAACCCAGACTCCGCTAACCCAGAAATAGTGCTTCAGGTTAAGAACTTTGCTTCAGGATGAGAACAGAAACCGTGCTCTGGCGCTGCAATGGCAGCATGAGGCCCCATAAGCTAAAGTGGTGCTTCAGGTTAAGAACAGTTTCAGGTTAAGAACGGACCTCCAGAACGAATTAAGTACTTAACCTGAGGTACCACTGTAATGCATTGTGTGTGTTTTACTAATATGCACATTTTGTGCTCACTTTTGTACACTGGATTTTTGTTGTTGTTGTTGTTGTCAAACTTCGTGGCAAAACTCGGTGGAGTGCAAATTGTGAAGCACAACTGCACTTGGGTTTGCTTCTTGGTTCGGGAAGCACAAATTAAGTAGAGTCACATTAAAATGCAAACCGAGTGAAGTTCTCCCCATTCCTAGCAGAGTGTGTGCAATTTCGTGAAATCACATACTCCCTTAGACTGCTAACTGCTGGAAGCCCAAAGGCTTTCTCTTTATGCCTCCCTGCCCCTTTCTAGCTACATGCTAGACCTTGTCATTATTTGGACCAGTGTCCCTGGCAATGGAACAGATCTGTTCTTTTAATTATTGTATATGTTCCCACAGCCTCTTTCTATCTCAGTTATCTCTCCATCTCCCCAGGTGGGTGACGGCTACTTGTGCCAACTTTGTTTCGGCACCCATCTTTTTATGGATGGCTCCATTCCCGTCCTGGATAATTAAGTTCATCATTCCAAATGATTGTAACTAATCTATTTATTAGAAAACCTTCCTTGCAAAGATTTTATCTTTGGTCATCCCTTTTAAAGTTACGGCTGCAGGGTAACCGTTGGCTAGAGACACTTTAAAATCATAATTAGAAATCACAGAGTCACACACATCTGTTTCAGTTCCTTAACTTACATAAACTAGGATCCCTTTGGAAGTTGGGCCAGTGTCTGTCCTTGGAAGGTGCTTAATAAAAAGGGCCCCATATTTTCATATTGCTTTTTTTAAAAAAATAGCAGCTACCTTTGCCCTAAACTGCCCTGAAATATCACCAGAACATTTGGCTGTTGCTTAATAGGTGCAAATCTTACCGTGTTTTTCAATTTAACTTAATTATTACTTTAACACGAGATCAAAAGTTAAATGATACTTCAAAGAGGCAGGCAAAGGACACCAGACAGCTGGTTTTATTGCTGAACAAGCAATAAAAATATATGGGGAAATAGCTGGCAATTTGAAGGAGCAGAATAAAAGGGTAGGCAACCCTTCTCTGATTCCTATCAATTGCAGTGTTCCTCAATTGCACGCAGCAATCTAAACACCTTCTATTTTATGTCCATACAGTACCTGTCGAAATACATTAAGTGCACTGGGGAATAGCAGTTGCAGAAGATACACAGCCAAGCTAAAGGAGTTTTAAGGAACCAGCTATGACATTTCTGGTTAACATTCTAGTTTGAGAGTTTGATTGCTGCATCGTTGTAATTAAGAGGGCCTCCCTGGACCCAGATATGTTAAACAACTATCACCCACTTTCAACTACCCCTTTATTGTGAAAGGTGCTTCAGAAGGTGGTGACAGCCCAGTTTTGGAGGAAACTGATTTTCTGGATCCACTTCACTCTGACTTCAGTTCCAGTCATGGCACTGAAACTGGGTTGGTCACCCTAGTTGATAACATTTGTCCTGAGAAATATCGAGGGCGGAGTGTAACCCTGCTCTCTCTTCTTGACCTCTCGGCATCTTCCAGTACTTTTGACCACAGAATCCTTCTGCAGCACTTCAGGGAAGTGAGAGTTAGGGACTCCGAACCTCAGTGGTTTCACTCCTACCTTCAGGACCATTTCCAGAAAGTTATGTGGGCATTTTTGGTCCATGGGAGTTTATAGGATTCCATCTTGTCCCCCTGAAACCACTGTTAGCAACTAGAGAAGGAGGTTGGAGTGCTACGCTGCAGCTTGGAGGCAATGGTGGATTGGGTGTGGATCAACAAATTGAAGCTGAATCCTGAAAAGACAGAAGTGTTATGTCCAAGGCTAGGAGGGATGTGCCGAGGTCAGAATTTATAATAATAATAATATAATAATAATAATTTATTATTTATACCCCACCCATCTGGCTGAGTTTCCCCAGTCACTCTGGGTGGCTCCCAATCAAGTGTTAAAAACAATACAGCATTTGATATTAAAAACTTCCCTAAACAGGGCTGCCTTCAGATGTCTTTTAAAAATAAGATAGCAGCTTATTTCCTTGACATCTGATGGGAGGGCACTCCACAGGGTGGGTGCCACTACCAAGAAGGCCCTCTGTCTGGTTCCCTGTAACCTTACTTCTCACAATGAGAGAACTGCCAGAAGGCCCTTGGCACTGGATCTCAGTGTCCGGGCTGAACGATGGGGGTGAAGACGCTCCTTCAGGTATACAGGACCGAGGCCATTTAGGGCTTTAAAGGTCAGCACCAACACTTTGATTTGTGCTCAGGAACGTACTGGGAGCCAATGCAGATCTCTCAGGACCCCATGTGGCTGTCCTGTCCAAGGGCTGGAAGTTCTTGGAATTGTGCTTTTGATGAAATGCATAGGATTTTACGTCAGCCCTTGGACAGAACTTCCACAGCCCTGTTCCCCCCCACAAAAAAGGCCCCGCTGTCTCTTTATCCAGGCAAGAACAGAGAAGTGCAAAGCAGTGTTCTGGTGGAGCATCGTCTAATAGCAGCATGCCTCACCCTAGCAAAGCCTTGGAGGGACATGAAAGGAGTGACAGCTGATTATTGATAGCATAAGGTAAGGTATCTGACATTGGTAGAGAAGCTGATCCAAAAGCTGTGAATAAAAATGAATACAATAGGGGTCCTAGGGCACATTAGGAGAGAATGTGAAATTCATAGGGTACCGTATTTTTTGCACCATAACACTCACTTTTTTCCTCCTAGAAAGTAAGGGGAAATGTCTGTGCGTGTTATGGAGCGAATGCCTGCGGGTGGCGGGGGGGGGGATCTGCTGCAGTCGTGAGCAGAGGATCCATGGTTCCCCTTCCTTCCCTCCTCCGTGGTTACAAAGCATGGATCCACATGAATCCTCAGGATTTTTGCATTGGGCTACTCCAAACTCACTGTCAGATCACACGTCTGTGGCCACAGCATGAACCACAAAAATCATATAGCCACGATTTCGTTTAGATTTTTTTTCTTCTTGTTTTCCTCCTCTAAAAACTATGTGCGTGTTATGGTCTGGTGCCTGTTATAGAGCAAAAAATACGGTACATGGTAGTATTTTGAAGTATTTTCTGCCTCCTCTGCCATTGCAGATCTATCTGAAACATCACAAACTGGGTGGGGATCACTATCAGTACTCATGCCTCCTACAGACCATCTGATTGTAATCCCCATCTCTAGCAACTGATGTACAAACTGAAAGATGTGTGGTGCTATCATTGTTTCATAAATAAAAAGTAAAATAAATATAGTTTTATTAATAATTGGAGCCTGATGAATGTTTAGCTCTAAGTTTTGAAATCAATTAAACATAATGGGGGGAACCTTTTGAGTCATGACTAGTTTAGCCATCTCAGAAAAACCAAAAGAAAAAAGAGCAGTAGAAAGAGAAAGGGCGGCTGTTCAATTTTTGTTGTTGTTTCCCCCCCTGCTCTGCACTCTGGTCAGGAAAACAATGAATGAGTATGAAGTGTTCTTTCCCCCTCCTAAATTTCGTTATTCTTATATTAAAATTCATGAATGATTATTACCAATATTAATGGAATAAAAAGGGGAAACTGTCTTGCGCAGTGATTGTCTCTTGAAAGAAATCCTTTGGGACTGGACTATACTGGCAGATTGAAAAGGCTCAGTGGACTAGAAACCAAACTAGAGAAGCTGCCACAATTTATTATGACTGCCTGGTAAAGCACAATTACAATATTTAGAATAGCTTTTAATGGAAAGCATGAATCTTTTTCATACGCTCACTTTTGCACAGCAGATTAACAGCCGAACTTTGTTGATTGTGGTGAAATTGTTGAAGGCCCTGGCATTGTTGAAAAGACAATGACAAACAAAATGGACGATATGTTGTGACAGGTCCTTTGAACCACAACCTTAGAGCAAAAGGACATAAGCACTTCTGCGTCTCTTTAAAATGTTTGCAAATGTTAACTGAAGAATAACCTGAATTGGGTCTGGACCCAAAGGTCTGTGGCCACAGACACGATTGGGGACTTCCCATAGACATCTGTTTGACCACTGTGATGCAGGTCCTCTGCTCTGATCCTGTAGGGACCTTTCTATGTTCTCAAATTAAACCCTCCAAGGAGAACTTCCACATTGCCTTATGCAACCTCACTTGCAATACTTTTCAATGGAGAGGAGTTCAGATTTTCAGCTGCAAGCCCCCATGAAGTAATGAGGTGCTGAAAAACCTAGGCATGAGCATGCATTTGCAAACCAGCCCTCAGGGCTGAATTGAGTAGTCTGATAGGGCTGGTCTCTGATTGGGGTGAAGCTGCCTTCTGGTTGAAAAGGGAAACGGTCAGAAATCATTCCAGATGGAGAGTGGTTTAAGTTTCACGACTAGGTAGCAAATTTCCTTAATGTTCTCATACCTGCAAAGAACAATCACTTTATCCACTGCTATGAACATGAGGGGAATCTTATGAAGCAGTTGTGATATTCATGTGCGCAGCAAGTGCCAATCGGGTATTTTGTTGTGAAACCAAGCTTTCAGGCAAGGGAGATGCCAGGGATAAAACTTCAGTTGCTCTGCCACCAAGCTACAGCCCTTTATCACCATAAATTTGAGCTATGGTAGCCTTCTGCCTGGCACCCTTTAGAAAACCAAAGTATCAATAATCATTCTAGGAGAGATGATCAGGCATGAACTAGGCTAAATTAGGATTAAATTGGTTTAATTTCAGATATCAAGGCTGAGCTGGATTGTGAATCATTCTCTGAAAAGGGCAGCAAGAAAAAAACCAACAGATTTCTTTAAAAATTCTTTATTGCTGCAGCTGCAATATTAATCTATACATTTTTTTTTCTTTTTTAAAACGACAGAAAACTAACAAAGGTTAGATGTATTTAATCCAAGTCTGTGGCTTCTTGCAAAACAGTGATTCTGGACTATTACAATTTGTAATGTGATAAAGTATGATGTAAATTTAATGGCTTTTGAGACTCAAGCTATTAGGTAACATACATATCTGTTTTATTCATTTAAAAGCCTCAGTTGCTAGGTTGCTTGATATTGCTACAGTTTTTTGGTAACCGAAAGCCGAGTTTCCAGCTCTCCCAGATGGGAGTCAGAATTACAGCAAAAACAATGACTTTCTTCAAGGTTCCACATACCAGTCAGCAGAGTCAGTATTCCAAGAGATTGCCAACATATACAGAGACAAATACATACAAGCAGGGAAAGCCACATAGAGGGAAGGATGAAAGGCTGTCTCAGTGCTGTACATCAGTCCTGTATGTCAGCCTGCAGATAGTCTAACTGCAGCTGTAGCCGTGCAAGAAAAGCTTTGCTCGTTTGGAGGGGAGGGGGAGGCAGACGACTCTTTTTCCCCCTGCAGTCATCGGCGGGACCCAGAATGAAATTAAGTGGGGCAGAAAATATGGCAATCAGGGGAAAACATTCAATCTCTCTTCATTTAGCAGCACTATCCAAGCGTTTATATTAGGAGACTGCGTCATAAATACATGTTTCCTCGGCATGGTAAAATTACATCCACCATGAGTTGGTTGGGGTTTTTTTCCACTTTATTTTTTAACATCTAGCAAACCTTAGACGTGCTGCCCAGCGACCGCAATAAAACAAGCAGCGAGCACCTGTCTGGTCCACTTGACTGCTGTTTCATATAATGCAGCGATTGTGTCCCAAAGCAAGCCCCCCCCCACCGCCCCCAATTCTAGCCGCCAACTCAACTCAACTTACCTCAACTTGGACAAAAATAATGATTTTATTTTTTTAAAAAAAGTTGTGCCTTCTGGAGCTCCAGTCACCAAAGAAGAAATTCGAGAGTGGTCATTCAAATCCATAAAGGTGTCAATGTCCCTTTTGTACGGTAACCGTAAAGGCATCAGGTTCATGGGGTGTGGGGTTTCAACCACCAAAGCATAGCTATGCATCCATGTTTGGAGGACTCAGGAACTTCACAGTTTGTGGCTTTAATGCAAATAAGAAACACAGAAAGCAGCAAGTCAGACCATTGGTCTAGCTATCTCATTATAGCCTACTTTGACTGGCAGTGACTATCCTGGATTTCAGACAACCCTATCTTGACATGTCAGGGATTAAACTCAGGTATTTCTACAGGCAAAGAGATGCTCTATGACTGAGCAATGCCCTTTCCCCTAAGTTGGGACCAGACAGTTCCAGAAGCTTTGCTGCATTCAGATCAACAGGTTTCAATGAAAGAATTGAGCTTTAGTTTATTCTCTGCATAGATATTCAGATGTTGTTGCTGTGGATGTGAATGATGTTATGGAAAGTGATAAACTGCCACAAAATATGTTATGGCTTTGCTTAAGGAAGTTGAGGGGTTGATGCTTTTGCAGCTGGCAAAGCCAAGAGAATGGTGAAGTTGGGTGAGTGCAAATGGCCACATTGTTCATTATGGTTCCTTGCATCATCACCATCATCATTAGAATTTATATACCGCCCTATACCCGGAGGTCTCAGGGCAGTTCACAGAAAAGATCAACATAAAACTCTATCTATCTATCTATCTATCTATCTATCTATCTATCTATCTATCTCTATCTATCTATCTATCTATCTATCTATCTATCTATCTATCTCTATCTATCTATCTATCTATCTATCTATCATCTATCTATCTATCTATCTATCATCTATCTATCATCTTTCATTCTATCTTCTATCTTCTATCATCTATCATCTATCATCTATCATCTATCTATCTATCTATATCTATCTATCTATCTATCTATCTATCTATCTATCTATCTATCATCTATCTATCTATCTATCTATCTATCTATCTATCTATCTATCTATCTATCATCTATCTATATCTATCTATCATCATCTATAAAATCAAAATAAAAACAACCCAATAACACCCCCTAAAGAAAGAGCCACATTTTAAAAGGGCATAGGATGTTAATTATTATGATAATTGCATAAATATGAAATAGGGAAATAATCGCCTGCAAACCCAAGATGCAGATACAAACAAGGCTGACACTTAGAACCTATAACACAATCCTGAACACTTCAGCCCCAAGTCCTACCTAGATGGAATCTGGGACTTTCTGCATGCAGATGCTCTGCCACTGAGCTATGGCCCTTGCCCTAAATTTCCCACAATGCCCTGGAGTTATCCTATATTGGGGGCATTAAGAAGAAGAAGAAGAAGAAGAGTTTGGATTTGATATCCCGCCTTTCACTCCCTTTAAGGAGTCTCAAAGCGGCTAACATTCTCCTTTCCCTTCCTCCCCCACAACAAACACTCTGTGAGGTGAGTGGGGCTGAGAGACTTCAGAGAAGTGTGACTGGCCCAAGGTCACCCAGCAGCTGCAGGTGGAGGAGCGGAGACGCGAACCTGGTTCCCCAGATTACGAGACTACCGCTCTTTAACCACTACACCACACTGGGAATTTAAGGGGAATTTAAACAGTGGCTCCTGGCTTCAGGCCCTGCTTCCAGTTAAGCCTCCAATGATGGAGCTCATCAGAGGGCACTTAGTCCAGGGTCCCCTTAACCCTGGAGCCACACATCTTTTGCTATGCCCACAACCCCCCCCCCCAATAATGCTAGCTCCCAGGTTGAGCCAGCCAGTGAGGGAGTGGTCTGTTCTTCACACAGGTGCCAGTCCTTGGCCTCAAGGGGGCAGTTCTCTTTAACAGGAGGGACAGGAGGGACCAGATAGAGTCTGGGCTTGTGGTGAACCATATTTAGCCTAAAAGCTTCATTCCCTTCACGGGGAACTTTACTGGAGCCAAATGCTGGTCGTGTGTGGCTTCAGGGGCAAAAGTGAACAGGGCACTCCTCATGGTTCTTAGCTTGGTAGAGTAAACCAAACTGCAGCCATGCAAAAGCGGGAGGTTTCTACATAGCCATGCACCCCTCTCCACCAAGTTGCATTATAACAGGTGAAGGGCACTTTCCAGCCAGGCAAAAACAAGTAGGGAAGACCCAGAGCAGGACCATTGGGTGTGATCCAGGGAAAGTCCTGAGGGTGGGGTACAGAGGCCCAGAGTGGCACATTTGGCCCCTGGGCCTAAAGTAGGCTTGCCATACGTCCTGAATCTCCCAGAATTTGGCAGTCGGAAACAGTGTCTGGGCGTAAATTGTCCGGGAAAATCCACATGTATGGCAATCCATGTCGGAAGATGTTGGCAATTTTCCTTAAAACAAAGCTCAACAACTTTTGTGTCCTGATTTTCACTTTTTGAAATATGGCAACTCTAGCTAAAGTCTAGAGCAGACACAGGTACCAGCTTCTATCCCTTGAGGAAAAGATCAGGTAACAGGTGATGGATAGGAACTCGTCTTGAAACCTTAGAAACCCACTGCCAGTCAGAGTAGACAATACTGGCCTAAATGGAAAAGGTGGCTTCTTGTGCTGATTTGCCTGGGGGGGAGGAACTGCATTAGGAATATAGGAAGCTGTCTTAAGCAGGGTCAGGCCATCTACCTCAGTATTGTCTACTCCGACTGGCAGCAACTCTCCAGGGTTTCAGATAGGGGACATTCCGAGCCCTATGTGGGGATACCAGAGATTGAACATAGGACGTTCTGCATGCAAGGCAGATGTTCTCCCACTATATAATTAAATACTGCATGATTAAAAACAAACAATATTTGATTTTGTCCACTCCCTGGAAGGGTGTCCTTGGCCACAGAAGATGCATCAGATATCACAGTTACAGTGGTACTTTGTTTCTCAAACTTAATCCGTTCTGGAAGTCCGTTCCAAAACCAAAGCGTTCCAAAACCAAGGCGCCTTTTCCCATAGAAAGTAATGAAAAATGGATTAATCCGTTCCAGACTTTTAAAAACAACCCCTAAAACAGCAATTTAACATGAATTTTACTATCTAACAAGACCATGTATCCATAAAATGAAAGCAACAATCAATGTACTATACTATAAAATAAATAAGATGATAGATGATAAAAATTAATTTTTTTTTTCTTACCTGCACTGATGATAGTCATTGTTTGGATGGGGGGCTTTTATGCATCTCCCCAGTCACACAATCAATCAATCAATCAATCAATCAGTAGCTGAACTGGGTTCTACACAGTCACAAAAACAAATTAAACAAAAAAGCCTCAAAAACAAAAATGCAAAATAAATAGCAAAAACAAAGTGCCAAACTTAATCCATTCCATTTGGCTTCCAAAATGTTTGAAAACCAAGGCACAGCTTCTGATTGGTGCAGGTGGCCCAGACCCAGAAACAATAGCCGACAGCCGCGTCGGATGTTCGGCTTCCAAAAAATGTTCGAAAACCAGAACACTTACTTCCGGGTTTTCGGCCTTTGGGAACCAAGGCGTTTAAATACCAAGGCGTTTGAGAACCAAGGTACCACTGTATTTGATAAACTTTTTTTTAAAAAAGGATGTTTGTGGATCCTTTGAATACCTTATCAAGGTCCTATCCTTCCTGAGCTAATAATTCCTTATATAGAACCCTGATATCACTGCAATATCTTTTAATTATGTTCTTATACATACAGCCCATTTCCTGGAATTTCTGCTACGAGGCCTTTTGCCCCACTCCTGTCTGCATTGCGGCTCCAACTTGGTCCTCTTCCCAATTTTGAAAGCAAAACAAACCTTATAGTGGTGTTTTTAGCCATCCAAAAGCGAGAGAGAGAGAGAGAGAGAGAGAGAGAGAGAGAGAGAGAAGCAAACTTCTCAAAGGCTCATTCTTCTGACTCCGTTATCTATGCACAATATCACTATTGTCAAAAGGCTGGCATTTAAATCCAGACCTGAACTGGAAAGTCAGTTTTAAATACCTCAATCTGGCCAGTAAAAACAGAAATCTGGAGTGAAAATGTGACTCTTAAAAAAAACACACACACACACTAAAAAATAACCTTTGCTTAACTCATGTCTCTTGAACAGAATCCAGTTGGGAAATTATTTGGATGGCTGTGCCTAGCTACCAGACAGCAGCACTTTTCTTTTTTTGTAACCTTCTTTATATCTAAATTTATGTATAAGATTTCATGGATCTGATAGGGTTCACAAAAGCCTTTGCCTAGAATGAATGTGTTAGCCTTCAAGGTACCACAGGACTCTTTGCTGGGATTTATCCCTGCAAAGATACAGAGGATGCCAGAGGAAATAGTGGATCCAGCATGAATTTTATCTATTTTAGAAATTTTGAACTGTTAGAGCAGTGCCATAAAGTAGTTAAAGGTCTGTCGCTCTGTATTTTTATGGAAAATATTCCAGGTTCAGTCCTTGGTATCTCCAGGAGGCTTGAGGAAAAAACCTCTGTCTGAAACCCTAAAGTCCTACTACCAATGAGGGTAGATAATATTGACACTTGGCTTAACGTACAACATACGGCCACTATCCAGCTTCCCTGCCATTGCCTGCTTCCAAAGCAAGCTGTCAATTCTATGCCCTCCCCTTAGTAATTGGTGCTGTGGCATATTAAACTTCTCTGAGGTTTAACTTAGTATGTTTGTGACAGAGATCAGCTTTCTATGGGCAGTATCCAACAATCTCTGTCCACTGTCATTGGAATCCTTAGTTTTGGAGGTCCAAAGTCACAAGGTGGTTGGGTTTGTCTCAACTAGGGCCAGGGCCTTTTCAGTATTGGCCCCGACTTGGTGGAACGCTCTGTCACAAGAGACGAGGGCCCTGTGGGACTTGACATCTTTCTGCAGGGCCTGCAAGACAGAGCTGTTCTGCCTGGCCTTTGGTTTGGACTCAGTCTGACCCTTATGTTGCCCTCCCCTTATGGTTTTGACTTTTAAAATGAGGCTGCATTTTAAATTGCATTTTAACCTGTATTTCAATTTTTTTTCTTTTTATGTTTTTACTGAAATTTTATTGGTGTTAGCCACCCTGAGCCTGGCTCTGGCTGGGGAGGGCGGAGTATAAATTAAATTTATTATTATTATTACTTACTTCTTAGATATGAATAGAAAGTCAAGAATTCAAGAGGAAAACACACCAGATAACTCACCAAAGCAACACTAAGCTCTGAGAGTTTTTCTGATACACGACCACGGTGGTTTCTGAGTGGTGGTTTCCCATCTGTAGAATGCTCTCCCCAGAGAAACATGCTTGGTGCCATCACAAAGAGCACTGGTCTACAAGACCCCCTCCAACTCTACAAGCCGATGATGACAAGGGTCAACAGCTTTAAGCCCAGGCAAGCAAATGTACCCTGGGGGCCATCTCCTAGAGTAGAGCTTTTCAATCTGTGTCATGACATGTTAGTGTGTCAACTGCAGTGTGTAGATGTGTTGTGCAAACACTCTCCGTGTTCCTTCTAGGGCTGGAAAGGGGTTAGTTCAACTTCCCTTGTTTGCTAGTAAAATGATGTACAGTGGACGCTGTTGGGATACTGCCAGGGAGATATAGTCCATCATGGCCCCAAGCCGGCTGCCGGCGATCCATCGATCCCTGTAGTCACGCAGCTTCTAGCGACAGGAGTTTCCTGGAAATACCTTGCCACATTCCAGGGCTCGTGCACACCCTTTATCAGCAGATAATGCACAGCCAAAAGTTGCACAGCAGGAGAGCATATTTACAGACTTTATTTAGCGCTGATCAGAACAAAGAAAAACATGACCGTTTTGAGTCAGTGTCTCCGACCGACTGAGAAACAAAAGCAACAGCAAAACATAAACATCCTGTGAACAGGAAATACGCAGGCTGTGACACAAACATCCTGCTCCCTTTTAAGGTGGAACGGAAATATCCTAACATGGGTTGCAAACATGACCTGTGCGGAAGGCACGTTTGCAACCTGCAGCGCCGCATCTGCAAATGCGCGGGTTGCGATTCGGCGCTTCTGCACATGTGCAAAGCGCGATTTAGTGCTTCTGTGCATGCGCGAGCACCAAAATCCGGAAGTAACCTGTTCCGGTACTTCCGGGTTTTGGCACGTCCGTAACCCGCAAACGTGCAACCTGAAGCATCTGTAACCCGAGATATGACTGTATGTCTAAAAAGTGTGTCACCAAAGCCTTTTCCGTTCCTGGGGAGATGTTGTTGTGGGCTGGGAGCAAGCCCTCCCCACGCCTGCAGGGCGGGATCGCCGCTGCGCCATTGAATGGTCCTCAGCCGCATCACCCTTAGGTGTCCAATCTGAATGGTTTGGGGTGTGTGGCATGGGCTATTTAAACTGCCCGCAGCCAAAGGCTTGCCCTGTTTTTCTCCCTGTTTGGTCAGTTCTCCAACCTCCTGCCCTTAGGTTAGGCTCTTTTATTTCTTGACCTTGCTATGGACCTCGGTTGGTCGCCTTGTTTGTCCAAGGGGCCTAGAGAAAACTGACAAAGTTCTCCAGAGTATATAGCAAACATATCTGCCTTGATGCAAAAGAAAGAAAAGGGAAAGGATGGTAAGCATGTCTCTGCTATGGGGAATCACTTCTGTCCTTAAGAGGAGATAGCATCTCCTAATTTGAAAGACCTGCTAAGTAATGAAAGTCTTACCCTATTACTCAGTGTAATGTGTATACACCTGAAGATAAGACCTTAATGTCAGATCAGCTGATTCCTTAAAAAAACACTCCCTTAATTATTGCGGTGGTTTTCTGCTGCAACATACACTATCTCCCCCCCCCCAGCAATGCAATGAATAGAAGATTGATTAAACAGTGGACTCTCAATACTCAGCTCAATACTTGGGATGGGACCAAGATGATTTCCTCTGAACATCAGCGGGGAACATTTATATCCCACGAGGCTCAGAAGGCTGTAAAAATAATGGCAGAGGAGTCTGAAATCTGTTTATTTTACTGTGCATATGTTATCCCATTGCCAGTGATGATGATTCACATCATCTTTGTCATTAAGGTGTCAAGTCTTCCTTAGCCAACCCAAGTATTATGAAAGGAAGAAGGGAGCGAAATGGCCCTACTATTACTATTACTTCCTGGCACAACACAGGTGGCCATTACAACCTCCTTCCTTAAGTCAAATGAATGATCTCTCAGCTCAGCTGAGAATATCAGATTGTGGGTGTAGCAATCATGTGCAGAGAGCATCACCGGCATCATTTAATGCATGGTGGAGAGGCAATGCTTAACCTGTAAACAACTCTTGAACTTCCTTTCCGGGAGATTTTCCTTTTCTCCCTCTCTCCCTCTTTTCCTTCCTCTTCACTCATACCTTCCCCCACAGTTTCTTTTTAATTCATTAGATTGTATACCGCCTGGATGTTTGAACGTTTTATAAATCATGTTGATAAATGCCTTATTACAAAGAGTATGTTTCAGATTTATTTCAGCTGTTATTTGGTCAGAGGGGTTAATGGTTTGAGAGTGGAAGTCAACCTGCATTATTACTTTTAATTCTGCTGTTATGTGACATTATTTTATATTGCAGCTGCCTGTTATTTGGCTTTTTGGCACTGGGGGGATTTTTTGGGGGGAAATGACATCAATAAATCAGTTGAAAGGTGTATTCATTCCCCACATGGTGAAAGGAGCCCTTGCAAGGCATGTGATGGCTGATCTTCTAGCAGCACCCATTGGAAGGAACATTCCACAGCTGCATACATGTTCCACCTTAGCCTTAGAGGGAGCAGTTAAGAGTGTTGGACTAGAACAGTGTTTCCCAAACTTGTGTCACCAGCTGTTTTTGGACTACAACTCCCATCATCCCTGACCACTGGTCAGTTGTAGTCCAAAAACAGGTGGAGACCTAAGTTTGGGAAACATTGGACCGGGACCTAGGCTGGAGATAGGAACCTGGAATGGCAAAATTAAGTGGATTGTCCTTCTCAGATTAAGAAAACGGATCTGCACCTTTTTGACTCTTGGGGGAAGCCAGTGTGGTATAGTGCTTAGAATGTAAGACTGTGATCTAGAAGATCTGGGTTCAAAAGCCCACTCTGTCATGAAACTCACAGGGGGTGGCCTTGGGACAGTCATCATCTGTCAGCTGTACTTACCTCACACGGTTGGCGTGATGATAAATTAAGAAGAAGAAGAGTTTGGATTTGATATCCTGCTTTATCACTACCCGAAGGAGTCTCAAAGCGGCTAACATTCTCCTTTCCCTTCCTCCCCCACAACAAACACTCTGTGAGGTGAGTGGGGCTGAGAGACTTCACAGAAGTGTGACTAGCCCAAGGTCACCCAGCAGCTGCATGTGGAGGAGCGGAGACGCGAACCTGGTTCACCAGATTACGAGTCTACCGCTCTTAACCACTACACTACAATGGCTCTCGATGGGGGATGGACTGATGGAGACTGTGTAAGCTGCCTTGAGTTCCTCGAAGGAAAGGTGGATTAAAAATGGAGTAAATAAATCAGTGTGCCAAAGAGTAGGCACTGCACTTCAGATCAGAGCCGCTGTGTTTTCCCACCACTAGAAATGGAGAGAAATATCAATCAGGTTAATTAAAGAATGTTGTTTTGCACACATTCCAGCCAAAACACACACACAGAAATACGCCCTCCTTCTTATGCAGATAAGCAGCCAACAGTTCAGAGAGACCCGCATACCATTAATATTGATATTTACATGGATCCCCTTCAAAGCATTCTGGTTTTCATTTTCCAGATCTGATTGAACTTGAAGGCTTCAGTTGGTTGCGCAGATCAGATAAAGCAGATTACAAACATCCTCGAACGGTGATCAAAATATAGTGCGCCGAAAAAAATTGCAGCGGCAACCTCCAACATATAGAGAAGTCTTTTTCTTCCCTCTGGCACTTACTCGCTTTTCCTGTTCTCCAAATAAAGCGAGAAATTCTGGCCAGGGCAGCCACGTGAATTTCAGTCTGGAAGATCAAAAGAGACTGACAACGAATATTAAAATAGGTTGAAAGCCGGCTTGATTAAAGTGCCTTTCTAAACAACAAACAAACACACCAAAGCACTTTGCAGAGCCAAAATTAAAGCTCTCAAGATCACAGCGCTCACGTAATGAAGACCAACCTGCTCACCCTAGATGGAAACAAAAAATCTTGTGCTTTTTTTTTTTTAAGGACAGGGAGTTTAATTAAAAGAGAGCTGCATCACACTTCCCAAATTGTGTTGTGTGCGATATCTAAGGATAGGCACCTGCCTTAAACCAACTCTGAGCATTGGCGCACTGAGGTCAGTAATATATGCACGGCATACCCTCCAACATTTCTCCAATGAAAATAGGGATGCCCTATTCAACAACAACAACAACAACAATTTATAACCCACCCATCTGACTGGGTCGCCTCAGTCACTCTGGGTGGCTTCCAACATATATAAAAACATAATAAAACATTAAATATTAAAAAAACACGTCCCTATACAGGGCTGCCTTCAAATGGCTTGGGGGGTCAGATAACTCCATACCCTCCAACATTTCTCTGATGAAAAGTGGGACATTCCAGGATCAAATCAGAAACTGGGATGGCTTCTGTAAATCCGGGACTGTCTGAGGGAAAAAGGACACTTGAAGAGTGGCACTGGTGGGGGTGAACTGTTGGCCCATGAGCTGGGTTTGGCCTCCCCAACGATTTTGGCCCTCAAGTCCTTTAGCAGTCGCACTGTCTTCACTATTCAGATCAATCATCACAATGCTGACTGGCAGCTCTCCAGGAATTCATGCAGGAATCTTTCCATACCAGCTTGATGCAGTCTTCTGTTATTATTATTTATTATCATTGTTATTATTACTAAATACTGTATCAAGCTTGTATCTTGCGTGGCACAGTTGCAGGAACGTCTGGGAAAGATGTCAGAGATTCAGAACCTGGAGTTGAAACCTAGAAGGTCCCCTCACTCTGCTCGCATTTCCAAATTATTTCTATATGGGGTGGGGCACAGATGCACAGAGGAGGAGGAGGAGGAGTGTGAACCAGACTGAACACATGGAGATCTGGCAGCCTTCTCAGTTATCACAGCTGCTGGAGAAAAACAGTCTTATGTGTACAACCCAGTTCACACAATTCCATCTCCAAGGGGCCCTCGTCTGAATAAAAATGGCTTAGTCACTTTTTCTAGCAACCGAGTGCTTGAAGATGCATACACAGAGTTAAGCTCCCACAGAGAAAAACTTGCAAACCAAACCAAACTCTTTGTCAGCTATTGCTATCATGGAAGGGTTACTCAAGCATGTGAAGCTGATAGGAAGACAGGGCATCGGTGAATTTTGGAAATGTGAAGACATCCTTTGGAACACTGGCTGGATTTGGACTCAATGCTAAGCAATTATTATTATTATTATTATTATTATCATTATTATTATTTTGCATTGTGAAAATGAGTCTCGGCAAGCCTTAGGCTTTCAAAGTACTCTATCATCTATTCCTCCAGGTTTGATAGCTTTCACTTCCACAATGTGTACATAACTTAAAATCGCGTATAAAACTGTGTTTACAAGGAAAAATCCATATTAAAATGCTGGGAATTTTCATGAGGATTTAAAAATAAAGAAATCACAAATTGCTGCAGAAACGTGGAGAACTGAATTTAAGATTGGAAAAATGAGAGAACTGAAATTGACACAATCTTCAAACCCTCTTTGTGACTGACTTGTTGTTTACTTGGAATAGTAGTAGATAATTATTAAGAATTGGATGGTGTTGCACTCATTGGAAGGAGCAGTTTTGTAGCTTGGAGGTACTCCTGAATGCAGTATTGTCATTTATGGCCTTCATGGCTATTTCTGTGACTGTCTTTTGTTTTACCTGCTTTTAATACTGAATTTTAAATAGTTGCAACCCAACCTGGGACTGCAGGTGAAGGTTGGGTAATAAACATAATCAGCGTCATTGGCATTCATCAGTATTGGAAAAGAATGATGTTTCTACATTTCTGTTTGAAAGATGAAAATAATGGGATTGTCCAAGAAACCATGCCCCCTTTTCCTTTTTCCCAGTTTAACTGTGTTTGCTAAGAATCCCTAGTCCATCAACAGCAATTTTTCCAGGCACTATATGCATTTTACTAATTAACTTGTTTTTGTAACTGTTGAAAGCTGCCGTGTTTTAATCATTATGAAAACGCCCAGAGCAATGGGTGTATGTTTTATCTAATACTAATGGAACAATACATTTGCAAGAAATTAAATGTGAATTCCATACCTGTTTGTCCTGCTCAGGGAAATCCCTTTAAAGTTAACAGAGTTCAAGTGCAGAGGTGGTTATCAAATCAAACCAGTTCATTAGGTAAATAACACTTTTCAAAAATCCTTGTAGATTGTCCCCCTTTCCTGGTTTCAATACATTGCATATAATAGTAGCAATGCTTAGCATTTATTTACCAAGGTTTTATAAACTCAGCTGTTATTTTTTTTGTTACGGTTTCCAGCCTGTTTTAAGTTTTAAATTATAAGATTTGTATTCGTTTGAACAGTTTTTGGGAGAAAGCAGCCTACAAATGAAATAAATGAAGAAACGCCCCTTTAGAGTTTCGAAAGAATCCACTTATATTATCTCAGTACAGTGGTACCTCAGGTTAAGAACTTAATTCGTTCTGGAGGTCCGATCTTAAGCTGAAACTGTTCTTAACCTGAGGTACCACTTTAGCTAATGGGGCCTCCCGCTGCCGCTGCCACGTGATTTCTGTTCTCATCCTGAAGCAAAGTTCTTAACCCGAGGTACTATTTCTGGGTTAGCCGAGTCTGTAACCTGAAGCATCTGTAACCCAAGGTACCACTGTAATCTTCCCAACAAAGCCCCACATGGCAAGTGGAGGGTTTACTGTAGTGAAGCCCTGTAGGTAGCTCAGTCAGTAGAGAAGGAGACACTTAACCTCAGTGTTGTGGGTTCATGTCACATGCTGGGCAAAAGATTCCTGCATTGCAGAAGATTTGACTAAATCATGGGTACACAAACTAAGGCCTGGTGGGTCAGATCTGGCCCAATCGCCTTCTAAATCCAGCCCAAGGACAGTCCAGAAATAAACATGCTTTTACATGAGTAGAATGTGCCCTTTTATTTAAAATGCATCTCTGGGTTATTTGTGGGGCATAGGAATCCGTTCAGTTTTCTCTCTCCAAAATATAGTCCAGCCCCCCACAAGGTCTGAGGGACAGTGGACCAGACCCCTGCTGAAAAAGTTTGCTAACCCCTGGAATAGATGAACCTTGTGGTCATTTCCAACTCTACAATTCCATGAGTCTCATCTGGAAATATGGTTGGCAGGAATCTGTGAAGAGAACCTTGCGCCAGTTCTCAGGGGCCATACTTCCCAGAGGCATTTCTGAAAAGCAGCTAATGGAAAACTTCAAAGGTAGCCTTACACCTCTGAGTGCTTTTGAATGCTCTAGAAAGCTTTTAAACTTTTCTCCCTAAAAATGTAAAAACAAATCGAGAAAAATGGAAAACTATTGGCCACCTAACAAGGTTTAGTAAAGTAAGTGGCTTTTCCCTCCTGAAAATTTCCCATGCAATAATTTTTGGGAGGGTTTATTTTATTGAGGTCCACCCAGTACCTTCCCTGATACCTTTCAGGGTCAGGTAAAGATATACCTTTCCCCCCAGCCTTGTGATGGACAGGGCTGAATTTTTTTTCCTGCTCCTAGTATACTTCCACAAGTCCATGCGGCTTTGGGGTGTAGTTTTGCATGTACATATATATGAACTGTATAATGTTTATTTTTAAATATGAATTGTTAATGGTATAATGAATTTCTGTTTCTAGTTTGTAAGTAACACATGACTAATAGGCCAAATTTGTAGTGGTTGTTTTGTTCTCACCCATCCAACAAATGGTCAAAAATATTTTTGGGGGTACAATTCTAGTCTGTGGTTGGCCACTCCTGTCCTAAGGAAAGGATTTCAAACAGAGAGGCCTCCAAATATGGTTTGGTCAAGATGGGCCAACCTTTTGCCACTATTGTAGGTGAGATAACTGCTTTGCCAACTTGCTTGTGCCTGGTTGAAATGTCCCTTAGCAAAATGCCATTCCCTGCCCCTGTTCTTGGCAGGAAAAAAACACGGAAAGGGTTTAGTGGTTGATGACCCTTAGTAATTTAATTAATGAAAAGCATCACCTCTAGCACCTGGGCAAGGGAAACAACTCTGCCTCGTGTCCCACAGTAAATCTAATTATTAAGTAACAAGGAATTTGGCAAGGGTTTGATAGATCATTTCTTAGCATTGTTACCAAGGAGGGTGAAGAAAGAAGCAAATAAGTCCATGAAAACCAATCTGTCACAGGCCAGAATGAATTGTTGCGCAAAGTACTTTTCAAAACAGCTTCTCAGCTCGTTAAGTACCAAGACCTAAAAAGGCTGACATGTGGTGGTACATTTCAACCTAGAATGTGTCAATGTGTCCAAATCAAGGACACGTTGGTTATATACATAGAAGGAAAGAGACCGTTAAGATTGCAGTTTTGTGTCTGCTTACCAGGTTGTACGTTTCTATGAACTCGGCGAGGATTCCTTTTGAGGAGACATGTTCAGGATTGCGCTGAAAATGTTACGTCTATATATTGGGCAAGATCAAGTCATGGTCTGATCAAATGCTTTGAAATGACGGGGAAACAGAGAAAGCAAGAACTGTCATTTGTCTGCTTCCATTTGTCTGAATGGAGAATGGGCCATAGAACACACCAAAGGCTTTTCTTAGTAATGGTGTTGACCTTTAAAGCCCTAAACGGCCTCGGGCCTGTATACCTGAAGGAGCATCTCCACCCCCATCGTTCAGCCCAGATACTGAGATCCACCACCGAGGGCCTTCTGGCAGTTCCCTCATTGCAAGAAGTGAGGTTACAGGGAACTAGATAAAGGGCCTTCTCAGTAGTGGCGCCCACCCTGTGGAACACCATCCCTTCAAATGTGAAGAAAATAAGCAGCTATCCTATCTTTAAAAGACATCTGAAGGCAGCCCTGTTCAGGGAAGTTTTTAATATTTAACGCTGTACTGTTTTAACACTTGATTGGGAGCTGCCCAAAGTGGCTGGGAAACTCAGCCAGATGGGCGGAGTATAAATAATAAATTATTATTATTATTATTATTATGGTATGCGAGATGCCTTTTGGTGAGGTTTGTCTGCTGCTGATCGTTTCATTGAGGGATTCCTGGTAAACATTCAAAGCATGTTCAAAGATAGCCAGGGTGGCTATCTAAAGAACTTTTAACTGAGTTAAGATTAAAAAAGGATGTGTACAAAAAATGGAAAAGGGGGGAAACCACCAAAGAGGAATTCAAACAAATAGCCAGCACGTGTAGACACAAAGTCAGAAAAGCTAAAGCACAGAATGAACTCAGGCTTGCTAGAGAGGTTAAAAGCAACAAAAAAGGTTTTTATGGGTATGTTCGTAGCAAAAGGAAGAACAAAGAAACAGTGGGGTCACTCAGAGGAGAAGATGGTGAAATGCAAACAGGGGACACAGAAAGGGCTGAACTCCTCAATGCCTTCTTTGCCTCAGTCTTCTCTGATAAAGAAAACAATGCCCGACCTGAAGAATTTGGAGCAAATGATTCAGCAAAGGAAACACAGCCCAGAATAACTAAGGAGATAGTACAAGAATACTTGGCTAGTTTAGATGTATTCAAGTCTCCAGGGCCAGATGAACTGCATCCAAGAGTATTAAAAGAACTGGCAAATGTGATCTCAGAACCACTGGCAGTCATCTTTGAGAATTCCTGGAGAACAAGCGAAGTCCCGGCAGACTGGAGGAGGGCAAATGTTGTCCCTATTTTCAAAAAGGGGAAAAGAGGGGACCCAAATAATTACCGCCCAGTCAGTCTGACATCAATACCAGGGAAGATTCTGGAGCAGATCATTAAGCAAACAGTCTGTGAGCACCTAGAAAGGAATGCTGTGATCACCAATGGTCAGCATGGATTTCTGAAAAATAAGTCATGTCAGACTAACCTGATCTCGTTTTTTGACAGAATTACAAGCCTGGTAGATGAAGGGAACGCAGTGGATGTAGCCTACCTTGATTTCAGCAAGGCATTTGACAAGGTGCCCCATGATATTCTTGTAAAAAAGCTGGTAAAATGTGGTCTTGACTATGCTACCACTCAGTGGATTTGTAACTGGCTGACTGACTGAACCCAAAGGGTGCTCATCAATGGTTCCTCTTCATCCTGGAGAAGAGTGACTAGTGGGGTGCCACAGGGTTCTGTCTTGGGCCCAGTCTTATTCAACATCTTTATCAACGACTTGGATGATGGACTCAAGGGCATCCTGATCAAATTTGCAGATGACACCAAACTGGGAGGGGTGGCTAACACCCCAGAGGACAGGATCACATTTCAAAATGACCTTGACAGATTAGAGAACTGGGCCAAAACAAACAAGATGAATTTTAACAGGGAGAAATGTAAAGTATTGCACTTGGGCAAAAAAAATAATGAGAGGCACAAATACAAGATGGATGACACCTGGCTTGAGAGCAGTACATGTGAAAAGGATCTAGGAGTCTTGGTTGACCACAAACTTGACATGAGCCAACAGTGTGACGTGGCAGCTAAAAAAGCCAATGCAATTCTGAGCTGCATCAATAGGAGTATAGCATCTAGATCAAGGGAAGTAATAGTGCCACTGTATTCTGCTCTGGTCAGACCACACCTGGAGTACTGTGTCCAGTTCTGGGCACCACAATTCAAGAAGGACACTGACAAACTGGAACGTGTCCAGAGGAGGGCAACCAAAATGGTCAAAGGCCTGGAAACGATGCCTTATGAGGAACGGCTAAGGGAGCTGGGCATGTTTAGCCTGGAGAAGAGGAGGTTAAGGGGTGATATGATAGCCATGTTCAAATATATAAAAGGATGTCACATGGAGGAGGGAGAAAGGTTGTTTTCTGCTGCTCCGGAGAAGCGGACACGGAGCAATGGATCCAAACTACAAGAAAGAAGATTCCACCTAAACATTAGGAAGAACTTCCTGACAGTAAGAGCTGTTCGACAGTGGAATTTGCTGCCAAGGAGTGTGGTGGAGTCTCCTACTTTGGAGGTCTTTAAGCAGAGGCTTGACAACCATATGTCAGGAGTGCTCTGATGGTGTTTCCTGCTTGGCAGGGGGTTGGACTCGATGGCCCTTGTGGTCTCTTCCAACTCTATGATTCTATGATTCATTAGTTTCTTGGTCAAATCTTAAGGCAGCCATCCGTGGGGATAATTTGGCTTGTTTCGACCCAGCCATGACCTGTTGCACTACACCTGATGTCATATATATAATATCAAATGCAGGGAAGGTGGAGCTGCTGCTTGGCTGAAAAGGGTGTTTGCAGACACTGATGATCAGCTGATCGGAGGTGCCTGCATTGCCCTTTTTTGGGTAATAATGTTTTATTCTTTTTTCCATATAGAAAGTCTCATTTGTTATTCAACAATTATATTCCAATTGAACAGAATTAGTGGCTTCTTGCTTACCCATCATCAGTGTTTATAACTCAAACTACATAAGGTTCTGTCTTATCTAATTTCACCCTCTCTAACATGTTTCTCAATATATTCTGCTTACACTTCAAACCCACAAATATGTGGTCTTCACATATGGGAAACAACATTCTATATAGACCAGAAATGGTTTCCAGTCTTCTTTAAAAGATTGTAAATTTGCATCTTTTAACAGTGTCATCAATTTTGCCACCTCTGCATACAGTGGTACCTCGCAAGACGAATGCCTCGCAAGACGAAAAACGTGCAAGGCAAAAGAGTTTTCCGTTTTTTGAGTCGCTCCGCAAGACGAATTTCCCTATGGGCTTGCTTCGCAAGACGAAACGTCCTGCGAGTTCTTGCGAGTTTGTTTCCTTTTTCTTAAAGCCGCTAAGCCGTTAATAGCCGCTAAGCCGCTAAGCCGTTAATAGCCGCTAAGCCGCTAAGCCACTAAACCGCTAATAGCCGTGCTTCGCAAGACGAAAAAACCGCAAGACGAAGAGACTCGCGGGATGGATTAATTTCGTCTTGTGAGGCACCACTGTATTCCAATATTTTCATCAACCATTCCTCCTTTGAGGGTGTTCTTTCTTCCTTCCATTTCTGACCATAGAAAATCCTTGCCGCCGTAGTCATAAATACATAAATACCGTTGAGGCTTTCTTTGGGATTCCGCTGCCTAGTATCCTCAGCAGGAAGGATTCTGGGCCCTTGAGGAAAAAAATCACTATTTTATTTTTTTCTTAATTTCATTACATATCATGTCCCAAAAGGCCTTTGCCTTCCTGCAAATCCAGGTGGTGCTTGCAAAGCCCTATGATCTGTGTTTTGCAAGGGCCAGTGATCAGCTGACCATCGGGCTTGCAAAGTGTCATGAGTAAAGGAAGAGCTGCAGCTATATGACAGAGTATGTGCTCTTCAGGGAGGTTGTGTCAGGTTTAGTCCAGGTAGGTCTGAGAAAGATTTCAGGCTGAAATCCTGCCTGAAATTGTGTCCAGTTAGTTTCGATGACACTGAGCTAGATGACCTGATGGCCTGACTCAATAGGAAACAGCTTCCCGTTTTCCCAGACATTGTGGAAACCACTAGAATATGCTATTTGATATTTGGCATAAAGAGTGCTTAATATTTGGCAGAGCTGGGTAGTTGACATGTAATGATAATTAGTATTTGACAGTTGACAGCTTACGAGATTTCATATTTGAAGTCTGCCAACATCAAAACTCTCAAAGGGATGCCAACAAGCTGAATGCATTTGATGTTTTCTTGAGGTAAAATTTCACTTCCAAAATGCAGATTTGGGATTTGAACTTAAAATTCCTCATTCGGAACTGAACTGTGAAACCAGAAAATTTCGTTAATGAGGAACATTTGTGAAATGTTGCCTTAAAAAATAAATGAAAAATAACCAGATTTAGCCTACAGCTGTGGCATTATAAATCACCCAAGGAAAACAGCCTGGCTCAGAGCCACAATATTAGGGATAAAGATGTTAGATCAAAAAGGTATTAGGAAAATGCAATGCACAGAATTCAAGACAAATGCTGCGCCTGAAGATTGTATTACAGTCAGGAGGGATTTAACTCCCTGCCCACCCACCAAATATCCTATGTGTGTTCCAAAATGAATATTTGCATACAGGCAAACAGGTTCCATACAAAGGCCTAATTTAAGTTACATTCACTCTTCTGTATGAAAAACGTTAGGATAAAATGTGCAAGCTTAATGTCATCAGAGGGCAATGACCTTCTTGCTAATATGACTATAAGAGTGTCCTGCTGCTGAATTATGCATTACAATATTTATGTGCCAATTTAAATATTATTTAATATTTAACTTTGCTGCAAGACAGCCTTACTATTAAGGTCCCTTGATGGTTACTGCTGCTGCAGCTTGCTGGGCACAGCTAGGCTTTTCTAAAGTCCCATTAAATGCAACTTGCCTTTAGTCTGAGGCCACATAGAGTGCCTCTGCTGCTTTGAAAGAGACATGCAGAAAAGGGAATTACAGTTTGCTGGGAATTGCAAGTGGGCAGAAAACTGTTGCACTCAGGCCCTGCTGTGAGAACAGGACTAGATTGGACTTTGCAGGGCTCTTTGTATTTTATTAAGAGTATATTGTATATGATAATTGGTAACCAATGAGATGCCTAGTTTAGTAGAATCAATAGGACCCCTGTCCTTCTGCCATTGTATTTTGGGGGGGGGACATATCAACCCAGGTGACCAAGGCAGTCCCAGTCACAGAAATAGGCCTAAAGACAGACTGAAATTATTCCAGATCAATGTTTCCCAAACTTGGATCTTTCCAGCTGTTTTGGACTACAGTCCCCATGATCCCTGGCCACTAGTCCTGCTAGCTAGGAATGATGGGAGTTGCGGTCCAAAAACAGCTGGAGACCCAAGTTTGGGAACCATTGGTCTAGATCAAGATCAGGAGACATGTGGCTCTCTAGGTATTGTTGGACCACAATGCGAAACATCTCTGATCATTGATTATTCTGGTTGGAACGGATGGGAGTTGGAATTCAACAACTTATGGAAAACCATAGGTTCCCCATCTCTGGTCTAGATAATCTATTCAACACAGGAATGTCTGGAATTGGGTGTGATCCTCACCATCACCACCATGTCCCCAAGGGAAGATTTACATCTGGTCATGATGGTTAAACAAATTAGCAGTAGGGATGGAAGGATGTGTCCATTTCTGTTCTCTAATTTTCCTCATATTTCCAATCTTAAATTCAGTTCCCCACATTTTTGCAGCAGTCTGCAATTTTTTGGTTAAAAAAATCTCAAAGAAATTATGCAGCATTTTAGTGTGCATCTGTCCTAATAAATTCATTTCTGTCTACAGCTTAACTAATGTATACATCTCTGCAAGCAACTTCCCCTAACATAATCCATATTTTTATGCCATTTTGATAAATGTATTCATTTTTCTACACATCCCCTCTCCCAAATACATGCATTTTTGTAAACATTGGTTGGTTGGAGAACTGCGCTGTAAAGTTTCAATTAGTGTGAATTTCAAAGAATGGCTCTGTTTCGGTTCTCATGTGTAAACAGTAAGACATTCTGCTTTAAACACAAACTGAATTGAATCCCTCCCAAAATCCAGTACAGTGGTACCTCAGGTTAAGTACTTAATTCGTTCCGGAGGTCCATACTTAACCTGAAACAGTTCTTAACCTGAAGCACCACTTTAGCTAATGGGGCCTCCTGCTGCTCCCGCGCCGCCGGAGCACGATTTCTGTTCTCATCCTGAAGCAAAGTTCTTAACCTGAAGCACTATTTCTGGGTTAGCGAAGTCTGTAACCTGAAGCGTATGTAACCTGAAGCGTATGTAACCTGAGGTACCACTGTAGGTTCTTCTTCACGTCCTTCAGTGTTGCTGAGATGACATATTCCATTACAGAGGCCTTGGCCGCTTCTTTAACAATACCAGCCACTCACTTTCAGCTGGGTCTTAGTAGCCAAAGTGGCAACGACTGAGTGTGCAAGTTGCAGGCTGGCTCTCTCCATGCAACATGTCAGCATCCTCAACCTGCAAAAAGTGAAACTGGTCCAAGCAAGTGCAATCAAACAATAGCAGAAGAACATCCTGCTTCTCTGCCGTGCTTAACCTGGAGCTCCAAGTCAGATTTTATCTGCAAACTGCTGAGCAAACATGTCACATCAGGTTACAGAGGATTCTTAATAATATTTCACAAGTGGAGGGACCTCTGGCCACATGTCACAGTGCTCCTTTTTAAGACTCTAGCTCAGGGGTGGGGAAACTTTTTCTGCATGAGGGCCACATTCTCTCCTGGGCAACATTCCAGGGGCCACATGCCAGTGGTGGATAGGGGAAAGGTAGACATAGCACTTATAGGTATAGGCAGTGCTCTTTTTTTCTAGAAAAAGAGGCGCAGGAACTCACATTTTTTTAGGGAGCGACAAAATTGTTGGGGGCAAGCAACCATCCACAGCAAAATAACCAATGCCTTATGATGGACTTTGCGGAGCTAGCTGTGACCAGAGGGAGGAGGATTACCAGGAGGAATGGAGGAAATTTAAAGACTATTTAGTTAAATATGTTAAGTTAACTTAATTGGAATAGCTTGCAAATATCAGATAGGCTTAGGATTTAAATATGTAATGTGATGAATCAATATGTTTAATGCCAAATTTTAAATAAAGAAAGAAAGATGTTAAGTGATTAAGTTAATTTTATAAGAATTTTGGTTTTGGAAAACTGTTAACATGATATACTGTATTTTTTGCTCTATAAGACTCACTTTTTCCCTCCTAAAAAGGGGAATTGTGTGTGCGTCTTATGGAGTGAATGCAGGCTGTGCAGCTATCCCAGAAGCCAGAACAGCAAGAGGGATCGCTTCTTTCACTGCGCAGCGATCCCTCTTGCTGTTCTGGCTTCTGAGATTCAGAATATTTTTTTTCTTGTTTTCCTCCTCCAAAAACTAGGTGCGTCTTGTGTTCTGATGCGTCTTATAGAGCGAAAAATACGGTGCATGGAAATTCAGCCAGGGGGATACGAGGAAGTCACTTAACAATGGTATTAAGATTGGTTCAAATAAGGTTGGGATTTTTGTTTGCTTGTTTGTCTAAAAAACTTTTTGGAAAATTAATAAAAAAGGGGGGAAAACAAATAACCGATGCCTTACATTGTACTGCCTCCGACACACAACCATGAGTGCCGTGTTACCCACCAGCGCTCTCAAAGAAGGAACGCAACCCTAAAGATGTGCTGGAGCACAGAAGGCCCTCTATTCCCCGCACAGAGGTACGTTTCCCAGAGTTCCTTGTGAAGAGGGACTAACTGTTAAACCACTCTGAGAATTGTAGCTCTGGGAGGGGAATAGGGCTCTCAGAATCCCTTGCATACGACCGCAGTGCTCGGACACAGTCAGTGTTGAAACACGCCGGGGGAGTACACGCAGCCCCCGGAATGAGACAGACCTCTCCGGGCGTCTTCCTGATGAAGCACAGCCCGGGACGTCCATAAATCTTCAGTCCCTGCACGCACCAGCGACACATATCAGAAGACTATGTGCACGCTCACTCAGCAGAGTATAGCAGAAACAAAGTGGAGCTTTGGTGTGTGCATTCTAAGTATTTATTAAGCAATATATACAGGACAAAGCAATCGTGGCGACTCTCTCCTTTCTTCACCAAGAGAGAGAGCGTAAAAAAAAGTACAAAAGAACAGTACAGCGGAAGAGAGATAAGCCTGACTTCCGTTCCACATTTTCCAAGCCTAGAAAGTAATATGTGATGTAACAATCACACATCCAGCAACGGAGGAGTGAAATGCTAACAATCAGTTCATGTATCCACAGCAGCGATGGAGAAATGACTGCTGGGAGGAGAGCAGAGAGGAGAAACACCACGGTGAATCTGTAACAGCAAAACTGGATGCCTTCATCTGCCCCAGAGGCCACAGAACATGTCTCTCCCATATTGGTCTCCACAGCCACACCAGATGCTGTAAGTCTCCAACAGTTTGACTTCACCCCCGATGGCGCACTCTTCCATTGTCTCTTGAGACAGACGGATGCCAGCAACAACGTAACAGGTCCCAGCACACTTAACAAACAATGGCTGAATCGCCACACTGAAAGTTTGATTCCTTGCAAGTGCAGAAAGAACATTATGTGGCACCTGTGCTTGGTTTATGTCCCATTAGGTGGGATGGACTGGGCAGGAATCGAAACAACTTGAGCAGTAGGTCTGTCCAGTAAGGCTCCAGTCATCGTGTGCTTCCATTTGCTGCATTTGGAGCCTTGTCCGCTGGAGATTTCTGCTTGATTTGATTCCCTACCTGGTGGACTACCGCAGGGAGTTGGAAAAGCATCCATCTGATTGTTTCCTTCAGTCCTCAGATTTTCTCTCAAAGCCTTATTTCATTGCTATAACAACCAGTCACTCTGTTTATGTTGTAATTGCAATCACCTTAACCTTTGAGTATCCCCCTTTCCCCGAAGTGACCCTTTTATTTTCAGAATTAATTAGCTCACCAAGACTGCACAAACATAACATGCAAAGCAATTGTTCGTATTTTGTCAGAACTGGAAAAAAACAATTATATTTGGTAGCTTTTAATTAAATATTAAAGGAAAAGCCTCTCCTTTATCTTAAAAAAAATTTAATTAGCTATTATGCAAGTGCCAGAAGGTACATTATATCATTTTTGGAAACAAACTGCAGATTGTGGTTGTGGGTGCTCGAATGAGTTTGTAGAACTGGAGTTATGGGCAGCATTTAATGACGATGGTGTCATTCTTGCTTGTGGTTTCAGTCTTGATGAGTTATCTGGATATGTTTTCTGAAGAAGTCTTTTCTTCTCCACCTCCTCCTCATTAGTAATATTATCATCAATGTAAGACCACCATTTTTCCCACAGTGGCCATTCAGATGCTCACTGGTAGCAAAAGGTCCCAGGTACAATCCTCAGCATCTCCTCTTAGTGCTGGAAAAGGCTCCTGTCTGAAACCCTACAGAACCATTGTCAGTCAACACTGAACTTGATGGTCTGACTAGGTATAAGGCAGCTTTCTGCATTCTGATGCTCCCTCTTGAGCTCTGAAAGATTCCTACACGAAATCCTAGAGAGTCACTGCCTATCAGAGTAGACAATATTGTGCTAGATGGATCACATACACCTCAACGGGACATCCCATTTTGGGGAGCCATGCTCTTCGGGGGTGCTGCAATCTCTTTATTCTTTGCAAGTACAGAATTGTGGCATTTGGGGGGTGCCACAATTTTGCGAGGGGTCACGTGACTTATGGGTGAGTGCGTCCCAGAAGACGTGCATCCCAGTTTTCCATGGCGACCTGTTGGAAGCAATGGGATCAATGTTCCAACTTGTTATGAGGCAGCATCATATGTTTCTATGTTTCTGAATACTCCACAAGCACGTAATTGCTTTCTATTCTACACTGTAATAATTGCACACAGCATTACAGCATCGTTTCTCTTCCACTACGGTTCAACGTCTGCCAAACAACGACATTATTCATCTCATTGTCCACTGTGGCAAAATCACGTAACTTAGGGAAGTTGTGTTATCCTTACGTTATTTCGTGATGGTGATTTTATTTATCTGTATCTCACCATTTTCCCCAAAACAAAAACAAAATTAAAACAAATACAGAGAAAACACACATAGCTAAAGTAATATAATAGGTTACTGTTAAAAAGCAATCAAAATTTTCCATCTCATTTGTTTCAGCACAAAGGACACATGGTGCAAAACCGGGGGTGGTAGGGCAGGCATGTAACCCATTACATATCACTTGTGAACTGAAAGAAGTTGCTACAGTGAATGCCAATCACATTTGCTGGTTGCCTGTGTCTGGGATGGTGTACTCTGCCTACCTGCCTGCACACTGTCTGGCCAGAGCGGTGTTAGGATTCCTGCTCCGTGTTTGCAGGCATGAGATTGTTGTCTATCACATGACGGTGTATGTTTTCATTCCACAGTGTGGGAAGTGACGGAGACAGGATGTTTATGTTACTGTGTTCCATAAAGTGGGACTATTGTCCTTCTTTCTTTCTTTCTTTCTTTCTTTCTTTCTTTCTTTCTTTCTTTCTTTCTTTCTTTCTTTCTTTTTTGCTGTCTGATGAGAAAGAGGAAGGAGCTATGTCAGAATGCTCCGAGTGTATTATATGTAAATAAACGTAGATTAGCCAAAATGCTGTGCTACTGAGTTCTGTTTCACAAACTGCAAATACTCTGCTTATCCCTAAGTGTGGTGATGCTTCTTGGTATCAGTCGCTGTGATGTTCAGGCTGAAGAAAGCTTATGAAGTTCCCGAACGATTGACCAGGAGCGAGAGAACATGCCAGTCAGGCATGTGTCTCAACCAGGGCCCTACACAAGAGTAGGACGATCCTAACAAGCGGTACATGCTCTGGTTATCTCCCGCTTGCACTATTGCAATGCTCTTTATGTGGGGCTACCTTAGAAGGGTAACTTGGAAACTAGAACTAAGCCAAAATGCGGCAACTAGACTAGGTGACTGGGAGTGGTCGCTGAGACCATATAACACCAGTCCTAAAGGATCTTCACTGTTTCCAAGCACAATTCAAAGTGTTGGTGCTGACCTTTAAAGCCCTAAATGGCCTTGGCCCAGTATACCTGAAAGTCTCACTCCACTTCCACCATTCAGCCTGGACACTGAGGTCCACCTCTGAGTGTCTTCTGGTGGTTTCCTCACTGCAAGAAGTGAAGTTACAGGGAACCAGGCAGAGCGCCTTTTCGGCAGTGGTGCCCTCCCTGTGGAATGCTCTCCCATCAGATGTCAAGGAGATAAAGAACTATACAACTTTTAGAAGACATCTGAAGGCAGCCCTGTATCAGGAAGTTTTTAGACATTTTATTATTTTTTATATATTGCTGGAAGCCACCCAGAGTGGCTGGGGAAACCCAACCAGATGCTGGGGTATTATTATTATTATTATTATTATTATTATTATTAGATTTGGTTTTTAAGAGTTCTTCCTCTTACCTTAAAAAACATTTTTGACCAAAAAGAAACAAGAAAAGCTTTCTGCACAGATTTCCTTAAAAGCAGAAAGTCTTCACTTTTTAAAAAGTTACATTATATGTAATACACAGCCTCCCTGCCTTCCTGGACATTGTGGAGAAAACAACCAGTTAAAACACATTCAGCAAAGAGTAAGGTCTAAGCGTTGCTCCATGCAGGTTATGCCAATTCTCTCCATTTGCCTTCTTTGAAAGTGGTTTGCAAAACCATCTGTATTAGCTGCACTGATTTGCGCCAATGCCATTGCTCTGTGCATGCGCACCATACATTTAAAACACATTTAAAGCACTGCCCCTCGCCCTAAGAATCTTGGGAGTTGTTTACGCCTCCACAGAGCTCCAATTCCAAACATCCTCAAACCACTACAGTTCCCAGAAGTCTTTGGGAACAAGTGGGAACTTGCTTTAAATGCGTGGTGTGTACGCAGCCTTTGAAAGAATCGCAGCAGCAGCATGCAGTGACTGATACGTGAATTGAAAGATTGCTGTCTAGCGCACAACAGCAACCAGGGAGCATGCTGGGCTGACGTGCCATCTTGCCCTTGTGTTCCCTTACAGGAGTCTCAACAGGCAATTATCTGAGATGATAGTAAATGATAAACGCTTTTATTTATTATTCACTAATCTCCAGGGTTTCAACAGCGCTCAGGAAGGGAATAAAAGACTGCCTTTGAAAAGGCTCCCTCTACGACAGCCAAAACAGGTACTCTCTCTCCCTCTCTCTCTCCCCATCTCTCTCTCTGCACAGCGCCTGCGGTGTTCTGGGTTGCGTTGCCAGACACATAAGCTCCCGTCCAGATACAGTCTAGGGATGGGGGATAAATTCAATTCGGTGTACATTTGAAGGCTAACTAAGCTGTCAGATTTGCACTTCCCAAAACAATACACAAAACCAAAACACAGCCATGTTTCCAAATTCCAAATGTTGCAACGCACTTCTCTCACTAAGTGATGTGTGCAAATATGCATATACTAGAGAACGGGGAGCATAAAGATACATAGATCTGTAAAAAAACAACATACGAAAATGTATTTTATATTAGAGGAAAATTGTTTTATGTGCCACACATGTTAGGCAAAAATTCAGTGCAAAAAAAATTAGGATAATTTTGTGCTAAAATGCTGACGATTTTTTACAAAGACCATATACAATGGTACCTCGGGTTACAGATGCTTCAGGTTACAGACTCCGCTAACCCAGAAATAGTACCTCGGGTTAAGAACTTTGCTTCAGGATGAGAACAGAAATCGTGTGGTGGTGGCACAGCAGTATCAGGAGGCCCCATTAGCTAAAGTGGTGCTTCAGGTTAAGAACAGTTTCAGGTTAAGAACGGACCTCCGGAACGAATTAAGTTCTTAACCCAAGGTACCACTGTATATGTGTGTGTGTGTGTGTGTGTGTGTGTGTGTATCTGTATATATATGTATGTATCTATCTATTATCTATCTATCTCTATCTCTATTTATCTATCTATCTCTGACTTGGAAATATGGAGAACTGAATTTAAGAAACAAGCAGCAGAGAGAAACCAAAACTGACAAATTCAACCATCTCAAAGTTTCTATTAGCCTGAATGGAGACGCTGGCAAATCTACAACTAAGTGGATGGGAATTTTCCCATGCCATCACATACTGTGCGCCTGACTCCCAGTAGCGTGATCCAGTAGTTAGATGTATGCTCACAATGCTGATTTCTTTTTTAATTTCCTACTCATCTGCCATTTAGGAGGGGAAATGTGAGGGAGGATAGAGTCCCCCATGTGCTCCCTGCCTTCCAGGCAGCTTATAGAACCGTAGAATTGAAGAGCTGGAAGGAGCCCTAAGGACCACCTATTCCAAGCCCTGCAGTGCAGGATCACAGCTAAGAGATGTGGGTATGTTCTCAAGGCAATGCCCTGGTTCATCATACATCATACACCCCACCCTAAAGTGTTACTGGAAGCACATCAAGAAGCTAACTTATGGACCGGCTGCTCCACATCATCATTGTTATGAGAGATGCGTTGGCAAGTGTGGTTGACAGGGCTGGCTTCTGGTTTTGCTCTTAATTTCCTCCATGTTAACCCACCATACTCTTTCTTTTCTTTTGTCTGATATTTAAGTCTTACGTTGCATTCAAGTTCTTTGGTTTTTTATAAATCACTTTCTGATTAACAGTGCTGTATACGCACGATCTCATTCTGATGGGATGTAATGAATCTACCAGCTCCATTGCCTTGTGTGCTTATGGGGAGCTTGAGTTTCTCACTGGTTTAGCTCAAGAGGAGGAATAGTAGAGAATTCACAAGATCGGAAAAGCTTTCTTTCAGCATCCATATCTTTGGCAAGCTTCTCCAATCCCAAAGTTCCTGCAAAGATCTCACACTGTTTATATTATGATAATAAGTTATTAACTGGAGACCTGCCTCTAAAGATTTTCACTGGCTTAGTCAAATAAATATGAGAAATTCAGCTTCCTCCTTCCCCAGCACTTCTTCGACTTCCAGCTTCCAGTCCCCTATCTTGAAAACTCCCTTATAAAAACAGCAATATTGGTGAGATCATTCTCTCGAGCAGTTAGAATATATGTAAACATTCCATGGTATCTCAGAAGCCTACCTATGCCAATGCTCAAGATAGCTAGCCTTCTGAACCCATTCTTGAGAATTCTAGATTTTGGGGGTATATTATTCTATGTAATTTGGGACCTAATGGATGCTGAACAGAGACTAGTACCTTCTGATGGGAGGCATCAGAACTCTAAGCCAAACAGGATTTGAGAAGATCCTTCAAGAGCCAAGGGCAGTGGCTTAATATTTTGCAGAATGCCTGTTATCTAGGGTGTCCACTTATACAATGCAATAAAGGGGATAAGAGGACACCAATCTGCATAAAAACATGCACATGGTAACATGTAAGCTAAGAAATAATTTATATAACAAATAAAAACATCATAGTGGAGAAGAATGTTGCCAGGTGAGAAGCCCATTTGATCACCAGTTGCTGAAGGACTTCAAGGCTTCTCTTCTCCTTTTTATGACTCTTTCAACTGGGAATGGACTGGACAATGCTTCAAAGAGTTGTCTCCTTCAAACAAAGGATTGCCTTCTGTAAAGCAGGGCACCTTACTTCTGTCTCACTCAAAACCAGCACTCAAAGAATCAATCAATTAGCACATGATTTCTTTTATTGTATATAACATATAAATACTATGGATTGTATACAATGCTAGTCCTACTCAGAGAAAAACCACTGAAATTAATGAACACAACTAAGGGAGCAATCTTATGCTTAAGAAACTGGTGTTAAATTAAGCGGGTGGCAGTTAAGGTGGAGTAGAGTTACACCTATCCAAACCCCATTCAGCAGTGGGGCTGCTACTGCTCTGCCTTGACTTGGCAGAAAAACTGGCCCAAGGTCACCCAGTGAGCTTCATGGCCAAGTGGGGATTGGACTCCTAGTCTCCCAGGTCTTAGCTGGACACCCTAACCACTTATACCATGCTAGCTATGATTGTGTTCAACCTCTGGCATCTCCAGAAAAGGCTGGGAATGTCCAGTCTCTGAAATCCTGGAGAGTCACTGTAGATAACACCAAGCTAGATGGGCCAATGGGCTGACACAGTATAATGCAGCTCCCTATATTCCTAAAAATGGTTGTGGGGAGAATTAGGGTCTACACTGCATGGTCCATTCTGCTTGCTGGATCACAGCATTCTGCAGGCCCAAACATGTTGCAAAGTCTTCATTTTGTATTGATGCACATGGTGGTTGTTCCCTCTGTGCAATCCTCCCATCTTTATATTTCGTTTGTCACCCTCGTGACTCACCTGCCCAAGCCATTATAAACCCTTGTTTCTCATTATGTACTATCTCAAAGATCTGATCTCAGTACTCTGCCAACCTTATGAAGAATGTTATCTGGATCATCTTGAGGCTTCATTGTTTAAACATCTCCTGTCTAGCTCAATTGCCTGCAGCTTAACTTCCTTCACGTATCCATGCCAAATGCTTCTGCTGAGATGATCCATCTGAATAATCTGTGCATGCTTCCTGCCACTGGGCTCTTACTCTCAAGGTCTCTGCAGCTCAGCTCTCCTGGAGGGTCATGGCTCAGTGGAAGAGTGTGCCAAAGGTTCCAGGTTCAATCCCCCAGCATCTCTAGGTAGGGCTGGGAGTCAACCCTGTCTGAAATCCTGGAGAGCCACTGTCCATCAGTGTAGACAATACTAGGCTAGATGGACCAGTGCTCCAAGTTGGTATGAGGCAACTTCCATTGACGGTAGGCTGCCTGGACAGGTGCTTTGGTGAAGCCTCGCAAGACTTGAGGCAGCTTGTCTGCTGTGTTTGCAATAAATAGCAACTGTCACTGCTACAGGATACATGAGTGATGGGCCTTGCCTCTTCTTAAGTGGCAAAATGGCTTGGGCCAGTCCTGATGTTGTTGAGTGCATGTTGTGTGAAGTTTATTCTTCTTCTTCTTCTTCTTCTTCTTCTTCTTCTTCTTCTTCTTCTTCTTCTTCTTTCTACCCCGCCCATCTGGCAGGGTTTCCCCAGCCACTCTGGGCAGCTCCCAACAAAAGATAAAAAATACATTAAAACATCAGTCATTAAAAACTTCCCTAAACAGGGCTGCCTTCAGATGTCTTCTAAATGTCATATAATTGTTTATTTCTTTGACATCTACTGGAAGGGCGTTCCACAGGGTGGGCACCACTACTGAGAAGGCCCTCTGCCTGGTTCCCTGTAACTTCACTTCTTGCAGTGAGGGAACCACCAGAAGGTCCTCGGCGCTGGACCTCAGTGTCTGGGCTGAATGATGGGGGTGGAGACGCTCCTTCAGCTTACCCTGGAAGATAGTCCCACTGATTTCAATAGAAATGATTTCCAAGCAAACATTGGAAATTGTAGCCTTAGTTCTCCCAATGATCAAATATGTCAGGAGTGCTCTGATGGTGTTTCCTGCTTGGCAGGGGGTTGGACTCGATGGCCCTTGTGGTCTCTTCCAACACTATGATTCTATGATTCAAATATGTTTAAATCCCAATTTTTTCCTTCTCCTTCCATATTGTTCATGTTAAATCACAATCTGATTGTGGTTAGTCGATGAGAAGAGATTCTAATCTATATGTTGCTGGAAAGATGTAGAAGTAAGGGTGGAGTATCAGCAGCATTATCTCAGCATTTAGGATGCTCGCTGAGGCTTTCACTTAGCCCTAAGTTGACAAAGCCGTAATTCTATTATTATATGAAGAGCCCATTGCTCAATGTGCTCTGTCACTACAAGCTCACGAGCCACAGTAGGAGTGCCACTGAAGCTAAGCTGGAACAACAAACAAAAAGTATTGTTGGGAGTTTGCTGTTTGACTTCAGGAAGTTGTGTTGCTATGGTGGTTGTTGTTGTTGTTGTTTTGCATGACATGACTTTGGATGGCTGTTGTAACTTTGACACGAAATAATCTTCATGTTCTTTTACAGCTGTGGATGTTCCCTGAATGAGCAATTCGCTTGCAGGTATGGAGGTCCGAGATAAGCTTGTGGCAAACTGCGTGTGAGAGAAAGAGTTGTTTAGCAGCTTCTGAGCAGGGAGAAAGAGGAGTGTGGGTGCGTGGAGAGAGCTGTGAATTAGCTGAAAGCACCTTGCTAGTGCAGAGTTTTTCTATGACAATCTGATGCAGGATAGCTGATATGTTGCCTTGTAGGGTTAGGGCTCCACTTGTTATGTCCTTGTAGATTTGGAAGCGAGAATGCTATATATGCCTTGTTCTCACTCATCCAAATGAACTAAATCCAATAGCACTGCCCCAGAACTTCTCACTGCTAAGGGCAGGGATCAGAAACCTTTTTCAGCCGTGGGCCGGTCCACTGTCCCTCAGACCATGTGGTGGGCTGGACTATTTTTTTTTTTGGGGGGGAGAAATAAACGAATTCCCATGCCCCACAAATAACCCAGAGATGCATTTTAAATAAAAGCACACATTCTACTCATGTAAAAACACCAGGCAGCCCCCACAAATAACCCAGAGATGCATTTTAAATAAAAGGACACATTCTACTCATGTAAAAACACACTGATTTCCAGACCGTCCATGAACCGGATTGAGAAGGAAATTGGGCCGCATCCAGCCCACGGGCCTTAGGTTGCTGACCCCTGGCTAAGGGGAACTAGGGAGCATGAAACAATAAGGAAACATCTAAAATCTGAAACACGAAGGCCAGTTTTTGAACTCCATTTAATCATAACTGGAAATGCAGCACAGGCAGGTTTGTGAAAAGAGAGTCCAAGTTAGCACTGTGTTGTGTGTGCTACTGCAGAGATGACGAGAAAGAGCTGCAAGCTGGAACATTCACTAGTGTTCATGCAATAGCTAAATCCATGCTTACACTACTGTAAGGTTACGAGACGTCCCCGTTTCCCGGGGACAGTCCCTGGATTTACAAATCAATCCCTTGACAAAATCCATCTATTTAGTAGGAAGTTGAAGAAAAGTGTCCCCGGATTCATTGAAAAAAATCTGGTAACCTTACGCTACTGGCCTCCACATGATTAATATGATTAATAGTGTGATCCTATACATATCTCAGAAATAAGCCCCCTGAGTTCAACTTACTTCGAGATAAATGAGTTAGAATTGTGGCCTAAAAATATATGTAAGAGAGTACCCATAACTTGGTAAACAGGGTTCTTTTTCTTTTCATGGCTCCAGTTAATCTCCTAATGAAGTGTAAGCTTTTGGAGCCCACTTCATCAGGATGCATGAGCTGTGATGGAGGGATGGATAGATGGATAGATAATCTATCAACTGATAACTCTTCAAGCACTGACTTGGAGCTTTTCGTTGATTAGGCAGGATATAAATCTTGTTAAAGAAAGGTAAGTAAACAGAGAATCCATCAACTGATGATATTTCATGCATCTGAAGGTCCAGTTTCCGTGACAATGTGTCCAGCTTTGCAGAGGACAGTTCTCAAAGGGCTGTCCTTTATTTGAAGGAATTCTCTGTTTGAAGGCCTGGCTGGTTCAAATCCACCATAAATATACAGAACCTTAAGGAGAGAGAGCAGGGGTCTTGGCATTGCCCCTCAGCGGTCAGCACGTGGAGGGACAACAGACTGAGCAGGCACAAAGGTCACTTGGTCACTGATTTCCTCCTTATGTTGAGATGTATTTCCATTGAAATGATAGTTATTGCTTCTAAATTTGAATTTGTACACAGAAGTGAGCACATGTAAATGGTATGCAAATCTATATCCCAAAGCAAATTCTCTTTTAAAAAATAATGCTACCATCTCCAGTGCAACTTTTAGTGATGCTAGCATCTCCAGCCTCTGGAAATAATGGTAGTGCTGGTGTTCAGCACGCCACATGTTTTTACATGTTACATGGCAACAAGACCAAGATTGCCACTGAGTGCACACTCAATAGGACACAACAACCACTTCTGGCTCTCTGGCTAGTGTGCATAATGTAAAACTGTTGTGAATTGTCATTGCTGTATATTGTTGATATTGTTTATGAATAGGGAGATATAAATACTTCTATAAATAAATAAAATGTAACACATGAAGTCATTGAGTCTTTCCTGGTACTTTTGTTCGGGTTGGTTTGTTTCCAAACTCACACAAAATTGTTTGTGGCTGCAAAACTATCCGTGCTTACCTGGGAGTAAAGCCCACTGATCAAAGTGATACTTTTTCTGAGTAAACTCAAGGACTGCAGTGTGTGTGTTCATTTTAATGAAGCAATTTACGAAGCAAAAACTGTTCCTTTAAAACGAAGTTTTCATGACTCTAAAACAGAAGTTTCTGAGTTATGGAAAAAGCCATGCTGGCAGATTTGGGGGGCTTAATTTCCTCATAACAATAGATTTAACAGAAAACACATTTTCAGTGTAATAGTAGACATAAAAGAAGCAATATGCATTTGGAAATCAAGGCCCAAAAGGCAGTGTTTGTTTATATGAACATCTAATATCTTTTGCTTATATTATAGGCTTTCTTCAAAAGTATAAATTAAAGTAATTTAGCTTGGTAAATCACAATATAACTTCCAGTATTAAAAAAAATGTACCAAAGAAAATGTACATTTTGAAGCTTGGGAGTTGCTTTGTGAAATTCACGCCATATAATTGCACAGAGCAAATTTGGCTCTGAATATGCCTGGGGCCATTAATGTGTGGTGTTTAAAAATAGGGGAAAATCTATTAAGTATTCCTGAAATGAATGGAGGTTTGTTCTTAAGAAAGTGTGCACCATTGACATGAATGCTGGTTGTATAGTGCAAGTGCCTGTCAGAATGAATGATGTGCATCTGTAAGGTTACCCAAGGCTATAGTTCCACTTTCTATCATGCTATGCATTCTCAGATTTCAGGAAGTTCTGCAATGACAGAGCTGCAACTATGTCTTTGCCAAGGCATAGACCTGTACTACAAACACAATAGCCAGCTTCCATTCCACGGACTCACAGCTCTGAACCCAAATCAGGAAGACATTTTGCCATATTCTCCCAGCACAGTTTCTGTTAGGAAATACTCTTCACAGCCCAAATCGGCCTTCCCTGACCTGGTATCCTCCAAATGTTTTGGACTACAATTCCCATTGCCCCTGACCATTGGTAGTCCTGGCTGGAGCCAATGGGAGTCACAGACCAAAACATCTGGAGACGAACCACTTGGTTAAGGTTTGCCCAAAGCTTCCCCTAAATCAGGGTACGTGTTTCACTGTGCAGGCCTTGGAGCAGTAGGAGATTGATACTAGGAAGAAACAGACATATCGGCAGGTAGGGACTGTCTTCCTCTTGGGTACCACCTGTGTCCCTAAATAGGTATGGCTGAGTGACACAACTGTGTACTTGCTCTGTAGCTTTGGAAATTCCCTTCAGATGCCCACTTGCTCCACTTTCCTGTGTTAGCAGCAGGGCTTCCTTTCGTCTGGAACTCGCCAGAACTTAGTTCCGGCACCTCTCAGGTGAGTGCCATTGCCATTATAAGAGAACAAGGTGAGTTCCAACACCTCTTTTTCTAGAAAAATAACACTGGTTAGCAGTCAACTGAATAACACAGATGGAGTCCAGAGAGAAAAGAAACTGATAATACTATACTGGGTAAACTGAACAAGAACAATGCGAAACTTGAGGAGGAAAAAAAGAGGGATTTTGTCTTTCTGAAGCCAGACCTTGTTCCTAGTAGGAGGACATTTAGCAGCTAAACAGACAGGGTGAAAATCCCTCAGAACTACATAGTCAAACAGAGCACAAGTTGCCTCAGGAAAGATCATGCTTTTCTGAGCACCTCCCCCACTCTTGGTTGGCTGACTGTCAACAGAATTAACCCTCAGGTTACTAACTGAATGATCTTTTCTGTTGTACTTCCAACATTCTGGAATTTGTGTTTATGTGTTGAGCTGGGATTAGCATCTAAGATTTGGAGGAAAAAACACGTAAGATTCAAGCTCTGTTGTGGAGCACATGCTTTGCATTCATAGAGGTCCCAGGTTTAATCTGTTTCTAGTCGGAGTAAACAATACCAGGCTAGATGGATACAGAGTCTGATCCTTTCCTCTGTACCTAACCAACAGTATGAGTCAATTTATAAATCTTGGGGAAAGGCTAATCTCTCCAACAAGATGTCTCTAAAAACCATTCTCTCATCATTGGTGACACATTTCTGGATTGAACTAAGGGAACTTTCAGCATAATTGTTTAGCACTGTCTACATCATAGTTCCTCCATACTCTGAATCGGACTGAATATTCCTTTAAAAATACGAAATAAAAGGTTTTTAAGGAAATGTTACATCATCAGTTGATAGTGTTCAATTGAAATTCATCTGGAAATGGGGAATTGTATACTTGCTGTCAAGGCTTTCTCCATCTTCTCCAAATGGCTGGCCACATGAATGAAGTGGAAAATAACAATAATAGTTTATTCCTTCTTGCATATGGTGATTTTATTAAGACAACCTGTTTGGTGCCTTGGTAATTTGCCTTTAGGGGGTGGCTGAAAATGTCTCTGGTCATTTTTTAAACAACAACAACAACAATAAATTGCTCTCTCATTTTAATGAGACAGAAAAATGTCATAGTTTAACTATAACTATCACACACTGCTTAGAAGAGATGTTTATTCTACACAAGTATATTCTACACAAGTATACAAAAAGGAGGCCATTTTGAAATAGGTTCAACTTAGTCTGGTGTCCATGTGCCAATTTCAAGGTTCCCTGATCTCTTGCCTTTCCTTCTTTACCTTTACACCAGCCTTGGACCACATTCACGCCACCTGTTTAAAGTACTATGATACCATTTTGAACCATCTTGGATTCCCAAAATGAATTCTGGGAGCTGTAGTTTGCAAATGGTGTTGGGAGTTCTTAGGAGATTCCCGTTTCCCCCACAGAGCTACAGCTCTTAGAGTGGTTTAAGAACCCCTCTTTCCAGGAAGCTCTGGGAATTGTTGCTCTTTGAGGAGAATAAGGGTCTCCCAACACCTCTTGACACCTTTAACAAACTACTCTTTGGAGCAAGCCATGATTGTTTAAAATCCTTTAAATGAATGGTATGAATGTGGCCTTCAACTGGACTCAAAGAGAGAATGTGAATGAATTGCCTTCAATGAGAGACCTGCTTTCTGATAGCCCTTCAGTTAGAGGACTCCTTCAAATAAAGGATTGTCACGTTTGGCATATGGCCGCCCTACTTGAAATATTGGTATCAGCATGGAGACTCGAAACTCAGTAAGATTATCAAGTACTTGGCAAGAAACAGTATGTGACTGGTGTGCTGTAATTCTCTTTGCTAGCCATAAACTGACCTGACCTGCCTTGATTCAAGAGTATTGACTGCACAAGACTGCAGGGCATTCTGCAACAGGTCTAGGAACGTAAAATAACAGCAGTCTGCATTGCACACCTACATTGCAGTCTTGCTTCATAGCAATTGTCTCTATGTAGGAAATGCAGAAGTAAGTACTATTTTCTCGTTTGTGTGAGAGAGACAGAAAGAGAGACAGAGATTTTAGCTGTGTGATTGTTAACAACTCTGAGCATGTTTGCACCTGGGTGTCTTGTGGTTAAATACTAGTGGGGTGGGAGGAGGTTGGAAGCGCCAAGGAAGTTGTGGGTCCTGGCTGGGTGTAGACGTTGAGGTAAACAAAACACTTGGCAGAAGCAGTGTTGTAGGCAAGGGATGCCACTGAAACACGAGATTCTTCCCCTGCATGTAACACATTGCTCTGGGAGTCTTCCTGGGTGTGAACCCAAACTCCAGGACAGAATCCTCCTTTATTCGGGACTTGAAAAGCAGGTTACCTATAAGCTGGTCTGATGTCATCTCTTGGGAAAGTTTGGAGGTGCACAAACTGTACGAAAGGGATTAGTAAAAGCAGGAAGGAGATCCACCAAGAGATTACAGGCTTCTATAGCTATCCCAAGATAACAGGAGTGGAATCTAGAAGAGATGTTCTCCTGGTTGAATTCCACAGATGCTGTCCTCCCAGGTAAAGGAAGAGTTGCGTGAGAGGCTGCAACTTGCCTGAACTTGTGCAGAGACTCTATCGTGTTCCTTCTCATTAGCCAATTTGCACTGCAACATTTATGTGCTGGTGAGATCTAATGATTTACAGTTGCGTCTTTGAAATGTGTTTTAAATAAAGCTGGGGCCAAGAATGGTTGTCTGTGTCATCTGTGGGAGGAAATGTGAAGACTGCGGGCGCCTCTGTGCCATGCAGGTGCACCGGTTGCCAGTTCATTTCTAGGCACAGTTCAAGGTGCTCAGAATACTGTACTGTTTAAAGCCCCAATAGCTTACGCCACAAATATCTGGAAGACCACCTCCTTCCCGGCACACCCTCTTGGGTATTAAGATCAGCAGAGGAAGCCCTCTTGGTACTTCCACAGCACTCAGAAATTCAGGGAGGTGGCCCAGAGAGGACATTATCTCTGGAGCTCCTAGGTTGTGGGATTCCCTCTCCACAGATGTGGGTCTGGGGTCTTCATTGTGAACTGATGATGGTCTGCTGTTATTATTAGTATCATTTCTATATATTATTGTCATTTGTTTTATATTTCTCTTCTCTATTTTTTAATTTATTTCATCTTTCACTCTCCTCCCTTTCTTCTTCTTCTTCTTCTTCTTCTTCACAACAACCATTTCTGTCTTATGCTTAAGATTCATAGAATCATAGAGTTGGAATAGACCACAAGGGCCATTGAGTCCAACCCCCTGCCAAGCAGGAAACACCATCAGAGCACTCCTGACATATGGTTGTCAAGCCTCTGCTTAAAGACCTCCAAAGTAGGAGACTCCACCACACTCCTTGGCAGCAAATCCCACTGTTGAACAGCTCTTACTGTCAGGAAGTTCTTCCTAATGTTTAGGTGGAATCTTCTTTCTTGTAGTTTGGATTCACATCTATGTTTTCAAGACCCACCCTATTCCTGTGATTGTATTTTAACCTCTCCTGGGTGATAGGCAGGTAAGAAATAATAATAATTAATAACATAGGAACAACAGCAGCAGCAACATAACTCACTTGAAGGAATCCTCCCACTTCTGTACACTCTCACTTTTATTTGATGTGACCCAATGGAGAGAATTTCAGGTGTGGCTCTGGTAAAGAAGACTAATGAAATTTCTCCAGGGATTTTTGTAGACCCTTACAAGTGGCATCTATTAGCAATCACATAGAACAGGGGTGGGAATCTGTGGCCTTCCAGATGTTTGGTTGTTGTTTGTTATTTATCTGTGACTTGCTTCCCATAAAACACCCCCAAGTGATTTAACAACATCAACATAAAAGCACACATAAAAACCATTCCAAATCCAATACAGATAAAAAATAAATGGGATAAAAATATCTCCACTTAAAATACTTGTTGGAAAAAGACTTTAATACATGCCAAACAGATAACAGAGATGGCGCCTGTCTGATTTGTAAGGGGAAGGGGGTTCAAAAGAATAGATGCTGCCAGACTAAAGATCTAATTCTTACAATGAACAGAAGAGACCTCCTGATGAGTAAAATCTGCAGGAAGCCCTCTCCTGCAGAGCTCATTAATCTGTTTGGTATGAAAGGGGTGAGAAAATGTTGGATTGCAGCTCCCATCACCTCAGATTATTGGCCATGCTAGCTGTGGCTGAGATGGGGCCCAAGCACATATGGAAGGCCACACGTGTGTGTCTCCCCTCCACCCAGAACACATTGCAGCAGAGGAGGGTACCACTTTGGGAGGCAAAAGTGCCGCACACCTGGATTCGAAGCACTGAAACTCACAAAACATTTTTAAGACCTTACAATGGTTGCCAATTAACCAAATGTTAGATAGTTCAATGGAAGGGGGATTTTACCAAATGCCAGATGGCTCTGACAATTCATCAAGCAAAAAAGGGTTGGAGCTGGTTTGAGTGTTCTAGAAAAGTGATGGAAGAGCTTGAGTGATCTGCACTTCCAAACTTCCAATTCTCAAATGAAGTGAAGACACACATTCTGTCCTTGTTAATGGTTAGAGGAGCAGGAAACGGGATAAAGACGGGGGCCACTAGGGGCACATCGGAAGATGGCTGACAATAATATCTCTCCGACCCACAGGAGGCAATTAGGAGGCTGTGATGGGAGTAAATAGCCTCCCTACCCCCCCAGGATTGTGGGGGGGGCTGCCTTTGCCTGCTGTGCCCTATACCACCCCCGAATTTGTGGGGATGGGGGCACTAGGCAGAATTTATGTGATGTGATTTGATTTGATTTGATTAGTCGGTTAATAAAAATTATTAAAACAAAAAAAAAGGAAATGGGATAAAGACTTACAGTCTTCAAATAAAAACATCTTGAAGGTCCCAGGCCACAAAGAGGTTAGGCTGGCCTCAACTAGAGCCAGGGCTTTTTCGGCTGTGGCTCCAATCTGGTGGAACGCTCTGTCACAAGAGACCAGGGCCCTGCGGGACTTGGTATATTTCTGCAGGACCTGCAAGACAGAGCTGTTCCACCAGGCCTTTGGTCACGGCACAGCCTGACTCCCTCCTTTGGCAATCTTCACAGAATCTCTAGCCCAATGGTTGCCATCAATTTGATTTGTATTAATTTTATAATGAATGATTTATAACCTTGTACTATTTTATTGTTGTTAGCCGCCCTGAGCCCGGCTTCGGCTGGGGACGGCGGGATATAAATAAAATTTATTATTATTATTATTATTATTATTATTATTAAGGAGCACAGATGCATGACTTTTTTCAAGGCAGTGACAATGAAGCCATCTACCAGAATATCAGCATAACTGATGGACATTGCTTGCGCTGGCAAGTGAATGAAGTGATAATGAGGCTTTCCAGTTTTATTATTGTTTGCAACAGATTAAGGAGCCAGACAATGGAAGCTCAAGCAGAGGCTGGGTATTTCGTCCCTTTGATGGAGTCCCTATTTCATGGAACACTTTTAAGCAAGAGCAAGATTGCAATTGCCCTTCTAATGAAAAGTGAAGGGCTGCTTTTCAGCCGGCTTTAGATATTTTGTCAAAGCTCAGCATGTTACAAACTGAACATATGCGGTCAAAAGCCAGTGCATCAGATTGAAGGTGTGCCTCATGGCTGATCAGAGACTAGAAGTCAGGTCTTCCAAGCCCAATTCCAACCTGTTATCCACTACACCAGCCTTTGCCAACTCACAGCTCTGTGACTGACAGCTGATCCTAATAAATTGGGTAACATGCTATATATTGCTGCTCGTAAAGATAGCTGATTAGATTAGACAGTGATAATGGTCCACAGTGTTGTAACGAACTATAACTACACCTGGTGCTAACCATATATTGTGCCCCCTATACTGCTTAAAAGGACATTATAAGCAATCAAACGCAAAATGTAATTAGCAACAGTCATATTTTTTATTGGTAATCATAATATGTACAAACTCCTTTCCCCATGACTTTTGTTTAACGTCAGCCAGAATTCTAGATATACAGATACAAGCCTCTTCTTATACCTTAATTATTAACTGGCATTGGTTTGGGGAGGATGTGGAGCCATTAGGTGTGATAGCCAGACAGGCACAGAGCCCAAACTTATCATTTTAGAAGTTCACTGACAAACTCACATGAAATGCAAGCAAGAAATAATAGCAACAGCATTATCCTCTAGTCTGCATCCAAGGAATTCTGAACTTATGCTAGGGGAGGGGCTTGTTGGAAGCAGATTCACAAAACCTTTTTTTGGAAATACTCTGGAATTGCATGTGGTTCAGAGCAAGCTGCCTTGTTCCTCCGCCCCAACTGCTGAAGCATCTTTTAATGAGTGAATGCAGGAAATGGTGGACATAGAGTTTGTTGCAACTTTTGCAGAAGCCACTCGTCATTTCTCCTTCAATTACAATTCACAAAAATAAATGCAAATGATTAAGTAAAAAATAACAATTCTTATAGAAAGAAACTCACACTTTATCCACTGCTGCTTGCCTTCTCTCTCTCTCTCTCTCTCTCTCTCTCTCTCTCTCTCTCTCTCTCTCACACACACACACACACACACACACACACACACACACACACAACAAAATGAAAGCTCCTGAAACACTCCACGTTGCTTCCTCTGGTTACGATAACATACTAAAAGCTATGAGATCTACCCTTTAAGGAAACAGCTCTGAGCATGCTCAGAACAGATCTGTGGTTTTTTCCCCCTCTTCAGTAGGAGAATTGCCTACAAAAGCCTCTGTAAATTCATGGGTGTGTAAGATGTGTGAGAGAAAGGGAAGAGTGTGTGGCATTGAGATTTTGTGGGGATGGGGTTTAAAAAATAATAATAATAATCTTACTGAGTGGGCTGTGCCCCAGTAGCCCTAACAGAAGAGCCGCCATGGTTATAAGATCTGACTATTATTTTATGAAGGTGAATTACTTAAGCCAAATTAATCGAGGCTCTTTAAAGATATGAAACTTATTCCGTTATTATGACTTTTAGATTAAATTTACCATTGACCATACATTACATTAATACATTTTTTGTGAAATGGGGATGTTTATTGGCGCCTCAAGATTTAGATATAGATAAAGAGAATAGCAAAACTACCAACATGGGATTAGTAAAACTATTATTCACTTTATATAATGGTTTTATTAATTACACATGGGTAATTTAGATTGTTTTGAAACAAACAAACAAACAATAGCTAAATAAATATGAAAATGAATGTGTACAATGATTTTAAGCCACACTCAGTTGACAGTGGCCAATCTCCCACCTCCCCCTGGATTGGGACACCAGTCATACCACCCTGGTCCATTAACTCTTCACTTCTAACTCTTCTTCCCTATGGCAATTGGTTGACCACAAACTTGACATGAGCCAACAGTGTGACGCGGCAGCTAAAAAAGCCAATGCAATTCTGGGCTGCATCAATAGGAGTATAGCATTTTGATCAAGGGAAGTAATAGTGCCACTGTATTCTGCTCTGGTCAGACCTCACCTGGAGTACTGTGTCCAGTTCTGGGCACCACAATTCAAGAAGGACACTGACAAACTGGAACGTGTACAGAGGAGGGCAACCAAAATGGTCAAAGGCCTGGAAACGATGTCTTATGAGGAACGGCTAAGGGAGCTGGGCATGTTTAGCCTAGAGAAGAGGAGGTTAAGGAGTGACATGATAGCCATGTTCAAATATATAAAAGGATGTCACATAGAGGAGGGAGAAAGGTTGTTTTCTGCTGCTCCAGAGAAGCGGACACGGAGCAATGGATCCAAACTACAAGAAAGAAGATTCCACCTAAACATTAGGAAGAACTTCCTGACAGTAAGAGCTGTTCGTCAGTGGAATTTGCTGCCAAGGAGTGTGGTGGAGTCTCCTACTTTGGAGGTCTTTAAGCAGAGGCTTGACAACCATATGTCAGGAGTGCTCTGATGGTGTTTCCTGCTTGGCAGGGGGTTGGACTCGGTGGCCCTTGTGGTCTCTTCCAACTCTATGATTCTATGATTCTAATTGCCATGATCACCATCTGATAATCTACACCACTATACCTTGCATTGAACAACTGTGCCCCTCCCTGCAAGAGGCATGCTTATCTGCCCCGTTCAGATGAGAAGCAGGCATGTGGGCAGTGGAAGGATATGTCAGCCACTCATACTTCCTCTCACACCTCTCATCTGGAACATCCCATGCAGTTTTCTTCCTCCCACTCCCTATGTGAGTCATGAAGTATCATTCCCCTGCTTTTGCTTTTTTGTTTCATCTTATACCAAAATTTGTTGACATGCCCAGAGACAGGGAATGATAAAGCATGCGCCATTCAAGTCAGTACTCATTAGTGCAATGATTACTGCAACACATTATCCTTGGGGCTGCCTCTGAAGATGGTTTGGGAATGTCAGCTGGTGCCACATTTGACAGCCAGGGTAAGACGAGTTGAGCATATAACACTGATCCTGGCCTGACTGCCCTGGCTACCTATTAGTTTCCAGAACCAATTAAAAGTGCTGGTGGTGACCCTTACATGGCTCAGGACCTCAGTATATTAAGGTCGGCCTCTCCCCCATACAAACTGACCTGGATCCTGCACTTGTCATCTGAGGCCCTTCTCTGTGCCCCCATCACCACCCTGAGATATTTGGCGGGTGAAAACACAAGAACAGGGCCTTTTGTGTGGTGGCTCCCCACTTCTGCAATGCTCTTCCCAGATAGGCTTGCCTGGTGCCATCATTACATGTCTTCAGGTGCTAGGTGAAAACATTCCTCAATAATAAGAATAAGAATAAGAATAAGAATAAGAATAAGAATAAGAATAATTTATACCTCAGCCATCTGCCTGGGTTTCCCCAGCCACTCTGGGTGGCTCCTGGTCTTTGGCCATTAAACAATCTGTGGCTTTTAAAATATTTGGGGGACTGTTGATATGATTTTTTCCCTTTGTGATTGTTTTACTGTTTTTTGTTATGCTATGTATTATTGTTACAAAAGCCAGGCACCTGTCCATCTCTCTGCCAAGCCATGGCAAGACTGCATGGGTCTCAAGCTCCCACACAGGGTCTGTGTCCCTTCTGAGAATAGAAGACACGGCGGAAGCTGTTGTGCTTTAATAAATAGGGTTTATTGGCCTATTTACACCTTCCATCTTCATGGAGGCGGTCCAGAGCTTACAGCATGGTCCACAGCAATGCAGGCAGTCTTTCCTTCACCCCTGCCAAGATGGATCTCCCCCTTCCTTCCTCTTTCTTCTTCCCAGAAGCCCCTTGCCCTCCCCCAGAGCAGTTACCCTGGCAACCTTCCAAATCTCCAGTCTCTTTTTTATATTTTTATTAATTTTCATTATAACAAACATTATACAAAAAAATAAACACTGAAAAGAAAAAAAATTAAAAAAGAGAACAACAAAAACTTCACAGTAAAGTTTATACGTTCAATAAAATATCCTAATGTGGGATTTCTCAAATCCCTTGACTTCCCTCTACCTACCCACTCCCATGGATCCGTTATTTCATGATTAGTTATTTCATGTCCTAGTTATATTATAGCCATCTAATTGTATCTAATTCTTTCTTTGGTCACAATATTGCAAATGTTTCTTAAAATCCTGCTGATGTATCAACTTGTATACAATGCTTTGATATATGTGCAATAAAAGCTTCCCATTTGTTTTTAAATTTGTTATTGTCCTGATTTCAGAGCTAATTCTCCAGTCTCTGGTCACACTTGGGACAAGGAGTTGTTGATGACCCTCAATGGCTCTCTTTTGTAATGCCAAGAACTCTGTTCTTCCCTCAGCCAGCCAGACTGGTTTGCATAAGGCAGCCCAGGGATCCCCTTGCAGCTTATATTCTCCTTCATATCACAAAGAACCCCAAATCTTCCTGTAACTAGCAATTATTAACTTCTAATAAACTAGCATTTATTAACTTCTAAGGTCTTGCCCAAATCTCTAACATTATGTTTTTAATGTCATACACTGCCCTGGGATCTTTGGCAGTATATAAATTGAATAAATAAATAAGAACTGAAATATACTCGGAGTCGAGAGTGGATTTCATGCTCTTAAGTCAGCTCATAGTGGTGAGGAGGAATGGAAGTTCCCCTAGAATGTCGGCTTTATATGCATTATTTACACAATGGACCCCATGTGATTGGCTAATTCCGGGATTCTCCTGTAGGCCAATCAGGCTGCAGATTCACTTCCACCTGGAGCTGGATTGGGTGGCTCCTGTGGGCCACTCAGACTGCTGCATTCTAAATCCTATTGTTCTAAGACCCATCAGACTGCTGCATTCTGAATGCTATTGTTCTAGGACCCATCAGACTGCTGCATTCTGAATCCTATTGTTCTAAGACCAATCAGACTGCTGCATTCTGAATGCTATTGTTCTAGGACCAATCAGACTGCTGCATGTTGCATTCTATTCAACTCAGTACATAACAAGAACCTTTTGCAAGATTTAGGGCTGCGGGAGGTGGCAGGGACACCTTGTAAAAACAAAACCAGCAATCCATAGACACACACACCCAAGCTGGCCCTTGAAGCCCTCAGTCAATATGATGGTTCCTGGGCAGCTTCTCTTCATTGTGAAATGCTGGGTTCATAATTAAAAGAACAGTTCCTGGAACATCTTTCCCAGACTGAAACATGCCAGTGTGTGTGTGTGTGTGTGTGTGTGTGTGTGTGTGTTTTCTTCAAAAATTCCACACCCACTCCAAGAGGCACATCCACATTGGGTACAATGGTTTGCCTGTGAAACAAAAATAATGCCCTGAATGAAATAATAAAAGAACAATAGCAACAAGGTGGCACTTGCCCTCTGAAGACAGCACGGTGATTATCTGGAGACAACTATGCTCGTTACAGTGTTTTCCGGCCCACTGCTACTTAAGTTGGAGGCACCTAGACTTGGCACAAGTGGGTCATGCTGGAGTCAGGCCAGCTGCCTAAGGACAGAGGCTCCCTGCAAGAGAACAAAGCAGATAGGAACAGTTGTAATTTCTCAGATGGAGATACGACCTTTAGATAACCTAGCTTTGGTGAACGTTGGACAAATCTGTGGAAGGGTAGCTAATTCCTTGTTGGCACTCGCTATTTGCTAGTGCTGGTGCTGATGTGAGAGTCCTGTCATGGCCATTATTCACTTGATATCCTTTGATGGCCTTAGTTGGACTAATTTACATTTACAGTGGTACCTCGGGTTACAGATGCTTCAGGTTACAGACTCTGCTAACCCAGAAATAGTAATGAAATATACTCGGAGTTGAGAGTGGATTTCATGCTCTTTATTCAGCTCATAGTGGTGAGGAGCAATGGAAATTCCCCCACAGTATCTGCTTTATATAACATTATTTACACAATGGGCTGCACGTGATTGGCTAATTCCGGGATTCTCCTGTAGGCCAATCAGGTTGTGGATTCACTTCCATCTGGAGCTGGAATGGGTGGCTCCTGCGGACCAATCATATTGCTGCATTTTGGATCCTATTCAACTCAGTACATAAGTACCTTGAGTTAAGAACTTAGCTTCAGAATGAGAACAGAAATTGTGTGGTGGCAGTGCGGCAGCAGCGGGAGGCCCCGTTAGCTAAAGTGGTACCTCAGGTTAAGAACAGTTTCAGGTTAAGAGCGGACCTCCAGAACAAATTAAGTTCTTAACCCGAGGTACCACTGTAGAGCAATGGTGTCAGCTTCGTTCTAGTATAATGTTCTAGTATAATGAGACACAAAGTGGGACTTCTCTCTATCCAATTGTCCATACCATGAATATTTTTTTTATACAGATCTACAATTTCTCCTCTTGCTTGCCTTCTCCTAAACAAAACCCCCAAACCTTTCCACATAGGGGAGTTGCTCCACCCCCTTGATAATTTTCATTGCTCTTTTCCAAACAATTTCCTGTTCTATCCTTTTGAGGTGCAGCATTCCTAGTACCTTGTCCATCACTTTACACTTGCTTACACCAAGCCAAGTTTGCCATTGGGATGCCCATTCACCCATGTTGGAGTGATTTTTGGGAGCTCCTTGCAATCCCTCCTCTTTTTGTTTTTAGCATCCTGAATCTGGTGTCATCATCACAGCTGACCCATAGCTCTACATTATTCATTAACAAGTTAAAAAGCATATGCCCCAACAAAGATACAGATTAAAGTCCACTTCTTACATCTCTTGATTCAGAGAACTGCTTATTTTCGACTCTCTGCTTCCTGTTGTTGTTGTTTTATCCAGTTACTGATCCATAAGAGGAGGAGCTTTCATGTCTGCTAAGCTTACTCAGGAATCCAAGTACCCAACGTCTACACAAAGTTAAGCCCATTTAGCAGGGGCTTCCACAGACCTCTTATTCCTTGAAGTGATCTCACTTACTGAATATCTTGTGTCTGGTGTGCTGAATATCTTGGAGAAGGACCATTGTTCAGTGGTAGAGGATTGCATACAGAAGGTCCCAGGTTCAATCCCCAACATCTCTAATAATTAATACTAATACTAATGCTAATGCTAATATTAATACTAATAAAAAGAATAAGAATAAATTATTTTTACCCCACTGGCTTGGTTTCCCCAGCCACTCTGGGCAGCTCCCAACAGAATATTAAAAACACAATAAAACACCAGTCATTAAAAACTTCCCTAAACAGTCTTGCCTTCAGATGTCTTCTAAAAGTCAGATAGTTGTTTATTTCCTTGACATCTGATAGGAGGGCGTTTCACATGACAGGCACCACTACCGAGAAGGCCCTCTGCTTTGCTTCTTGCAGTGAGGGAACCGCCAGAAGGCCCTCGGAGCTGGACCTCAGCGTCTGGGCTGAATGATGGGGGTGGAGATGCTCCTTCAGGTATACTGACCCGAGGCCTTTTAAGGCTTTAAAGGTCAGCACCAACACTTTGAATTGTGCTCGGAAGAGACGACTGGCTGAAACCCTGGAGAGCCACTGCCAATTGACAAAACTGTTACAGGTGTTTTTTTTTGGGGGGGGGGCAGAGTTTGTGGTTGCTTGGATTTAGTAAGTGCTTGGCTGAAACCAGCAGTGTCAAAATAGCCAAGCCAGCCTGAGAATGGCTGAGTCGTAAAGCATACAAAGACAGGGAGATAAGCCATTAGCAAAGGCTGTGTGCCAGCCAACAGATGGGTGGAGTCTTGCCCTGGGCTCTAGGCAGAAGACAATGTGAGAGTTTTGAGGGAGGAGTTTTAGGTTTGGAATTTTGCCTGATGGAAGCAAGAGGAAAAGCTAGTTGTGCTTGCAAGAGGTATCAAGCTGGAGAAAGCACAAGAAGCAGGAGACATCACTTTGGCCAGGACTTTCCATTGCTTCACCTGACCGGATGGGGGCATAGGTGGCAAATACCCAAGTCTTACAGATTTCCTTTCTGGGCTCAGAGCCCAGCACCCCCAGGCCTGCAGATAAGGATAACATCAAAGCAACCCCATTAGCTTAAATCAAAGCAAGTGGATATAAACATATATGAGCTCATTGTTACAACAACTACCTTGACTACTAAGATGGCGTTTGCAGAGCTTCTGGAACAGTTTGCCTTTGGTTCAACACAATGGTGTGTGTGTGTGTGTGTGTGTGTGTGTGTGTGTGTGTGTGTTGGGAGTAGAAACTGTGTCCCATTATGCCCTATGGAGATCTCTCAGTGCAGGCACTGGACCAGCTTGGGAAAGATTATGTCAGTAGTTTTAATATACCAACTCATTGAATTTCATATCCTGTGCCTTAGTTAATAGATATAACAACCTTATATGCCTGAATATGGGCCTCTCCTCTATACTCTAGGTCTAAAATCAAATGCATTTCTACCCATCAGTATAATGAGTAGGGGATGATGTTTGCATGGAACATGTAATAGCTCATAATAAAATTTGGGAGGAAATTGTCCTAGACCTAGATTTTGTAGAGGCAATGTGGAAATTCTCTCTGATATATCTTTAGAAGGAGTCAAAAACCATCGAGAAACCTTTGAAAAAGTTGCAGTAAATAGCAAACGTATGATTTACTTGGCTCACTTCTATTTTAAAACCCTGAAGTATATATTACCCATTTCATGCAGAGGAGAAAACTCTTTAGATGCCAAGCACTGCATGTATGTTCATTCACAACCGCAAAGAATCCACACGCATGCGAAAACCCACACTATTTTAAACTTTAGTGGTCCAATGTGACAGTGCTTTCTGGGAACCCTGTTAAAGGTGACCATCAGTCTTGAAATTATCTTAAATGAATCTCAAGGAAGCAAGCGTCCTGAAGTCCCAAGTACCCTTAACCTCAAGTCCAGGAGAGGAGGTGGGAGCTGGATAGGCAAATCAATCTATTTCAAGTCTAGGTTGTAAACCACCCTGTGATCTTTGGAAGAAGGGTGGCAAACAAATTTAATTAATAGCAGTATGGGAAACTCACATCTTACTCTTCTTTCACCTTACATGTTTGCAGCTTTGCATGGACTAGGAAAAAATGAATGAATGAATGAAGAGTGGAGGAAACCCCCTCTCCATTCATCTGTTGGAAGCCCTTGCACCACCTTTCCAAAACTGGGTAAATGAGGCACTGGCCTGGTAACAGATTGACAGCTAGTGCAAATCCTGAAAGCAAGGTGTTATATACATTTGGTTGTTTGCCCCCCCCCCCACACAACCTAAACCAGTTGCAGGCTTTGGATCAGCCTTGAGATTAATCAAGGATTCACCCATAAACCTGTTCCTGCATTCATTTGAGTTGCTGTGTGTGTGTGTGTGTGTGTGTGTGTGTGTGTGTGTAAATATATATATATATTTCCCCTAAATGTGTGCATTTCTAAAAGTACTTTCTGTTTTAATAGACATTTTTGATACTGTATTGTAATCTTGAGATGATAACTATATTATAACATTCAGGAAGTGCAAGAGCTGTAGATCAGATCAGTTCACATTAGAATTTGCAATCCTAACACATCACTAGTGGTGAATTTTTAAGACTTTCATCTGCTTCTTTTTGTAAATTAACCACTAGTGATGCATGAGGATGGCAAATTTCAGTATGAATTTAGCTGTGAAAAAATTGGGCCATGCCTGGATGATTTCTTGGTTAATACAGGCAAGCCAAGACACAATGGCCAAGTTCATTTTCTCAGTCGCAAGGTCTCGCAAGATGATAGTCCCATTTTAATTATAACTTGTATATTATGCTTTTATTTTTTGTGGCATATAGCCTTTTACATCTGCATATTTTTCACCTTTTGTATTATGTTGCATTTTAAACAAGTGCATGTTTTAAATGCTCATGTTTTCGTTTTTCTTTTTGTATGCATTGTTGTAGCAGGTCTGCAGAATCTGTGGTTCACTTGGCAGCCCCTTAATGATAGGGATAGTACCTCTGATGTCACATCCCTTCTGTGGCAGTTTGTCCACCTTTGGTCCCCATCCTGCACTCAGCTCTCACCTGTGGCTCCTAGAAGCTGTCAGCATGCAGCAGTGGCCACATCTCAGGAATGACTTCGACTGCCTGGCTAAACCAGATGAAGGTAGCCAATGGGTGTCAATGGTAAGTTAGGGACATCCCCTGCATATGAAGACATGCTCTGTTCTATTGAATGGATGAGACCAGTAGTGGATCCAATGGTCAAGACGGCAGTTCCTGCATGTGCTGTAGAGGGAAGTATGGGGCAGATGGGGCTCTTCCACCTGAAAAGGTAGCCCATCTAGGAGAAGGGAAACTCTGATCCTAAATCTCTGCTGCCTTGAGGAATATCTTCAGAAGAAGAAAAGGCTAAACTGTACACAAATCTGGAGTGGAGTCTCTAAGACGGTTTGATGGCACCTTTTACGCCTCCTTTTCCTGCAGCCAAGATAGTGCCAAACATATTGCTCTGCTTTCCTTTGGACCACATCAGCGAGGCCAAGAGGGGGATCTTGTCATCTGTGCAGCCCAGAACTTCATACGCACTGCCCAGACTTGCACCCCGGGGAGGTCACTTCAGTGCTGCTAACACAGTGGTTTAACCCCAGGAGGTGCACTCCATTGTCTCTTGAGACAGATGGACACCAGCACCAACAACAGCATTGTATGTGGGCCACCACAGAACCAAAGATGGTGTATTTGGGGTTTCCAGGTGGTCTCCCATCCAGGAACCAATCCAGCCCAGGCCTGCTTACCTTCAGCAATATGTGGACCTCGTGTGCCTTCAGACCATAACCTGAGACTTGAGATCACAATGCAGTTAGTGATGTTTCCAGGGCGAGAATTTGGGAAAGATGTCCAGGGCCTCCCTCAGTGGAATGAGCAGGAAGACCCCAACATGCAGCAGGCCTGGCAGAGCACGTTTTGAAGTAAGCGAAGTCACACACATTGCCATCTAAAGAGATGAGCCCTTCTAAGACCAATAAGTCCACAGCGTCTATTTTAATCTAACTGATGCAATAAACCTTTCTAAGCAATACATCACTGCTTATTTTCCGTAGTAATGGAACTATTTTAAAAAAATCATTTTTCTCACACGTTTATTAAAATCTAGTAGGGCCATTGAGGCCAGATAAAATTGCTCCGAGGCCTGGATCCGACCCAGAAACCATCATTTAGGCATCCCTGCCCTAATCAGTTTCTCAAAGTAGGATGGCGCCCTGACGGCACCAGGTGTTTCCTGGACATCCCGCAGTGACTCCCAGGATGGGGAAGACCAGCTGATACGGCTTAACCTCATTGAATGACTTTTTAATTAAGCAATACTTTTGAATCTTCTGATTCCAAAAGCACTCTGCTGGTTTCAAGGATGGAGATAGCCTAAAATCATAAATGAGTTCTCCCTTCGCTGACGAAGCATTGTGATTGCTGACAGACAGTCCATAATTAGTAAGTAATAAATCATCTGCCCAAATTATCAAGACCCAAGTAATGACTAACCATGGGAATGCAGGGATTATGATCACAGGCATATAGAACTTGCGTAATATTAGGGTGCGATTCCCAATCACGCATCATAATTATTTTCTCTCATAAGAAATATATTCCTTATCGTACTCTGCTGGTCATATCTTCACACAATTCCTCCTACCAGATTATACCTGTTATCTGCACTACAGGAATTCAGTCCCTCGTTCCTTGCATTAAATGTCACACAGGGCATATGTAAATTGTAACTGTTTAAGTATCACAGCCATACATCAAAAGGCGAATATGTATAATAATGTGTTCTCCATGGGATAATGCCTTTAAACATAATTAGCCTCTTGTCTGCAAAGCTAAAAGGAGTGTCATTACCTTAATTGCAGGTTTAAATGTGTTTTAGAAGGAAGAGGTACTGTGTGTGTGTGTGTGTGTGTGTGTGTGTGTGTGTGCGCGCGCATTGCATATACATATGCTAGGGTTGCCATGTTTCAAAAAGCTTTCCTTTTTTGCAATAGCGATTTTATAGGAAGGTTGCCAATAAAACCAACCCTTCCAATATAATAATTATAATATAATAATAATTAATTATTCATACCCCACCCATCTGGCTGGTTTCATAGCTGTCAACCTTCCCTTTTTTGCAGGAAATTCTCTTATTCCAGCGCTGTGTCACGCTGCTTCCCGCTGCTATCCCGGATTGTAATGCATCCCATAGACTGTCCCCGGGACAGGTGAGGCTGCTGATCCCTTATTTTCAAATCTGAAAGTTGACAGCTATGGCTGGTTTTCCCCAGCCACTCTGGACGACTCCCAACAGCATGTTAAAAAATGTCTTCCTGGACATTTTTACTGGCTTTTGAGAATTCTGCCCAGATGTCATTTTCAGCTGACAAATACAGGCAATGTCTGGGAAATTCTGGATGTATGGCAGCCCTAACATATATGTAACCCTGTACATGCGTATGTCAAAGCATCCCACAAAAGCATGGGGAAAAGGAGTCGTTGCTAAACTTAAAGTCCATATATGTAAATAAGCTGCAGCAGGAAAGGACTCATGCGAAGGGTAGTAACGGATTCGGTCCTTAGGAAAGGCCATGAAGCTTAGCAGAAACTATTTGTCAGAAAATATACATAGGATGAGGTTGTCCGTGTGGGTTGCTTGAGGAGCAATCCACCTGCCTACCAGGGATGGGTACCATGAAATTCTACCCCCCCCCTCAAAAAAAGAACAGAGCCAAGCCCCATCTGAAGCTCAGACCTGCTCACATAGAATTGCCATTAGCCAGTTCTTCCTGCTCTTCCTCTCCATGGGAAGTCCAAACAAACTTACCCTTTTGAGGAGGGAAGGAGACAACGGTGAAAGGGAAGGCTGTCTGGCAACAAGAGGGCCTTGGCTGGAATACCGTGTTCGCTTCGCTTCAAAAATGATACTGCTTCGCTTCAAAAATGATACTGCAGAGTTGGAAAAGATTCAGAAAAAGGCAACCAAGATGGTGAAGGTGAATAAAGCAATTCCCTCATGAGGAAAGGTTAAAGCATTTGGAGCTTTTTAGTTTAGAGAAAAGAGGAGAGTAAGAGGAGACATGACGGATATGTACAAAATTATGCACTGTGCGAAAAAATGAAAACGGATACTAGAACTTGTGGACATCTAATGAAATAGAATGTTTGAAATTCAGAACAAACAAACAAAAGTACTTATATTTGGGGGGGGGTTAAAGGTTTTTTTTGTTCTTATACAGTAAAAAAGTACTTCTTCACAGAGCATACAGTTAGACTATGGAATATGCTACCCCAAAATGGCCATCAGTTTGGATGGCTTCAAAAGAATTAGACACATTTGTGGAAGATCAGGCTATTCTTGGCTACTAAACCTGATCAGTGTTGGATTTACGTATAAGCTAAACAAGCTATAGCTTAGGGCCCCACTCTCTTGGGGAGACTCGAAAATTGTAAATAAAAAAAAACTGGATGTACATTTCCAAAATATAAGATAAAAAAACCCCTACATACAGCAACATTGTTTTGTGTTGTATAGGCTCCTATTTGTTATGTGTAAATGGCTTTAGATACCTATTAGGTCCACAAATTACCATACAGCATATATTCAAGACAGAAAACATGGACAATTTGTTGTTGACAAAGGACAGCTGGACATATAAAGGGCCTCATTACCTTCAGTAGCTTAGGGACTCATCAAACCTAAATCCGGCCCTGAACCTGATGGCTGTCCACTGTCCGAGGCAGGATGTCGCCTGAAAACTGCAGGAGTAGTGAGTGCTGCTGTGCTCAGTTCCTGCTAGCATGCTTCTGTAGACATCTGATTGGATGCTGGACTAATCTAGCAGGCTCTCCTCATCTTCTTATATAATCCCACCACCACCCTGTAAATACAGAATATGCAACTACCTACATACAACACTGTTAAAAGCATTGAGCCATAGGTCAGAAGTAAGGCCTCTGTTTTGCATGCAGAAGGTCTAAGAGTTGGTCTCCACCATCTTCAGGTAGGGCTGGGAGAGAACCCAGCTTGAAAACCCTGAAGAGCTGCTGTCGTCAGCCTAGATAATACTGAGCTAGATGAACCAATGGCCTGAATCAACATAAGGCCACTTCCTATGCCCTGATTCCTATTATAATGATGTTATTGACACAGGTCAAGTCCCACCCTTTGTTTCCAAGGTGAGAGATTTGTGCCTTTGGCGTGCCTAACTAGCACACAATCCTTTTTAATGGTTTACATAAAAACAGTCGCTCCGTGCACAGAACCAGTGAGCTGCCCAGTGAGTTGCTTCTGGGGAATATCACTTGTGGCCTGAAGCTGAGTGATGATGCCCCATCTCATCTTCCCTAAATTGCACCTTTGATGATATACATGAATTTGTGAATCAGCCCTTGTATTGCCCGCGGCTGAAATGCGTGGGTTTGTCTGTCCCAGGAAGAGAACGTAACAGCAAGCCTGCAGGTTTGCTTCCAAGCTCTCTGAAGAAGCATTATAATTTGGAGGGCTGCTGTAGATGTGCATTTTGAAGGCAAGCTTTGCAAACTTCCCACCAAGACCAGAACGAACGGCAAAAGTGGTGCAGCAGTCATTCATTGAGGAGGTTCTCAAGATAGCAATTTTTAATTTAGAACCAACATCATCCCAATCAGTTTACAAAAACATAAAAGTGAAGTGATATTTCCCCAAAGGGCGTAATCACACAATTAATTTTAAAGAAAAAGCATGGATCTTGTTTTTATGACTGTAGATATATCACTCTGTGCTAAAATCAAATAAATAACTAGTATCATTATATTATTAAGATTATTTGCATATATCATGATTCATATGCATCCACTTCCTTGAGATATGTTGTTGTTATTATTACTGTACTATTATTTTGGAATGTGTTTTGGGTTAAGTGCTCTCAGTTTAATGTATACCAGGGTAACTGAATATGAGAATGACTCATGTTTTCCAGATCATTATATCACTTTCCAGGTAAACCCTGAGAACGATCTGCCAAAGACATGTTTGGTGAACCTTATTGACCTGATCTCAGTTCTAGCTCAGGTGCACTTGGCCTTCCGCTGAGATCAGATCAATGAGGTTTACCGAAGGCGTCTTACATCTCCTGACAGCGATCCTTGAGGTTTGCTGAGTAAATAATTGAGCGAGCAGTGTGGTTACTTATTCAAACTGATTCTCTTGTTCTTTGCCTCCTCCTCCCATCTTCCCAGCCCCAGATGAATAAATTAGCTTCTACAGGGTGGGATAATTAATATACACATGAAACAACAAACAAAAGGTTTAATATAGAACCACTGATGGATTGCCAGAAAAATGGAAACACACCATCAAAGAAGTAAATTAAAGAGGGCACATATTTGCACAACATTTGGATAGGCTAATGTTTATGTATTGATGCACATTTAGAAATATAGGTTGGTACCCACCCATACGCTCCTTTGCTACTGAACTTCATACTAAATAAAGAAATGAATCATACTCAGAGTAAACCCACTGAAATCAATAAGCTTAGATTGATAATCTAAATTATGACTAAAGTCCATTTATTTCAATGCGTTGGCTCTATGACTTAGTTAAATATCAGCAAATTACCATAATTTAAATAGAAATGCAATGAGTTTGACCATAGAAGGGAGACATGTGTGGCCTACTCAGCCAGCTGTTTGGGTGCCTACTGCTGACATGAGCCAGTATGGTGGAGTCGTCAGAGCGCTGGACTAGGATCTCAGAGACCCATGTTCAAATCCCACTATGCCATGAAGCTCGCTGGGTGATCTAGGGCCAGTGTCTCAGTCTTACAGGGTTGTGAATACAAAACAGGGAGGTGGACATTACCTTAAGCTCCCTGAAGGAAAGGTAGGGTAAAATAACTACTACTTCAAGATACCTGCTCTCCTCTCCTCTTTATCAACTAGATGCCTGTGGGCAACCAGCAAGCAGGACCTCAACACAAGAGCACTCTCTCTTTCCCAACAACTGGTATTCAGAGGCAGGGGACCTCAGCCGTAGAGGCACAGCACAGCCAACGCAGCTCGAAGCCATTGGTAGCCTTATCGTCCATGAAAAAGGACACCTGTTCTCTGTAGTTCCATAAAAGAAATCTCATTGCCACCTACTAATTTTAAACAGAGTCCTTGGAAAAAAAAAATGAGCCAGAAAACTTTGCTCTCTGGTTAATGTGGATGAAGGCAGAGGGTTCTTCCCCTCAAGACTGAATGACAAAACAGAGGCTCTAGATTCTTCTTAAAATTCCCCATCTCCACCCTGGAATGAGTAGCAGTAGAAGTTCTGCCAGAGTTCATCTCCATCCTGTTAAATGGTGAACTCCAGCAGAGCTTCTCTTGCCATTCACACTGGAGGGAGTTCTTGTATACTGTAGTAAGTTGGACTTTGGATTTCTGATTCAGAAGTTTTATGTAAAGAGATATGGATTCTGTTCCTTTCCTCCTGAAAAAAAGCCTTCAGTTGATCAGCCAGCTGAGATATTCAAAATGCTGAAATCAGCCATGATAATCCCCATGAATATTCACAAGAACAAAGGTGGGAGTGGGGGCCAGTATATGCCCTCAGAAATCTTAGCCTCTTGCTCAACAAGTCAAAGGGAAAAGCTTTGATCCTTTCATATATTGGGTGGGGAAAGAAAGGGAGCAGCAAGATTGATGTTGTAATAATAGGTTACTCAAATTGGCCATATCTTGATGGTTCAGTAGATTTTTGTTCACTTACTAAGTTGATAGACTATTGGCAGGGCAGCTGACAGAAAAGTATGTTTATTATGAACTGAACTATACATTTTGGAAGTAAACTGATCTAATGAATGCTTCAATGCATGGGGCTTGCTACAAATAATGTGTTATATTCAGATACACACACTTTCTCTCTTTTAACAAGTATGTATGAATCTTTTTCTCTCTTTTCTAGTCCCTTTACTCTTCTTCTTCTTCTTCTTCTTCTTCTTCTTCTTCTTCTTCTTCTTCTTCTTCTTCTTCTTCTTCTTCTTCTGTTGCATCCAACTAATTTCTACTCAAAGTAGACACATTGACCTACATTAGTAATGCTCATGGGTCTACACTGAGCACCACTACCATTGGATACAACCCATAATTGCAGGCATCCTGTTTATTTTATTAACTCAAATAATCCATTTTTGAAGGAATTTGCATTTTTAAAAAGGACATTTGAGCAGGAAGACTATGTTTGGTATCCTGCCTTTGTCCTGCTCCAATTTTTTTTAGCTCTCTGTGAAAGGATCGCCACTCAAAAGATGTATTTTCCCGCTCTTGATAGGAACAAAGGATCAGAGGAAGCTGTTTTATACCCAGTCAGACTACTGGACCATCTAGTTTAAGATTGCTTGTACAGTGGTACCTCGGGTTACAGATACTTCAGGTTACAGACGCTTCAGGTTACAGACTCCACTAACCCAGAAATAGTACCTCAGATGGAGGGAAAGATGGAGGGCACAAGGAGAAGGGGATGACAGAGGACGAGATGGTTGGACAGTGTTCTTGAAGCTGCCAGCATGAGTTTGACCAAACTGTGGGAGGCAGTGGAAGACAAGAGTGCCTGGCGTGCTCTGGTCCATGGGGTCACGAAGAGTTGGACACGACTAAACGACTAAACAACAACAACAAACCACTGTACTGGCTCCAGCAACTCTCCAGGATTTCAGGATACCTAGAGATGACAGAGGTTGAATCTGGGACCTTCTCCACACAGAACAAATGCTCTACCACCGACCTATGGCCCTTCCTCAAGGTTTGATCAGGCATCAAAATTTCCCACACATAAGAATGGGATGTTACTTGAAAGCCAAGGTCTTTTTGTTTCTGCAAAGGTTTATTGACGGAATCTGCTTCATACTCATTAACACACTTAAGGGAAAGCCTGAACATTTATCATGTTTCCTTGACAACTGGACCAGGTGAAGAGATGCAGTTTGCTTTTCTTTGTGGCACATGGCATTGAAAATGGGTTCTAGATTTAGCTGTGCAGGTATCACTAAGATGGGACATCTTGAATGCACTTATCTGTAGTACACATTATAGAGGCTAGGGAAGGATTGTTGCAAGTGTGTTGGCGAGACTGAATGCATGTAAAAACCTTTGGGTGGTGGAGGTAGTGGAGCTAATCAATCATAGCCTCAAGAAAAATCAAGATTTCATTTATTTTTAAATATTATAAGCTTCCTTTGAATCCAGAGGCTTCAAAGATGGTGGTGGTGGATGAAGAGGAGACAACAGCAAAGTGTTCGAGCAAATAGAGATAGGAACTGTAAGCTACAATAAGCTAAAACTAAAGCATCTAATAGCTCAACAATAACTTTGAAAGGAAGGCTAATGTATGGGTAACTGCAACAGGATAAGAAGAAAAACGGCAAAAGGAAAATCCATTAAAAGCTAAGGAGAGCCAAGTTTCATCTCAGCTGGTGCCTAAAGACTAGCAGGGCAAGAGCACAATTTGTGTCCTTCAAGAGAGAACACTGCAACCTGGGCACCATATTGAAAAAGGCTGTGTTGCCACTAATCTCCAAAGATGGGGGCACCTGGAACAGGACCTCTGGAGAACATCTTAAGGAACAGGTTCAGGCAGTCCACCAGAAGCCCTTCAGGTATTGGCAATTGGCAATTCAAAGAGATGCTGATAATTATGGCTGTCATCTTGTAGGCCAGGGATGGGGAACTTTTGGGCTTCCAGATGTTGTTGAACAATAACTCTCATCATCCTCGGCCTTCGGCCATGCTTGCTGGGACTGATGGGAGTTGTGGTTCAGCGACGGCTGGAGGGGCAAAGGTTCACTGCCTCTGTTGTAACTGGTTAAAAGTGAGGCAGCTAATCACATGACCATGGTGTTGTTGTTTTTGTTCGCCATGTTTGTATTTGTCCTGCAAAGTAGGTGAAGGTGGCAGGCAAGGGTTATTCTCACAATCAAGCTATGAAGTAGAGTACGGTAAGAGATAGGAGTGGTCAACAGAGCAGGGCAGTGCTGTGGAGCTAGCTGTTTACCAAAGTGGGGGCAGGGGTGACATTGGGCAACCTGGGTGAGCCAATAGAACAACTCTGGTGTCCCCAGCAGTGTACCTGAGCTGTCCCAACCTTGGTGCTGCTAGGAGGACAACTCCACAATGGTACCCCACTGACCACTCCTGGAGATGGTGACTGGCCTAAGAGGCTATTTTCACTGGAAAATAAGAGTTTGAGGCAAAGTTTTCTCTGGTCCAAGTCCAATACTCTCTAGTCAGTGATTCACTACACCTAGATGCAGCTGGAATTTCTCAGTACATCTTGTGCATGTGATGGACAATCCCAAGAATAACATTTGAAGCCCTGACAGAGTTTAAGAAATAGTTAAGCCTGAAAAACCACACAAAGCTGGAGTGTTGCCTCTTCATGTGGACGTATTTCAAGATGCAATATGTGCAGAAACTTTAGATTAAATTGTTTGTTTTCAAAACTTTATTACTGAAAGTTTACTTTGCCAAGCTTATTTCAAACAACGTGAAATGGGGAGAGAGAGAGAAATGAAATAATCCCTGCTTCAGTTCTCCTCATGACTTTTTTATTTTTTTGCAGAAAGTCTTAATGTCATGCCAGTGGTTTCATCTTAACCATAATTCAGTCAGGGTTCTAATTTAGTTTGATATCTTTATTTTGAAAAATTGGAATGGAAAAAAAAAAACAGATGACGATAGTATGGAAGTACAACTCCATTTTTTGTTACCACCATGTTCTTTTTTAATCAGTCTATTCTAAAATAGCACAGTTTACGGGGGTGGGGGGAGAGAGAGAAAAGGAAAGGAAAATATTTAATATATGTATTAAATTAAGCCAAAAGGTTCCATTCCTGAAGTGTTCCAAAGCCATTTATAAACGAGAATAAATAATGAATATTTACTTATTAGTGGGCAGAAGATAACACTTTGATCTATGGAGTGAAATTCAGGAAAGGACGAATATCTAAGAGACACATAATTTTATTTATATATTAATTTTGGCTGCAATGCAGTGGTCCTTGAATAGACGTCTCGGGGCCCATGGGATCTGTCAGATTTATTTCCATTAAACCCAAAATGGCTTGGGACAGTGTTTCTCAAGAAGTGGGCTAGGACCCTCCAGTAGTTTCATTTAATGGATAGTTTGGTCCTGAGGAAGACTCTCAGCACTAACATCCACCTCAGACAACGTGAAAACCTTAGAGGAGCACTGCTTGAATGGTAACTGCCCTCTCAAGCCATTTCCTACATCAAGAAGAAGAAGAAGAAGAAGAAGAAGAAGAAGAAGAAGAAGAAGAAGAAGAAGAAGAAGAAGGCTGGCTCCTGAAGAGAAGAAATGCTTCATCAAAGATTTGCATTAAAAATGCATATGCTAATTTATTTATTCCCCTGCCGCCACCCACCAGCTAACATGACCAATGCCATGCAGTGGCAATGGTCAAGATCAATGGGAATTGAAGTTCAACCAAGGCTTCTTGGCCTTTCAGCAAAGATCAAGCACATATTATAATTTATATGTATAGATGCATATTTAGAAATAATTGCTGCATGTTAAATAAAAACACAGTGCATCTCACCATATGGGGGAAGACTGTGAGCAGGTGACCTGTGCGCTTGTTCAGTCTGCTGTCTGGGTACTAATTGTTGATGGGTGACTTCAAGGCCCCTGTTGCTCTCCCTCCTTAGGGTTATTTTTCTTTACTTGAGCAGACAATTCTTCACATAGAGGAAAGCAAAAGAATTGTCCTCTAACAGCTCTTAACATAGAGGACTGTCACCTACAGAGCCATTCAACTCCTGAATCTCTACTCCCATCAGCAATGTGCCTTTGAGCGCCCATACAGACAATGTCCATCTTGATCATTTTGAAGAGTGTGGAGCCAAAGAAACAAACAAATCCCAAAAATATGTTGCATAAGCTTGCAGTAAAAAGCAAGTTTGCATAGAGAACAAAGGACCTTTTCCTGGAATGGCATCGAGGGACTGTTGTTTTATTAGATTAAGAGCTTATAATTAATGGTGACATATCCTGATGTAATAAGTGGACAGGCTGCCCCATAATTTATCTCCACAGCTTATGTTTCGTAAGAGTTATCATTTACAACCAGGGCAATTGGATTTAGAGAACACAAAGGTGCTGGTGTTGGTTTGCAAATTAAACATTTTGATCCCTGTGTCTGGCCATTGCAGTGGTACCATCATGAATACAGTCAACCCAACTGGAGAGTCCTGATGACTGATTCCATGATGTAGAGGCAGTGACCATGTTGGAAGATGTCAGTATAGTGGTACGCTAAATACGGTCATCCTACCATGAGTTGGCCATCAACTTGCATCTTATTTTTGGATTATAAACTAGAACAGCATAGTATTTGAGAAGTTTCAGACGCTCCAGTGAAAATGAATGCTAGGTAGAGTTTGGTTCTAGGGCTACTTCAGATGACCTGTTCATTCAGCACTCACACTGATTTGCTTGTACAAAACTTATATAGAAGCTGCACTCTGCCTGGTCTTTATTGAGCATTTGTTCTGATTTGTTTACAGGGCAGTTATATGACAATGGGCATCAGCAACCAGTTAGCCACTGTGAGAATAGGATGCTGGACTCGATGGGCCTTTGGCATGATCCAGTAGGGCTCTACTTACTTACTTACTTACTTACTTACTTACTTACTTACTAACTATTTTATTTTATTTGTATACTGTCCTTCATCTCAGGGTGGTTCACAAGATAAAAACACAAAATACATTCTTATCCTTTTATGTTCACATGGATTTGGATGCTGGCTACATTTATTTTGGGCCCTGTAGATGTAATATTTAGCTCTCCTGGGCCTGAAACAAGAAATTGGACCCTAAAAACTATTCATTCTCTGCTCCTCTCTCTCTCTCTCTCTCTCTCTCTCTCTCTCTCTCTCTCTCTCTCTCAACTATTCTTTTCTTCCCAATAAATTCCTCAGTCTGTAATCCTTAGGAAGACAATCTCTCAAAAAAATTGTGTGTGTGTGTGTCCAATTAATGAGATTCGGTTGAGGAGTGGGGGAATATAGTATACCTATTGTGAGTACATTGAAGAGCTGAACGGCTTTAGTTAAATTACTGATCGGTTCAAAGATGAAAATGAGGAAAAATCTATATTTTTATAGCTTCCAGCTTGCTTTCTGCTGCTGTCCAAACTAGACTGGTTACATCAAACAATATTCTCCAGTGCATTTTTGTTTGAGGATATTACACCAAACTATTTTCCAAATAGCTGATTTAAGGGGCATTTTTACAATGTGATTCTGCCTTTTCCTCATCAACTGGAATGGTATTTGCCTCGTAAACTGCATTTGGTCAAGGAAAGACATGTAGGAGGGAGACGTGTTGCTGTTAGGAAAGGACGTTGGGGCAGAAGCCAAGGCAGTTGCATTCAGTGGGCAAGGCAGAAGTTGCTGCTGGGAACCTGCCGGGTTCAGTGACAGGAACACTGAATTGGCTCCAACACTGTGTGAACAATACACTGCTCACACACATCCCTCAGTTACTGTCAGTCATCTCTGCACTGGGAAAGCAGGTAAGCAGCACTGTTCTAGAAAGCTGAGCCAATGGACTCAAAGAAGAAGAAGGAGGAGCAGAATTTGGGTGGCTTCCAACAAAATATAAAGGCACCCACATAAACATCAAACATCAGGCCCTCCAAGTATCCTTATTTTCCATGGATGTCCCTGATTTAAAAAAGCTGTCCCAGTTTCTGATTTGATCCCGGAACACCTATTTGATCCCTATTTTCATATGAGAAATATTGGGGGGCATGGAGTTTCTGACCCCCAAGCTGTTTGAAGTCATACCTGTATAGAGAATATTTTTTAATGTTTAATGTTTTATTACGTTTTCATATATGTTGGAAGCTGTCCAGAGTGCTGGGGATACCCAGTAAGATGTGTGAGGTATAAATAATAAAGTTATCATTATGGAATGAGATGTCCGTATTTCCATTAACAGCTTCCTGAAACAGGACTGCCTTCAGGTGTCTGCGAAAAGTCATATGATTTTTTTTACCTCCTCTGCTCGGAGGGCATTCCACAGGGTGGGCACAACTACTGAGAATAAGCATGGCTTTAACTACCGTATATGGACCTTTGTTGGCAAGGTGATGTCTCTGCTTTTTAAGATGCTATCTAGGTTGGCAATAGCTCTCCAGAATTACAGACAGTGGTGTCTCCCCAACTTACCTGAAGATGCTAAGGATTGCACCTGGAGATTCATGCAAAGCAGATGCACTGCCATTCGTCTAGAGAAGAGTCTGTTCCTTCTTGTCTGTGAAACAACTGACTGGCAGATGCCCAGCTTCTATTACCAGGCTATGTGTGAGAGCAGCCCTGGCTGCTGTGTGTGCAGCCTGTTGGATCGGGGCCATCTCCTTCACAGCTCAGATCAGCCAGAAATACCATCCTGACTCTTGCAGAGATGTTCAGAGCAACACTTCCCCCCACCTCCTCCAAATCAATTGTCAGCACGTAATGCATGGCGTATTGATTAACAGCCTATATTAAATAGGAGACAGTTATTGCCGCAGCAAACCGCTTTGTGAAGATGACAAGAGTTTCAGATAACTATTTGCAAGCGTGAAATATTTGCAGCGTTCTCTGAGCCAGCAGTGTCACATGTTGTGAACATAAAAAAGGATGTGGCTGGCCATTAACAACTTTCCCCTCTTGGTGTCACAATATGCAGAACCTTTGGGTGAGTTTATTTATTTATTTATTTGCTTGCTTGCTTTCTGCTCTGTGATCAAAGAAAACTTTATAGGGCAGCCTCTTTTTCAGCCATCTCTGGCAGTATAAGCAAAGCCAGCACAGTCAATGTGGGAGAACTGCTTGGCTCAGCTCCAGACAGGATACTGCTAATCAATTACAGCACTCTCCAACATTTCTCCGATGAAAATAGGGACATTGCATTCCATAATGATATTTCTCTCCCCCCCCCCCAATTTATATCCCACACATCTTACTGGGTTGTCCCAGCACTTTGGACAGCTTCCAACATATATTAAAACATAATATAACATTAAACTTTTTAAAAAAACACTTCCGTATACAGTATTGCCTGTGAGCCGGAGAACTCCATACCCTCCAACATTTCTTGAATGAAAATAGGGACACCCTATGGAAAAGTGGGACATTTCGGGATCAAGTAAGAAACTGGGATGGCTTCTCTAAATCAGGGATGACCCTGGAAAATAGTGACACTTGGAGGGTCTGTTACAGGAGGAAAATTTCTACAAGTGCCACAGAATCAGCCCTTTAGTGTGGCAGCACTTATTCTCTGCATCTCCCTGCCTATTGCTGTTAGGCAGACACCTTCCTTATACTGTTTCTGATGCCTGCTGAGAACTTTTTTGTTTCAACAACCCTGCCTGTAATTGCACCGTGTATACCTCCTCTTTAAAACGACTGATTTTATCTTTCTTTTCATAATTTTATTGTGTCTTCTTGTTTTTTAAGAGTCTGTTGATTTTATCAACGCTTTCCTAAGAATATATTTTATTTTATGTAAACAGCTTAGAGGTTTGTTTGCTTGGTTTTTTTTTAATTAAGCAGTATATAAATCTTGTTAAATATAAATAGAATTTTTTTAAAAAACTGCAGTCACAATGATCTGTTCATCTAGTTGTAGGCAGACTAGATTTCCTATAGTCTGGAGCTCCTGTGCTTTAAAAAAGATGCGAAAAAGCGGGAATCCTCCCCGACTCAGCTTTTCCCAGGACACTGCTACAGTGGTTGGAAAAGCTTGCCTCAGCCTTGCACTTTTTCCAAACGAAGGAGGAAGCCAAGGCCTGCCACCATTCCCTTTGATTCTGTTTACACTATTAATTTGAGCCTAACCAGTTCCTTTCCCAAACGTCTCTGAAAACAGTCGCAGTGAATGGAGAGAGGACTACACTGAACAGAATTGCGACTAGGAACACTCTGTGTAGTTACCGTTGCTGGGAAACCTTTTTGGAGATGTCTTACTGCTTCAACGACAGATTTCTTTTTTTTTTTTCCACCCAGGAATGAGGAAAGAAAACCTCTGAGAGTGAGAAGGACATGCCTCTTTAAAAACAGGGCGGATAGTTACAGTGACAGATATTGGCAATACAGGACAGATTCTCTGTAGAGGTTCCAAACGCATCAAAGTGAAATAATAAAAAACTTGGAAGGTTGTCTCATTTTATTTATTGAGTCCCAACGTGATATCAAAATATATGCATTTTAGGAAGCTGCTTATTAGACCTTACTAAGCTTTTCTTTTTCAAAAGCACAGGCTGGTTAAAATGATTACGAACGTCATCGCTGGCTATTCTATTTTGAAATGTAGTTCAGCTTCCAAGGGAATGATTGCAATAAAACAGTCAGTCATTTAGCTGAACTTTCTTTGTTAAATGTTTTCCTTTTCACATTTTCTCATCTGGGCCATCTTCTCAGCGAACTGTCCCAGCGGTTTCATTATTAAACCTGAGTGGTGCGATCCCATTAACCACTTCACTGCCGTGTGTGCCCACACAGCCTCTCCTTGGGGTGCTGGGAAATTTGGGGTGCTTCTCTACACCAGCATCTCTAGCTATGGCCGGGGAAGACTCCTTGCCTGGAATCTGGGAGTAATACTGAGCTGGGTATTACTGGGTATTATTAACCTGACTTTCTATAAGGAACCTTCCTACAATCCCATGCTGTTCAAGTATATTACTGGACTGCCACCCGATGAGAGAAATTTTAGCTTACTGGATTGATTCAACTGGCACCATTTTGCATAAGATATAAAATATTGAGATAGGAGCTCTGCCTTTTGCACAGCTGCTGCACACCAGCTCAGTATTTTCAAAGAGCGATCCACCATGACCCCAAGATTCCTCTCCTTGTCGGTCACTGAGGCTTTTCTCTTTTTTTGCCAGAAACTAAAGTGTCAGAAACAGCTTGTCAGCTAGATGCTACCCTTTAAAAAAAAAAAAATTACCGTACATTTTCCCTTTTAACAATCCAATCAAATCACATTAAGTACTCCAAATTATACAAATAGATATCATATAGTCAAAATATTCTGCCAAATTATAAATTTTTGTTGGGGCTTCCCATGCTTCAAGTTCAGTGGGGCTCTAACCATCTTATGTTTCTACTGCCTTGAGTTTCCAATAGTTCCTTCTTTAAATCTTCCTGTTGTTATCCTTCCAGCTAGATGCTACCCTAGCTTCCTGGCTAGTAGGTCACTGCTGCTTACTGGGATGGAGAGGGACATGCTGAGATGCAATTTGGAACAGTCTAAAATGTAACAATGAAAAAAAAAGAAACAAAATACAACATAAAAACAGTTAAAAAACAGATAATTTTTCATAACAGATCTTTCTTACGCTTATTTCCCCAGACCTCCTCATACCTCCCTTCTTTGTATTCCACTTCAATTTGTTAGTTCAGCAAATCCTTACCATTAAGCTTTTACCCATTTATAAACCTTTTTTTCCGTATCTCCTAAAGCATTACAGCTGGAAACCCCTTAGTTTATCCAACATCCTTCTAACATTCATTAATTTTACAATATTTCCGTAAATAATCTTTAAATTTCTTCCAGTCTTCTTTCACCAACTCTTCTCCCTGGTCTCGGATTCTGCCAGTCATTTCTGCCAATTCCATGTAGTCAATCACCTTCATCTGCCATTCTTCCAGTGTGGGTAGATCTTGTGTCTTCCAGTACTTTGCAATTTGGAACAGTCTAAATGCACTGTACCAGTGCATTTAACTGCACCATACCAGTGCATTTAACTGCACCAAACCTCTCACCACCTCAACCCTCTCCATTTCAGTGAGCAACAGTGATCTGCTAGCCAGGAAGCTGGAATGACAGGTCTGTCCCTCCTGGCAAGCTGCTCCTGCCCAATGCTCTGGTCTGTGCATCATGCATGAACATGAAGGCTCCCAGAGAAGAGATCACAGCTGCTTTGCTACTCCCCAGCCCCTTCTGCTGCCATGCCAAGGCTAAGACCCTCTGCCAATGAACCATGAGCTGAAACCAAGAACAAACCTTGGTTACAGCTTGTGGTTAGGCTGGAGAGAACACGAACCCAGGTTCAGGCAACATGCTATGCCAAACTTTGGCTTAGATTGTCATGGCAGCGAAAAGGACCAGGGAGAGGCAAATTGACTGTGAGCTCTTCTCTAGGAACCAGAATCTTTGGGCTAAGCCAAGGTTGCCTTAGGGCGACTTGCAAACCAGGCTGTTGTGCATCACTTGCTTGCACTAAACTGTATTTGCTGTTTTAATGTTCATTCTACCCACTTTGGAGAGGTACTCTTGGATCTTCTAAGCTTTGGGTGGAGGAAAATCTGGAGATATGGAAGATCATTGCTTTCCTGACAAACCTGGTAGGTTTTCCCCCACCTTGGCTGGTTGGCAATCCAATCCAACCTTCAACTAGCATTTCTTAATCCGTGCTGCTTTGGTGGAAAGGTGAACCAGATCTGGAACGGGACAGACTGTGATTTAAGGAAGGCCCGGCATAGGACTGCTTTCAGGACCAGCATCCACTGGTGGCACTCTAGCTGGCATTGTCCCTGCTGCTGGTGTGCCTAAGTCCAGCCCATAATATGTAAACCTGCATAAATGCCCCGTTGCTCTGATTAAGTCCATGGAGCAGAGAGACGCTTTACGTGGTGAACTCAACAGCAGAAATTCTCTACCAGTTCCAGGACAGCTTTTCCAAAAGCCAACCTTCAAAGGGCAGGGTTTGACATGCTACACAAACAGCTCTGTTTCAGATGCCTTGTGTGTCACTGAGCAAAAATAAATATACTTTCCAAATATACCTATCTATATAATTGAGGGAGAGATGATTCAGCATATAAGTATCTATGTACACTAGGGCAGCTGGAGATTTGGCCAGCTATGTTGGATCACTATGATTAAATGTGAAATTCACCCCTCCCTGTGTTCCTTGGGGCTGCCAGTTCACTACCCTCCTGCCTCTCTGTCCCATCTGAACACATCCCTTCCTCTTCAATCCTGAATGTGTGTTTTTTCCTCCCTCTAACACAACCACCTCTTTCTCCTACTATAACTGATGACTGGCCCTTTCCTCCTAATCATTAGAATGCTTAAGAAGCTCATTCTTCTATTATTATATATTGGCAAGTACGAATGAAAAGCACACATATTTATAGAAAACACACATATTTATAGATGAAAGACTCTCATGTCCTGCTCTGATGCTGCATAAGGTTGCAGACTCACATTACCCAGTTAGCATTTATTTATTTATATTTATTTTGGTATTTGTGTCAGAGGCATACTCAGTGTGGCATGTGGAATAGTTCTATGTATGTACGGTATGTTTATGTGTGTGTATACAAGCTAAAATATAATTCTGAAAACTATGGGTGACGCCCAGTGCCAATCAAACTCAGAGAAGAAACATGAAATCCATGGCATTATGGAACTTAAGCCCACTGATTCCAGTGGGTCTACTCTGAATATGATTTAGGATGCTTTCAGATGATCTGTTTATTGAAAATTTTGCTTGATTTGTTTGTGCAACACTTGGAGGGTGTGTGGGTATGTTAGACAACATGACTTATTTATTCAGCATTTGTTCTGTTTTGCTTCCTTAGAGGTTAGACGATGTTGTTGAACAAATATTATTCCACACTTTCAAGTGCATTTTGCTGGCTCTTTCTTTACTGCATAAAGCCAGATTTTTTGAGGAGGGGAGTCGTTGCACTAGAACTCCAAATTAACTTTCATTGTGCATCTTTACCTTGCTGGTATATGATTAAATCCCACCTGAAAATTGAGAGACGGTTGAAAGTTCTCTCTTTTGGAAATCTGCATCAGAAACACTGCAATGAAACATAAACCAGTAAGTGATTGTAAGTCAGAAACACAGTCAACCGCTAGGGGCTCTAGTTTTAAAATGTCCTCCAAAACAAGTCTTAAAAGCAAGTCAAGAAGTGGGGGAGACACACCTGTCTTAGGAAGCTGCTCCATAATTTTGGTGCTGCAACCCAACTGTGATTCCCCAGCTGTAGCATGGCTGGTAGAGAACTGCAACTATGGTAATCATTCCTAGCCACAGGGATAATGTGAGATAGTCTAGGTCACGCCAAGGAGCCTGCGCTGTGGCACCTCCCCATGCCACTATCAAAACTCAGAGAACTGGGTCAGCAGTGGTGTGGGGAGGAGCCAGAGTCAGAGCTCCACCCACAAGGTCCAAGCATCTCCTTTGCCTCTACCAACCCTTCTGTGACTTGTACATCACCAGGGTAAACTGAGCACCTGCACTATGAGAAAAGAGTGCCACCTTCTGGTCAACTGCCTACATTTCCTGTGGCATTTGTGGTTCCCCCATCATCACATGGCCCTGTTTGAACTTTGCTATCCATGTTCTCTGCTCTCCACTTTGATTGGTCTAGGGCATTTCATTTATTCTAAAACAGGTGTGGGAAACCTATGACCTTCTAAATGTCATTGGACTTCAATTCCCATCCTCCCTAGCCATTCCTGTTCTAAAGCATCCCACATTTTAGATTTCCAGGTAAACCATTCACTTAAATCACAGTAGCTGAAGAAGCCTACTTTGGCCTTAAATTGTTACTAATAGTTTTCTTTTTTAAAAAAAAGTGGCATTTGGAGGACCAATCAGGGAGCTCAGCAGGTCACTGTTGGACAGACAAACTAATGCCACTGTACTGGAAGAAACAAAGATCACCAGTGTCGAAGCAATGATTCTTCACAGTGGCGTAGCGTGGGTTGTCAGCACCCGGGGCAAGGCAAGTAATTTTCGCCCCTAACCCGTGGATTTGCGCCCCCTAACCCATGGATTTGCGCCCCTATCCCTAACCCCCAGGTGTTGCGCCCGGTGCGGCCGGCCCCCCCTGCACCCCCCACGCTACGCCACTGATTCTTCAACATCAACTTTGTTGGCCTGGTCATGTTGTTTGGATGTCTGACTATCATCTTCCAAAGCAGCTACTCTATTCCGATCTTAAAAATGGAAAGTGTGATGTTGGTGGTCAACAAAAGAGGTTTAAAGACTCTCTCCAGGCAAATCTTTTTTTAAAAAGTAGGATAAACAAGAACAATTGGGAAACACTGGCCTGCGAGCGCTCCATTTGGAGAACAGCCTTTACTAAAGGTGTCATGGGCTTTGAAGACACTCAAACTCAGGACGAAAGGGAGAAACGTGCTAAGAGAAAGGCACATTTATTTATTTTATTGTTGGTTTTCAGCACTTCTGGCCTATGGACCAAAAATGGTGACCAGGTCTCAAAGCTTGCCAAGCTTGGATTTTTGGTGATCCAAGACCACCTTCCCAACAGGTGTGGGAAAGCTCAGGCTGTGGCTGCTGCAAAGGACTTTTAAGAATGGTCCTGATTCTTCCTTTGCAAGCAAAATTTTCACTTTTTGAATCAGGCAGCTTTTTCTGTCTCCTGCACGGTAATGGGGAAAAGGGAAGCACCAAATTCAAAAAGCATCAAAATTTAGCCCACAAAGGAAGATACTGGAGCACGCTCTCAAGCTTTCTTTTGCAGCCATGGATTGACAATACAGTCATGTCATACAATCTGTGAAAGTGGCTCACAGAGGGCTGTGAAACAGGATCTGGCCCTAAGGATAGGCAAATCTGTCAGTTTCTTTCAGTTTCTCAACCCCTGCCCCCCACCCCAATGGTGTTCTCTACACCATTTCTACACCATTTTGCATTTTTTAAACGAGTCCTTCATGAATGTGCACCAGATTTTATTGTGAATCTCTCCCAATATACATATGCTTGTATGCAATTCTGTCTAATATACACATTTTTTTGCAAAACAATTTCCCCCAGCGTAGCACATTTTATATGCTATTTTCACAAATACATGCCTTTATGTGCACACTAATGCCTTAGTACTGTTGTATCTTGGTTCTTGAACAGAATGCGTTCTGGGAGTTTGTTAGACTTCCGGAACTGTTCGAAAACCAAGCTGCGGCAGAAGCCGCGCCAGACGTTCGGCTTCTGAAAATCATTCGAAAATCAGAACACACCTGATTTTCGATTGTTCAGGAAATGTACGAGTTCCCAGGTGTTTGGCAACCAAGGTATAAGCATTTTGTACACATTACTTGGCTGAATGATAGTTGCATTTTGAATTAGCTCAGTTCACCTTTAAATGCAAACTGAATTGCATATCTCCCTCTTTCCTATCATGTCCACTAGCCTGATTAAGCTTTCCACCCCTGCCTTTAAATACTGTGTTTCATCATTATGTTAAACAGAATATATTATGTAGGAAACCACCCTGAAACCAGTGTGGGTGATGAAGGGCAATCTAGAAATCTGGTTAATGGATTAATAAACGAATCTGAGCATACTGCTATGTTTATAATATGAACTGGAGTGCTTATCACTCAGTTTAATTTGGCTTCATTAGCTCAAAGTCCTAAAGGTGTGTGTGTGTTTAAAAACACACACACACACACACACACTTCATTTTGCCAAATGCTAAAGACATAAAGTAGATTGGGGAAAGGTGTGGCTGTTTGGCTCTGCCTCCAAGCTTTGGTAAGTTTGCAAATGTTATCTGCCTTATATTAATTAGCTGCTGTTAATTATGTAAATTAACCTTCTGAGAAGTTTAATTTGTGCAAGAATTAATGAAGGGCAAGGCCTTCCCTCCCTTAACCTGGTTCAGAATAGGTATGAGTAAAACAGCTTATTTTTTTAATAGAAATAAATTGAGAAGACAATAGGCTGTGTCACACCACTATGAACCCCAACTCCCATCTCAGGCTCTTCCTTCCCCAATTTTCCTACTTTCCTCAATCTGCTTAGCAACAGCAGGGGGAAAAACCTGTAGAACCATGTATCAGCAGTAGAACATCATCATCATCATCATTCCACCCTTCATCTGAGGATCAAAGGGCAGTTTACAATATAAAAATCCCAAAATACATAACATAGTAACAAACAAAACAATAACCACCAACCACCCCCTGCACAGTTTTAAAGGCCATAGATGGTTTAATTAGCCAAAGGCCTGGAGAAAGAGGAATGTTTTTGTCTGGCGCCTAAAGGTATGTAATACAGTGGTACCTCGCAAGACGAATGCCTCGCAAGACAAAAAACTCGCTAGACGAAAGGTTTTTCTGTTTTCGATTTGCCTCGCAAGATGAATTTCACCTATGGGCTTGCTTCGCAAGACGAAAACGTCTCGCGACTTTGTTTCCTTTGTCTAAAAACAAAGACATGTTTTGTTTATAAAGTTAATTTATTTTCCCTTCAATTTTTGAACTGCTCTTTACAGTATGTGTGACTTTAAAGAGCAGTTAATAAACTGTTGTTGTACCAAATTTGGCTTTGTTTGGACTTTTTTTGACCATAGGAACGCATTAATTGATTTTCAATGCATTCCTATGGGATTTCGTGATTCGCAAGACGAAAAATTCGCTAGACGACAAAACTTGCGGAACGAATTAATTTCGTCTTGCGGGGCACCACTGTAAATGCACCAGGCAAGCATCTCTGGAGAGAGCATTTAAAAAACTGGGAGCCATTGCAGAACAGGCCTGTTCTAATGTTGCCATGCTACAAACCTCTCATGGAGCAGGCGCATGAAGAAGGGCCTCAGATGATGATCGTAGAGTCATTTAAGGTTTTATAGGTCAAAACCAGCACTTTGAATTGCACAAGGAAACTGATTGGCACCCAGCACAGTCAGGCCAGGGTGGGTGTTACATGCTTAAACCGTCTTGCCCCACTGCCCACTGAATTCTGGCAGCTGAAGTTTCCGAATCTTCTTCAGAAGCAGAGAGGTATGAAAAAGGTTCCCAGGTCCCAATTCCCAGCATCTCCAGGTAGGGCTGAGAGAAACTCCTGTCTGAAATCCTGGACAGCAGCTGCCAGTCAGTGAGGGCTTTACTGAGCTAGGTCGACCAAAGGTTTGATTCAGTATGAGGCTGCTTCCAATGTTTAAGGTAAAGGTAAAGGGACCCCTGACCATTAGGTCCAGTCGTGACCGACTCTGGCGTTGCGGCACTCATCTCGCTTTATTGGCCGAGGGAGCTGGCGTCCAGCTTCCGGGTCATGTGGCCAGCATGACTAAGCCGTTTCTGAAGAACCAGAGCAGCGCACGGAAACGCCGTTTACCTTCCTGCTGGAGGGAACCTATTTACCGTATTTTTTGCTCTAAAACACGCACCCGACCATAACACGCACGTAGTTTTTAGAGGAGGAAAATCCGTAGGCATGCCACCCATAGGTATTCCCTCTATAACACGCACAAACATTTCCCCTTACTTTCTAGGAGGAAAAAAGTGAGTGTTATGGTGCAAAAAATACAGCATCTACTTGCATTTTGACATGCTTTCAAACTGCTAGGTTGGCAGGAGCAGGGACCGAGCAACAGGAGCTCACCCCGTAGCGGGGATTCGAACCGCCAACCTTCTGATTGGCAAGTCCTAGGCTCTGCGGTTTAACCCACAGCGCCACGCGCGTCCCTTCCTATGTTTAGAGGAGCCTCAATTATGCCCCAGTTGTTGCCATTACATGTTTCAGCAGTGTTTTGTAGCCATTGGTTCATTGCCAAAAAGAAGAGGAAATGGAAGACAAAAGAGGATGCAAATCTGCATAAAAATGCCATGGGCTAATTTAGGTCTATAGATACAAATTTAGAAAATGTTGCTATGATTTGAATAGAAACACAGTACATTGCAGCACAGCGGGGACAGCTGCGACTGCATGACCTTTGTGCTTGCTGCTACCAACTTCCCACGTTCTGGTAACTATTGATGACCAACTTCAAGGCCTCTCCCCAATACTTATGGTTACTTATTTTTAAAATAGACTTGGACTGGGCAGCCCTTCAAATATACGACAGCACTCTGGGAAGTATGGGGTATTAGGGAAAGGGTAGTACCTCTGGTGAGGGACACACTGTGCTCCTAGTTTGTCCAACTTTAGTCCCCAACCTACACTCAGCTCTCACCAGTGGCTCCTAGAAGCATGCAAACGCAGCCACAGCCTAGGAACAGCTTTGACTGGCCGGCTAAACCAGGTGAGAGTAGTCAGTGTGTCCCAAACCCTCAGTGAGTTAGGGATTTCCCCTGCATGCAAAGACAGGCTCTGGCCTATTTAGTAGACAAGGCCAATAGTGGGTCCAATGGCCAAGAAGGTGGTTTCTGCATGTGCTGTAGAGAGAAGTGAGGTGCAGATGCGGCTTGTCAGCCTAGGAAGGTAGCCCATCTAGGAGAAGGAATACTGTTCCTAAACCTCTGCTGCCTTGTGGCTATACTTGTGAGAAAGGCTTTGGGAGTTAACCCCAAGGAAAAATCTGTACCTTGCGGGTCATCTTTGGGAGAAGAAAGGGTTAAGGTGTAAACTCTACACAAATGCAGAGTGGAGTCCCTAAGACAGTTGGATGGTGCCTTGTACAACTCCTTCTGGCAAGTCCTGCAATCCAGTTGGTGCCAAATATATTGCTCTGCTTTCCTTGGACCACATCAGCTAGGCTGAGAGGAGGATCTTGTCATTTGGGCAGCCCAGGGCCTCCATACACACTGCCCTGGCTTGTGCCCCACATACTGCAAGCGCAGCAAAAACAATGTGGGAAGCAGCAGTTACGAGTTACCAGTCTCTGCAGCCACAGCAGGCGCTGTGATTCTCCAGTGGTGTGACGTCACCCCAGAGGCACATTCTGTTTTCTCTTGAGACAGATGAATGCCAACAACAACTCTGGAAAGTGGGGCACATGCACACATCCTACTAGAGCCCAGGGATATTAGTGGTCATGAGAACTAGGTTCTCCATATTTATTGGAATTCCAGAACACTTCTGGTGTATCCCACCGCGGTGTCTGTGGCCAGCTGGAGGACTGACCACAACCCATCACTGTCATTACTTGGGTAGCTTTTGGTGAGGACCCAGACAATACTCTTCTAAGGGGTCTAGGAAGGTTCTGGGCCTTGTTAAAACTGGACTTTGGGAGGGTGCTGACATGTATTTCATATTTTACCCCATTCCCTTTTCAAGGCTTGGCTTCACCCCATTAAGGAGCTCCAATTTGTTATAGCAGCTCAGTCACTGCAAAGCTCGTTTTGTGTATCTATCATGATTTGGGTATCTGCAAAACCCACCAGCAGGGTTCTGTTCCCCTGAAACAATGAAGCAAATTGTGGTTTTGCTTTTTTGTGATATGCTTACTTTTGATTGGAAGTGATGATGTTTCATTTGATAGTTACACCAGTTTGTTCTTTTTCTTAATTGTAAGCCGTCCATAAAATTTAGTTTTATGGGGTGGCATAAAAATATTGACGAAAGATAGAAAGATAATTATTTTTATTATATATATATATATATATATATATATATATATATATATATATATATATATATTACATATTATACATATTATATATATATTATATATATAGTATATATTATACAATATTTTATATATATACACACACACACACACACACACACACACACATATATATATAATATTTTATATATTTTTATAATTGTGTTTATTTTGGCACATTGCATTTCTGCTGCTGTTGCCTCATTCCTTTGAAGAACCCATGATGCTCTGCATCATGGGTTTTCTAGTCAAAAGCATAATAATATTTCATGAAAGCAGAAGTAATGGAAGTGCACTGTACCATAAGGACAATGTCTCCGCAGACATGCCCACCCGATTACAAAGATCAGTACTAGAACTTCTTCTTGTACACAAATCCTGCTGCTTGCACCTGTGAACACACCATGCATTTAAAGCACCCTGTCTAAATAAGGAATTCTGGGAACCGTATTTTGCTAAGGGTGCTGGGAATTGTAGCTCTGTGTGGGTAAACTGCAGATCCCGTGATTCTCTGGGGAAAGTCGTGTCCTTTAAATGTATGGCGAGTGTACCGAGTCTGAGTTGCCTGCTGAAGATGGCACCTCAGGTGTGAAATGTCCTTCTGAAAGGTCCATCTGACCGTTTCATTGCTGACCTTCCATGCTTCTTTAAGACGTGTTTCAAAGACTTCTGGCAAGATAGTAATGAACTGTTGTTTGTCCCATGTCACAGTTTCAGGGGCCCCAATCCCCTCAAAACAAGAAATGGCAGCTCTGGGGTGTTAACTGGCCCACGACTAGGCAGTGACACCATCTTTCTGACAGATGGAAGAAGGAGCTAGATCCATCATGTGTTAGATGTAGCCCAGCTTATCCCTCCCCACCAGTCCCCCAGGTTCAGACATGCATTCCCCATGTGACCACTTCACATGCTCCATCTCCTCCAAAAATTTATTCTGCCTCATCTTTCTTTGACACAACTCCCTCTGGCACACATAAACCACAGGGAGGAGTCTGAAATTTTGTAGCATCTCACTAGCCTCAGTCTCACTCCCGGCTTATTTGTAAGCATCTGGTCTGGTGGCTTGTTCATCTCACTCCTCATTTCTGTTTACCTGCTCTCTTTCTTCTAACAGGGCCGTTGCAAGGCAAGGCGAGCCATCACCCCATCTTTCCCACTGCCAGCTCATGCCATCCCTGAATTTGCAATGCTTTGGCGCCACTATTGTGGCAACAGCAGTGCAGCTTCCCGTCGCCTTTGCCTCCCTCTGAAGAAATAACATCTGGTCACCCAAAAACTGTGGTGACTCTCCCAGAATGCATCACGTTGTGGGGGGAAAGCCCTGGCCCTTCCTTAGAGCAAGCCAAAAAGCTGGTGGAGGTTGCTGCCATCTCATTAATACCAGCAAACCATTAAAAATCAGGGAAAGGTGGGTGAAAGAGAGTGGCAAGCAAGTAAGGCAACCCAGCGCTAATTGGCTTCTCCCGCCTGAGGCAATTGCTTCATTCCGCCTGACGAATGGGCTGGCCCTGGCTTCTGTTTCAATTTGGTTTTAATAGTCTATTGAGATTCCTTAGCTGTCTTGGGGAAAACAAAATGGCAGAATGCAGCGAAGCAGCGAAGCAGTTGGGCAACTTAAGTCTCCAGACTTAAGGGAATTACCGTCTTTATATTATACAGTGCACTCTAGCGCCATGCCAGAACCTGTCCTCCAACTTCTTGAAGTTTTCCTCCCCCCCCCTCCCGCAAAAGTGGCTTTCATTTTTCCTGACTCTTCCTTGGGGCACTTTAGAATTACTATCGGATTTTGCTGGGTGTGGGGTTAGGATTCTCATACCTGCTTCTAAAATGTTTGCTATTAACGAAGAGTCTGGAGTTGTGTTAAGACCCAAGTCTTTAAAGTGGTACCTTGGTTCTCAAACGCCTTGGTACTCAAACAACCTGGAAGCCAAACACTGTAAACCCAGAAGTGAGTGTTCTGGTTTGCGAACTTTTTTCAGAAGCCGAATGTACTCCATTTTGAAAGTTTTGCTTCTGTTTTGAGTGCAACGCTTCCATTTTGAGTGTTATGCTTCCGATTTGAGTGTTACTCTTCTTTTTGAGTGCCATGCTTCTGTTTTGAGTGTTATGCTGAGGTCTGCTTTTGCTATTTATTTTGCATTTTTGCTTTTCCCCCGCTCTTTTTGTTTGTTTTTGTGACTGTGTGGAACCCAGTTCAGCTACTGAGTGATTGGTTGTGTGACTGCAGTACATTGTTTATTGCTTTCATTTTATGGATCAATGGTCTCGTTAGATAGTAAAATTCATGTTAAATTGCTGTTTTAGGGGTTGTTTTTAAAAGTATGGAACAGATTAATCCGTTTTGCATTACTTTCTATGGGAAAGTGCGCCTTGGGTTTGGAACGCTTTGGTTTTGGAATGGACTTCCAATGGGTAGAGTTACCTCATGGTACTGGTAGCCAACATGTTACCATAGAATCATAGACCTGTAGAGTTGGAAGTCACCATGAGGGTCATCCCCTGCAATGCAGGAATCTTCTGCCCAATTCTGCTGGACTTCAGATCCTATCAGCTTCAGCCAACATGGCCAATGACCAAGGCTTATAGGCATTTAGTAGGCCACTGTAAAAACTAGGGCTAGATGGGCATTCAGTCTGACCCAGTAGCACTTCTTCTTTCTTTGATTGCAGATGCTTACCTGTGCAGTGCTCTCCTAAAAGATGCCCACCTGGTTACTCCCCTGTTTACTTCTTGCACATTGTTATCAGTTCAAGGTGTCTGAAGGTGACACCTTGAAGGAGTTGTTTCCTGCTTGGCAGGGGGTTGGACTCGATGGCCCTTGTGGTCTCTTCCAACTCTATGATTCTATGATTCTATGATTCTATGATTCTACTTTGCATTGCATGGTGAAGTCAAGTCTCTTTCATGGGATCTTTTTTAGATCTTGCAAAGGTATGCTGCAGACAACTTACGCACCTGCAGATGGCTTCTTTCATTTTCATTTCACAAAATGGTAATGAATGTTGTGGGATTTATTTTCCTTTTAATTTGTTTAAATTGTTGCGGGATATAAAATTTTGCTAAGGGAAAATGAAGTCAGAAAGCTTGTATCTATCCCTACACAACTGCATTGCATGCCTGTCTTGTTTCAGAATCACTCCTGCAGTTGCAAAAACAGCAGGCCATAGCATGTGTCTTCACAATTAAAGGCAAACAGGAAGAAAAGGTGGGGTTGTGAGATGGTAGTTTCATGTACTGTAGTTGTTTTACTGTAGTCAGGCATGTTCCTGTATCTACCTTCAGACACCTTGAACTGATAACAATGTGCAAGAAATCTCATTTCACTTGTTCTTTTGTGTGTGTGCTTTTAAAAATGTGATGCCTGATTGGATCAGAGCTCACTCCCACTCTGAGCAGCCTGAGCTTCCTTATTTTACTAATTACAAGAGCAATTACGCCATTCATTCTCTTAATGTAAAAGCTAAAAGGGCACCATCTCATCACACACTCATTTCAGGTGCTTGACTATTGTAATTTAACTGGGTGAGGCCAGTCCCAAGAAAATAGCTAGGAGTGGAAAGCAAGAAACTGAGCTTGGAAAAGATATGGAGGGGATGATGACTAGTCCTGATCATAGCTGTCAATGTTTCCCTTTTTTAAAAGGAAATTTCCCTTATTCCGAATAGGATTCCTCGCAAGAAAAGGGAAAAGTTGACAGCTATGGTCCTGATGGTGATATAACTAAATCCAGGACCAGCATTTCTGAGTACCACTCACTGGAGAACATCTGTGCCCTGTTTTGGCACAGAAACTGCTTTGGTATCATGGCCTCTGTTGGGAAATGTATCTGTGTTAATTCTCCTCAACCTCTCAGTGGTACCATCAACCATGGTATCCTTCCACAGCGGCTATCCGAACTAGACTTGGGTGTCACTGCTTTGTGATGGTTCCGGTCCTCCTTAGATGGTCGTTTCCAGAGGGTGATGCTTGGGGAGTGGAAATCAAATAAATACACAAATAAATACATAAAATAAGAGGGCCAGTCAGAATCAGTTCACCAGGTGGAGCAGAGTCACTTAGCTAGCGTCCCAGAAGGCAAGTGGCTGTTGCTTACTAGGAGAAAGAGACTTGAGAAAGCTGGGAGTCCAGAATTGCTTTGCTGGGCCATGGGCCCCCTCAACATTCTGCCACTTGTACCTGGTAAGCAACAGGGACCCACCTGACAGGAAGCAGCCCTGTCCCACCCAGAAAGATGCTCCTGGGGCTATTGCAGTCACTTCCTGTTTGTGAGTTGCCCAGAAGCATCTGTTTGGCTCCTGTGGGAAATGGGATGCTGAAGCAGAAGGACTTTTGGTTTGGTCCATCAGACCTCTTCTTCTGTTCTAATGATCCACTCTATAGTCAAAAAGGTGTCTGGTAGATTTGGCCTGTAGTTGGAAAGCCACTGCTCAGAAGTTTAATGGGACTCACTCCCAGGTAATTGGGCACAGCAGAGGTGCAGGAACTTCATTAGCCCAAGGCCTACTACGTTCCCTCACAGACAACCTTCTGGTAGCCTCGTGCCTATGGTGGGTGGGGCCAGAGTCAAAAGTGGGTGCGGCAACAGCACTTTCCAATCACCAAAAAAGCCAGAGGTTTCTTCAGCTGCACCCTTCTCTACTCAGGTATGAGAGAGGCGTTGTCACAGTTTAAGGTCACATTCCAGGCAGGCAAAAGCCCCTCATCTGTTTCCCCTCATCAGCCATTTATTTCTGTGCCACTTTCTGGCCAAGGTCCCAAATCAATGAGCAGCTGAATACAAAAGGAGATACGAGACAGCAGTACAGTCATACCTCATGTTACGTTTGCTTCATGTTATGTTTTTTCAGCTTGCGTCCCACGCGACCCAGAAGTACCAGAAAGGGTTACTTCCCGGTTTCGCTGCTTGCGCATGCGCAGAAGCACTAAATCATGCTTTGCGCATGCGCACAAACACCAAAACGCGCCGTGCACCTGCGCAGATATGGCGCTTCAGGTTGCGGGCTTTTCATGTTGCGAAAGGGCCTCCAGAACAGATCCTGTTCGCAACCAGAGGTACCACTGTAAATGCAAAAGTACAATGCAACGGGCTTCTCCCTGGAACCAGCTACAGCTATGGCACAGCCACTACAGTTGCTCTCCGGTGCATAGCTTGCTAGCTCAACCTTCTGGCTCCTCAAAAGGCAGCACTTCTCCCAGTGCAGGAGCAGATGCAGCAAAGAAGGGGTGGGGAGGCTCCCAGCCAGCAATGGTTCTGTTCCTGCTCCCTGCCACACTTTTGAGGAGGGCATGGAAAAGGTTGGCTGATAGGTGTGTCCTGCGGAGAGTGGGTGTGCCCAGGGGAATGGGGCATGGCTTGAGTGGGGGCTTTCCTGAAGGCTAGATAGAGAAGTCTAGAGGGGTGCATTCAGCCCCTGTGCTCAGGTTGCCGTCAACGGTTCGACTTAAAAAATAAATCCCATTGAATTCAGTGAGACCTACATCCCAGGCAGTGGGGTTGCTTTTTTGGAGGAGGGAGTAAACAATAAGGTGTCTGTACTCTAGTCGTGAACAGAAGTGCTGTGCGAGGCAACACAAAATGGCTGCCCAAAAAAGAGATGAGCACCATCACACATTAAAAAAACAACTACCCACTGTTCCCAGATATGAATGTATTGGACTGCAGCCTAAGAGTCAAATTCTGTACATGTCTATTCTGAGTTATGTCCCGTTGATTTTTAGGATTCAGGATTGTAACCTTCATTTTTCTTCTTCTAATACCAGATCAAACTAGTGGTACCTTTGGATGCGAATGGGATCTGTTCCGGAGCCCCGTTCACATCCTGAAGCAAACGCAACCTGCACCCGCGCGTCTGTGTGTGCGCGGGTCGTGATTCGCTGCTTCTGCGCATGCATGTGATGTCATTTTGAGCATCTGCACATGCGCGAGTTGCGAAACCCGGAAATAACGCGCTCCGTTACTTCCAGGTCGCCGTGGAGCGCAACCTGAAAAGATTCATCGCAAAGCATATTTAACCCGAGGTATGACTGTAGTTTGCAATATGTCATTTTAGCATAAATCAATCACCCTTTGGAAACAGACCCCCCCCCAATAATTCCAGATTCATGGGGGAAATGCTATATGGGGACAAGGGAGAGAACTGTATCAGAGGAAGTGCTATCATTAAACAAGCACACATCATAGCTATTGCACCTTAGTATGAGTGGTTGCCAGTTGCCTCTCTCTGTCCTGCTTTTCTTATCTTAAAAGTGCACCACCTTTAAAATGTTTACCCCAAAACTATAAGCACAAGCACTGGCCTTAAAAATTGAAACTTTCGTTTTTGCTGGCTGTGTAAAGCTTGTCTGTTAAGTGCTCCCTCTACTGGTTCACTTTATATTGCTTCATCATAGCTGTGCTTATTTGCTGGGTTTTTCATTCATCTTTGCAACCACAAACAGTATCGAAAGCAAGATGGTGTATGACCTCCCCAACAGCATGATGTGAACAAATCATCATGAATGTGCAATAAAAGAGGTGCAGGATATAAATGCTTTGAATAATAACTGAGTGTGTTTTGTTAGGTAAGGTAAAGGGACCCCTGACCATTAGGTCCAGTCGTGACCGACTCTGGCGTTGCGCACTCATCTCGCTCTATAGTCTGAGGGAGCCGGCGTTTGTCCGCAGACAGCTTCTGGGTCATGTGGCCAGCATGACTAAGCCGCTTCTGGTGAACCAGAGCGGCGCACGGAAACACCGTTTACCTTCCCACCAGAGCGGTACCTATTTATCTACTTGCACTTTGATGTGCTTTCGAACTGCTAGGTTGGCAGGAGCAGGGACCGAGCAACGGGAGCTCACCCCGTCACAGGGATTCGAACCACTGACCTTCTGATCGGCAAGTCCTAGGCTCTGTGGTTTCACCCACAGCGCCACCCGCGTCCCTGTGTTTTGTTAGATTAAATCTACCTCATCCCACATTCAGTTTCCAAACAGGGGATCTGGGAAGCTCAAAAGAAGGATGTGAAGGCAATTTCCCCCTGCTTGGTACTCAGAGGTAAACTTCTGCTAAACATGCAGGTTCCACTTAAGTAGTTTGGCTTCCTCCATGCCAGATTTTCCAGGTATTTCCCTGCTTCATTTCACAAATATCAATAAGCCATCAAAGTGAACCATCTTCACCAAGTCTTGTGATCCTCCCTGGGCATCCCTGTAGTAGTAATAATAATTATTATTTATTATTATTTATACCCCGCCCATCTGGCTGGGTTTCCCCAGCCCCTCTGGGCGGCTTCTAACCGAATATTAAAAACAATACAGTGTCAGACATTAAAAACTTCCCTAAACAGGGCCACCTTCAGTTATCTTTTAAAAGTAAAATAGGGCGTTCCACAGGGCAGGGGCCACTACCGAGAAGGCCCTCCATCTGGGTTCCTGTAACCTCACTTCTCGCAGCCAGGGAACCGCCAGAAGGCCCTCAGCGCTGGACCTCAGTGTCCAGGCTGAACGATGGGGGTGGAGATGCTCCTTCAGGTATACTGGACTGAGGCCGTTTGGGGCTTTAAAGGTCAGCACCAACACTTTGAATTGTGCTTGGAAACGTACCACCTCTCTGCCCGCATCTGCTTTGTGCAAATCTTTTGGCGCTGAATAGACACACCAGAACCACCCCAAGTTCCTGCAGTGGCAACAGCCTCCATGTTTCCCTAAACCAGTGTAATATCACTACCTTGTGGCAAAAGTTCCTTATGCTGACATGATTCAGCTCAGGGAGCCAGACAAGCAGATCTTTAAAACGTGTTTGAAAACCTGAAGCAGCATTTGCTAAGCTGGCACCTTCCAGACATTTTGGACTACAGCTCCCATCAGCCCCTGCCAACATGCGGTCCAAAACATCTGGGAGGAACCAAGTTGGCAAAGGAAGACCATGGTGAATCACACTGTACATGTAAAGGTTAGGTTGAGGCTAGGCTGGCCTCAACCAGAGCCAGGGCTTTTTTGGCCGTGGCCCCGATCTGGTGGAACGCTCTGTCACAACAGACTAGGGCCCTGTGGGACTTGACATCTTTCCGCAGGGCCTGCAAGATAGAGCTGTTCCACCAGGCCTTTGGCCAAGGCACAGTCTGACCCCTTCCTTCAGTAATCCTCATAGAACTCTAGCCCAATGGTTGCCATTAATTTGATTCAGAATTGATTTTAGATTTTATGTAAAGTGTGTTACTTTTACTGTTGTTAGCCGCTCTACGCCCAGCTTCGGCTGGGGAGGGGGGGATATAAATAAAATTTTATTATTAAATATTATTATTATTAAAGCACCACCATGGCTTCCCCTCAAGGATTCTGGGAGTTGTTGCTGGTTTAGGGTGCTGAGAGTGGTTGACTCCTGTTGCAGAGGTACAATTCCCAGAGTTCCCTGCAAAGAGGGATTATTTAGCCCCTGTAGCTCTGGGAGGAGAGTAGGAGTCTCCTACCAACGCTCAGCACCCTTAACGAACAACCACTCTCAGAATTCCTTGGAGAGTGAGCAATTGGGTGTTAAAATGGCAGCACAGTGCTTTAAATGCATGGTGTGAATGTGAAGGAGCATATTACAATATAATTGTTCTATTATTGAAGGACATGCTTAAATGTTACATTGCAAATGGGGCCTCTCGGAATGTCTAGCTTAGGCACAGTGGCGTAGCGTGGGTTGTCAGCACCCGGGGCAAGGCAAGTAATTTGCACCCCCTAACCCGTGGATTTGCGCCCCCTAACCTGTGGATTTGCGCCCCCTAACCCTAACCCCCAGATGTTGCGCCCGGTGCGGCCGGCCCCCCCTGCACCCCCCACGCTACGCCACTGCTTAGGCAGATAGAGATAAGGAACAAGGATTTCTTGTAATACCAGGATGAGGGAGGTTGCAGGAAGGAGGGAGAAAAGACCAAGACCTTATATGGTAATAGGAACTTATTATAAGTTTCGATTTCCCAGAAATCAGGTGACTTACAAGAAATCAGGTGACCTACAAGAGATCAGGTGGTATTCTATTTTGCAAATCTATATAAAGAGGCGCACCCTGACTATTGTGTACAGGTTGCATTACTGATCGCCCTGTGCCTTTGTTCTGCATATGCACTTCAAATAAAATTCCTGTTAATAACCTGCAAGAGTGTTTTGCCGCTTTGTGTGAATCTGTGCTTCAGGGACCCAAATAGCAGATATGTGTGGTCCTTCAAATGTGGCCCTAGAAAAACTGAGCGGCTGCTGAAATGACTGTACAGCGTCGGATTTCTCAGTGGAATTTGAAAAGTATCTCTCCAGGCGCTCTCCCTTCCACAGCACTCCAGTTCTCTGAGAGAGAGAAAGGCAGCAGCTTAATTTCTCCCCTTTGACAGGAATGAAGTAACATTGCTTTTGGCTAAATGTGTCTAACAGCCATCAAACCCGTGTGTGGTCTTGTCTTGTGACTCTCTCATATCGGGACGAGCGTCCAATGGATCTGTCTGTCTGCCTGTCTTCTTCCCCCCTCCAGTAGGGGTTGCACATAAATCTCACTAGTCAACAAAACACGTTTGTGATTGAGCATCCTTGATTTATCAAAAGGCGACGGAGCGCAGTTATCTGTGACTTGTCAGGTATTCCATTCCAAAATATCTCGGTCGGAGTCGCTGCAAAGAATGGGGGAAATGCAAAAAGAACAGGCTCTGGAATAATGACAGCACCAGGCAGCTCTTGGATTGTGTATCTCTCTCTCTCTCCCTCTCCCCCACCTCCACCACCATCTGTGTCAAACAGAAGACTGCCTTTGACTGCGGCTGTCTCCTCTACAGCTTTGATGACAGCTGAAAATAGATGTGATTGATTTCTACCTACTGAGGGTGTGGCGGAATGGGACAGCAGGCTGGTTCTCTGCTTGCTCCCGCTCTGCAAGGAAGCAGATGTGAGATATGTGCCATTCCAGTTTGCAAAAGTTGTGTTTTGTTTACCCAGGGCTTAAATTGCCACCAACTTTTTAAAAGTCTATGGGAATTGTTCGTAGCTTTTCAGAGCTTAAAAGGCTTTCCCCACCCCACCCCCGTTGCAATAAGGAGCAAAAAATGTGTAACCTAATACCCAAGGAACTTAAGCAAAGGACAAAGAGATTTATTGTGAGGAGTTAAATACTGTTGACCACAGGTGCGGAGGACCTTTTCGGCCTAGGGGCCACATTCACCTCCACATAGACTTCCAGGGGCCACAATAGTGTTGGACAAGGGCAGGGGCAAAAGTGGGTGAGGCTATTTGTATGTCTACTTTACACACACACACACACACACACACACACACACACACACACACACCTCTATCCTCCTTTCCCATACCCTCCAACTTCCCATTGATCAGAATTGGGATGCCCGTTATTTGGTCCCAAGCTCTCACAGGAGTCAGCTGGTCAGCTGATTTGCATGACAGTGTGAGATCTAAAAAATTGTCTTTTGGTCCTATGCTCTGGCATGAGCCAGCTGACTTGTGTCACAGCACCAGACCAAAGAACAGGACATTCCGGGATCCAGTCAGAAGCTGGGGTGGCTTCTGTAATTCTAGGGTGTCCCACTTAAATCGCGATAGTTGATGGGTTAGCTATGCAGTGAAGCAAGAGGTAGTTCAAGGACGTATTCCACCCAGGCAAAAATACTCAAAAAGGGTGTGAAACAAAGTTGGTGAGTGGTGTGTCTTGGGGAGATGGGATGTGGTGGTCATGAGAGAGTCCTGAGATTTGAGGGCTGTATTTGGTTCTGGGAGCTTACAGTAGGTTTCCCCCCTCCTACATTTGACTATGCCAGCAACACAGGCTTGTCTGAAGGTCTGATGTAACTTGCCTTCAGGTATGGCCCCTTATGGCCCAGGGTGATTTGTAGTAGGATGATCTGGCAGCACTGCTCTGAGCAGTGGCAGGGGGCTGCCATTTAAATTCCCCACAATGCCCCAGAGAGATGCCACATCAGGGTCATAGTTAGTACCTAAAATGGCAGTCAGATCCAGCCGCCAGGTGTTGCTTGGAGCACCAGGCTGAGAAAATTACTAATGGAGCCCAGGGCAAGTGTCTGCAGTAGACCCTGCCTGGGCCCTGGGGCTCTGGCAGCTGCCAAGCAATATGAGGTGTTGCCACCATCCCTGTTTGCTGTAAACAGTGAGTGTTCTCAATCTTTGTTCATGGCCAATGTATTTTCTAATGAAGGTTTCCCAAACGACTGAGTCATTTACTCATAACCTGGCTTTCAAAAGCCAGCTCACAGGCACCACACACAGAGTTCACAGTTCCAATCTGTTCACATTTGCTCACCTAGAATTTGTCCCACTAAGTTTAATGAATCTCTCTGCAGAGTAAGTGTGCATAAGATTGCAATTACCATTAACAAGAGTGACTTGGGGGGCGGCGGCTTTGAAATACAGTTGTTTTCTCCCTCTCTCTTTTTTAAAAAGTATAAAACAATGGTTTTATTTTTATTTTTTAAAAAATTATTAACAATTTCCACAGAACAAATTATCAAAACGAATCATCTTCATTATTTTCCCCCTTTTTCCCTCCCCCTCCCCAAAGAACCCTCCCCCCAAGACTTCCCTCAGCTCCTCTCTCTGATTTCTCAACTCATATTATTCTCTGCATACTGTAAAATTGTATATATCCTTTTATGATCTGTCTACTATATTAACCCTCAATAAATTTGTGTATGTTTATTCAAAACCTGCCAAGGAGTCCAATTCATTTTGTTGTATTTTTAAATAATTTGTAAAAAGTTCCCATTCTTCCTTAAAGTCACAGTTGTCCTTATCTTGCAATTTGTATGTCAGTTTCGCCAGTTCTGCATAGTTCATCAATTTCTCTTGCCACTGTTCTTTTGTCGGGGTTTCCTCTTTTTTCCATCCTTGTGCTATCAAGACTCTTGCCGTGAAATCCAGTTGTTTTCTCAATCCTTGTTGTGCCCAGCCACCTGATTCTAGGCAACCCAGCTAGAGCATGGCCTCAGAGCATCCAGGCCAGTGGTGGCCAAAGGACACACCATCAAGGAACAAACAGCTCAATTTGCGATTCATTTCAGAAGGTCACAGCTTCAACCAAGAATAGTAAGATTTTAAGCTATAGTGTTGTCGTAATCCAGTAGGAAAAGCCTTTCTGAGCTTAAGGTGAAGCTGAGAAGGCCATCACTCATAACAACGTAAAAGAACCTTCAGGATTAGGTCAAAGGCTTGCCTAGTGGCAACCAGTGGGACCAGTTTTGTGTAGGAAGCCTACAATCAGAATTTCAAGGCAATCATCTCTTCTGCTCATGCTCTCCAGTAACTGGTGAAAGGAGCCTCCTGCATCTAGTACTGGAGGCAGAACTCTACTTGCTCTACTTCTGATGTTCAGGGATCGGTGTTGGTGTTTATGTAGCCAAAACAGCAGCACCCACTCACAAGAGGGAGATATCCACAGACTTTGCAGGACTCTGAGGTTTGCAGAAATACAAAGCAATCTTAAGGGGGTGGGGAGGACACACTAAGGGGCTCGGCATTCTGTGTGGGGTGTCCAAGGTATGACAGTATCATGGCAAACTACATGGTTGGCCAACTGAACAATGAATACTGCAATGTGTTCTTGCAGGTCCCACTCCATCTCAGCAGTTCATAAAAGCGCAGGAGGAAAAGGTGATAATATAGTTCTTAGAAAGTTCCCTGCACTGGGCTGTTGTTGCAACCAGGAATTGTACATGCAAGGCTTTAAGAGCAGGCCAAAGAGCTCCCGCTGGAACAGATGCAGGATCCATTTAGTCCCACATCCTGTTTCCAACAGAGGCCAACCAGACAATTCTCAGAAGAAGCCCATAAGGAGGGCCATGTGAAGACAACAACTCTTTGCCATCGATTTTCCTCCAAGCTGTAAGATTGATTGGAGACCTTCCAGGACTCACTTGCATGTTTAAGAATGCGCAGAAATGGGGAGTTCCAAAAGGATGTTTTCTGGGGAAGGAAGGGTTAAAAGGGGAAAATGCAACATTTTTACACAAATCTATGATGCAACCAGACTTAGAATACTGTGTTGTATTCTGTGTTGTACTTGGAATCCAGTTGTTACATCTCAAAAAGGATATTTTAGAGCTGGTAAAGGTACAGAAGAGGGCAAACAAAGCAATCAGGAGTTATGGCATTTGGGTATTTATCGTTTGGGAAAAGTGAGTCAGTGAATAATAATAATAATAATAATAATAATAATAATAATAATAATTATTATTATTATTATTATTATTATTATTATTATTATTATTTATTACTTATACCCTGCCCATCTGGATGGGTTTCCCCAGCCACTCTGGGCAGCTTCCAACATCTATAAAAACATAATAAAACATTAAAAAAAACCTTCCCTATACAGGGCTGCCTGCAGACATCTTCTGAAGGTTGTATAGTTACTTAGCTCCTTGGCTCAGGGGTTGCATAACTTCATACCCTCCAACATTTCTCCAATGAAAATAGGGACTTCCTAAGGAAGAGTGGAACATTCCAGGATCAAATCAGAAACCGGGACGGCGTCTGTAAATCTGGGAGTGTCCCTGGAAAATAGGGTCCATTGGAGGGGCTGGTCTTACTCTATAGTTTCAGCTCCCTTGTCTCCCTCCAGCCTTAGTAAAGTGTCCTACCTACTTTCTATGAAGGCACCTTCATACTTTGTGGTACCATTTGTGTTTCATTTTATGGCTGGATGTTGCTACCAAACATTTGTTTTGTTTAGTTTCGGTTGTTTTCACGCAGCTCTGGAGTGAATGGATCTCCTTCTCTCCTTAGGATGGGGAAGCAGCTGACACGGGGAGCACAATTCTTCATCCTTGCTTCCTTGTTCCCCAGGGGCGCATTCAATGGAGCTCCATGCGCACCAGGGAGACGTGGGACTTTGTAAACAGAAGAAAGGTGAAAACGCAAGTGATTTTTGGCAGCCCTCCTTTTGCAAATGTTAGCTTTCTCCCCGCGCGGGGTTTGCAGCTCTAAGTGAATCAGCCCCTTTTCGTATTTTATTTGGTCCCAGACTTAATAGTATGTTGTACAGTGTCTAAAGGCTTAAGATTAAAATGATATGTATCCGGTAGAAGGACTAAGTTAATCTCCACCAGCTGGAATCCAAGCCAGAGGGGCCCTTCCTTTCTGGAAGAGGTTTGAATTAGTATTAAGACCTTCTCCTGAAAACAGAAATGCTTTGCAGAAGTGAAGACATGGAGCAGGGCCGCAAACGGCAGTTTCTGAAGCAATAACATTCGAGAAAACCTTTCTGTCTCCCCACCCCAAGTCCCCAAATCTAACCTAGTTGAGCACAGAAGGAAAGGAGGGAGGGGTGGAAATCCCAACCAAGAATAAAAACTGCAACTGCCTTTGCTTGTTACGGCGCCGTGGAAGACAGCTGTTCCCTGCAACCACACAGGAATCCCTCTTTTAAAACACACACACACAACCCCTCCTACTCCTAGATTTGGAAAGAAGTATTACTTTTGGACTCGAGCGCTTCCAAAAATACATGAGATGTAAAAAAAATTAAAATCCTGTTTGCCAAAAACACATTGACGTTTTGCTTACATTACATTCTTCCCTTGTTTGAAAGAAAGAAAATAATCAAGAACCACCCCCATACACAAAAAGCACACACACACCACTAAAAGTCCTCCTCACAATGATAAGTTTTAATTTGGACAAAAAAATGCAAAAGTCAGCCCCCACAAGCCTTGTCTTGAAATCCTCCTTTACACCTCATTTCTGAAGCATGAATATGGACGCTGTCCAGTTTCCCCATTCTGAACGGCTTTTGGCTAGAGGAACGCGGTATGGAAATCATTTCCCTTGTAGGTGCAGTAGCTACTTTCCACAGACTCAACAAAGACATGAAATATCATTAACATCTGATTCCGAGAGGCTGACAACCACTTCTTTGTTTTAACACAGCCATCCGGGGGAAAGCTGTTGCATATTACCATATCGCTAGCAAAATTGTACTTATTAGACTGCAGTAGAGGCCGTGGAAGTGTTTCGCTCATTTGTGCTGGCGCAGGAGATCTCTGAATGTGCCTATTGTTTTCCGAGGCTTCGATCCTGCTCCACTGAAATTGCGAGGAGTTTTGCTGTTGACTCCAATTGGAGCGGGACGGCAGGCCCCCTGGGGAGCGATTCCACATGGCTTCCAGAGGCCCCCAGCACAAAAAATGGTTGTAGCCAGTGCTAAGTGATACATGGCCAAAAAAGGAGAGGCATGTGGACCACAGCTTCACATGGGGTGGCCCCCAATGGATCGCCCAAAAAGAGGACAGAAGGGAACATAGATATGCATAGGACTGAGATGTCTGGATGCACAATTAGCAATACTGGTTTGTATATCAAATCACAGTTTTGCACTAGCAAACATGCACCAGCCATGCTCAAGGCAGGGCACTTGATTTTTGCTGATTCTTTCCATGCAATGTGGCCTTTGGGGCTCCATCCCACCCACCCACCCCCATTTTTCACAGCCTCGGCCCTGTATACCTGAAGGAGCGTCTCCACCCCCATCGTTCTATCCAGACACTGAGGTCCAGCACCGAGGGCCTTCTGGCGGTTCCCTCACTGCGAGGAGCTAAGTTGCAGAGAACCAGGCAGAGGGCCTTGTCGGTAGTGGCGCCCTCCCTGTGGAATGTCCTCCCACCAGATGTCAAAGAGAACAACAACTACCAGACTTTTAGAAGACATCTGAAGGCAGCCCTGTTTAGGGAAGCTTTTAATGTTTGATGTATTACAGTATTTTAAATTTTTTTTGGAAGCTGCCCAGAGTGGCTGGGGAAGCCCAGCCAGATGGGCGGGGTATAAATAAATTATTATTATTATTATTATTATTATTATTATTATTATTATTATTATGAGGGCTGTAGAACAGAGGGCAGCAGATTGGTAAGGGACCTTGTTGGAAACGGAATGCCTTGCCTTGCATTGGTGAAAATGCTTCCGCTAGCAGAAAACCACCTTTGGATACAACTCCATGACTATAGTTAAATATCTTGCCACAGGCAGAGGGTCTTCTCAGTAGTGGCACCCGCCCTGTGGAACCTCCTTCAGATGTCAAGGAAATAAACAACTACAGTACCTGACTTTTAGAAGACATCTGAAGGCAGCCCTGTTTCGGGAAGTTTTTTAATGTTTTATGTTTTGTCGTGTTTTTAATATTCTATTGGGAGTCACCCAGAGTGGCTGGGGAAATCCAGCCAGATGGGCAGGGTGGGTATGTATGTATGTATGTATGTATGTATGTATGTATGTATAATTTATTATGATTATGATTATGATTACAGTACAGTAGGGAAGATTGTGACCAGGTAAGTTGGGTGCCTGCTCAGCTCAGGCTCCAGCCCAGGTGCTAATTGTTAATGAGAGGCAACTCCAAAACCTCTGCCTTTGCTTCTGATAATGGCTGATTATCTTTGAGGCTGACTTGGTCCTGGCAGTCCTTCAAACAGAGGACTGTCTTTTGTGAAGTAGAGCTCACAGCCCTTCTAAGCTCCTCTTGCTTTTTCAGCATCTATTCTTATTTGTCTGCACAAAGCTTATGTAGAGGTAGACTGTATCTGGTTTTTATAGCACATTCATTCTGATTTGTTTGCGCAGAGATTATTTATTTATTTCCCCAGCCATTCTGGTGGCTTACAACATATCTAAAAACATAATAAAAACATCAGTCCTTAAAAACATCCCTAAACAAGGCTGCCTTCAATGAGCATTCATCCTGAATTCCTCCTCATTGATGCTTGAGGAACATCATTTGTCCACTGGACTTGTTTTAATGAGGTTCCCCATCACTTTCCCAGCGGCAAAAAGTGGATTGTTGTGATGGGCCAACAAAGGACTTCAGTTGCACACACCTGAATTTCCAGTACGTTCTTGAATCCCTCCTGCAAAAACACTGATGGTTTGGAGGCAATGTCTCCTCATTTATCATCCAGAGCAACCTGTCCTACAGCAAGTCAACAGATCTGTCCACCTTGCCCAATGCTGTCTGCTCCGACTGACAGAACCTCAAGCAGAAGTCTTCCCCATCACCTGCTACTGGTTCCTTTCACTGGAGATGCATTCACTGAGCCAGAGATCCTCAGCATGTGAAGCATCAGTAGCAGCTGCTGTGCTGGGGTCAGTTGTGACACTGCTTCTTATAAGGAGCTAAAGGGGAGGAGGTTGACTTGATGCAAATGCACCTGCAGGAGTGCTGGTTTGAATCTGCTGCTGCATTTACACCGCACCAACCTTACCTTCTCCCTCCCTGCCAGCAGCTGTGACACAACCAACCAGACCTCAAATGAGTGACACCATTCCACCAGGTTGTCCTCTCCTGCAAAGCATCTACTCTGCCCTTACGTATGGTCCTCTCTCCTATTCAGGAACCTTTTTTTAAATTAAAAAAAAAATCAGCTTTTGTTATTCTTTGTAAAGTTAAGTCTTTACCCTCAGCATTTGGAGAGACATAAGGAAAAGTGACAGGAAGAAAGCATTCCACGCAATTTCTTCCTGAGATGTAAACCTGCTACATAGTGTTGAGCACCTGGCACTCACGATTTAATTTGGACTTTTAAAGTAATGACAACAGTATTGACCAGTCTATTAAACTACTTGAAACTCTCATCTTCTTGTTGTTGTTGTTCTCCTGTTTTTAATTGGCTTACGATGCTCTCACCGTATCCTTAGGCTCCACCTTATCGCCGCCGCCACAAAATTACTGGCTACAATGCTGTCAAGGAACCAGAAGACGGCCAACCGATTCATCCAATGGGTGTTGCTGAACTGAGCCAAACATTCAGCTCTGCCTTCTCCAGACAAGCTGAAAGAGGTTCTGCAGGCTTCAGCAATGCTCTTCTGCTGCGCGGTGGAAGAAAAAGAAAGATGAAAGTCTGGCCTGGGGCACTTTTAATTCCACAGTTTATTGGGAGGGAATGAGAAAGTGAGAGAGACAGACAGACAGAGAGAGAGAGAGCAGGGGAGAAAGTAAGGGAGCAAAACAGAGAAATGACACTTTAAAAAATGTTCCCCACTTTCTAAGGCAATCAAGGTCTTTTTTTCTAAATGACTTTGAAAGAGGTAACACGTGTGTTTATTTTCTCTCACTTCCTGTCCCCGTCGACTGGGATTAAACTAGTAAGGAAGATAAATTATAAACAGGTTATCCAACAGAGGCAACATGTGTGCTATGGCGGCAACATGGTGCACGATGGAACCTGAAGTGAAGGAGGCCTGAGAATAGCTAGCTGTGCCCTGGTTTGCAACTGATAATGTCACGGACTTGGACTTGAGCCAGGAAACTCCTGGTCTAAGGCCAGAAAGCTACCGTGTGTCCAGGCCTCAGAGCCCTCTTAAGGTGTAGAAGGGTACAGCAACATGTGGCATCTAATGTCAACATCTGTGTGTAGTATCAAGCTTTTGGACTCACCAGGCATGGTATAAATATTGGGAGCTAAACTTGCTGTGCCTGGTCAATACAGCACAGCAGTATATTCTGCTGACTCCAGCTTCCAGCTCTCACACATTGATCTCAGAAATGCTTAGTCACAGGACCCACATTCCAGGCTTAGATTTGGGTGTGGATATCCACAAACGTGCCCTAGGCTGGCCTTCATACTGCAAGCCTAAGCCTGATCCTATAGACACTGAGGTAGGACTAGATCACATATTCCACATGCCTAAGGTTCAGGTCTCTAGCTCAGAAGATCAGGGAGAGGGTGCAAGGAGAGACCTGAGCCACCACCTTCTCCCACTTGCTTTTGGAACATAGAAAGTGGCTTTATACTTGGTCAAAAATGGGTTGTATCCAAGAAAGTTGCACTGCTAGTTTAAGGACTACTACTAAGATGTGGGTGGTGCTGTGAATTAAACCACAGAGCCTAGGTCTTGCTGATAAGGAGGTTGGTGGTTTGAATCCCCACGATGGGGTGAGCTCCCGTTGCTCGGTCCCTGCTCCTGCCAACCTAGCAGTTCAAAAGCACGTCAAAGTGCAAGTAGATAAATAGGTACCACTCTGGCAGGAAGGTAAACAGCATTTCCGTGCACTGCTCTGGTTCACCAGAAGTGGCTTAGTCATGCTGGCCACATGACCTGGAAGCTGTACACTGGCTCCCTCGGCCAATAAAGTGAGAGGAGCGCCGCAACCCCAGAGTCGTCCGTGACTGGACCTAATGGTCAGGGCTCCCTTTACCTTTACTAAGATGGATCTAGGGGAACGTGACCAGTTAGGTTCCACCAGGTGCAAGCTTCTGGGGTGCCACAACAGGTGCCACAACTCTGAAGTCCAATGGAAGACAAGAGACAGGTAAGGCACTGGATTTTGGGCACCACTGAAATTTGAGATGCCAAGGTCCACCTTCAGAATGGAGCTTTCTGTCCTCTCTCCACACGGCCTTCATGCCACCCAGTTCTGCATTGGGGGGACCCCATAACAGATTTTACTGGGGTACAGAGTTGCACAGTTAGAGAGAGGAGAGTAACAGGAAGGCCTCTCTCACAGGCAGACATCCTTGAGCGAGCAGGATGATATTGCTAGATACAACCCACTATTTCCTTCTCTTCAGGCATTCCTAACCAGAATGAAAGAAGCATGCATAGGTTTGTGGGTGAGTGTAAGGATGAGCATATTAGCTCCACTCAGTTGCCATTCCAACAGCATTCCAGGAGTTGGAGGATGAACATATTAAGCAAGGTCCTCCTCAGTGGTGTATTTGGGGTGCTGCAGGCAGTCCCCCCCCACAGGGCACTGAGCCAAGGGGGCGCAAATTTGGAAAGATGTCAGGATGCTGTCAGCGGCTCCCAGCTGGTTGCCCAGGAAAGTATAAATACAAGTTTCTTACAGTCCTTTTTTATTTCAAACTTTACAGAGAGAGGCTATAGAACCCAGCCTCTTGGACAATGGTGCTGTCCTGAGTGAATCTCCACCCACTGTATCTCCCATTTCCTCATTCGTCATCATCATCACCTCCTCCACGGGTACCGCTAAGTGCCCTCTGCCTTCGAGCTCTTTGCTCTCCTACTTTTAAGACTCGCCAGGTTCTGGGAGATGGAGGGTCTGGAATGCTTTCTAATGACAACGTGTCAGCCAGCTGCTGCTCCAGCTCTGCCTCCTCCTTCTCTCCCATAATTTCCCAACTTTTACCCTCATTTGCCTCTGAGCTGTGACCTCCCACAAACCACTGTTGTAAATCTGTACTGTCTTCCTCTTCTTCCTCCCTGGAGGGGTCAGGATGGGGAGGCAGTCCAAACCGTTCCTTCTCATCTCCCCAGCCCGACAGAAGATCCATAATAAAGAAGATTCACTTGGGGGTGCTGAAGATGAGCTTCACACACATATTGCAATAGATTTCCAAATTCCACCCCTGGTTCTCCTGCACCCATGGAGTCTCCCTGTGTGTTTTAGAATCCTGGGAGTTGTTAAGAAACTTCCTTGTCCCCTCACAGAGCTACACTTCTCAGAGTTCCCAGTGAAGAGGGATTGACTTGTTAAACCACTCTGAGAATTGTAGCTCTACAAAAGGATCTCTTAACAACTCTTAACAAACTACCGCTGTCAGAATCCTTTGGGGGAAACCAGGACTGTTAAAAATGGTATCACAGTGCTTTAAATACACGGTGCGGGCAACGAAAAGTGGGAGAAAAATAAACTGAAACACTTGTGGAATAAAAAGTTACAGGAGGAAGTTATGGGGCGTGCTTTGATTGGAAACAAAAGCCCCCTATTCTTTGTTGGCACAGACAGACCTGAAAGTAGGGTTTCCTAGAATCACCCCATGTGCACAAATCTTCATGGGTGTACAAGAAAAAGGACATGAACAAAATACAATTAATTGACCTACAAATTCTGTAATTGAGGGGCAGCCCTATGCCCATCTATGCTGAAGTTGTAAACATGCCAGTTTCAAGTAATGAATTTTAAAAAATTGTGTGATGGCTCCTTCTTTTTAAAAGTGCGAAATTCTAGGGGGAAATGTACTTTGTGGGGGTTTCTTTATTTCGAAGGAAGTTTTAGCTAAAGTGTATCTGGTAGGGTTTCATATAGCTGCAAGCAGGAGACAGAAGCTGTATATCAGCAAGGAAGTTGGAACGGCAAGCCTTGTCGTATAGGTAGGATATACGTAGAAAGTTTATTTTTTCAGATTGAATATCCAAGTCCCTGAGGTGAAACAGTAATGAATGACATCTCACTGACTGCCCAGGCAGATCTCATTTTGCAGTGCAAGATAATATACAGTAATCTGATCACAGAAGTCATAAAACTATATTTTAAACAATGTTCATGGAGGCCAAAGGAAAAGAAACCACTTTGCCCAAATTAGTTTTCAAGCTCAGAAGACGAATGCCGGTTTTCTGCAATTCACAATTCATGTTTTACACTCTCTCTGTCTCTCTGTCTGGTGCACATATTTCATTTTTTTCCCTTTAATATATATCTCAGTGTTTCAAAAGGTTTTGATACCTGGAGCACATTTCCCCTGTCCCTCTGGATTAAAACTGGAGGCACGCTTTAAGCTCACTAGTAGAACTTATACTGTTTATTTTTTATTGTATCTGCATTCCTCCTTTCTTCCAAGAAGCTCGTGGCTCTCACCCTCCACCCAGTATATCATACAACAACTCTGTGATGTAGGTTGGGCTTAGAGGCAGTGACTGGCCCAAGGGCACCCGGCAAGCTTCATGGCTGAATGGGAACTTGAGCCAAGGTCCTCCAGGTCCTAGTCCAACACTCTAGCCACTGCACTGTCTCTCCTTACAACTGCAGATCCATCTTCTTAATCTGAGAAGAAGAATCAATTCATTTTGCCATTCCAGCTCCCCATCTCCAGCCCATGGGCCAAATTAGGTCTGGCAGGGGCCTGAATTTGAGCTGTGCGGCCATTTCCTTCAAACTTCTCCCACACCTGAAACAATAAGATATGGGGCAGCACAGCAGCAACGCAAAGGGGCCCCAGGGCAACTGCCAGCCCTGCAGGCATCCTAACTCCTTCCTTCAGTCACTGCTCAATTTGCTGTCCAGGTGCTAAGTGTTGACTGGCAGCTTAGTGGGCTATATGACTGAGGAGCCAGGAATGGAGGGGGAATTCAATTCAGTTTGCACGTAAAGCCAAATGTATCAAATTTGCACTTTCTGAGACAATATGAGAACCGAAACCTAGCTGCCCTTCAAAATTTGCACTCCTTCAAATTTTGCAATGCCGTTCTCCAACCAACAGAAATAATTCAGAACATTTGCTGGGACTTCCCAGGTCTCTCCTGTCATCTGCAGCTACTCATGCTCATTGGACACCATACCATTTACCCAGCCAGCCGTTAATTTCAATGGGCCTACTCTGAGCAAAAGTTAGTTGGCTACAACCCCGTGCTCCTGAAACACCAAACTGCATAAACACACAGAGAGAATAAAATGTAGAGGCCTGACAAAGCAAAATTCAATAGTGTTTACAATCCCTGAAGTATTCACAGCCATTAGTTTAGATTCAAGAGTAAACCCTGGGGGTAGAGGGAGGGATAAAAGAGAAAATAAATAATAGGTATTGGCCAGAAGAGCGTCAGCTGCAGGTGTAAACTCTCCTGCCCCCCCCCTTCCTGGAAGAGATCTATGCTCAACCAGGTGTGCTCAAAGAGCTTGGTCCTCTCCGGAGACCTGAGGTGACCACAGCCTCCATTTCATCCTGATGAAGTGAAAACGAAAACAGAGTCCCTAGATCCCTCTGTCCAGCCCTCACACCTTGCTGCTTTCATAAACAGCTGCATTTCTTTCGGGGTGTGATTGCAACAGACAAATGGTCTTGTGCAGAATAGCTCTCCCAGAAGTCTTAGTGTTGCTCCCTCCTGCAGCAATTTCCATTGGTGGCTTTTGAAGCTGACTACCACCAAGCTCTCCTGAATGCCTGGAGGAAGGTCATGGCTGTTAGACTGGGCTCTGAGGCTAATGGGTAGGGCTGTGCCTCAGTGGCAGAACAGTTGCATGCAAGCGGTTCCAGGTTCAAATCCAGCATCTCCGTACTGGAACATTCCGATGGCTACTTCCAGAATGTTCCCTGCGCGTTCTCTAGATGGCCTAGAATATAAGACTCCTATTAGGACGGGCCAGGGAAATAGTAGGTGGTCTCTATAAAAATGAAAAACCAGAAAATGAGTAGATTGCCAACGATCCACACAGGAGTGATTCAACGGTGGCAAAAGCTGATTCCACTTCAAGTACAGTTTTGTGAGCCAACTGAGATGGCGCTGCCCCCCCCCCGCCATGTTTTCTCAAAAGTAATGGATCGGAGGAAACTTCTTTTCACTCTCTCTCCACAGTTTATATATTGCTCTATAAATTGTGTCTGTCACCTTGCCTAAGAAGAAGAGTTAAAAATGAGATAAAACATTAAAAATACGAAACCCATCTGTAGCGATGTTCAGTTCGTCGCTGGGGGCTTGTTGTAAACAAAGGGAGATGTGTGGTTTGGGGGTTGCAATCCATAGCTCAGCAGGACCATTCATGCAGCCAGAGCTGTTGCAGCCGTTCCTGCAGCCGAAGAGGCAAGCCACTTTTTAAACTAAGGATCTGCTTGCCTCTTTGGAAATGGAAACTGGAGCACCACTGGCATAAGAGGGCGGGGGGGGGGGAGAGAGTGAGAGAAGCACACTGCTTTTCTTTGTTGCCTCTCTGCATTATATCAGGGGTGGCGATCCCAAGACACCCCATATGTTGTCAGTAAGGAATAGTGAGATTTGTAGTCTAGCCGCATCTACAAGCAGGGCCGGATTTAGGTTTGATAAGGCCCTAAGCTACTGAAAGTAACAGGGCCCTTTATATGCCCAGCTGTCCTTTGTCAACAACAAACAGTCGCTGGATTTTTTTATGTTGGATATATGCTATATGGTAATAATAATATGGTAATAATAACGATGAATATTTTTCTAAAGTAATTTTCTAATGGGATCCAACTAAATAAATTATGTATTACATGAAATCAAATCAGTAGGCATAAGACTCATACCCTTAGTCTATGCTGCCTGATCATCAGTCTACAAGCACTCTTTAATATTAGATAACAGGAACAACAGCTTGACCTACATTCAACTGTGATGCACTGCAGTCTGCAGCTGCATGCTATGTTGCCTTGCAACCAGTCCATGCACAATGTAGGCACCCTATATATAGAAATGAGCAAACCAGTGATATTTTAGGGAGCAGGCTAGCAGGCAGGGCCCATTACAGTGGTACCTCAGGTTACATACGCTTCAGGTTACATACGCTTCAGGTTACAGACTCCGCTAACCCAGAAATAGTACCTCGGGTTAAGAACTTTGCTTCAGGATGAGAACAGAAATCGTGCTCTGGCGGCGCAGCAGCAGCAGGAGGCCCCATAAGCTAAAGTGGTGCTTCAGGTTAAGAACAGTTTCAGGTTAAGAACAGACCTCCGGAACGAATTAAGTACTTAACCAGAGGTACCACTGTACTTACATCTTAGGAGCCTACACAACACAAAACACTGTTGCTGTATGTAGGTTTTATTTTATTTGTTTTTTACCTTCTGTTTTGGAAATGTAGATCCATTTTATTTCTTTAACTTGGGGGGGGGGACAAGAGAGTGGGGCCTAAGCTATAGCTTGTTTAGCTTATGCGTAAATCTGGCACTGTCTACAATTTCTCTGTCCCTGTATCACGGCAGAGGCTTCTGAGCTTGTTGTCCTGGGATCCATAATTACACGCTTCCTGATAATGTCTAACTCCTCTTGCAGAAAACTGAACAGCAAATTTGTCATTAAAAAAACCAAACAAACCCACACGCAATCTTTATATAACTTTGGCTGAAGGAGTTGATTTTAAGACCCCTGGAATCCTGTGCTCAATACAGGATGATAAATTACCACACCCACATACAAAAAATATGGGCAAATTATGGAAAATTAATAAATTGATGGCCTTATTTCAGTTTATAACATCTCCTCGCTCATCAGCAGAAGCCCATATTTTTGCTCTTGGCAGGCATGCAACTGCTGCAATCGCAGCCATCTCCTTAGCCCAATGCTATATATCAGAATTGCTCTTCCCTTCATAATAATCCAAACCTGATCATGCACCAAAAGTCTCACTTAAAAGTACAAAGGAAACATAAATTTTCCACTCGGATAATTACCCTGCTTTAATAGGCAATCTTCTTCCTTGCCTATATATTTCATAGGCAAGGATAGATATATAGAGAGAGGTGGGCGGGGGAGAGAGAGACTGGCATCAAAATTATTCAGCACACTTGCTTAGACTCTCCAAGTCTCCCCTCTCAACTGCAGATACTCATGCAGCCACCCAGATGGGCAGGGGACAAACAATAAATAATATTATTGCGTGTTCCGACCTAGAGACCTCCCCCTTAAATAAAGACACATTTGACTCAAATTTTAATTTTGGTTTTTGGCAGAATTTAGGCCACAGCTTTACTGATTACAGAAAAGTGAGTGGTTGCATAGGCTCTGGTTCGACTAGCTCCCTACACCCTTGCAGGTAGCGCTGACCCAGAGCTCTATCATAGGTCAGCCAAGGGTAAACACCTGAGGCAGGTGAAAAGCCTGGGAACAGACTCTGTTCACTCCCCAGATGCTACCCTGGACTCAGGCATGGGCACAACCCCCTTACGGGGGTTGACCAAACCAAGCTGGGTCCCTGGATTCCTTTAACGGAATACCCTTTACATAGGGATGGCAAGACCGTTCTCCCATCCCTATCACCTGAACCAGTGCCTCTCCACAACCTTACAAGTTGTGACGAATTGCTACATGGCAGGCGAAACCCAAATGGCCACAACCAATCAGCCAAGTGGGGGAAATTCCTGCCGTGCCCCAGTCCGAATGACAGACGACACACAATGGCATAGCAAGGTCAATTACAAAATGCCATAAAATCAGGGAGAGGTGAGTGGGTGTTCTGATGCACGAGCTGAAAAAGGAAGCTCTGGGACATGTGCGTGGGTTTCTATAGGTCCCTCAATCCTTTACACTGCACCCACTGGCCAGATTACACCCAGCAATGAGGGACCTACCAATCGGGTGTTGTGGGTTATTATTATTATTATTTTACATAAGAGACCACACCAGTCACCCAGCTTTTTGGAGCTTTTGGGAAGGGGGCATGAGTGACTTCCATGGACAGGGGCATGGATAGCTCATGCCTGAGGCTTTTTAGACCCCACCAATAGTGTGGAAGGAAAGTAACTTTTATAGTGTATAGCAGGAAGTTGAAAAATCCAGCGGGAACTAAATAAGTCTGGTGCACCAATTTGCCTCTTTCAGCACCACATCTTTCCATTCACGTACATACTAAGTGCCAGTCTACATATAACTGGCTTTAGCAGAAGTTATGTGGGAAGTTTCCCTTACCTTAATGTCGGTGAATCCTGCCTTAGACAGTAAAATCAGAAGCTGCCTTATACTAGGAATGGGGCAGAGATTTGATGTTGTTTGCATCTTAATGAGAAGCTACCGAATTCACACTGAATTGATGCACAAATCAGAATGCATCCATCCTTCGAAATCCTTGCTTCTCCAAATTTTGCAAGGTAGCTCTCCCACCAAAGAACATGTATCATAATGCATACATTAGGGGGGGGACTTCAAAAAATAAAAAAGCATATGTTCATGAAAATAACATATAAAATGCATTATATTAGTGAAAACTGCTGCAAAAAAAATGTGTATGTTACTGAAAACTGCATGCAAAAATGTGCTTATTGGAAAAAAAATGCTCAGTAAAACGCTGGTGAGTTTTCAAGAGGATTTAAAAATAAATAAATCCCAAATTGCTGCAGAACTTAAGATTTGAAAATAAGAAAATCAGAGAACGGAAACTGGCATATTCGTCCATCTCTACCTTAAAGCAACTCAAACCATTGGTCCATTTATTGACTGCACTGGTTGGCAGCAGCTTCCAGGATTTCAGGCATTCCCAGTCCTACTTGGAGATGCTGGGGGTTGAACCTGGACCTCCTGTGTGCAAGACAGCTGCTCTTACACTGGCCTATGACCATTCCTTATGGATCGTCCTGTACATCAACCACTCCACCTTCTCTCCCTGACCCTTGCAATCCTCAGCCTCTTCTTATACATTCCACATTTATTCCTTTTCAGCTGCACAAGTACAGTGGTACCTTGGGTTACAGACACTTCAGGTTACATACACTTCAGGTTACAGACTCCACTAGCCCAGAAATATTACCTCGGTGTCAGGGAACTGCCTTCGGTTCAGCAGGGAAAGAGGAAAAGCCGGATGGCTTATAGAGAGCCTACAAGGATCGTGGGAAGCAGCTCCTCCTCAACGGAGGAGAGTAACCACGCCTCCAGTGGAGAGGAGCTGCAGTGCCAGGACACCTTGCCTGGGCAAAGCGGGGAGGAGAGGGGTCCTCTATTACCCATGCCCTCCTTGCACAGTAAGCTTCCGCGCAGAGAGGGGAGGCGCAGACTGGGCGTCAAGAAATTACTTTACTGGGGAAAGTTTAAGGACCGCCCACTCACGGATTCTGCCAGTGAATGAGCCAGCCACAGGAGAGTGGCGCTCTGGACAGATAAAGTTTATTTTTGCAGCTAAAGCAAGGCTTTACAACCGAGTAGGCAGGTAATTGCCTGCTTGCTCTCGAGCAACCACTTGGAATCCTTACACTCGGGTTCAGAACTTTGCTTCAGGATGAGAACAGAAATCTTGCAATGGCGGCGCAGTGGTAGCAGGAGACCCCATTAGCTAAAGTGGTGCTTCAGGTTAAGAACAGTTTCAGGTTAAGAACAGACCTCCAGAACGAATTAGGTTCTTAACTCGAGGTACCACTGTATTCCCTTTCCTTTGGCAAGAGGTTGCCGTGTGAAAGAGGGCACCATCCCTAGCTATATTGTTTGCACGTCCTTTGCGTCGGCTCTAGAGGGGAGACGGAATATTGGATATCATTTTGTGCGGGCCTGAATCTATAATTGAGAAGATGAGAGTTCATTACAGACTTTGGCCTCCAAGTGCTTGTCTTGGCAAGCAGCTCAGCTGAGTGTTAAAATCATTATGGGGTTGCCTAAATCTAAACAAACACCCACCTTTTCCATTTATTGCCGGGACAAAATGACTCGCCTTGTGTAATACCTCCAGTTGTCAACTTCTTGTTCTGCTGTGGGAATTAGACATTTCTCCCCTCCTTCCCTTACATTAAGTCTGCAACAGGAACTGCATTGTGCCTGGTGGGGTATCTGTCAGATACTCATTATTCCTTCTTGCACAATACAGGGGCCTCATTATTCGGCGCTAAGGCTCTTCTGGTCTCCTGTGAGATGTGGTGAAAGCAAAACAAAGGTAAAAGGAAAGGAGGAATTTGTCTAATGCTGTAGCAGATAAATTACTACAGAAAGGCATCTCAATCTGTGAATCTGGGGGTGGGAACAGATAATGTGCATGTAACAGAATTTTCTCAGTAAATGTAGAGTCAAGATAGCCATAATGGAGCTGGAGTGTTTGGGAATGTTTTGGAAATATTCTCCTCATCTTCAGTACAAACAGAACTTTTAAATTTTCTTTCACCTTACTAATAAAAATAGAAAGGTTAAGCTGCAAAGTTGTTCTACATTTGAGTGGCGAAGAAGACTACATGGACACTAGCCAGTCAGTGCTGTCCACAGCTGGCTTTTGATGGAAACGTGCAGAATCAGCTTTTTAAAAGCTCAGAGATGGGGAACCATGGGCCTAGAGGCCAAACATGGTTCTCTGAGCCTCTCTGTCAGGATTCTACCCTTCTTCTCAGGCCACACCCCTCACCAGTGCTACTTCAAACCCAACTTCTGCAAGCGTGAGACACACATTGGATTGCGTTGTTGTGCTATACGTAGACTCTCACTAGCAGGGTGGCTGTTGTGTGAATACCACAATTTGGCATCACCCTAGTTCAGACCGCCTCCAATATGGCTTGTGACAATCTGGATTTCTGTGCAGTTAGAATGCGAAAGTAACAAATGGGAAATGTATTTTCAAAAGAATTGACATTATGCCTGCATTTTGTCATTGAGTATACACCTTGAGCTGCCGAGAGTCAATTCACACTTTCCATTTTAAGAACAGGTATGAAAAGTCCCCAGATTTAAATGACAACGTTCATGCAGTCAGCGGCAAGTGAAAATAATGCAGGCGTTTTCAGTGGCTGGGGGGTTTTTTGCCAGGAAAAAATGGGGATGCAGGCCTCATGAAAAGAGCATCCCTACCTTCAGGTCTCCTCGCTTCTCTGCTTATTGTAACCTATTCCAATGTGTCCATCCACCACAAATAAAGAAGAGACATCAAATGAAACTGAATGTTGGAAGATTCAGAACAGACAAAAGAAAGTTCTTCTTTGCAGACCACAAGATGCAGTGATGGCCACCAACTTGGATGGGGCTTTAAAAGAGGTTCAGACAAATTCATGGAAAACAAGTGAACCTAAGAACAACCAATGGCCCATCTTGTCTAGGATTCGGTTCTCATAGTGGCCAACCAAATGCCCATTGGAAACAATTGCTCTGCTCTGTTTTATACCAGTCTCCATAAACTCTACTAAACTCTGTTTTATCTCACAAGAATACTGCCTTCCCAAAGAACCCCAGGAATTATAGTTTATACTTGTGTATAGTGACTTGTACCCTGGCAGGTTGATCTGTCTTACTGTTGTTGCTGTTATAATAATAATAATAATAATTTATTATTTATACCCCGCCCATCTGGCTGGGCCTCCCCAGCCACTCTGGGCGGCTTCCATAAAAACCAAAAATACAATAAAATATCACACGTTAAAAACTTCCCTGAACAGGGCTGCCTTAAGATGTCTCCTGAATGTCAGGTAGTTGTTTATCGCCTTGACATCTGCTGGAAGGGTGTTCCACAGGGCGGGCGCCACTACCGAGAAGGCCCTCTGCCTGGTTCCCTGTAGCTTTGCTTCTCGCAATGAGGGAACCGCCAGAAGGCCCTCGGCGCTGGACCTCAGCGTCCGGGCAGAATGATGGGGGTGGAGACGCTCCTTCAGGTATACTGGACCGAGGCCGTTTAGGGCTTTAAAGGTCAGCACCAACACTTTGAATTGTGCTCGGAAACGTACTGGGAGCCAATGCAGGTCTTTCAAGACCGGTGTTATATGGTCTCGGCGGCCGCTCCCAGTCACCAGTCTAGCTGCCGCATTCTGGATTAGTTGTAGTTTCCGAGTCACCTTCAAAGGTAGCCCCACGTAGAGTGCATTGCAGTAGTCCAAGCGGGAGATAACCAGAGCATGCACCACTCTCGCGAGACAGTCCGCAGGCAGATAGGGTCTCAGCCTACGTACCAGATGGAGCTGGTAAACAGCTGCCCTGGACACAGATTTGACCTGTGCCTCCATGGACAGCTGTGAGTCCAAAATGACTCCCAGGCTGCGCACCTGGTCCTTCAGGGGCACAGTTACCCCATTCAGGACCAGGGAATCCTCCACACCTGCCCGCCTTCTGTCCCCCAAGAACAGTACTTCTGTCTTGTCAGGATTCAACCTCAATCTGTTAGCCGCCATCCATCCTCCAACCGCCTCCAGACACTCACACAGGACCTTCACCGCCTTCACTGGTTCTGATTTAAAAGAGAGGTAGAGCTGGGTATCATCCGCATACTGATGAACACCCAGCCCAAACCTCCTGATGATCTCTCCCAGCGGCCGCATGTAGATGTTGAAAAGCATGGGGGAGAGGACAGAACCCTGAGGCACCCCACAAGTGAGAGCCCAGGGGTCTGAACACTCATCCCCCACCACCACTTTCTGAACACGGCCCAGGAGGAAGGAGCGGAACCACTGTATAACAGTGCCCCCAGCTCCCAGCCCCTCAAGACGGTCCAGAAGGATGCTATGGTCGATGGTATCGAACGCCGCTGAGAGATCCAGCAGAACTAGGAAACAGCTCTCACCTTTGTCCCTAGCCCGCCGGAGATCATCAACCAGTGCGACCAAGGCAGTTTCAGTCCCATGATGAGGCCTGAATCCCGACTGGAAGGGATCCAAATGGTCCGCTTCTTCCAGGCGTGCCTGGAGTTGTTCGGCAACCGCTCGCTCAATCACCTTGCCCAGGAATGGAAGATTTGAGACTGGGCGATAGTTGGCCATCGTGGCCGCATCTAGAGATGGTTTTTTAAGAAGCGGTTTAATAACCGCCTCTTTCAGCGGGTCTGGGAAGGCCCCCTCACGGAGGGAAGCATTCACCACCCCACGAAGCCCATCGCCCAGCCCTTCCCGGCTTGCTTTTATTAGCCAGGATGGGCAAGGATCCAGGAGACAGGTGGTTGGTTTCACTCGTCCAAGCAGCCTGTCCACATCCTCGGAGGCAACAGATTGGAATTGATCCCACTCAACTTGACCAGACAGAACTCTTGCACTCTCCCGCCCCGGCCCTGCTCCCACGGTGGAGTCTACTTCTTCCCGAATCTGAGCGGTTTTATCTGCAAAAAACTTTGCAAAATCATTGCAGGAGAACATGTGGCCCGTACTGGGCCCCGATGTTGCAGGTGGTTCCGCTAAATTGTGAACCACCTGAAAAAGTCTCCTGCTGCTGTTTTCTGCAGATGCAATAGAGGCGGTGAAGAAATTCTTCTTCGCCGTCGCTATCGCCACTTGGTAGGCTCGACGTTGAGCTCTAACCTGTGTCCGGTCAGATTCGGAATGAGTTCTCCGCCACCGGCGCTCTAGCCGTCTCAACGATTGTTTCATTGCCCTCAGATCCGTGGAAAACCACGGGGCTGTCCGGGCTCCATGCAATCGGAGAGGGCGCTTCGGAGCCAAACAGTCAATAGCCCTGGTTAACTCCACATTCCAGCGGGCCACCAGGGAATCAGCTGAAAGGCCATCAACATGGGATAAAGCATCCCCTACCACTCTCTGGAAACCATTTGGATCCATTAAGTGGCGGGGGCGGACCATCCGAATTGGTCCCACCTCCCTGCAGAGGGGATGGGTCGCAGAGAAGTCCAGTTGCACCAGGAAGTGATCTGACCATGGCACTTCTTTCGTTTCGCTTTTACTTAGTGTCAGATCACCAACATCCATAGAGGTAAACACCAGGTCCAAGGCATGTCCACGGCTATGGGTTGGGCCAGACTTATTCAGGGACAGCCCCATGGAGGCCATGCTTTCCACGAAGTCCCGAGCGGCCCCTTGTAAGGTCGTGTCGGCATGGATGTTAAAATCCCCTAGGACGACCAAGCTAGGTGTCTCCAGGAGAACATCCGCCACGACCTGAAGCAGCTCGGGCAGGGAATCCTTGGCGCAGCGGGGAGGTCGGTATACCAAAAGGAATCCTGTACTGCCCCTATTGCCCAACTTCCAGAACATGCACTCAGAAAACTGGGTCTTCCCAATAGGACGCCTGGTGCAAACTAATGACTTCCTAAAAATCACTGCAACCCCCCCTCCCCGCCCACATGACCTGGGTTGCTGTGCGTAAGAGAAACCTGGTGGACAAGCAGCGGCAAGAACAGGCCCATCTGCTTCATCCAACCAAGTCTCTGTTACACATGCCAGGTCAAATCCTCCATCCATGATCAAGTCATGGATGGCAGTGGTCTTCTGAATCATTGACCTGGCATTGCACAGCAGCACCTTCAGGCTATGTGGGTATCCCTTGCTGATTCTAGTATCCGTCCGGACAGGACCAGACCCGGAGGCAGGGATAGTCCTCAGACAACGACTAAACCTGCCTCCTCTGTAATGACATGGTCTGGTCTTAGCGTAACTCCTCCTCCTACCCGTGATCACTGAGATCGGTTGTCCCAGTGCATCCCCCCCTGTGGAACATGCCCCAGCCATTTTGTGGGCTGGGGCCCACTCCCCGGCAGCCCTGACCCCTCCCCCTAAAAACAAAATAACACCTTAAACAAACAAACAAAACCAATACAACAATACAAACAAAAAATATAAAAATTACAAAAACATCAAAATAAAAAAATAATAATTCCCCAAGCCCAACCAAACATCAATCCCACCCCCACCCCCCACATACAAAAAATCCAGAAAAATTTTTTTATAAAACATTTTAAAAACACTCTGTGCCTCTCCGGCAGTAACAACTGTCCTAGTGAGGCCTGTCAGGCCCCGCCCTGGGCCAGGTGGTAAGTGGCAGGGAGGAGCAGGGCCCTCAAGCACTCACTCAGGGAGTCTTCCTGGGCAGCAGGCCGCAAGCAGCACGCAGTCCTTTATGAGGCCCCAGGCCCCGCCCCAGGCCAGATGGTAAGTGGCAAGAGCAGGGCCCTCAAGCACTCACTCAGGGAGTCTTCCTGGGCAGCAGGCCGCAAGCAGCACACAGTCCTTATGAGGCCCCAGGCCCCGCCCCAGGCCAGATGGTAAGTGGCAAGAGCAGGGCCCTCAGGCACTCACTCAGGGAGTCTTCCTGGGCAGCAGGCCGCAAGCAGCACGCAGTCCTTTATGAGGCCCCAGGCCCCGCCCCAGGCCAGATGGTAAGTGGCAAGAGCAGGGCCCTCAAGCACTCACTCAGGGAGTCTTCCTGGGCAGCAGGCCGCAAGCAGCACGCAGTCCTTTATGAGGCCCCAGGCCCCGCCCCAGGCCAGATGGTAAGTGGCAAGAGCAGGGCCCTCAAGCACTCACTCAGGGAGTCTTCCTGGGCAGCAGGCCGCAAGCAGCACGCAGTCCTTTATGAGGCCCCAGGCCCCGCCCCAGGCCAGATGGTAAGTGGCAAGAGCAGGGCCCTCAAGCACTCACTCAGGGAGTCTTCCTGGGCAGCAGGCCGCAAGCAGCACACAGTCCTTATGAGGCCCCAGGCCCCGCCCCAGGCCAGATGGTAAGTGGCAAGAGCAGGGCCCTCAGGCACTCACTCAGGGAGTCTTCCTGGGCAGCAGGCCGCAAGCAGCACACAGTCCTTATGAGGCCCCAGGCCCCGCCCCAGGCCAGATGGTAAGTGGCAAGAGCAGGGCCCTCAAGCACTCACTCAGGGAGTCTTCCTGGGCAGCAGGCCGCAAGCAGCACGCAGTCCTTTATGAGGCCCCAGGCCCCGCCCCAGGCCAGATGGTAAGTGGCAAGAGCAGGGCCCTCAAGCACTCACTCAGGGAGTCTTCCTGGGCAGCAGGCCGCAAGCAGCACGCAGTCCTTATGAGGCCCCAGGCCCCGCCCCAGGCCAGATGGTAAGTGGCAAGAGCAGGGCCCTCAAGCACTCACTCAGGGAGTCTTCCTGGGCAGCAGGCCGCAAGCAGCACACAGTCCTTATGAGGCCCCAGGCCCTGCCCCAAGCCAGATGGTAAGTGGCAAGAGCAGGGCCCTCAAGCACTCACTCAGGGAGTCCTCCTGGGCAGCAGGCAGCAAGCAGCACACAGTCCTTGTGAGGCCCCAGGCCCCGCCCCAAGCCAGATGGTAAGTGGCAGGAAGGAGCAGGGCCCTCAGGCACTCACTCAGGGGAGTCCTCCTGGGCAGCAGGCCGCAAGCAGCACACAGTCCTTGTGAGGCCCCAGGCCCCGCCCCAAGCCAGATGGTAAGTGGCAAGAGCAGGGCCCTCAAGCACTCACTCAGGGAGTCCTCCTGGGCAGCAGTTGCTGTTGCTGCTGTTGTTGTTGTTGGTCTGATCCCCTTCACAGCTACTATCTTTGCTGATGGACTCATGATCCTCCGCCACCCACAAAATCCTAAAGTTTTCAAAGGGATAGAGAGTTTGGCCACAGATCCTAAAAATCCGAGATCAAAAGCTGTAATAACTGTTTTGGCTGAGCTCTAAAACAAATTGCACAAACCAGACAGATGTTGTTTGAGGCACCCCTGCACTTACATCAAAGAGTAATTTCATCTCTCCTCCCTTTCCCCCCCTTCCGAAAGCTTTTGACTTCACAATGCAAAACAAAGTGAATACCTGAGAAACCATGACCCATTTTACAGGTCTTTCCCACTGTGTAATCATTAACAAGAAAGCATCTACCATGCTATGCTTAAGAAAATTGGTGTGTGTGTGTGTGTGTGTGTGTGTGTGTGCACGTACATGCGTGTGTGTGTATTTCAGCAGGAAAAAATGGCTGGATTACAACTCCCATCATCCTTGACTATTTTGCCTAGAGCTGATGGGAACCGGATTCTAGCAACATTGGGAGGACTGCAGGTTCCCCATCCTGGTAGTGCAGTCTTCCCCATCCTGGTGGCTTCTAGATGTCTTGGACTACAACACTTATCTGCCCCAGTTGGCATTGCTATTGACCAGGGATGTTGTGGGTTGTTGTTTAACAACATCTGGAGAGTCACAGGTTGGGGATGATGCTGAATCTTACCGTTGATTCCAACAGTAGAGCTCATGTTGATCATAACAACTGATATCAGAGTATGCCTTGGGGTACCAGCTAAGGGAAGAGGGTCCTACTGTCCTCCTGTCCTGACTTTGAACTTCCCATAGGCACCTTGTTGGCTGCCCTGGACTAGGAGGGTCTTTTGCCTGATCCTGCAAGTGTCTTCTTCTATCATTCTTGCATCCCTAGCCTAAATACAACACAAGCACTCCAACTCTTTGTGGTAGTGTGCACTTGGTCTGTACAGAAACAGCTCACCAAGTGGGGTCCGATTGCTATACTAGCTTCCCAGCAGGTACAGTTCAGTTGCTTACTAGGAGGGGGAGTAGGGAGGTGACAGGGAGGTCAGCACAATGTAAAAGCAGCAGCAAGAGTGCCAGATTGGCTCTGCTGGTGCCTTGGCACCACACTGACCTCCCTACACATTTGGTTCATCTGCTACTCCTGCCTCATCTGAGGTGGTGAAGGGGAGAATTTGCTTCACAGTGAAGCAGTAATAGACAGGGATAAGTATGTCTACGGGGAAGGAATTCTGGAGGTGGGTGCCACTACAGTGGTACCTTGGGTTAAGTACTTAATTCATTCCGGAGGTCCGTTCTTAACCTGAAGCACCACTTTAGCTAATGGGGCCTCCTGCTGCCGCTGCGCTGACGGAGCCCGATTTCTGTTCTTATTCTGAAGCAAAGTTCTTAACCTGAAGCACTATTTCTGGGTTAGTGGAGTGTGTAACCTGAAGTGTATGTAACCCAAGGTACCACTGTACTGAAAAAGGCACCATCTCTGTGATTGCTAGTCATCTAGTTTCTGACAGTGGGGATTCTGAAAGCCTCTGTTGATGATCATAGCACATCAACATGTGCTATCGAGCCAACATATGGAGCCAGTGTGGTGTAGTGGTTAAGAGCGGTGGACTCGTAATCTGGTGAACCAGGTTCGCGTCTCCGCTCCTCCACATGCAGCTGCTGGGTGACCTTGGGCTAGTCACACTTCTTTGAAGTCTCTCAGCCCCACTCACCTCACAGAGTGTTTGTTGTGGGGGAGGAAGAGAAAGGAGAATGTTAGCCACTTTGAGACTCCTTCGGGTAGTGATAAAGCCGGATATCAAATTCAAACTCTTCTTCTTCTTCTTCTGTTTGCTGCAAAAGGAGCTAGGGAGTGTCTGGAAGAAATAAGCCACTGCAATAAAAATATATATTGAAGTAGAACACACACACCCATTTAAAATGCATAAATGCATAACATTGGGGGGAAACATGTTAAAAACAACAATGGCAGAGATCACAGATGAAAATAACCTTCATAGATAATACTTAGCATTGCCAAAAGCTGCCAGAATAAAAAATGTCTTTACCAGCTGGCAAAAGACAGCCATAAAGAGGACCATCCACAAGGGCCTTCCTCCCCCCCTTTCCAAGCCCCCCCCATCGCCTATTTATTTTCTTCAGCAAGAAGCACACGCACACTGAAATATGTTGCAGAGATCGGTGCAAAGAGCAACTGGAACCAAATTAAAACGAGTCGTGTATAAATAATTAACACCTGCCAAACTAGGCACAGAGGCCTTATTGCTGATATTAAATCATATCCTTTAACGTCTGAAACAGATGACAGTAAGTAATTCCAAAACAGTCAAGACAGGAAACCCAATTTTAGTTCTCGGAAAGTTGAATCCATTTCAACAAAGTAGATAAAAAGCCTGCTTTGAGTCTCTTACTCCTACAATGGAAAGGTGGATTTGCATTAACTTTCTTTTCCTTTCTTTTCGGCCTCCCCTAATTCAGTAAATGTTAACTTGAATGTTTTGGAATCATGATTTAAAAGGAAAGCCATTATGCGGTAAACTAATGATGTATGTTCCACCTGGTTATTGCAAAATCCTGTACAGTAAAAAGCTGTAAGGATCTGGTTTCTGTGCCTTCGCCAAGGTTCCAGTCGACAATAGCAGGGCCAGATAGACAAACAAGGATGCCCCGTAACAGAAGAGAAACCTCAGGAAAGATGGGAGGAAGTCGTGTTGAATGGCTCTTATTTAATGTCCAGTTTACTCAGGCAAAGCCCAGCATCACAATTGGTGGAAGATTTGCCTGAGGGAGAGTTTTCGGACTATGCTGGAACTTGAAACAAATGCTATGTTGTTCGTTTAAAGCAGCCATCCCCAACCAAGTGCTCCCCTCATGTATTGGACTACAACTCCCATTTATCCCCAGCTGTCAGGGACATACTGGGTGGGGTCCATGGGAGTTGTAGTCCAAAAAATGTGGAGAGCACCGGGCTGGTTTAAGCAATAGTTTCCAGTACTTCTGATAGGTGGGGCTAGGGATAGAAGGATTTTCTTTTTCATTTGGTTGCTCTTAGTTTGGAGGACAAAACTAAGAATAACTACGGCCCATCATAGCGAGGTTCTGCTTCCACTTCTGGAGGCAGTGTGCCTCTGAAGACCAGGTGGACAGAGTGCTGCTGCTCTCAAGCTCTGCTTGCAGGTTTCCCACAGCCGTATGATTGGCAGCTTTGAGAAGGATGGACTAGATGAGTCATCAGCCTGATCCAACAGGGCCCTCCTGATTATCTAATGCAGCTTCTCATTTTCCCAGCCTCAGGTTCCATGCCAGTTTACAAACCGCCTGAATATTCGTGTACAGTGGTACCTCTGGTTACGAACTTAATTCGTCCTAGAGGTCCGTTCTTAACCTGAATCTGTTATTAACCTGAGGTACCACTTTAGCTAATGGGGCCTCCCACTGCTTCCGCTCCACCGCCGTGTGATTTCTGTTCTCATCCTGAGGTAAAATTCTTAACCTGAGGTATTACTTCCGGGTTAGTGGAGTCTGTAACCTGAAGTGTTTGTAACCCGAGGTGTTTGTAATCCGAGGTGTTTGTAATCCGAGGTACCACTGTACATTTGTACCTGTGCACATTTCTCCCAATTTGGCAAGCAGAGTTTTGCAATGTGGTGCATTTTTTGTAGCTGGTTTTCACTAATGTACATATTTTTGTGCAAACGTTACCTACAACATACCAGAGCTCTGTGTGTGTGTGTGTGTGTGTGTGGACATGGGGAAGAGAGGGGGAGGAAGTTCCATTGCACCAACAGGACTCATTGTGCTGACTCCATCTAGTACAACTATTTCACTGAATCCAGCCCAAGAAGACACTCCTCACTCTTGCAATGGAAAAGCATTACTTATAGAACATGCAACAACAAAAATTATTCCTTAAATCCCAGAGGTCCTGATCCAGGCACCCCTGTCATGTGAAGGGAGGCACATGGCTACCCAATAGATGGGTTCTCTGTTGCTGGTACTTCAGCTATGGAACAGCCTCTTCAGAGCCTCCTCTCACGGCACCTTTCTGATTTTTCCCCCAACTGCAGACTTTTTATTTAATTGTGTTTAAAACCCAAACTGTATTGTGCTGCTATACAAAGAGCTCTCTTTGATTGCTGCATTGCTATTTCAATTCTTATTACTATTTACTGAGGTTTTTAAAATTTTGTTGCATCCCGCCCAGGAAATGCATCCTGATGGGCAGTTACGCAAATCTAAATCATCGCCATCACTCTCACCTTTGCTCGGCCATCGCTGCTATCACGAGGAGGCCTCACTCAAAACCAGCACAAACTCAGTTACATGTTGCCAGACTAATGGAGGTTATTTACCGAGCATCGTTCACAAGGATGTACAATTGCAACCGCCTTCTGCGGGCCCAGTGGCAAAGGAGGTGGGGGAGGAAAGCCTGGTTAGAACCAGCTGCTGGCTGATTCCCAAAGAGTCAGGTGGACATGCAAGCCCAATACGGAAGAACTAGGTAGGAGAAGGGTCACTGCTCCCACCCAGTGTCAGCAATGAGCCGATCCCATTGGAAAGAAAGGTCTTACAACTTTGTCAGTCTTACCATGCTCACAGCTCTGCGTAGGTGTGGGTATCACTTCAGATGACGAAACGCTTTAGGCTTGCTTGGGATTCACCGGTAATTACCTGAGGTTAACAATGGACAGAGTGTTTATTTGAGCAGCAGTGGAAACAAATTAACAATAAACTGAAATCTGGGATGAATGGGGTGATTAATTTCTAATCTCTGAAATCCATTCCCACCCATCTAATCCTTTCTACCCTCCACCCTGTTCCCTCTCCTTCTTACAACTGTTAGCCAATAGTATTCCCACCACCAAACCCAGTTCTACGCTCCCTTCAATTCCCCCCTTCCACTTCCTTTGACATTCTACATTCCAAGCAACCTTCTTGCCCTTTACCTCCAGATGCAACCCTCTGAAGGCTGTGCAAGCTTACAAGTCACACAGTGCCAAGGCTGATTGGAGTTGGGGTCCAGGAACTTTCCAACAAAATCTAAAGGTCCACAGGCTCCCCAGTGCTCCCCTACACATTAATTAGATTGATCTATAGCACAAGAGAGGTGTGTCAGCAGGCACCCTTCTGACTAATGGCCAAGGAAATGTGGCTTTCTTCTTGACTTAGAGCCCCTCAGCTTTCTAGAGATCTATGGACTGGGGCAATGATTAATGACAAATATCGTGGTCCTTGAAAACGGGAGGTGAATAATCTTGAAATGCAATCTCACTGTCTCAGAGCTGTTGCCAAGAACACCCAAGGAGATTTCACCACGTAGTTTATTTCTGGCTTTGTTGTATTAACCTGCAGGGAACTCATCTGATATAAACGCTCCACCCATAAGTAGATCAAGCTCTCTCCATATTTCTGAACAAAGCCAACCTGATTAGCCCTAAAGGAACTGATAGAAATCCTTTGGAAGGAGTGTGCGGTGTGCTAGGCGAAGCTTCTCAATATCTCTATGGATCTAATTTTGTTTTAGGAGCTGTAATTAATCAGATGGCCAGGATCAGAGATAGTTCAGCAAGGGAAACGCAGATTTGTGTCCCATTAGAAAAATTGTAGGTGGAGGGAGAGCAACCTGTTATTATGCACTGTGCATAAAAGCAATAACAGGCTTTGGAGTTTAAAGTATCTCCTTTGAAAGTTGGCAATATAGTTACTCAGAGTGCTTAAATTGAGCCAAGGTTCTTAAGTGTTTAGTCCCAGAACTCCTCCAGTGGTACAAAACACAGCAGAAGGAACAAAGGTAGATTAACTCTGAGCATGCACAGAGCATTTTCCCTAAGTAGTAAGGAATTAGGGGGGAAGGGTTTACAGGTAACAACTTGTTCACCATCACTTTTTTATACTTTTTTTTACACTCATTCGGAGTGAGGCATTTGTAGTGAAATTAGCATTCTGGTCATTTTGCATTCTCGTTGCAAACCAAGCAAAGAAATAAATGTCTTAAGCCTCACAACTGAAAATATAAGCCCCGGGCTTCTGATCAGCACTCTTCTGATTTTAAAAATTAAGTGTCTGCATACAGGAGGGAAAGATGAGCAACGAAACTGAGGTTGTGTTTGTATTAATCTGCAGCATGACATCTTAACATTTATTTATAGCCTCTTCCCAGGGACTCAGATTGGAGATGCTCCAAGCGAATTGTTACTGTTGTCTTTCTGCTTGTTTTGTGCTTAGGAAGCATCTAGGAAAGCTGCAACTAATGTTAAGAACGTAAGACATACCCTTCTATATCAGACCAAAGGCCCATCCAGTCCATCTTGTTCTCACCATGACAACCAGACACCTAAGGGAAGCTTTCAAGCATAACAGCACTCCCCCCATCTTCACTTGGCAACAACTGGTTTGCAGAGGCATCCTGGAGGTAGCCATAGTCCTTATGGATAGAAACTATGGCCTTATTCTTCTACAACGCCTAGAGTTCTAGATGCAGCTCCTTTCTCTGGTCTAATAAAGCAAGGAATTTATTTATTTTTTTAAACTTCCTGGTTTCTTGACAGAGACCAGATTCAGTCAACAACTCTTCTGTTGGAGTCATGATCACAGGATAGCCTGGTTAAGCATGAGACGGTCTTGTCATCTGCTAAGATTAGTCACCCTCCAAGGGAAGAGAGATCCTTCCACATTGCCAGATTGTCACACATGACATTGATGGCTAACAGGTTGCCTCAATCCAGCCAATGCCATCACTTGGATTTTGTTTTAAGTCTTGCTCTGTCTCCTTGGGGGGGGGGGGAGCAATATCTGCTAGGCAACACTCTGCATTTTGGAAGGTTCCATTTTAGAAGATATGGTGGAGTTGTAGTCCACAACATCTGGAAGGTGTCATCTTGGGGGAAAGATGCTCCTGTTGCATCCTGTGTTGTAGATCCTTTATGAAGCAGGGGTTTGATCTCTTCTAACTCTATAATTATTTGGTTTGGTGAAGTCAGTTGCCCTGGCTCCTGTCTGTCACATGCAGACATAGGCTCTTGCTTGGAAGTAAGAAAGATGTCTTTATTAAGGCAAATAACAGTACAGGGTCAGCAGAAGACACAGTGCTTGGAGTGATGATTCAGGAGTTCAGAAGCAGGGAAGACTTTTAGAAGTGGACTTAGCAATGAAGATGTCCCAACAGGTTTCCCTGCCCCTCTCGCTAAGCTTTTAAAAAATAAGAAGCAGCACACTCACTTGCAGGACTCTCTTGTCTTATGGGAATGTTGAGATTGCAAACATCCACTTGGTTGCAGTGGGTAGGTCTGCTCCCATCTACAAAGGCCATGGCTGCTTCTAAGCAACAAGACTGCACTTTCCTGCGCAGGCTCCTTTCAATCTCCACTGCCTTCTGTTCAGAATCAGAACCCTCCCCAGCTTCTTCTGGTGCTTCCTGCTCCACAGGAAGGCTGGAGGGGGCAGCAGCATTTCTGCTCCCCCTTTCAAAGGGTGGTAAGGGGAGATACCCCCTCCTCCATCTCAGGTTCCCACAATTCAGCCTCTCTCCCCTCTGATTCTTCTCCCTCCTGCTCTGCCTTCAGAGACTGTCAACCCACGCCTGATCCCAACCGTACTGTGGGGCTCATGGCACCTGTAGTGGTTGTTGAATAGCCCATGTGAAGATATGGAAATTTAAGCAAACAAAAATGCTCACACTGGGCTTTTGGACTGCCCAAAGAAGAGAAAACAACACAAGTAAGTGGAATAAGAATATTTTTTCATCACTTGCCCCCCATTCTCTGCAGCAGCAGCAACAACAACAAGAGCACTCAACAATAGAGAACCTCAAAATGAGGTTATTCAGATGTTTCAATATTTTATGCATGGCAGATGCTGCTAACCACTTCCTTACGTGCCCACAGGTCCCTGTGAGGAATGCTGTGCTACAGATGGTGGAAACAGAGAGGCGAGCCCATGTGAAGTGAGTGAATGGGAATCTGAGGAAAGCAAACAAACGGGCAACTGCGTACCCTAATGCCATGCCAAAATCCGTCCTCCAGTTTCTCAAGTTATTGTTGTTTCACTTGTGAAAGAAGCCCCCATTTCTCTGCTTCATTCCCAGGGTACACCAGAATTTTGGTGGGTGGTGGGTTTCAAGCTTACCTTATCATTGCAAGGTGGGTGATGAATGCTCTCTGTTTCCAGTAAACATCTCTCCACCAGTCTGCAGCCCAGTGGTGTGTGGCCATTGGACTAAGGCTAGTCCCCTAAATGTTCCCTGAGTGCCTCCTTCCCAAAGCCCAGAAAGCTTCTGCCCATCTTAGGGAGGGAGGTGCAAGGCACCTATGGGTCCAAGATCCATCCTGCCATCTTCCTAAAGCCCACCTGGCTTTTGGGAGGAGACAGGAGGGCTCTGGTGTCCTCCCAGAGCCCTGGCACCTCCTTCACAAAGCCCGGGAAACTTCTGCCCAGCTTAGGGAGGGAGGCACAATGCTCATGTGCTCAATGTCAGGATGCTACAATGTCACATGCATGGCATCAACCCCCCACTCCCCTCACAAGCTAGCGCCTCTGGCCCCAACTGTTCCCCTATGAAAAATTTCCCGACACGCAGCCTTCTCAACCCCATGGGAGAAGTCATAATCTCATGCGCTCCCGAGACCTGGTCCACTACTCTAATCACTATACCACACTGCCTCTCCTTACTATTGCAGAGAACAGACAAGACAAAGGAAGCAGCCTCTGATCCATTTCGCTTTTTGGAAAACTGCCTCAAGACACAATAAGCCAGAAACACGGACCGCCACGGTACAATTTCTATTTTATTTTTAACAGGATAAAAAACTTGGCACGCCTCGGGCTTTCGCCCTCAAGATAGGCCTTTCTGGTACTTGCCAATTTCAGAGTTAGAACTATACTTTAAATACTCTGCAGACTGTACTTAAGTGCCGGAGAATGTTAAACTTTCCAGTATGCCATACGTGTTTCAATTGATTCTTTGTTCTCCTTCAGAAGAGGTTAATGAAGCTAAAGAGGAGAGGCGGATTAAACGTTCAATCAAATTGCAGCATATGGAAAAATCCTGCCTAGCCCTGGAATCCACAGAAACGCTCCTACTTCCAATCTAGGGAGACCGGTATTAATAATAATTTATCCATCTGCTGCAGTCTTTCATTTCAGGTTCTGAAAGTATTTTATGGATACTAATTAACCCTCGTGGTACTTCCTTGAGGAAGAAATTATATTGTCCACATGTTATGAGAGGGAGGGTCCACGGGGAAGAGTGAGGGGACAGTCCCAAACCACTGGCCAGACTCATGCAATGAATCTTCAGAGTCTCACACTCCTTTTTTAGAGGCTCTTTTTAGACTCTTCCCTGTTCCTCCACAGAGAGGGAAGATTAAAACCAGAGTGACTGTTCAATATTGCTTCATTCTCAAGGTCTTGCCTTAGCATGCCACCCTGTATTTATGTCCTTGAAAACTGCATGAAAGCAAATCCTGGGGGAAGGCTGCAGATCAGAGGTTCCAAGTTCAATAGAAACGTAGGAAGCTGCCATGTACAGAATCAAACCACTGGTCCATCTAACTCAGAACCAGTTGGCAGCAGTTCTCCAGGATGAATGCGGAGGCCCTTCTGCATGCAAAAAAGCATGGAGTCTATCACTGAGTGACGACCATACCTGGCCTCTACAGCAGGATGGATCCAGGCATGTTCAGCCCTCCATGTGCCTCTTTGATAGAATCTACAAGTTTCTGGAGCAATCTCTTATTGAAATGGAGATGGCAGATCTGGAAGTTGGCACTACTTGGGGCTAGTGGCGTAGCGAGGGTTGCCAGTACCCGGTGCCATGTGGGAGGGAGGGAAACGGGCAGTGTACACATACACATTCAACTACCTACTGGTGACTGCGTCACCCAGGAGATTGCAGTTGCAGAGATAAGAAAATCGTTGTTCCGTTGTCTGGAGAAGTCACTTCCTGGCTTGCATTGAGAAGCCATTTTCAACAGAACCCAGCGATGGACGTATGCAGCTGTTGCTGCATTTTTCACCCTGGCAACTGCCCTTGTGGCCCCACGCCCTATACTATGCCACTGCTTGGGATGAGCACAACACAATATGCACCTAAAATGGGGCATACGGTTAAGCGTTACGTTTTTAGAGCAGTTACCAAGCTAGGAAATACAAAGCAGTTAAATGCTCTCCTGCTTGCAGTCATTTTTTACATGCCTCTCTAGCCAAAAGTGCCACCCTTTACAAACCAAAACATTCCCAGTATACCAGCCCTTCCACAGCATCCTAATCCCTTGGTTTCCTCTCTGCATTGACCTGGGAGGTGGGAGATTTGTTTGGAGTGCCTTCTCCCACCCACCACAAAATCCAGCCATAAGTCCGGCAGTAAATAACATGCACCTAAGCCTGCCATCTAAATCCTCTTACGCTAAAAGTGATTTCCAGTCATAAAGTCACTGAAATTAGAGTTCGGAGAAGAACTCTGAGGCCACCTAGTCCCAAATCACTTTCCCCCCTCCCCGCAGCACATTTGGGACTGTTTTGTTCGGTCTAGTTTGGAATGACTCCGGGGTGCTCTTTAAACATATTCAAAATGGAGCTTCAGCTCCTTCCCTGAGAAGTCTGCTTTAATGGTTTAATGGGCATGTTTGCTTAATGAGTCATCCTTAGTTGGAAGCTTTCCCTCTCTCTTTCCCAAGTATATGGAGTTGAACTCTTTTATATATGCACACCAGGAGTGGCTAACCTGCTGGACACCATCAGCCCTGACCAGCGTGGCCCGTGGGAGCACAGGAAGTTGCATTAACCTGGGCCAGATCTGAGTCAATATTGTCTACACTGACCGGTAACAACTCTCCAGAATTTCAGGTAGGAGCTTTTCCCAACCCCACAAGGAGATCCTGGGGATTGAACTTGGGAACTTCTACATGCAAAGGTGGATGCTCAACCACTGAGCTATGGCCCTTCCTAAAGAGACCGGGAGTGATAGGAGATGTAGTTCGGGGTCTTCTGCTGGTTCACCACCCCAGATAATGACCAATGAAAATTCACATGGGGCAAGGTGTTTAGAGATGGGATGGAGATCCTGCCCTTGATTTAGTCCCCCACCCCTTTGTCACAGCCCTTTTCCAGCAGATCTATGAGGGGGACTCTTTGGACTCAACAGGCAGTCTCCAGCAAAGCAGGAATTGCTAGTAGTGCAATAAAGCTTCCCTTCTCCCTCCTCTTCACTTGCACCTCCTAAACCTGTGCTGCTGGTGGATGATGGGACACGTTGGGGGGGGGGAGTCCTGTTGTGCAGATGGAAAACCTTGCACTAATGACATTACTCTGTTGGATAACTCCCATTGTTCAAACAGGGATTGCATTCTGACCCTTTTTTGAAGCAATATTCACAAACTGGTTTGGATTTTAACTTCCATCTGCATGTGCCGGCTGGGACTGATGGGAGATGTAGTCCAAAACATCTGGAGGGCACTGTCTTGGTGAAGAAAGCTTTGGAGCAACGTCTGCTCTCACTGGGAGCTCTCCTTAGTCTCTATGGTTCTCTTACTTGCTACCTGGCTTCTGTTACTTAGCACCTGCTTCCTGCCATTTGAGAACATCTGAAGAGTCCTCCCAGATAGTGCCAAAGTCCTGAGCTGCCCAGTATCTTGTTTCCCACAAAGCCCTACCAGATGTCTTAGAATCATAGAATCAAAGAGTTGGAAGAGACCACAAGGGCCATCGAGTCCAACCCCCTGCCAAGCAGGAAACACCATCAGAGCACTCCTGACATATGGTTGTCAAGCCTCTGCTTAAAGACCTCCAAAGTAGGAGACTCCACCACACTCCTTGGCAGCAAATTCCACTGTCGAACAGCTCTTACTGTCAGGAAGTTCTTCCTAATGTTTAGGTGGAATCTTCTTTCTTGTAGTTTGGATACATTGCTCCGTGTCCGCTTCTCTGGAGCAGCAGAAAACAACCTTTCTCCCTCCTCTATATGACATCCTTTTATATATTTGAACATGGCTATCATATCACCCCTTAACCTCCTCTTCTCCAGGCTAAACATGCCCAGCTCCCTTAGCCATTCCTCATAAGACATCGTTTCCAGGCCTTTAACCATTTTGGTTGCCCTCCTCTGGACACGTTCCAGTTTGTCAGTGTCCTTCTTGAACTGTGGTGCCCAGAACTGGACACAGTACTCCAGGTGAGGTCTGACCAGAGCAGAATACAGTGGCACTATTACTTCCCTTGATCTAGACGCTATACTCCTATTGATGCAGCCCAGAATTGCATCGGCCTTCTTAGCTGCCGCGTCACACTGTTGGCTCATGTCAAGTTTGTGGTCAACCAAGACTCCTAGATCCTTTTCACATGTACTGCTCTCAAGCCAGGTGTCCCCCATCTTGTATTTGTGCCTCTCATTTTTTTTGCCCAAGTGCAATACTTTACATTTCTCCCTGTTAAAGTTCATCTTGTTTGTTTTGGCCCAGTTCTCTAATCTGTCAAGGTCGTTTTGAAGTGTGATCCTGTCCTCTGGGGTGTTAGCCACCCCTCCCAGTTTGGTGTCTTCCTAATGGGAAGCCCAAAAGCAATAGCCCTCTCCTGCTGTTGTTCCCCAGTGACTAATATTCAGAGGCATACTGAAAGGGTGCAGCTAGCACTCCAACTTAGGATGTTTTCTCGCACGGCACTAAATAACCTTTTTTTTATTTTCCATGGATGTAATATGAATGTAAAACAAAGGTTGCCCACTGGTGCAGCCACAGAGACTTTCCCTCGTGCCTGGCAAGGTCCCCTTCCCCACTGAAGTCAAGCTTGAAGAAAGCACCATATTGCAGCCAGTAGAATGGGTTGTGGTGACCATAACAATTTTTCCGGTTTGCAAATGTACCCGCAGGCTCAAGGCTGGCAACCCCTGATGTAAAACATACAGTAGCTACAACCATTTCTTGCGTTGCAAAATGTCTCTCTCCAGCTTTCTGGTCCTCATAAAGATTCCCATATGTCCCAAAAATGTAGATGACAAAAGCCTCAAAGAAGGTTCCCCTCACACACACATTGTACATCTGAAAAAGCCCTTTTAGAACCAAAACCAGCATTTTGAAAACATTGCAAATGTCAGTGTGTTGGGATTTTGGATTTGCCCTCAGAATTCCAAAGCTTAATTTCATAGCCTCGGCAACCTCTTGATGGTTTTAGTTTTCGCCTGGTGTAACGAATTGACCCACCTCAGAAATTTTCTCCACACATTTGGCTGACTGGCTGCTGAAAACAAAATGTTGGATTCGGTGTTGCAGGACAATCCAGGGCCTTGTTATTCCTACTGTTCTGAGGAAAGCAAAGGGTGTGAGGGAGGCTTAACCTAAAGCATGAATGAGGGCAGCGGGAGGGCAATAAAGAGAGAGAAGTAATACATAACTCACAGTGCAGTTCTCTACATAGCTACTTCAGGAGTAAGGCCCACTGAGTTCAATTCATGGGGCCTACGCTCCCCAGTAAGTGTATGTAGGAAATGTAGGGTAGCAGTTGGCAGCATGCAAACCACACATTTAAAGCACATACACCCCTCCCAAGAATCATGGGAATTGTAGATTACCCTCACAGGGCAGTGAAATTTGCAGCACCCTCAACAAACTACAGTTCCCATTATTCTTCCAGGTGTGCAGGGTTTAAACATATGATAGGTACACAGCTCTATTATGACATCTCCTTTACTGTTTGTTTTAGGAGGCAAATCATTTTGATGGGATAGAAGACATACACAATCTCTCCAAGCGATCAGCTTGCTTCTGTCATAAGGGCTTCTGCAGCTTAAAAACAGAAACTCCAGCACAAACGCGTTCTACGGGTGCATCTGAGAAAGGGGGCGGGGCAACAACAAAGAGCCCTGATGAATGCAAATCATTTCCCCTTGCTCCCATCCCATAATAACAACAACAGCACGGTGATTAACAAACCTGGTTGAAACAAGTGGAATAAGAGTGACACACTATGGCAGCTTCAAAAATAAAATCCCTTTCACTTCAAAATGATGGGGTCTAGGGGCACATTTCTGCCTGGAGAATGTAATTATCTTTGGGAAATATGTGTAGAATATAGTGTGTGTGTGTGTGTGTGTGTGTGTGTGTGTGTGTGTGTGTGTGTGTATTCATTCTGCACTTACATGTGCTTGTAAATCCAGGTGCCCAGCACAACACTGTCTTTACAGTGTCAGTTGCATTGTGTGAACTACCCAGTTCTGTCCTTTTCAGAAAGTTGACTCTTAGTTTTGTCTCTTTATCTGCTTACACGGGGCTGCTTTGCACCCAGGTAATTGCGCCACAATCCTACAATGCCTACTTAGAACTCCCATTAAGTCCGGTGGGGCTTGTCCCCGGGTAAAATATTTCAGGGTTGTAGCCTGGGCGGCAGAAGGCTGGAACAGAGTGGTGGGAATCTCACTTCCCTTGGAGATTGGGGTGGTGTGTTACAAACTGGAGAATATTCACTGTGGCATGACTTTGCTTTTGAGTATTTTAAAGCACCTTTAAGATTTCAGGCGAAAGGTCCACTTTGGTTCACCTATTGCAGGAATGACAGCATCCCTGGCCACTGGCTATGTTTGCTGAGACTGATGGGAGTTGTAGTTCAGCAATGGCTGGAGAGCCAACATTTTCCCACACCTGAACTATTGGCTCAGAAGATGTGGATGTGGCAGCTGAGAATTAAAATGTGGACTGAGTAAACTTCATCCCCGTTCCTACATGGGGGTACTGCAGGGTGAGGTAGAAGCTGCCTCTTGGGAGATATGCAGAAAGCGAAGAAGCATTTTCGCATGCTTCCATTATTCTCCTCTTCTTTATTTGTAAGAAGAACAGGAGATACCATAAGGGGAAGGGGCATAGCTTGGTGGCAAGCAACTGCTTTGCATGCAGAAGGTACCAGGTTCATTCCCAGGCACCTCCAGGTTGGGCTGACATCCCCTCTGAAAAATGGGACAACCATCGTCAGTCAGTGTTGGCAGTGTGAGGTAGATGGGCCACTGTTTTGACTGTTAGAATTCCTGCTCTGTGATTGCAGTCATGGGATTTTTGTCTATCACATGACAGTATATGTTTTGACTCCACAGAGTGGGAAGTGACAGAGACAGGATGTTTGTGTTACTGTGTTCCGTGAAGTGGGACTATTGTCCTTTGTTGACTATTGTCTTTGCTGTCTGATGCTAGAGAGAGAGGGAGCCATGTTGCAGTGCTCCGTGTGTGTTTATATGTAAATAAAGTAGATTAGCCAAAATGCTGAGTTGCTGAGGTCTGTTACGCAAACTGCAAACACTCTGCGGATCCCTAAGTGTGCCAGTGTCGGGCTGAAGAAAGCTTTTGAAGCTCCTGAACTGATGACCAGAAGGGGGGGGGACATGCCAGTAGGGCATGTGTCCCTGCCAGGGTCCTACTCAATAATAGAACAAGCTCCTAACATTGACTTGGCCCAAGGATGTTTCCTCTATGTGATCTCATGCTCTTGCCCTTGTCCCAAGAAAACCAAACACTTCTGCACTTTTCTCTCCTCAGGCAAGTCGGGAGTGCCTAACAGAGTATTTAAAAACCTATCTGGAATATGAAATGAAAACATTAACCACCGACATATTTTCAGCCCGTGTCTTGTGCTGCCTCCGTTTGACCGTAATAAAGCCTTATCCATCCACACTTCATAATTCAAAAATAAAAATAAAAAAACTGACAGCCGGCAATGGGCACAGCCGACGTCTCATGTTGCAGAGATTTCAGTATGTATATATATTTATTCTTACAAAATATATGGCTCTGCTTATACCTGTACTGCTAGGATTTTCATTAGTTCCATAAATATCTCGCAGAGACGTTAACTATCCAAATTCATACTGGCACATGAAACATTTCTTGCCCTGTCCCCCATTAAAAAGTGTACGAGAGTGGGAAGGGTGACATTATGATCTAAGAGCTGGGCTCTGTGACTTTTGACAAAGAATAAAAACACAGCTCAATAATTTTCTGAGTCTGCAAGAAGTTGTGTAAGCAAAACAGAAAGCTGTGTCCAGTTCTGGGCAGCATAGTTTTAAGGGGAGGGCAATAAAGGTTTTCAGCAGAATGGAAAACAAGTTCTGGACAGAAAGGTTGAAGGAACTAGGCACCCTAGCGAAGAAAACAGAGGAAATGTGGTGTAGGAACCACGTTAAAGGAGAGAAGTATCTAGAGTCTGCTCTGTAATTTCCCCCAAATTTTGCGATGCAGTTCTTCAACTAAACCATATTTACAAAAGTGCAGAGATTGGAGGAAAATATATAAGAATTAATATTAGCAAAAAATAACATTAAAAATGCATTAAATTAGGAGAAATTGTGCACATTTATCAAAGCTGCATACAGACACGTGTTGCTTAGGAGAGATTCAGACTAATAAGTTGAAGAATTTTCATGCGGATTTTTTAAAACATTTTTTTTGCAGAAAGCTGCAGAAATGTGGAGACCTGAATATTTAGTTTGGGGGAAATGAGAAACAGAGGGAACCAAAATTGGCAGATCCTACTTGTACTCTTCCCCTACCTGGCACCAGGCTTGGAGTTGCTTCCACCAAAGGCAAGGAACCTTGTGCCATACTGCTTGTAGAAACCAGGACATTGAGTTCCTGTGTGCCCCTCCCCACCTTCCATTACCAATGGGCTGGTTTTAATGCTGCTTTGATTACAATGGAAATTGCTGGAGGTTGTGCCACTACCACATGCTGCTTTTGGAGTTCTAGGAACGCGGCACCTAATGGGAATAATATGTATACGCTTTCCTCATGCAAGAGAATTGCAGCAGGGTGGTTTTTAAAAAGAAATAGTACCATGCTAGCAGATACACTTTTACACAAAGCTACTGATTTTCTGAACTGCTAGAACTCAGTGTGCTCCAGGCACTTGGAAATCATTCATTATCCAAGCTGGCTAATACTCAAATATCCTAAGCTGGTGCAGTTCTGACTTAGAATTTTCTTATAGATTTCAGAAGAGAGTGGGCAAAAGTGAATGGAGAAATCTGGAGGATGAGAGTGAAAGTTCATTTTTTTTCATAGAATAGAATCATAGAATAGAATCATAGAGTTGGAAGAGACCACAAGGGCCATCGAGTCCAACCCCCTGCCAAGCAGGAAACACCATCAGAGCACTCCTGACATATGGTTGTCAAGCCTCTGCTTAAAGACCTCTAAAGAAGGAGACTCCACCACACGCCTTGGCAGCAAATTCCACTGTCGAACAGCTCTTACTGTCAGGAAGTTCTTCCTAATGTTTAGGTGGAATCTTCTTTCTTGTAGTTTAGATCCATTGCTCCGTGTCCGCTTCTCTGGAGCAGCAGAAAACAACCTTTCTCCCTCCTCTATGTGACATCCTTTTATATATTTGAACATGGCTATCATATCACCCCTTAACCTCCTCTTCTGCAGGCTAAACATGCCCAGCTCCCTTAGCCGTTCCTCATAAGGCATCGTTTCCAGGCCTTTGACCATTTTGGTTGCCCTCCTCTGGACACGTTCCAGTTTGTCAGTGTCCCTCTTGAATTGTGGTGCCCAGAACTGGACACAGTACTCCAGGTGTGATCTGACCAGAGCAGAATACAGTGGCACTATTACTTCCCTTGATCTAGATGCTATACTCCTATTGATGCAGCCCAGAATTGCATTGGCTTTTTTAGCTGCCGCGTCACACTGTTGGCTCATGTCAAGTTTGTGGTCAACCAAGACTCCTAGATCCTTTTCACATGTACTGCTCTCAAGCCAGGTGTCACCCATCTTGTATTTGTGCCTCTCATTTTTTTTTGCCCAAGTGCAATACTTTACATTTCTCCCTGTTAAAATTCATCTTGTTTGTTTTTGCCCAGTTCTCTAATCTGTCAAGGTCGTTTTGAAGTGTGATCCTGTCCTCTGGGGTGTTAGCCACCCCTCCCAGTTTGGTGTCAACTGCAAATTTGATCAGGATGCCCTTGAGTCCATCATCCAAGTCGTTGATAAAGATGTTGAATAAGACCGGGCCCAAGACAGAACCCTGTGGCACCCCACTAGTCACTCTTCTCCAGGATGAAGAGGAACCATTGATGAGCACCCTTTGGGTTCGGTCAGTCAGCCAGTTACAAATCCACTCAGTGGTAGCATAGTCAAGACCGCATTTTACCAGCTTCTTTACAAGAATATCATGGGGCACCTTGTCAAATGCCTTGCTGAAATCAAGGTAGGCTACATCCACTGCGTTCCCTTCATCTACCAGGCTTGTAATTCTGTCAAAAAAACGAGATCAGGTTAGTCTGACATGACTTATTTTTCAGAAATCCATGCTGACTATTGGTGATCACAGCATTCCTTTCTAGGTGCTCACAGACTGTTTGCTTAATGATCTGCTCCAGAATCTTCCCTGGTATTGATGTCAGACTGACTGGGCGGTAATTATTTGGGTCCTCTCTTTTCCCCTTTTTGAAAATAGGGACAACATTTGCCCTCCTCCAGTCTGCCGGGACTTCGCCTGTTCTCCAGGAATTCTCAAAGATGACTGCCAGTGGTTCTGAGATCACATCTGCCAGTTCTTTTAATACTCTTGGATGCAGTTCATCTGGCCCTGGAGACTTGAATACATCTAAACTAGCCAAATATTCTTGTACTATCTCCTTAGTTATTCTGGGCTGTGTTTCCTTTGCTGAATCATTTGCTCCAAATTCTTCAGGTCGGGCATTGTTTTCTTTATCGGAGAAGACTGAGGCAAAGAAGGCATTGAGTAGTTCAGCCCTTTCTGTGTCCCCTGTTTGCATTTCACCATCTTCTCCTCTGAGTGACCCCACAGTTTCTTTGTTCTTCCTTTTGCTACGAACATACCCATAGAAGCCTTTTTTGTTGCTTTTAACCTCTCTAGCAAGCCTGAGTTCATTCTGTGCTTTAGCTTTTCTGACTTTGTGTCTACACGTGCTGGCTATTTGTTTGAATTCCTCTTTGGTGGTTTCCCCCCTTTTCCATTTTTTGTACACATCCTTTTTTAATCTTAATTCAGTTAAAAGTTCTTTAGATAGCCACCCTGGCTTCTTTAGGCACCTTCCATGTTTCCGTCTCATTGGTATTGCCTGTCGTTGTGCTTTTACTATCTCCCTCTTAACAAACTCCCAGCCATCATGAACTCCCTTTCCTTTAAGTATTGCTGTCCATGGGATCTCACCCAGCACTTCCCTAAGTTTTATGAAGTCGGCTTTCTTAAAGTCAAGAAATTGAGTCCTAGTATGCTTGGCTGCTCCTTTCCGCTGTATAGTAAACTTCAGAAGAGCATGATCACTCGCGCCTAATGATCCTTCCACATCTACCCCACTAACCAGGTCATCAACATTGGTTAGGACCAGATCTAAAATGGCTGTTCCTCTTGTTGCTTCTCCCACTTTCTGGACAATGAAGTTGTCTGCAAGGCCAGTGAGGAATCTGTTTGACTTTATGCTCTTGGCTGAGTTTGACGTCCAACAAATATCCGGGTAATTGAAGTCCCCCATTACTACTATCTCCCTTCCTTTTGCATGCTTGGCCATCTGTTCCAGGAAGGCATCATCTATGTCCTCCGTTTGGCTTGGGGATCTATAGTAAACTCCCACAATGAGGTCTCTGTTATTCTTCTCTCCCTTAATTTTGACCCAAATGCTCTCACTTTGGCTTTGAGGTTCTAAATCTTGGATCTCTTCACAGGTATACACATCCCTGACATATAACGCCACTCCTCCTCCTTTCTTGTCTGGTCTGTTTCTCTGAAATAGATTGTATCCCCCCATTATTTCATTCCAATCGTGGGACTTATCCCACCAGGTTTCAGTGATGCCTATTATGTCATATTTAGTTTGCTGTACCAAGAGCTCAAGCTCATCTTGTTTATTTCCCATGCTTTGCGCATTAGTGTACAGACATTGAAGTCCATTAATCATTCCCCCGTGTCTCTTATTTAAGGATTTTTTCCTCCCACCACTAGGTCCGCGTGCTGTTTGCTCCATTTGGTCTATGACATTTGGATGATCATCTTCATTAATTGATAGACTCCTACCTTCAGGAGCATTGTCTCCCTCCCCCACATTAGTCAGTTTAAAGCCCTCCTGATGAGGTTTCTGAGATTTTTGGCAAAAACATTTCTCCCAACCGTTGTGAGGTGCAGCCCATCGCTTGCCAGAAGTCCATCTTCAAGAAACTGCAGTCCGTGATCTAAGAATCCAAACCGTTCCTGTTTACACCATTTGCGAAGCCAGCTGTTCACTTCCACTATTTTCCCCTCTCTCCCTGGGCCACGTCGTTCAACTGGGAGGACAGACGAGATGACAATTTGTGCATTTAGTTGCTTCAATTTCCTGCCGAGAGCCTCGTAGTCTCTTTTGATCTTCTGGAGGCTATTGCTTGCAGTGTCATTGGTTCCCACATGAACCAAGAGGAAGGGGTATTTGTCAGTGGGTTTTATGATTCCTTGCAGTCGTTCAGTTACATCTTGGATCTTAGCCCCGGGGAGACAGCACACTTCCCGAGACATCTTGTCAGGCCCACAGATCACTGCTTCTGTTCCCCTCAGTAGGGAATCCCCTATCACCACTACACGCCTCCTCTTGGGTTTGGTCAGACATAAGAAGCTTTAAATTCTTTCTTTTTCAATTTGGTGGGGCCATCTTTCTCCCCACAACGCATCTGAAACAAAACCCACATCATCATGGAATCGTGGAACAGTTCCAGCTGAGGAACTGTTTTCCCAGGGAAGACTCCATTTCTGAAACTCCAGGGCACCACTGCCCATCAGTGTAAACAATATTGAATTACATGCTCTTATAAAAACAAAGCTGACGCATAATATTCAGGACCACTCTGTAATATTAAACATTGCAGTTCCCCATGGTCAATATCTTTTTATAATGTTTGCTCACAAGTACTGTATTTTTCCATGTATAAGATGATCTCGTGCATAAGACGACCCCTATGCAATGCGGTAACAATGTCTGCTAAGGGACTTGCCATAAAATATGGGCGTTTCCGTGCGCTCTGGCACTCGTCGTGGTCCTCTGTGCACCAGAAGCAGTTTAGTCATGCTGGCCACATGACCCGGAAAGTTGTCTGTGAACAAACGCCAGCTCCCTTGCCCTGAAAGCAAGATGAGTGCCGCACCCCATAGTCACCTTTGACTGGACTTAACCATCCAGGGGTCCTTTACCTATTTACCTATGGGTGGTCAAAGAATGACAATTCTAAATAAATGGTGAAATGCAACATCACACTATTACAATAGTTCGGGCAACATAAACAGTTCAGTTTGCCAGATGGAGCAATTTCCTCTTTCCTCCCCCTTCTTCATGCTATTCTGGGGTTTCTCTGGACCACTCAGAGCCGATTGGGGGGAGCACTGGTGAAAGAAGAGGGGGGAAAGTCCTGCTGCATTAGTGGGTCTCATTGCGCTAGGTCCTGTGAGTGCAACTGTTTAGTTCTGCCCATCAACACCTCACCGGCTTCCCCAAGCAACCCATTAGCTGAGGTGATGTACTCTCTCCACCTAATACTAGGGCCCATCCAGGTTTTCATCCCCGGCTGAAACAAAGCTAGAGTGCTGCTGTGGGATTTCCTCACAAACACATCCCTCTCGCACCTTCCAAGCTCCTGCTCAGTTGTCCCCACACCATCACCTTATTTAAATTTGTTGAGTTCATCAAGGCTGAGTCGCATGGTGGAAGAGAGGAAGAGGAAGTTCCTTTTGGCCAGAAGACATTGTTCTGCTTGCACACTGACTTTGTTGGGTTCAAAATAATAATCCTAATAACAATAATCCTCAAGCCACATCCCCTTTGTCCGATATTAATCATGCAGCCGCTATGATGTAAATGCCACTGCTGCTCGCCCGCCCCCAATAAATAGATAGGAATCGTATGAGATTTTTCCTTGCAAATTTATGTAAGTCTAGCTGATCCACTTTCAATAACCCTTGATTATGTCCAGACTACGAGAATAAGCTTTCCCTTCCCTTAATCACAACATGTCCCCTATACGTTCCAGATAATACAAGGAAGCGCTGACATGTGAAGGAAAGGTGGGAGGGTTTGCCAGACATCTTAAAATATCATAAACAGTTCTGGTTCAAGAAAATTCCATCTGGCTAATAGTTAATTTGAATCTGTTTCCCCTCTCCGTTTGTTGGCAATGCACCATGAAATAACAGCCGCAGAGAAAGGTCGGCGCATTGCAAGGTATCCGCTAAACTGTTGAGGGAGCTCTTCCATAGCCCCCTGTCACCTGCATCCAGGAGGAAGGATCTGGAAATCGCATAATGGAACCCTGAATTTTATTAGACTAGATTTAATATTTATACACCACTTTTCTAGTAACACTCCAAGAAGCTTACAGTATATATAAAAAATCTACACCCGACCAAAAAAAGGACCATTTTAAGATACATATGGTGGAATTCAATGTAGGGCTAAGGAGATCGTTCCACCAGCACAAGCATTTCCATATGTGGTTGCACCATAGATTTGTATAAAGGCATTACGCTATCAGAATACAGATTTCCTATTCTTTTCCTGGTAATCGCTAAAAGGAATCTGCTTTTATCACAGCGGCTGCACGCTGGTTTAACAGTTTCATTGGGCTAGCCTCCGTGGATTCAAGATCCTTCTTCTGGTTGATCACTGCCAGCCCAAACCCCAGGAGCACCCATATTACAGGAATAATATATATGCCATTTCCTCATGCAAGAGAACTGCAGCAGCGTGTGTTTTTTTAAAAAAGAATAATAATAACCATGCTAGCAGATATTCTTTTAATGTAAAGCTACTCATTTTCTGAACTGCTAGAATTCAGTGTGCTCCAGGCACTTAGAAATCATTTGTTATCCAAGCTGACTAATACTCAACTTGTCCCAATCAGTACAGTGCTGAAGTTTTGACTTAGAACTTCAGAGGACGGTAGGCAAAAGCGAGTGGAAAAACCTGGAGGAAGTGAGTGAAAGTTTTCTTCTTTTTTTTTCACAGGGCGCTGAGATCAAAAGAGACTACGAGGCTCTCGGCAGGAAATTGAAGCAACTAAATGCACAAATTGTCATCTCATCTGTCCTCCCAGTTGAACGACGTGGCCCAGGGAGAGAGGTGAAAATAGTGGAAGTGAACAGCTGGCTTCGCAAATGGTGTAAACAGGAACGGTTTGGATTCTTAGATCACGGACTGCAGTTTCTTGAAGATGGACTTCTGGCAAGTGATGGGCTGCACCTCACAATGGTTGGGAGAAATGTTTTTGCCAAAAATCTCAGAAACCTCATCAGGAGGGCTTTAAACTGACTAATGTGGGGGAGGGAGACAATGCTCCTGAAGGTAGGAGTCTATCAATTAATGAAGATGATCATCCAAATGTCATAGACCAAATGGAGCAAACAGCACGCGGACCTAGTGGTGGGAGGAAAAAATCCTTAAATAAGAGACACGGGGGAATGATTAATGGTCTTCAATGTCTGTACACTAATGCGCAAAGCATGGGAAATAAACAAGATGAGCTTGAGCTCTTGGTACAGCAAACTAAATATGACATAATAGGCATCACTGAAACCTGGTGGGATAAGTCCCACGATTGGAATGTAATAATGGGGGGATACAATCTATTTCAGAGAAACAGACCAGACAAGAAAGGAGGAGGAGTGGCGTTATATGTCAGGGATGTGTATACCTGTGAAGAGATCCAAGATTTAGATCCTCAAAGCCAAAGTGAGAGCATTTGGGTCAAAATTAAGGGAGAGAAGAATAACAGAGACCTCATTGTGGGAGTTTACTATAGATCCCCAAGCCAAACGGAGGACATAGATGATGCCTTCCTGGAACAGATGGCCAAGCATGCAAAAGGAAGGGAGATAGTAGTAATGGGGGACTTCAATTACCCGGATATTTGTTGGACGTCAAACTCAGCCAAGAGCATAAGGTCAAACAGATTCCTCACTGGCCTTACAGACAACTTCATTGTCCAGAAAGTGGGAGAAGCAACAAGAGGAACAGCCATTTTAGATCTGGTCCTAACCAATGTTGATGACCTGGTTAGTGGGATAGAAGTGGAAGGATCATTAGGCGCGAGTGATCATGCTCTTCTGAAGTTTACTATACAGCGGAAAGGAGCAGCCAAGCATACTAGGACTCAATTTCTTGACTTTAAGAAAGCCGACTTCATAAAACTTAGGGAAGTGCTGGGTGAGATCCCATGGACAACAATACTAAAAGGAAAGGGAGTTCATGATGGCTGGGAGTTTGTTAAGAGGGAGATACTACAAGCACAACGTCAGGCAATACCAATGAGACGGAAACATGGAAGGTGCCTAAAGAAGCCAGGGTGGCTATCTAAAGAACTTTTAACTGAATTAAGATTAAAAAAGGATGTGTACAAAAAATGGAAAAGGGGGGAAACCACCAAAGAGGAATTCAAACAAATAGCCAGCACGTGTAGACACAAAGTCAGAAAAGCTAAAGCACAGAATGAACTCAGGCTTGCTAGAGAGGTTAAAAGCAACAAAAAAGGCTTTTATGGGTATGTTCGTAGCAAAAGGAAGAACAAAGAAACAATGGGGTCACTCAGAGGAGAAGATGGCGAAATGCAAACAGGGGACACAGAAAGGGCTGAACTACTCAATGCCTTCTTTGCCTCAGTCTTCTCCGATAAAGAAAACAATGCCCGACCTGAAGAATTTGGAGCAAATGATTCAGCAAAGGAAACACAGCCCAGAATAACTAAGGAGATAGTACAAGAATATTTGGCTAGTTTAGATGTATTCAAGTCTCTAGGGCCAGATGAACTGCATCCAAGAGTATTAAAAGAACTGGCAGATGTGATCTCAGAACCACTGGCAGTCATCTTTGAGAATTCCTGGAGAACAGGCGAAGTCCCGGCAGACTGGAGGAGGGCAAATGTTGTCCCTATTTTCAAAAAGGGGAAAAGAGAGGACCCAAATAATTACCGCCCAGTCAGTCTGACATCAATAGCAGGGAAGATTCTGGAGCAGATCATTAAGCAAACAGTCTGTGAGCACCTGGAAAGGAATGCTGTGCTCACCAAAAGTCAGCATGGATTTCTGAAAAATAAGTCATGTCAGACTAACCTGATCTCGTTTTTTGACAGAATTACAAGCCTGGTAGATGAAGGGAACGCAGTGGATGTAGCCTACCTTGATTTCAGCAAGGCATTTGACAAGGTGCCCCATGATATTCTTGTAAAGAAGCTGGTAAAATGCGGTCTTGACTATGCTACCACTCAGTGGATTTGTAACTGGCTGACTGACCGAACCCAAAGGGTGCTCATCAATGGTTCCTCTTCATCCTGGAGAAGAGTGACTAGTGGGGTGCCACAGGGTTCTGTCTTGGGCCCGGTCTTATTCAACATCTTTATCAACGACTTGGATGATGGACTCAAGGGCATCCTGATCAAATTTGCAGATGACACCAAACTGGGAGGGGTGGCTAACACCCCAGAGGACAGGATCACACTTCAAAATGACCTTGACAGATTAGAGAACTGGGCAAAAATAAACAAGATGAATTTTAACAGGGAGAAATGTAAAGTATTGCACTTGGGCAAAAAAAAATGAGAGGCACAAATACAAGATGGGTGACACCTGGCTTGAGAGCAGTACATGTGAAAAGGATCTAGGAGTCTTGGTTGACCACAAACTTGACATGAGCCAACAGTGTGACGCGGCAGCTAAAAAAGCCCATGCAATTCTGGGCTGCATCAATAGGAGTATAGCATCTAGATCAAGGGAAGTAATAGTGCCACTGTATTCTGCTCTGGTCAGACCACACCTCGAGTACTGTGTCCAGTTCTGGGCACCACAATTCAAGAAGGACACTGACAAACTGGAACGTGTCCAGAGGAGGGCAACCAAAATGGTCAAAGGCCTGGAAACGATGCCTTATGAGGAACGGCTAAGGGAGCTGGGCATGTTTAGCCTGGAGAAGAGGAGGTTAAGGTGTGATATGATAGCCATGTTCAAATATATAAAAGGATGTCACATAGAGGAGGGAGAAAGGTTGTTTTCTGCTACTCCGGAGAAGCGGACACGGAGCAATGGATCCAAACTACAAGAAAGAAGATTCCACCTAAACATTAGGAAGAACTTCCTGACAGTAAGAGCTGTTCGACAGTGGAATTTGCTGCCAAGGAGTGTGGTGGAGTCTCCTACTTTGGAGGTCTTTAAGCAGAGGCTTGACAACCATATGTCAGGAGTGCTCTGATGGTGTTTCCTGCTTGGCAGGGGGTTGGACTCGATGGCCCTTGTGGTCTCTTCCAACTCTATGATTCTATGATTCTATGATTCTATGAGATGAAATAGAGAACATCCACAATTGAGAAGATTCGTTTGGGGGAACCAAATGTTGGCCACACAGTGGACATCGTATTACAAAAGATTACCAAAATCCATCCCTGACACCAGTCAGTGCTTATGTGAAATCAGATTTTTTTGTCCCACTGTGCATCATTTTACACACCTCATTTGACCTCATCAGACTTCTGTGCAACCGCTTTTGGTTTTTATCACCCTGCCATGACCTTTTATAGGGATCTGAGGTATTAGGTACTAGAGAAGGGGAACACTGTCTGGTGCTTTTTTCAGGGTTAGATCATGACACCCAAAATGGCCACCGTGCTCTTGTGTGAGAAAATGGGATGCCCATGTTTTTCCAAGAGAGTTGAGGGGTATGCTTAGAGAGTTTTGGCTGATCAATAAACGAGGAGTAAGAAAACTCAGGAGGAGACTCTTGAGAGTCCCATGGACTGCAAGAAGATCCAACCTATCCATTCTTAAGGAAATCAGCCCTGAGTGCTCACTGGAAGGACAGATCTGGAAGCTGAGGCTCCAATACTTTGGCCACCTCATGAGAAGAGAAGACTCCCTGGAAAAGACCCTGATGTTGGGAAAGATGGAGGGCACAAGGAGAAGGGGACGACAGAGGACAAGATGGTTGGGCAGTGTTCTCGAAGATACTAGCATGAGTTTGACCAAACTGCGGGAGGCAGTGGAAGACAGGAGGGCCTGGCGTGCTCTGGTCCAGGGGGTCACGAAGAGTCGGACACGACTAAACGACTAAACAACAACAAGAAAACTCAGGCCTGGTAGCCAAATGCAAGTCTCTCCCCAGGTAGGGATGTCAGAGAATTAAGAACAAAATGGAAACAGGAGCGGAAATTGCCACTGTTCATGAGAGATGGTAGATATTTACTATTATTGTTTCTTTCAGTCTGCAAATGATACATAACTGATTGCATTTCCCACCTTTTGCATTGTGTGGAAATGTGTCAAGCTAGCTTACTGCACAAAGGTAACAATTGCTCTGCCGACTTTTGCCTCTGGCCTCATCCAACCAGCGTGTGGCCCTGGGAACGCTGTCCAGAGAAGAATGGTTCAAAACAGTTCCCCATCCCTGCAGAAGACCAAAGAAGCTAGACCATTACTTATAAATAAGTCCTGTTGAATGAAGTGCCTCTTACCTTTAGTTCAACACGCATAAGATTTGTACTCCATCTTTTGCTGCATTGCAACTAATCTTACTTTGGACAATTTCGGAGTGTGAAAAGACAGAGCCTATACTTTGATGAAGTGTTCCACATAATGCAAGTCCCTTTACAGTTCCTGCATGCGCTCTATTCTATTGCACATTAAAAACATGATCCTAATAAATTCCAGCTCTTTCAAAATTACCCTGATGGAAGTGCTTTTCCTATTTGTTCTTAATGGTCAATGCAAGCCATTAGCGCATGTTACTTCCACAAAGGGCCACCAGTATGAGTCTTGTGCATTCTTCCTATTTATGACCCACATGTGAAACACTCTACCCCACTAAGAACAGTTAAAAATAACAAAGAATGCCATCTCTTGCTGCTAATGGATTTATGGCTCCATGGGCAGGGGAGGGGCTATTTTTGGTGGATTTTATTTTAACATGCTTCCTTTTATGTTTATGTTTGATTCTTAACCTAATGCATTAATGAAATGCATTTCATGTATGAATTATTTTCTTTCCAAATGGGGAGGGGGGCCCTCGGAGATTTATGATCCTGTTATTATTTAACAGTTGTGAAACAATAAGGTTTCCTTTGGTTGCATTATAAATAATCCCCACCATTTCAAATAAAAACTGATCCCTACAAATTAAATATAAATTAGAGGGACAAACTAGGTCGTCTTTCATATTTTAGTTGTTCCGCACCCTTCTAATATGGCTGAAACGTTACCTCATATGAAAGCGTCTAGAGAACAAGGGATAGGTCAGTCTGCAGAGCATGAAACTCTTAATCTCAGGGCCATGATCCATGGAAGATTCCTGCATTTCAGGGGTGGAGTAGTTGACCTTTGCAGTCCCTTCCAACTTTCTGATTTCACAAGACCCTAACTATTGTTGAAGATGTGCATTACAGGTAAGAGTCCAGGACTGCATTCTGAAAAGGGGACTCTAATTAAATGTGAGAAGAGCTTGGCTAGTAGCCATTGATAGCTTTATCCTTCATGAATTTGCCCAATCACCTTTTAAAGTCATACTTGTTGGCTGCGTTTAGTAACTTTCAGGCTTTACTGACTTGAGCAACACCTCTGCTTTTCTGGAAAAGAGTGGTAGAAGATGCCCGTCCAAGAGCCCCCCAGGGAAGGCACAGAAGGAGACGACTTAGGTCCCAGTTCCTGGTGGTGGGATACTGGCCACACCTCTCTCTCTCTCTCTCTCTCTCTCTCTCTCACACACACACACACACACACACACATACACACACACACACACACACACAAACACACATTTTTATTAATTTTCTAACATATCATTTCCAACAGTCATTTAACATAACTTCTTATCTTGTACAACATTTTAGACTTCCGTCAACAACTTCTGAAGATTTTCCATTCTTTATCACTTATTCTGCATTTCTTAATTTCTCTATTACTTTTAATTATCATTAACAAATAATTCTCTTCATAGTCTTCCTTGCAATATTTCATATAATCCTCCTTACAGAACTTCTTGCAGTCCTACTAGCGTAATCTGTTTATTACAGTTGCTTTTTAAATAGTTCAAATATTTACTCCAGTCTTCTAAGAATCTCTGGTCCTGCAGGTTTCAAATCCTTCCTGTTAATTTATCTAATTCTGCATAGTCCATTAATTTCATTTGCCATTCTTCTTTCATCGGGATACTGGCCACACCTCAGAGGAGGGGACAAGCCAGGAAACACTAGAAGCAGGAAACTTGAGGGATCACAAAGAGGCAGAAGCAGACAGGTGTCACAGCACAGGGCAGAGAGATAAGGTTTCCAGTTTGGATGCAGGGGCTGACAGTGATGCCAGAGGGCAGCCAGTCTCGGCATCCCTCTTGCAGCTCCAGCATAACAGCACCTTATTGGTTTGTTGTTTTTTGTTCTTACTTTTATCAGGTATTTTGTACTTTTATGTTGCGAACCCCCCTGAGATATGTGGATGACCTTCACAGATGAAAAGAGGAGCAAAGCAAGAGAAAGGAAAAGTAACAGAGAAGGAAAGGGGTAACTAAACTCAGTTTTTCTTTAAAAGCAGAGACATCACCTTGCCAACAAAGGCCCGTATAGTTAAAGCTATGGTTTTCCCAGTAGTGATGTATGGAAGTGAGAGCTGGACCATAAAGAAAGCTGATCACCGAAGAATCGATGCTTTTGAATTATGGTGCTGGAGGAGACTCTTGAGAGTCCCATGGACTGCAAGAAGATCAAACCTCTCCATTCTTAAGGAAATCAGCTCTGAGTGCTCACTGGAAGGACAGATCCTGAAGCTGAGGCTCCAATACTTTGGCCACCTCATGAGAAGAGAAGACTCCCTGGAAAAGACCCTGATGTTCGGAAAGATGGAGGGCACAAGGAGAAGGGGACAACTGAGGACGAGATGGTTGGACAGTGTTCTTGAAGCTACCAGCATGAGTTTGACCAAACTGCGGGAGGCAGTGAAAGACAGGAGTGCCTGGCGTGCTCTGGTCCATGGGGTCACGAAGAGTCGGACACGACTAAACGACTAAACAACAACAAACCCAGTTTTGGCTCTGGCCCCATCCACCTGCCAACATCACCAACCAACACAGGAATGAAATTCTTGACATTAAAAAGACCAAACCTGTCCGCTCCCAGAATAGTGCATGTGTAGGATGGGAGCAGATCCTGGCATCACAATTCTGGCATCGTTTCCCCCCCCCCATGTGCCTTTGTTGTATTCACAATGGACACCTTAAAATGCCCATCGGTGAGAATTTTAGATCAAGGAACCAGTTTTTGAGCATTTGTCTCGCTGAAAAGGCCTGCAGGTTTGCTCAAAAGGAAAGCCCACTGTGTTCAGCCCTTGTAAATGAGATTAGGATGACTGAAAATGGTTCGCTCCGTATGATTCAGACTCTGTCTTCTTCCTCTTTTCCTCTATTGATACACAAACAGCTGCTGGATACTGAATTAAATATTTAGACACTTCTGTTTAAAATTACTGTTTTAATTACCATTGCTGCATGAAAGAAAATAAACCATTATGAGCCTCTTTCTTATTTACTCCAGTGTTTTATTTTCCCATGAATTGTTTAAATATTAGCGCTGCTCAGTGTTCACCCCCCACTCCATCTCTCTTTCTCTCCCCCTCTATGTAAAATTCAATTTACAACCTGCTACATTGTTCTTAAGCTCTTTATGGATTACATCTTGAAATCACATTAATCTAACTCCCATTACTTTGTTCCAATTTCACCTACCATCATCCAGAGTAACTAAATTCATTTGTTTTGAAATGGTCTTCTGAGGGTTGCTTAATGAAGTAGGGCAGAGCATTGCCAGAAAGAAAACCAGCTGAAACCAAAGACCATGTCTGGATCTGCCTCTTTGAGGTGGGAAACCTCTGCCTGGGATGCAACAGAATTCAGGTGGAAGCTGAACTCATGCAAGTCAGTGCTCCACTAACCAAGAGTAGTCAAAAAAAAGTTTATGGGAAAGTTTCATCCTCAGCAGGGACTAGAAATTATACAACATGTCATCATTATACAACAGGTCATCATTAGGGCTAGATGAATATGTCAATTTCATTTCCTCTCAGTTTCTCATTGCTTCAGGCTTAAATTCTGTTCTGCAAAAGTTTGAAATTGTCTTCTTATTTAGAGTTTGCATGAATATTTCTTTGCATTGCCATGTGCATTTCTCTTAATATACACATTTTTGCAAGCTACTGTCCAATGTTGTTGTTGTTGTTTAGTCGTTTAGTCGTGTCCGACTCTTCGTGACCCCATGGACCAGAGCACACCAGGCACTTCTGTCTTCCACTACCTCCCACAGTTTGGTCAGACTCATGTTTGTAGCTTCAAGAAAACTGTCCAACCATCTCGTCCTCTGTCGTCCTCTTCTTCTTGTGCCCTCAATCTTTCCCAACATCAGGGTCTTTTCCAGGGAGTCTTCTCTTTTCATGAGCCTGGCTTCGGCTGGGGAGGGCAGGATATAAATAAAAAAATATTTGTTGTTGTTGTTGTTGTTGTTGTTGTTGTTGTTGTTGTTGTTGTTGTTATTAAAGTATTGGAGCCTCAGCTTCAGGATCTGTCCTTCAAGTGAGCACTCAGGGCTGATTCCCTTAAGAATGGATAGGTTTGATCTTCTTGCAGTCCATGGGACTCTCAAGAGTCTCCTCCAGCACCATAATTCAAAAGCATCAATTCTTCGGCGATCAGCCTTCTTTATGGTCCAGCTCTCACTTCCATACATCACTACTGGCTAGTGTCCAATAGAGAATGCATTTTCACCACTAATAGACACCTTTTCATGTGCTACCTCCCATACCTAATACATTTTTGTACACATTTTTTTGTTGGAGGACGGCATCCCAAAATTGGGAGAAGTGTGAATTTTGGAGGATCAAGACGTTCTGGTTCACATATTGATTTGGGAATTGCAATTTGGGTAGGTTTGTATAAAAATGTGAACTGAACTAATGTCTCCTTCATCCCTACAAAGCAAGCCATATTAAAGAAATTGAAGTGAGCAATCATGTGCACAAGAAACTGAAGTAAAGCAAGCCGGTGCAAATTAAGCAAGCATAAAGTGACACCAGATCCAAACCTTGCTGAGCAGCAGATTTGCAGTTCTACCTAAGACTGGCAGATGAAAAGCAAGTCTTTAAAACAGTGTTCTGTAGAAGGTTGCCAGGTCATCATGCGACCAATCTGAGTGGGCTTAAGACATGTGGAATTGTCTAAAGGTCAGTATGTTTGGAACTAGGTTGGTTCCTGCTGTCTGCTTCACATTACTTAAATCTGGCTTCACATTACTTAAATCTGCCACAGTGGTTTTGTTTTACAAGGACATGACAATGTCTGTAAATCTCAAATTGCTGAGGTTCTTCAGCAAATTGGGTGAATCTGCTCCTCAGTTGCAGTGCGTTGACCAAGGCCTGAATGATAACCCACAGACATTAACATTTGACTGGGTTGTTCTGTCTGCGGTCGGTAATTACTTTTACACATCCCTCCTGTGATTAGGACCTTAAGGAGAGCTAAGAAAAATTGCTTGCTGAATTTTTATAGAATACCACACACTGCCAGTGCAGGCCACACACTTTGCTCTGCTGGCAGAACAACCCACCTGGGGCTATTATTTATTAGTTTATTTTATCCATTTAATTTATATGCTGCTTAATTACCAAGGCCATGGGTCAGCAAACTAAGGCCCGGGGGCCGGATCTGGCCCAACTGCCTTCTGGATCCGGCCTGCGGACGGTCCGGGAATTGCCGCGTGGATCGGCATGGGGATCGTTTGGCCATTTCCCGCCCACACACACACCATGGTGGCTCCTCCTCCCTCCTGGCTTCTCCCCGCCCTGCCTAGAGGAGGAAGGGGGTCGGGCTTTGTTGAGCCACAGTTGGCTGAGCGCCATTTTAAGCAGCCCCTCTCTGGAGCCAGCCCTTTCGCGCCACTCATCGTCCCTCTGCAGCTCGCAAGGCACAGGTAAGCAGCCACCGGGGTTCATCTGGTGCTGTGGAGAAGGAAGGGGAGATTTGTGGGGGTTTCCCCCCAAAATATAGTCCGGGCCCCCACAAGGTCTGAGGGACAGCGGACCAGCCCCCTGCGGAAAAAGTTAGCAGACCCCTGACCAAGGCAGCTTCTAAGCTGCTCACGAGTATAAAACCAATTGCAAAAAGACACACATCACTACAATTTATTAAGCATGCCCATTGGAATAGCACAATCTTAAGCAGGAGGTTCAAGACAAGAGATCGACAAAAGGCTTGTCTAAAGGGCGTGCTTTCAGTATTTAATGTTCTCATATCTCATATTTTCTCCACAAAGCAAAAGACAGTCTCAAGAGTGTGCTCCCCTCTCCATGCACTGACTGGGCCTGCCTAATTCCGCCAGGGTTGCCTTATCTGCCTGCTTAAGATCCAGCCATCAGATGCTTAGTGTCAGAGCACATCCCACAGGAACAAGGAAAGGCTTATTGAGTGTCTGAGAGAGAGAACTACATGGGCGTTTCGATTCAGCACAGTTTATCATCTGAATAAGAAGGAGAACCTCAGTGGTAGAGAAGACAGACCACTACATCTCTGCCTTCAGGAGTTGTTGGGTTATAGCTGCTATCACCTGGCCATTGAGCAATCTGACTGACAGTGAGAAGAACTGGAGTCCAACAAAATCTGGACGGCCACAGGTTCCCCATCCACCCACCCACACTGACATACAGGAATACACTTAGTTGTTTGGGCATCCATCTGTCTCATGAGACAATGAAGTGTGCCTCTAGGGGTGAAGACAAACCGCTGCATCAGCAGCGCTGAAGTAACTTTCCCAGGGCGCAACCGTGGGCAGTGATATGGAGGTCCTGGGTTGCCCAGTTGACAAGAATCCCTCTCGGCCTTGCTGATGTGGTCCAAAGGGAAGCAGAGCAATACATTTGGCACCAGCTTGGCTGAAGAAGTTGCTGGAAGGAGGCTTAAAGGTAAAGGGTAAAGGGACCCCTAACCATTAGGTCCAGTCATGGCCGACTCTGGAGTTGTGGCACTCATCTTGCTTTATTGGCCAAGGGAGCCGGCGTACAGCTTCCAGGTCATGTGGCCAACATGACTAAGCCGCTTCTGGTGAACCAGAGCAGCGCATGGAAATGCCGTTTACCTTCCCGCCGGAGCGATACCTATTTATCTACTTGCACTTTGATGTTCTTTCAAACTGCTAGGTAGGCAGGAGCAGGGACCGAGCAACGGGAGCTCACCCTGTCGTGGGGATTCGAACTGCCGACCTTCTGATTGGCAAGTCCTAGGCTCTGTGGTTTAACCCACAGCGCCACCCGCCTCTCCTGGAAGGAGGATTAGAGGGCACTATTAAACTGCCTTAGGGACTCTACTCCAGATTTGTGCAGGGTTTTCTTCTTAACTTTTGCTTTTCTGAAGTTTAGGACCAGAGTTTTCCTTCTCCTAGATGGGTTACCTTCCCAGGTTGATGAGTCTCATCTGCCCCTCACTTCTTTCCACAGCATGCGCAGAAGCTGCCTTCTTGACCATTTGACCCACTATTGGTGTCATCCACTCAATCCTACAGAGCCTGTCTTCACATGCAGAGGAAGTCCCTAACTCAATGAGGGTTTGAGACTCCTCGGCTACTCAGTCAGCCAGTTGAAGCCATTCTCAGGGTGTGGCAACTGTCACATGATGACAGCTTCTAGGAGCCACAGGTGAGAGCTGAGTGCAGGGTGGGGACCCGAGAAGGAGCACGGCATGTCCCCCTCCAGACGTACAACCCCTCACCTAATAACCCATACACATAGTGCAGATTGAAGTTCTACACTGGAATGAATGAGGATGTCATGTATGCATGGAGTTCCCTCCAGAAGAGATAAATTAGACTGGAGTAGTTCAAATGAGACAAAGTCAGACCCTTAATTAAATATCCCATTGTCTTCCCAAATCTTTTGCATATTTTGCAAGTGGAAATTTCCACTAATATCAAGATGGGAGTTTGCGGGGGAGGGAAGGCAAGGAAGGAAGGATAAATGAGAAAGGGCTGTAGCGTAATTGACATCTGCACTGAGGATGGAAGGGAAATGCCAAACTTACATTAAAATGTGCTGCATTCCAAACATTGTTTTTCTCCTTTGCATGTTGCAAATATACAAAGCAAAGGAGGCCTCTTTGATGTTTGATAATGAGAAGTGTGGTTTAGCACTAAATTGATTTAATTTGCTAGAAAACTAATAACTGAAACAAATCTGGAATGAAAATAGGGGCGGGGGGAATAGGCTATTACAACCCAAACCAAATAAGAGATCACATCTATTACGTGTCAATTTACAAAGGGAGGGAGGTGGTAATTACTTTTTCCTAACTAAGCACATTAAAAAAAATAGAGGGGAGGGAAAAAAGAAAATATGTTATAATCCCAGCTAGGCTGCAGAGCTCATTGACACTGTTTGCAATTATGAATTCATTTGGGAAAATATGGTGCGTGTTTTTAAAATAAATAAATAAATAAGGAATTGTCTTGCTCTCTGATGGGAAACCACATCAGAGTCCCTCAGGCATAAATCTTTTATTGTATCTTCAAGAAAGGAACTGGAAATAGTGCAAGAAGGCGCCACTGATAAAATATAAGTATTCCCTTGGAGGAATCTGGATGAGCTCATCGTTTGTGGGAGATAACAGGGTATGTCATGGTTACAAAACACTAATTTTGCTTTTGCAGTTTGTGGCAAAGAAATACAATACAGTGAAAACACATTCCACAACTCTATAGATAACACATGCACCGCTCCGTAGACCCATAGGCCCGTTCCAAAAACTAACATTATTATCTAGCCTTGGTATCACGGCGTACGAGCTTTGCCACGAAAAAGCACAATTACCATTTGGTTATGGGCTGAAGAAGAAAATGGAACACAGAGCACCCGTGGAGAGCTTGCTGGCTTTGGGAATGTTTGTTCTGACTGCCTTTCGCTTCACAGTCACTTACGACAGTTCCTGATTAAGCCGTGGTATGGAACATCGGGAAAATGTTTTGTGCAACTGGCACGCTGATATACTTCTACAATAGTCTGCTGGACTAAAGGGACAGGGATAGTTCAATTCAGCCCAGTTTGCTCAGAGGAGACCTGCTGAAATTACCAGAGCTAACTTAGGCATGGCCATTGATTTCAATGGTGAAAGTTAGCTGAAAACAACCCACTGAGTTCACAAAATTCACATGCGGAACGCTTGCACCTTTGCATTCCCAGACCCAGGGATGTCATTTAAAGGGCAAGGGAGGAGGTCAACACGTTGAGCACACTCCAGGTCACCTCTGTTTTTGGACAGCTTGTTCAGTTTGTGTGTGTGTGTGTGTGTGTGTGTGTCCTCACAAGGACAGAGTGTGCCAAGCATGAAGCAAATGGAATGCAAAACACTGGTATTGCTCTGTTTTGGGCTGGCATTTGCTAAGCTCAAGAGAAATGGCCCTAGGTTAGGAAGACTAGAAAGGCAATCATGTTTGCAGCATGGCATGGGTAATCAGGGCATCAGCATGTCCATTAAAGCTAAGATGTTGCTGGCAGAGGGGTGCATATGTATTGGGAGCAACAATTTTAACCCACTGTGGAAAAGACTCCCTTGGAAGGTGGTGGACTCTCCTTCCTTGGAGGTTTTTAAGCAAAGGTTGGGTGGTCATTTGTCATGGATGCTTTAGTTGAGATTCCTTGGGGTCCCTTCCAACTCTACAATTTGATGATTCTATGACACTCCTACATGATCCTTGTGAGGCTGCAGTTTACCAAGCAGTGAGCTAACTGGTTCATAGCCAGCCCAAACTCATTCAGCACTCTGAGACTGCTGTTAATTAATAGGGATATTAAGAGGGAACGTTGTAGTTGTCACCCGTTAGGTGGGACTCATAGGCAGCTAATAGGAGATTGAGAGCAAAACTCTACATAATGCTGACTGCTATTTTCATACACCAGACCAAAATTCTCTTCTTTCTCTCAGGGAATTTCAAAAAAACAAAAATAGGAATGGAAGTGGAAGTGGAAATGGCTGGTGTTCACTAATTCATTCCACATCCAGAATGGAAATCAGTCCAGTAGATACAATTCACATTTGCTATTTTGCCTGCAAACGATACACAATTGATTATGTTTCCCTCCTGTTTTCATGGCACTTCCTTTGCACAGAAATGAATGGGGCAGAATCATGTAACGAGAACACAACCTATGTAACCCATGTAACTGATTATGTAAATTATGCAATTTACATAACTTTGCCATGGCGGACCACAAAATGAATAGCATACTTTTGGGTGGAAAACAAACTGCAGTGGAAACAGTGCTGCATGCAACAAATTCAGGATGGAAAATGATGACCTCACTTCCTTCACTACAGGTAAGCAAGCATTACAATATCACGTCAAACAATTATTCCTACTATTATTAGATTTATCACCTGCCTTTTGCCAGAAGGTTCCAGGACAGGTTACAGCAAGCATCCTCAACTTCAGCCATCCAGATGTTTTGAGACTACAATTCCCATCATCCCTGACCACTGGTCCTGCTAGCTAGGGATCATGGGAGTTGTAGGCCAAAAAGAGCTGGAGAGCCAAGGTTGAGGAAGCCTGGGTTACAGCAATATAAAACCCTGCATTAGAATGGTTTAAAATAAAGTGAATTATTTGTATGCTCTCAAGAATCTCGCAGGACGAATTTTAAGCGGCAGCTGTGGGGTGGGGGGCAGAGAACTAATCTAATCTTGTTGTTGTTTAGTCGTTTAGTCGTGTCCGACTCTTCGTGACCCCATGGACCAGAGCACGCCAGGCACTTCTGTCCTCCACTGCCTCCCGCAGTTTGATCAGACTCATGCTGGTAGCTTCAAGAACACCATCCAACCATCTCATTCTCTGTCGTCCCCTTCTCCTTGTGCCCTCCATTTTTCCCAACATCAGGGTCTTTTCCAGGGAGTCTTCTCTTCTCATGAGGTGGCCAAAGTATTGCAGCCTCAGCTTCACGATCTGTCCTTCCAGTGAGCGCTCAGGGCTGATTTCCTGCAGAATGGAGAGGTTTGATCTTCTTGCAGTCTAGTGGATTCAAAAACAAACATCAAGCCATTGACTGAATGGCAGCTTGTCACACCATTAAAAACAAACAAACCGAACAACAACCTAGAATTTGCCAACGCCACAAAATGTGTAATTACTTTAAGTACCATCAGAAAAATTACAGGTTGCTGCCATTTAAAAATGTGTATATATTTATTATCAGATATAAGGTTGTTGGAGTACATCTAATCGAAATTCATGTTCTGATTCATGTTCGAAATAATGACAGTGCCAGTTAGCCAAGTACCAGAAGTAAATACCACCAGGGGCGGGGGGGGGGGGGGGAGTGACGGATTTAAAATGCTGGAGTAGGGTAAAAATTTAGCCTCCTTGTTTGAGGAAAGATAATTATAGACCTTCATCCTCAAGCAGAGTCTGAAATAGGAGGAGGGTGGTTTTTCCCCCCAGGAAATTTGCTCTGCAAGTAAAGGGGAGGGGTGAAAATATTAAAAGATCAACTCCCCAATAGAGATAGAGTTTGTTTGTTAATAAGATTTCTTCAGTATGAGGTCCCAGGGCGGGTGACAATAACATAGTTCATACAATTATAAAATCACATAAATCCCTTCAACCAAAATAGAACAGTATGGCTGCAAAAAAATACCTGTGTCCCAAAATATTTGGGACTGTCAAAACCAAACCAAACCTTACAGCAGAAGCTGCTCAGTGAAGTTGAAATCTGCACCTCTGTGAGGAGGGAGTTTTACCACTTAGGGGTAAATGATTAAGCGCTGGATTTATAATTAAACAAAATAAGCACATGCCTAGGTCCATCGCGGGAAAGGGGCGCCACATAAATTTTCCATTGCTGGATTTACCATGGACCGTAACACTACCCTCAAGAACAAGACATCTGTCCCCAGATGTACAAAAAAAAGAGCAAAATACAGATTCCCTGTAGAAAAATAACAAACATGTTAGCCAAGGCATCAGAACACACATCAAAAACAGATAACAAAACACAATAGTTTTAACCCAACACCAGCACAGTTGCAGCTTATTTCTTTTAAGCAAATTCCAGACCACCAGGAAAATATTGCCTTCTTACATCTCACTCTACACAGGTAAGTAAGTTCTACATGTCAAACTATTATTATTATTATTTATTTATTATTATTATTATCACAAGAAGGTCCAAGGGCAGATTACAGCAGTAAAAAAATACCACATTAAAATGGTCTAAAACAAATTCAATTGTTTTGGATGCTCTTGAGACTGTTGCAGGGCGAATTTTAAGAGGCAGAGAACTAATCTAACCTAGTGAATTATAAAACAAACATGAATCCACTGACGGAATGGCAGCATAGATGGATTAAGATATATGGAGAAAAGACAAGCATTAAATTTTCAGACATTTTCGTTTGAATGGCAAAAGCTGGTTGATGGGAGGAAAGATTCCGAACCTCAGCTCCACTAAAAAAACTGGCCAAACCAGTCTCAGGTCAGATTAACACTTTTTCTATTAATTAGCTGTAAAATGGTTGAGGTATTTTGCCAGCTTGTCACACCATTAAAAACAAACAAACCCAGCAACAACCTAGAATTTGCTAATGCCACAAAATGTGTAATTACTTTAAGTACTATCAGAAAAAATTACAGCTTGCTGCCTTTTAAAAATGTGTACATATTTATTGTCAAATATAAGGTTGTTGGAGTATATTTAATCTAAATTCATGTTCTGATACTTGTTCGAAATAATGACAGTGCCAACCAGCCAAGTACCAGAGTAAATACCACCGGGGGCAGGGGGGAGCAACGGATTTAAAATGCTGGAGTAGAGTAAAAATTTAGCCTCCTTGTTTGAGGAAAGATAACTATAGACCTCCATCATCAAGTGGGATTTGAAATAGGAGGAGGGAGAATGAAATAGAGAGGATGTTTTCTCGGGAAATTCGCTATGCAAGGAAAGGGGTAGGGTGAAAATATTAAAAGATCAACTCCCCAATAGAGTTTGTTTGTTTGTTTGTTAAGAAGATTTCTTCAGTATGAAGTGCCAGGGCGGGTCACAACCATGTAGTCTGTACAATTATAAAATCACATCAAACCATTCAACCCAAACAGAACGGTATAGATACAACAAAATACCTGAGTCCCAAAATATTGGACTATCAAAGACTAGGACAAAGCCTACAATAGGAGCTGTGCAGTGAAGTTGAACTCTGTGAGGGGGGAGTTTTACAATTTAGCCGTTGCCACAGAAACAGTCCTTTCTGAGGAAGAGATGCAAAATGGCCTTGTGTTCTTATCATTCCTGTACTTGTTGTGTTCTGAAGTAGTTCTTTTCCGGCAAAAACTACGTCATTCATCTTGCTGTCGACTGCGGCGAAATTACATAACTTGGGTAATTTATGTCATTGGTGATGCACATTTATGTTGTCATTATGTTATTCCAAAGGAAGTGCACCACGAACGTAATCAATAACGTATCGTTTGCAGGCTGAAAGCAGCAGCAGCACTGAATATTGATTGTATTAGCAGGTTTATTTCTATTCAGGATATGGGATGTTGACTTGAGAAACATTGACATTTCTGCTCTCGTGGACACTGCATTTAGGACCATTGAACTTTCTGAATCATCTTCAAGGGCAGCCTCACACAGAGTGCATTGCAGTAGTCTAGTGTGGAGGTTACCAGAGCATGGAATACAAGACATTTCTGCCCAAGAGGGCATGTACTTTATCTGGCAATGCAACTGAAGTTGGAAATATCCAGTGTTTCATATCAAAATCCTGGCACCCATAGTGGGATCCGGATAGCTCTGCTATCTGTTGACAAGAGAACAGCACTGACAGTCAGCTGGTGGCCAGATTGCCCTTTAGTGGTAAGAAAAGGAATCTTGACACCTTGCAGATATGATTATGAGGAATTTGCAATCATTCTTAAGAGGGCTGGAAGCTTTTGTTGGTTCAGTTGATGGTTGGTTCAATTGATGGATTAATCAACTTAAGTTTCAGTTAAATCATTTGTAGAGGGCATATTTAATCAAAAAGGACAAATTTTAATGTGCATGATTTTGATCTAAAAACACTATAGGTTTTGTTTTTGGCAATATTTAGGACCCAGTGTTTTAACATAATAGAGAATTAGTGAGGGTGGGGATAGATTACAGTTGGCTCAGATGTCTTCTGAATACATATTTTTGCCCAGGTTTTCTCTGTCCCATAAGATTGGAATTCCTGTTTTTACTGCTTTCTGCTTTTATCTGTTTTCATTAGGCTGTTTTACTGTTTTACCTTTCTTGTTTATATTTTGTTTTCATATACTGCTCAGAGATTTTTAAACATTAAGGAGCATAGAAATGCTTTTATTTTAAAAGCATTGTCTTTTAATAAGACACTTTGGGGATGATTATTGTGGGATGTTGTGCACCCCTTGAAACATCTCTCTCTCTCTCTCTCTCTCTCTCTCTCTCTCACACACACACACAGAGAGAGAGAGAGAGAGAGAGAGAGAGAGAGAGAGAAAGAATGCTTCATTGAATGACTGCCCAGGCTCCTGTTTGTCGTTCGCTACGGTTGTACAGAATGTTACCACTCTTCAAGATGAATTACACTGCAGGAAAAATGAATTCCAGAGGTTCACATAATTCTCAGATCTGATCTCCTTTTGTTAAAGTACACGGAGAAACACATATTGTTCTGTGTGGGCCATATGGACTCACTGTGTTTCAAGGCAGCCATGGCTCATTCACAACAACAAGGCAGAAGGGACTGTAAGGCGAAGATTTGCATGGCTGACCTGTAAGGAGACAGATGTTTATGGCCCTAACTGTGAGGTTGTGTGTGGGTACCGGAGGCCTCTGCCATATCCATGCCTAGTTTCACATTAAGCTGGTTGTGTGCATCTTTTGAACATCTCCATCTACGTAGAATCACCAGCACATGACCCTCAAGGGCCTATGGATTTGAGCCATGGTATTCAGCAAGTAGATACACAACACCATAGCCATGAAATGCATCAATTAGGCTTAAAATCTTCAGTTCTTTTCCTTTTTTTAAGCATCCTTCCAAATCAAAATTTAAAAAACAACCTCACATTGTGTGTTAAATTTTTCATTTGTCAGCTCTTGGCATAGCACACTCAGCACTAGGAAAATAAAACAACAGCAAAACATTAGCTGTCCCATGACTCCCACATAATGTTCTCAAAATACAGATAAGAAAAAGACTTGACCCGATTCATAGAGAGTAAAGCTATGGGTGGAGCAGGAATCTGTTTTAAAAGGATTTATACACTGAATTTGGTCCCAAGCAAACTTTGCCCACATTGGATCACCTCTTGCATCAAACACACACTTGTTCCTGATATAATATCTAGCAATGCATTCAATATGTTAAAAACTGCAAAAAGAAAGTTCTCATAGAAATCAAGGGAAAGAGATGTCAATGGGGGGGGGGCGGAATGTGCAGGTTTTCTGAAAATCCCATCCTTACATGGAACAGCACAGAAGAAGCAAATTATTAATTCTGCATTGGTTTGAGTTTTGTGTCTTTCTTTTGTTGTTTTTTTAAAAAAATATCTTGAACATCTGTATAAGTGATGCTGTGTCCCTTGAGATTTGCAAAGGAATGCATTTCATCAAGCTGCAGGTTGAATGCCAAAGTTTCTCAGACAATCCATTTTATCTTAACAAGCAGTTGATAGGAATAGTTGTCCATGAAGGCAGACAGGAGTGGAAATTAATTAGGTGATAACAAAGCCCATTGCTGGCAATGGGAGACACATGTGATCTTGGTCTGTAAAACAAGGAAACCATGCTAAGGAGTTGGCAACCACATAGCAACTGTGCAAAATGGGCTGTTAAATGAGGACGTTAACAGTAGACTAAACTGGAGGTTAGCAGAGCATGGACAACCGATGGATCACTAAGCCAAGCCAAGCCAAGCCAAGCCAAGCCAACCCAACCCAACCCAACCCAACCCAACCCAACTCAAACCAAACCAAACCAAACCAAACCAAACCAAACCAAACCCAAACCCAAACCCAAACCCAAACCAAACTAGTGGATTACAAAGTTGCAGTGTTCACTGATCGCATGGAACTTTAAGCAGCTGATCTGATAATTTTCTAAACAGAATAAGAAGTCATAGATGATGTCTATGGATATGAAATTATTCAGCACATTGCAAAACTTGTAAGGTCGGTGCATTTGCAGAATTGAATGCTGCAGTAAGTAGCTAAAGGAAACCATGTCTGAGCTAAGAACGAATATGTCAGGGGTTCAGGAGCAGAGGCGCAGGAAAGGGAGGAAACAGAGAGCGAGGGGGAGGAATCAGAAGGAGATATGAGCGAGGACAGCGGCCCGAGATCTCCGAGTCTTTCCAGTGAATCGAAAGACTCACAGAAAGGAGCGCCCGCGCTCAGAGCAAGGGGGGGACCCAGGGGGACACCCCAGGAAGAAGGGACCAGAGGGGACTCAGAGAGCAGCAGTTGGAAGTCGGGGCCAGCTTCCCCAACAGAGCGCAGTAGGGAGGAAGGGTGCCAGGTATCGGGATCCGGCGGCTCGCCGCAGGAGGGAGAGCATGAGTCAGGACTGGCCACACCTCCGTCGGGGAGCGAGGAAACGGTCAAGAGGAAGGTGGAAGGTTGGGCGCGCGCGCCAAGTTCAAATACACAGGAAGGCGGCACAGTAAGCAGCCCGGAAAGGGAGCCGGGTCCCAAAGCCCGCCGCAAGGAGGGAGAAGGGTCCGGGGGGTCAGCGTCAGAAGAGTCCAGGAAGGAAGAGACCCAGGGGGGCAGAGGGACCCAGAGAAGAAAGGAGAGACGGAAGAGGTGGAGTAAGGCTAGGGTATTAAGTTGGTGTACAGGAGGCGGAGACTCAGACGGAGCTTCGCCGGTCTAGCTTCTAAGACGTAGAGCTGCACGCTGCGGCTTGAAAATGGAAACTGTAACGCAATAAAGACCTTTATACAGTATTGCCGGCTAGCGTGGTCCTCTGTGAGCTGGGATCTGAGAGCAGCTCTGACAGAATAGTTCAGATTTCCATGAGGATTCTACACCAAGTTCCTCCACAGAGAAAGTTGAACATGGGTGGAGCAAAATGAGAAAGCTACCAAAGAAATGGTCCTGTCCTAAACCTAGATTTGAGGAAAGGCGTAGAATGGGACAAGCAAAATGATCATGGGTGTGAGCTTTCAGCAGTCTCATCCAGCTGGTCGGATCCAGCGGGACAATTCTTAGCTTTGTTCAGTGGAACGTAGACCTAGTTCTCACAAACATCAACTTATTTCTGGACTGTACCATTTTCACATGACTAAATGTTTCTCAATTAAAAAAAAACCAATCCTTGCATGTCAGGGACAAAGCAAGCTAATAACTCTGCTCTCTAACAACTGCTTTTCTATGTGGAAGGAAAGGCTTTGTCTGGTCAATCGTTCAACCATTTAAGTACTCACCCTCAGTCTCAAGTGTACACTGCAAAAAGAGGTTTACCTCCCCATCTACTGTTTTATAAGAAGTAGAACTTTCTCTCTGGTAAGGAGCCTTAATCCTGTGCAATCTTACCTGAGACATAAACCGCTCCAAGAAAGTGGGGCTTACTTCTGAGTAAACAAGCACAGGATCAAGTCAATAAAAAGTCTAACATCCTGCTCCTAAACCTATTTATATAGTAGTCTCATGGCTTTCCGCAGAACCTTATTCAAGTAAGTATGCTTAGGACTGCCTCATAAGGCTAAAATGTTTCTGACTCAAGGAAAAAACTACAATTTCCCAGTTGTGTGGAGGCAAATAAAATGTGAACTTTATTTATGCACCAGTTAATACCATTGTTAAAATGAACCAGAATAATTATTACAGATAGTCTTAGGAAATATTAGCAAAGAGACCTTTATAACCTACGTTCCGTTAGTCATGCTTACCTTGCTGTATTGCTAATAATATCTGATATGTAATATCTGATGATGTTTCACAGAATTGTATCACTGATGCGTGGGGCTCTGAGCACTCATCAATTTCTCAGACCATAGGGTTACTCCCAACTGTTGCTAAATAGCATCCATACCAAATCCAACAACAACAACAACAACAACAGTCTAGTGCGGTGCTAAACTTTTGCACAACTTTTAAAAAAAATTATCTGAAGGAGTGCTGCAGCTAAGTGAAAACTGCTTTTCAAAGGGTGGGCAGTGGGCGAAATTTCTCAATAAAAAATAATAATTTCGAGGGACCCACTGTGTGTGGGCGGGTATATTTAGTCTCTCTGCCTTATACAAGGGGAAATTGCTTTTTTTCTGCAAAAATGAGGCTAGTAGGCAACATTAGGAGAACTTTGCACTAAACTACTGCTGAATTTTCATGGTCATTTGCTTTTTTAAAAGATCACAAACTGATGTGGAAATGTGGATAACTGAACTTAAGAGTGGAAAAAGAAAGAAACAAATCAAAACTGACTGATTCACCCATCGCTAATCATAACAGACGGGTGTCTGTGAGAAGTGGAATGTGTGAACCTGATGTTGGGATACTGCCAGGGAGACAAAGTCCATCATGGCCCCAAGCCGTCTGCCGGACGATCCATCGATCTCCCGTAGGCATGCAGTATCAGCAATTAGCGACATGAGTTTCCTGAAATAGCTTGCCACATTCCAGAGCTCATGCACACTCTATCAGCAGATAATTCACAGCGGAAGTTGCACGCAGGAGAGCATTATTTGCAAGTTTTATTCTGCGTTGATCAGAACAAAGAAAAACATGACTGCCTGCATCAGTGTCTCCAGACACAGAGAAAACGAAAGCAATAGAAACATAAACATCCTGTGAACAGGAAATACGCAGACTCTGACTCACAAAGCCTGCTCCCTTTTAAGGTGGAACGGAAATATCCTAACACCTGATGCTCACCAATTTTAGCTGCGGCAATCTCTTTTATCAAAGCCCTGCAAGAACTCAGAGAATGCTTAGCTTCTGACCTTATATATTATGCCATCCAGAGTGTCTGAAAGCAACAAAAACTGAGTAAGTATTGACACTTTGAATGAGTTCTCATACTACAGGAATGGTTCCATTACCACCCTGTGGCTTCATGCACTGGTGCTCTGGTAAATGAAAAAGTAAAATAAGAATATGCAATGGGACAGTTGTCCGATTGGCTACCCATCCACTGTGCCAGCATCAGCAGAACAACCATCCCAGGTGCACATGTGAAATAATCACGTCAATAATCTACCTCACCTACGTAACTTCCTTTATACAGATATTACCAGAGCAGCATGGTGATGGAGCCAAAATTGGAAAGACAAATTAACACTGCAGTCCTGTACACATTTACCTGGGAGTAAGCACCTTTGAACTCAATGGAACTTACTCCCGAGTAGACACATATAGGACTGCACTGTACAGCACTTGTGTACAGTAGAACTGACTCTAAGTTAAGAAGCCGATAACAGTTTCAGAAGGGAAAGGGGTTAAAAAAAATCTCTAACCAACTATATTTTGTTGTTGTTGTTGTTTTAGGATGCAATTCTTATTCCTTTTCCTTCCTCTTGTTGGGTAATAACACCCACATCAAGAGTGGGAGAATGGACTCTGTGCAGCTATAAAACAAGGTTGAAGATATAAAATATCTTATGCTTCCCCTTGGCATTTAAACATCTATGAAAGCCATTTATTGCCTCATATACTCCTCCTCCATCAACTTTCCTGTCTCCTAATTATCTGGCATAAGAAAAGTAATAAATGCCTAATGATGCTCAAAGTGGCAAAGTTATAAACATTTATTTGAACACCTTGAGCATTATAGGCTGCTTTATGTTGATTACTTTGACTGCCTGCCCATACTCTTATATAGACAGACAATAGACTGTGGCAAATTCCACAGTTTATTTATTTATTTAATTTGTATACCACCCTTCATCCATTGATCTCAGAGCAGTTCAGAATGTAAAAATGCAATTAAAAAGGCACAAAACACATAATCAAAAGAAGAACAAAAACATACCCCAATAACCCCCCTCCCGCAACTCATTTAAAAGGCTATCAGATGTTCATCGCCCAAAGGCCTGGTTGAAGAGGAACTAATGGTATAATAATGAAGGAACCAGCCCGATATTCCTGGGGAGAGCATTCCACAAACAGGGGGCCTCTGCAGAAAGGACCTGTTCCCATTTTGCCATCCTCCGGACTTCTCACGGAGGAAGCACTCAAAGAAGGGCCTCATAGGATGATCTCAGGGTCCGGGTCGTTTCAATACCTTGAGGTATTGCAGTCCTGAGCTGTTTAAAGCTTTATAGGTCAAAACCAGCACTTTGAATTGAGGCTGGGAATTAATCGGCAACCAGTGCAGTTGGGCCATAATCGGTTTAAGATGCTCAGACTTTCTTGCCCCGGTGGGCAACCTGCACAGTGTACAAAAATATGTCTCTACGCCGGTTATGAACCTTTCAGCTTCATCTGAAATTCTAAATCTCAGGGTCTTGAGTTCAAGCCCTATGTTGGGTAAAAGATTCCTGCATTGCAGGGGGTTGGACTAGATGGCCCTTGTGGTCCCTTCCATTGCTACAAAGCGTGTTCTCCTTCATGGAGAGCACGTGTTGTGGTGGGCTCTATCAAGACATCCCACTGTTGCTGGGTGGGTGAAGGTAGTTGGCCACTGCTGCGATTGGGCTCCTCTTGTTGTTGGGGAGAAATTAATGTTGCCATTTTGTGATTGACAGCCAGAACTCTAAAATTCCCTGCACGCAGCATTGAGCTTCCTCTTTTCGCTGTGCGCATTGGATCACCCACCCACCCTCCCTATATTTAGGGATGTTCGCGTTGACCTTGCTATGCCTGTCATGGGGTCATCTGCTTTTGGGGCAGGGGCCTGGTAGGAATTTTGTCCATTTGGCTGATTGGCTGGTGCCATTTTGTTTTTGCCTACTGTGTAGCAAATCATCACAACTTGTAAGGTTGCGGTTAGGCATTGGTTTGTGAATTGGTTGGTGGAGGGGCATGGATTGGCTGTGCCTGCCCCTCCAATGCTGCTGCTGCAAGGGTATTCCATTAAAGGAATCCAGGGGCTCGCCATGCTTTTGTCCGAACCCCTGTCAAGAGGCTAGGGCCATGCAAGAGCCCCTGGGAGCATTTGGGGAGAGGTGAGGGCATAGTACCCAGCTCCATCTTTCTCCCCAAAATGTTTTCCCTTTCTGACTTCTGTGTGCGTGCGAATGTCAGTCTGTCCCCATGAGGGGTCAGATAGTCGCAACCAATGTCTAAGCAACCACTCACATTTTTTGTATTTTAATAAAGTTGTGGCCAAAATTATGCCAAAAACCTTAAACAAAAATTCTGTGTGAATTGTGTTTTTTGGGGGTGGCTTGGGGACCTCAACACACAATTATATGACTCTTTGACTATGTCAAGTCATAGTAGTATTGCAGCCAAAACAGTAACAACCCTCCCTTAAAGACTATTAAAAACTATTAAACAAGGGGTGGGAAGCCACAGCTCAAGGGTCAAGTGGAGCCATTCCCAAATAGCCAGTGGGCCACATTTGGTTCCATATCACAAGTTGTCCAGGCCTCCTCTAGTCAGTGAAAATATCTCACTGCTCCATGCACACAGTGGCCCATGCAACACCACTGTAAGAAGGAGGGTTGCACACATTTTCCCCATTTTGTTTATTGTATTGCTATAGAAAAGGCAAAGCTCCCTTGAAGTTAAACAAGAACAAAAGTCATTTCTTAGACAGTGGTCACTTTCTATCCAAAATAAGCACGGTCTCCGGTGCCAGCTCAGAATAAAACACTATTCCACAGCATTCATAAATCATACTTAGGTTTGATAAAATTTGGTTCAGCTACAATGCCCTCGCAGCATGGGGCGATATGGAACTTGTTAAGACGGAGTTTGACATTATCCAGCAAATGAATGGGAACGCTTGTTCATTAAGGCTGAAAATTCCCATTTTTGTATGTACAGCCTGAGTTTAAAAAAAAAGAAAGAAAAAAGGACTGATGTGGGAGTCTGGAAGGGATGGAAATTCTTTATTGAAACCCTCAACTTGGCAACGAGACATAAGGCATTCCCAAGAGACGGTTTGCACCCAAAACCACTACTGAAGTTGGTAATTTCACAGGACAATAACAAAAAGCTTCATTAAAGTGAAAAGGGAGCCCTTAGCAATAAATGTATCATTCATCTTCCTTAACGTTTACATAAGAACATAAGAAGACCTCTAGCGCTGCGTATTGTTTCTCACAGCGATCGGCTAGAAACTTCCAGGCAGGGGTGGAATTCAGAAAGCATGGTGTGGGGGGCTACCTAATTAAAGTGTGGGTCCTGCCATCCTGTGGACATGCTTTGCATGCAAAGGAGAGCAAGTCTAGTATACATGGTATCACCAGATAAGGCCAGGAAAGGCTTCGCACTGGAGGCAGCTGCTGCCATGCAGTATAGACAACAATGATTAAATTGACCAATAGCCTGTACTGATGGAAAAGGTGCCTCTCTCTATCTCTGTGCTCCAATCTTAGGGTCTCTGCACTTAAACTTTTACTTGTGCCCGTGGTGCAGCAATAAAACAAGTAAGGAAAAATAATCTCCTTCACTTGCCAATAGACTCAATGTGCCATCTCTCGACTTTTGCTGAGCATGCGCAAAAATATCCTCCCGTTAGAATAATGAAAGCAACATTCCCAACTGGGTCACACCTACTCTATTACTAATCAATTTCACTGGATGACCCTCATTTTCTAGTATTACAGGATGGGAAAAGCACATTCTTCCTACTTTTTTAATCTGAATTTTTATTGAAATTATTCAACATACAATAAAAACTAAACTAGTCTATATAAAAATAGTGAATAAAAGGGGGGAGCAAAAAAAGAAAGAAAAAAAGAGAAAAGAGAGAGAGAATGGGAGGGAAAAGAGAGAGAGAAAAAATAAAATAAAATAAAATACAGATCCCTCTATCAGGGGTAGATCTTAACCCTCATCTCATGCAAAAAGGAGTGGACCGTCCCAGTTTTCACCTGGGAGCTTCCATTTCTTCTCCCAACCTTCCTCCCTGGGAGTTCAAAGAGCACATTCCTTTGCAAAATCCAGCAAAATCTACATTCCCATCATGGGCTGCCATATGTCCAGATTTTCCCAGACATTTCAGCGATTTCTTCCTAAACACTGTTTACAGTGATGTCTTTTACAGAATTAACTTCTGTCACGGCCCCAGTTTAGGTGTCACTTTTCTAAACTAAAAACCCATGAATGCAAAGGTGCTCCAATAGACTGATCATTGTGATTACCCACTTCTGGGGCCTTCTTCAGCTCTAAAACATGTGTTTTGAGAAGGAGTTACCAGAACGGCACACAGTATTCAGAATACAGTGGCACTGTAGAAATGTAAAACATAAATAAAGTGTAATTTCTCATGCAGTACTTATGGATTGCTCAGTCTATGACAGAATCATAACTTTCTGTTGTTCTTATCTAAAGGCTGTTGGGCTCCTAAAATCACAGAACTGGTTTGTGATATTACTGGGAGTAGAACCCAAGACTTACTGACACTCCAGACCACACTCTCCACATAAGAGGAAAACTCAAACTAAGCAGGAGCAGCAATCAAGTGTGTTTGTTTTCTGTGATGAGAGGGAAGAAATGCCACTCTTCAAAGGCTTTAGTAACAACTCAGATTTGCTGCATCAGCACAAAAGTTCTTGGAATGATGTCAAGGTAAAGGATGTCAGATGCCACTGTACACCTCAAGAGTCCTGGGGGTAGTTTTGTCATCAGGGACCTTATTTTTGGAACTGTGGGGACTTGGAGGGGGGCCTTTTCCTCTTGGAGGAGATTACCTCATCGTATGCTTCAAGGCATGCAGTCAAAGTTGCCAGAATGTACAAATTGGCAACCCTGATGTCCAAAACCTTCCACCATTCATGGTCCCAGCAGAAAATAAAAACATCATTCTTCTGTTTCAAATATGGGGGAAACCAATCATTGCATGTATTCTTCTTGCAAAGTAGCTAACAGAACCTCACTTGCACATCTACTACCACCATTTACACTCTATCTTGTTTGTGACAAAGTGCAGAATCCATCCATCCATTTATTTTTTCTCTATTCAGATGTCAGTGACTGGTTGGACACAAAGGGATAGTGGGAAAAGCCAGCTGGGGAACCACCAAGAGTATCATAGATTTGTAGAGTTTGAAGGGACCATGATGGTCATCAAAAGATTGCACACTGTTTTTTAGCATTTTGGTTGACCCAAAGGTATTTCCCTAATATGGATTCTGGGTTTTGTGTTTTGTTTTGTTTTTTGACTTATGGGCCAAAATTTTCTTTTTTGTTATTCTTTCTTCTAGCAGACTGGAGCATCCCCATTCCAAGGGCTCTTTAAACATGCACATGAGGATAAATACTTACCTAGGAAATCTATGCCCTGTGGTTTCTTTCCATGCGTAGATCTAAAAGCCAGCTCCAGCTTATAAAAGGCTGAAGCACAGGAGAATTCAAACAAAAAGTAGGCAGAAGGAAAAGTTCTTCATGTGAGACATATCTGTGCCAACATCGTGTTTATATTATCCATCCAAATCCAGGTCTACAGCAAACTTTTCCAGCACTTGCAGAGGCTGAGCACATCTGGGAAAACTTCCCAGAAGTTGGGGAGGGGGGATAGGCACTGTCCCCCCCCCCCCAGATCCTGCATACATTTGTAGACCAAACACATTGCAAAGCTCTTGTGGAAAGCCTAGCTTTTCGGTGACTTTTATGAATCTGTTCAGGCTATGCTAGTTGGACACTTATCACTTCTTCAGGCATCAGCTTGAGTCAAAACAACCAGCCACCCTCTTGGCTGACATGCAGCTCCAAGCTGAAAGTACAAGGCTGCTTAAATCCCTGGACAAATGATGCATGGAATGTGAGTCTAATTGTTGCCATGGTGATGCCATTCGGATATTGCTTAACATTCTGTACTGGTTGGCACAGGTCTCTCCTGGTACCCCACTGAGACCATGCTGGCAAGTGACAAAATCTTCAACAAGTTCTTGCCGCATTATGCAATGCCCCATTGAGAAGAATATGTACAGTGTCTCATTTGTTCCAAAGCAACTTTGACTGCCTTGGTGTGTTTTCCTTCCTGCCGCTGCAGCACGACTTCCATGATGGACAATCTCATACGACCTCAAAAGAACAGCTGTTGCAGCACCTTCTGGTTGTTGTTTTTTAAAGGATCCTGGCAGGGTCTGGCTGAAGCAACAGTGTTCTGAGTTTGGAAACAAGTACCTGGGCCAAATAAGATGGAGCATAGCAGGCAACCGATGACATCAACCATGTAAGACTCCTGCCAAGGAGGCAGAGAAGAGAAAGGAATGGACAGCATAAGAATATAACACACACACAAAGTTGATGTAGCCTTCACAATTCACAAACATTGCATGATGGAGATAGCCATTCTTTCTTCCTTATTCCCAGCTTCTGATTGGCTAAGCACGGTGAGACCACTGGCTTATTATGTCCATTTGGCATTATTTATTTGTAACGTGATGTTTGTAACATGATGCTTCAACTGCGAAGCTTGGCATGCATTTTTGCAACACACTTGCCTGACTGAAGTTCAAATACTGGCTTGCCCTCCAATTCATTGCCAAGGTGGTGGGAAGGAAGTCACAAGATACATTGCGATGCAGAGCCTTAAACAAGACCTCTTGTGCTTAATTAGTACGTGTTTCTCACATTTTTAGCTCTTGGTGCTAATATGACTTTCCCTCCATGGATTTCTCTCATCCTTCCTTAAGTCATTGAAACTAGCAGAAGGGATCCAATGGTCAACTATGGTCAACAATAGTAGCTACATACCATCCAGTTTGTGACCGTTAAATTCAAGTCAGATATTGTTTTGAGGCAAGACAAAGACATCTCATGGTGATATTAACTGCCTTGATTTCATGTGGTTAATAGAAATGAGCAATTGTTTAAGAAGAGCTGTTTCCTAAACTATGGACTTCCTTCATAAATTGGTCCAGAATGAAAATATTTTAAAAAAAACAACGAAGCAAGATTTCTCTTCTTAGGATAATCTTTGGGGAATTCTAGGATCAGAGGCAGCAAGTCACTAAATATCAGTCACGGGAGAACAACAGTGTGGGAGGTCTATTGCCCTAATGTCTTTCATGTGGGCTTCCCATAGGCATCTGTTTGGCCAGTGTGGGAAACTGGTAACTGAACTGGATGGTTTGATCCAATAGGGATCCTGGATCCTCTTATTTCATTTATCTAACTAGGCTAAGCCGATGATTTTATTTTATAAATGTAGTTTGTGGGTTATTTTATAATGTGCAGGAGTGTTTATTTATACCCTACCCGTTTTCTTTAAGCAATCCCAGAGTGGCAAACAGATACACAATCTTAAAACAAAGCAAAAACAGCTAAAGCATTCTGAAAACAATTACTGTATTATTATTATTATTATTATTATTATTATTATTATTATTATTATTATTATTTTAAAAAAAACCTAAAACCAGTTATAGTTAAAAGAAAAGGACTCAATGATCTCTGGGTTGCCAGAAATAGTATTTTTCAGCCACCAAATGCCTGGGAACACAGGAAAGTTTTCAGATTCCTCCTGAAAGTTAATAATGATGGAAACAGGTGCATACCACTAGAGAGGGCATTCCACCACCAGGGAACCAATACTGAAAAGGCCCTGTCTTGAGTCAGTGGCAAGTAGGCACACTTGTCGATTGTAGGGTACTGGGGAAGGCACTCTTTTTGGTACTTGAGACCCAAGCCAACAACAAAATTGTTGTCTTCCCATGGCTTATTATTATCATAACAAAATTTTAGATGCCTCCAGACTGCCACTATTTTGCAGGAAGGATTCAAGCACATAATAGAAATTTAGGTTTACACAAATAGTGGATTAAAGCATTCTGCCACCCTACTGCAACAAATCCATTTTAAAAAGTGACTTTTTGCAGTTAGGAAAATGACAAGGAAATGCACTAATAGACGTGGGGTGGATAAATGAATGATTAAAGGGGAGATGTGCAAACACCCCACAAGTAAATCATGATGAATGTTCATTGTTGTATAACCACATTGTAAGCAAATCAGAACAAATGTTCATTGAATATTGGACATAGCCTAACCACCTTGTTGGTTTTATACAAGCAAAACCAGGATAAATGCTGAATGAATGTTCCCTAATGATTTATAGTTTTAAGATGACTCTATTTTGGTAAGGATTTGTAAGCTGCTTTGAGTAAATGCAAAATGTCATGCAATAAACCTAAATCACAAGTCCTATGTGGAAAATATTGACTCATTGTGTACAGAGGGAAGGGGCTGCTTTAAAAATAGACATAGTTCATAGATTTCATAAATCCTAGAAGTAAATTATTGCACATCACTCTTGGCCGGGGAAAATAGCGTAACATCTGGTAAAACAGGATCAGAAGTGAATTGATCCAATGGGTTGGCTGAGTGAAAAGACATACTTGGCAAAACAATAATAATAATTTCAAGGCATGCCTAACATTTGTCTTTACCCTGAACCATTTTATCATCTTCGCAATGATTTGGTTAGGAAATCACTAAGGGATGGGACTTGGCTCAAGGGAAGGGCTATATCTCTATGGAAGAGCACATTGAAAAGGTCCTAGATTCAATCTCCCTGGCATCTCCAGGTAAGATCTAGGAAAGAATGCTCCCTGAATCCCTGGAGATCAGTATGCTAGTCAGTATGGAACAAGCTGGGTCAATGGTCTGGCTCCATGTAAGAGAGCTCCTTGGGTTCCTATTTATGAGAAGTTGCTTATGGGCTCTGCTGAGGAACCTGACACACACAAACTGGAGGTAGCTGCACAATAAACCACAAAGATAAAGATGAGCATGTACTTTGCATGTGCAGACATCCAAATACACATGAAGAGAGCAGTGGAGACGGGAGGGGAAAGCAGCAGCAGAGAAGGTGAACCTCATCAGGTGACACAATCTCTTGCTCCATCACTGGTGGCTAAGCAATGGAAGTTAATAGATGTGTCTGTCGACATGCAGAGGACTGGGAGGCCAGCTGGCTAGCCCCAGCTGGGCCGTCTCCTTCCAGCTGTCCCGCTGCATAGACCTATCGGCCTCTGCTCCAACGTAAATCAGTGACCCGGACTTCAAAGCCAGGGCACACTATCAGCAGATCGAACTGTGCACACAGAATAGGCGTGAGGCTTGTGAAAGCATACTACAACTACAGATTTATCAATCATAAATCAGGACAAAGAAACATGTCTTTCTCTCTTCGTCTTCTCAGAGAGACAGGGAAAAGCAAAAGCAATACACACAACGGAAGTTCCCAGCAAGCTGTGCTGGAATGTAAACAGACATGTGACACGCAACAGTTCCATACGTCTGCTCCTTAAGATGGAATGGAAATCAACAGTGTCTAACTTAGGTTCATTAATTAAAATGGGTCTGCTCTGAGGAAGACTTAGCTGAATACAACCCAATGAGTCAAGGTCCAGGGAAGCTTGGGTATATATGTGTGTGTGTGTGTGTGTGTGTGTGTGTTTTTGAGAGATGTTTAAAGGTTATTACCACCTTGGTCTCATGAACTGTCCAAGGAAGGACATTCAAGAGATTGGGTGCTCTCACTGAGAAGGCCTTCTTCCATGATGTCACTAAATGACAATCCACTGGCTGTAAACTGACCAGCAGAGTCTCCTTGGAAGATTTTAAAGACCAGCTTGGTCTGTACCTGCTAGGTATCCTGGACGCAAGTTGCTTTGGGCTTTAAACTCTGACTTGCCATCCTATTCCACAGTTGTTTTAATTGGGGCCTGAGGGCTTACGATTGCATTTTAAGAATCATGGCCTTAGAGAAATCAAAGCCAAACCTAGATCTCGTTATGGCAAAGCAAAGAGTTCAGAATGACATGAAGAATAAGTAAGAGGAAGCAGGGTTCACTTAGAACATCAGTCAGAGAAGGTCCAGGAAAGTTCATAATTGGCATAAAATGAAATAGTTAATGAGCATATTAGATTTAAACGTTGGACCGAGGTTAGCCATGGATGATGGCTTAGCTGATTATAATGGCTTCATTGATGCTAATACCTGAGCCTCTAACAAAGACCTATTGCCTTTTTGATTTACCCAATTTTATTGACTGAGGTTAAGAAAGCATTACTTCAAATGAGAATTAAATAAAAGCATAGTAGCAGGCAACCTTGACCTCCAACTATTTAAAATAATTGCTTTGTCCATAGAAAAATTAGTTGCTGATTAATGTTACCTATCTTTCTGGGCTGGTGGATTTTATTAATCACTTTGCCATAAAAATCAGATCGTTCGACCGGGGCTGGGTGTTGAGAAAAAGTCTGTTTTCTGATTCCCACCAGAGAAGAGATTCTTCCACAGGCCAGATTCCCATGGCTGTAACCTGGCACAACAGCAGAAAGATGCTTTTAAGCTTATTGTACTTCCCACTGAACGCTGGAGATAGTGTATCTACAGGATATGCATCTGTTATTTTCCCAGTCATGGAACCTAATTCTAAAGAAGCGCTAGAAATAAAAAGAACTCAGAATGCACATTACCCAGAATGAGGTGATGGGCTGCAATGTAGGATGTTGGTAGAGCATAAGACTCTTAATCTTAGGTCATGGGTTCGAACCCCACGTTGGGTAAAAGACTCCTGTATTGCAAGGGGTTAGAATAGATGACTCTTGTGGTCCCTTCTAACTCTATGACTCTATGATTCCATGTATGAGAAAAGGCCGGCCGCCATGTTGAAGGAGAAACTGAACTGCCTTTCCCTGAGGAAATGGGCCTTCCTTTATTGCAGTCCCCCCTCTGTTTTCTGTTCTGTCTTTAGGTCCTAACGGGCCACGTTGTCTCTTCAGCGCTGTCTGAAGTCCTTCCTCTTTCAACAAGCCATTTTAAAATGTGTGTCTATCTCAGTCTGCACTTGTATTAAAATAGCTATTTATGGGGTTTTTGGGGGAATTCTTTTTAAATGTTTGCATTGTTTTATAGGCAGAAACGTTTTTCATTGTGTTTGCACTTTCCTGGTCTTATGTTGTAACCGTTGTATTTATATTATAACAACAACAACAATTTATTATTTATACCCCACCCATCTGGCTGGGTTTCCCCAGCCACTCTGGGCAGCTTCCAACCAAAGATTAAAAATACATTAAAACATCAGTCATTAAAAACTTCCCTAAACAGGACTGCCTTCAGATATCGCCAGATAAACATCAGATAGTTGTTTATTTCTTTGACATCTGATGGGAGGGCACCGCTACTGAGAAGGCCCTCTGCCTGGTTCCTTGTAACCTCACTTCTTGCAGTGAGGGTACTGCCAGAAGGCCCTCGGAGCTGGACCTCCATGTCCGGGTTGAACGATGGGGGTGAAAATAAAAAAATTCCTTCCAGTAGCACCTTAAAGACCAACTAAGTTAGTTCTTGGTATGAGCTTTCGTGTGCATGCACACTTCTTCAGATACGAAGAAGTGTGCATGCACACGAAAGCTCATACCAAGAACTAACTTAGTTGGTCTTTAAGGTGCTACTGGAAGGAATTTTTTTATTTTGACTATGGCAGACCAACACGGCTACCTATCTACTGATGGGGGTGAAGACGCTCGTTCAGGTATACTGGGCCTAGGCTGTTTATAATTGCAGAGTTTATTGTTATAACCCAGCCTGAAGAAATCTAAAATAAATATAATAATAATAATAATAATAATAATAATAATAATAATAATAATAATATAACAACATCATACCACATCTTCCTATCTTTGCTACATTAACATAGTTACAAGTTGTTGCTTTAAATCATTTTATTCACGTTGTAGCTTAAGCAGCTATGACTGAAATAAGGACCCTTTCTTGCCAAATTGTTAACCAAGTTAATTTTAAAGGTCAACTCTCACCACCTGAACAAACTACAGTTCCCAGGATTCTTTGGGGGAAGTCATGGCTGTTTAAAGTGGCATGATACTACTTCACTGTGTGGATGTGGCCTACAGCTCCCATCACACCTTACCATTGGCCATGTTGGCAGGGGCTGAGAGAAGCAGCAGTTCAACAACTTCTGGAGGGCACCATGTTGACAATCCCTGTGGCAATCTACACATAACAGAAAAAAGTTTCTGAAAATTGCCTTACACTCCTAACAACCAATAAATTGTGTTGTCCAGAATGGTCTTGGCTTCCTTCTTTTAATGATATGAGTGCATATATTGTCCCATATATCCTAATTCCCAGAATGCTAATATGACTGCCATCTGTGCTCCCTTCAGTAAGCTATTTCCCATAAAGAGACAGGGATTATCAGAAGTAAACACATGAATCTGCTAGGTAGCATGGAAGACCCTTCATAAAAGCTACAAGTGCCTATTCCTTTGGAAAAGCTTCTTTCCGGAAGGTGGGATGACTCTCACAAGACAACTTTGTAGGCCAGGAATGGCTCATGGGGGCCATCTTGTGCCTTTGAAGCATAGCATTCAGAACCAGCCTCAAGTCTTGTTTGCTTTAAAGACCACTGAAGAGCTAAAAGGTAAAGGTAAAGGTACCCCTGCCCGAACGGGCCAGTCTTGACAGACTCTGGGGTTTGTGCGCCCATCTCACATCTATTGGCCGGGGGCCAGCGCTGTCCGAAGACACTTCCGGGTCACGTGGCCAGCGTGACAACGCTGCTCTGGCGAGCCAGAGCCGCACACGGAACGCCGTTTACCTTCCCGCTGGTAAGCGGTACCTATTTATCTACTTGCCCCCGGGGGTGCTTTCGAACTGCTAGGTGGGCAGGCGCTGGGACTGAGCAGCGGGAGCGCACCCCGCCGCGGGGATTCGAACCGCCGACCTTTCGATCGGCAAGCCCTAGGCGCTGAGGCTTTAGCCCACAGCGCCACCCGCGTCCCACTGAAGAGCTACCCATGAATAAAAATTAACGATGTGAAGCTAGGAAAGCAGACATTGTCCCTCTGTCACCAGAAAGATAGGAATGGGGTTGGAGAGATATCAGCTTCCCTCCCTCCCTCTCCCACTTTTTATCTCCCTCAAATAAGTGCTGGTACCATAGACCACACTAAAAGTACTTGATAGTTTATGGGAAATAATAAAAAGGGTGGGCATCTACATAATTCTTCCAGGGATGTTTTCAAAAGCGAGTGTGGGAATCATTCTCCGAGGCTATTTTTGCATTATACTGCACAGCTAAGATGAGGCATTTAACGTCATCGCTTAATGTGCATTCCTATGGACCTTCAGAACCTTGTGCATGAGATAGCGACTCTTCTAAACTCCCCCAAACAAAACAGATCATCCCATATCACTCAGCGCAACAGTATGAAAAGCAGCACGTGCTGATAGTGTGTTTTCATAACTACTCGATTTCCCTTGGGAAGAAGCTCTGAAGGAATCTCATTCCATTGAACGGAACTACGAGCATGCTAGAAACTAATCTCCATTGATAGTGCAATATTTTGTGTGTAAGGGGGGGGGAAGGGACATCTTTTCCTCAGGACTGTTTTGAAGAATGCTTCCCTGCTCTCTGCAAGGAGAGAGAGAAGGAAGGAAGGAAGGAAGGAAGGAAGGAAGGAAGGAAGGAAGGAAGGAAGGAAGGAAGGAAGGAAGGAAGGAATACCCTGCAGTGTTTCTTCCAACTATAATAAAGTCTCCAGCTATAATAAAGTCTTCTACTCTACCAGAATGGAAATAAAAAAGAATCAGGTATCAAAAAGACATGTTGGTAATAAGCGAAATGCTGATTACTTACGTTTGACCGTAAGCCCAGAAGCGCACTTTGACTTGTGTTTGAAGGCATGAGACCAACCACTGTGTTTATGGGGCTGGGGTGGAATACAGAGACACACAATTAGGGATGGATGGATCAGCCTCCTTCCAGTCTGTGTCAGTTTTGCACATGTTTCTTCACATCTCTGTTCCATCCCCTTTCTGCGTCCATCTGTGGTTTCTTCTAATCCATAATAAAATCCCTAATTAAATACTTTTGTTTCGTTTTTACTTTATTGTTATTGCATTTCCACCCCACCTTTCCTTCAAGGTTGTGCAGAGTCTTCTCCCCCTTCTGCAGGCTCTGGAACATTAGAAGATCTTCAGAAGAATCCTGCTGGTTCAGGGCAGTCATCCTGCTGTCACTTTGCCTAACTAGACGCCCATGGGAACCCAGCAAGCAGAACCTGAACACAAGGGTACTCTCCCTACTTGCGATTCAAACACATACTGCCTCTGACAATGAAGGTGGAGCATAGCCATTGAGGCTAGTGGCACTGGAGAACCTCTACGATGGCCTTGGCAAGTGTTCAGTGGTACCCAGATGCTCATTGCAGATTCAGTATCCTGCATAGCTCCCTTTCCCAGACCAGCAAACCAGTCCTGGGATTTATTTGTTCATTTATTTCAGCCTTTCTCAACCTGTGGGTCCCCAGATGTTGTTGAACTACAACTCCCATCACCCCTAGCTAGCAAGGCCAGAGCTCAGGGATGATGGGAGTTGTAGTCCAACAACATCTGGGGACCCACAGGTTGAGAACCGCTGATTTATTTTGAGCATCCCCCCCCCCACTCTTCAGCCAAAATATCTCCCAGAGTGGCATGCGTACAAGCAATGAAAGTAAGACTGTCCCTGTCTGCAGGGGACAGGGAGGGAAGAGGACAGGAATTAAAATCAGGCACCAGTACTTAAGTCAGGCATGTCCAAAGTCCATTCTGGGGGGCCTAATCCGGCCCGCTGGTTGATTTAATCTGGCCCCCGTGGCAGTAAAAATCCTTTAAAAAGCTCAGCAACTCCACTCATTAAAAAGGTCAACTTTGGGGTAAAATTGTAAAAAAAACAAGAAAAGGTCAACAACTTTGGTCGGCCCTCATCTTCATCTAATCTGGCCCTCTTTGAAAAAAGTTCGGGCACCCCTGACTTAAGTAAACGCTCTGCTTCTTTCTCACCGTCCCTGGTGGAACTGTTACTGCCTGGTGACAGTTGAATGAGAGGCAAATCTCAGTTACAGCGTGCAAAAGAAGAATAAAAAGCAGCATATGATAAAGTAACATTGTGCGAATTTTCCAAACGCACATAATTTATGCAGGTTGCAGGGTTTTGCTTTCCTTGCTGCAGAATCAGGATTGCCTAATTAAGGGGCGTTAATTTTGATTTCCCTTTGCAGGGAAGACATAGTTGTCATGCATATCCCCAATCAGTGTCTCTCGTATACTCTTTTTTTTACTGGAATGCTGTTTTATACCACTTTACATAGGCTGGCATTTGAAAAAGGATTTTCAGCTTCCACAAAGGAGAGCGCATGCTTCTACGTGCTCACTTAGCTTCTCGTCACATCTTACATAAGCTGTTGGGAAGAATTTGCAAGAGAATCTGCTTCAAAATGATTTCTCAGCTGCCCCGAGTTCAAAGCTTTCGTTATCTCTTGTAGTAAAAAAATGTCTGGCTTGTCCCTTAGGATGATTTCTCTCTCTCCCCCCCCCCCCACCGTCAACTCCTGATAGGCTTCTTGTCAAATAGAAATTGCCTCTAAAGAGGAGCCTTTGAAAGATGATATGTTTTATGCATTCCTTATTTTCCACGTAGCGTTTCCAAAGGAAATCAAAGGGAAGAATAGCTTAGTTATAAGGAAAGTGTGAGGTGGCTGCTGTACATTCAAAGTTTTATTTTTAATAATAATAATAACCAATACAGTACATTTTGTTTGCTTTAACAACCCGATTTTAATGAGGAGAGAATGGCTTTAAATAGTATGCTGTAATAGCCTGGCCCATGGGATGCGAGTGGCGCTGTGGGTTAAACCACAGAGCCTAGGACTTGCCGATCAGAAGGTCGGCGGTTCGAATCCCCGCAAGGGAGTGAGCTCCTGTTGCTCGGTCCCTGCTCCTGCCAACCTAGCAGTTCGAAAGCACGTCAAAGTGCAAGTAGATAAATAGGTACCGCTCCGGCGGGAAGGTAAACTGCCTTTTCCGTGCGCTGCTCTGGTTCGCCAGAAGCGGCTTAATCATGCTGGCCACATGACCCAGAAGCTGTACGGCAGCTCCCTCGGCCAATAAAGCGAGATGAGCGCCGCAACCCCAGAGTCGGCCACGACTTAACCTAAGGGTCAGGGGTCCCTTTACCCTTTACTAATAGCCTGGCCCAGATCTCTTGGTATCTCCTCACTATGAATGGCAGTAATACTGAACTATATGGCTCAGGATCACAGTGAGACACAAACATACACACATTTTTTACATATGTACGTTTCAAAAGACGTTCCACCTCCTGCCTGCCTCTGAGGATGCTCCACAGCTGCCAACTCAGTAGACTGAAAGCAAAGGCACCCCAAGGCAAGGAATGTTTATTCACTGTACAAATATCTACAGATATACTGCTTCCCATAGGAAAATACCATTGCAGGGAACAACGTTTTTAAAAAGCAAAATAAGAGCTAAAGCAAAATGAAAGGTTCAAGTCACCTTGATCAATGGTATACGTAGCTGGGGTCAGACTTCAGAAAAAGGCTTGCGAGAACAAACAGGTACTGAGCAAGTGGACTAAAGTGGACGGTGGTTGGCACTTGCCTGGTGTAAACAAGGAGGGAATTCCTCAAGGCAGGTGCTTCAACACTTAATACCTTGTTCCCGATGATCAGAGAGAGATGTCAGGAACACTGGAAGTAACTTTATACTGAGTCAGACACATTGGGGCATCCAGCTTAGTATTGTCTCCATCAGGTGGCGTGGGTGGCAGTTTCCGGAAGCTGATGAATTACAGCTCCTGTCAGGCCCAGTAAGCATGGCCAATGGCCAGGGAAGTTGGCAGTTGCAGTTCAGCAACTTCTGAAGGACCAAAGATACTCCAAGCTTGGTATCTACACTGATTGGGAGTGGCTCTCCAGGATTTCAGTCAGGTTTCTGTCCCAGCCTTATCTGGTGATTATATAAGAATAAGAATAAGAATAAGAATAAGAATAAGAATAAGAATAAGAATAAGAATTTATTATTTATACCCCGCTAATCTGGCTGAGTTTCCCCAGCCACTCTGGGCGGCTCCCAATCAAATGTTAAAAACAGTACAGCGTTAAATATTAAAAACTTCCCTGAACAGGGCTGCCTTCAGATGTCTTTTAAGGATAGGATAGCTGCTTATTTCCTTGACATCTGAAGGGAGGGTGTTCCACAGGGTGGGCGCCACTACCGAGAAGGCCCTCTGTCTGGTTCCCTGTAACCTCACTTCTCACAATGAGGGAACCGCCAGAAGGCCCTCAGTGCTGGATCTCAGTGTCTGGGCTGAACGATGGGGGTGGAGATACTCCTTCAGATATATAGGACTGAGGCCGTTTAAGGCTTTAAAGGTCAGCACCAACACTTTGAATTGTGCTTGGAAACGTACTGGGAGCCAATGCAGATCTCTCAGAACCGGTGTTATGTGGTCCCGGCGGCCACTCCCAGTCACCAGTCTAACTGCCACATTCTGGATTAATTGCAGTTTTCCGGGTCACCTTCAAAGGTAGCCCCACATAGAGCGCATTGCAGTAGTCCAAGTGGGAGATAACTAGAGCATGCACCACTCTGGCGAGACAGTCCGCAGGCATGTAGGGTCTTAGCCTGCGTACCAGATGGAGCTGGTAGACAGCCGCCCTGCGCCTCCATGAACAGCTGTGAGTCCAAAATGACTCCCAGGCTGCGCACCTGGTCCTTCAGGGGCACAGTTACCCCATTCAGGACCAGGGAATCCCCCACACCTGCTCGCCCCCTGTCCCCCAAAAACAGTACTTCTGTCTTGTCAGGATTCAGCCTCAATCTGTTAGCCGCCATCCGTACTCCAACCGCCTCCAGGCACTCACACAGGACCTTCACCACCTTCGCTGGTTCTGATTTAAAGGAGAGGTAGAGCTGGGTGTCATCTGTATACTGATGAACACCCAGCCCTGATGATCTCTCCCAGCGGCTTCATATAGATATTAAACAGCATGGGGGAGAGGACGGAACCCCGAGGCACCCCACAAGTGAGAGCCCAGGGGTCTGAACACTCATCCCCCTTTCTGGGAAAAGGATTCTGGGAATGGTGTGCAAAGCTGATGCTCTACTATTGAGCATCTCACAATGACTGCAGTGTCTGAGAGGGATGCATAAACTGTGGTCTCTAAGGTGACCTGGCCACAAGTTTTTAAGGGCTTTGTATACTAACAAGGAAACCTGAAACTGAACTGTGTAGCATACTGGCATGTTTCGTTTATTGTGCAATGAAGACTAACGTGTTTCCTCATATTTTGAACTTGTCTTACTAAAGAGGGGTTGGCCGGCAAAGCTACACAATCTGAAGCAGAATAGCATTTTAAACCTACAGCTCCTAGGTGCATGGGCCGCTTGCTATGTTTCCCAGAAGGCCTCACTCTTGTGATATTGACAACCTAGTGGCAAAGTATACCTACCACAGAACCAGCTGTCTAGCTGCTGAGCTCATCTGTTTGTCGTACACCTGATAAGCTTAGATAATTTCAGTATTCAAGTGCTAAGTTATAAAACTCACTCAGTATTTTGAACATAAGCTGGCCGCTTTTATTTATTTACTTGTCTGTTTGTTTTAAAACATTTCTATGCCACTCTTCAATTAATAAAAAAAAACACCTCAGATCAGCAAACGATAAAATAATCAAAAGAGTGCTTTTTGTAATTTACAAAAATAAAAGAGCAGAGGCATCAATCCCTACAATTCAGTAGAATGGATAAATCCATAATCAAGGCTGTGAAGAACAGCAAAGAGCTTCTTTGTGATCTCCCTGGCTTTGAAGCTCAAGGCACCGCAAAGCTATGGGGTTTCTTGAGAGCAGGGAAGGAATGCTTTGGAAGCCCATCTGTCACTAGCCAAACAGACTCTGTTTTGTTATTTCCTAACAAAATCTATGGCATTGACCCAAACAAGTTAGACAAATCCTAAGCTAACACCAAATCAATCAGCCTCAGGCTTTTTTTATTTCAAGATACTTAATGGGGAAACGGGTGAGGGGAAACCAGAGGTTGTGTAAAAATAAAACTCAGTTTAGCATTAAAACCAAATCGGGGTGGCCTTCTAGATGTTGTTGGACTCCACCTCCTATCAGCCCCATTCAGCAAGGCCAACAGTCAGGGAAGATGGGAGTTGTAGTCTTGCAACATCAGGACAGCCACAGGTTCCCCATCTCTGACATAGGCTGTCGCAACATAAATTATTCCACTAACCTTTATAATTTATATAATCCAGTAATGGCTATATTTCAGTCCTTTGAAATAAGAGAGTATGAGTATTCCACTTCTACAGCTCAAGCAAATGTTAAAAAAGAGACTATTTTGTCCAAGGGTACCTACACATCTATGAGGTGAGATACCAGGACTTCCCAGGGATGTGGGTGGCACTGTGGTCTAAACCACTGAGCCTAGGGCTTGCCAATCGGAAGGTCGGCGATTCGAATCCCCGCGATGGGGTGAGCTCCCTTTGCTTGGCCCCTGCTCCTGCCAACTTAGCAGTTCAAAAGCACGTCAAAGTGCAAGTAGATAAATAGGTACCACTCTGGCGGGAAGATAAACGGCGTTTCCGTGTGCTGCTCTGATTCGCCAGAAGTGGCTTAGTCATGCTGGCCACATGACTTGGAAGCTGTATGCCGGCTCCCTCGGCCAGTAAAGCAAGATAAGCGCTGCAACCCCAGAGTCGTCCACGACTGGACCTAACGGTCAGGGGTCCCCTTTACCTTTTACCAGGACTTTTTACCAGCTCATAAGAACATAAGGAGAGCCTGCTGGATCAAACCAGCATCCCATCTGATCCCTGTTCTCACAGTGGCCAACCAGAGACTCAGGGGAAAGCACACAAGCAGGACTTGACTACCAGAACAATCTCTTCCCTGTAGTTTCCAGGAACTGGTATTCAGAGGGATCGCTGCCTCCAACTGTGGAGCCAGAGCATAACCATCATGACTAGTAACTATTGATAGCCTTCACCTCTATGAATCTGTCTAACAGACTTTTAAAGCCATCCAAGTTGGCGAGTATTGCTGCATCCTGTGGAGTTCCATAGTTAGGCCTGTCCTGAATCTTCCAACATTCCACTTCTTTGGATGTTCATGAACTCTAATATTAAGAGACAGGAAGAAAAAAACTTTCTCTATCCACTTTCTCCAACCTATGTGTCATGTTGCCTCTTATTCACCTCTCCTCATTGAGGAGTTCCTGCATCTCCTTAATCATTTTGGTTGCCCTTTCCTGAACCTTTTCCGATTGCACAATATCCTTTTTGAAGTGAGGTGATCAGAACTGCACACAGCATTCCAAATTCGGTTGCACCATAGATTTGTATAACAACATTATGATACTGGCAGTTTTATTTTCAATCTTTTGCATGGGATTTGCTTCTTTCACAGCCACCTCACACTGAGTCAACATCTTCATAAAGCTATCCACTACAATGCCAAAGTGCCACTCCTGGTCAAGTCATCATTGCCATTTCAGACCCCATGAACATATATGTGAAATTAAGATTTCTTGACCTGACATGCATCACTTTGCACTCATTTACATTGAATTACATTTGCCATTTTAGGGTCCATTCACGCAGTTTGGAGAGGTCCTTTTAGAGCTCTTCACAATCCATTTTTTATTTTAGCAAACCTGAACAACTTAGTTTCATCAGCAAACTTGGCCACCTCTGCTCACTCCTAACTCTAGATCTTTTATAAACAAGTTATAAAGCAAAGGTATCAATACTGATCTTTGGAGAAGTCTGCTTTCTGCCTCCCTCCATTGGAAGAATTGTCCATTTATTCTCATGCTCTTTGCCTCTGTGCTAAACTAGCTCACATTTCCCTAAAAACCTCTCTTTGGGTATCTGTGTATCTTCATTGAAGTGTGTCATGAATCTCTGTCTGTGTAGTGATATGTTCCCCAGAATTCCCCTCACAAGCAACTTAAACATCATTTGTCATTTACATATGTTTTCACTTGATTGAAAAGTTTTTTAAGTCCCCACATTTCATTTCATTTCATTCCAGAAATAAACAATAAACAGAGTCACATATATCTCCCGGGTCTGGTTGAAGAAAAAGAAAAAAAGCCTTTGCCGCAAGATCTCTGGGCCTCAAGAAAGTGATATGTTTTTAATGTTGAAGGGTTAAAAGAGGACACTCTGGGATCATCTGGAAATCATTAACGTTACAAAGCCCCAAGAAGATAAAAGTTTCCATTTTCTAAAATGTAAATCAAAAACATATTCATTAGTATTGCAAAACAAACATGCAAATCTTTGCCACTTCAAGAGCCTGGCTAAATATGTACAAGGGCAAAACCCAAAAATACATCTGCTCCTCGGTTAGGAAACTTGCCTATTCGGTTTTATCTAAAGAGCTTGTCTGCCTTCCACGGTCGGCTTCTTGGAATATAACAGTTCGTAATAAGCATTTGAACTAAAGGATGGAATAAACAAAGATAAAGCCTGTGTCCTGGTGGTGTGGGTGTCTGTGTGTCTATGTGTGTGTGTGTTTATGAACAGTCCTGATGAGATTATTCTTCCATAAGCCTTCATGCATACCAAATGTTTAGGAATCATTTATTACAGGGCTTAGCGGAGATTAGAAGAGCTGTATAATGGTGTCCAAGGACTAAGACGTATGGTTTGTATATAATTGCCGCACACCTTTTTAATCTCCCATTATTCCAGTCTTCTTCTCATTCACTTGCGTCCGTGTGTTATAAGACAGAGGAGTTCCATTCAGCAAGCTGATCAAAGCAAAGGGCTTGTTGTGCCCAAATTTGGATACAGCGTTGGGCACAGGCAATGCCTGACATCATAGCAATGACAATGAGGGGAATGGTTGGCAACGCTTGACTCATTCCCCTTTATGATGATTTACTTACTGTCTGGCAATCTTCTCCTCACATGATGTTTGTTTCCCGTAAACAGTTTCAACATGAGGGAGCGCGGCGTCAAGATAACAAGGGGGTCATCCATCATGGCAGAATACCAACCAGGACTGGCAAGAGAACAGGACTATTGGTGGCTTCTCCAAGAGTGTCTGTGAGAGCAACCGTTCCTCAACGTCTCACACTGTTTTGCTTGAAGTCCGACAGTCACTTTCTGAGCTGTAGCCCTAATTGACACAAATTAATTGAAAGCAGGCTAAGGTTGAAGACACGCATGGAAAAGTGTCTGCCTTCATGTGGGGAAATGTTCCTCTGAGCACAACAGGAGTACTTGTGGGACGTCACCAGGGTTAAGGCTCCCAATTGTATAAAAACAACCATGCTGTTCTCTGTCACAAAGTAGAAAGATAGTCACCTCTTTAGGCTTCATAGCTCAAGATTCTTGCTAGACAGGCACTGGTGGTTAGCTGATAGTTCCTAGAACAGAGGACAGGAGGGTGACCACCAGTACTTTTTTTCTAGAAAAATAAGTGCCAGTACTCACCAGTAAGTGCCACACTTTTTAACAACAAAAAAGAGGTGCTGGTACTGTGTATCCTTGAGTACCTCCTGGGGGAGAAAACCCACCACTGTTGATCTATATTATAAACTACAGTCACTGTCTAAAATAGAGGTGGAGAACCTTTGGCGTATAGACCACTCCTCTGCATTTGACCCACCAGGCCTTTTTGGGGAAGCCATACCACTTGCTTAACATGACATGAGGTTTCAAGGGGGTAAGATGGGTGACACCTGGCTTGAGAGCAGTACATGTGAAAAGGATCTAGGAGTCTTGGTTGACCACAAACTGGACATGAGCCAACAGTGTGACGCGGCAGCTAAAAAAGCCAATGCAATTCTGGGCTGCATCAATAGGAGTATAGCATCTAGATCAAGGGAAGTAATAGTGCCACTGTATTCTGCTCTGGTCAGACCACACCTGGAGTACTGTGTCCAGTTCTGGGCACCACAATTCAAGAAGGACACTGACAAACTGGAACGTGTCCAGAGGAGGGCAACCAAAATGGTCAAAGGCCTGGAAACGATGCCTTATGAGGAACGGCTAAGGGAGCTGGGCATGTTTAGCCTGGAGAAGAGGAGGTTAAGGGGTGATATGATAGCCATGTTCAAATATATAAAAGGATGTCACATAGAGGAGGGAGAAAGGTTGTTTTCTGCTGCTCCAGAGAAGCGGACACGGAGCAATGGATCCAAACTACAAGAAAGAAGATTCCACCTAAACATTAGGAAGAACTTCCTGACAGTAAGAGCTGTTTGACAGTGGAATTTGCTGCCAAGGAGTGTGGTGGAGTCTCCTACTTTGGAGGTCTTTAAGCAGAGGCTTGACAACCATATGTCAGGAGTGCTCTGATGGTGTTTCCTGCTTGGCAGGGGGTTGGACTCGATGGCCCTTGTGGTCTCTTCCAACTCTATGATTCTATGATTCTATGATTCTATGATTCTATGAAGAATAGGACTTCAGTGGAATAATCAGGAACTTAAAGTGGACTCTCAGTTGTTCCATTGCTGTAGCAAGGCATGCTCAAAAGGAAACAGAACGCACCAAAGAGTTCACTGGAAACAGGCAGCATGAAATAGTATGTTAGGCACGTAGCAGCCACCCTTCCCCATCCTGCTTGCTTCTTCTTTAAGACTGGCTCCTTTTGTAAGTTTTTCCAGTCTCCCTTGCCAACTGTTCCATTGCCACCTGACTCTTCCCCTCAACTCATTGTCAATTGATGAAATCTTCCCCATCATCTATGGAAGACTGCAAGCCCTAAAATGCAAGAAACAGATTGTTTCTGTATTCTGAACCATGTCTGGCACACACATGTTCTGAGATAAGCATTAGATAGGAATACTAGTTGTGGGACCTCCAAAGAAAATCAGCCATCAAGAGCTGGAAGGAGCCACCAAGAGTCCCCTGTGGAGGTGATGTTCTTGCTGTTCATCTCTGACACTTAGAGAGGACTATGAGAGATCAACTCTGTGTCAAGGCTAACCTGGGGCTGAGGGCATAAGAAGGTGAGAATAGCCTGCTGGTTCAGGCCAATGGTCCATCCAGTCCAGCCGGCTGGTCACTGTGGGAAACCTGCAAGAAGTATTCAAGTACAAGAACAATCTCCCCTCCTGTGGTTTCCAGGAACTGGTATTCATAAGCATTGCTGCCTCCAACTGTGGTGGCAGAGTATAGCCATCATGGTGAATAACCATTAATAGACCTCTCTGCAATGAATTTGTCAAATCCTCTTTTAAAGCCATCCAAATTGGTGGCCATCACTGCCTCCTGGGGGACTGAGTTCCATAGTTTGTCTATGCTCAGTGTCAAGAACTACTTTATATTATCTGTCGTAAATCTTCCAGCATTCAGCTTCATTGGATGTTTATGAGTTCCATTGTTATGAGAGAGGGATAAAAGCGTTTCTCTCTCCAATTTCCCCATGTCGTGCATACTTTTCTAAATTATGATGCTTTCCCATACACATCTAGGTTGTATCCAGTGCTGTTCCTACTCAGAGGAGACCCATTGAAACTAATGAACCTAATGTAGTCCTGTTCATTAACACTGATGGTTCCGTTCGTAGTAGAGATAGCATGTTCTCCAACCAGAATCCCTGTGGTGGGTTCCTTGATGCTTGAAATATAGGCTGCGGAAATTACAGCTCTGTTGGCCACACAGATGTAGGCATTTCTATACTAGCCCTGCCAATTGGGAGGTTTCATACTGCCAACCAATCAGAGAGGCTGATGTTGCACACTGCTATCCCCTTCTGTGCCTGAGCATCTACTGTCCATGGGAGATTAGCAATTTTAAGCCCAGACTCAGAGCATGACAATCTGTTTTAGTCAATACCCCACTATTGCCTACTGTGACTTGCTTTGGCTCTCCAGAGTGTTTGGCAGAAGTATTTGCCATCGCCTGCTACCTCAGGGGTAGGGGCCTGAGATCCTCTGGGTGTTGCTGTGTTCTCCCATTGGGCCAGACCACCATGGTCAATGGTCGGGGTGATGGGAGTTGTCATTCAGGCCTGTATGGTGGGCCACATGTTCCCTACCCCTATGCTCACCCTATCATTTCAGCTGGGGATTGGAAATGTCCTCTGGCACTGGCAGTGGGTGCCCATTGGGATTTCTAGGACAGGAGGCTAGGAACCCAACAGTAGGTAGCACCAGAACCAATGAGAAGCAGAGCCAACTAATCCTAGTTTTGCTGGCAACACGCTCTCTGTTGAGTCCTATAATGGCAATGTAGTGGTTGGGAGTTACTCGTGCGTAATCCTGCCCCGTTTGGGCATTAGATTGCCTGGTTAAACCCTTCGGACTGCACAGCCTATCTCAGCGTGGCTGCCCTTAGTCACTCGTAGAATCTGTCTGTGGGCGTTTCTTAAAGCGCTGCTGTCAGGGGTTCAGGAGCAGAGACGCAGAGAAGGGAGGAAGCAGAGAGCGAGGGGGAGGAATCCGAAGGGAAAATGAGTGATGATGACGACCCGAGATCTCCAAGCCTAAGCAGTGAGTCAGAGGACTCCCAAAAGGGAGCCCCAGTGAGCAGAGCAAGGGGGGGATCCGGGGGGACACCCCAGGAGGAAGGGAACAGAGGAGATTCAGAGAGTAGCAGCTGGAAGTCGGGACCCACGCTCATAACTGAGGGCGGCAGCAGCTGGAAGTCGGGACCCACGCTCAAGACTGAGAGCAGCAGGGAGGAAGGTAGCCAGGCATCGGGTTCAGGAGGCTGTCAGCAGGAGGGAGGGCACGAGTCAGGGGTGGTCACGCCCTCCTCAGAGAGCGAGGCAACGGTTAAGAGGAAAGTAGAGAGTTGGGCGCGCGCGCCAAGTTCAAATGCAGCGGAAGCTGGAGCAGTAAGCAGCCCGGAGAGTGAGCCAGGTCCTAAAGCCCGCCGCAAGGAGGCAGAAGGATCAGGGGGGTCAGCGTCAGAGGAGAGTAGAAGGGAGGAGGCCCAGGGGGGCAGAAGGACCCAGAGACGTAGGGAGAGGCGAAGGAGGTGGAGCAAGGCTAGGGTATTAAGCTGGTGTGCAAGAGGCGGGGACTCAGACGGGTCTTCGCCGACCTAGGGCAGAAGGTGTAGAGCTGCACGCTGCAGTTCGGAAATGAAACCTGTAACTTAATAAAGACTCTTATAAAGTGAACGCTGGCGGACTTGGTCCTATGTGAGCTGGGACTGGGTGGCAGCTCTGACAGCTGCCAACATAAGAGCTGTTTGACGCCCAAGCGTCTCTGCCTCTCACTGCGCGGGAGTCTCCTGCGCAGGGTGGGCGTGGGTAGCAGGGTACCTGGGCTCTCCTTGCTAACTTCCAGCGAAGAGTCCTGGAGCCCTTGCACCTCCTGGTCCCGTTGCTCTCCTGGATCCCTGGTGTTACACTTATTCCCTTCCCCTTCTTCCCAGCCGAGTCTCCCCCTAGCGCTGGGACCTTCTCCTGCAGAATCAGAGACCCTCTCCTTCTCCCGTGCCTCTGATGTCAGTTCCCTGACAGGCAACACTGAGACTAAAGAATAGAAAGCAAGGCTGGTAGAAACCTAATGGACCAGTCTCTACTGCATACCCTCCAACACCTTGAAGGCAAAAACCAGGAGGCCATCTTCTTTGGCGGCATCTTCCTGCTTTTTTCTCACAAGAGAATGGGACTATTTTGGTGCCACAATGTTGTGTGATTTTGCACTGCGACACACACACCAGGAAAAAAACACTTTTTCTGGCACGGCACCCAAAAATGCACGTTGTGGGAAGCCGCACAAGATTGTGACCCTGTAAAAAAAGCACTTTTTTCATCTGGGAATCGCAGAGTGAAATCACACAAGAGCACAATGCCCAAACTGGCCGCCGTTCTCTTATAAGAAGAAAGCAGGATATCTTCGTTTTCACTTGCGGGGTATGCTACTGGGCTACAGCCTCTCTTCAAAAGGGTGACCTCTCCCAGCAATTCCAAGTGACCTGAAGCAAGAGACACACACAGGACTAAAGAACAGAAAGGTCCTACCCTATATCCCCCCAGTGATGATGATGCCCAGGCGTCACTCCAGAGACAACCTAAGGAAAGAGGCAGAAACAAAGGTATACATGAGGATTAACATACAACTTTTAAGCAAGAGCCATGGGAAATTTGCGGCTTAAAAACTGAGTTATCTGTGTGAGTTCTGGGTGGTCCCGCTACACTCGAGTGCCCTGCTCAGCCCTGAAGAGAACTGTTGATGTTCCCTGCTGGTTGAGGCTTTGGAAGGGAAAAGATGTGGAATGGATTCGTTCACGTATATACCATGCAAAGAGTCTCGGCCATGACTTACGACAAAGCGCCCACAGAGGACCATATGTGCACGCAGTTTTAATTTAATTTAATCTAATCAAGAAAATGCAAAAAAAAAAAAAAGTTTTTAAAGGAACAGGCTGCCCAATCATTTGGGGACTTTTGACATTTCTCCTAAAGATTCCTTGGCAACAGCATGCCATCGCAATTATTTGTTAAGTCCTCATAATCTTTCCCAGAGACTCAATAATATCCAAGCTCCCTGCAGCACATGGGAAGGCTATAAGTAGAGCAGCCAAGCAGTCCTTTCTGGAAAGGGGTGGGAGGGAAATGGGGTCTCTCACACCTGGGTCGGAAGGAGAAGGTGGGCCACTAGCTTAAAGCATTTACCGGTATATCCCACCCTTCTTCATTAAACCAGAACAGCCACTGCAGTGACGGTTAGAAATCATGGCATTTTAGAAAGCACTTCCATAAAATGCACAGAAGCCCCATTGGGACTGTGCTGAAGTTTCAGAGATCGAGAAAAAGCAGTTCCTGTGTTCGATGCCATGTAAGCAGGAACTAAAGTGATTTGGAAATGGTTGCATGGAGGGAATCAGTTCTGGGTGACACCGTCGGGTAAAGGAAGCTAAGAAGACCTGACTAGTTTCGATTTTGTATGAAGTTTGATAGCAGCACACTACTAAACTAGTTCCCAGGATTCTCCATGTCTGTTAAAGTGGTATAAGGGTGCTTTTAATGTGCAGCGTGGATTTGGCCACAGATTGTGAGAATCTCCTTGTAGGAGAATACATGCTAACCAACAGAGAGCTATGGGAGGACCAATGTTTACTTCTTCATCATCAATTGCCACATCAATGCATGCAGCTGATGCATCCTATTTCATTTACCTCCCCTTTACTGGGACATACATACATACATACATATACAGTGGTACCTCGGGTTACATACGCTTCAGGTTACAGACTCCGCTAACCCAGAAATAGTACCTCGGGTTAAGAACTTTGCTTCAGGATGAGAACAGAAATCATGCCCCGGAAGTGCAGCGGCAGCAGGAGGCCCCATTAGCTAAAGTGGTGCTTCAGGTTAAGAACAGTTTCAGGTTAAGAACGGACCTCCGGAACGAATTAAATACTTAACCTGAGGTACCACTGTATATTGCCCCTATGTAGGGAAATTGCAACAGGCAAAACAGGTCTCAGGCAACATGGGTGAGATAATTCATCGTCAAAGCTGTAGAGAGATTTCACTGTGGATCTGTTTTCTAGATCTATTCCTTGCACGTAAGGCACCCAGTAAAATATGGCCAGTCATTCATCAATGCATTCAGTAGGAATGGTGCAGATCCCAACCTTGAGAAGCTTTTGATCTAAAAATTGACACAAGGGAAGCAACAGATAAAGAGGAAGGAAAGGGGAGGCAGGAATAAACAGTTGAGCAGTATGTGCACAGATGTGCTCTTCAACCCCTTCAAGGAACCGGAACCTCAGGCACTTTCCGTAATCTCATTTCTGCAGTTTTGCATGATGTTACTTAATCTGCACGTGTACTAGATGAGACTGTGAATGTGCTGCAGAATGTAACGTTCTGGCCCCCCGGCCCAGTTAGAGGCCAGGAACAAGGCATTGGCTACTCATAGGAAAATGCAGAGCATTGGGGGGGGCACATATCTTCATAAATGTCTGCTCCTTTTTTTTGTTTGCAATTGTTTTAGGTCTTTTTTATGCATTTTCAAGTATTTTTATTGTTGGTTTTTGGCAGATTTCATGCTGTTTGATAGTCACCATGGGAACTTCAAATCCGGGAAAAGAAAAGGCAGCATAAGAGGGCAGTTTAGGATGCAGCAGAACTCCAGCTCAGCTGGCTTTAAGTCCACAATTCAATCTCCAGATACACTGGTGTACAGGGGATTCCCCTTTTACAGGGGGGTTACGTTCCAGCACCCCATGGGCATAAGTGAAAATCACGTAAGTGGGGAGCACCCTCTAAACGCCCCCTAAATGCCCTCTCTGCCACTCTCTCTCCAATCCATATCAAAGACACTGTATCAAAAATATCCACAACTGGAATTAAAGTTCTGAAGCTGGCAGGAGGCTGGAAGAAGCGCAGAAAAGGGATGTTGCTGTTGTTGCTGCTGCTGCTGCTGCTGCTGCTGCTGCTGCACTACCCCACATATCACCAGTTAGGTGGGGAGGCTGGGCAGTATAAACAAAGTTCTGCTGCACCTTCAGTTTCTTCTCTGACCTCACTGAAGTCCTCTTTAGGCTCTGGGCATGCCACGAGGACTTTCCAGCTCTCTCCCTCCATTTCCCAGTATGAATTAATGGGCATTTCAGGGGTGTGGCAGGACTAGGGAGGGGGAACTTAGGTTGGATCCTAAGCCCATTCAGCTCAGTCATGTGACCTGGCGACCTGGCATAAAACACTACTTTGAGGCTTGTATTCACTTTGCGGGCCTTAGGCAGAGCAGTAGCAGCAACCCTGCTGCTGCACAGAGATGGGATCTGCTGTAACTTTATGCCGGCGTAACTTACATCGGCTTGCTTTCCAACAGTTTGTTGTGCAAAGGATTGTGTGAATGAATAAATAACAGCAGACTGGCAGGGACTGAGGAATGGTTTATTTTATAGCTGTTGCTCATGTGTCTTTTTCTCTAGGTTTTCAGCAGAAAAAAAACATATTTTCTGCATCATCTCTCTCTCTCCCTCTCTCTCTCTCTGGAAAGCTGATATTCCCAGGATTCCAGTTATAGGTCATGTGGAACCTAATTTCCAGGTCCTTCTGCAACCAGTACATATCATGGGAACTCGCATTCTAACTTGCAATCTGAAAATCTGAAATTTAGCACCAGCCCTGTGATGCTTTCCTTTAGGCATGAGTGCCTTTTATCTTTTATTTTAATGCATCTTGCCTTGTTCATCCTTTCCTGCCAATAAGATCTCTAATTTAAAAGTGCATATTTGATTGCTATCAGGCGTTATTATCTGTTTGGCTCCTTGAAAAGAAATCTGGACTCGCACCACAGCGTCTAACAAACAGCAGGGTCCCTCTGGGCATCCTGAGATTGGCAATTAGCTGAAGAGGTACGATCTTTTCTCAGATGGAGAAACCAGCAATCTGATAAAGCTTCCTTGGGGGTCACGTGTCTCCCCCATCCTTGCTCTTTCCCAGATGCAGACTCTGCAGGTCATGACACTGACTGAGGACGTAGCTCAAGGCTCTAGGAGCAAATCCCATCAAACTTTCTCTTAAGCAACATACATGGGGTTTAGCTGCACATTTGACCCATCATTCCTTCTCCCCAGGAAACTCAGAACCAGGGCCAGTCCTATCATTAGGCAGTGTGAGGCAGCTGTTAGGGATGCAAAGCTGTGGCAAGGTATTGGAGGACCCAGCTATGGGTACCTGCATTCCATACGGTTGTCTGCTGTCCTGAGGTGCAGTGGAGGTTTCTGTCTTGTCCCCAGTGTTAAAAGAAGGTGTGGTCTGGTCTGTTTTTGTGCATAGAATCGGAAGGGAGGAGCTGAATCTCTTCCTTTGCCTCAGGCAGCAAAATGTCTTGGACCAGAGGCAATTAATACTACATCCAGCAGAGCTTTACTGCTACTGAAGGCAAATGAGCATAATGGTCACAAATCCAATACCTTCAGGATTAGCACTGTCCATAAGAAATCCAGTTGCAGCAGACTTAACGTAAACTTACAATAACTTATAATACTACTTCTTCTTTGGCAATCACTTGTAGCCAAGTAAGATGGTCTTCCATAAACACAGTTTTAACAATGAGTCCGTAAGTGACTGTGGTGGCCAATTCTGGATCCACACGTCCTTCCACACTGGGGACATTGGTTTCCAGGCGGGAGTTGATCACGGTGTGGATTTGCCAAGCATGCCTTCCTCTTAGCACGTTTATCCCTTGCGTCCTGAGTTTGAGTGTCTTCAAAGCCCATGACACCTTTCGTAAAGGAACCTTAACACTATATACAGAACACCACACCAGATGAAAAAAGAGACAGAAAAGGAAAGTGTGAAACTCAATCTCCTTCTGGCCTATTATTATAGTCAGCATGACCTTGACTGAAAGAGATAACAGAACCAGTTTAAACCAGCTGTACTCAGCTTCTCTGAAGGAATAACCTAAGCATCATGAACCTTCTGCTTGCTTCTTTCATACAGAGAAGCTTCCAGAACCCTCCTGAATTAAGCAGAATAGGAAAGATCTCTACATATCAGATCAATACTTTCTATACTAAGAAATGCAAACTGAAAGAACTCTCATAACTTTGTTCGAGTCAAAGCAAGTCTAGCTCTGGTCAGTGTCTGAATGGGATATTACCAGGGGAACCCTTGGTATAGTGCTCAGAGCTCTGTTAAGGAAAGCCAATATCAAAATGAAATAAATGAAATGTTGAGAAAACTTGGGGCCGCTGCAGAGATTTTAAGAGGATGAGGGCACTACACAGCACTTGTCTGTATCTTCTGAACCATTCCGTCTGCTTTTTCTTCCCAGAAGTAGACTACATACTATAAGGATCTCATAGCTGTATATAGGAATGGAAGCCTACCTCCTAGGCAGTGGTTTTCCACCCCCACCCCCACCCCATGGCCTCTCCTTCCATAGCCTTCTGGAATTTGTCCTGCCATCAATGGTCTTATGCAATCTGGGTTTAATCCTTGGCTAAATGAATGAAGCACGTGAGTTATAGTATTGCTAGTTAGGTGCTGCATGCACTTTAATTAATTTTTAAGGGGGAAATGGCTGGATTAGCTCATATAAACAAATATTAACACGATCATTGATTGGGACCTGTGAGGTTTGTGTAAAATGGCCTTTGGCAAGCCGGCAGCTATCTGAACTTTCACGACTGTGTATATTTTATGGAATATATGATCCACATGCATAAAATATGCAGGTAAAATGTAAAATTTGAGTCTAGACTCATTATGGACATTATAGAACCCCTGGAACTTCACACTTATTATAGGCTTTGCACAGGTCTCTGACTCTTGGCCTGAATCCATGCAGTGCACCTGAATTCCATTTCGCTTTAAGGAGGCAGGCTAAGGTTTACTTGAATTGTTCTTTAGCTTTAGCATCTAGGCTTGGATCCTTCAGGCTAAAGGCAGGCTGTGCCCTCAGATTTAATGGGGAACCATAGGAGGAACAAGCCTTCCACTCATCCTCTCCCATCTCTCTTACCCACTTCATGCATGAGGGAAGATTAGAAGGCTCGGGTGCTGGTTTGTGGCAAGCCAGAGTTTGCCCTTCTGTCTGAAGCCACTAAGTGGTGGTTTGCACAAACCATAGTTTGCTGGATTTGGACTCAACAGAAAAAAATATGGTTTGAAGGAAACCAGCCTCAGAGGCTTATCTTTCCTCATCTTCTTGTGTGCAGGGAAAGGGAGGAAGGAGCAAAAGCAAATTACCATAGATCCGTCTCAAAGCTCTTGGAGAAAACTTGTTCATCATCATGCACTTAAGAAACAAGGAGAATGGAAATAGAATTTGGGGTTCACACCACTATGAGTACGGCCACCATGGAAGAATGAGCTGCACTGTGTGGCAATATTAGAAGCAGAAGTAACAAGTGTTTTAGAATGCAGTCCCTTAGGAACACCTGTTTCCAGGAAGGAACAGTTGAGCTTCTGTCCAACTCTTGACCATGGACCTTGTGCAGGAGATGTTCCTGATGGACTGAGCCCATATATTCACAACCCAATCAAGTCCTTATGTGGGCAAAAGCAAATTTTCATATGCATGTATCTGTTGCATGGAGCAAGAGGAAGAAAGAACTACACCCAAATAGGAAATAGGTAAAAAATGGCTACAACTTTGACCGGTGGTATTTGACTCCTAGTAAGTTAACAAAAATGTATAGAACAAGTACAAATACCTGCTGGAAATGTAAAGAGGAAAGAAAGTACCTTTTATCATATGCAGTGGTCGTGTAAGGTAACAAAATCTTTCTGGGAGATGATATATAATGAACTGAAAAAATGTTTTAAAAAACCTTTTGTTTAAAAACCAGAAGCGTTTTTATTAGGAATTATAGGTACCGACATTCCAAAGGAGCAGAAAGGACTTTTTATGTATTCAACAACAGCCGCACAGATGCTTCTACCCCAGAGACAGAAAGAAGAAAGAGTCCCTACCAGAAAGGAATGGAAAACTAAGCTGATGGACTACACCGAAATGGCAAAGCTGACCGGAAAGCTGAAGAACCAAGAAGACAAAAACTTCAAGAAAGAATGGGGGAAAAATATAATTTATTTAGGAGACCACTGTAAGCAAATGAGAACATTAGCAGGATTATTGTAACACTTGTAGTGTAACAAATACGATGGATAATATGGATAGATATAAAATAGATTACAATACAATACGCAGTTGAAAAAGTTGACATTAAGACCCACTGAGGGGATGGGGGGGGGGGAGTCATGAGATTCAGAGAAATCTCTCTACATGGAAATGTATTTGGTTTTGTTATAAGTTTACATTTGAAAAATCAAATGAAAAATATTACAAAAAATATATGCCTACAACTTTTTATTGGTTGCATCTTATGCAGACTCCCCATTTGAGCATTCAGCCTGCACAACTCTAATCACATGAGGCAGGAGAGATGGGGCCACACATCTGCCCATAGCTGTCAACATTTCCCTTTTTTTAAGGGAAACTTCCCTTAAAACCGAATAGGATTCCTCGCAAGAAAAGGGAAAAGTTGACAGCTATGTAACTGCCCTGAACACACCCTGCCCTGGCTTCTACTCAATGTTACCCACACATTGGGGGCATGACTGCAGGGGGCAGGCCATGCAAGTTCCCCCAATGCCTTTGCAGGGTGCAGGAGCATGCATCATCCTGCTCTCTTTACACAATTAGCCGTGTGTGGCTGAATGCCCAAATAGGGCAGGCGTTTGGCGTGGCATAGGGCAAAGATAAACAGCTCTGGTGGTCTGGCTTCTGAGCAAGACCATCACCCAGCCTGTATCTTGGATGGAAGGCAACCAATTCTGCAGGTTGTCACGGCTGAATCAGGCATGCGGCAAGTATACTAGGCCCCCAAGCTAGGCCAGGTCTTGAATCAGCACCCCAAGAAACTAGCCATCACAGCAAGATACTAGCAAGGTTCCGGCTATGTTCTATCTCCACTGTCAGAGGCAATATGAACAACACTTGCTGGGAAAGCGTGTTCTCCAATAAATGAGAGCACGTGTTGCGGTGTGGGCCACCAAGCCAGGCCTCTTGTTGCCAGGCAGGTTAATAGTTGTTGCCTGGCATCATGATTGGGTAACCGGGTTGCTGGGGCAAATTGTATGTTGCAAATTGGGTGGGTGGGACCATAGTCTTTAAATATTGGTGCACTCTGGTTTCTCTTTCTCTTTGCAGAGTGCATCGGATCACCCGCCCGCCCGCCCTCTTTCCGGTTGACCTTGCTTTGCCTGTCATGGGGTCGTCTGCTTTGGAGCAGGGGCCTAGTAGGAATTTTGCCATTTGGTGATTGGCTGTGCCATTTGGTTTTTGCCTACTGCTCAGCAATTCGTCACAACTTGTAAGGTTGCGGTTAGGCATTGGTTATAATATGCTGGTGGTGGAGGGGTCAGGCTGGGCCTGCCCCTCCTATTGCGCTGAAGGGAATTCCGTTAAAGGAATCCTGGGGCTTGCCATGATTTCGTCCAATCCCTGTTATGGGAATCCTTGTTATAGGACCGGGCAGGCAAGCTTTCGGGGAGCTGCTGGGGTGAGCGGCGTGGGTCCGACGCTTAGCTCAAATGACCCCCAAGTTTGACTTTCTCTTCTACTGGCTACCGATCGGACCTCGGGATGTCAGTTCTGTCCCAGGTGGGGGGACAGATAGTCATAAACAATGTCTAAACAACCACTCACTGATTTTGTATTTTAATAAAGTTGTGGCCAAAATAGTGCCCAAAAACCAAAACTATAATTACGTGTTATGTGTGAAGTTATTTGAGGGGTGGCCTGGGGACCTACACACGCAATCACAAGTAGGGAGAGTGCTCAGGTGCTTTTTGCAGGCTTCCCATAGGCATCTCGCTGGCCACTGTGAGAGCAGGATGCGGGACTCTGGTGGGCCTTGGATCTGGTGCATCTGGGCCATCATCCTGCAAGAAGGTCTCTCAGGGGAAGTCCGCTGTGCATCGTGCCCAGTCAGAACCATTGTAATGAAATCATAGAGCAAATTACAGTGGTACCTCGGGTTAAGAACTTAATTCGTTCTGGAGGTCCGTTCTTAACCTGAGGTACCACTTTAGCTAATGGGGCCTCCCACTGCCGCTGCACAATTTTTGTTCTCATCCTGAGGTAAAGTTCTTAACCCGAGGTACTATTTCTGGGTTAGCAGAGTCTGTAACCTGAAGTGTCTATAACCTGAAACGTCTGTAACCTGAGGTACCACTGTAGTAGAACCCCTTGACTAGGGCTACTCCCAAAATGTCAAACAGATAAGACCCTCCGGCCTTAGAATTTGCCTGCTTGGGAGCTCATTGCTTGCTGGGTGAAGGTTATAGGCTGCCGCCTTCCTCTCATATACACAGGTGTAAATCGTATGAAAGGCAACAGGGAACTGGGTACGATATCATACCGCTGTAAAAGGATTTTAGGTTCCCTAGTGTCGAGGGGCTGGGTGAGGACAGAATAGAGGTCGGGACAAATAACATTGACTCTGATGCAGACCATATGATCTGCCTGTGGAAAAAGGGGTTTTCTTCAAGGAGGTACAGCAATAATGCAAAACATCTTGCTCCCTATTCTGACGTTTCATGAACTAACCACAAAAATACTGGCATTCCCCCCCCCCTTCCACCACCCCTTCATTAATATTCTATTAGTTAAATGTACACCAGAGACAGGTTGCTCCGGAACATTCCTCTCCCTGCCCTCCCACAACCGCTCCCGACTGCCTCTTGAGAAAACACAGCCAAACAGATACCACAGCTCAGTGGCAGAGCACATGTGTAAAGCGTGTATAAAGGCCTCAAGGTTTACTGTCTCCAGTTAAAGGATCTCAGGTGGCAGCAGAGCTGGGCCCTTCAAAGGCTTCAGCCACGTTCACACCACACATTTAAAGCACTTGTTGCTGGCATCCCTCTGTCTCGAGAGACAACGGAGTACGACTCTGGGGGTGAAGCCAAACCTCTGTATTAGCAGCAACGAAATAACCTCCCCAGGGCACAAGCCTGGGCAATGTGTACGGAGGTCCTGGGCTTCCCAGAGGACAAGACCTCACTGATGTGGTCCAAAGGAAAGTGGAGCAATACATTTGGCACCAGCTTGGCTGCAGGAGACGTAGAAGGCACCATCCAACTACCCTAGGGACCCCACTATATGTGTGTAGGGTTTTACTCTTGCGGAGGTTTAGGATCAGCGTTTTCCTTTTTCTAGATGGGTTACCTTCCCAGCTTGACAAGCCACATCTGACCCTTCCTTCCCTCCTCAGCAGAAACCACCTACTTAACCATTGAACCCACGATTGGTCTCATCCGCTCAATTTGCCGGAGCCTGCCTCCACATGCAGCGGAAGTCCCTAACTCACTGAGGGTTTGAGACCCATCGGCTACCCTCACCTGGTTTAGCTGGCCACTCAAAGCCGTTTCCTAGAGTTTGACTGCTGTTGAATGCTAGCAGCTTCTAGGAGCCACAGGTGAGAACTGAAAGCACTACTGTTGTTGTTACCGTTATTACAAATAAATTTATACCCCACTTTTTTCTGCTGGCAGGACTCAAAGTGGCACTTTAAAGAGCCATGGCTCAGCCTCAGAACTTATGCCAGGCTGAGAAGACAAGACTGGGCTCTCGCATGGACTACTGCAATGCGCTCTATGTGGGGCTACCTCTGAAGGTGTCTGGAAACTACAACTAATCCAGAATGCGGCAGCTAGACTGGTGACTGGGAGCGGCCGCCGAGACCACATAACACCAGTCGAAGAAGAAGAAGAAGAAGAAGAAGAAGAAGAAGAAGAAGAAGAAGAAGAAGAAGAATAGTAGTAGTAGTAGTAGTAGTAGTAGTAGTAGTAGTAGTTTGGATTTGATATCCCGCCTTTCACTCCCTTTAAGGAGTCTCAAAGCGGCTAACATTCTCCTTTCCCTTCCTCCCCCACAACAAACACTCTGTGAGTTGAGTGGGGCTGAGAGACTTCAAAGAAGTGTGACTAGCCCAAGGTCACCCAGCAGCTGCGTGTGGAGGAGCGGAGACGCGAACCTGGTTCCCCAGATTACGAGTCCACCGCTCTTAACCACTACACCACACTGGCTCTCCTACACCTACATTGCCTCCCAGTATGTTTCTGAGCACAATTCAAAGTGGTGGTGCTGACCTTTAAAGCCCTAAACGGCCTCAGTATATCTGAAGGAGCGTCTCCACCCCCATCATTCTACCCAGATACTGAGGTCCTCCGCCGAGGGCCTTCTAGCGGTTGCCTCACTGCGAGAAGCCAAGTTACAGGGAACCAGGCAGAGGGCTTCTTGGTAGTGGCACCCGCCCTGTGGAACGCCCTCCCACCAGATGTCAAAGAGAACAACAACTACCAGACTTTTAGAAGACATCTGAAGGCAGCCCTGTTTAGGGAAGTTTTTAATGTTTGATGCATTACTGTATTTTAATATTTTGTTGGAAGCTGCCCAGAGTGGCTGGGGAAGCCCAGCCAGATGGACAAGGTATAAATAAATTATTATTATTATTATTATTATTATTATTATTATTATTATTATTATTAGGACCTTTGGGCCAATGCTATGTGGCAGCTTTGTAGGTTCAGGCAGTAAGAATTCAGTGTTGCTCTTTACTTAATGCAGCACGTTGTTGACCCTGGGTGAGGTTTGCACACCTGAACCTCAACATGCTGGATTGGCTTCTGTGCCATGTATTCAGGAATCACACAAAAGCACTTAACAAGATAGCCTGCCCCCTTTACCAACCAGCTGTTTTGGACTACTGGTCTAGACCATGGACAGCTCCAAGTGAGCCTTGTCCTCCAACAAAGGTTTGGAAGCAGGCTGAGGCCTTGTAAGTCTCTGTCCCCAGATTATATCCTCTAGGCTCCGCCCACTTGCAGAGAACTTCAGAGCCTTAAAGGGCAAACACCCTGGCCTGAAACTGGGCACCCTTCCTGTGTTCCATAGCTTCCCTCCCAGCACACTCCTTGCACTCTCAGACTAATTATGTATGGCAGGAAGCATTGGGTTCCTCAGGGGAAGGCGCTCGTGAAGGTCCAGGCTTTAACCCCACAAAGTCTTGTGGACAGTAGCATGTCCAACAGCCTCAGGCGCAATGGTCTCCACATCTTCAGCAATCAGCTGTGAACCCTGAACCTGACTTGGCTCCCCTTCTGGTGTCCCTGCAACCTCCAACTCTGTGTCCAGATCGCTACTGGATTCAGGGGTCATGACACTACTCCTTTCCAGTGTTGCTTTTAGTTATTAAAGATTTTCTTGTGTAACAAACAAACAAGTTAACAAAGAAGAGTACTGTCAGGGCTGCCTCAGGTCTCAGCTCACAAAAGACCAACGCCAAGCTCTTCTTATATACAAAGATGTTTATTGCAGTTCATTATTGGTTCCACAACCGAGGCGCACAGCCCCGCGTCTCTTAGCCTAGACATTTGAAGTCCCCTCTGAATCGGTCCCGCCTCTACACCAGTTTAAGAGGCTTGTGCTAGACCACCTCTTCCTGTCCTTTCTTTTCCGCAGGGTCTTTCTGCCCCCCTGGGTTCCTTCCCTCCTGCTCTCCCCTGACGCGGATCCCTCAGATGCCTGCTCCCCCCTCCTTCGTGCTTTGGGGCCAGGCTCCTCCTCCGGGCTCTCTCCATTTCCGCGCGCCTCCACATTTGAACTTGGCGCGCGTTCGCTACCCCTGACCTTCCTTTTGACAGCTACACTACTCCCTGTACTACTCTCCGCCCCTTCCGGCTCTGCTCCGTGTGTTACACTGGGAACTCCACCCTTCTCACTCCGTTCCTCCTGGGAAGCCGACCCCGACCTCCCACTCCCACTCGGGGTTTCCCTGCTGCTTCCCTGCTCCTGGCAGGTCCCCCCTGTGACCCCCCTTGGCCTGACTAGGGGCACCCCCTTCTGGGAATCCTCCAATTCACTTGAGAGACTCATGGAAGACCTCAAGTCATTGTCATCCTCTTCCTCACTGTCCTGGGTTTCTTCCCCATCGCTCTCCGTCTCCCCCCTCACCTGTGCCTCTGTCCCTGAACCCCTGACAAGTACATATAGTATATCCACTTTCAATTCGTAGAGTCGTTTTAACAGTTTGTTTATATTTGGCATGAGGCACTGGGAAAAGAGAGGGGGAGAGATGGGGGATAATGATCTTTTGTTTTATTGAGTAGTATTTGTGCAGGTTTTTTGTGTCAGCATCATGCGGGTAGGTTCTTTCTTTCTTTCTTTCTTTCTTTCTTTGTGCTGGCATTGCAAGAGATTGGGAGGCCCATTCCAGCGTTGAGGTAAGATATAGCTGTCAATCTGGTTGACTTCTGTATGTGGAATTGTGCAAGGGGAGGGACGCCATCTTGTTTTTCCTCTCAGCCAGCAAAATGTCTTGGGCTGGCCTTGCCAGGTGGCATGGAAAGAGCCGTGGTTGGTTTTCCTTTATTTCTTTTGTTCCATCATCTTCTTCTCCAGTCAAACAGCTTCTGCATGTTGTTATTGATGTTTTCTAAACCTGAACTGAGCAGGTCTCTCGGAACATGATTTATTGAGCCTTAGGAACATAGCAGCAAAGGAAGCTGCCTTATAACATGCCAGACCACTGGTCTATCTAGCTCAATATTATCCACACCGATTGGCCACAGCTCCCCAGGGTTTCAAGCAATGAGTTTTGCCCAGACCTAGCAAGAGATGCCAGGAATTGTACCTGGGACATTTTGCATGCAAAGCTCCACCCTTTCCTCAGACTCATTGTAGTGGCAGAACATATTCTTTTTTGAACTTTTTGAAGTGAGGGAACAAAATGTGCTTTGAGCAATTGCACTGACAATGTGGGGCGGGGGGGTACTACATCTAATCTCATCATAAAAACTGGATGGTGGATATTTCCATTTGAAATGGATCCATTTTTATGAGAAGAATACATTTCAACACGCTCCTCTACGGTTCTCATGCTGGCACCAAAAGCACAGATCGTATTTTAGCAAATCATTGTGAAATATTTTTTAATGAAACCTGCATGCAGTTCCTCCCTCTAAGGAAGCCCGATGTACCAGACTAATATATCAACAGGAGAGGAAAATGAAATGTAGAAACAAATGCTTGGTTAGGACAGCGGTGGGAAATGTCAGGCAGCCGACGGGGGGGGGGGGGGAGGCAGATTTTTAGAGCGCAACTCTCAATTTTAGCGTTAATACAACTCTTGATCATTATTTGAGCTCTCCAAAGTCAGCCACTCAGGATGAAGTGACACGCATTAATTACCTCTTAGCACATTTTAACCAGCACAAAGCCACACTGTCAATCACATGGCCTACATTGCTACAGATGATGATTCACCAAACACACAAACGCCCATAGAATTGTAGAGCTGGAAGGGACCCGAAGGATCATCCAGCCCAACCCCCTGCAGGAATCACAGAAAAGTCAAGTAGGTGGCGATGGGAGCCTTGGTGTCTATTGGACCCCACTAATCTGCTAAGGGATGTGGGTGGCACTGTGGGTTAAACCACAGAGCCTAGGGCTTGCCGATCAGAAGGTTGGCGGTTTGAATCCCCACGACGGGGTGAGCTCCCGTTGCTCGGTCCCTGCTCCTGCCAACCTAGCAGTTCGAAAGCTCCTCAAAGTGCAAGTAGATAAATAGGTACCACTCCGGTGGGAAGGTAAACGGCGTTTCCGTGTGCTGCTCTGGTTTGCCAGAAGTGGCTTAGTCATGCTGGCCACATGACCCGGAAGCTGTACGCCGGCTCCCTCGGCCAATAAAGCGAGATGAGCGCTGCAACCCCAGAGTCAGCCACGACTGGACCTAATGGTCAGGGGTCCCTTTACCTTTTAATCTGCTACTGGGATGAGAAGAAAGGCAACATCAGGAATGCAGTAATCTAAGCTGGATGTTGCCAGGTCAAGAATTACCATTCTTCAGCTATTGTTGTTGTTGTTCATTGAATTTATACACCACCATATACCCAGGGGTCTCAGAGCAGTTCACAGAATAAAATCAAGATATAAAACCACAAAATACCTAATAAAAATTAAAACAACAACCCAATAGCCCCACCCCAAAAGAAACCACATTTTAAAAGGGCATAGGATGCAAATCTGATCAACCAAAGGCCTGGTTAAAGAGGAACGTTTTTGCCTGGTGCCTAAAGGTGTATAATGAAGGTGACAGGCAAACTGCCCTGGGGAGAGCATTCCACAGACGGGGGGCCACTGCAGAGAAGGCCCGTTCTCATGTTGCCACCCTCCGAACCTTTTGAGGAGGGGGCACATGAAGGCCTGGAAGGGTCACAGCTGCCACACAATCATTTCTGGTAATGATTGCTTTGCTGCAGCTTAATCACATAGATTTTAAAAACATATTTGTTATCAGTGCTCCTAACCCGAGATCTGTGTGAGTGCCACTGTACACGCAGAGCCTCCTGGCTGAGCAAGGTAACTCGTTCACTTCAATAGAGGAAAAAGGCTCACCTGCTCGTTCTGTTATGTGTATGAGGTTTATTGTGTATGTTATGTGTATGAAGTTTATGCATGGTCTTTATGGACAAGGACAGCCCATGCAGGTACCACTTGTTAATGTCTTTGTTCAAAGGGAGCCTGTAGCGCTGCAGACGATAGACCCTTGTCTCTGACTATTGGCTATGCTGCTGGGAATTGGAGTCCAACCACAGCCACAGAGCCACAGGCTCCCCATCCCGCTTCTGTGGGTAGAGGTTGCAGTGTAGACCAAATAGCCACAATGCACAAGAATCCTCTGATAAGGGCCTCCATGGAACTACCCCAGTCAATAGGACTGGGGTGGGGTGAATTCAATTCAGTTTGCCTTTAATTTATTTATAAAAAATATTTATAAACCACTAAGTCATAAATATATATAATGGGACACAGGTGGTGCTGTGGTCTAAACCACTAAGCCTCTTGGGCTTGCTGATCAGAAGGTTGGCGGTTCGAATCCCCACAATGGGGTGAGTTCCCGTTGCTCTGTCCCAGCTCCTGCCAACCTAGCAGTTCAAACGCACACCAGTGCAAGTAGATAAATAGGTACCGCTGTGGCAGGAAGGTAAAGCATGTTTCAATGCACTCTGGTTTCCATCACAGTGTTCCGCTGCGCCAGAAGCGGTTTAGTCATGCTGGCCACATGACCTGGAAAGCTATCTGTGGACAAATGCTGGCTCCCTCGGCCTGAAAAGCAAGATGAGCGCCGTAACCCCAAAGTCACCTTTGACTGGACTTAACTGTCCAGGGGTCCTTTACCTTTACAAACATACATACATGTGTGTGTGTGTGTGTGTGTGTGTGTGTGTGTGTGTGTGGTTTACAGCAATAATATTTTTATTATTTGTTAAATTTATATTAAATTTAAAGAGTGGTAGTCTTGTAATCTGGGGAACCGGGTTCACGTCTCCGCTCCTCCACATGCAGCTGCTGGGTGACCTTGGGCCACTCACACTTCTTTAAAGTCTCTCAGCCCCACTCACCTCACAGACTGTTTGTTGTGGGAGAGGAAGGGAAAGGAGAATGTTAGCCGCTTTAAGACTCCTGAAGGTGAGTGAAAGGCGGGATATCAAATCCAAACTCTTCTTCTTCCTCCTCTGTATACTGCCCTTCACTCGAAGATGTCAGAGCAGGTAAAACATAAAAGGGACGAGGCACATCTGCCTCTTGAAAAGAAGGTGTTAAATGCGTAAAGACCTGCTAACATTGGATTGTTAGCAATGAAACAGGAGAAAGCCCTTTGTGTATGAGTGCACATCAGGATTGAAACTGACAAATATACCTACAACACGCACACAAATATGAACATTTGCAAATGTCATGCAAATTTGCACCATGGCCCTGTGCCTTAAGTCCTTTAAGTACTTAGCCACATCCCTGGCTGCTGGGGTCACTCAATTTGACCTTGGTCCGGCCTGCAAGCCAGCCAAGGGCAGTGCAGGCTTCCTTGGACTTGCAACAGATGCAACTTCTAGATGCAGCTGAACAGATGCTCGCCCCAGGAGGACCATAGCTAGAAGGCTCTTCCTTGGAAGAAAACATGCAGCAAGTTAGAAGGATGGTTGCGATCAAATGCTGCGGAGAACCTGGAGGCTATTTATGCCAAATAGAAAAACAAAGGCGATTGCCCCTGAAGAATACTCAAGCAGTATCTCTTACATCCTCCCCACCAGGCTGCAACTGATGGTAATTATTCGCTGTTTTCTATTACAACGGTTTCAGTACTCTCTCTCCTGTTTTCTTCTTCTCACCACCCCATGCCTCTTCCTAGGAGAGGGAAGGAAAGTTAGCAGGCAGCAATTTTCCATCCCTGGCTAACACATCTCTGCATGTCGAGAACGCTATGAATATATCAAGGCTGATGGAGCCTTTGATGGATGGAAAGAGAAGATCATTCTGTACACGCGGCCACTGAAACATTAGCTTCTGAGAGCAAAGGTTATTTTATCAGGAAATAAATCAAAGCTCCCTTTCACGGCGAGGGTTGTTGTGTTTCTTTCCAGCTCATCTCAGTGATGATGAGTAGGGTGTGTGTTTAGACCACAGGAATTTGAAAAGCCACCAGCTTCTTGCCCATGCTCAAGTACTCGTGGACTCTTCTGAAAGGCCCTTTTTTCCTTTTCCTTTTCTGTTTTTGCCCATCTTACTTATTTGGTTTCTTGGCAGTGTGCTTGTTTGGATGTTCTCTCATTTTTATAACCTGGGTGATTACAGCTTGCTTTGAAGACTCGGAGCCAAAGAATCCCTGGTTTTCTTCATACCACTCGCTGGTGCTAAACTGGGAACAGTCAGCAAGCAATGTAAGGTGCTCCTCGTTCCTTTCTGGATTGTTTACTGGAGCCCAGCACTGAGCTAACACCCTTTTCTCTCACTTTTAAAAACGACTTGCCATTGTCGTTGTACTACTTTAATGGTAATGGTAAAGGACACCTGGAGGGTTAAGTCTAGTCAAATTCGACAATTGGGTGCGGTGCTCATCTCCACTTTCAGGCCAAAGGAGTCAGTGTTTGTCTGCAGACAGCTTTTCTGGGTCATGTGGTGAGCATGACTAACCCGATTCTGGGACACTGGGACAAGTGCCAGGGAGCACAGAAATGCTGTTTACCTTCCCACTGCGCTGGCATGTTTTCAAAATGCTAGGTTGGCAGGAGCTGGGGCAGAGCAATGGGAGGTCACCCCGTCATGGGGATTCAAACTTCCAATCTTCCGATTGGCAAGCCCAAGAGGTTTAGCGGTTTAGACCACAGCGCCACCCGCGTCCCTATTCTACTACTTCTTCACTGCAAGACAACTATATATAACATAGTTTCAAGTACAATAGGCACTAAGGGACACAGGTGGCACTGTGGGTTAAACCACAGAGCCTAGGGCTTGCTGATCAGAAGGTCGGCAGTTTGAATCCCCGCGATGGGGTGAGCTTCCATTGTTCGGTCCCAGCTCCTGCCCACCTAGCAATTCAAAAGCACGTCAAAGTGCAAGTAGATAAATAGGTACTGCTCCGGTGGGAAGGTAAATGGCGTTTCCGTGTGCTGCTCTGGTTTCTCCAGAAGCGGCTTAGTCATGCTGACCACATGACCCGGAAGATGTATGCCAGCTCCCTTGGCCAGTAAAGCAAGATGAGCACCGCAACCCCAGAGTTGTCCACGACTGGATTTAACAGTCAGGGGTCTCTTTACCTTTACCTTTACAATAGGCACTAGGCACCAGTACATTCCATGAACATGATGCCTTTGAAACACTTGCTCTTTCCAGATGTCCAGCCTGCACACATGAGGGCCAGAGTGGGTGGGCGCCCATGTGCCACCTCTATCACCAGTGTCTCCATGCATTCCAGACATGTCCACCTGATCTTCCCACACTAAGCAGGAAGACCTTCTAAGAATATCCGGTTGGACATGCACAGAAGTGTCCTTGTCCTATCAAGGTTCTTTATTTCAGAGAGACCTCAGACTTTCATACTAAACATAAAAAGGTCAGGAATAGAGATAATAGGATGGGGAAGTGCACATGGAGAAATTGGTCTAGGGATGGTGCACACATACACGCTCATTTTCCCTGCACATGTTAAGAATATAAGTAGACTAAAGGTCCACCCAGTCCGGCATTCTGCTCTCTCAGTGGCCAGCCAGGTGTCTGCAGGCAGGACCAGATCCCCTCACAGCACTCTGCCCGCTTTTGAGTCCCAACAACTGGTATTCAGAAGCATACGGCCTCTGACAATGGAGATGGAACAACTTCAGCCGGACTGCCTGAAGATGCGTCCTGTGCAGCTATTATTTGTGTTCCTAGCGTTCGTGTTTCTTCGATAAATAGCTAAAAACAAAAGAGGCGGAAGAGCCAAAGAAGCCGGAGGAAATGGGGATTTGGGAGAATGTTTGGGAATTGCAAAGGGGCTGGGAAATCAGGAAAAGGACTGCAGGGCTTGGCCCTTGGAGAAGCACCACACTCCTTCGAAACCTGAAATAAACATGGACACCACACCTTCAAGAGAAGATACAGTTATTTAGGGACATTCCAGCATTTGCTTTGATGCTATTTCAAACCTGTAAGATATAATTTAGCTTTTGGGGGATGAAATGGGAAAACATGGCCTAAAAAACAAATCTAAGGACATATTATTATGTTTGGTTCCTGTAGCAGAGGCCTGTAGCCAGACCTATTAAATGCTTTTCTGTCTTTATTAAGTTACCTTTTCCATGTTCTGTTTTCTAATGAAGGTTTCAGATGCTAAGAGTTATTGTTTTGTTTTGTTTTTAATTTAAAGAGAATGTCCTTGATTTTTAAAAACAAACAAGCAAGGAGCTTGGACTTTATTAAGCACTAAGCGATGGAACAATAGCCTTGTGTGATTAGCAGGCTGTTCAACAGTGGAACAGTCTCCCTCAGAAGGTGGTGGACTCTGCTTCCTTGGACAGATAGATAGATAAAACTTTATTCGCATTAGCCAATGGCCATAGCAACAGTAAAACATTACAGTATACGCAGAAAAGGAAGTTTGATATAAGAGCACAATTTAAAGTCCCGAATCAGCCGTCAGTTAGTGGCCCTTATTCTGATCACCCCTGCTATGAACCTAGCCACCTTTGCTGTTATCTGCTCATTTTGATCTGATGGAAGAAAGGACATTGTGGCAGTGGCTGAGCGCCCTGGGATGGTTAGTACAAGTGGGGTGATGATCTCGTTCCTCAGGTCTTTGTAGAAAGTATAAGACAGGAGGACGTGGGCCGCTGTTTCGGTGCTACCATCTCCACAGGGGCAAAGACATTTCTCAGGTGGGATCTTTCGGAATCAACCCTCAAGTACCGCAGATGGCAAAACATCCAGTCTTGCAAGTGTAAAAGCACGTCTGTATTTTGGGATAATAAGTTTATGCAGATATCGGGCCAGAGAATCAAAATGGAGAGGTGGAAAATGAACCTACCAAGGGCAGAATTTCCTTATAGTGGCCAGGTTGTTCTGATGCTCAATATCTTTTAGGTGTTGACCAATTAGACTGTTTGTTTTAGTAGGGCCCATAGTGAGTAGGTGTTGTGGGGATAGGCCACAAGAGTGAAGTTTTTGATAGACAGTTTTAAGCCGGACTTCTGGGTTAGCGCCTCCGGCAATGGCGGATTTCCTCTGATCGGGAGGAATCCGCTCCATGGAAATCAGGGTCTGAACCGCCACGGCGAGGTGGAGACCCACTAAAAACCACAGGTGGGAGAAGCCTGTGGATGTGGGATTCGGCTGGCACCTTTTGCGCCTCCCCTACTCACGGGGAAACCCGGTTTCGGGGTTCTGGAGCGACGTGGGGTGAGCGGCGCGGTGCTTCGAATCGACTGCTTCTTTCACGGAGTGAAGCCGCATTGCTGTGGCCGGAGAACGCTGACTTTTTTCCTGTGGACAATTGGACTTTAAACAACTACCCGTGAGTAGAACGGAAAATTGGATCTTTAAACACCTTAATTTGGCATCGAAACAGGAAGGTTTCAAACAGGAAGTCCGCCTTCCTCTTTTGTAAATAGATTGAAGCAAAGACGTTGCAAACTAAAGTCTGGAAAGCCTTTTGTAAAGGATTAAATTTCCATCGGTTAAAACTACTAAGCCCCCCTTGGAAGCAGGAGAAGAGGGGGGAAATTTTAGATCGCCTAAGCCTGCAGGAGAGAGAGCGAAGGAAGATAAATTACCACCATTTTGAACCTGGGAACGAGCTGCCAGTAAGATCAACGTTTTGGGAAAGTTCATTGACTGTGAATAAAACGCATGTTGACAGATAGTTAAATAAGAGAAATATATTGGTTCCATTGTTTCCTTTTGCACTTGAAAAGGAGCAATTGTAACTGAAAATCGAACTAACTTTGTTGCTGGATCTGTGTTTAAAAGGACGGATACAAACAGAAACTGTTTCCCCTAGAGGGAGTACTTGAAACTGTTGCAGGAGTGGAGCTGGGGAATTTTCCAGCTGTAGAGATTAAAAACTGTGAGAAACAGAGATTGACCTTGAACAAGAATGTTGACAGAAGAAGCCTTAGTGATTGCATTCTGCAAGACAAGTGCTTTATTGGAACAGCTTCATAAGAAGACGGATATGATGATTATTAAAATTGACAATATGGGACAAAAATGACTGATTTGGGACAAAAAGTGAATACCTATACAGAAACAACTCAGGATTTGATTCAGGAATCTGTTTTGACATGGCAAGCTGTGGAGAAGACGAAGGAGAAAGTTGTTGTTGAACCTCAAGTAACCCAAGTGAAGAGAGCCCCAGCCTTACAGAGGCAATTTGATGAACATAAGCTGTTGCCCTTTACGACTGAATCCAGAGAAAGTCAGATTTGGAGGGATGGAGTCCCGCTTGGACTGGAGAAGGAAAGTTGGATAGACCCCCTTATGCAGGTTTGGGATCTGGATGTGGGTCAGGGGGAGATTGGAGTTGTGGGGGCCCTCAGCTTTGGAGGGATTTTGAAATACGCTCTGAAATATTTTTTGGACTTTAGTTCTGACTATGGAGAATGGGCTGACCTGTCGAGAAGGAATAAGGACATTGTTAGGTTGGAGTTTCCCGGAGATCTACTCCTCAGTGCCAAAGGAAGGAAATTAAGAACAAGATCAGCAGAAGACAAAGTAAAGCACATGTATAAATATGAAGAAGATCTGCAGAAGGGACATGGAAAAGAGTTAAGAGCCTCGGATAGAAGATCACCAGGTTGATGCACCATATGGAATTGATAGAAAGGACTGACAGAATCCAAGACCAGGGAGAAGAGACGGTGGAAGAAGATTGGAAAAAAGTTTTAAAAAATTATGAAGAGAAATATTGTAAAATTAATGAGTGTTAGAAAAATGTTGGAATGAAATTATACGGCTTTAGTAGAAATGTTATAAGGAGTTAAGTATAAATAAGTTTAAGGGTTTTAATGGTAAGATAAGGTTAAAATAAATTAAGACAATTAAATGACAGAAAACAGTGAAAGATGGAAAGGATTTGCTGAAATAATTAATAACTAGAACACAAAAAAGGGAGGTGTGAGGAGGTCAATGAAACAAGTTAATGAAAGATAAAGATATGGAAATATTGGTTGTGTTTTTAATTGTTTTTGCTTTTGTTTTTGTTCTGATGTATTGTGTCTTTTGTCTTTTTTATTATTATTACACGTACTGTAATGTATTGATTTGTATTGTTTATCTTTTTTTTTCCTATTTCGCTTTGTAATTCTTAAACTTTCAATAAATTTTATTTTATTTTATTTTTTTTTTAAAAAGATAGACAGTTTTAAGCCAGGCACTTTTATGGGAGTCTTGAAGTACTAGGGATAGTAAACCGGGAGGATTTGAGTTTAGGCGGAACCAGAAGTTAAGAGTTCTTTCTGTTTCCTTGAGGGTTTTTAAGAAGAGGTTGGGTGGCCATCTGTCTTGGATGCTTTAGTTGAGATTCCTGCATTGCAGAGGGCTGGACTAGATAGCCATTGGGGTCCTTTCCAACTCTACAATTCTATGATTCTATCTCTATACATACATACATATCAATTAGTATACAGGTGATGCGTAAATGATCATTCCACGTAAGGCAGTTTTATCTGTTCACAATAAGTGGATTTTAGCAACAGTCTTATCAGTGTGTAGAAATTGTCTCGACCAGAAATACAGCTGCTGTCTGTGATGGGGAACTCGCGATTCTCCAGATGTTTTGGACTCCAACTCCCATCATCCCTGATCGTTGGCCATGCTGGATGGGTTTGATTTAAGAAGGATGTTGACAAACTGGAACTCTGCAAAGAAGGACAGTCAAGATGATTGAGGGTCTGGAAACCAAGCCGTATAAGGAAAGGTTGAAGGAACTGGGTATGTTTAACCTGGAAAAGAGGAGACTGAGAGGAGATATGATAGCCATCTTCAAATATTTCAAGGGCTGTCACATGGAAGAGAGAATAAGCTTGTTTTCTCCTGCTTCAGAGTTTTGGACTCAGAGGTTGGGTGACCATCTGTCGTGGATGCTTTAGCTGAGATTCCTGCGTTGCAGGAGGTTGGATTAGATGACCCTTGGGGTCCCTTCCAACTATAAAAGGTAAAGGTAAAAGGTAAAGGTACCCGTGACCATTAGGTCCAGTCACAGACGACTCTGGGATTGCGCACTCATCTCGCTCTATAGGCCAAGGGAGCCGGCATTTGTCCACAGACAGCTTCTGGGTCATGTGGTCAGCATATCTAAGCCACTTCTGGCGAACCACAGCAGCACGGAAATCTGTTTACCTTCCCGCCGGAGTGGTACCTATTTATCTACTTGCACTTGACGTGCTTTCGAACTGCTAGGTTGGCAGGAGCTGGGACCGAACAAGAGGAGCTCACCCCGTCGCGGGGATTCGAACCGCCCACCTTCTAATCGGCAAGCCCTAGGCTCTGTGGTTTAGACCACAGCATATTTCTATTATTCTATGACTGTATGGTGCGAGTTGAAATCCAATAACTTCTGGGGACCACAGCGCAGACGTAGATTTGGGGGAGTGTGACTGGTTCACCCACACTGGGTGCCGAGCCAATAGGGCTCCACAAAGGGTGCCACAACATTGACTCAGAATGCAAGGCGAGAGTGGGGCACCAAATGTTGGTGTCACACAGGGCACTGCTGAAGTTCGAAAGCCCCAAGTCCACCACTGCTCACTGGGAACATAAGAATATGGGTAGAGCCTGTTGGATCAGGCCAATGGCGCCTCTAGTCCAGCATCCGGTTCTTACAGTGGCCAACCAGATGCCAGTGGCAAGCCTGCAAGGAGGACCCAACCACAAGAACACTCCTGTGACTTCCAGCAACTGGTATTCAAAAGCCTACTTCCCGCCTAGTTCCTGCGAGTGAAAGGAAAATATGAAGAAGGGCTGCGAAAGGGACATGGAAGAGATTTGAAGGCCTCGGATATTAGGGCACCAGGTTAATGTGCTAGACTAATGGGAGAAAAGGACTGACAACCCCGGGACCAGAGGGAGGGGACGGTGGAAGAAGATTGGGTTGTTTTCATTTTATTGTATTTTCTTTTTTGTATTTGTATTTTCTTTTTTGTACTTGCATTATTATTATTAGAAATGTTTGATGAATGTTGGGAAAATGCTGAAATGAAATTATTTGGCTCTTGCTAAAATGTTTTAGGAATTTGGTTAAAAAGGTAATAGTTATGAGAAGTTGGTAAAAAAGATTTAAGTTTTAAGCTCTAAGGTTGTTTTATATGATAAAATGAGAATAGAGTAAGGTAACGTAATGTTAAAATGTTTAAATATTATGAATTATGGATTTAAGTTTTAAACACTAAGATATATTTTTTTATAAGATAAGATGATAATAGAGTAAGGTAAAGTAATAACAGAATATTATGAACTTTGAAAAGGATTTGCTGTGACAATTATTAATCAAGATGGGAGGAGGAGGAGGTCATGGAAAGAAGGTATTGGAAATTGGAGAATTTGAAAAGGATGGTTCTATTTTTGGTTTTTTTTCTTATGTTTGTGCTTTTTTCTCTTTTTTGTAATTTTGTCTTTTTTTCTGTATTTTTTTATTAAAAAATTCTTTTGTCTCAATAAATATTATTATAAAAAACAAAACAAAAGCCTACTTCCTCTGACAGCGAAAGTAGAATATAGCCATTGTAGCTATTGATACATGGCATTCCTCACATACGGCATATAGAAATACTTATTAATACTTTTCCCCCAAGGAGTCATCACTCTGTGGTTCGAGCTTCAGTTTTATAGTTCGCAAAAGGTGAGCAGAGGAACTGCTGGGCACTTTTAAAAAGAGAGAGATGAAAACATGCATTCTGTACGGCAATAAATGCAGTCAAGGTATTTAACCACAGAGCCACCACACCTTAGACTTTACAGGGGGGAAAACACATTTAGCTAAACTTCCAAATATGACACATTAAGAAAAGCTGAGATGGTGTCTCTGCTCTCTAATCTTTAATAATGTCTTTCTTCCCTATGGCTGGCAGAGCTATTAGGCGAATTCCAGCCTTAACTTGAATTCTGTGTCAAGAGCTGCATTTAGAGAATAATTTGTGGGTGGGTGAGCACATTATATTTTCATTCAAAAGACTTCTGAGGACTTGTAGATCATACAGTGTTTGGGGTAGTAAGCACCCATTTGTCTAAACATTGTTTTGGGTGGGACAGGACAACAGAAGCGATATCTTTCCAAGACCAGGTAATGATAAAACCTATGAACAGCAATTTATAAGTAATGGCAAAATTCATTAGCAGTGCAGGAGGTAAACATCAATAAAAACATCTTTGAAAATGTAGTATAAACACCAACAACTGGGAATCACTGGCCTGCAAGTGCTCAAATTGGAGAACAGCCTTTACCAAAGGTGTCATGGGCTTTGAAAACGCTCGAACTCAGGACGAAAGGGAGAAATGTGCCAAGAGGAAGGCACACTTGACAAACCCTCACTGTGATCAACTCCAGCCCAGAAACCTATGTCCCCACCGTGGAAGGACATGTAGATCCAGAATTAGCCTTCACAGTCACTTATGGAGTCACTGTTCAAACAGTGTTAATGGAAGCCAGTCTTACTCGGCTACGAGTGATCGCCAAAGAAGAAGAAGAAACATCAATATCTTACTAACGATTTCTCCTGTAGTCCAGAAAGGCAGCTTCCACTCAAAATATTTTAGACCTTATATGCATTACAAACTTATATAGAAGCTTTGTACCACTCACTCTAGAATGACTTTCCCAATTCCCAAATAATCTTAGGGACTGCAGATAAGGTTCATTCGCTTTTACAGGACTGCGGTTTCCAAAGATCTCTGGGCTAAAGGGGTGCCTGGTGAACTGGTGTGAAGCCTGGAGTACAGATATAGCATTTGAACTGCAGTGAATCCCACAATCTAGGAATTACTGGGATGAATACAAAGCTTCGGCCTCCACAACAGAGTGAGATTTCCATTTTCTTACTGCAGTTTAGGGTGGCCCAGGGTATCTAACTAATGCATCTCATCAGGGCAAGATTTACCTGTACACAGAGAAACTTTCCTCCCTCAGAACCAAGTGTCTCCTAGATCTGTTCTAGGGGTTCCCCCAACCTTCGGGAATGGATTTTGGGAGATTGCAAGGTGTGCACATGGAGGGGAGGAAGAAAGTTCCAATGCAGGAGCATAAATCCCTGCAAGGACAGGTTATGTTAGTGCCAATGTGATATAGTGCCTAGAGAGTTGGACTGAGACCAGGGAGACCAGGATTCTAGTTTCCACTCACTCATGAAGTTCAATGGGTGACCTTGGTCCAGCCACTGTCTCTCAGTCTATCCTACCTCAAAGGGTTGTTGTGAGAACAGAGAGGACCGTGAATGCCACCTTGAGTTCCTTAGAGGAAAGGTGGGACATCAATGTGATAAATATTAAATAAAATTAGATACTGCTCCGTAGGTCATATTGTCCTTGGCGGGCTGTCAGAGGACAGTGAAGAGCCACAAACATATTTCTGAGGTTCATGGTGAGCGTGAGGACTAGTAACTTGGCTATTTTATAAAAGAAACCTCAGACCCAAAAGCAATGCTATATTCTTTCTGCACAGAGCTGCCAATATTTAAGAACGCTAAATGCCACATTTTACTTCCGTTGTCCAGAAGCGGAGAATGCGAGCATGTATGTCACTTCGAAAGCCATTGATCTGTAGACTAAATGATCTCTATTGCATAGTACACGTTGGCTGGTGAGCCAGAGGATTAAAATGCTACATGCTGAGAGGAATTAGGAAGTGCAAGTTTTCATAACTCCTATAATTTGTAAAGACCAAAGGGGGTGGGGGGGACCCTGGTGGAATTAATCTATTTCTTATGCTCATTCCAGCTGTGTTTAATTTACCCTTGGCTATTCCTCTCCTCTGATCAAGGAATGCTGTGCCTTACATTGATTCCCCCCACCCCATAATACTCACACTGAGCTTAGGGTTGTTTTTTTTAAAAAAATAATTGTTTAAATATGCAATGTTCCAGAGCTGGAGTAACTACGACAGCATGACAGCTATATTCTCCCATCCTCTTTGTTGTCTTAGGGGCCCAGTTGGTACATATTATAACCTCTCTAGGGAAGAAATGGATCTTATTTTGTTTCATTCTGTGGAAGGGGCATAGCTCAGTGGTAGAACATCTGCTTCGAATGCAGAAGGTTCCAGGTTCAATCACTGGCATCTCTAGGTAGGGCTGGAAGAGACTCCCAGCCTAAAACCCTGGAGAGCAGTTGTGAGTCTATGTCAACAATGCCGAGTTTGATGAGCCAGTGAATTGACTCAGTAGAAGGCAGCTTCCTATGATCTGATTTGTGTTCGAAGGAGGACTGGTGGGCAGTTGATGTTTTGAGAATCAGCTGGTGACCCATGCTTGGTGGCTTTTGATGACCAGGAGATGTATCATTTTATTCATATACAGTGGTACCTCAGGTTACATGCGCTTCAGGTTACATATGCTTCAGGTTACAGACTCCGCTAACCCAGAAATATTACCTCAGGTTAAGAACTTTGCTTCAGGATGAGAAGCAGTGGTGTGGCGGCAGCGGGAGGCCCCATTAGCTAAAGTGGTGCTTCAGGTTAAGAACAGTTTCAGGTTAAGAACGGACCTCCGGAATGAATTAAGTACTTAACCTGAGGTACCACTGTACCGCCTTTCCATTGTTTAAACCAGGAATCCCCAAACTCGGCCCTCCAGATGTTTTGGGACTACAGTTCCCACCATCCCTGACCACTGGTCCCATTAGCTAGGGATGATGGGAGTTGTAGTCCCAAAACATCTGGAGGAGGGCCGAATTTGGGGATGCCTGGTTTAAACCATGCTCAAGGCGGCTTGCAACATGAAAAGATTTACATAATTGCAAACGTAATAAAACTAGTCATAAATAAAACACATCAAAAAGTACACATTCCAACCTGAACCACTTCCACATGGAGGAGTGCCACAGGAAAGAGGCAAAGACTTATGAGTCTGCTGCCTCAGAAGGGAGGAATGAAGCCAAAAAGACTTACCTCAGAGGAGAGGTGGTTTTGGTTCAAGGTTAGGTTCAACATCCTGATGGTAAGAGTGATTTGGCGATGGCTTTGGAAGGGATACTTAGGTGTTCAAACGCTCCATCAAAGAAGAGAGGCAGGATATAAAAATATTTTAAGGATCCAGGGCAGGTCAGCAAACCTTTTCAGCAGGGGGCCGGTCCACTGTCCCTCAGACCTTGCGGGGGCCAGACTATATTTTGGAGAGAGAAAAAATGAACGAATTCCTATGCCCCACAAATAACCCAGAGATGCATTTTAAATAAAAGCACACATTCTACTCATGTAAAAATACGCTGATTCCCGGACCATACGCGCGCCGGATTTAGAAGGCGATTGGGCCGGATCCAGCCCCCGGGTCTTAGTTTGCCTACCTATGATCCAGGGGGTTGAAGGGGCTCAGCCTACTTCCTCCCTCCCACAAACTCATCACAATACTTTAGAAAAACCCACACCATCTCAATAACAAAAGTGATAAAAGTCACAGTAGCTTCAGTTTAAAGAAAGAGCACCCTTAGGTGTGAGAGTGAGGAGGGGCATTGAAATTTTAATCATTAATGTCTGGAGAGCAGACTGAGTGGCACATAGCTCACCTGGTCACAGTCTTCTCCACCCAGGTGAGCCCATCTCATGGAGAACAAGGCCATCACTAGCCACTATCTATGATGGCTATGTCCTACCACCACTGTCAGAGGGAGTGTGACTCTGAATGCCAGCTGTTGGCATTCACAGGTATGTGTGTCCCATAGGCATCTGGTTGGCCACCTTGAGAACATGATGGGCTAATCTTAGTGTCTTTGTTGTTGTTTAGTTGTTTAGTCGTGTCCGACTCTTCGTGACCCCATGGACCAGAGCACGCTAGGCACTCCTGTCTTCCACTGCCTCCCACAGTTTGGTCAAACTCATGCTGGTAGCTTCGAGAACACTATCCAACCATCTCGTCCTCTGCTGTGCCCTTCTCCTTGTGCCCTCCATCTTTCCCAACATCAGGGTCTTTTCCAGGGAGTCTTCTCTTCTTATGAGGTGGCCAAAGTATTGGAGCCTCAGCTTCAGGATCTGTCCTTCCAGTGAGCACTCAGGGCTGATTTCCTTAAGAATGGATAGGTTTGATCTTCTTGCAGTCCATGGGACTCTCGAGAGTCTCCTCCAGCACCATAATTCAAAAGTGATTCTTCGGCGATCAGCCTTCTTTATGGTCCAGTTCTCACTTCCATACATCACTACTGGGAAAACCATAGCTGTAACTATACGGACCTTTGTTAGCAAGGTGAGGGTTTTATATTTCCGTAATTATGACTAAATTTGCATCTAAAGCAGCATGTGCACGTTTCATGCAAATCTGTCCCTCTTCTGACCTCCTTCTGGTGCACGGAAATTATTAGTTTCTTGCAGTGCTATTTTTTTCTAGAAAAAAATGGTGCTGGATCTCACTGCGAACTTCTCCCCCTCTTCTTTCTTAGAATGGCAACAGCGCCTACCTAAGAGGTACTGAAGCTGAGCTCCGGTGAGCTCCAGCTGAAAAAAAAGACCTGGTTGCTTGGTTGCCCACAATTTTTTTTTTTATTTATTAGTCATTTGTGCCCTTCAAAGGAGTGGGGGGGCGGCGGGATCTCTTTTGTCATGGCAGCTTGTCTCTGGAGTACACTATCTGTTGAGAGAGACGTGTTATTCTTTATTGCCTTCTTTTGTGTGTCTGGACCCTTGAAGTATCCAATGCAATTGTGTGCTGCCATTGTTCTGTTATTTTATTGCAACACTGTTCCTTGTTTTGCTGCGATGTTTATGATCTGTTGCTTTCATTGTGGGCTTTACCAAGAGTAAGGCTTGAAGAGCAGCGTTTAAACATCCTAAGTAAAGAAATAAAAGACACGGCGCTTTGAGAGAGAGAATGGACAAGCTTTTGCAAAGCCTTTGCCTCGTCCACCTGGAAGCGATTTCTTCCTTGCAGTTGGTGACCATCCAAGAAGGTCCTACTTACAAAACCACACTAGCGCCCAGTGTGAAGTGTTGGAAGCCTTCAGCAGAGACAGCCTCTCATTATCAGATTTTAAGTTGCTTTGTGCAATATCCTTTTGCTTGCTTTAAAAAAACGACAACAACAGCCCTGTCCCATCATTTCCCCTTCCAAATTGGTGCTTTCGCTTCGAATTGACAAACAAGAAGAAACCATGGCTGTGTTGCTTGATTCTCCTCCCAGATGCCCATCAACACCACAGTGCTCCTGGTAAGCCAAGCACAGGATTCCAGTCTCCCTTGGCCACAGGTATGTTTCACCACCGTCTGGGCGGCTGCTTCTATTTATTCCACGGCGTTCTAAAAATTGTGCCTTCCAGGTTGGAAGCCAAAACCACTGCCAGAGTCTTTTCTTTATTAAAAGTAACAACTCGAAGGTATTGAAAAATCACAAGCCTTTTGGAAACATACTGAATCCTTTATGGGAGGGGAAATAATCGAATAGACAAGCTGTTGTTAATTTAGGGCCTTAATTTTCAGACACACTTCTTGAGTCAAGAGTACTTCCTGCTCTAGAATTCCTGCAGGGATACAGGTGGTCCCCGTTCGCCATCTCTGTCTACTGTACATTTAAAAAAAAAAAACCCCGTTTCTGACTACACTTAAAACAGTTCTGAAATCTCAAGTTTATGTCTAGACTATTTTAATCAGCTAAATGTCATAATAAGCCATACGCGACTCTTGATGGCTTACATATACCAGCCCTGCTCGTAAAGCGTAAGAGGTGTTTTTAAAAAGGAGCTTGTGTTTGTTTTGCCATGGAAATGGTGCTTTTAGCCTATTGTATCGAATGCCCTGGCAGGATTGGAAAGGTTCTTACGTAACGCCTGGATCAAAGCCCTGCTCCGGAGGCTGGAGATGAATCGGCCTGCCCTGCTCTTTCCGCATTTGGGCAAATTCCACACAATTTATGCCACTATCCATGTAGAACAGGGATAGGGAACCTCTGGAGGGTCTGCGTGTGTGTGAACACAACACTACAGTCCTGTCTATCTGGCTCTCAAGATGCTCACCAGACAGTGCTCTCTCTCCCACGCCAAATGTCTTCTCTCCAGGCCACACCCCTTACTTTCCTGCTTGATGCCCTCCTTCACTGAGAATGGATCATTAAACAGGGATAACGCTTCATTTCACCCTGTCCACCTGTCATCTGTAGAATGAACGATTATTGAGTTAGTGTGTAGGGTGGTGAATGTAATTACGTTTAGCCTGCATTTTAGGGTCTTTTTATGTCAGCATTGTTTTATAGGCTGCAATTATTTATAATAGTTTTAAAGATGATTTGTTAATTCTGTTGCATAACGCTATAATGATTATGTTCCGTTATGCTGCTGCTGCTTATTGTTTGTAAGCTGCTTTGGGAGTCATTGAATGGGAAAAGCTGTAGAAACTAGAATCTATCTTTTGGTTCCTCTCTCCTTTTCTGATTTGCTTATCTGCATCTCATCTTCTGATGCCTGGGATGCACCCAGTCTTCTTCGTTGCCCTGAATATATTTTCCCCTAGTTCTGGTTGTTTTGGGAAAATTAGCTCCCCTCAACACGGACACTGTTTTAGCTACCATCACGTGGAGCTGAAGAGGGTTCAGAAAGGACAATCGGAATGATCCAGGGGATGGAGCAAGTTCATGTGAGGAAAGGTTGCAGCATTTGGGGCTACAAGAGGTGACATGATGGAAAATGCAAGAGGTGACATGATAGAACTGTATACAGTTCTGCGTGGCATGGAGAAAGTGGACAAAGAACAGTTTTTCTCCTTCTCTCAGAACATTAGAACTTTCACATCAAAATGAAGCTGAATGTTGGAAGATTCGGGACAGGAGAAAAAAGTGTTGACATTTCCATTCCACTTTAAGGAGCAGACGTGTGGAAATGTTGCGTGTCACATGTCTGTTTACATTCCAGCACAGCTTGCAGGGAACTTCCATTGTGTATAGATTTTGTTATTTCCTGTTCTCTCTGAGACGACGAGAGAGACAACATGTTTGTTTGTCCTGATTTATGATTAATAAATCTGTAGTTGTAGTATGCTTCCACAAGCCTCACGCCTACTCTGTGTGCACAGTTCGATCTTCTGATCGTGTGCCCTGGCTGTGAAGCCCAGGTCCCTGATTTACGTCGGAGCAGAGTGATGGTCTTCGCAGCGGGACGGCTGGAAGGAGATGGCCCAGCTGGGGCTAGCCAGCTGGCCTCCCGGTCCTCTGCATGCCAACAGAAAGTAGTTCTTCACACAATGCAGTGATGGCTTTAAAAGAGGATTAGACAAATCAGTGGCTACCAGTTGTGATGGCTGTGCTCTGCCTCCAATCAGAGGCAGAAATATTTCTGAATACCAGCTTCTGGGAACCACAGGAGGGGAGAGAGCTCTTCTGCTTGGGTCCTGCATGCAAGAAGTTCTCTCTCTCTCTCTCTCTCTCTCTCTCTCTCTCTCTCTCTCTCTCTCTCTCTCTCTCCTTAAAGGTAAAGGACCCCTGACAGTTAAGTCCAGTCGCAGATGACTCTGGGGTTGCAGTGCTCATCTTGCCTTACAGGCCGGGGGAGCCGGCATTTGTCCACAGACAGTTTTTCCGGGTCATGCGGCCAGCAAGACTAAACTGTTTCTGGTGCAACGGAACACCGAAACCAGAGCAGTGCACAAAATCTCCGTTTACCTTCCCGCCGGAGCAGTACCTATTTATCTACTTGCACTTTTTGGCATGCTTTCGAACTGCTAGGTTGGCAGGAGCTGGGACTGAGCAACGGGAGTTCATCATGCTGAGAATATCTCCTGTATTTTTCCTTCGCTAGCAATGAATGAGAAAAGGAATTGCTTCTTAAAATTAGCAAAGAGGAGATAAAATATTGGTGAGAATCTCATGGATAGAGTGTAGGCTATCTGACACGTGAGGTGGCCAAGAGGCGTTTGTGAGTCTCTTTTCCTTCATTCTGCAAATCATCTCAAAACGCTCTGCACTCTCCAGACTTGTCCTGGGAGTGCAGGCGTCTGGGTTTTTCTTTCTTTCCAGATCAGGCAATGAAGGTAGTCAGGCAGGCTATTTTACAACGATAAAGTAGCTTCAGAATCCAGTACCCATTAAAGGACCGCCAGAGAGTCCTGAGAATGAGAGAGAAGAATGGACGCCTCTTTGCAAAGGAAGAAACTGGAGGACAGAACTTGACGCATCACTAACTTAGTCCTATGCCACTTCCATGGCCCTCCCACTTTTCTTGTGTCTCCCCCACCAAAAATAAAATAAAATCATTGACTAATAATGCATACAATACAATAGCACTTAAGATTAATATATGTAGGTTTAAAATATGTTGAAGGCAACATACTGTTGTACATCATCCTTGTAATTCCAAAACATTAGGAACAGGTTTGTGTCTCTGTTTGTGATAGGGAAAGTCTATTTTTCGCTTTTGTAAAGCACTAAGGCTCTTTTTAAAGGTGCTTAATATATAATCTCCCATAAACAGAGAGGTAGATTTAGACATTCATTAGTTTCTTGCCTGGATCACTATTTTTATATTGGGCCCATTGTTTTCAGCACTTTAGGCAACACCTAAAGGCATTCCACTGCTTTCCCCTTTTTTATTTTAAAACAGGGATGGGGGACCAGCGGCCTCCAGGTGTTCTTGGACTCTAGCTCCCATCAGCCTCAGTTAGCACAGCCCACAGTCAGGGATGATGGGAGATGGAGTCCAACAACTTATGGACTACAGGTTCCCATCCTTTTTTTAAAACAAATGCAAAAGGTGGAGAACGTAACAGATGAAAATTCTCATTCGACTGTGAAATTAGAATCTCTAAATACATATATATTTAAACATTTAAAGCACCCATGGCTTCCTATTTCATAAGAATTATATTTCTAATATTGCTGAAAGCAGTGGATTTTTGTACAGCGGAGACCTCGTTTTTCTCCTTAGTCATCTCTCTATCCGAAGAGTTACAATTCTTCAGAGATCATAATGTAATATCTAAATTTATATTAATGTTTTATCACTGTCTGTCCATTTTCTTTGCCAGGGTGGCTGCTGTGCAGGGATGAAGGTAGAAAAGGTAGGAAAGTTTTAACTCTGAAAGTTAGGACGTTTTAAGGAGGTAATAGAAGGGTCTTGCCAGGTAGAGTTCCTCTGCTACACTAGCCTCCTGCCAGGTGGGGCGCTGTTGCTTATAGAGAGGGGTGCAAATGGATTAGCAGAGCCAGTCGGACATTCCCATTGCCTCACATCTCCCCTTCTTAGTAAATAACAATGACCCACTTTCTGGGAAGTTGCTGTAGCAGCTCTGTTCCACCTGCCCAGCCACTTCTGGCATGAAACACACTAGTTAGTCCAGCTTTCTCAAGTAACATTTGGAATAGAAGGCTCTCCAGCAAGTGACTCTGACCACATTGGAGCCATACCTTTAAAGCTGTGATACCACTTTAAACAGTCAAGGAGCGCGCACACCCGGAGAATTCTGGGAGCTGTAGTTTGTTAAGTGATCGCTAGTCCCATCACAGAGCAGAACACTGACCATGCTAATGGGAGCTGGGAGTACAACATCTGGAGGGCCACAGGTTAGCGAAGTGAAGTGGAGGTTCAAGCCATGATTCCTCCTTGGAAAGAGCAGTGGTGTCAGCTCTCCTGTTGAAACCCTAGCTCGGCCTTTGCAAAGTTGTTTTGCAAAGCTCCAGGTATTTGGGGCTACGACTTTCATCAGACTCCAGCCAACACAGGAAATTTGAGGGGCATCCAAAACAACTTGGGGCATAATAAAAAAATTCCTTCTAGTAGCACCTTAAAGACCAACTAAGTTAGTTCTTGGTATGAGCTTTCGTATATAGAAGGATCTGGCAACTTCTGTTTCAGTGTACAGTGGTACCCCGCAAGACGAACGCCTCGCAAGACGGAAAACCCGCTAGACGAAAGGGTTTTCCGTTTTGGAGGCGCTTCGCAAAACGAATTTCTCTATGGGCTTGCTTCGCAAGACGAAAGCCCATAGGGAAATCTCCGGGACAGCGGGGAAGCGCAGCGCGTCTTCCCCACTGTCCTCGGACCTCCTCCAAAGCCTGGCGGTGGGGCGGAAAGACCTCCTCCCGCCGCCAGCCTTCGGAAGGATGCTCCGAAGCCTGGCGGCGGGAGGAGGGCTCTCTGCCCCACCGCCAGCCTTTGGAAGGCTGCTCCGAAGGCTGGCGGTGGGGCGGAAAGCCCTTCTCCCCGCGCCAGCCTTCGGATGGCTGTCCTGAAGACTTGCGGTGGGAGGAGGGTTTTCCTTCCCACCGCCAACATTCAGAATGCTGTTCTGAATGTTGGCGGTGGGGAGGAAAAACCCTCCTCCCACCGCAAGCCCCGGGAACAGAGGAGAAGCGCTGCGCCCCTTCCCCTCTGTTCCCGTACCTGTCCTGAAGGCTTGCGGTGGGGAGAAAAGCCCTTCTCCGCACCGCCAGCCTGCCAAGCGGTTTCCATAGGAACGCATTAATTGATTTTCAATGCATTCCTATGGGAAACCGTGCTTCAAAAGACGAAAAACTCGCAAGAAGAAAAAAACTTGCGGAACGAATTAATTTCGTCTTGCGAGGCACCACTGTATCTGAAGAAGTGTGCATGCACACGAAAGCTCATACCAAGAACTAACTTAGTTGGTCTTTAAGGTGCTACAGGAAGGAATTTTTTTATTTTGACTATGGCAGACCAACACGGCTACCTATCTGTAACTTGGGGCATGAGATCGAACAAGGCTGTGCCACAAGATCTTCCATCATAAACGTTAACACCAAGAGGAAAGCAAACGATCCCCGTAAGATCTTTCTGTCCAGCAACTGCTGGGGGCATTCGGCTGAGCTGGACATTTGAGCCGTTTGAGGTTCAGCTACTTCCAAGTCCTGAGGGATAAATTCTCATCTCTCTCCCTGCGTGTGGGGCTTTAATTGTGCACGTCCTATTAGTGCTAATGGGACTTGTGCACCTAAAGTCCTCTGTGTGAAATGAGTCCAATAAATCCAAGGTTACAACCTCATTAAAGGCAGAGTTGCTTATTTCATGTGTAATGGGCCTTCAGCCTCCATGATCTGGCAATTCGTGACTTTTACGCGTCTCCTTTGAGAGAATTCTTCAAGGTTCCTTGCTAATAAATATTTTTCACCATTCTTCCTAGGGTGACCGGCCCCCTCGCGACTCTAGCCTGGCTTCACAATGCTTGCACCAGCTAATGAAACAAGCTGCTATCAGGTCAGCCAGAAATGTGTAGGAGCATTCCTGAGGGAGAGCTGGGCTTCACCAGCTTCTAATTTCCCATTTGAAATGGCTGGCAAGTCAGCCACCCGCCTCCTCTTCTGTGGTGCTATTAGCTTTTGAAAATCCAGCAGCATTCAGCATTTTGTTGTTGACTGCACATGCCTTGAGGGAAAACTTTCTTTCTGCACCCAGAGATCTAGAGTTAAGAAGGAAAGGTGTCTCTCTGCAGATGGAAAAGCAGTAGTAACCTTGGCTTTTTAGAAAAATAAATAACCCAAGAAGAGAAATTGTTTTAAAAAAATGTGACAGCTAGACTGGTGACTGGGAGTGGCCACCAGGACCGTATAACACCAGTCCTGAAAGCTCTACATTGGCTCCCAGTACATTTCTGAGCACAATTCAAAGTGTTGGTGCTGACCTTGAAAGCCCCAAAGGCCTTGGGTTCAGTATATCTGAAGGAGCATCTCCACCCCCATCGTTCAGCTCTGAGGGCCTTCTGGTGGTTCCCTCACTGCGAGAACTGAAGTTAACAGGGAACCAGGCAGAGGGCCTTGTCGGTAGTGGTGCCCACCCAACTGAATGACCTTCCATAGACATTTGAAGGCAGTCCTATGTCAGGAAGCTTTTAATGCCTGGTGCTCTGTTGTGTTTCTTTATATTATGTTGGAAGCCACCTAGAGTGGCTGGGGCAACCCAGTCACATGGGTGGGGTACAAGAAATATTTTTAAAAAACATATTATTATTATTATTATTATTATTATTATTATTATTATTATTATTATTACAACTACTACTACCACCACTACTACCACAAAGTTACAGGACTTCAGCAGGACCTCAACTTACAGGATGTGCACTGATTGGAAGAGAAGCAGTATGACCACCCCAAAAAGGTGGGATCATATATGACAACCCTGGCAGCACCATGAATGAGCAAGGAAAATGGCATCTGCAGGGTTCCTAGGAGTCTGCGTTTACATCCAGCTATCCAAACAGCTGCTGCAGGGACAACTTGAGAATGTGAAGGAAATAGTGAAATACAATCAAAGATGGAAGACAGCTCCATCATTTAATTGCATTCCACTCCTGTACTTTCCATTAGGAGTTATGGTTCTTAGACGAGCCTGGGGTTTTCTTCGCTAACTGCCTGGGTTACTAGCACTCAAGGTAAGGGGAAGAGCTGGGTGTTAACATGCTTTGGTATAAGATTATTAACAATGAAGTAAATTCTTCGGTGCTGGCCAAAGTAGTTACAAGAGGGCTTTAACTGTGGAAAAATTGACCAAATTTCTTCTTTACAACAGTATTAAAGACACATCAGTGTGTCAAGTAAAACAAACAAGGATTAAACATACACTTGTCTATTAAATACAAAGTGAAAAAGGCCCACCGTTCGCGTTTCACAACCTAGAAAGCAAATTCTTGCCACAAGAATTTAGATTTTGACTTGTTTCCCTTCAAGTGGGCTCCTTTTCCCAGGTCCCTTAGTTTGCAAATCCATTCACATGATGCATTAGGCTTTCAAATGAACGTTTCCCCCATTAATATAAGTAATACCCTGTGAACATTATACCAAAGTACCCAGTATTTCCAGGAGTCGATGGATGGGATTTCATCTTCAGAGCATCAATAAAGCTGACAAGAATGAATTTAAGTTCTCTAGTGCTGAAAAGCGAACTAGGACTTTGCGGGGGTTGGTTTTTTTTAAGACTCTCCTGGGTTGGTGTGTCTGGGCCTAGCACACCAAGCCAACAGCATAGGCCAGGCCATCCAGTGGTCCTGCTACGCTGGAGGCCTTGTGTATTTTGGATACGGTGATCTCCCAGAAGCGAAGTCATTAGCAAAACAATACTGGCTTTGAACAAAGGATTGCAGCATCTTTGAAAACTCTGCTGCCACCCAGCAGTTGCATGGCTGCATACAGACCAACTAGCTCCCGATTCAGCGCAGCCGTAGAAGCAAACAGGTGCAAGACACACACACACAATCCGGCCTTCGCAATCTCCCATGGTCCAAGCCTACAGACCCAACCTTATAGATCAAGAAGTGGAAGGTGCTTCTTATATAACTGTAGCTTCATGGAGCAGTCTTTGGTGTGCAGGAGCTATTTGGTTCAAATGTCGATGTGGCCTCCTAGACTATTTTCAGAAACCCTGAAGACTACCCCCTCTTGTCTACGAAGCCTTGGTTTTCTATTATAAAAAGCTTTAATTCCTTGCCAAATATATATAAGAATTTCGCTCAAGGTTCCTGGACGTGATTTCTGTAGAATGGCGGCACTCAAGAGTGGGGCACTGTGCAGAGTAACAGGATATTTAATCAGATTCAACAGTTTAGATAAGCAAGGCTGTAGAAACAGTCCACTCTGAACTTTGAAATACCACGGCCCGCTCTGACACTTTGCCAAGCGCCTGAGGTTTGCAAACAATTTGCATATACATTTACATAATGCGAACAATCTCTATAAAGTTAAAGGCTTGGGAGTTTCTGAGGGCGGAGGTGGGGGGCGTCGACACAAAAAGTTTCCTTTTTGACAACTGGATTTAACACTCTCACAGCTTTATCTCTCTCAAACCACTCCCTGCCTCCCTTTATTCCATGCACTTGTCCCCTTTCAGAGTTAATTTGAATCAATCCCCTTTTGACATTTTTGGCTGAGAGCAAAAGCACCCTTAATTTCCCCAATGCAAAATAAATATATCCCCATCCAAAATAACCCGATAATGAATTAAAACTGAAACACACCGAGTAATTCTACTTCTCGCCAATTATCCTCCTCTCCTTTTGAATACAGAGGCTTTTTTTGGGGGGGGGGGGATCACTGAATATAGCCTTTGCAATCTTGCTATTTTCTTCCCCTTTTTTTGCCTTAACCACTGGGAAGAAAGGTGTTTGCTTAAGTGAGAATTCTCCAGTGTTAAAAGCCACTTATGACATTTAGTCTATTCACATTTTAAAAACATGGTCATGGCAACAGCTAGGAAACAGCCAAAGGTGTGAGTCACTGTATCTACCAGAAGTGCCTGTTGTGAGTCCCACATTTTGGACCATATGATCTGCTATCCCATGATTTTTGCAAACAGTAGCTGGGCAGTGCTGCAGGGCAAGACGACAAATTTAGATTTGGGGCTGTGTCATTAGCATTTTGTTCCAGCACCATTTTCCTGACTGCTATTTGTCCCACGGAAGAAAACTTTCAGATAACCAACTGGTATCTGTATATTTCTTTTCACAGGGGCAAAGAGAAACCTTCCCTCCTTCAATGCTGTGGTCCTAATCTGAACTGGGGTTCTCACTCGTGGCTGCAGGCAGTGCTTTTTTTCTTTAAAAAAATGTTTAGGGGTACTCTCATTTTGACTCAAGAAAACCACCATGTTGTAGTTCAAATTGGGAAAAATAAATACAGTAAATGGACAAAAGTACAGAGATTCACAAAATGTTTAGGGGTATGCGTACCCCTGCGTACCCCCAGAAAAAAAGCACTGGCTGCAGGTACTATTTTTTTAATTTTTTTAAAAAAACCTCACAGGAGATCCAGTTCACAGATCTCTCCCAGCATTACATCCAAGCTGGCCCCTGAACTTTGGGTTTCAGTCTAGCGGTTTTCTTAACTTTTTTTTTTTTAATGCAAAATGGGAAATCCAGTTCAAAGTAGCCTCGGCTAACTCTGTTGAGAAAGGGTATTTCTTCTGTCCAGTAACCTTTGTCATTGTGCAGAGGAAGGATTTTTTCCCTACTGCAACGGCAAGTTTAAGTGATCGGTTAGATCAAACACTCATGTGCGAGTTACAGTACGTGGCATGTAAAAAATCCTGGAGATAGCTGCCCAACAGTCAATAAGAGCACATGCTAAAAAGTTTAAAATTGGTCGTTTATTTATTTATTTTAGAAGAGGGATAACTCTACTCAAAACACACGAGGGAGTCTATTTCTTGGTTCATTTTGCAACGAACAATGGAAAATGTCTTAAGCAAAAATGAGCTGAGATTCAGAGCATCTCCTCCCTTGGGCAAGAGACTGCTAAACACTTCATCTTCCTCCCTAGTTGTTGTGCTCTTGAAGTGCCTGAGCCATGAAGAGTTTGCCCAGGTTCTGCGCAGTGAACTCCTTGATGTTCTGGCTGTAAGTATTAATTTGACCTGCAAATGAACAAAAAGTGGGAAGTGGGGAAGAGAAAGAGAGAGCGAGAGAAAGAAAGAAAATTTAAAACTGTGAATTCATGGCCCTAGAGAATGTCCTAATATTCCATCCCATCCCACAAACATTCTCTCGCACTTTATAGCATGACCAAGAAACAGAACTCGAGAAACACATTTGCAGACAGGAGCTAATATATGTCAAAGACCTGTCAAGTTGGATGGGAGGCAGAAGTTAAGAGACTGGGAGAGCCCCCAAATTTTCTCCATCCTCTTCCAAATATTTGGCCCCCCCATCTCCACAAACATTTTGCCACACACCAAGAAACAGAATGCCAGCATATAGACAGGAGCACCACTGAGTTTTAGAGGGTGAAATAAAAAGGGGTTGCCATGAGGTAACCCAGGGATCAGCAACCTTTTTCAGCTGTGGGCTGGTCCACTGTCCCTCAGACCATGTGGTGGGCCGGACTATATTTTTTTTTTTGGGGGGGGTGAATGAATTCCTATGCCCACAAATACCCCAGAGATGCATTTTAAATAAAAGGACACATTCTACTCATGTAAAAACACGCTGATTGCCGGACCGTCCACGGGCCAGATTGAGAAGGCGATTGGGCCGCATCCGGCCCCCGGGGCTTAGGTTGCCTACCCCTGAGGTAACCTGTCCCTTGGGCTGAAAAAGGGCCCCCGGTGTGGGTGGTTGTGTGACATGTGATGTTTTCTGCTGGCCTATGTGGCTCACATTTGTTTGGTTAATTGCTCAACATGAATTGGAGGTTTGCTGTTAAAAATGCAAGGTTGTGTTTGTTAGAATCCCATCGAGGCAGCAATACTGTATGTAACATGCTCCCAGGACTATACAGGATCCCACATTATTTGATATGCTACAGGGATTTCTGGGAAGGCTATGAAGAGAAAAATTCAGACTGTTTCTCTTCGACTGTGGGTCTGGAAACTATGCTTGCCTCATCCACCTGACATTTTGTGGGTCATGTTTTTGTTAGTTCCCTCACATTATTAGTAATTTCTCGAGCCGGCAGGCTGTGAAGGCTTTGTCTGTACAAAGTACTGTACAAATAAAAAAAAGTGTCTCCAACACCCCATTTTATTATTATATTTGTACGCACACTGCCTCTACAGTTCATTTCTCTAGCTAGTCAGGAAGAGCAAAAGAAAGAGAAAGAGAGAAAGACAAAGCCGGATTATCAAAATTAGAACTGCTTAGCAGACTAACACACTTCCAATTTAATGCTCTACTTTAAAAAGTTTCTAAATGCCTTAGAAGCAAAACCACCCAAGTCTCAGCTTTGATCCCCAACTTAATTCCGCGTGCATTAAAATAGTGAACGTTTTCAGGTCTTTTCCTGACTCTGCTAAAAAGAAAAGCATTTTGGCTGAAGGCTGTTAGAGCGTCAATTGGCTGCTGCTTGCTTAACTTTAGAAGATGGTCGAGGTACAACCCACCATAAAACAGACATAAACCGAAGCGTAATTTTTTAAAAGTAAGAGCTGGGGTGTGCTTTATCTTTAACAAGCACTGGGTTGCTGGGAGAATTCATTACCAGAATTTAAACCATACCCATTTGCAAACAACAACAAAAGGGGGGGGGGGTTGCACTACATGGTTGCACTATAAAATTGTTCACTGTGTGCTATTTGTGAAAAAAGGGGAGCTGCAGCATTTTTTGTGCGCATTAAATTTCACTTATCAATGTGCCATCCTCAGCCCTTGCTCTTGAACCAACCTGGGATAGGGGATAGACCTGAAAACATAGCATCATAGGAATGTAGAGTTGGAAGGAATTGTCAAAGTCCAACCCTGAGATTTAAGAGTCTTGTGCTCTACTGACCAAACTACCAAGGTGGATAAAAATCTGGGTGCTTGGCGGGTAGCTTTCAAACCGCTGATGCAATTAATAGAAAAAGGTCCATGTTTCTGCAGCATGAAAAATGGTTGTCTCGCCTTGCCTGTTCACCTCCTGTCCATTTCACAGTGTACTGTCCACTCTTCTGCCTTGAGCTGGGATTTGTCTACCTCTTTTTTCCAAAGGCAAAATATCAAAGAGAGAAAAACCATGCACTACCTGTTGCATCTCACTTCGGCCACCTTGGATGAACAGGGAACAATGTGAAAATGCTTTTAATCCCAAACACTACAGGCTCAGTTAAACGAGGGAGGGCAGCCCAAGGAACTACTATTAAAACAACTTTGCACCCTTCTGGAAAGAAGGGCAGCAGGGCGGCGGGGGCTAGATCTGAAAATCTTGCTGGGATCACCAGCCTGACGTTAAAGCTCAGTTGTGTAGTTCCAGGACATGGTATGAAGGCACAGGATAAAACCACCTTGCTAGATGGGGAACATGATGCCTGGAGCTCCATGGAAGAAAGGCGGGGATATAATGAAACAGAAACACAGAAACACACACACACGTTATTATGGTTCCCATTTGGATATAAAATCAGGACTCACTGCCCAATGCTGCATCTACTTTGCAGCATTTTGTTGATTCTCATGAAAGCATTACTCAAAGAACAGCAGGGCCATTGAAGAGTCACAAAGAAAGAAGAAGGCTGCAAGTGTTACCTGCAATCAACAGCGAGTCCATCCTGGGAGGTGGCTGTGGCGGCTTGAACAATTTGTTCATGTCCTCCTCCGGAAGGGGGGGCTCTCCCCTACTTTGACGCTGCAAATTCTCTTGCTGACGTCTCTGCTGGTACTGGAAAAGGAAAAGAGAAAACATGGTGGTAAGACTCTCTCATCCAAAGGATTTCTCTGAAGAATGCAGAGGAGCTGCCTTTCCATATATTGAGCTTACTTCATGCAGCTTAAGCCGGCTTCAAAACGTTCCATTTTGCTGGCACAAAAATGCTGTTAATTGTTGTTGAGCTTTAAAATGAAGTGGTTCCCATCTTGTTTCCCCCCAGGCTAAGGAACATGGCAGTTTCAACCCCTCTCTCACTGGGTGATCCATCTACCCCACCTAAATCAGCAATGTGGTCTACAAAAGAAATTGGATTGGGTTTGCGGGGTGGGGTGGAGGGAGAGGCCATTGCCTAAATTTGCATCACTGGAGATGCTGTTGGACTGGGGGGCCTAATCACCATTTGGTCTGGCCCCAGAAGCTTCTGAAGCAAAACAGGCTTCGCTGTGTATGCTGCAAAAAGGACTACAGTGGTACCTTGGTTTATGAACAACTTGGACGAAGAACGCTGCAAACCCAGAAGTAGGTGTTTTGGTTTGTGAACTTTGCCTTGGAAGCAGAACATGTTCCACTTCCTGTTGAGTGTGTTCCATTTGTAAATTGAGTCCCCCGCTGCTATGGGAAAGCACGCCTTGGTTTAAGAACGCTTTGGTTTAAGAGTGGACTTCTGGAACAGATTAAGTTCGCAAACCAAGGTACCCCTGTACTGAGACTCAGAAGCCAACCAAACTTGTGCCCAACTCTCTGGATTCCGAGAAGTTCAAAAGCAGAACGCAGAATGGGTCCAAGAAGTAGACATTTATGCGAAAATCTTAAGTCCATCTATTTTTTTCTGAACTGGGTTTTCTACTGCCAATTTTGCAAGTCGGTAACTTTTACCATGGGATCAAGAGGCGGAACATTACGATTAGCAGAGGAGGGGGTGGATCATAGAATCATAGAATTCTATTGGGGGGATATTGGGGGGGGGAATACATAAAACTCTGCAAAATCCTTTGCATCCCCGCGCATGTAACAACTCAATAAGGTTGGAGGAAGGAGGGGAAAGTGGTACAGTTTGCCATCTGTTTGAGAAAGACTGAACAACTGTTCTGGCTTTAGTTATGTAAAGGATGAATCTAGTAGCACTTCCAGAGCAGCATTTTCAATACACCTTAACCTACTTATTTAGATGCAAAAATGGAGCAACTGGCAGCAAGGGAGAAAAGGCAGTTAGCAAAACATTTATTCTCAATCGTCTCTAATCTTTAAAGGAACAATGGTGTATTATTATGAGCTACCTAGGAGAGCAAAAGGTACAAAAACCTCTGGTTTGTGAAGCATTCATAATTTGCTGGTTTTTGCTGCTCAAATGTCATTTTCATTTATTTATATTTTAAAGCTGGGTTTCTTAAAGCTTCTGACTGTAGAGCAAAGAAATGTGTGGTGACATTTTATTGCTGGATAGCAGAACCAAAATACATCCAGATTTAGAAAATGTTAGCAAATAAGAGCTTAAAGATCTGTATCTCAGACAGCACGAAAGCCGAAAGAAATCGGGGAGAGGAGAGGAGAGGAGAGGAAGAAGAAGATGGATATCAGATACATTTATTTTTTATACTTTGCACTGAGTAGGTGCATTATGTACCAAAATTGCTTGCTCTTGCACAGAACTGTTCTATATCTCAGTAATGAACAGACTTGAGCATGGTGCAATGAGCCACATTTACAGCAATTACTGTATAAGTTAAGCAAGAACTGGTGGGGTAACAGTCCTGGACTTCTACCACCACCCCTCCTTCAAATCACTTTTTCCATCTCCAAAATCTTCTCATAAATTTGCCCCTGCAGATTTATGTTGGCAAGCGAATGAGCTAGAAGGAGCCATAGCTCAGCCCATGCTCTGCATGTAACGAGCGTCTAGGATACAGAGATTAGATTTCCGAAAAGGGTTGTGTATTTAGGAGATGCAATTCAAAGATCCTTCAATTTGCATCTATTACAGAAGCCACATAATGTGTCATTTCACCCCCAAACAGATGTGATTCAGCCCCCCCCCCAAAAAAAAACCAACCTGGTGTTTCTGCTGCTGCTGCTTGCTGGTGTTCCTTAGATAGGTGTTGTATTTGACAATATCCTGGCTCATCTCATCCACTCTGTCCATCAACAGCTGCAGGCTCTTTCCAAGGTGATTACTGAAATGCACAAAGAGAAATGGCATGGTAAAGGTTTGCAGCAGTGACGACTGGACACAGTATTTTGCTTCTGCGGGAATATTAACTGATGCTTCTCTGTGAACTCACAGCAAGTTTAAGCCCACTTAAAGATCATTTAGGAGAACAGCTCTGGTAATTTAGCTCATGCACTAAATAAGAAAGAGTTGAGTACGACCAACTGGGCTTGATGCACTTCTCCCAATGCACCCTGAGCACCATCAAGTTAACACCGTGCGCCACCTCTGTCAGGCCCAGAGGTCATCAGAAACCCTAAGTCAGTGTTGGCCAGACTTGGGTCTCCAGCTGTTTTGGGACTACAATTCCCATCATCCCTGACCACTGGTCCTGTTAGCTAGGGATGATGGGAGTTGTAGTCCAAAAACAGCTGGAGACCCAAGTTTTGCCAACACTGCCCTAAGTGGTCAGTGGTTACTTCAAGGCCACAGCTAAACGATAAAGCTCCTGATTCGATCCTTGGCATCTTCTGGTAGGACGGAGAGATCCCATCTGAAATCTTGGAGAGCGGCTACCAGTCAGTGTAGACAGTGTAGACCATATTGAGCTGGGGGGGGCAATGATTTGGTTCGGTATAAGACAACTTCCCATGTTCCTGGCTTTGTTACACAGCTCACCAATATCCTATCTCTCCTATGTCCGCTCTCCAATTACACTCTTCTTATGCTCAAATACATTATTTCATGTAGCCCAAGGCAGGATCAAGAAAGTGACATCACCAGATTCTTGCTCCTAGATTGGCTGAACTCACAACCTGCCCCCAATCACAGCAGCCTTATAAGATCAACTGTCCCATGCTGAGAAAGTATGGTTTTTTGTTGCTGCTGTACCGTATTTTAATTGCTTGGTTTTCTAACTGTTCTCTTCCCCCTCCCACTGCACACGGGTTTATTTATTTCATGCTTTTTATTCTTTGACTGTAAGGGATTTAATTAAATCATATTTCATGAATACTGTGATCCAATAAGGGGGCTCCAGCCACTTAGTAAAAGGAGAGTGAAAAGCTAAAATTAAACTAAATTAACTGGGATTCAAAACAGAACCAGGTATGTCTCGAGAAGGAAGCTAAGGCTGCTCCGCATTGTCTCCTATTCACAGGATATTTCCCTTTAAAAACCAATTTCCTGCTCAACCACCTGAGAATCTGTGACATTGCTTGCTTAAGCCAACAACTGATTTTCTAGTAACAGTTCATCTCCCTAAGAGAGGGCCTCAAACAAACAGCAAAACATTCCCAGGACTCAAGAATATGTAGCAGTATTCCACATTTAGTGTTCTTTTCTTATTGTACCTCTTTCCCCGTCCCAAACTGCTTTTTTAAAAAAGAAAAGAAGGTAGGCTTGTGGGCAGGGCTTTAACCTGATGCAACTAAGGCAGAGGCACAATGACAACAAGTAGAATAGACTTCCATTTGCACAACACAACTTTTCCTTCCTCTTGTACCTGCCATGCCCTCCCCCATTCTGCTCCAGAGTAGATGGGGGGGGGGGAGGAAGAGGACATCTTGGTACTTAAGCATTATTGGGTGTGCATGTATGTCAAGCTAAGCCTTGTGCACACCACCCAGTTTTGTAAAGGCCTCACTGTAAAATATTCCTGAATCCCATTCCCAATAAAAACACAAAAAACCAAGGGGGCTCGTTGAAAGTTCCTCCTGAATTAGGAAGTTGTTTCTAGCATAAAGGGAAACGTTCTTCTTCTCCTCTGAAGGAAGGAAGGGGTTGCACAACTAAATCCTGGCTACACATCAATATAGTGCATGCCGCTAACTCAACTAGCAGGGCATGGAAAACTAAGGAGCAGCTCCCCACAGATGGCAGGGATAAATAAAAGCATTTAGGTCAGCCTGTGTTACTGGAGTGGGTGGGATAGAGACACGGAAATAATTAATACCAGCCTAAAGGGGGAGATATGTTGAGAAGGAAAGAGATAAATGGGGGACTCTTTTTTTGGAAGAGAGTGCTTAGGGACAGAGGTGGGTGGTTTTGCTATGAACCCTGTGCCACAAAACTACTAACAAGGCTATTCTGCACCAGGAAATACGAAGTGTGATGCCTAGCAAACTATTAAATAATATTCAGTATGTAAGCTGGTCAGGGTGTGTGTGCTGGGATGGGGATTTTGGTTTCTCATTTGCTTTCTCAAATTACAACTGTACGGCCTTTTTTTGTACTTTTCTTCCAAAACAATAAATATACAGTCGTACTTTAGAAGCCAAATGCCTTGTAACTCCTATGTTTTGGATCCCAAACGCCGCAAACCTGAAAGTGATTGTTCCGGTTTGCAAACGTTCTTTGGAACCTGAACGTCCAGTGCAGCTTAAGAATGTTTTGGAAGTCAAATGGACTTCCAGAACGGATTCCGTTCGACTTCCAAGGTACGACTGTATACAAAAATTAATAATAATTAATGGGTTAGGCTTTCCTTTCCCACCTTTCCCCAACCTCTCCTTCCCACACCTCCTGGTTAAGTGATGAGGCACATGGATCCTGAAGTATACAAGATGCTGTTCAACAAAAAGAGCAAAGAGGTTTGGAAATGGCGCACTGCATTTTCCTTTCAAAGGAGCACTTACTTGCTTGCGAGACTGAGCAGCTCGTGTCTATCTGCCACTCCCGACTTCTTTTCCAGCTCCCAAAGAAGAACGTTGATGAGGTAGGAATTCTTGATAATGATTGGCACCTCTTCAAACATGTTTTCAAAGGCGATGTTTGCTTTTTTCAACCTGCAGAGAGAGAGGTCTCCATAACAAACTTGGCATGCTTGTGCATTGTTGATGGGTTCACCTGGATCGAGGAAAAATACTCTGCAGGTGACTAAGGAGAGTCCCAGCTTTTTTCTTTTTACCCTTCCAATTCAGCAAACAGTCAAACTTTTATAGCAAACTTGGGAAAGCGTGTGGAAAACCCTTTTCAAAAATTATTCTGGGAGCTTGTGAAATACTTGCGGGAAACAGAGAGAAGTAAATTGGCTTGGATTCTAAATACTGTACAGTACAGCAGTAGCTTTCAAAGCAAGAGTACCTTTTAAGCTCACTAGAGGTCCCTTAATGAGGAAATCAGTAATGGTGGAATAAATGGCTCTGTCCCAATACTGATCATTTCCAACTGTATGCAGTTGCCTGAGTGTATTGGGAGTGTTCTAGGGCCATAGTCATTAGCAGACCTGGTTAGTATTCTGTACAAACTAAAGAGGATATGCCCCCAAATCCTCTGCAACAGGACCTTTTCAGTGGTGGCACCGCAGCTTTGGAACACTTTCCCAGAGAGGTTTGCCTGGTATCAAGTTTGTTGCCTTTTATGGTTCAAGAAGCAAACACTACCTTCTCCAGGCTATTTAGACCTCTAATTTGAATTCAGATCTTACCTGGACAGGTCTGTTCTTGCTTTTGTTCATTTTCACTTATTGTATTTGTTAAGTTGCACAACAACCTGATGTTGAAGTTTTATACGCTTAAAGTCAAGATGCTATAATAAGGTCCAGTAAAATCTGGGTAAAGGTGCTGGATTGGGAAAAGTTTCTAGCAGGTGCCCCAAAAAATTATATAGCAAGGGTGCCTGTCTAATATCAATAGGTGGAAAGTTCTGAAACACAGGTTCCGCCACACTAAAAGACCAACAGCTTGTAGTTAGTGAATGAACATTATGTGGCACCTGTAAAAGATCCAAGTGATCAAGCAGAACACACACAGAGCAAAGCAATCCTTCAGGTAAGCTGATCCAAATCTGGCTTTACGTGCCAATTTATGAACTTGGTCTGGTAGCAAATTAACATCCAGTGCGCATCTCAGAGCATGGGGTGTGAGGTGCTGCCAGGATCTAACCCTGTCAGTAATTGAGCTGCAGATTTCTGCAATAGCCGCAGTTTCTGAACCAACCACAAAAGGACCCCCACCTAGAGTACAATGCGCTGACAATCTTGACTACTGTGGTCAAGGTATTATGGCCAAGGAACAGGTGGTGGAAGGCGTGTCAGCTTGGCCCTGCTACTGTGGGTGCCCGGGTCTGTGGGTGCCATGCAGCGTGCATGGCTCTGGCACTGAAATTTGTGGGTGCCAAGCCCCTTCATGGGGAATTTTGTGTGTGCTCGTGTCCACTTGGAATCTACTTGGAAGTCTACCCAATTACAAATCAGAGAGGCACCATCTCTGTTGTCTTTTTGCAGCCTAGTGAACACCTTTCTTTTTCCATAAGACCTTCAAAGTGGAGATTTTTATCCTAGCCTGTACCTGTATACAGTGGTACCTCTGAATGTGAATGGGATCTGTTCTGGAGACCCGTTCGCATCCCGAAGCGAACACAACGCGCATCCCTGGATCTGCGCGGGTCGCAATTTGCCGCTTCCGCACATGCACGTGACGTCATTTTGACCGTCTGCGCATGCGCAATCGGCGAAACCCGAATTTAACGCACTCCATTACTTCCGGGTCGCCGCGGAGCACAACCCAAAAATACTCATCCCAAAGCTACTTCAACCTGAGGTATGACTGTATTTGTTTTTATATATGAATTGGTTTTACATACATTCTTTTTGTTAAATTGCTCAGGATGCTTCACAGGAAATGGCTCACAACTGGAATGAACTAAAATAAGATTAGCCAATATCTGAAAATGTTTTCTGGGAGGGTGGTGGTTTCTTTTGCAAAATTTTAAGGTAAAGGGTAAAATGATTATTTCTCCCCATTCTTTGCCATTTTGCTTATATTATCTTCCCAACTTTTCTATTTAATTTTTAACTCAAACAATTCTTGAGACTAGGAAAGAAAAGGACAATCTGTTGGGTTTGAAGGTGGGCAGAGTGCTGTGTAAATATTTGTTTCACAAATTGGAGAATGAAGTGTTGGTTCCATCCTTTTAGAGACTGCAAAAACCACCAGTGTGTATTTGAAGATGGGGGGGGGGGAAATGTGGCAGAATAGTAATTGAGTTTCCTTTTGAGAGAAAAAAAGATCCCTTTGGACGTTTTGAACAACGAAGAAAATGCAGCATTCTTCTTAATCTAATACATAATAAAAAGCAGTATCATAAGAAGAATGTGTTCTGTAATGCCCATTAAAACACCATCTCTCAACGAGAAAATGTTTTGGAAAGCATATTTACAAATATATATGAATAGTTTATTTTTCAACGTTTTTCTTTAAAGTGGGGAAATCTGTTTCAAGTTCTCAAAACGGGTTGACATGCAGGAGGAGGACAGCTGTTTGGGCAGGGGGTTGTGAGAGAGAATGCTGAGATAGAATTAAATCTCTCTCCTGAGAACAAGGCAATCTTTTACCCTTTCTGTAGTAGATAGGTAGCCGTGTTGGTCTGCCATAGTCAAAATAAAAAAAATTCCTTCCAGTAGCACCTTAAAGACCAACTAAGTTAGTTCTTGGTATGAGCTTTCGTGTGTGTATCTGAAGAAGTGTGCATGCACACGAAAGCTCACGAAAGAGGTGGGCGATTCTTTGGGGTTTGAGCCATTCAGAAAAAGCTCCGCGTCCATTTCTGGCACAGGGCTAGTATTCAGTTCAGATTTATTAATAATCCAAAAGCATCTAATAATCACTCACTCACACATGCACCAGCCACATGTACAGAAAATACAACAGAAGAACCCATTTCTAATCAAACAGATTTACTGACCTGGGGCTCTAAAATGAGCCTGATTCCCTAGTCCTAATTGTCATTAAGTTCCTAATCACACCACTAAAATGCTTTGTGTTTTGTAGGGCAAATGAGGCTCCACATCTGGAAATTGCTGGTAAATTGTTGTTATTTAAAAGATACGTGATGTGGGCTATTTGCAGTCATGGAACCATTCTGGTCCAAAATGGAAAACAGCCATATCATCCTAATGACTGGATAAAGAAGATATCAGTATATGAGATCATGGGAGCATACACTCAGTATTTCCAGAACTGGAGATACAGAGAGAACGCTCAAGACTAATTGTCTGGAGAAGGACCTATGTAGACCAGTTCATGATCTTCTAAGTTGGAACAGTTACAAGAGAAGACACTGCTGCCACAAAGATTTCATAACTCAGCACTCAGGCTCAGAACCCTGAGCATCTCATTTCCTCTCTTCCCTGCTCAATTTCGTTTGCCTTTAACGCTCATCTTCTGTTTGGGATGACAGAGTGCAGCACATCTTTCTGCGGCGAAGTAAATGCTGCATTCTTTAACCCTATTCACCTGCGGAGGCCTCAACTATTTGCAGCTACTGAGAGAGTACATGCATCATCCGAGGCTGCTACAGGGCTTTGCTGCGAGGGATTTCATCTCTTCGCTCCCTTTTTCCGCCACCCACATTCCAAAACATCCCCTCACACTTACGCTTCTGGAGAGAAATCCTTCTCTTTGCAAACCTCCATCAATTTAGGTGTCAGCCTGTACGCTTTTAAGGAAAGGTATCCGTGGGCAGTTTTTATAGGATCTGAGAAAGAACAAGAGGAAAGCACAAAAGATACGAAATATTCATCAACAGCACTTTTATCTGAGCACTTTCCCCTGGGCAGGTTTCATTTCATTTTTAGACATGTTTCTAAAGTTTTGCTAAAGAGGTTTTTTTTTTTAAGTCAACTTTGAGGAACATTGTAATGCAAACTGCATACAAACACACCATGCAAAGTCTGTTCCAAAGACTCAAAGCAGCAGACCAATCAATAAAAACGTTTAACAGTGGAAACAGATCCCTCCAAATGAACAATTGCAAAATCCGCAAATCTTTAATAAGGTAATCAGCAAAATAAAATGAAATAAAAATCTAGATTAAGAGGATGATGAAAAAAGAAGATTTCCTGTAGACTTCCTTCAGGGAAGAATCTTAATAGTGGAATTGGTGCACAATAGGGGTGGGGTGGGGGGTGGAGAATCAGCTCTAAGCCTTAACCTCTCATGGTGGCTGGACAGGAGAAATCTGTTGCTGGGAAATGTTACTGGGCTCAGTGTCCTGGGCTCAGAATGCCAAGTTCTGCACCTCCATACAGCTGTAGCTAAGACTATGCTGCAATTCTGTTATGAGGTGCACAGACTATACCGCGGGGATTCCAGTCTTTAGAGTTGCAAAGACAGGCCTGTCAACTGTATGGGCAATGCTGGGTGACAATTCATCTGTTTTGCACCCAGATGGGCCCAGGTTTGGCCCAAGTTATCTCCAGCTAAAAAGAACAGGTAGCAGAGGATGGGAAAGAGAGATGTGTGTGGCGAGAGGTTGATTAGACTGGGCTAGATGCACACATAGCCTGTCACTGTGTAAGGCAGCGTCTTATGGTTTCTTGGTGATAGCAGAATAGGGTCTTTTCTTCCCCAGTGGCCAGAAAGCAAAGACATCTGTGGTTTGCATAACTACTGCCTCTTCCATATGCCTCACATGCTGCTACTAAAATGCCACAACAGTTTTGAGTTTGTTTTTTTTTAAAAAAATAACTAATGCCAAAAGCACCGTATCAATCCATGGATATTTACGATTTCCCCCCACAATTTATGCTCTTTCTCTACATAAGAGACTTCTTCCTTGGAATGGCTCCTACATGGTATTCAGCCCAAGATTACTGAATGTATGGCCTACCAGGTGATAAAGCTGTGTCTTAACCTGGGCTAGTTTGGACAAGGTGTGTGTTAAGTGTGCTACATGACCAAATGCTCTTCTGTCATAAACTAGTCCATGCATGTAGAAACTTAGCACTGTCAGGGAGAAACCTGGGCCAGAACATTTATCCCTGACATCTAGTTTCCAACATGCGAGCTGGGGGAAATTGCATGGGAGGAACTCTTAACCGTTAAAGTCTCCTACTGCAGTTTGAAGTGGCACAAGCCAGGTACCAGTTTATTGCCTCTGTAAAAACTAGACTTACTTTACAGTGACAATGGAATAGACCTCCTGGGTCCTGGCCTCAGACCTGCACCTGGTCTGGCAAGCTCCTGGTATTCTATTAGGAAAATATTTATTTAGGTAACTGTTTCCAGTTGCATTCATTTTTTTTTTTAATGTGTACATAGTTTTCATGCTCACATGCTATCGCGAAGAGCGGAAAAACTGTATGAATAAAAAAACCCTATTTAATCTCTGGACAAGGAGCTTAACATCTGTAGCAAGATAGCAGCCGAGGCAGGCTTGCCAAATAGTAAACTCACTTTTTTGGGGGGAAAAAGTTAACATTTGTGTTGTCTGAAACGGAACATAGTAAAACCTTTAGCAATCAGTGATAAAACAAAAACCAAAATAGACTGAAACAAGTGGAAAATTCATCAAGATCTGATGATGCAAAGTTTCCAGCCAGTATAAGTATACTTTAACAACTTGTTCTTTACTGTAATCCAATTGTTAACATACTGAAACAATTTTGGGGCAGCTCATAAGATTGATCGTATTCATTAGTATTTTTTCTGACAGATACTCAGGACGTTACATTCGCTTCTCAGCTGGAAACTATATGCGAGCCTGCCAGATATGGCAAAACTGTGAGTGTTTGGGGAGGGGAAGGCTATAAAGCTGTTAAATTGCCTACGGTTCTGATACAGCGCAGAACATCTGGTCTGGAGAGCTTGAGGAAACGCCATTAAAAAAAAAAACCGGCAGAAAAGAAAAAAATCTTTGTGCTACGGAACAGGCCAGGTTTTGTACGCTTCTGTCAGATGCATAAAAAGGAGGGGAAGAAAGGGGGGGGAGGAATACTTGGCAAGCTGCAGGATGATTGGTCAGTCACGTACGGAGCCAGACGCTCTAGCAAGCAGGGTTTGTTAAGACATCTGGTCGAGTTCCACCAGCCGCTTCCACGACGGAGGGGAGAGGCGGAGGGATAAAAATGAAGCAGCTACCCCAGCATTCCAAAACGTACACATCAGGGCTCTGATAGCAAGAAAAATAAACAGAGAGAAGGAAACCCTGTCTAGACTTCGCTGCTGCTGAGGCTGCTGCAGACACAGGGTTGGTATTTACTTGCAGAAAGCCTGCCAGGGCCGCTCTTGCAGGCGAGGAGGTGGGGGAAGGCAAAAATAGCCGTAATAATATTGGTGCGCGTGTGTAAAATAATACAGGAAGCGGCACACTGACCGTAAATGAGAACGACAGATTCCTCAATGGCGTGCTGGTAGCTGAACTGGGAGTCCAGGAGGGCACGGGTGACAAAGGAACCATAGTAGGTGGACTGGTACCAGCCGACGTGAAGATGGTCGATGTTGACGTGGCGGAGGCTCCTCATCATCTCCATCTGATACTGAACTGAAGGGAGAGAGAGAAAATCAAGCACTTTAAAGGAGAAGCTCAGATTTGCATTACCCAATGTTGGTGAACAATGCACCGAATAAAGGCGATTTGCTACTGGTGGTAGAATGGGCAGGAACTTGAACCAGGAGCATCTCCAGACTGCACAATTGAGAAGGAAGGAAGAGAGTCGTTCTATTCATTCCTGGCGTGTTTTTAAGACAAACATCTCTCTCTCTCTCTCTTTTTGAACTAGGCTTGGGCAGGTCTGCTGCCTTGACATGAGAGATCTAGCAAAAGAAGTGGGGGGTTCTTTATAAGTGTCCGATCTTTCTGATTTTATCCTGAAAACTTTATCAATATCCAATAGCATCTCTTCTACCTCTACTCCCAACCAGTTTGCAATCTCCTGTTTTTATCTCCTGGCCCTTTATAAGTGTCCGATCTTTCTGATTGGAGGACACGTTTTGCTCGCAGGAGATCTCAGCTTCTGCCCCGGTCGTCTCCGGTCATCGGCCTAGCCTGTTAAAAGGTTCAAGAAGAAAGTGGGAGGGACGGACCTTTGCTAAGAGTCTTGTGAGCTGCTGCTGTCTGTCAGAATGCAGATAATACTGCAGCGATGGGAAGCAGGCAATCTCCCTAGGCTCTGCTGAAGGACCAAACCCTGAAGGTTCAAACCCCTCAGGCTCTTTCAACTGCCACCTAGCAGAAACCGTTTCATCTGGCTGCAGCACAGGGAGGCACTGTTTAGACCAGGATGGCTTCCATTTAAGGAGGTCGTTACCAAAACCCTGCCATAGTGTGCTACTTTCCTCTTTCCCTCTCATCCTTTTTCCCTTTTGCGCCACATCTCTTCGATTATAAGCCCGAAGGCGGGGAATGTCTCGCCTCACTTGTTATTTATGTCATATTAAGCTGCTCTGGGAACCTTTTCCACCCAAAAAGCAGGTTAAAAACGCTTTAAATCGGGGCTGGAGAACCTGTGGCACCTCCCAACATCACTGGACTACAGCTCCCATAGTCCCTGACTACTGGTCTCACCGGCTGAAGATGATGGGAGTTTTAGCCCAACAGCATTAGAAAACCAAAGATTCTCCATCTCTGCTTTAGACAAGTTCCTATTGTGAGAGTGTGCCGATCGAACGGCCTTCCCCATCTGTTAAAAATGACAGCTTCCCTCAAGTACGCATTCCCGAACATGTCAGAAATATAGGATATTGCCTTTTCTTACATGGCTGCTGCTGTTTTTAACCACTGCAATTTTTGGCAGCTTCTTAGTCCCTCTCGCTCCTTTAGTTTTCTCCCAGCTCTATGCTTAGTTCCAGCCAGCATCCTAGACAGTCCACTGCTGCCTCCTGATCTGACCTAGTTATTATATATGCTCCCAGGTCAGGCCTGTGTTTTCACCCCAGCAACACCCTGACTGTTGTGTAGCTTGGTGTCCTTGCCCGTCCAATGCAACTCTCTTTCAAGTCCAGCAGCTTCCACTCTCTGCTTCTATTCTCATTCTAGCCCAGCTTGGATCTGAATTGACCTCGTTACAATCCGCCCTTGTGCTCCATCCCATTCTAGTCCAAACCCTGGTCAGGATTCCCATTTCAATTCTGCCGTAAGCTCCATTTCCTACTGCCCAGTCTTTCCCTCCCCTCAAAGAAACCCTATGAAGCCAGTTTTGTTTTATTCACAGTAGATACTTGTTTAAGACGTACCTGTAAAGTATATGTGCAGGGTGCATACATTTGTGCTAATCAGATCTAACCCAGGTATAGTGGTACCTTGGTTCTTGAACTTAATCCATTCTGGAAGTCCGTTCGACTCCCGAAACATTCGAAAACCAAGGCGCGGCTTCCGATTGGCTGCAGGAGCTTCCTGCACTCAAGCGGAAGCTGCATCGTAAGTTCGGCTTCCGAAAAACATTTGAAAACCGTAACAATTACTTCCAAGGTTTTGGCGTTCGGGAGCCAATTTGTTCATCAGCGAAGCCGTTTGAGAACCAAAGTTCCACTGTAGAAGCATAGGAATGGGCGGGCAGTCCCATCAACAGGAAACCAATGTTCTCATGGCCAGGTGGGTGGAACTTGTGGAAGACGCTGGGAAAACAGTGACACTACTGGCCGTGTGTTGAAAGTGCAGGACAGTGGTTTTCATTGAGTAGCGTGTGTCTACTAAAAAATACTTAAGTTCAGAGGGCCCTCGTGCAAATTAGTACTGGACACGGATATTCAGCAGGGAAATCTTTATTAGAGTATAGAGTTAGAGCAAGTGTGGGGGAACTACCACATTGGCTGTCCTGTCTGGGTCTGATGGGAATTGGGAGTACGGGCATACAATTTGGGACCGTTTACATGCTTAGATACACTTGGCGGTGCTTTTCTCACTGGTATATTCCCAAGCTGGCAGAAGCCAGCTTGGTGACTGGGAGTGGCTGCCGAGACCATATAATACCGGTCTTGAAAGACCTACATTGGCTCCCAGTACGTTTCCGAGCACAATTCAAAGTGTTGGTGCTGACCTTTAAAGCCCTAAACGGCCTCGGTCCAGTATACCTGAAGGAGCGTCTCCACCTCCATCATTCAGCCCGGACACTGAGGTCCAGTGCTGAGGGCCTTCTGGCGGTTCCCTCACTGCGAGAAGCCAAGTTACAGGGAACCAGGCAGAGGGCCTTCTCGGTAGTAGCGCCCTCCCTGTGGAATGCCCTCCCATCAGATGTCAGAGAGAACAACAACTACCAGACTTTTAGAAGACATCTGAAGGCAGCCCTGTTTAGGGAAGCTTTTAATGTTTGATGTATCACAGTATTTTAATATTCTTTTGGAAGCCGCCCAGAGTGGCTGGGGAAACCCAGCCAGATGGGCGGGGTATAAATAATATATTATTATTATTATTATTATTATTATTATTATTATTATTATTATTATTATTATTATTATTATCTGACCCTTAGCTGTGTTTACAGCAGAAAATAATGAAATCAAATAATGAAAATAAATAATGAAATCAAGCCCTCTACAACAGGGGTGGGTGGTAGGTAGGTAGACCTCTGGTTGAGCTGTAGGAGATCAGCAAGGGGCCCCTTCCAACACCCCACTGTTTAAGGATGGCAATGCAACAACCTTTCCCACCTCAAGTAGCCTGCTGGCATGAAGAAAACCAACCAGGTGCATACTTTTGAAAGAAAAGACTGTGAGTTCAGATTGGATCAGATTCGGGGTGGTGGTGTCTCAGAATAGGCTCAGAGGCATCCTGCTATTTTATTCTGTGTACTATGGGGCAGACCCACACAATACGTTTAAAGTACAGGATTCCCCGCCCCCCCCAATCAAATGAACTGTAGCTTTGTGAGAGGTTATGTGCTTTAAAATTAAATTTCCATTGAATATGCTGTTGGTGTGACCTATGTCTTTTGCACCTGACTCCGGTTGGAAGGTCATGGGATTTGGGGGGGGGCACACTTCCAAATATCTCCCACGAGCCTGAAGCCTACACAAACCTGTTCTACAAAACTTAGGAGACCTAATGGCTACAAGGAACTTGGAAAGAAGAAATCAAGGTGCGCGTGAATAACTCAATTTAAAACAGGCAGTTAATATTTTGCGGGGAAATGAAAGAGGCAACAGAGACCTAGGGACACACATACACACTCAGGAAAGGTCAAGATACAGAGAGTAGCACCATCTGTATCACACATTGAAAGCAGTATTATCCCACTTTCTCTCCCACCCACCCAATAACTCTGGAAACCGTGGTTTGTTAAGGGTGCTGAGAATTGTTAGATGACCCCTACTTCCCTCACAAAGCTATGATTTCTAAAACTGGCATGTCTAAGCAACAATTTGGACCTTTCTCGCCTCCAGTCCCAGCATTTGACCCACTGAGCAGTGGCATGCTTTTTAAAAGATGGGGAGGGCATGCTGTCCTCTTATTTATGACTGGTTTTTAAGTGCAACAACATGTCTGTGAAGAAATGGTGCTAATTTCATTGTTTCAAGGTGGTGAAAATAAAATCAGTTCTCTCAGTGGCCAAGTCTTCCCTCAAACTGGAATTTACTTTGCAGTGTTAATAATTAAGTCAACAACAGAAGCTAAAATGTGTGGTAAAGGCCTTCAGCTTCTTCCCCACACAAGCAGGCTCCAGTTGGAGAATGGAGACAATTAATATACTTTCATATAATATTCACACATGCACACACACATTTCCAAAAGGCTAAATTACATTTTTAAACTATTTGCAGAGGAATATGAAGGCTGAGTATGTGTGCGCTAGATCAGTACCATTTCCCCCTTTGTTAAATATGTAAAATATTAACCTATGTTAAATGTAGACCTGTAATTGAGAAAATGTTTTTAAAATTAAAAATCTGCAATACATCAAAAACAGAGCTTGTTCATCTTTAATTCTGCTTTCATTTCAAATTTTCATTTTTAAGTAAAGGCACTTAGAAAAGAATGGCAGGGACTGTGTGTGTTTTCAATTGTTAGCCCTTTAATTTCCAAACTAGCATGCAAATATTTCCCACTGTTTCCAAACGTTGGTTTGGATGAAACATTAACTTTAGTAAACAAGTCTTGCCGCTCTCAGGCTTTCAGATCCCCCCTTCCTTTTTCTGCTGTGGCCTCAGAGAAGAGTTTGGACAGTTCTGGTTAATCAAAACCATAGCCTGAGCCCAGATAAACTGTGGTTCATCATAACTAACGTTAAACTAACTTAATGCCACAGTTTATAAAACTGGCTTGTCTCCACTTACTATAGCTAATATTCAGCACAACTTGAGCTCAAACAACATGCTATACTGTGGTTTACCTAAAATGGGGAAACGTGCATGCCCAGGAAAAAGAAACTAGGCTCATTCTCAATTTTCTAAACAATGGTTTAACCTTATGTCTGAATACAGCCAAAGCCTGGGCAAGAAAGATGCTTTCCACCAACAATTTAATCCTTTTGATTTTCACAGTTTACTGATTTGAGAAAACACAGGGATGTCCAGTTTGGATATAGCAATGAAGCCAAGGTTTGGGATCACCAAATCATGCATACTGTCCCTCAACCCACATCAAAATTCCTGATGTCCCCATTTACATGGATTAAGAATAAAGTCTCAATCAGTGTATATGATCATAGCTAGGCTAGTTTTTAATAGTCACATGTAACACTGGAAGATGGGAAAGAGAAATCACACGAGAAGATGTACGCAATCAACCTACTAGCTTCTATCTAGCCCCTAAATTCTAGTCCCAGTTATGTTCGGACTGCTCCAGAGAACTAAAATCCACAGGTGTAGCTTCTCTACAGATGCATTCAGTCCTAAGTAGATTCCTAGAAACATGCTTCAGTAAAAATGAATAGGATTTACTTCCAAATAAATGCATTTAGGATTAGGATGGGTGTATTCAGAAGGTTATTCAGAAAGTAATGAATCAGGGCCATATGGGCTCAAGCGTTTGAAGGAAAGGCCTTATAAGAAGCTTCAAGATAACTGGAGGTCTGAAGGATCAGGTACAATTGATTTCAGTGTGTGTTTCGTTTGCCTCCTTTTAGGTGAAAGATGCGGAAATCTCCTATTTCTAGACTTTGCTAGTAATAATCCATCTGTCTAGACCTGTGTGTGGCACCAGACATGTACACAGACACCTATGGGAAGGAGTGTGTCTAAGCAACCAAACCAGCAAGTTTTATAGAGCTGGTTTCCTTAGCTTTTTAGTTTAGGCCATCAGCATACGTGACGTCAGAGGGGGAGACCGGATGCATCCTACAGCCCCTGGAATGCTGTCCCAAGGAGTCAGAGAACTGCAGCCCTCAACTCTCTGTAAAAAGGGTAAGTTTTAAAAGTTTCTTGAATGCCAGGACGGAAGACGCCACGCAAATGTTAACTAGAAGAGAGTGCCACAATTGTGCTGCTTATTATTCTTTGCTTTGAGCTTTTCTGAAAACGAAGGAGGTCATAAAGCAATGAGGAAACAAATATCAAGCAAGGCCCGTAATATATTTTGTAATATAAAAGGATGAATGTGTCAACAGTATGGGTAAACCTATGTATTATACAGTTGTCAGTGAACTGATATTGGTTGCAGCTTCCCGTGCGTACATTTGGTGATAAAAGATGAATTTGCTGTTGTTAATCTGTGAGCTTCGGTTCTTAAGAGTACAGAGAATGTCAGTATGTGTAAAAATAACCCGTATGGTAATTTTCTCAAAAGAATATCTCTTCTGCTTCGTAAGTTAAATAATGTGCTAAACTGCAATCCAACTCAAGTACTCGGAGGCCTATTGATATCAATGGGACAGTGTAAAGCACACAGTTAACTCTCTGACTGAAAATGGTGGTTGCCCCACTTTGGCTAGACATTTCATTGTGCCCTTGAAAGAACTTTTAAAAGTAGTTAATTACACAGAACCCCCAACAAGGAAGCAAACGGGGGTAGAGGAACTGAGCAAGATTTTACTCAAATGAAAAATATTTTCTTTATTTTAGTTTTAAAGGAAAGCTAGGATTGGCTTGCCAATTCTGTTCTCAGTTCCAGGGGGATGTAGATTCTTTCCAGATTACAGACTATCACCTTTTTAACCCCCCTCCAAAAAAGGGGGGGTAAATGCGGCATCATGGCAAGGCATGCAACATTTCCACAAGGTGGGGAATAACCATACAGTACTAAGATCTATTAAGAGGGTTACTTTCATTTCTGCTACTCTCTTCCTAGAAACAAAAATCCAAAATGTGTAAAAGACGGCTTTTTTTTTAAGGATGGGGAGTTAAATAGTATACTGTCCTGAGAGTATATAGAAATTGTCTGCCAGATTCTAAGCTGCAGTTCAGTAGTGGTTAAGGAATGGCAACTGAGACTGAGTACCTGAAGTGCTGATTGCACATATTCCACTGGATAGATTCCAAAAGCCATCAAGACTTCTATCCAGAAAAAACATACAATTTCAATGCATGTCCACCCATGGCAAGATTTATCTGCCTTGATCTAATTCGCCAAATATTGACAAAATTGCATGCTTTGCCACATACTGCCAACTCACCTTTGATCCTTAATACTGTACAACATACTTTTACTATAGCCTACTGACAGCAGTGTCCATTCTCTAAGTTTAAGCCTTTGTTTCTGCTTTTCTAATGAACAAACAGATAAATCAGTGCTTTACTAAAACACACCGAACAGTTAAAAATAAGATTGAAGACCAGCGCAGATGTCAACACAAAAGTTGCAAGGGTGCGAAATAGCAATATTTTGTCTTTTTCCTGTTCAAGCATAGGTGTTCAGAGCAAAATTAAAAAGAGCCATTGCATGTCCAGACATAGCAGTCACCTGGACCATGAGATCAAAGGCAATGCCACGCCAAGTTGTAGTGTAGACTCAGGTACATTCCATGGTCCAAAGAGAAAGGCTGGAATTTTGACTCCAAATACCAGGTTTTATAATAGCTGGCAAAGAGATCATCACATGGATAGGTTTGATCTTCTTGCAGCCCATGGGACCCTCAAGAGTCTCCTCCAGCACCATAATCCAAAAGCATCAATTCTTCGACGATCAGCCTTCTTTATGGTCCAGCTCTCACTTCCATACATCACTACTGGGAAAACCATAGCTTTAACTATATGGACCTTTGTTGGCAAGGTGATGCATTACCCACACAAAAATCTGCAGCACTGGACCTTGGGAGAACTGGGTTCATATGCCTGTTCAATCATGAGACTCTCCTTAGTCATGTTTAAGGGTTACTGTGAGAATAAAGGTAAAGGTAAAGGTACCCCTGCCCAAACGGGCCAGTCTTGCCAGACTCTGGGGTTTGTGCGCCCATCTCACATTTATTGGCCGGGGGCCAGCGCTGTCCGGAGACACTTCCGGGTCACGTGGCCAGTGTGACAACGCTGCTCTGGCGAGCCAGAGCCGCACACGGAACGCCGTTTACCTTCCCGCTGGTAAGCGGTACCTATTTATCTACTTGCCCCCGGGGGTGCTTTCGAACTGCTAGGTTGGCAGGCGCTGGGACCGAGCAGCGGCAGCGCACCCCGCCGCGGGGATTCGAGCCGCCGACCTTTCGATCGGCAAGCCCTAGGCGCTGAGGCTTTAGCCCACAGCGCCACCCGCGTCCCATTACTGTGAGAATAGTAGGGGATAAACCTTATTCAAAATATGTTGCCCTCCTTGGAGGAGGGTGGGATTTAAACATTGGGGGGGGGGGGGAGAGACACATTCCAACATGCTATCTCAGCTTAAGATGAGAAATATACAAGACTTGTGTCCATGCTGGTGTTGTGATGTCTCTCCCTCCCTTTCTACTTGCTAGACAGAAAGCCATCCAATAAGCTTTTGTTAACCACAGTTTACTGTATAGACAAATCAGGAAACTGTGGTTATGTGGTTGAACAAGTCAACTTTGCATCATGGCTTAAAATCCTGGCTTGTTTTTTTAAAAAAAGAAACATAACCATAGTTTCCTCTACACCCAAACTTGGAAACTATGGCTCCTAAAAACTTCCAGGGTTGACTGCTGTATGCCAAAGACTGGAAAGAAGGTGATGAGAGAACATCTTAATCAAGCCTAAAATGACATACAACAGGGAAAATTGGTGACCTTGCTCATCCGTTAAATGTAGAACCTGACACTAATAACTCACATATGTGACTTCAGCTGACTAAGGAGAGAAACCTAGTATTAAGTGTCACAATAATGAATTGAAAGGCTTAGCTTGATCTATGGGATAACTCATTTCTGTGTCTGCATATAAGCAGTCTCAGAGATGATTTGTCAGAAAGCATCTAGAATTTATAAATGTGCCATTACAATAGCAGGAAATGCAGACACTTAAAATTCTGTATAAAGTAATGGCTGTTCACAGGGGGAAAAATTGAACTGCACTAGTCTAATACAAATATAGCTTTTGTTCAAATGCTATTTTATTCAACAGATGGTGACGCACGACAGGAAGGAAACTCGTTGTTCATGCTTAGGAGATGGCTCACCACCAAAGTGGTGTCATCTTTACTAATACAACAATTGGGAAGAACGAAATCTTAACGTATCTTAGAAGTACAAAGTCACAAGAATAGCGAAAGCTGCCTTATACCTAGTCAGGTCACTGGTCCATCAAGCCTAGTGTTGTCTAGCCAGACTGGTAGCAGTTCTACAGCGTCGCCAAAGAGTTTCTTTCCTGGAGATGGCAAGGATTGAACCTGGATCTGCGCCACAGCTCTGTGGGTCAGCATCTGCTTTACATGCAGGAAGCCCCGGGCTTAATCTCTGGAATCTTCAGTTAGGGCTCGGAACATCTCACCTTGGACAGCTGCTGCCAGTCAGTGCAGACAGTACTGAGATAGATGGACCAATGGTCTGTCAGTATAATGCAGAATCCTGTGTATTCAAAGCACATATTCTGCCACTGAGCTAAAGCCCTTTCCCAAACGTGCTTCACAGATTTGCAGGTCATGCTTGCACAGGGTCTCTGTTTCATTCCAATTTTAGTATAAATTAGGGTTGAGGAAACTTTGGCCCACATGCCAGCAACTTTGGGCAAGCCACGCCCAGCTGTCCTATACCTGGCATCATACAGCTTTCTAAATAATACATTTTTTTTTATACCCCGCCCTTCCCGGTTCAAAATCTGAGCTCAGGGCGGCCAACAACAAATCCGAAAAACCTAATTGTAAAAGCAGCACAAAATACAGTATAAAAACATGAATAAAAATCAAAAATCAATTTAGGGGAAATAAGCATTAGATAATCCCCAGGGCCAGCTGGCTGAATTGGTCCTACTTGGGCCAGCTAAAGCGCAGAACTGGGGCTGACAATGTTCCTTGCAGTATGGTCCCCTAGTTAGAACTTCAGACAATGGATCTGCACAGGTGGGCTGGAAAACACACCCTTCAATCATGTGGTGCCATGTGATTGACATGTGAGTGGGCCTGCCAACTTTGGTCTGTGAAACCGATCCTAAATAAGGATCTGGTCCACAGCGCTGAAAGGGCTCCCCACCCTTGATAGACAACAAAGCGAGCAACTCTATTGGAAAAATTGCACTACGGTTCAAAATACAGATTTCCCCCCTACTTTCCAGAACCTCCCAGCTCCATGTCATGTACTATACAGGAATAAAACTGGAATGGAGACTCCAGATTTTGGATCCCAATTCCAAACAGGCTCAGCCACCATGGCCAATGATCAGGGGTGATAGAACCTGCAAGAAAGCACCCCAGTTTGTGGCAAGAAGCCAGTCCGAGCCCTTTTGAGCTGTAAAAATAGGTGGTGGGGAGGGAAAATGCCTTCCTTCCTGCAAGTCTCAAAAAGCACTGCAAGGGAGGTTTTCAAGAGGCTGGGAAACTGCTGAAAAAGAAAGGGATCATGTTTAATTCGACCATGACAGTACACAAAGGCAGAGAAAACTTTTACAGGATCTGTATTTGCACAGCAGGGTTTTAAACTGTGCAGCTTTTGCAACATCACAAGGAGGAGATTGGAGACATCTAAGAAAAGACTTCAAAAAAAGAGAGCAACTGCTATTCATAATATTATCACTGCTCAAGAGCAAAAGAAGTTTTCTAACTTAATATCTAATTTTATTTTCAATGTTCTTTACGAGCAGCACCTAATTTTAGCACAGCAGGGAGTTTTTGCTTTTAGCAGGGTACAACCAAATTTCCTCGCACTGCCATGCCTGTAAAGAGCCTTTTCTAAGGGTTTAAGAAACAACAGCCATTACCCCTCGCGCACACATGTACACACAATTTAACACTAGGATGCTACCTAAAGAAAAACGAACATCTGGCAAAACATGTCATAAGCTCGGGGTTCCCAGCTGCTACTATATTTAATTTCTATGCTCTACAGCTGTAAGATTTGTTCATAATTCTGAAGAACAAGAAGAATAAAAAGACGACCCCAGATTTAAAGTGCCCTCCCATCATTGAAACAATCAACCATTTTCCCCTTCAGATGAAATATATTAAAAGGGCCCTTCATCTTAGGTTTTTTGTTTTTTAGACATTCAAAGTAACTAAAAGAGGAGGAAGGTGCTTTGTGTAATGTCGATGAGCAATTTAACAAATGTTTCTTAATATGCTCTTTTGAATATAGTTAAGAGCCACATTTTTAAATTTAGATTGTTCGGTCCAAGGCACCAACTTTCATAAACTAAACGAAGGGAACCCAAAAACAATCCACCCACCACTTAATGTTTTGAACTTGACAGCATTGCCAAGCCAATACAAAATAAGCCAAGCTATTCCTCAAGATCTTTTGAGAGAATGCTTAAGTATTAACAATGCATTGCTGAATTTTTAATATTCCTTGCTATAAACTGAAGAAAGTGGTTACAGGCAACAAACTGCTGTGAATCTTGTAGCTGAAAAAAGGCCCTGTAGTGCTACAAGGAGATATATATATATTCCTAATTTGGAGTCCCCCAAAATAGGGGTGTCATATACATGGGGGTGTCCAATACATGGAAAAATGCAGTATATATTTTAAAAAGCAAGCAAAGATTTGCAGAAGAAGGGAATGCACACTTGCATTTTCAAACAGCTGTGAAAGATCACTTCTCTGATGGAGCGGAAATCAATAGGAAGTTCAAAAACATATATAGGATATAAAATATTCCATCTTCTCACATGCTCAGCCACTTGGACAGTATTGAGCATGGGGGCGGGAGGAGAGTAGCCTTGTAAGAATACAGGCTAATTGGAAAATGAGTACTAAATTAGCCTATTGAAAGGCGAAGGAAAGCAAGAAATAAATGTTAGTGGAGTTGTTGCAGCTGTGGGTTTATTGTTTTACGACTGTTAAAACCAGTGTTTATAGCCAATTGTGTGATTACTAAATGCAAGATATTTATCCCAGTTGTTATCTGCATTGCAAGGCTGGGGGACCTTTGGTCTTCCAGATGTTGTTGGACTACAACTACCATCAGCCTCAGCCAGCCAAGCCAACCATTGGGGATGATGGGAGCAGTGGTTCGGCAACATCCAGAGACATCACAGGTTCCCTAGCCCTGCTGTGCTGGAATTGAATTGATGCTATACATGTGCTATCATATTAAACTGTGTTTATACATCATTATTTTTAAGAACGGCGTATAGATGCAATTGTTTTAAAGGTGTTGTATGCTTTCACTGTAGTGCAAATTGCATCAGGATGCTTCATGGGACGCGATTCATAAATGAAGTAATACTCAGAAGCAAGCCCCACTCAGTTCAATGGGCCTTAAAGGTAAAGGTCGTGACCAACTCTGGGGTTGCGGCACTCATCTTGCTTTATTGGCCGAGGGAGCCGGCGTACAGCTTCTGGGTCATGTGGCCAGCATGACTAAGCCGCTTCTGGTGAAACCAGAGCAGCACACGGAAACACCGTTTACCTTCCTGCCGGAGCGGTACCTATTTATCTACTTTCACTTTGATGTGCTTTCGAACTGCTATGTTGGCAGGAGCAGGGACTGAGCAATGGGAGCTCACCGCGTCGCAGGGATTCGAACCACCGACCTTCTGATTAGCAAGTCCTAGGCTCTGTGGTTTAACCCACAGCGCCACCCGCGTCCCTTGGACCTTACTCCCAGGTAAATGTGTATAGGGTTACAGGCTTAACCTAGGAACTGCTACACTTTGCTGTGGGGCCTGCCCCGAATTTTCCTGCGAGCAGTTCTTATTTCAGAAAGCGTGTATGCGTTTTAAAAAGATCTGCACTGTTACTCAACATGACTGATACACCCGTCCATTAAAGACCACAGGTCCAGTGAGCAGAGTGGTACAGCCTTCCTTAGCTTTGAAATGCCAATCTGGAAACGCAGCTCCTCTACCCACTTAGCATCTGTATTTGTATCTCTTTGGCAGCGACAACTGCTAACAGCAGCGCACCGGGAAGCATCAGTTTCACCGCCAATGCAAAATAGCAGGTGGAAGCAGAGGGAGCTCCCATGCACGCACGTTGGCATCAGGTATCATCATGCCACCTTGCAAACATGTTCCCAGGGGGACTGCGATTAAATTCATTTACAATTAAAATGCAGAATACAAACAAAACGTACTCAAAATAAAGGGCAACAAGTTGGCAAAAGGAACAGGATTAAGACTGTATCTAAAAAAAGACAAACACTAGCATGGTCTTTTCCGAGTGCTGCAAGACAAAGTCTCCAGGCAAACCTTTCTGGGGACAGTCTTCTGCAAGTTGGGGGCCACCAAAGAGAAGGCCCTCTTTTTGGAATACAAGCTCAGCTCAGATGGTAGAAGCACCCACAGTTGTCCCTGCACGGAACATCTTAATGCTTGAGTAGGTGCATATTGAGACAAGTGGTCCTTCCAGTTGTTGTTGTTCTTTAGTCGTTTAGTCGTGTCCGACTCTTCGTGACCCCATGGACCAGAGCACGCCAGGCACTCCTGTCTTCCACTGCCTCCCTTTGACCAAACTGTGGGAGGCCGTGGAAGTCCTTCGAGTGATCTGTTCTAAAATGTAAGTACAAAGCTTTACCACTAAGTTTCTGTTCCTAAATGGCTCTGTCAAGTCGCCCTTACTCTTTAGGATTGCATGCTGCCTCCACACGTATGACCTGGGCGACTGATGTGCACAATTCCAACCAACCCCTTGCTACCTAAAAGGAAACAGCAGATTCAAAGGGGCCGGGCAGCGTGAACACTGCTGAGCTCAGCCCCAACTATATATATATGTGTGGGTGGAAAAGTCACAAGTCCACCACCCCATTGCATGTTGGGAAGTATGTGAACAGTCCCACAGTGATCTGTGATGTTACAGTTTACTCAACGATGCACATGTGATGCATTCCACCTAAAGGCACAAATGAAATTATAAAGCAACCCCCAACCTTTCCTGTTTGCCCAGTGGGAACCCAACTGACCAGGATTTCCAGTTTCTCTTCTGCCCCCACCCTTGGTCCCCTACAAAATCAACTCCAGAGGGTCCCCCAACCAGTGTTTGAAATTCCCCAGGCGCAAACATAACAAACAACAAGCATAATACACAACAATACAAACAACCAAATAAAAGACTTCTTTTATCCTGTTTCTGGATTATGTTTGTGTCTGATGGGGGTGGATTTCTGTGTTGGGGGGGGGTTGTGTTATGTTGTAAATAATATTTCCAATAAAAAAATATTTTAAAAAAGAAAAGAAATTCCCCATGCACATTTTGCTACTGGCGCAGGTTCAATTGCAACTACGTGGAGATGTCTGGGTGCTAGGCTGGCGACTGACATCTCTCCACTGAGCCAAGTGACTCACACGCAGGAGAGGAACGCATGTCTTGTGCTTCTGCGCTGCCACGCGAACCATAGACCCCTTGCTGGGCATCTTAAGGCTCCATCATCACATCAAGGAAAGCAAGTGCAGGGCTGAGATTGGATAAACAGTAGTACCTCAGGTTATGAACTTAATATGTTCCGGAGGCCTGTTCTTAACCCGAAACTGTTCTTAACCTGAAGCGCGCTTTCGCTAATGGGGCCTCCCGCTACCGCTGTTCAGCCAGCGCACGATTTCTGTTCTCATCCTGGGGCAAAGTTCACAACCCGAGGTACTACTTCCAGGTTAGCAGAGTTTGTAGCCCTAAATGTTTGTAGCCCAAAGGTTTGTAACCTGAGGTACCACTGTACAGTGGTGCCCCGCAAGACGAATGCCTCGCAAGACGGAAAACTCGCTAGACGAAAGAGTTTTCCGTTTTGGAGGTGCTTCGCAAAACGAATTTCCTATGGGCTTGCTTCGCAAGACGACAATGTCTTGCGAGTTCCTGCTGGTTTTTTTTCCTCCCCCCCCCCCTTTTCTAAGCCGCTTATCAGCTGATCCGATCAGCAGATAAGCCGCTAAAAGCCACTAAAAGCCACTAATAGCGCTAATCCGCTAATCCGTCAATGGGCTTGCTTCGCAAGACAAAAAAACCGCTAGACGAAGAGAATCACAGAACGGATTCTTTTTGTCTTGCGAGGCACCGCTGTATTTGATTGTGCTGCAGTCTTTCCACAGGACTCCCAAATGGAACTCACAGACCACAGTATAAAAAACTTCTGCCTTAGTCCATATTTCACTCCATTTCCATTTCCACTGTGTGTGTGTGTTTCTCGCATACTGGGACTACTGAATTGTTGTAAGAGCAAGCTACAGTCAAGCAATGCAGCTGAGATCAAAGAATCGTAGAATTGTAGAGCTGGAAGGGACCCTGAGGGTCAACTAAACCAACCCCCTGGCGAACAGACATTCTGCTACGGCGACTGTAACCTTGGTTTAAGGTGCCATTTGGCACCTAGCTTATATACGAGTTTGTAACACTGCCCCCAACTCACCAGAGCAGATATAGAGGGTGTGTAGGGGGCTGCGGGGGGGGGGGAGGAAAGGAGGCAGAAACCCCCCCGGCACATGCAACATTGGATCTCATTCTCCCTTTTGAAATTATTCACCCACCCACCCCCGTGATAATTTGTTTTAATTCTTTTTAATATCGAATTGTAAATTGCTGCAACCCACCTTGGGACATGCTGGTGAATGGCGGGTGATAAGTTCAATAATAAAAACAATTAATTATAGTTAACCTTTGTTGTGGCTTTCCTCCCAGATGATTCTGGGATTAGTAGTTTAGCGAAAGTGCTGGGAATCCCCAGTGAGCGATCCCGAGGACTGCCTGGGTAAATGGAATGTTGGTAGTTTAGAAACGCCATGAATATCGGAATCCAAGAGGAAAGGTGCATGGGAGTTAAATTCCTTTTAGCTAGACATGAAGAACACTGTACAAGTGCCGTTTCTTGGTTTGTATTGTTCCTAGAGGGGTGATGGGTATATTGGCTTTACAAGACATCTGTTTCAAAGATTTGCTTTGCTTTTTAACATTACCGATCCATTCTGCTTCTTTAGCACTACACCGAGAAAGACATAAATTCTAAATTGCAAGAAAGTACCCTCAATGGTTCCCTAATCCACTTGCTGGTAATCCAACCAAACTGTAAACCTGTTTCGTTGGATCCGGTCTCATTCCAGAATGCCCTGTAGTTTGCAAATCTCTTAAAACCTCAAATGGGGTCTTTTAAAAATATTTCTCACACTCGCCTATATAGGGAACATATTTCGGTTTTGTAAAATTATCTGTGTTTTCCCTCAAGTCAAATTAAGGGCTACCAGCCTATTTTTCTTAGCACATTTCTTCTCAAGAGATTACAGTACAAGCTACCATTTTTCAAGGCTCTGGCACAGTGGCGCTCTCAGTAATAAATTACACATTGTTAGCAATTCAGCTGCTTTTATTTCTTTTGTTCCTTATTAACTTGGATCAATGCCATCTGGTTCTCCTGATTTATTACTAGTTACCTTCGTTTCCACCTGTACGTCTCCAGTATCAACCACACAGCTGAGCTTCTGCGCACATTCCTACAAAAGCCGCACACTAACCACCTGGGGATAGAATCCAAATTGCGGGGCCATTACCTCAAACTCAGGCCTCATTCCCAAAGACATGAACACCCTCAAACAACAAGCCCTTCTAACCCACCCTAAAATAAAGAAATTTACTGGATGCTAATGCTGACGAACATTCCTAAATTATTGCTGCAGACTGCCCCCAAACTACTGAAACATTAGCATGAAGAACCCTATTTCCCCCCAAGGGGAGGGGAGATATTTCAATTATTCATTTCAAGGAATCGTTATGGGTGAAGCAGGAATGCTAATTGACATTAGCAATTGTGCAGAAAGAGTTATTCTAAGTTAATAAATTCCCAGACAAGAGCATAAAAATGCAGTCATTAAAATCTATGCATATTGAATTATTTGGGACTAAAGAAAAGTTCATCTCCAGTCCAGTACCATGTGAAACACATACACCCACCTTTTTTAGAGATTTCTCTTTGTAGTTAAAAGCCTTCTATGAGGAGAGAACAGTGTTATGGATTTACTGCTCCTGAGCTCGTCCACCTTCTCAAAACAGGAGCAGGGTATAGCTTCACCTTCAAAATTATCATTCCGAACTTTCTGAGCTAACAACAAAGTATTCTGAACTTTGTGTGTGTGCGTGTGAGCACACACTTTGTTAAATGTACAAAACTTAACAATAGCTGCTACCCTGAGACAATCAAGGTTTGCAAGAAAAAGCAACATATGGTATCTTGCAGAGCTTTCTGCACCTTGATTTCCTCGCAAGGCAACGACTGGTGAAGGCTCAAACCAGAATAAGAACGGCAGGGCTTCAGGTATCCCGTTTTGCTCCTTGTGTGCTTTCCAAGGCAGCCACTATACATCTTCCTCTGCTGCTCATTACTTATCCCAATTCAACACCCATTCCCTGTGTGCCCGAAAGTTTAGAATTACTTCTGAATTTTGGAGGCATAATACATTGGAGGTAAATATAATCGTATTTCATTTTACATCAGGCATGTGGCTGGGATCCAAAGGAGGCTTATGTCTGAAGCACCCGTGGGGAGGTGGACAAGCTGTCTATGGTTATTTGTGCAGTGTAATATAATGTTCTGGAAAGTGCCTGAGTTTTCAGAAGAAACTTTTTGTGAGGAAGGGGGTGTGGGAGAATAGCAGGGGTCTCCCAAGTGAAGACCACATACAGCGGTACCTTGGTTTTCAAATGTAATCTGTTCCGGAAGACTGTTCAAGTTCTGAAATGTTTGAAAACCAAAAACTCAATAGCCGACAGCTAGGGCTCAGGATCTTGCACTCAGCGGAAGCTGCGTGACATATTCAACTTCCAAGGCATGTTCAAAAACCAAAGCATTTACTTCTGGGTTTGTGGCGTTCGAAAACCAAAATGTTTGGCAATGGAGACGTTTGAAAACCGAGGTACCACTGTATGCCTGTTTGAGAACTGCCAAAAGATCATCATCGTTTCCTACGGCAAAGGAAAAACTCTGGATCATGCCATGCAAACAGTGCTCCAGAAGCAGTGGGAACGTGCTTATGGACTCAGCGGAAAAGAAGCCTAGCCAATGTCCCTAGAGGTTTATTTCTCACAACACCCAACACGAGGACCATGTGTGGTATGAAACATTGGGCTACCCTGAGCTAGGCTATCAATGACTTAAGGTCTGCCACCTCTTTTGTAGGTTGAATGCCTCTTGAATACATGTTACTGAGAATCTCAGGTGCAGAGAGCGCTCTTCACTCAGGTTCTGCTCGCAAGGTTTCTCATGGGCAAATGGCTAACCACTGTGAGAACAGGATGCTGGACTAGATAGGCCACTGGCCTAATCCAGCAAACTCTTCTTATGTTCTTAGTTAAGTACCATTTCCTGATTTCTTAAGTGCATCATTGTCCTCTACGCTAAATAGCTTATCAGTGCTGCTACGCTTCTCTCTCTGGGCAGAATTTGAGCTTCTCTGATGCACTTGCACCAGCACATAACCCCAGCTACTACTGGCTGCAATTTGCAGTAATAATGTCTCAATTTTCCATTTTTACAAGTATATCCCATCACACAGTCCAAAAGGTCCTCATTATCCCTTTACCCAAGTTTCCTTTCAACACAGTACTTTTATTTAAGTAGCAAACTACAGTCTGCCCCTCTTGCAACTCCTACATGCGATTTCAAACACGCAGATCACCAGGATCATCCCCCTAGATAGGCATTTAATATGCTTGTGGAAATCAAAAACAGCTAATTCTCTATTCAGAATGGTATTTGGAGGCATTAAATTTAATAAAATGACCCCAATAAAAGTTAATCAGAAGTGTTTAAATGTATCGGCAATAAAACAAATTTTATGGCTAGCAGAGTCAGTTATCTTCTGTGACAAATTAACTGAGCACTCAAAATGAGATGCATCAGTACCATTTTAATAATGAAAAATGAATGCAAATCAAACACAGTCCGAAAAGGACCTGGGTGCCACTTTGCAAATGGAAATCCTCGCATAAGAGGATTTGCCCATTATCGCGAAAATAAGGGTCAACAAATTCTGGCTGGCCTTGACGGACAACTGAAAATAGATAATTACCAAGACCTTGTCCCTATGCAAGAACAGGGGCCTTCTTCTTGACCTCACACATCTAAAATGGGCTGTGGGGTCAGGAACACCCCCCTGCCTTCCCTCCCACCCCTGTGCTTTGAGGGAGGTGGGAATTTGCCTCCAAAGTTGCAGCACATTTCCAAGGGCCTCAAAAGCCCAGCTCAATTGCATAACGGATTGCTCTACTTTTGTGATTTTTTAAGTCACAGCTTGTACACTGCACTGTTAAACATCAGTGGTTGCCAACATGGAGTCCTGCACATTTTGCCGGACCATAATGGTCAGAGATTATGGGAGTTGTAGTCCAACACCACTTTGGCAGGCACCTGCTCTACATCACATTAGTGAAAACTGAGAACTCACAGAGCTTTTATGAGTAACTGCTATTAGCAAAACAGATGTAAGAAATGAGGTTTGGGGAGGAGAATGTATGTAGTTTTGTATTCCTTGGTTATCTCCCTGAAAAGGGGCAGGACCTTTTAGCCATCTAAGGATCAGTTCACCTTTGGCTTGCAATTCTTCCTTCCTGACCCAATGCCTGAACTACTTATTCCAGGGTTAAGGCTCCATTAATGAAAGGCGAGCTTTGTATCTCCTTTAAGAAGTCCTTCCTTTAAGAAGCAGTTGCATTTAAAACACATCTTGCATCCTTATTAAGAGAGAAGGTGGATGAGGCGATAACGAGAGTAGGGCAGGGCAGCCTCACACTGAAAGTGTGTGCAAAATTAGAGCCGCTTGAATATGCAACCTGATGGTTATGCTTGGCGGCCTGATCTGCATCGTTGCTTATTAAGAAACAAGGAGAACATTCTCCTGGGAGGATGCAGCAATGGCCAAATGGAACGATTAACACCAATTATCAGTCTTGTCAAGTCTGCAGGATCTAGAGGGAAAGTTCCGTTCATTTCCCTCCTCTCCAACTCCTACAGTTTAGCAAGCTGAAGGTCAGCACTGGATTTTGGCAGGCTCCATCTATTAATTGCAGATTCTCTCTTCCGCTCATCTCTTCCTATAAGGATAAACCCAAAGGGAAAGGCTGGCATGTATACTGAAGGCAACACATTTTTAAAAAGACTTGGGGATTTTAGAGAGGTAGTTTATATTCAGATTGAACTGTTCCAATATCTTAACTGCATTGTGATTAACATATATTTGTCATACTTTCTCCATTACAAATGCCCCCCCCCCAATTCTGTCACCCCCACTGAAGATAGCAGAGCCATTATCAGGAACACAGATCCACAAAAATAGAATGCCCAAACACATATGATGGGCAAATCTTATTCACAGAATTAGGAAATTACTTTTCCCCCTGCATTTTTTAAAAAACATCATAAAACCAGCCACATTTTGTCTCATGTACTGTGGTCAAAGGTAAAGGTAAAGGGACCCCTGACCATTAGGTCCAGTCGTGGCCGACTCTGGGGTTGCGGCACTCATCTTGCTTTACTGGCCGAGGGAGCCAGCGTACAGCTTCCGGGTCATGTGGCCAGCATGACTAAGCCGTTTCTGGTGAATCAGAGCAGCACAGGGAAACGCTGTTTACCTTCCCGCCGGGATGGTACCTATTTATCTACTTGCACTTTGACGTGCTTTGGAACTGCTAGGTTGGCAGGAGCTGGGACTGAGCAACGGGAGCTCACCCCATCGTGGGGATTCGAACTGCCGACCTTCTGATAGGCAAGTCCTAGGCACTGTGGTTTAACCCACAGCACCACCCGCGTCCCGCACCATGGTCAAAATATCAACATAAATAATTTCTTAATTGAATTCCTTAACAGAATGGTCTGAGGGCATCACAATCCTGTACCAAGAGAAACTGTGACTTTATTCAAACCAAGTGAGATCTGCACATTCATACTCATTTTGCATAATCTCTTTTTCCCCTGCTAGTCATGTGGAAGGGCAAGGAGCCATGGCGGGCCCTAGGGCTATTTCTAAGAGCTCCTTCCATGCACGCATGGGAAAGGGGGCCTGCACCCAACAGCTTCGCCTCCAATATCCATGTATCTCCAGCTTCTGATGTTCTGCCCAATGCACAGCTATTGGGAGCAGCATGGAACTAGGAAGTGCATCCTTGTTTCACTTACCATGCGTTGGGGAAAGACCGTAGCTAAGTGTCAAGGAATCTCCTTTGCATGCAGAGGGTCCCAGATTCAATCCCAGGTACCTCCGGGTAAGGCTGGGAGAGATCTCAGTCTGAAATCTTGGGCAGCTGCTGCCAGTCAGTGTTAATAGTTCCGAGCTAGATTGACCGATCGTCTGATTCAACGCAAGTCAGTTCCCTATGTTCCTATGCATTGACTATAGGCCTGGAGGGGTGTTTTGATGAATAGACCTATGAGGTCTTATCCTACTAAATACAGTGGTACCTCGGGTTAAGTACTTAATTCGTTCCGGAGGTCTGTACTTAACCTGAAACTGTTCTTAACCTGAAGCACCACTTTAGCTAATGGGGCCTCCTGCTTCTGCCGCGCCACCAGAGCACGATTTCTGTTCTCAACCTGAAGCAAAGTTCTTAACCTGAAGCACTATTTCTGGGTTAGCGAAGTATGTAACCTGAAGCGTATGTAACCTGAAGCATATGTAACCTGAAGCATATGTAACCTGCGGTACCATTGTACCCCTTTGGACAGGGACACACACACACACAATCATGTAGAAGCTTCTGGGATTTTTCTGATTAGATGCCACCCATTCCCTAGAAGCGGATTCTGTGCGATAAAAGTCGTTCTAAATCAAAGCAGCAATGGGCCAGAAGACAAACAGCTTGGGGTTGCAAGAAGCAGACCCTCGACCTAGCAAAGGGATGTCTGCCACACACAAGCAGCTTCTACTGAGAGTGGAGCTTCGGCCTAGAAACGCCACACCTTTCCAACCTCAACTCCACAGCCAAAGCCGGTGCAAAAGTTTTCATGTGCTAACAAGTTTCCCCTTTGTTCTGGGGTCAGCGCCCGTGTCTGAACTTGCACCTCCTCAGAATGTACACTGGGCTTAGCGTGACACCTTCCCTTTCACAAGCCTCAGTTGAGTTATATCAACCTGAGGTCTAAATCACAAAAGGAATTGTAGCCGTTTAACACGGACAAGTCTTGAAATAATATTGTGATCAAAGTAGAAGGCAGCCTAATAAAACCCAGGTGGCTCGGGCTTATCATACATGGTACTCATTACTCCAATTGCTCTGTTTAATAGATTGCCTGGTGTCAGCAGAAGGAGGTTTCTGGTATTAATTCCTCCAGTTATAATCGTACATGTGTTTTCTGGAGCTCTCTGATAAATCAGCTTTGTCCAGGAAAAACTTAAGGGGGGGGAATCTATTTTAGAAGTTCAGACCTTTTGCCACTGCTGGCAAAACCACAGAAACCACTGTGAATTTGCTTTATTCACTATTAACACAAGGCTAAACGAGGTTCTTGGGAGGTTCCAGATGACTCAAATCTGCCGAAGTTCTGTGTGGGTTGATGTGTTTTTTCTGCCCCGCCCCACCCCACCAACCCACATAAAAATGCTAACTTTGTTGCAGGAAATGTTCTATAAATTCCAGATAAAGGTGGCCTGTTATTTTCAAATCTGTCATTTCATTGGGTTTGCCATTTGAGCTGGGTTCGAAATTAGCAGGGCGCTAGGCACCTTTTGCGCCTAAAGATTCTCCATTTGCAAGCACCTCCAAAAATCTGGGTGCCATTTTTTGCATCTGGCTGACACTCAAGGATAACTGGAATGTGTGTGCTTTGAAACCTCAAAGTGTATGTTAAAGATAGACAATGTGTTAAGAAGTTTAACCATAAAGAGTAGAGTGTTTTGAAAACTGAACTACGGTACCAATATTTTTATTGTAAACAACCAAATGAAACATGTATTATCAATTTCTGTTAAAAATGTGTTATTTACAATGTGTCACTTATGTGAATTGCATATAAATTCATGCTTATCAAAATAAAATAATAAGTGTTGCCAATTACCCCTCGCCCCCCCAGTGGAGGCTAGACATTCTACTTTGGTCCCACAACCCAGGTCCCAGAAGCCAATCGGAAGCCACGCTGGACACTTGGGTTCCAAAAAAATGTTTGTAAACTGGAACAATCACTTCCAGGTTTGCGGTGTTTGGGAGCCAAAACGTACAAGTGCCAAGGCATTCAGCATCCGAGGTATGACTCTAAACACAATGCCATTTACACCAACAAAATAACCAATGAAGAACTCACACCTTATAATGATCTGATCCCACACAGAAAGTCATAATAAAACATAACTTTAAAATGGAACAACTTACATCAAATAAAGTAACATTCAATAGCCTATTAGAATATAATAGTACACAATAAAATTAACTCTCAAGACATCAGATAATAATAACACCAGCCTATATTAAGCCATGTGGATTGGCATGAGATCAGCATGTCTAAAGCCCAGCAGCACACATAGTCCAGGTTCTGGGCTCTATAATTTGCAGTGATGAAAGTGAGGAGCTTTGGAGCAAACTAGCATCGCGATCCTGTTACTGCTGACTGTGCAAGCTCCTTACGATCAGAGCATATCGAAATGGCCCCTTGGTGCTTGTTCCAATGAGGGAAAGAGTTCTGCAGCAGGCAGAAACCTAGAGAGGGTCAGCTCAAATGCCTTAATCATTTATTTCTGTTCTGCGCAAGTAAACCTGGATGCAGTATTTCTGGTGAGAGGCTACTGGGATCCAAGGCTCTGGGGGTACAACCATAACTGCCAACACCCCCTGTAAGCTATTCTCCTGAAGGTTCCCCCCCCCTCCTTACCTTCTTCACCATCTTAGCAGAGCTTTCAAATTCCCCAAGTGGTGCTGCTTTGAAACAAAAAAAGGGGGGGGGGGCTCTTTATAAGTCTGAACAGCTCCACACACAGTGCTGGCAATATATATGCAGTAAGATAAAGTGCAGAGACAAAGTGAAAAGCCAAAGAAAAGACTGCCAAGCAGTGCCAGGTTGACCGATTCAGTTTATCCCTTCTGGGATTTTGTGGTGTTGTGTTTTAAACCCCCCAGCCACGCAACGCGCTACTCCCAAGGATGAACTGTTTTCAAAGCCTCCCAAATAACAAGACTTCCATTTTCAAGGCTGTTTCTTGTTACAACTGTTTTTTAAAAAAAATATTTTATATCTATATAAAGGTGCTCTTTAAACTGGCTCCAAGTGTTTCAGGAGTGGCACCCAGTGTCCAAACAGATTACTTACACCAGATTCCTTACTTGGCTCCCAACAATTGTTCCGTTCTATTTCAGCATCTCTCACTTCACCACCTACTGGAAACAATATTGCACGACTCTGTGTGTTCGGAAACACTTTAATATTAGTTTTCATGCATGATACTCAATCAGTAGCATAGGGCTCTTTTTAAAAAATAAAATAAAATCCAGCTCCTTAAGATAAAGAACTCCAGGCTATTCTGGTTAACGTAATAAGATATGCAATTTCACCTACAGTTTGTGCTAAATTCAGAAATAAGGCATAAAATAAGATTACAGACCTTATTTCCATATTTGAGTTAAGACAATGCTGGCAAGGTAAACAACACACTGATCTGATGCTAAACCTGAGTATAGTTTCCTAGTACAGCTAAGACCCCTACCTGCCTTGAATGAGAAACTACTTCTGCCAAGCATATAGCTGGCCAGACCCACAAAAGACGCTTGCTAACATACAGATGATTTGACTCTACAAAATTGGCAATGAATCATTTAGAGAAGACATGACTTTAGGTGGCTATTTTTATTCTGTTCCTACTGCTGCTTTAACCCTAAAAATCGGTCCTTCCTAATTTATAACATTGACTTGGTCCAAGGCACTTTCTACACAATAGCCCCCAATTCCAGACACTATTATGCCCATTTTTCTGATAGGGAACCTGTGCTGACTATCTCTTTCTCCACAAACGATGAAGCGTTTGGGGTAGTTCTAACACTCTTCCCAGCACAGCAAACTAAACTGGTCACATTGAGCCTAACTTTCTGGGAGAGAATCCTCTTGAGAGCCACAGGCATCTTTTCAAGCTACACATAAGCATCTCAGAGGCAACACACTGCCCTCTCCTGTATCAATGCAATTTTCTCTACAATCAGTTTATTCACAGAAGGGCTTTTTTCTGTTGCTTTATTTTGTTTTAAGAAAACAGGATAGCTATTCTAAGAATTGCAAAGCATTCATAAATTCACCAAAGTGCTCGTGTTGGACATCCCAGGCACGCTTACACAACTGTGTTCCATACATTGACACCTTCTGCTGTAAAATAATAATAATAATTGCGGTGTCGGGAACAGCTGGCACCAGAGTCAGGAGACCTAAACCCTTTGTGGTGAGTTTGGGTTCCACAACGTAATAGTCTCAGCTTGAATGGCCATAAACACTAATAAATGTTAAATCCATCCTACAACTGAATGCTGAGGACTTCAAATGAAAGTCGCAAACAGCGCCGGGTTTTCTTTTTCTTTCTTGTAGGGATGAGAGCGCCGTTTTGAAAACGACAAAAACCTTACTAAAATCTCAAACTTCTCTATAGACTCTGAAGTTTTACTATCAATTCCCAAAACCGGAGTGGGTGGGCGGGATTGAATATATCACTTCTGATACTTCTGTCAAAATACTATTTTCAAGCTGCACATCACAGATTGGGTCATGTTCCAAGTACTATTGCAGTTTAAGGAATTAAACTAAACATTCCTTTAATGTAACTCCGAAACAGATTTTTCAATTCTTTGACTTTTTAATGTGACCCAGGGGCTTTCTTGTTCTTAACCTACCTACTAAAGTGCACCTACTAAAGAGAAGGCGAAGTTACCCTAAACAGCAAACCCTCGCAGAATAAGAAACTGAAAAGGAAGTGTCCTGAATTCAGTTTCGGAAACTAAGGACTGAACTCGTGCTTCCAGGGCTAAATATCCTATACTCAAGGATTCCTAGGTGCAACTCAAGAGACTCCACTTTCTCAGCCGGTAGAGCATGAGACTCTTAAATCTCAGGATTGTGGATTCGAGTCCCATGTTGGGCAAAAGATTCCTGCATTCCAGGGGAGTGGATTAGATGATTCTTGTGGTCCCCTTCCAACCCTATGATTCTAAAGGATTCTATGTGCAGGTTTTCACATGGCATCACAGGCAGCAGATGAGGCTCTCCTAACTTTGGGATGTAGTTTCACTGGTGGTGTGGTCAACATGTAAGTCATACCCTCCAGTATTTTTTATTCTTCGAGTACAAGAGATGTAGTAACTAAAGCTTCAAAATTGTGATGTTGTCAGAAACGCCTTCATCATCCACCTTTTATTTCTATTACAGTGGTACCTCGGGTTACATACGCTTCAGGTTACATACACTTCAGGTTACAGACTCTGCTAACCAAGAAATAGTGCTTCAGGTTAAGAGCTTTGCTTCAGGATAAGAACGGAAATTGTGTTCCGGCAGCGCGGCAGCAGCAGGAGGCCCCATTAGCTAAAGTGGTGCTTCAGGTTAAGAACAGTTTCAGGTTAAGAACGGACCTCCAGAACGAATTAAGTACTTAACCCGTGGTACCACTGTATCTCTAAATTTCACTCCCTAGGATGCATGGTAGCCAAAAATGGGAAAAGGTGTCAATTGCCATTTCCCCTTGACTTAGCCAAAGCAAATTATACCCTATGGTTCTTACAGAGGTTTACAGCACAATCCTGTTTACTCCTAAATGTCCTATGAAGCTTACTTGCAGGCAATTGGGGTTAGTACTACAGCCCTAGAAGTTGAAAAGTATGGTAAACGTATAGAAACAAAGGATGGTGGTGACACACACTACAGGGGGGGAAATTCCCTGTCTTTAGCTAACAAAAATCAGCCTGCATTAGGTAGTTGTAACCAGAAATTTGATTCTGGTTCTCAAGAGTTACGTCTTCCTACCACCATTCCCCAAGTACTGGATCACAGCCTATTTTCATATTTATCTATAATAATATAATTACAACATGTGCACATGTTACTGTATCTGGGCAAAGTGAGTGACTTGTTTAATTTAATTTGATAACATCCAAAATTATGTGCTGAAAACTATTAGTGGACATCTGAACCTTTATCGGCAAGTTGCCAGGTTAACGGTTGTGCTAACAATTTTGCATGATCCAGGCAGATAGCATTTGCTGGTGTTTGATTCGCCTCCAACATCCTATTAACTAGATTAAATACTGGCATTTACCTGTTCTCCATAATCTGATTGTGTGCATTTTCAGAATACCCTCAACTACTGTGTCATTCGCTTACATCAGATATATTTGTTTGTTGCTCTCGCTTTAAATAGTAATGACTGACTTATCACAGTGAGTGTTAGATGGAGCAATACAAAGTTTTGTGCAGAGGCTTCTCATTCTTCACAACTATTAAAAGGCACAAGGTCTCTGTATCGTATTGAATTAAGCAAGTCTAGCCGAGGAAAGATTTTCTAAACAAGTCCCAATCTCAATCTGCTGCACAGAACTGTAGCTGAACAAGGGCTAATATTCTGCAATATTACAGCTCCTTGGATATACTAAAATGAAGGTATAATCTGGTTTGGCAAGAAGGAAAATTACCTTTGGCCATTTTATTTTATTAAAAAAGATAAAGAGCACTGAATTCCCTTGTCCCTCCCCTCCCCCCAAAAATGTTCAAAAAAGGTAGTTGCGCTAAAACTCGAGTCTTTGAAGCAAAGCTAACATTTCCCAAACGATATTTGCACTTTAATTAATTTTCTCTCTATCCCACTGTTTTCCCCTTTCTAAGTGGATTAATCACATTTCCTTCTACCTCTAATTGGTTAACCGTGCCATAAATATTTACTCCTGATATATCCTCAGCTTTTATTTTACTTTACTTTTGCAGAGACCAAGTTCATTATGTTCCACTTGCCACAAAGGTCCCGGCACTTATTGGAGCATTCTTATTGCTTCTCATAACGAAGGTCTTGTCATTATTAAAGTCTATAAGAACCCTGGTCTCTTCAGAAGTAGCCTTGAAGATGGATGTGGCAATGGACATAGGCATTTTTTTAAAAAAAAATATGCTCAGAGAACTTTGGCTTTCCCCCCTGAATTTAATTCACACGTTTCTTCTTTGGTCAGGGTTTGCAGTATTAACATAATGGAAGTTCCCGGTTAATTCATTTGAGTAATTAAATCTCAAGTGGAAGTGGATTCCAAAGGTGTGAAAGGAGGGGGGGCGGGACAAAGGTGTTGAAGCTAGAGTTGGAGGGTGTACATAAATCACAAACAAAATATTCATAAAAACCTGAAAAAATCATATTTTAAGAGACAGCCTGCGAAGTGTGGTGCATGAAAGAATAAGAGAAAGCATGTTCGTAAGTCAGCTTTAATTTCTTCATATATAAAACTGCCAGACATCCCAAATATATAAAGATACGTAAAATATATATTTATATTTTAATTAAAAGCAACTGCTGAGGAGGAGAGCTTTTTCAACAGCAAAAAAGGGGGAGAAAACTAAGACAACAGCTTGATTTAGGCAAAATCTAGCTCGTCCTTACAGAATGTATTGTTTCATATTAAAAGTAATATAAATTGAAATTAGATGTCCTTCAACTGACAATTCTGAAATTCACTTGTATGCGCCCTGTTTCTCTGATCTCAAATTTGCTCTAGAAAGGTTATCGTTAAATCCTTATGGGTTTTTTTGGGGGGGAAGAATTTTTGAATTTCAGCTTTGGCATTTTAACTGAATGTTAGCAATGCCAAATCTGAAAGTATTTTAGATCAACCTAACAGCTGGACACTTCATAAATCTCAACCCTGTAAAATATTTTAAGTTTGAAAAACCAAGTACATTTTTTAAAATAAAAAAAGCCTTACCTTATGCAGCCATGTATTAAATATCAGAATACACTTACACTTTGTTTTACTATGAAAGTGATATTTTAATGTTCCTAACTTTTAAATAAATACAACCATATAAAAATGTACAATCCTTTCCTTTTAACATATTCACAGCTCAAGTATGAACGGATGCAAGAGAAAAGCCATTAATATTACTCTTGATACGTCATATTTTAGTTTCAACCCTCATATTTCAACTTTAAGTTATCTCAGCTGCTGGAGACTAAAAAGGTTTATATATTTTAAATTTCAGTTAAACGGTGCCAAGGTCTTTCCACAACTTATCAGAATAACCTACAAATGGAACATTCAACACATTTCTTACCAGGAACGTTCAACCGTAAGCCAATAAGCCATAATAAGTTAACATTTTCAAAATATTGCCATACGAAGCAGATGCCCACACAGGACCGAAAAATATTAATATTACATATATATTGATTATCTCTAGTTACACACCTGCACCATTTCCTATGCTTTTTCTCCAGAGATTCATTCTATCAATTTAGGAAAAATGTGGGGTTTTAAAAATAATTTAGAAGATTAATAGAACATTGGAGTTTTTCCCCCATAGAAGCGCAGCCACAGAAAGGTGATGAAGTTTTGTGTTAGCGTTTTAGACCACAGGAAAAACTTTTTTTTTAATTAAAAAAAAAGGTTCTTAAACAGCTGTTTGTCTTGTAAGCTATAAAATGCAAACAAAAATTCATAGAGTACACCGCAGGCTTGTATGTCATATAATTATGACTAATGGGAAGGAATTTAACTTAGTTGAGACAAGCATGCTACAGAGGCAAGACCTGCAGGCTGTTAATTTGATGAGAACATGCATATACTGCAATGGAATCAAATGAAAGATACCAACTCTGCGAGGCAGAGTGAGTGGATAATTCTTCCGGAGGGGTGACCATTTTCAGCTTCTCTCCTTTAAATAGACAAGGCAAGAGCATGGTCCTTTATGCCTAAAACAAACGATAAGGATGGTGTACCCCTTTCAAAACAGGCTCCCTATCCGGCCATTTTGTGTCACCTTCCATCCTCTCTCCCTTGCCACTTGGACAAAGGAGGACTCAACTGGCAGCAACAATACAGGGAATTATTTTAAGCGCACCTAATGGCTTATGTGGGGACGTGGCACAGAGCCTATGACTTGCCGATCAGAAGGTTGGCGGTTCGAATCCCCACGACGGGGTGAGCTCCCGTTGCTCGGTCCCTGCCCCTGCCCAATTAGCAGTTCAAAAGCACGTCAAAGTGCAAGTAGATAAATAGGTACCACTCCTGCGGGAAGGTAAACGGCGTTTCCATGCGCTGCTCTGGTTTGCCAGAAGCGGCTTAGTCATGCTGGCCACATGACCCAGAAGCTGTACACCGGCTCCCTCGGCCAATAAAGCGAGATGAGCGCCGCAACCCCAGAGTCGGCCACGACTGGACCTAATGGGGTCCCTTTACCTTTGCTGGCTTATGTGTGCCCCCACAGCGAACTGCCTTTGCTGTGTCAAATTGCTTATCTTACATCTCAAAAGATATAGCCTGTGGATCAGGAGCTCCCATTCAAAACACACGCAACTGCAAGTGTCCGCCAGCCTAGCTGCGCACTAGGGCTGTGGCCCCACAGTCTGTATTAGCCCCAGATAGCACAGCCAATTAGTCGAGGATGATGGGAATCGCAACCATCCCAAAATATAGACGCGCCTTTACATTGGCTAGATGGGATGTCCTTCCCTCTGCCGTACTCGAAGGTCGTTACCAAAAAACGCCATTTGAAAAACGACTCTGCCCATGCAGAGATGGCAACACGGAAACAGTGTCCCACGTCCTTTTATCCTGCCCCCTTTATAGAGACCTAAGGAATGAGATTATTACTCCACTCATCCTCTCCAATCCTGGCCGTCCACAAGACATTACACTGCTCTTTCTCTTATCTGATACGGACAGCCAGACAACTGAGAAGGTCGCAAGGTTAATCGAGAGAGCTGTGAAATTAAGGGCCACCATCTGAGTGACAGACGTATTCACCTGACGGACCTCTTTTTGTTTGTTTTTATTCCCTTTTTATGTTTATTTTATTTTATTTTTAATTCTTGTATAGCTGTGGCCTGTTGGCTTTGCTAATAAAGTTCTGATGGGAATCGCAGTCCAACAACATCTGAAGGGCACCACGTTGGCATTCGCTGATCTCTGTGTTACGAAATCATACGCCAGCTGTCAACTGGCATTTCTTCCGCATCATGTGAAAATGGCTACATGCTTTTTATTCTTCATTTTAAATGTCTTAGCAATATTCCTGTTCACATCCTTATGGCGATGCTTATTAGCTTTAAGCACTCATCACATATTCCTGCACGATGCAGACTGAAATTTTGTAAAATGAGGACGGGCTGAGAAAGGAAAATCTGATGCTCGCTCAGACAAGTTCCGCGCGCCGTCTAAAAATACCAGCAAGCGGTTTATGGAACCTAAGGAAGAATAGTGGAGATTAAACATTAAAGGATGACGTTAATGTTATTCTGGTGCTAGGATTCTGCAGTAAAACCTAACACACGTCTAGTTAACGTCCGGAAAGAGAATCACCTGGTAATCTGCAAAAGGCCTGTTCCTCTATTTTTCTATAATGCGAGTAGGATTTGACCACTTTTGGAGGCAGTATGCCTTTGAACAGCAGCTGCTGGGAACCACAGACAAGATGAAGGCTGATGCACTGGGGTTGCTTGTGGACCTCCTATGGGGATCTGGATGGACTAGAGGGGTCTCTGACCTAAGCACCAGGGCCTGGATAGCTCAGCTGGTTAGAGCAGGCTTCCTCAACCTCAGCCCTCCAAAAGTTTTGAGACTACAATTCCCAGCATCTCTGTCCACCAGTCCCGCTAGCTAAGGATCTTGGGAGTTGTAGGCCAAAAACATCTGGAGGGCCGAGGTTGAGGAAGCCTGGGTTAGAGTGTGGTGCTGATCATGCCAAGGTTGCTGATTCAATCCCCATATGGGATAGCTGCCTATTCCTGCTTTGCAGGGGGGCTGGACTAGATGATCGTCAGCGTCCCTTCCAATGCTATAATTCTAAGATTCTATTATTCTTACGTTTTTACACAGTCAGTTACAGATGAAATGCAAAAGCAGCGTTATAATGCATCATCTGAAATAGGCTACTTATCAAAGGAAAAATAATAATAATACGGACGTCACTTAAGGACCAAAAGAGATATTATAAAAAGGATATTGGCTTCTCCCTAGTAATGCCTATGAAAGCCAATGCCTGCTGTGATATCACCATGCTCAGAATTTCCAAGCCTCCACAAGCAGCAGCCAGTAAGGGACAGAGAAAGCTGAGTGTGATGACTTCACGCTTTTAAAAAGCAAACGCTACTAAGAATAGGTGGGCTGCTGCTCTCAGTTGCAGTTAATGTGTACCTTGCAACACCAAGTTTGAAATGGTCACAGGTCAGTGGAAGAGTGCATGAAAAATGGCCCCAGCTTTAATGCCTGGCATCTCCAGGCAAGGCTGAAAGAGACTCTTGCCTGAAAACCTCAAGAGCTGCTCCCAGTCAGTACAGACTGTAGACAGTTCTGAGCTAGAAGGACCAATGCTCAGGGTTTGAAACTCAGATATATAAGCTAATCACCAAATGGCACCTTTAACCTAGGCTATGGTCACCAAAACGGAATGTCTAGGCGCCTTTCCCCCTCCAATGAGATTTATTATTATTATTTATTTCATTTCTGTACCACTTTATATGTTAAAGAAAAAAATTCAAAGCGGTTTACAACACATCAAATAAAACAATCCAGAATAAATCAAATTCAAGCTTTAAGGAAAATATTTCAGATCCTTCTCTAAGTGACATTTTTCTTTACCCATATTCATTTACCTACTTAATTCATAGACCTGTCCCATAGAAGAAGTACTCCAGGAAGCCAGTGTAGTGTAGTGCTTAGAGTGTTCGACTAGGACCTGGGAGATCAGGGTTCAAATCCCCATTCAGGAAGTTCAATGGGCCTCTTAACCTACCTCACAGGGCCGTTGTGGGGATTAACTGAGGAGTAAGGTAAACCATGTACTCCCAGGAGAAAAAGGTGGGATATACCGCATTTTTCGCCCCAGACCATAAGACTGTTTTTGGAGGAGGAAAACAAGAAAAAAAAATTTTTAAATCCCAGAAGCCAGAACAGCAAGAGGGATCTGGCTTCTGGGATAGCCTCTTGCTGTTCTGGCTTATGGGATAGCCGCGCACAGCCTCTCCTGGGCAGGGGGAGCCTTCATCCCCCTGCCCGGGAGAGGCTGCACGCGGCTAAGGCAGAAGCCAGGACAGCAAGCTGGCTCACTGCGCAGCCATCCCGCTTGCTGTCCTGGCTTATGGGATAGCCCCGTAAAGCCTCTTGAGGGCAATGAAAGGCTCCCCCAAGAGCCACACTCCCTTTAAAGAGCTCGCGGAGCGTGTGTGTGGTTCTTTAAAGGGAGCACTGAGCAGAGCCGCCCGCCTGCATTCGCTCTATAAGATGCACACACATTTCCCCTTACTTTTTGGGAGAGGAAAAGTGCATCTTATAGAGCGAAAAATACGGTAAATGCAATTAAATAATCTCTCCTACTTACCTGCTTAAGAAAGCTGGAGGGGCCAGGCGGATGGAGATGTCAGTCGCCAATCTAGTGCTTGGCGCCTGGCTAATTTTGAACACTGCCAATGATTTCATGCAGTAAAAGGCAGAGTCCTGTGTTTCTACTATCCTCTGACAGAACCGTCGGCGTTGGAAGGGATCCCAAGGGTCATCCAGTCCAACTTCCTGAAGTGGAGGAATCCTGCCCACAACCATCCTTGGTGGGCTTGAGCCACTAACCTTCTGGTTAGCAGCCAGGCGCACTAATCCATTGCACCACCGGCCCTACAGCCCTTCCCCAGCCACTAGGTTTCGTTCAGCTTGTGATGATATAGTACAACTGTAAGGCAAGGTAATGCTAAGGTAAGATCTTGAGATGGAAGCAAGATGGAAATTACAGTGGTTATTCCTTTGCGGAGGAACAGGTGGCGTCTGATGAACCCATGGTCTGTCCCTAAAGGGGTTTATTAGAGCAGAATGGAAGAACTGTGTTGGGTTCTACACAGAGTTCTGAGATAAATGCATACAGGTTTGCAGAGATTACCTTAAGCACCTGCGCTTTCTAAGCTAGCAGAGTTTGCCTGATAGGACAGCCAGCAAATTTATCGGACAGGTATTTAAATCAATGCGCTGTGTATCATGCTTATGGAACCTGGTTGTATAAAACAGTAGTTAAACCTTAGCAAATGAAAATAGCTCTCCTTTTCCCGCCCCGTTCCGCCGGCACCCGTTTGCGAGCCTCACTCCTAGCACAGCCAGCATACACAAATGAGATGTGACTGGTTTTTAAGCTGGGTAACAGTGCCCCCTAATGGGACTTTCAATAAACAGCCCATTTTAAAAAACAACCCCACCTTGTCTCAATTTTCCTTTCAGTTCTTATAACAGCCTTGCTTAATTGCCCGAAATAGATTTATTTTGTAGCTTGTCAAGTAAAAGGAATTGTAGCAGATGAGCCTTCATCTTGGGGGAAAAGATCCCAATGGAGGCATGTGAGAAAATAATTCAAAGTAATATGCTTTTGAAGCCCCACAGAAAAGCCTTTCCGTTAACAACATAAAAGATAAAAGTTTAAATGAAGAATTATATTGTTTGTTCTAGATTTATTGTCTGCTCTGTCTGAGGAAATTCACAGAGCTGATAAATCTCTTTTCCGCTCTCTTTGGCAAGTTCACAGTGAGAGGTGGCTCCATATCCCCCCAAAGGGTTCACAATCAGCAGATGAAAAGCTACAGAATACCTGCTCGGCATCAGGTTCTTTGGAAAGCCACAATGAAAGCCTCCATGGGGTAGCCTAGTACAGTGGTACCTCGGGTTAAGAACTTCATTCGTTCTGGAGGTCCGTTCTTAACCTGAAACTGCTCTTAACCTGAAGCACCACTTTAGCTAATGGGGCCTCCCGCTGCCGCTGTACCGCCACCACGCGATTTCTCTTCTCATCCTGAAGCAAAGTTCTTAAGCCAAGGTACTATTACTGGGTTAGCGGAGTCTGTAACCTGAAGCGTCTGTAACCTGAAGCATCTGTAACCCGAGGTACCACTGTATATGCTACGCATGTGCAGCAGGCTCTCTCCCAAACCAGAGCCACACCAAGAATGGAAGACATCACTAAGAAACAGGCCCCAAGTACCTGAGAAACCACCTCCTTCCCTATAGACTACTATAGTGGTACCTCGGGTTACAGACGCTTTAGGTTACAGACGCTTCAGGTTACAGATGCTTCAGGTTACAGACTCCGCTAACCCAGAAATAGTGCCTTGGGTTAAGAACTTTGCTTCAGGATGAGAACAGAAATCATGCAGCGGTGGCAGGCCCCATTAGCTAAAGTGGTGTCTCAGGTTAAGAACAGTTTCAGGTTAAGAACGGACCTCCAGAACGAATTAAGTTCTTAACCCGAGGTACCACTGTACACAACCTTTCCAATCTGAGAGTAGCCATTTACAGGTACAAGCCACAATTGCCAGCACAGTGTTAATTTAAGACTGCAGGATAAAGAGGACAACACCACACCATTGAGTGGTGGCCTTTACTGCATTGAGTGCAGTGTGCTTTTAACACAGGAATAGACAACATGGGCTAACCCTCTCCGTAAGCTACTGATGGGATTCCATCCAGAACTGGCCAAGGGTCAGGGATGGCAGAGTTGCAGCCTGACCAAAACCAGGTGTCGCACACTGACTGCTACCCCTGTTTTACGGTTACAAAAGCTTTAGATCTAGTTCCTTGTAGGAGTTTTCTACAGTTTTGGAGAGACAAGTGCTCACTTAATAATCAGGCCAATGTGGGTTTGGGGTCTTGGGAGAGCAGTGTCGGATCATCTGAATAGATGATTCATTTGTCAGAGATGATAGTTTTGACAGTACAGTTCCTAAGATCACCATCAAATGGAGTAGAAGGGTTGTTCTTGCAAAGTCTAATCTCAGTTTATATAAAAGACTCGCTGCTCAAGAGCTCTAAAAGGCAGTGTGAACAGAACAGACACAAAGCTGCATTACAAAGTTAGCACCTCATAAGCATTTGTGCTCCTGAGGACTTCAGCATCCTTCACATTCATCTCTGCCCACTTCCCATCAGGCAAGTTAGCAGTCCTCGGGTTATGCGGAGAATTTAAAAACCAGCAAAGCTTGCCTACAGACATTTCTGGATTCAAAAAGTGGAGCCATGGTGTTCCACATGACCTCCTCTCCCCCCAGTAACCCCCCTCTTTTTAATATACCCATTTCTCTTTTCCAACTTCTACCTCTACCTCTATAGATCTGCTTCTGTATGAAATTTCTGATTTAGTTCTGTACCTGAAGTGTTATTTCAGGCCCCAAGATGAAGCTAGGTATGGCTCTGTGGTCTAGAAACATGTTCCACTTACATGTCTGATGCAACCTTAACAATTCAGATTGCACCGAGAAGATTGAAACGGGATGGTTTGCACACTCACATCAAACCATAATTAAAAAGAAACAGTGGCTCAGTGTGAACATGCAGGCTTTTGCCACGTGAACAATTTTACTATAAATGTATGGAATGTTTGCTTTGATTTTTCCCGGCGTTCTTAAGTTGCTCAGGCTACTTTCGTAAGGGCCAGGATTGAAAGTGATGTGTGCATACAGCAGGAACCGAGAGCCCAGAGTCAACAAATGCTGTGGCTCCATCATCCCTGATCACTGAGCATGCTGGCCGGTGCTGATGGGAGTTGGAATATAGCAACATCAACCGGGAGGATGGGACACAGATTTGCCACCCCCAGTGTACAGCTGGAGCTTTGCTAACGCTTTCTGCCTCACAGCATTTCTATTTTCTGCCTCACATGCAGATATCCCCCCCCTTCCCCATTGCCAAGGGAGTTTGTCTTCTCCAAGTGTGAGCATGCACACAGATATTGCCAGGTGCTACAAGTTCTCTTCACTGTCTTCCTCTCTTCTCGGCTTATATAAATAAATACACAATCTACCGAAATTCAGATTCTGCTTAATAAAACAAAACCCAAGTGGTTTACAAAAATGATACATAACACTCCTAAGAGAGTGCTAGTAAAATCAATGCTTTGGAAACAAGTAGACAAAACAAAATTATCAAAATAAAGATAAAACCAACAGTTACATCCATGCGGCAGGTAGACTTGCCTAAGAGAGAAGTTTTTAGCAGTCCTTGTACACAGTACACCCAAGGCGACTGCCTAGTATTAATAGGCAGAGAGTTCAAGAAGGTTAACTATTCAGAGAAATCATTCCAACAGCACAAGGATTTTTGGCTGTGCAATGGAGCTTCCCCTCTCCTTCCTCTTCCCACAAGCATCCAAAATATGTCCTCCCAGATTTCTCCAAGCCCTTCAGAGCAGATTTGGGGGAGACGCAGCGCATTTGTGTAGAAAATGGGAGGGGGGAATAGTGGTGCAACTGACTTCCGACAGGCACACAGAGTGCGAACAAAACTGAGTGTATGGGGGGGGGGGGCTCGTTTAATTTCACTGCACACAGGTGGTGTAGTGACAATAAAGGTTTTTTATTTATTTTATTAAAAGTGGAGGGAGTTATGTTGAGTATGCAGAAATCTTTTATGCTAACAGAGCATGTGCATTGGCTACCAGCCTTAGTCCTTCCTTTCAAACGTCTCAATTATTCCAATCTACCCTCTCTTCCCCATCCCCCATATGCTGCTCCTCACAATATTTGCTCTAGGCAGGTACAACCTTCTGCTTACACCTAAGGTTGCCCTCTGTACTCCTCTCTCCCAAATCCCTTCTCCCTAGCAGAGTCCTTCCTACATTACAATTGCTCCTCCACCTAACACTGAATGTTATTATTACACTGAAGTGCCTCCCTGAGACACATCTGGCCGCTTCATTTTGCTCTGCTTTCCTCCCAAACATGCCCCATTTCTACCTTGAGCCTGCAAGCCTGGGGGCAGGCCGCTTGACTTGCAATTTTCGTCCCTAGTGATTTTAGGGATCGTCACCATCTATCTTTGGAACGCGGGTGGCGCTGTGGGTTAAACCACAGAGCCAAGGACTTGCCGATCAGAAGGTTGGTGGTTCGAATCCCCGCAACGGGGTGAACTCGCGTTGCTCGGTCCTTGCTCCTGCCAACCTAGCAGTTCGAAAGCACGTCAAAGTGCAAGTAGATAAATAGGTACCGCTCTGGCGGGAAGGTAAATGGCGTTTCCGTGCGCTGCTCTGGTTCGCCAGAAGCGGCTTAGTCATGCTGGCCACGTGAGCCGGAAGCTGTACGCCGGCTCCCTCGGCCAATAAAGCGAGATGAGCGCCGCAACCCCAGAGTCGGCCACAACTGGACCTAATGGTCAGGGGTCCCTTTACCTTTACCATCATCTATCTTCTTCTTAACCATTTGCTAATAGGAAGAAAGAGCAATCCAAAGTGTCTGCACAGATCTGAAATCTGAATAGGAGATGCTTAGATTTTACATAAAGCTACAGGTTAGGGGCCCAGGGCTAAGACTGCAAGAATCACAGTACTGTGGTGCATGCCTACCCGGCTGAAATGGGATTGGTTACCCTGCTGCTACTTTTCTAGGGCCTTCAAGGCCAAGACAGAATCTGAAAACATGCAGGTTTCTTTTTTTTTTAAGAAGTCACAAATCCTATTGACTGTAGAGGCCTATTTTAATAGGCAATGGCACATTTGGAATGTATTTCTCGGTGTCAAACAAGATACCCACCCCTAATTTTTACAGTTTTTATGTATGCGATTTTCTCAGCTTATGCTAGAAAACCTTGAGTTAAGAATTTATCAGAACCCAGGAGATAAATTTAGATACAAGACACAACACATCAGAGCAACTGATTGTGTTGGAGTAACAATAATTTTCAGCAAAGAAGAACAATGGTCCATAGATATACTAAGAAAGACGCAAATGCTTTCTGATTTAGGAACAAGATATAAAATGCTAGCTTTTTTTAAATCAACAGGTATAAGCAAAGTTAACCAGATCTTTAGAACAGCAATATGATTTTTCTTTGTAAATGCCACCTATATTTATCGTTTGGCACTTCAAAGCTCAAAATGTACAAAATTTATAAGGAATAATAGCATTTATAACCCAAAGCACCATACCTTCTTTATTTCAGTGACAATTATAGCAGTTAAGTAAAGTAGAACAGTATTAACCCCATAGGTTGGGGCAGCAACTAAGGTTGAGACTTACCTAAGACCATCTTGTGAATTCATAGAATCATAAGAGTTGGAATAGACCACAAGGGCCATCGAGTCCAACCCCCTGCCAAGCAGGAAACACCATCAGAGCACTCCTGACATATGGTTGTCAAGCCTCTGCTTAAAGACCTCCAAAGTAGGAGACTCCACCACACTCCTTGGCAGCAAATTCCACTGTCGAACAGCTCTTACTGTCAGGAAGTTCTTCCTAATGTTTAGGTGGAATCTTCTTTCTTGTAGTTTGGATCCATTGCTCCGTGTCCGCTTCTCTGGAGCAGCAGAAAACAACCTTTCTCCCTCCTCTATATGACATCCTTTTATATATTTGAACATGGCTATCATATCACCCCTTAACCTCCTCTTCTCCAGGCTAAACATGCCCAGCTCCCTTAGCCGTTCCTCATAAGGCATCGTTTCCAGGCCTTTGACCATTTTGGTTGCCCTCCTCTGGACACGTTCCAGTTTGTCAGTGTCCTTCTTGAACTGTGGTGCCCAGAACTGGACACAGTACTCCAGGTGAGGTCTGACCAGAGCAGAATACAGTGGCACTATTACTTCCCTTGATCTAGATGCTATACTCCTATTGATTCAGCCCAGAATTGCATTGGCTTTTTTAGCTGCCGTGTCACACTGTTGGCTCATGTCAAGTTTGTGGTCAACCAAGACTCCTAGATCCTTTTCACATGTACTGCTCTCAAGCCAGGTGTCACCCATCTTGTATTTGTGTGAATTCATGAAGAGGGATTCTAAACTGAGGTGGTTATGGTAGAAACTGAAGCAGAAGACTTCTGGCTCTGCCCACCACTTGTCCCCCTAGGGCAGGCATGCCCAACAGGTAGAGCTTAACAACACTGCCCTGCTGAACCCCTAAAAAGGGGCCTTTCCTCCTCCCTAAAAAAAACTTAATAACTTACCCCAAGAAAGGGGGCAGATCACTACCAGTTTTTAACTCTGTGAGTAGATCGCAGTCTCTTGGGAGTTGACCACCCCTGACCTAGGGTATCCAACATCTGGAGGGCTCCAGATGTTGGATTTGTTCATCCAACGATAAACAAATATTCTTGTTGTGCTTCCACAGATAACTCTGATCTCATGGCAATACTACCATACGGATCCAGACATTGCTGGGGCTAAGAAACTGAGATCATCCTCTGAGGCTCTTCTTCCTGTGCCTTCCCCACGAGAGGTCCGGAGGGAAGCAACATCAGAGCAGGCCTTCTCTGCAGTGGCTCCCCATTTGTAGAATGTGCTCCCCAGGGAGGTTCAGCTGGTGCCTTCATTATACACCTTTAGGAGCCAGGCAAAAATGTTCCTCTTCAACCAGGTCTTTGGCTGATAGACATCGGATGCCCTTTTAAATGTGGTGTGTGTGTGTGTTATTGGTTTGTTCTTATTATTATTACTTTTTTATTTATATTGTAATTTTATGTTGTTGTTTTTTATGTTGTGAACCGCCCTGAAATCTACAGATAAAGGGTAATATACCAATTTAATGAAGAAGAAACAACTGAACTGTTCATACAGCTTCTGATGAAGGAGACTTCTCCAAAACGCATTGGGCTAAATCAGGGGTCTGCAACCCGCGGCTCCGGAGCCGCATGTGGCTCTTTTACACCTTTGCTGCAGCTCCGGGACGGATATTAGCAAGGGGAGGAGGCGCATTGTGTGCCCCGACACTCCCCACTGTGGCGGGCGCTGTACTGGCTGTGACGTCGCATGGGGGCGGTGCGTGCGTTAGTCACGCACTGTCCCGACGTCACCTTCCCGCCCGCTGTCAGATCGGAGGGCAGTGGCGCGCATGCTTTAAATGTCGCAATGGTTTTGCGGCTCCCAGTTTTTTTTCCTTCGGAAACGGGTCCAAGTGGCTCTTTTTGTCTTAAAGGTTGCAGACCCCTGGGCTAAATAAACACTGCATTCCCAGGAGAGCTGGAGATTGCCTTCTTCTTGTTGCCATTTCTTTGATGCTTGCTCCCTCTTCCTGCCCCCCAACCCTGCTTGAAAACAAAAGAATTCCTTCTGGACCTAGCTTCACCCAATCCAACATGCTTTTCCAGTGGCCCAATAACCAGCAGGCAGCACAACAGAATGGGCCAGCGATACACCAGAGGACCTTGGTGTGCTTTTCTGCCTGTCCCTGCCTTACATTACATATACCTCTCAAACAGAGCAGGGGCAGCCAATGGAGTGTTCTCTCGATGCTGCAGGACTACATCTCCCATCATTCCAGACCACTGGTCGGGCAGGCTGGGCCTTATGGGAGTTGGAGTCGCAGCTCCACTTTGGCGGCCACCACATTGGCTACCCCTGTACTAAAGACACTTATTTCCCCAAGGAGAACCTACCTAATATTAGTGGTAGGTTCCTTCTCCCATATGGTCTCCAATTTACAGTGTTTTCAGCAGGCGTGCTAGCCCCAGAACGAGACTTTAACATGATTATTATGAATTGTTACCTTCATCAAAGTCGGCGTCATCCTCTGTATGCTGGGGAAACGGAAAGCAGTTGGTGATTTCGAGCCTGTCTTCCACCACTAGCCCCAGCAGCACACCCTGGACCACTTCATTGCCCTGGCCTTCTTCCTGGTAATGCTTGATGATCTTCAGCACTACCTGAAAATACAGATTCGAAGAGCCTCATTTAGAACAGATCATTCGGTTCAACTTAGCAGGTAGTTTCCCAAGAAATACAGGGGACGGAACCAAACATGAATAATTGAAGCATTCCACTGCCCAAAGTTTGACACCACGTCCAGACAATCTAAATATACTAATAAAATTAAGAAGAATAAGAGCAGGTCCAGGAGATATGAATCAAAGAGATGTCAAGAAATCCCGTGTACTTTGTCCTGCATACTTGCTCAAAACAAGAATAAAGTAGAGGATTTGAAATTTAATTTTTACCTTAACTATAGGGTTAGGAAATGGACTTGCTTTAATGGAAAAGCAACACAGAAATATAACATGTCAACTACATGGAGATCAGCCCTCATGAGGGTCGAAGACTCTAGCAAAGGTAATCATAGTGAGAGCAGATTTTCTTTTCTGGAAAGCCAACTCAAGAGTCACATATTCTGCTCAAGCTGAAATAATTGCCAAGCGGAAGAGCAGGTTTCATTAAGTATTTTTTTGATGAGGATTAACCTTCTGCTCAAATACCCTGTTAAATGAAACAGGCAATTGGTATGCAACCCTGTCATAGGATGTGCTTGTGCATTCCCATAGAAGCGATGTCACTTTCCCAGTCATGGCCACCAATCACTGAAGTAGTCTGAACATTAAGCATTTTGCGCCTGGCTATCGGCCACTTGCAACCAAGTGAAGATGTCCAGGCGCCAGGATGACACCTGAAGTCTCTACCACCTGGAGGGGCATGCCTGCTGATCCTTGGATCCTGGCTGTTTTCACACACTGGCAACAAATCCTGTAGAATTCTATCCATTATATTTTATCTGCACGATCAGAATGAATTTCAGGAACCAAAAAGTCATATTGAAAAATACGACTTCCAAGCCATCTGACCCCAAAATGGCAACTAGGCATTCTGTTTTGGCAACTGCAATCTTGGTTTAACAAGCCATTTGGCGCCTAGTTTATGTATCTGAGTTTTTAACACTGCTCACACAGCTAGCAAATACTGGAAACAGAGTTCAGCTCAACGTGAAGTAAACAGCCCCTGTAGCCTGAGAGTCAGAGGTGATGGATGCCTGCCAGAATGTTCTCCCAATCTTGAATCCCTAGAACTCTCCTATGAGGTTCATACAATTTCTTATTAATCGCCCCAGCCCCTACACTGGTGGCATGCGTTTTAAATCGGCTAAATTAAACTTTCAACTTAAACTGGAGCCTTATGCTTGGAATTAATTTGGCAGAACCATCTAACCCCCCCCCAAAAAAAAAACATTAGGGGCAACACAAACTGATCCTGTTACATGACATAACTGGGAACAGTGAACTTGCCTAGTGAGAAGGATGGCAGCAGGAGGCTCCAAGCCATCATTTTCACTCGGATTATTTATTTATTATTTATGGAATTTCTACAACACCCTTCATCCGAGCATCGCAGGGCGATTTACAAGATAAAAACCACAAAAATGCATACCATTGTAACAAACAAAGGCAATAACCTCCCCCCACCCAACTAGACATCTGCATAAAGCAGCAGTAGGAACCCTGTGGCCCTCTAGATGTTGCTGACTACAATGCCCATTGTCCCCACTGGTTATGCTCACTGAGACTGATGGATCATGGGGGTCCAAGATCATCTGACAAGCCACAGGATCACCAGCCCTGGCATAAAGGACTGTGTGTGAACATACTTGAATCAAATCGGGAGGCAACATGATCCTGGAAGTTAACAGTACTGTATGAATGTCATGAAGAAATGAGTTTTGCTCCCTCTCTCCTAACGCTGTAACTCACGAATGTTGGAAGATTTAGGACCAAAGAAAGCACTTCTCCACACAGTGCATAGATCAACAGGAATTAGCTCCCACAAGAGGCAGTCCACCAATTTGGACGGCTTGAAAAGAGGATTAAATAAATCCCTGGAAAGGAAGACTATCAATGGCTACTAGCTCCACTAGTTCAACCTCCACTTTTGGAGGCAGTCTTGCTTCTGAATAACAGTAGCTGGAAACCCCAGGAGGGGAGAGTGATGTGGCGCTCAGGTCCTGTTTGTGGGATTCCCACAGGCATTTGGTTGGCTGCTGTGAGAGCAGGATGCTGAACTAGGTGGGCTGATTCATCAGGGATCTTCTTATGTTCAAGCAGCTGTCCCAGAACTGGCTCCATGTCTAGGGACCCCACCGCAGCCCCGTTGTTCGAGGATGACGCTTCCTGGCTTGTGTAGTGAGACAACCAAGGCTGCTCCATGCAGCCGAACCTGGAGAAATGGCCTCTGGCTTGAGCTGTATGCATCACAGCACCAGCCAATGAGCTGCAGTGGTGGTCCCCACAGAGGCACGAAATGCATATGGGTGGTGGGAGGAATAGCTAAAAGGGGGAAAGTATCTCCTCTTGGCTTCGCCCCTGCCCAGAAGTTTTTTGCAAGTCCCCACTTGCAAGCTATCTAACATTGCAACATGACAGCGGCAAGACATTTTTACATTCTCCAAGCTGCATCGCTATCAATCACTTTTACGCTCCCTTTGTAAGTGCCTAGGTCTGCAGGAAATAAAGCTATTGAGCTTTGTACCTTTACAACATGTGCTATTAATCTTGTGTAAGCAGCACTGAAGGCTTATTGATCTGTCAAAGAAACCAGGTACGCAGACGGAAGGCCTGGAGCATTCTTTTTTTCTTTAAGGGCATCCGTGTCCTTAACAGGGCACCGCCATGGCCTGTGAGACCGCGAGTCAGTCTGCACTGTGACAAGCACAGGCTCTTACAATCCTTAGGGTGGTTTGACCAAAATGAAGTTTAAGGTTTTGAAAAGCAGTGCCGAAAGCGGCTAATCTAAATGTGGAGTGCCATTGTACCCGTTCCACGAGGCAAGTTTATTGCCATGGAAACTGCTGACCAATTCCACTGTAGGAACATTTCTGAAACAGGTGCCCTGAGATTCCAATTCTCCGAGCTCCAGAGAATGCGGGCACTCAATACCGTTACACTGCAACCATCAGGGCACAGTAATAAAATCCAAGAATTTCCTAGCCGAGCTGTTGGTTCTTTCTCCCCTTTCAATCTTAAACAAAACAGGTTCAGAGTTTGTATTGTTTTAAAAAAACAACTTATGATGGCTTTCTTTAATCAATGGATCACTTTTTAAATTCCACCTTTCTTCCAAGGAACTCATGTTGACAGACATGGTTCTCCCCCTTCAACCCTCCATATTTTATCCTTTCAACAAACATGCGATGTCAATTCAGCTGGGAGATAAGCCTCCCATCCACTCCAGAATATCCCAGCACATGTTATCACTGAATATTTCAGGGTACAGTATCTAAAAAGCCAGAATGAGCCTCGTGGCAGAACGGGGATTGCACCTGTTTTCCTTGGTCCCAGTCCAGTACTCTATCCAAGGGGTGGAGACTCTATGGTCCTCCAGATGTTGCTTGACTCCAACTCTCATCAACCTCTGACAGCATAACCAATAATCACGGATGAGGGGAACTGGAGTCCAAAATCTGGAGGTTCTTCACCCTGCATTATCCACTACACCATACTGGCTGTCCAAAACAGATGACAAAAACACAGTCTCTTTGATAACATATTCTCAAACATGAGAATATGAGGCTCCTTAAACTTTGGGGGGTGGGTCCTATTTTATTCTCCAAGACTTAGACTCTAAATTTTAGAAACACAATAAAGAAATGAGCATATTGTAAAACCAACACTTAGTATACAGCTAAGGAAGACAAACAAGGAGGGACAGAGTCAAATGGGAAACCCAGTACAGTGGTACCTCGGGTTACATACGCTTCAGGTTACAGACACTTCAGGTTACAGACTCCGCTAACCCAGAAATAGTACCTCGGGTTAAGGACTTTGCTTCAGGATGAGAACAGAAATCGTGCTCTGGCGGCGCGGCAGCAGCGGGAGGCCCCATTAGCTAAAGTGGTGCTTCAGGTTAAGAAGAGACCTCTGGAACAAATTAAGTACTTAATCCGAGGTACTACTGTAAGTGTTTTTATAAAGGACAGCCAACGTTAAAGGGCTAGGGAAGGTTGAGCCTCGCAAATATAATTATTTCTCATGTTGCTTCTTGTTTTCCTGTTTGGATCATGACTTTCCCACCAGCTGCTGGAGGAAAAAGGTGAGTTGGAGCAGAAGGAGGAACAACACCTACTGTCACAATGAAAAGTACATTCACAACAGGAATTCCATAAGGAATTAAGGAATTCCATAAGGAATTCCATAATAGGGATACAGCCTATTTCTGTACCCAGAAACTAGCTCCTGGCAGGGATACAGCTATGGAAGAGGAGAAACCATACAAACATATGATTTTAAAAAGAGGAGTCCCCAAATGCATGTTTCAGTTAAAGGTGGATCCTTTGACTGAAAACATTGAAGGCTACTGGCCTAGAGGGCTTTAAGCTCTACCAAGGAGTAGGTCAATGAAGCACAAAGTTTCTTAAGAAGCAGGTGTCCATAAACTAAGAGTTCCTGGGTTACCAGCAGTGCCTAGAAATGCAATTCTAGCAGGAAAAGCTTCTACCAAATTCTGCCTGAAGCATAACAAGAAGCTGAAAAAACAGAGGCAGAGTATGTTTCTTTCAAAACAGAATCAGGCTGCATCCTTTGCCAGGACACAACAGCAGTGTCCTACAACAGGCCCATATGCTGCCTTCCTCCCAGTTGGAGGGCTTCCATCTTCCTTCACAGTCTCACCCTCAAACCAATGGATTCAAACTCTAAGAAAGGAGATTCCAAATAAATATCAGGAAGAACATTTCTGACAGGAGAACAGACTCCCTCAGGAGGTTGTGGCTTCTCCTCCATTGGAAGTTTTTAAGCAGAGGTTGAATAAGCTATCTGTCATGGTTCTAGCATTGCAGGGGGTTGGACAATCACAAATGGGGAGTCATTCCACACCCACAATGCCACATTTTTGTCCTGCAAGATTAGGGGTTCCAAGGTTGAACCTGTGTCCTCCTTCAGCACTGGATGCCCAACTTTAAAAAAATATCTTTTAAAACACAGTAATATACTGCTTTCCTGAATTATTATTTTTTACACCACTGCAGATACAGTGGTACCTCAGGTTACAAACACCTCAGGTTACAAACACTTCGGGTTACAGACTCCGCTAACCCGGAAGTAGTACCTCGGGTTAAGAACTTTACCTCAGGAGGAGAACAGAAATCACGCGCCGGCAGCAGGAGGCCCCATTAGCTAAAGTGGTACCTCAGGTTAAGAATAGTTTCAGGTTAAGAATAGACCTCCGGAACGAATGAAGTTCGTAACCAGAGGTACCACTGTACCTCCGCTCACAGAACACGACTTCACATTCGTCTCCTTCCCCTGTGACCCTCCAGAGAATAGTTTGGAGGCACATTGTGGGGCAAGAAAGTTGCAGGGAGGAGGAGAAAGGATGAAATCCTGTTACATGAGCAGTGGTCTGCTTGCGCTATGTTGGGTTCCACCCTTACCTCTAAAAACCAATACCTAATATATTGTCACTCCAGTCCTAGTCCTACCTGGCAGCCCATTCTCATCACCCACATATTTATTACATATGAGAGTAGGTTCACCTAGTGGATTTGCAGTTAAGTCAAGGCATGAACTGGAACCTTCCTAGTCCTGAACTGCTATGCTACATCATCCAAGGGCAGAAAGTGGAAAGTTCTTTCCTACTCAGCTTATATCATCAGGCAACCCAAGCGCACTCAAGACACATCAAAATTAAGCTAGGGACAAGGTGACATCCCTGTCTCATACTGTGAGAAGCCAACACCTCACTATTTCACAGCATACATGGAATCTTAAACATACCGCATAATTTGCTTTTTGGAAACTTTAGAACTGCTATTTCGTCTTCAACAGTCTTCTGTTGAGTAACTAAGAATCAGAATTTCAGCTGACAGCTGTACACTGAGATGCGTTCTGCTACCCTACTGAAATACCAGCCTTCAGTTATTATTATTTTTTGCTGTACTCATGAGCTGCTTACTACTGCCATCTGTGCATAAAAGCACTACTCTTCAGGCTTCAGCTCCCAGCAGTCGCATGTGTGAATATTTTGAGATGACAGCCAAGTGCAGCAGCAGTTAACCTCATCATCATTCAACAAGCCATTTTTCACATGGATTTGAGCTGAATTTCTACTGTCGTTTTGAATTTAGAGGAAAGAGCCTGCAGGGAGGGGGCCGGGAAGCATTCTACATATAATCTGGCCATCAGAAATGGTTGGAGCGGAAGGCAGAAAGCAAGTGCTGCGACTGATGCCTGAATGATCTATTTTGGTTAGCCTAAATTTAAGCATGCCTTAGCCCATCTCAGGATCTCATCCGCAACACGGCAATTTAAAAAACAAACAAACCCAGAGAGAAAATACAAGTTAGCCATTGGCTACGCCAGTCTATCTTAAAACAGGATTTCAGCCTGAATTCTGAAAGAGCTGTAAAAGCATTATGGTTAGATGCGCCCAGTCCTCTGAAGTTCATGGTCTGATATAACATGAATAAGCCTTGAGTTCACATGCTCCTTCCACCCCCTTCCTCTCATGCTTCAATCAGTTCCTTTGGCTTTTGTGCAAACCCTCCACATCAGGATTGCAAACCATGATCAAACCATGGCTAGGAGGGATCATGCAAACCATAATTTGCCTGCTGTAATGCAATGGCTAACTGTGGTCTCTGAAAAAAGAAACTTGTGAAGGGTGCGTCTGGAATAAGTCCCACTGACTTCAATGGTGCTTACTTCCAAGTAGAAATATGCAGCTGAACTGTAAAATTGAATTGTACAGAATTTCAGGGGAAAGCCCACAAGCGCAAAGTTCACCAATGCTTGGTGTGACCTAGATGTCACATAAATGAAGACGTAGTAAAGAAAATACCCATCTGGCCTAATGTTCTGGCCATTTTAAGTAAGAAGGATGGCATGCAAAAAAAGAACAGAAAATAAAGAAGTGGATCTGTGTCCCCCACTCTCAGAAAAGGAGTTCTTTTATCTTTTCAACTATCGTTCAAGAATTCTTCACAGGATTTTACAAGCTTGAATATTGCTTTTTGAGACACTGCACATCAAGGCACGCCCCCAAGAGACACTAAATGAATAGTAGAAGGGAATGATTTTTACGTCAAATCAAATGCATGTAATCTTCTAATTACAGAATGAGGGAAGCTGAACTGCTGCTTTTTTCATCACTTGTGAAAACTGCTGAAAATAGACCCCTATATCCTGGTCTAAACCAATCCATGTGTGAAATGAGCTACTCTGTGTTCAGCCAACTGGCTCCTCTGCCCACCTTTTGAAGAAAAACTCTATCTACACTCCAGCCCAACATCACAAAGAGGCTGAAACTTGAGACCAGAAGTGGGTATGGATACAGGAAAGAGATGCCATTGGCATTACATTACATTACATTACATTACATTACATTACATTACATTACATTACATTACATATAGACAACGGAAATCCCTATCCATGTTAGACAATATGATGTTGTCATGCATGAAACAAGTGGCTGGTGCTACAGATGGTTCTGCACACAGCAAAGGAATTCCTCAGGAAATTGACAGCTTCAAATATTCCATAAAGTTAAAAATATATTTTAAAAAGCTGGTCTTGGTAAGTGGCAAGAGCTATTCTGTGCCTCTGGAGTCTGGATCACTTGTTCATACCTGCATTTTAGAAGCAGGGGTCCGTCCCCCCATTTCCCAATGAAGCGACAATTCTACCTAGCCAAGAGATAGGAATCCTCTGGCCCTCTAAATTTTGTCAGATTCCAACTCCCATCAGCCCAGTATAATCAATGACCACGGACGATAGGAGTTGTAGCCCTCCAAATGTTGCTGGACTCCAGGTTCTCCATCCCTGACCTTCCTTAGTACGTCAGTTGTAGAGAGAAGACACCTCCATGTGACCTAACATCACACTATGAAACCTCTGGTAAATGGCAGTTTCGCCCCATTATTTCTGTTCCTTGTTAGTGTTCTAATTAAGAGTACTTGTATCCAAGCTTTTACTCTAGGGTTAAGGGACCTAATTTGGTCTCCTCCATTAATTTCAATGGGTCTACTCCAAGAACAAACACCACATTCAACCCAAATGCTTGACTTTTAACCATCATTGATGGGTCAAATGACTAAAGGAAGTTTTGACTAGTCAAAAAAGCCAACTCTAGAGTGACTTGTATTTTGTCACGGTTTATTTAGATGATATAAATACTGCCCCTTGCATAGGGAGGTTTATAATAAAAGCAGGTAACCAAGAATATATAAAACGCCGTCCATTAAAAACGTACAACAAACCACTCAATGACAACTCCGAATTGCACTGCAGGTCACCATACCATACTTTTAGAACTGCAGACCACCGGCCACTAAAAGAAAAGCATTTGTAGACATAAAAAGAAGCCCAAAATGGCACCCCTACCCAATAGCAGGCCACTCTTGAAAGGGGGAGGGGCAGAGTGGTGAAAGAGAAAGGATGCTACCCTTTCCATAATGTCCTATAGTTGCAAGAACTATATGGTTCTTCCCAATTCAGTTGTACTGCCTCCCTCCCTCCACATCTCCTACAACTATAATCAGTAAGAGAAGTGTGCAAGAGTCCTCAATTGATCTCTGCAGGGTCTCAAAAGCTCTTCCTTCAATCCTTGCAGACCCTGCAACACTCCGACCACTGAATGCCATCTCAAGGCTGATTTGTCATGAAACAAGCGCTAAGCAGGAGAAGACTCTGGCCTTAAGACGGCCCCAGCCTAGGACTTAATTGGGATCAGCTTCTTGTGAGCTTTGCACAAGGTTGCTTTAGCTCAGCAGAGCCTTTTTCCCCCTCCTGGAGAAAAGCAGAACATATCTGCTGGTGGCAATGAGAGGATTAGCTGCTAAGAAGAGTGCCTTTTAAGAGAAGTGCATCACCAGCATACCCCACAGTGCTTTGCGGATGTAAGTGGAAACACACATTGTTCACGGCATTTGTAAGTAACAGCCCGACAAACTGGCACCAAGAGACCAAACTCCATCAGCCTTTTCAGCTATGCATATATAATCGCAACACAAGGGACCCATCCGATGAGAGAAGTAATGAGAAGCCCAACTGTTAAAACCACAGCGGCACAGACAAGACGACCAGTTGCCAATTTTCCCTCCAAACAGGAAGCGCTATTGTCAGGCAGAATTCCATCCATGAACCTTGAAGTACAACACGTAGGCCTGATGCTAGCTCACTCTTCAATGGGGCGCTAGCTTAATCATGCCAAATGGTACCAGATGTTGCTCTTTCAAGCTTTTTTGCTGCTGCATATTTACCAATGGCATCATCCTTTGAGGAGGCGCTGTGCTCTTTGGCATACAGCAATAAGGATGCGGAGACTTTAACCTCCAGATTGAAATGGAGACAAGCCAATCTAGCCTGGCAGATTTCTTCAGTGGTTTGATTGCCTTGCCTGAAATCTCCTGGATACTGTCTATCCCAGGCACAAAAAAATATCCTCCAATGTGCTTGCGTCAAAAGGTTAGGAGCACTTCAGCACAACTCTGATCTGTATTCCCGCCCCCCGCCCCCCAAAAAAATTGTTTCTTTGGCATTTGAGGGAGAGAAGGTTTTAGGGGATTTCACTGTATCTTGCGTTCTGTTCAGTTGTTTGGCTATTTACCCTTCACCATTTTTGTTTACCTATCGTATTTCCTGACATTCTGGAGTTGTTGTTTTATTACATTTTTTATTTGCCATTCTTTATTTGAAACAACAACAACATAAAAGGAAGTGACAACAGCAGTCTAGAGTTAAAAATGATGTTCTTATGGTAGAAATCTCACCAGCCCCTGTGGTTTGCAGAAGGCTGCGCTTTTGAAGCACTACAACCCTTCCTCAAACAAAACCAATAGGAGCAAAAGGTTTGCATTCGACGGGGTGAGCTAAATGAGCACAGACTGAGAAACGAAGCTGAGAAACAAAATTCCATTCCTGCCCCTTCCCCCCCAAAAAGTCTATGAAAAAGAAGAGTAAAATGTCTCAAAGTGTCCAAGAAAACCTCCCCAAGGCAAAAGGCACTGCTAGTAGTATTTGGGACGCTCAAACATTTTTATCTTACTCTTCCTCCAAGCAAATCAGGGGTGGAATACACTGTCTTTCCCCCAGCCCACTTTATCTTCACAACAACACTGAGAGGTAGGTGAGGCTTTGAGATAGTAACTGGCTCAGGTTCACCCAGTGGGCTTTAGGGATACAGGGATTCTAATTTAGGCCTCCCTGGTCCATAGTTACTCTCTAACTGCTACACTGAATCTGCTTTCTTGTTGTCTAAACTAAAATAAATGAATTAAGCTTGAGAATGGCTGCCCTCACTTTCATCTCAGGCTCATGAAACTGAAAGAGTAGCAAGTACAATGTTGGCACTATCTACTAACACTGAGGAAAAACTATTGGTAGAGCCCAGCAGGATATGAAAAATCAAACAATTCAACATCTGAACACCTATACACAAAAAAAGCAGCTTTTGAGAAGCAAGGATTGGCCATACTGACCTCCGAGTATGTCGCTAAACCCAGGAAGAAGCTACAGCCTGCACAACTGTTCGTCTTGTAATGATTGGGAAGGCCAATAGTGGCAAAAGGCAAGAGAGCCTGTGAAATTCCTAGACAGTAGCAGGATGTCCCAAGGTCTGCATGTGTCCTGCAGTGCATCCCAACAAACAGCCAGTGTTGGTTAGAATATTAGACCCTGGGAGACCAGGGTTCACATTTCCATTTATCCATGAAGCTCCATTCCATTCATCCATTGGGCAAGTCACAATGTCTCAGCCTAATTTACCTCACAGAGTTGTTGGTTTGTGGGTAAAATGAGGTGTGGAGAGAATTGTGTACTGCTCCTTTGAGGAAAGGGTGGGATATAAATGTAAAAATAAATAAGAATAAATCAAACTTTGGATCTCCTTGCCAAAAGTATTAACCACCACAGATTCACATTTACAAAGAGTCACTTAGAAGCAGCTGTAACAGGTCAGTGCATCTTTCCATCCAATGACAGGGACCTGCCCCACTATAATAGCAGTGGGCATTTCACGGCACAATCCTATGTCTACTCAGAAGCAATCCCACAAAGATCAATGTGACTTATTCTCAGGTAAATGGGCACAGCACTGAAGCCCAAACTTTATTGATATCTGGATAATTAAGAATGGGCTTACTAACCTGCTAGCAACACATTAGAATAATCTATTCTGGTTTTACACTTGTAAGTTGTTCTGAGCTCATTTTTACATCCAAGACTGACTGAGACTGATATACTTATGCACATTCAAAATTGTGTGCTTATTTTTGTCTGCACAATTAATTCCTCCTCTGTTAGACACAGGAAGACCAAGAGCAATGCTGGCTACTAAAAATGCCCATGAACCACTGGCAATCGTGCCCAATCCTCCATTCACATTGTGGCTTCTGAAGTCACCAGGTTCACCCATCTTTGTAGTCTTAGTAAAATGCTAAATTTGGCACCTGATCCTAATGTCTGTATTTGTGGTGGGGCAACTGCAAAAAACCCCAACAGCAATATAACTAAGAGCCGATCAACTAATAGTTCAGTCCTATACAGTCGTACCTTGGCTCCCGAACGCCTTGGGAGTAGAATGTTCTTGCTCCCGAATTATCAAAAACTGGACGTGAGTGTCCCAGTTTTCAAACACTTTTTGGAAGCTGAACATCCGGCGCGGCTTCCGCTATTGTTTCCAGAGTGCCTGCGCAATCAGAAACCAACAGAAGCCGCGCTTTGGTTTCCAAACAGATTCCACTTGACTTCCGAGGTACGACTGCACATATCTACACAGAAGAAAGCTCCATAGAGTTCAATTGGGCATACTTCCTGATAGGCTTATACAGGATTGCATTGAAAGGTGTTAAAACGTAATTACATTGTGGAAACTGCAGCACTTACCAACTCTAAAAGTTCAAGAGCTCAATGTGATTAAATGAGTTTTTGCTATACTATTCCCAGAGAATACAGAAAGCAATATAGGGAAAGACTTCATGCTAAATACTGTAGAACAAAGCATCTGAGTCTCTTGTAGACCTTTCTGCTGTATCTTTGTAACATTTGGGTGGTAGTGGCACCTGCCCTGTGGAACGCCCTCCCAGCAGATGTCAATAAACAACTATTTTACTTTTAAAAGACAACTGAAGGAAACCCTGTTTAGGGAAGTTTTTAAAGTCCGATGCTGTATTGTTTTTAATATTCGGTTGGAAGCCACCCAGAGTGGCTGGGGAAACCCAACCAGATGGGCGAGGTAGAGATAATAATAAAAATTATTATTATTATTTATATTATTATTATTTCTGTGCTGTTTGAGCACTGATTGAGATATACCTTAACATACATGTGGTTACTTACACAAAATGCCCACCTGAACTTGCAACTCACAGCATTTGCAGTACCTGAAACAATGCATCTGATAATCAAATTGGCAGCTATATGCATAACGCTGTCTATCACAATTCAAAGGAATCTGTGATATATAGAGAGAGATAGAAGTGGGATCATTTGCTTTGTACGCAGCAGGTCCCAGGTTCAATCTGGCATCTCCAGGGATGGGAGATGCTGCTGCCTGAAACAATGGGGAGTCACTGCCAGTCAGTGTAAACAAAACGGAGCAAGTTGGACCAATGATCTGACTCCATATAAGGCAGTTTCCTATGTTCCGCTAACTCCGGGCAGCCCAACTTTACATACTGCAAGAGTACTTCAACATGGAGCCCATGGGGCACACACTGCTTTGTCGCAGAGGGGGAAGGGAGAGAGGCCAAAAAATGACACCCCAGTCCTTGTGCCACCTTCCCAAAGTTAAGTACCATATTTTTCGCTCTATAACACGCACGTAGTTTTTAGAGGAGGAAAATCCGTAGGCATGCCACCCGTAGGCATTCCCTCCATAACATGCACAGACATTTTCCCTTACTTTTTAGGAGGAAAAAAGTGAGTGTTATGGTGCAAAAAATATGGTAAGTGTGAAGCTGGGCTTTGGAAAAGAGGCATGCAGCTCTAGCAGGGTCCTAGAGCTCTCCTACCTCTGAGAAAGCCCTAACTAGGTTTGGGAAGGAGGTGGGAGGACTCTAGGATCCTGTCAGAGCCCTCACACCTCCTTCCCAGAGCCCAGCACCTCCACACCCAGCTTTGGGAAGGCTGTGCAGTTGGAAGGGAGAGGAGGGGGGCGTAATGTTGCCGAGGGTCACCCAAAAAGACCTCAGGTCCCCATGCAGCCCTCTGGCTGCGCGTCGGACCACTCTGCTCTAGCTGAACTGAGATTGCATATTTAATAATGCCTAGACTGCATCTTGACAGTTTTGTCCAACCTATCAGACACCTGTACATCAGCCTGGCCAATATGATTTCAGTAAAATGATTAAATTGCCTTATAAGAGGTAAGCACTCTTTGTTTCTGTGCTGGTCACAGGGAAAGAGAACCACCCTCTTCTGCCATAAGCAGAGAAATACAGTCTATTATTACCAAATTATAGGAATGCAGCTCAGAGTCTAGCAATTCTTGGCTCTTCTTTCCATTCCGTCTGGTCATTGCAATACAGTGGTACCTCGGGTTAAGTACTTAATTCATTCTGGAGGTCCGTTCTTAACCTGAAACTGTTCTTAACCCGAGGTACCTCCTGCTGCTGCGCCGCTGCAAGATTTCTGTTCTCATCCTGAAGCAAAGTTCTTAACTCGAGGTAATATTTCTGGGTTAGCGGAGTCTGTAACCTGAAGCGTCTGTAACCCGAGGTACCACTGTAATTCTGAAATAAAGGCCGGTGCCAGAGCTTGTCTTCCCCTCCCCCCCCATCTTTTTCCTTTTATGTCATGTATTTCAGATTATAAACCTGGGGGCTGGGACTGTCTGATCACTGACATTTGTAAACCATTCTGGGTTCGGCTAGATGACCCTCGGGGTCCCTCCCGACCCTGTGAAGAACACGCGGCAGCGCGCCCGGCGGCTCAGGCGCCTCTCCCGGCTCCCCTTCCCTCGCTCACCACGCCGTCGATCTGCACTTGCTTGACCGCCGAGTCTCCCGGGGCCGCCTTCGCCTTGGCTTTGACGGCAGCCGAGGAAGAAGCGCCGGCGCCGGGGGCGGGTGTCTCCTTCCGCGACGCCATCTCTGGGAGAGGAAAACGAGAGAGGGAGAACGCACACCGGCCGGAAGAGGAAGAGAGCGAGGGGAACCGGAAATGGATCCCTCTCAGAATATCTTCCGGGCGGAAACCGGAGGACTTCCGAAACACAACCCCAAACATGGTTCCGCTTTCATATAGTTCCTATAGGACTCTTTATGTTTGCATTTTGCTTTTCCTCTGCGCCGATGCAGTTTCGTCAGACGGGAGCTCGATCCCGGATAGCTGCCATTAACCGACCAGGAAATCTATGGAGTGGTAGTTTATGGACTGCATTTATTCCCTTTCTTCCTCCGATGAGCTCGAGGTGGCGCACGTGGTTCTTCCCCCCCATCTCATTTAACACCCCCCCTTACAACAACCCTGTGGGGGCAAGCTAAGCTGAGAGAAATAAGGCAATAAGCAGCTATCTTATTTTTAAAAGTCATCTGAAGGCAGCCCTGATCAGGGAAGTTTTAAAGATTTAATGCTGTATTGTTTTTAACACTCGATTGGGAGCCGCCCAGAGTGGCTGGGGAAACTCAGCCAGGTGGGCGGAGTATAAATAATAAATTATTGAAATTATTATTATTATTATCGTCCAGCGCCCAAGCGAGAGCTTCATGGCCGAGCGGCCTCCCCCAGAGCCCCAGCCCGATCCTCTCAACCACTACATCTAGCCCTGATCTTTTTTACCCGTGTATTATTCCTGCACGGCAGGGGGTTGGACTAGATGACCCTCAGGGGTCCCTTGTGGGTTCTATTATAACCGCATTTTCTCATCCTCAGTTCTCGCTCGCAGCAATAACGCCAGTAACTCAACAAAAAGCAAGCATCTGGGGCGAAGAGTCAGAGCGCGATCCCTCCTGGACCCGTTACACACTCCTAGACACGTGCTTTCCCCGACGGCTGCTCCACTGCGCGTGCGTCAACTTTCGTTACGGTGGTTGCTTTAAAAAAAAAAAATAATAATCCGGCAAGGACTTCCGTCGGAAGAAGTAGTGGGGCCCGTCTACTATTCCGCCCACCTTTCCATCTCTATGGTCCTCCTCCAGCCGCCGCTATGAAGATCAAGCGGCAGAAGCACGCCAAGAAGAACGTGGGCTTCTACAAGCACAACTTCGGCTTCCGCGAGCCCTTCCAGGTGCTGCTGGACGGCACCTTCTGCCAGGCCGCGCTGCGCAACAAGATCCAGATCCGAGAGCAGCTGCCGGGATACCTGGCCGGGGCCACGCAGCTCTGCACCACGCGGTGAGCGCGGGTCGAGTGGGACGGGGAGGCGCGGGACGTCGAGGGGGGAGCCGTAGCTCAGCGCGTAGGGCGCCTGCCCGGCAAGCAGAAGGGGGTCCCGGGTTCGAGCCCCAGGGAGAGCCCCGGTGCTAGACCAACCGGGATTCCTCCTGGACCACAACTCCCATCGTCCCTGGACCACTGGCCCCGCCAGGTGTAGTCATAGAATCATGGAGTTGGGTCTCCACGTGTCATCTAGACTCGGGGTTCCCAGCGTGGGGAATTTGATTTTTTTTTGGGGGGGGGCTGCAATTCGAGAATGAGTTAGACCAAGTTAATGGAAGTGAGAGCTGGACCATAAAGAAGGCTGATTGCCGAAGAATTGATGCTTTTGAATTATGGTGCTGGAGGAGACTCTTGAGAGTCCCATGGACTGCAAGAAGATCAAACCTATCCATTCTGCAGGAAATCAGCCCTGAGTGCTCACTGGAAGGACAGATCCTGAAGCTGAGGCTCCAAGACTTTGGCCACCTCATGAGAAGAGAAGATTCCCTGAAAAGGACCCTGATGTTGGGAAAGATTGAGGGCGCAAGGAGAAGGGGACAACAGAGGACGAGATGGTTGGACAGTGTTCTCGAAGCCACCAGCATGAGTTTGACTAAACTGCGGGAGGCAGTGGAAGACAGGAGTGCCTGGCGTGCTCTGGTCCATGGGGTCACAAAGAGTCGGACACAACTAAACGACTAAACAACAATGGCATTCTAGGCTTCCTCCATGCGAATAGGAGTTCACTTTTTGAATAATACAAATTATATGTCACAGGGGGTGGGGAGGGCATCAGGACTTTAGAGATGCTTAGGTGGGACAGGGCAAAAAAAAAAAAGGTTGGGAACCACTGATCTAGATCAGTCCCCTGCAATGCAGGATATCCAGAAAACCTGTGGCTGCATATTTTGGTTTGCCTATTCAGGGATGGGGCTGAACCATAGCCACTGCTCTCTGGAGTGTACATCTGCCAGGAAAGCTTTAGCTCAACAACTTTGATGAAGGCTCCTCCAAAAAAGCTCAACAACTTTGGTCAATCCAAAGGGTTCCAGTTTGTTTGTTTGTTTGTTTTTAATAGTGGGAGTAGATCGCAGTCTCTTGGGAGTTGGACATGCCTGCCATAAAGCAAGACTTCCATTATGAATCAGGTGGGGAGGAGAAGCAGAGGATGGCTGCTGGCCAAGTGCTATTCTCTATTCCTTGACTGTATTTTGGAATTTATTCGTGTATAAGCGAATGCGCAGGGTGGATGACCTTAGAATGTCCCAAATAAATAAAGACCAACCATACCTGGGGTCCCAAGCTTGAGAAAGGCGGGTATAGCAGGGCTGAGCCAGATAGACTGTGTACAAAGCAGCTTCCCATGTATCCTACACGGGAAGTGCGGTGGGAGACAGTTGGCTGCTTGGTCCTCATAAAGGCGGAGGAGCTACCAGCGTGAGCAGGATGGGTCAAGGAGGCATTTAGGGCAACACCAGGGTGTGTGTAAGGACTGCAATTTGGAGATGCAAACTCATATGCATAGATGCAAATGTAGAAGTAATTTGAATTCAAATGCATCTTGCCATAGAAAACTAGACTAGGTGACTTTGTAGGTAGACACAAAATTCATAAACTGCTGGTAGAAATAGAAAATACAGTAAGGTAAAGGGTCCAGTCGTGGCCGACTCTGGGGGTTGCGGCGCTCATCTCGCTTTATTGGCCGAGGGAGGCGGCGTACAGCTTCTGGGTCATGTGGCCAGCATGACTAAGAGCAGTGCACGGAAATGCCGTTTACCTTCCTGCCAGAGCGGTACCTATTTATCTACTTGCACTTTGACGTGCTTTCGAACTGCTAGGTTGGCAGGAGCTCACCCCGTTGCGGGGATTGAAACTGCTGTACTTCTGATCGGCAAGTCCTAGGCTCTGTGGTTTAACCCATAGTGCCACCCACGTCCCAGAAAATACAGTAAATATCGCTAAAGGGGGGGGGGGAGACTACGGTGAGGTGGTCTGTGGCTGCCAAGTCTGCTGTACAGGTGGCCTGTCTGCTGTAAAGGCCAATAGAAAACCTCAGTGCTCCTCCTTCTCATTGTTCTTTAGTTTTAAACCACACTTGTGCCTGAAAGCCCCTTCCACTAGAGAACTGTCCTCTGTAAAGCTAGGTCACCCTATAGAGAGACCCTCTGTATATCCTTTGTGCTCAGTTGGTGAGGCCAGGCAGCCAGCAGGCAGAGTCGCCGCATTAAGAGCTGTTTAAATCTCCAACTGAGCTGCAAACCTTGGTTGACTTCAAATCCCTCTCATTCCTTCAGCTTACTTGACCTCACAGGATGGTGTGAGGGTAAAATGGGGCCCGTAGTAGACCATGTATATTAATATCTTTGGCTCCTTTGATGAAGGCCTGCAGTTCCTGGCTTTGCAAACTCCATATTCATGCTTTCCTCTAAGGCAGCGCTTAGCAAGCATCCTGCCAGCGTGAAAATTTCTGCCCCCTCCTCCCCCCATCAAGTCTGTTCTGGGGTTTCCCCAATCTATATATATATATATATATATATATATATATATATATATGCAGGTTTTGGTGTCTTCGGGTGTCTTCCCGTGTAAGAGTCGGGGTGTCTGTGCGACGTTTCGACGAGGTCTCACTCGTCATCTTCAGGCTGGTGCTTTCGGCTTCTTGTTACTGGAACAGAGCCTGTTCCAGTAACAAGAAGCCGAAAGCACCAGCCTGAAGATGACGAGTGAGACCTCGTCGAAACGTCGCACAGACACCCCGACTCTTACACGGGAAGACACCCGAAGACACCAAAACCTGCATTCCTGTACCCGTGAAAATCTACGAAAGCATATATATATATATATATATAATATTTATTAGAGTTTCAGAAAAAGGAATTACATAAAATCAAAAAATACAAGAATAAAAGACAAAAATAAAAATACAAGAAAAATACAAAATAAGTACATTTACAGAAAAAAGATAAAAAAGGAAAAATAAAAAATCAACCTTTCCATATCTTACATTCATATCCTTGTTTCCCTGACCTCCTCATACCTCCCTTTTTTGTATTCCAATTCAATTAATTAATTCAGCAACTTCTTTCCCTCGGGGTTTCCCCAATCTTTGCACATGGGGTAGACTTTGATACAAGACATAATGGGGACTTTTGTTCAGAATTTGAAATGCCTTCGTTGAACAAGAATCTCTGCTGTTATTTCTTCTTCTTCTAGATGTGTCCTGAAAGAGTTGGAATCCTTAGGGAAGGAGCTATATGGGGCAAAACTAATTGCACAGAGATTTCAAGTTCGCAATTGTTCTCACTTCAAGAATCCAGTGAGCGGCTCAGCCTGCCTCCTGTCCATGATCGAGGGTGGGAATCCACACCATTACTTCATTGCTACGCAGGTAATGTTCTTTCACTTAAGCTCATGTGAGCAAAATGCCTCATTTCCTTCATATTTTGGAATCTGGCCAGTTGTTAATGAGTTTTGAGAATTACATCCACGCTTTCTCCTTTGGCGCTGCGGTGGGAAAACTTCGGCTTATGCAAATTTGAACGGCACCTGCACGTTTCCAGCGTTACAAGAGACTGTTCGAAACACTGCCTACAGCCTTGTTTTAAAACACGTTTACTTGGAAATGAGCCTTGTTGTGCCTGAGAGGGCTTGCATATGCCTTTGATGGCAAGCTCTCCTGCAGCAAGCAGCCCAGCATAGGATTAGAGTTGCGGAGGGAGGGCATTTGTAGATAACAGTTTTATTTCACAAAGAAAGGAATGAAGATACTTGGCAGCTTGTTTGCATGCTGTAATTAATGTCTTAGTTGCTAGATCAGGAGGCAAGGCACGTCTAAGCATCAGCTAAAGTTCTAAGCTTCGAGTGCATCTGAGAAAAGCAAGTCTGCATAGAACCAGAACGAAGAAGTATCCATGCCCAGCTCTGTTTACAGAATAAGTAGCAGGGATGCGGGTAGTGCTGTGGTCTAAACCACTGAGCCTCTTGGGCTTGCTGATCAGGTCAGCGGTTTGAATCCCTACGACGGAGCTTCCGTTGCTCTGTCCTAGCTCCTGCCAACCTAGCAGTTCGAAAGCATGCCAGTGCAAGTAGATAAATAGGTACTGCTGTGGCGAGAAGGTAAATGGCATTTCCATGTACTCTGGTTTCCGGCACAGTGTTCCGTTGCGCCAGAAGCGGTTTAGTCATGCTGACCTCATGACCCGGAAAGCTGCCTGTGGACAAATGCTGGCTCCCTCGGCCTGAAAGCGAGATGAGCATCGCAACCCCATAGTCACCTTTGACTGGACTTAACCATCCAGGGGTCTTTTACCTTTACCTTTTACAGAATAAGTGACTGTCTCACAATATCTCTTACCACTTCTGTCTTGCCCGAGAAGGTTGCTCAGAAAAGTGAACTGCAAAACTGCTTGAGTGTTATTTAGCAGCATTTATTTATGATGTTTGGGTTCTATTTTATAGCTCCAAAAAGCTTTCATAGCACTTCAGAATAAAAGTCACATGAAAAGCACTTTACCTACATTGTCTCAGTAACGCTCACTTCATTCCATGGCATGGGACTCAATTTGCCGCACAAGGTCATTTCCCCCAAACCATTAGATGTGGGACAGTTAAAGCCATGGGTACAGAGGAACAACTGGGAGGATGTGCTCTTGATAATTCCTTGACAAAGAGGGCTCGCTCTAAGAGCCAATCAGCTGATCGGTAATGACAGGAAGCCCAGCAGTTTGAACTCCATTTGCAGGTGGTTTGTATTCAAACAACTTACCAATTGACTTCATAGGTCCTAACTTTTTGCCTCAACCAGCTGTTTGGTAAAGAAAGCCTTTCCTGTGGTCCACAGCACAAAAGGGATATAATCTTGCTCAAGAAATTGTAGTCTGTTTGCTGGATGAAATGAAGAAAATAGGGATTTGCATCGTTATTATATATACAAATTTATATACCACTTGACTTATCTTATTTTAAACTACATTAAATAATCCTTAAGAATACTTGGCATTTATGCCTCTAGCCTTCAATAACTTTTCCAAATAGTAATTGACCACATTGCATATTTTGCATTTTTATAGAATGTTATACTAGTTTACCACTATAGCCTTCAGCAGCTTGAGCAACAGTTGGTAAAGCAAGCAACAGGGACAAGAAAATTGGGTGTTTCCTGCCACTTTGACAGTGTTCTTTTCCAGGGTGAGCAATCTGCTAGATTTTCACTGCCTTGAGCTTTCGCTTGTAAAGAGTGCATATAGATTTACTGTTTGTGTCCCCCACCCCCATTTGATAGGACCAAGATCTGGCAACAAAAGTAAAGAAAAAGGCTGGAGTTCCCCTTCTCTTCATAATTCAGAACACAATGGTTCTTGACAAACCTTCCATGAAATCTTTGGCTTCGGCACAAGCAGCACAGACTAACCGACTTATTCCGGAGCACCAGAAACTAAGGATTGAACTTCTCAAAGAGGAGCAGGGTCTGGCAAAGACCTCGGAGCCGAGAAAAAGGAAACGGAAAAGGGCCAGTGGCCCTAATCCTCTCAGCTGCCTGAAGAAAAAGAAAAAGGCACAAGAGACCTTGCAGCCTTCGGCAGCTAAGAAAAAGGGGAATAGGAAACGCAAGAAAAGGAAACTGGAAGCAGGAGGAGAGACTGTGCCGTCTGGGTCACAGAATGTGGAAGCATGAAATCATCTCAGAAAATGGGTGGGCTCGTCTGTTCCATGAACTTTGGGTAAAGCCAAGGTCTATGACTAAAGCAGTGTGATAATCCTTGCATTTAATCATTATTTTATTAAAGGTCTTGTTTTAAAGGTCTTGGAGTATTAGGGTGCTCGGTCAAAGTGAAACACACACACACACACACTTTTGATATCATTTTAAATTGGGTCTTAAAACTGCACAAGAACAGACCGTATAGCTAGGATGGCAAACTGATAATGCCTAAAGCACGACCTGTTTGTGTCATGCAGAGGTGCACATTAAACATACCAGTTACTTCTTGGTAGAGCAATCAAAGGGGCACAACTCATCACCTGCTTTGAAAGGAAGTGTTTCACAAATCAATCCTGCCTTCCAACCAGGCTTTCTTTCCTGAAGTCTTGCTCACACTATCCCAGATACATGGAAGCTAACTGCAGTTAGTTGCTGGTGAATTCAAAAATGTTCTAGTACAAAACCAGATTCAAGAGTGTGTTTTCAAAAGTGGTTAGGAGAGTAAAACCCACATTTAACTCTTTTTATATTTTCATTATATTGAGTAATAGCCACTTGTGTAATGTCTTCGTTTAAAGTAGAAGCCCTTTGAAGCATTCAATTTATTTCTGCCACTGAAGATTAATTTTCAGTGCATTATCAAATGTAACCCCAAGGAGTTAAAACGTAATCCCACTCCATATCCAGTTTGTTTAATTGCAAGATCTGAAATGGATAAAACCTTTCAATGGAAATCCTTTATCTTTCCCTATTAGCTGGCTCCAGTTCAGTCAGGTTCCTGCCCACTGGGGACTGAGCAATTTCCCCGAAAGACCTATTTGTAGTGCAGAATGACAAATCCTGGAGCCATATAATAATCTTTGGAAAATTCTATACATATTACTTGGACTCTCAAAAAGAAAAGGAGGGGTGTGTGATTAATGGGCTGTCCGTGGTCTGGACATGATCCATGGTATTAATTACTACAGAAGGTTGAAAAAGGCAAATACTGAAATGATTATAAGGGTAAATGCTGAGAGAATGAGAAGTTTGGATCAGGTAGATTTTGGGTTGGAGTGGGGAGCTGATTATGGATCAGGACCACTTCAGTTAAAACTAGTAGCCATCCTAAATCATGGTCAGCAACTAGAGCTGAGGTTGAATCCTGACAGGACACAAGTACTGGTCCTGAATGGGGTAACTGTACCCCTGAAGGACCAGGTGCTCAGCCTGGGAGTCATTTTGGACTCACAGCTGTCCATGGAGGTTCAGGTCAATTCTGTGTCCAGGGCAGCTGTCTACCAGCTCCATCTGGTACGCAGGCTGAGACCCTACCTGCCCGCAGACTGTCTCGCCAGAGTGGTGCATGCTCTAGTTATCTCATGCTTGGACTACTGCGATGCGCTCTACGTGGGGCTACCTTGGAAGGTGACCCAGAAACTGCAATTAATCCAGAATGTGGCAGTTAGACTGGTGACTGGGAGTGGCCACCGGGACCACATAACACCGATCCTGAGTGATCTGCATTGGCTCCCAGTACATTTCCGAGCACAATTTAAAGTGTTGGTGCTGACCTTTAAAGCCCTAAACGGCCTCGGTCCTGTATACCTGAAGGAGCGTCTCCACCCCCATCGTTCAGCCTGGACACTGAGATCCAGCGCCGAGGGCCTTCTGGCAATTCCCTCATTGCGAGAAGTGAGGTTACAGGGAACCAGACAGAGGGCCTTCTTGGTAGTGGCACCCACCCTGTGGAACACCCTCCCTTCAGATGTGAAGGAAATAAGCAGCTATCTTATCTTATAATTATTATATATTATACATATTTAAAAAGGGACGCGGGTGGCGCTGTGGGCTAAAGCCTCAGCGCCTAGGGCTTGCCGATCGAAAGGTCGGCGGTTCGAATCCCCGCGGCGGGGTGCGCTCCCGCTGCTCGGTCCCAGCGCCTGCCAACCTAGCAGTTCGAAAGCACCCCCGGGGGCAAGTAGATAAATAGGTACCGCTTACCAGCGGGAAGGTAAACGGTGTTCCGTGTGCGGCTCTGGCTCGCCAGAGCAGCGTTGTCACGCTGGCCACGTGACCCGGAAGTGTCTCCGGACAGCGCTGGCCCCCGGCCAATAGATGTGAGATGGGCGCACAAACCCCAGAGTCTGGCAAGACTGGCCCGTTCGGGCAGGGGTACCTTTACCTTTACCTTTATACATATTTAAAAGAAAGCCCCATTGAGTTAAAATGGACTTGTGCCCTGCTAAATAGATTGCAGAATTGCAGACTTAGCTGCTTAAAAACTGCCTATGCTGCCTGTAGTTAAGTGATGAGCCTTGGTAGATCTATCCAGGAGGAAGGCTCTTCCAAATTTTAAGCACAAAGGGTCCTATCTTTCATAACCACCTTCCATACTTCTGTTGGCAAGCGTAGCCCGAGCAGTCTCCAAAATGGATCACAATACTTGCCCCAGTTGTTATGGGTGGAAGCAATCCTTGCTTGTAACATTACACCTGCGGGAGGGAGAATACATTCTTGGCCCTGCTGATATAAGTTCACACTTGAAACTAGTTCTGTTGTGAACCTTCCTGGGACCTTTGGATGAAGGGCAGAATACACATTTAATAAATAATGATAATACGTCACTTATTTCTCTTTGTAGCTGTGCAATGTATGCCTGGCAGCTGACCATCTAAGCGGGCTCTGCTGTAAAGAATTCCGCCTTAAGGCAACGTGACACAAAATGAACGGGATGCAAAAACTGAGGTGGCGCCATGCTCGCCGCATAGAATCACCCCTTTGTGAAATGGATCATCTCAAAAGATCCGAAAGAGCCTGTGGGCTAGCTCAGAGCTCTGTGGCTGTGAGTGCCTTGTAATCGCGCTACGGTTTGAAGCAAGCCCTCATCGCCACCTGCACCTTAACTCCTTGCAAAACACTACCCAGAGCAACTGTATGAGCCCAAGTTGCTGCACCCCTGCAACGTCGGCGAGGTGAGACGCCACATCCGTTATTTGCCGCACTGTGCCCTTGCACCTGTTTTATATCCACATCCTGCTTTTGCAGAGTTAGGTCACAGAAGCCAGCTGTGATCTTGGAGAAGCTATTGTCACAAGTCTTAATGTAAAGGGGTTCTGCTTTTTGAACAGCCACACAATACAAAGGACTAAAGTGGATGCCCTCCATTTCTTACACCAGGGGTCTGCAACCTGCGGCTCCGGAGCCGCATGTGGCTCTTTTACACCTTTGCCGCGGCTCCGGGGCAGATACTAGCGAGGGGAGGAGGTGCATTGTGCGCCCCGACACTCCCCACTGTGGCGGGCGCTGTACTGGCTGTGACGTCGCATGGGGGCGGTGCGTGCTTTAGTCCCGACGTCACCTTCCCGCCCGCTGTCAGATCGCGGCTCTGGAGATATATTTGTTTTAAATGTCGCAATGGTTTTGCGGCTCCCAGGTTTTTTTTCCTTTGGAAATGGGTCCAAGTGGCTCTTTTTGTCTTAAAGGTTGCAGACCCCTGTCTTACACTATGTAGAAACATCAATGTTTCCCATTGTTTCAACCGCGAGCCCTTGGCAGTTGTAGCTGCAGTTGGCTCGTATATTCTTAAATCAAGTGGTCAGATCAATATGCCATTCCTTTGGACCAAAATACAGTGGTACCTCAGGTTACATACGCTTCAGGTTACAGACTCTGCTAATAGTACCTCAGGTTAAGAATTTTGCTTCAGGATGAGAACAGAAATTGTGCTCCGGCAGCACGGCGGCAGCAGGAGGCCCCATTAGCTAAAGTAGTGCTTCAGGTTAAGAACAGTTTCAGGTTAAGAATGGACCTCCGGAACGAATTAAGTACTTAACCCGAGGTACTACTGTAACAGCTTGGAAAGATGTTCTTTTCTCGTTTCTTTTTCTGCATCTTACCGTAACAAGCGCTAAGCAACCTGGGCCAAGAAAGAGCTCTTTGGAAAACTGATAAGGATTCATTAAATTCTAAGGCTGTGATCCTATACCTATGTAAAGGTAAAGGTGCCCCTGACCATTAGGTCCAGTCGCGGACGACTCTGGGGTTGCGTCCTCATCTCGCTCTATAGGCCGAGGGAGCCGGCGTTTGTCCATAGACAGCATCCGGGTCATGTGGCCAGCATGACTAAGCCACTTCTGGCAAACCAGAGCAGCGCACGGAAACACCGTTTACCTTCCCGCCGGAGTGGTACCTATTTATCTACTTGCACTTGATCTGCTTTTGAACTGCTAGGTGGGCAGGAGCTGGGACCGAACAACAGGAGCTTACCCTGTCGCAGGGATTCGAACCACTGACCTTCTGAACAGCAAGCCCTAGGAGTAATCCCCTTTGAATGCAGTTAGACTTGGGAGCAGACAAATTTATTTGGATTTTCCTTGTATGTAGCTACTGACAGGGGTGCCAACTTGAATAAAATATTGGGGGGCCTAGGTAAGCACCGCCCTGAATCACATGACGTGGTGCGCCCTGAATCACATGACGTGGTGCACTCACACCATTTGAATGACAATGGCCATCAATGGCCAGGGTAGGGGGCTCGAAGACGCCACAAACCCTAGGAGTTGACTACTATGGACAACACCTCTGCTCACACAAGATGGGACACCTGATTCTTGTTTATTCCCCCTACCCATCCACTATAGTCCTTTTGCCCTCTAAAAATCTTCCAGTGAGGGCTGGGGAGGCCCACTAGAGCAGTATGGAATCCAGTATGGAATCCACTTGGACGCTGGCTAACGCAGCCGTTTATCTTCAGCCCCAGAGGCACGCTTCATTGTCTCTTGAGACAGACTGATCACAAACACACATTGCTGCCAAAATGGAAAGCTTTTGGCAAGGGGAAAGCTACACACAGCGGATGCACGTATCTTCACAGAATACAAATGTTTGCAGACAGTTTCCTAAACAGCAAATGGACAAAACCTGAATACAATTGCCGCATCCTGCCCCGATGAGACCATTTTCTCCTTTGCATCAGGTATTTATTCAAAGTGAAATAAGGCAGCTTTAAGCTTCAGCAGGTCTTGATCCCTTTAAAAAGCAAATGCTTCTCGTTTCCAAATTTTCTGTGTCGTTTCCAGTACTTCTGCAAGGCTACCCAGACACTCTATGTAGTTGCATATAAATAACAATGGGCCACAGCTGACAGTAGCATCCCTAAACCATCACACTGCAGCTTGGCTCAGAAAGAAAGCTACCTCTGCAAGCAGAGGATTGCTCCTGACAGATGCTGTAATTTAGTGCTCACAGGTCCCAAGGTTCCCTCAACTCGTTTCAAGCTCCGTAAGCCATCAAGACAACATAATCTGCCTTCTTAAATAGCTTTTAGAGAAGCATCTAAGGTTTGTTTTTTGTTTTTAAAGGGGGGGCAGGTTCTAAAGAGGATGCAAAGCACTTATTTCTTAACAAAATCCCTTCTGCCGTTTGGTTGACGTTTAGAAAAACGAGATGCAGCAACCTAGAAACAGACTTGTGCAAACAGTTGCCTCAACTTTTGGAATCTTAGCAGCAAGGCTGAGTGGGATCTGTTGCAAAATGTCGCAGTAAGGAGTGCTCTCTGATCCAGATTGGGGTGGTGGTGGTACAGAATAGTTCAAATAATGAGCAATCGGCATTTTATGGTCATTTTCCTGGGGGCTGCCCCTCACTCTCAGGGCTCTTTTCTGAAACCTGCCCCTCATGTGGGGATGATGACATAAAACATCAGCACTCAGAGCGTGAACATCGGAAATAGTTTGATATTCAATATGCTTTGCTCATATGGAGCCCAGGATGCATATTTTTAAGGCTCATAAATATATCTCTTAACATCCAGAAAAGGTACAAAAGGTGGGGGATGCAAAAATGATCAGGCTGCAGCATTTTCCCCTGGAAGGAAAGATGATGATGATGAAAATTTATATCGTTTGAGCATTTGTTTAGAAAAACCTGCAGTTAAGAGGAGGGCGATATGTATATAATTGAGGTTTGTAAAATTATCCACGGCATGAGGAAAGTGGGTAATTTTTTCTTCCTGTGATGTATGTATGATGTTTCTGGGGGTGGTCTTGGACTCCAGGGCGGGCAATTTAAAATGTCTATATACGGGCGGGCACATCTTGGTTCTGGGTCCTCCTCCTCTCCCCTGCGGGTGGGGGAGCACCCCGTTGCGACAGATCAATAAAGATCAAGCTTACTAGCTGCTTTGCTTCTCAATATTCTCTGGTTGGTCTCTGTTATTTTCTCCTACCAATACAGAACCTACAAAAGGACTCTATATGGGCTCTTGGGTACCCCATAAAGGAAAAAGAGCAGTTTTTTTTTACTTATAACACTCACGTCCCAATTTGTTTGTTGGGTCTGGATGCATTTCTTCTTTGCTGTTTGGCTATGGCCCCCTTCCTGGCGATGCTCCCCTTGCAATTGGCAGTTGGCAGCACGCTGGTTCAGAAAAAAAATGGGACAACTCTGATGGCGCAAGGGACTTTTTGTGCATGCAGAGCTTCCTCTTCCTCTCCTGTCCTCAGGGCCTTTGTGTGCCCTCAAAATCAGCTCCGGAGGTTTGAGGGGACCCTCCAAAGCAGATTTGGGAAGTGTGCGCAAATGGGGAGGATCCATTGAGCCAGTGAGACCCTGCTGGTGCAGACACACCCAAAGGTTCTTACATTCATTCACTGTCAATGGGCTTCTCAGAGACACCTGGTTGGTCATGGGCGAGTGTTTTAGTCTGACGCAGCAGAGCTCTGATCTTATGCAGCCAAAATGTCATCACAACATCACACACCACAGGGAGGTATCAGCAGGTTGCAAAGGTACAAATAAACTAGTGAAGGGGGAGATGAGCGCAATAAAGAAATAAAACTTATTTAGGATAACTCGCTCAACTCAGATTCAGGTAGGTGGCCGTATTGGTCTGCCGTAGTCGAAACAAAATAAAAAAAAAACCCCAGTAGCACCTTAGAGACCAACTAAGTTTTTTACTGGTATTTTGTGTGCATGCACACAAAAGCTCATACCAATAACAAGTTTAGTTGGTCTCTAAAGTGCTACTGGAAGGAATTTTTTTATTTTGTTTCGACTCAGATTGCTGACTGATTTTGGGGTGGGGAGACAAACAGAAAACTAGGGGAATAGAGTATATTGGAAATGAGCATGGCTGGCTGGAACCCAGAATAGGGGCACAGCACACAATAGACACATTGGGTTGGGAACACCCTAGCTTCAAACTCCAACACCCCCAAAAAGCTGACCCTTATGGTCAGTGTGGAATAGCTCACAGAAGGCTGCAACAGGATGGGGAAATCAGGGATCTGGAGGGCTGCTTTGTCATGCAAATCGGAAGACATCTCTGAAGCCAGAAATACAATCGACACAGAGAAAGGCCATCAGTATGCAATAGCTTATAACACAACTTTTATTAGAAAAGTTATACATAACAGCAACTATTTTCAAGAATATTAACCTTGAAAAGCAACAAAAACAGACTAACAAAGTTTAACAAGAAACTAATGACCTCTATAATTAAACATTCAAGTTATCTACAATGTCTCTTTGTACAAAGGGGGGAAACCATGGTTGTACAGGCACATCATGTCAAAAATAAAGCTGCAGTAACTATTTTATATAGTTAACTTTCTCAAGGATTATGAAAACATGTTGCAAATTTTTAAACATTCACATAATTTTACACTTGGGTATACACTGAAATCTTAGTTCCAGAAGAGAATCATTTCACAAAAGTGCCAACATTTAAAGTCAGAAACTTTAGTAATTTTGCCCCACCTTAAAAAAAATGTTGATGTCTCCATCAACATAGTCACATGATTTCTGGTATGGCCTGGTCCTGATAATAAGTAGTAAAATCAAATCAGAGTTTATTTGTAAATCTGCTCAGTATTCCAGGAGTGTGCATTATTGTGAAATACACTGTTACAAAAACTGTAAAGGTCATTGGAGATCTATTAATACTTATTACACAACAAGATTATGTTCAATAAATGCAAGTTTCTCCTGCCTCTAAAATATACATATGTAGCTTGCTGTTCGTTTCAGGGTCAGTGGTGTGCCACATTTGTAAAAAGAAAGGAAAGAAAACGGAAAAGGAAAAGGAAAAATTAAAGTAGCATGCTCAAACTGAGACCCTTCTAGCTACCAGCATACCTAAATTACTGTAAATTGCCTGTAATTCAGAATTATGGCATTTCTCAAAAGCCTTTAAAATTCTCAATAATTTTCAAATCAACAAGTAAAAAAAAAACAACCTTTATTGCAGTTGGTGCTTTACAACAGAACTACCCCATCCTTGCAGCTAGCTATCAGAAATGGACCACACTGAGATGGAATGTAAAATCCAATGCCAGAAATGTATTGTCTCTTGCACTTAAATAATATTTTTCAAGGACACCCATTTACATTTAGCCCCAGAGCTGCTTAAACTCTATTCTAAAGATACCATGGCACAGCAAATACTCCTGCCAGGCACTAACATTCATATTGGCAGCTCGAAGAACACCATCAGAAGTAGGAAGATGATAATAAAACACTGAAAGAAATGTGGGGCAGGAAGAATTCACTACCATGAGGAAAAGAGACCACATTTTAAGCATGTTTGGCAAAAACCTGTAATGAGACAATAGGGTTGGCCATTTTGGGTCTTCTGGAGTAGCATTCTAGCTTACTAAGCAGGTAATTGTAAAACAATGTATTAGTCATAGTTACATGCACCAATATTGCACACATCTGTTTTGATTTGTTTTAGAAACACTCTTTATTAGGTCCTTGAGTCACTTTCTCTCATCTCTGCAACTGGAACTCAAGTCACCCAGTGCAGAAGTTACTAGAAATGCAAAAGTGGTAAAATGTAATAGAAACAAAACACAAAACACAAAAGTAAATGACTGTACAGGACAATGGACTCTAGTTTTCTTCTTTTGTAGGCCCTACACATTGGGCAATGTGTAAGTACTAATGATGCTAACTATACAGCAAGCCAAATAAACATTCAAATAATATGGAATCTGGGACCAGGAGTAGCAATGATGTCACTATAAGGTTCTTCCTGTGTCAGCTCAATAGCTTGCTGCTTTTTTAGTACCAAGAAACTGTAGAATTTTGCTGCTGCTTGTTTGCGGTTTGTATTCCTACACAGCTCAAGCAAACTGATGGATTCTGCTCCAGTCTTGGCAAGAGCTCTCTGAAAACAGAAAACAGCGTTATAATTACTTCTGAGCTTAATCTAAACATTTACTACTGGACCACAATTGAACCTACTAGAATATCATTGAACATATTTTATTCTTCTAAGACCATGTGTCATTCTCTAAAGCCTGAAAATGCTAGAGACTCTTCCTAACCATGTACTTAATCTTAGAAAGCAAAAGTAGAAATTTTGCTGATTTCTGAGCCTCTCCCAATTTAGCAAATGCAATACCACCAACACCTCCAGCTTGAAGGGATGAGGGCGAAGACATGCCACAGCAGTCAACACTGGGCACGTGTAACAGCCAAGACCCCACCCCTCTACCTCAGATGAAGACTTATGAAGAGGCAATCTCTGGCTATCATAGCCAGTCAAGATGTGTGAACCCCACCCAATAAGTACAGAACCAAAACTGATCAAGTAAAAACATAAGCAACCAAGGGGGAGATTATAAAATATTTAATAGTAAAACAGAAACTTACTAGTATCTGAATGTGAAAGTGCTACTTCCACCCTGTACATGAGTGCATGCTAACACAGATATGTTAGCATAATTAACATGAACTTCAAATTATGTAGAGGCTTTACTACTACATGTGGAGTGGAACAATCCCTTGCTTATTTGGGAATCTTTCGGTTTTAGAAAAGAGCACAGAGAGTTTGAATTGCTAGATCCTAAAATCTGTAAGTCACGGGATCCCCACTGCATACTAAGTTTCCTACAACACCAGCTATTAGTCAGCAATTATGGGAAGATCTTGTTGCATTTGTGACCTACACGTCTGCTTGCTGGCTGGCCTGTGTGGGGAGACTCAGGTATGTACTGTCTGCAAAAAAAAAAGCCACGCTCAGAAGAACTCTTCATTTACTACTGAAACCATTTCATACCTGAAGACCATGAAGCATTTGTTGAGTTCTTTTGTTCCATCGTCTTTCCTCTTGATCCTGGTCACCACCAGTACCATCTTCCTCCTGCAACCAATCACATTTTAGATAGGGCTAGATAGTCTGTTAAAATGATGCTTTTCTGCTATTCTAAAAGGCCGGATTGACTTGACTTTAAAGCTCAGGGCACAAAAGAAAAGGCATATGAAGAAACCATAATGGATTATGGTTACATGCATGAACCGTACAACAGCAGAATAAAATTCATTGCCTGTAGATTTAGAATACACAAGAGTACAATGAGCAACTTATAATATGATGCTGCACCCATCTACAAATGAGTTGCATTGCATACAAGTGCCTTCCTCCCTTTAAAAGCTAAGGGACAACATTCCTAATCCTGAGCAGTCTTTCCTCATCAGTTATCTAAGCACCATGGAATATCTTTATATTTTAGTTCCTTCAATCTGTGGCAACACTTTTGTAAGATGTAATTGGGATATACCTAGTTCTATGCAATACATATGCTAAAAGCAATTCTGATATCTAGTTCTTCTTTACAGGACTCTCATGCTAAGACCATGTACAAAAGATCTGTCTCCATAACTAGTTTGATTGAAGTACATTTGAAAATCTCTCTGAAAATCATTACAAGAGCTTCATAGTTCTTTTTATTTTAGGCAATGATGAAGTACACACAACTATAAATCCTAAGATCTTAAAGTATTTTTACCATGCTGTCATATAAATATTGTTAAGAAAAATGATTAAGAGACTTCTTTGAATTCATTCAATAACTGCAAAATGTTCATATACCAGATTTTTTGTACCTTCTGTTTCAGAATGGTTTATTAATAATTTGTACCACTGCTAAAATTAAATAAAGAACTGCTCAAAGGAACAAATGTAACTTTTACAGAAAAAAATGATAGGGTTTGTGATGTTTCTGAATAGTGGTCATGCCTACTCTCTCAACTTTTCCAGGTAAAACTATTTACATAGTTTCTAATTTCTACTTCTCTATTATTTTTAAACAACAAGAACTTTCCTTGGTGTGTCTACCTGATGAGCTTTTCAAGTGTTCTATTAGCAGAACAATCTACTCTACCGAGAAGTAAATCCACTGAGCTCAAAAGAACACACTCTCAGTGATTGTGGGACTGCAGACTACTATTGTTTAGCCCTGTTTAGGGAAATTTTTAATGACCTATGTTTTACTGTATTTTTAATCTTTTGTTGGAAGCTGCCCAGAGTGGCTGGGGAAACCCAGCCAGATGGGTGGGGTATAAATAAAAAATTATTCTTATTATTTTCACAAGCTTCCTATAGAACAAATTGTTTAAATGTCTGCCCACATTTTAACTTACTAACTGGCCTGGCAACTGCAAGCCCAGAGGTATGAGAAACATTGCTGGAGGTTAGACTAGATGATTCTATGATTCTATACCTCTTCCTCTTTCATGTTCCTCAAACATATCACTAGATGCAAATTTACATGAGGGTGAGAGGGGAGAGATAGAAGAGACACAAGGAAGATCCTGGTCTTCCTGCAAAATTAGTGGTTGACAAGGGATTTAAATGGGTTCAAATATACCATTTAGAACGAGAAACAGCAGTTAATCAAACCCAGCTGAGAGATCAGCTCATGCATACAAATGCAGCCAAACACATGATTGTAAAGCTTCAGCATTTTTCTATATCTGTAGAAGCAACAAGTAATAAGAGATCCAGGTAAATAAATATGCAAAATCCTGTTTCTGCCTGCTTAATTCTGCAATGGAGATATACAAAGTAGTAAATGTAATCCTTTTCGGAGGCAAGGTAGGAAAAATCCAAGCATACAAATGTATTCAAGTTCTAAAGGCCACTGAATTAATTCGGCCAATAGAAACTTCAGAGTTGCACCCCTGTTATAACAACTCAGTACCTACCTCTTCCTCCTCCTCTTCCTCCTTTTCCTTTTCCTTTTCTTTTTCCTTTTCAGGCAAGAGCTCTAGCTCTGGAATTAGCTGGCAGATGTTTTGAGGCTCTTCTGGAGGCAGTTCCACTGGGGGCATTTCTATTGGTTGCAATGGTTGAGACTAAGGAGAGAAGCATTCAAGTTATAACAACTGAAACTAGATAACTGTACAACTATTGAGTACATAATATCATAACTTAAAACATTCAAAAGCTTTGTGTAGTCATACTGCATTAAGCATAAATGCATCCACATTCTGTTAAAATCTCTTCAATGACTCTCGCTCACATCTTTCTGCAATGGCCAAAATTGTTGTCATTTATTTACTTATTTCATATGAAATACTCCACTTCCAATTGTAGTCATACTGCTACTAAATGACATACTCTTAATATGGTATTGAAATCAGTTGGTGGAGAAAGCTTCCTTCTTTATAGCAAAAGGAGAAAACTTTTAATATTTATGTATTTCTTGCAACATTACAGCTTGTGGACTCATGTCCTTAACATAGGTGGTATTTTTTTAAGTTTAATAATGCCCCCATGCCTTTTACATTTAAGGTTACTACTTTTAAGCTAGCCATTTTATTTATTATTTTATAAAATTTATACATCATTGGATATTGGGTTTGTTTTTTGTTTCTTAAAAAAAAACACACCTCAAAGTGGTTTACAAGACTGTAAAACAAGAAAACCAAGACAAATTTACAACTCTATTTTAAAACATACACAAGTTAAACTACTAAAGATACAATCAACTTACTACGTATCTGGAACATAAATATTTTCAGCAAGTGCCTAAAAGAGTACAGTGAAGGCACTTGGCTTGATCTAAATAGGGAGCAAGTTCCAAAGTGTAGATGCTGCCAAAATAAATGATCTTACAAATGCAGAACAAGTTATAAAAGAGGAGTATCCAACACTATTGTTCCACTGATGCAGTAGACTTCTGCTTCTACAACACAACTTCCTTCCTCCTCTCTTCTCTCCTGTAGCCCTCTCTACTGCTCATCTTCAAAAACTGCTCCAGAGGACTGTGATAAAACCCAGGAATTAGGATAGTGCTAATCCCAAGTTGCTGCATTGTTCAGAGAGGATAGTTTGAAATGCTGCCAAGCATAGCATATACTTTGAATTTACACTTATTTCCTATAACATTCCACATGAGAGTCATAGTTCTACTTCTGAATGCCCTCAACACATCGAGCCTTGCACAGTTTACAGGTCATTTTCTTCCCTATGTTCTAGTAAAACCTAAAAGTGAACAGAGAGACTCGCCTCCCAATATAATTACGCACAACGTTGGGGAGTCAACAGCAAGCAGAAAAGGACATTGTCACTCACGGGTAGCACAGGCTCTGGTTCCACTTGCGCAACCTTTCGCTTTACACCTGTCTGAGGTGGGGGTGGCGGCATGACCGATTCATCCAAGTTGGTCCTGCTGCCTTCCACGATGGACTCCTGAAGACGACTTGGCTCTTCCAAGATGGGTTCATCTATTGCATAGAAGTAATGATAAATGGCTACCTTACTCAAAAGTCATTTAGGAGTTTGTAGCCCTTTCTATTTTTATTTTACTTTTTAAGCATGTGTTGCAGATTAATGTACTCTATTGGGGTGTGGGGAGAATACTAATACTCAACATTTTCCTGTTTATGACTAGAACATTGCTTTGCTCTAAACTTAGATGATCCCAATACACTAAAGCAGCTACAAGCATTGAGCACTAAGATTATGTAAGTTTTTAGATGTAGATAAGTAAGTCTCTACAGGTCAGGAAGGATGCCATTAAAGAAGCACAAACCAATAACACTGCGCTGTGGTTCCTCTCTGGGCACTTCTGGGTTCTCAAAGTCTTTCAGGAACTCATCCAAGTTATCAGCTTCTCCACCTTTCCTCCTCTTTCTAAGATCTTCTGGTACAAGAGGTGTAAGACAGCGAGTGAAAAGCTACAAGCAAAACAAAGAAAGGTAAGTCTTACATGGGAACAGCAGCACTTTGAATAGCCTTTGCAGCCAAGTCACTTCAGGTGATTTAGTATTAAGACCAGAAAGATACAAAATTTTATGAAAATGATTTTAAGCAAAATGGCAAGCACACACATATACCGTTATATTAAAAAAAATTCATATAAACTTGCCATTTGCAATGTATGATATGCTATTGTGTATTTAGCTTAGGATAACTGTTATTTTTAGGGACACGGGTGGCGCTATGGTTTAAACCACTACGCCTCTTGGGCTTGCCGATTCGAAGGTTGGAGGTTCGAGGCCCCACGACGGGGTAAGCTCCCATTGTTCAGTCCCAGCTTCTGCCAACCTATCAGTTCGAAAACACAGCAGTGCAAGTAGATACAATAGGTACCGCTCTGGCGGGAAGGTAAACGGCATTTCCGTGCGCTGCTCTGGCTTTGCCAGAAGCGGCTTAGTCATGCTGGCCACATGACCCAGAATAACTGTCTGCAGAAGCGGACAAATGCCTGTAAAGCGAGATGAGCGCCGCAACCCCAGAGCCGTTCGTGACTGACCTTAAATGTCAGGAATCCCTTTACCTTTACATGTTATTTTAAAATATATTTCCCTAAGTTTGGTTTACCTTCAACAGTCTGTTATTCCACAGAGGCTGAGCAGGAAGAGAGAAAAGTTTTTCAACACCCCCAGTCTCTTTCCACATCATTAACTTCTTAGTAGGAGGTGCCAAATCCAGTGTAGTGACAATATCAGAGTAGTCACTGAGTTGGGCTCTTATAGTTTTGCTGTCCAGTTCTTTTACGCTGTCCACAATCAGTTTTCTCTTCCTTTTTGCCTTTGTTTCTTTAACTGGTCAAGAAAAAAGTAATGTGTTAACACTACTCAATCTGCAAAAATAGTTATATTTAGAATCAGGTCACACCATTAACAACTTCAGGATTCTTTACAAGTACTGTGCTGCTCAGGTATAAAACTTTTTTTTTTAAAAAAAGATTTCTCTTAAGACTTGTCAGCACTAAATAGTATTAAGGTATCACTAGCAGTTAATAACCATATGCACCAGGGACTGAGTATCAGCATAATCATGACCACTGACTAAAAAGGACATATTTTATCAAGGTCAACAAGCATAAGCAGCTGATATTGTTTGTTTGCCTGTGTGAATTGTATTTATGTACATACACAGGGTACGCAGGTTTACTTAAAGCATGATATGGTATGGTATGTTTTATTACTTGCAATTAATAATTATAAATAAAAACAGCTTTTTTCACTCTCAGTAAAGTCAACCAGGCATCCACCATGTTTATATCAAAATAAATTATTTTTAAAATGCCACAAGGCTCCCTTTTTTGACACAAAAGGCTAACATGGAAATTCTTCAGTCAAGACTATTCTAGTACAAAAGTGAAAATACAATCCTGTATTTACCAGTTATATCAATTGGCTCTAAAGCAAAAGCTTCTTCTTCATTTGGAACCAGTGTTGTCTGATCAGTCATAGTTGGCAATGGTTCAACCGGATCAACTGAGTCTGGACTATCAGGTCCACCCACTGCGAATCAAAAAGATAAACTGAGTTTCCTAATAAATGGTTAAAAGCATGGAAGTTCACACAATTCAACCCATTTCCAATTTTCACACACTGCCCATCCATTTATAATTACATACCATTCAACACATTCCCACACACTCAGACAGTGTGCTTAGAATAGGATAATTGGGGGTGTGTGTGTGTGAAGGCCTAAAATTAAGGAAAAGGCAAGTAAGTCAAGCAACGGAGCTGACTTGCAGCTTTTCTAAACTCAAACCGTCACCCTTGCCCTTTATTCCATTAGTGCAATACTAAACAAGAAATATAAGGCATACTGGATCAGGCCAAAGGCTGGGAAGCCTATAAGCAGAACACAAGGCAATAGACCATAGACCTCTGGCATTATTGTTCCTCAGCAAGTGGTTTGAAATACCAGACACAGTTTGCTGGGGGTCAGGGAAGAGAGGAAAGAAAAAAAGAAGAGTTTGGCTTTGATATCCCGCTTTATCACTACCGTAAGGAATCTCAAGGCGGCTAACATTCTTTCCCTTCCTCTCCCACAACAAACACTCTGTGAGGTGAGGGGGCTGAGAGGCTTCAAAGAAATGTGACTAGCCCAAGGTCACCCAGCAGCTGCATGTGGAGATTATTCCTTCCCTTAAAATATGCCTTCCTTTTAGTTTCCAGCCTCATTAGCAAGAAGTACTTTCTCAGTTACTGTCAAGATGCTTATTAACATACAAGATGTACAGACTAGATGAGTTCAACAGAAGGTCTATGAAGCGCTGCCCATTTTTTTCGGTTTAAAACACTAATTTAAACACTCACTTGAGACATTATCATCATCATCAATATCATCATGCGGAGGTTGCTCAGGCATCATTACTCCACTTTCTGAAAGAGCAGGTGGGTCATCAAATATGCCTCCTTCATTGTTGCTGAGAAGTTTGTCATCTGAAAGGGCAACTCAAAGAGTTAAGATTGAAAGCGCATGCCATGTACCAAAATGTGGCATAGTGGTGGGAATTACTACAGGTAAAGTTGACATTAAAGAAAAAACAAAGCTGGTATTAGTAATAAAAATAATTTGGGCTTTTCGTTGAAAAAGGAAATGAATGACATTTGGACTTAAATAACTTTTTTTTATGTAACTGGAAGATGGAAAATCAGACGTTCTTGTTTTTCCCTTTTTCTTTCTTTCTTTCTTTTCCTTTTGCAGCTGTTTGTCTTTTAAAATTTACAGTAGTTTTCTATATCTAACTGTATTATGAAAAACTTTTATAAAAATCGTAATATGGGGGGTGGGGCGGTGAAGACACTTCTTTAAAGGCAGCAAACATCATGAGCTAGCCTATGATACAAGAGCAACTTGCAAGGACTGAAGAATCCACCTGTGGAATTCCATTCCAAGATGACATACATAACCCAAATCCTTCATCTTCAGGATTTTAAACCAAATTCCCTGTTCACCACAGCCATCCATTTTTAATATCGCCTAAGGAAAGAATGGCATGTATGCAAGGGGGAGGATGTCCTTGCACTTTAAGACAGAAAGAATACATAGAAGGATACATCAGGACAGTTGTTCCCCATACAACCCAGAAAACATGTTCCTATTAGTTACTGGTGCTACTGTCCAATAACCCCACTCAGTAGCTAGCCTGTCTTCTACAGTAGTATTTTCTCAACTAGGCGTAGGGTCCGATCTCATAAACACGAGTTCTATGTTTTGAAAACAGTGAATCAGAACCTCAGGGATTGGATAAGTAAGTGATGCTGCCAAGACGTTCAAACAAGCTTTAAGATTTATTTATATACTATACTATATTCTCTTTAAAACAAAATTCACACAAGGTTAGACCCCTTAAATTATGTAGGGTGAAATATGAATTACCAACATACCCAGGATGCCACCATCATTTCCCTCTCCAAAATTGTCATCTTTGTACTGATCTTCATACTCCAAGTGATTAGATTTCTCATTAAGGTGACTGGTGCTCTGCTCAGGCTCCAGCAGAAGGTTGGAAGCACTAGTACTATCCAACATGTCATCCGCAAATGCACTATCTTCTCTCATCATTTCACGATCATCCATTCCAAAATCACCTGTTATAAAAGCAGTCATCATAAATGCAAGTGGCATTGAAGAAGACCCTCAACTGCTAATACAATATCATTATACTACAATTTATAAAATCCTCTACTTCTAATTTTAATCCTACTGCTACTGAACGGCATAAATACTCTTAATACGGTGTTGAAATTGGTCAGTGGATTCTTTATGGCAACTGAAATGAGCTTTTTATATTTATGTATTTTTTGCAACATTACAGTTTGCAGACTCATGTCCTTAACATAGACGGTGATTCTTTTAGGTTTAATAATGCCTCCCATGGCTTTTGAAATTAAGGAAACTATTTTTAAACTAGTGGTTTTATTTTATTTATTTATTTATTTATTTATTTAATAAAATGTATATACCACTTGATTGTAGAAAAACCCCTCAAAGCAGTTTGTTTACCGCCATACCTATACATATACACAAATGTTAAAATACTAAAACTGATAAAACCACCTCAAATTTCTAAACATCTAGGTGAACTTGTCTAATCAATGATGCTTTTAGCAGATGTCCTGCTTGATCTCATCAGGCAGCGAGTTTCAAAGTATAGCTGCTGACACAGTAAATGGTAGCATCCTTACAAATGTGGAATGGGTATTATGTGGCACTTTTAGTAGTGACGATTCCACCGATCGAAGCAATCAAGTGGGCACATGTGGCGTAAGGCAATCTCATAAACTGGACCCAGCAGTGCAGTTCCTTCAGCACAGGTGTTATATGCTGACAAGGCCTCACTCCTGTCAACAATTGTGCTGCAGTATTCTGCACTAACTGCAGCTTCAAGTGGAATAATCCAGTCTTGAAGTAACCAACACAAGAAGACATGAACTACTGTGGCAAGGCTTTCGTGGTCCAGCAACGTCAAACCAGTTGCAGCTGGTAAAAGGAACTTCTAGCCACTGAAGAGGTTAGCAATTTGGGGGTGCTCCTGGAACCAGCTGTCACTGGAGGCTCAGTGCCTCCATCTCACCAGGATTCAAGCTTAGCTTGTTTTTCCTCATCCATTTCACCACTGAGTCCAGGCAATGGCTGAGGGACTGCAGGGCTTTTCCTGATTCAGATGTTATGGAGAAACAAAGCCGAGTATCATCAGCATAATGCAGGCACCTCACGGTGACACTCCTAACGACTGACTAAACATCAGGAAGAACTTTCTGAAAGTAAGAGTCGTTAGACAGTGCAGTGGACTCCCTCTACAGGAGGTTGCAGGCTCTCCTTCCTTGGAGGTTTAGGTTTTTAAGCAGAGATTGGATGGTCATCTGTCAGGTTTTAATTTTTTCTAAGCTTTGACGTTAATTCTTCCTTTTTGCTAAATCTCAAGAATGTCCCTGGAAGGAGAAGAACCTTTCAGTTTGGCAGCAAGTGCTCTGAGAGACTCAACGTTCATGGCCAAGCTTTCAAAATCAGAAATGATGGAAATCAACCAAACAGCAATATGGAAGCAAAATGGAAGGGGAATGATCCTCTGCTCACTCCAGAATCAAGCAAAAGCGGGTTTTTCCATCTTCTGTTTTCCATTTCTTCAAGCTTTTCTTTTATAATCTTGTTCTCTTTTCTGAGAAACACTAGTTCTTCATTTTTTTGAAAGCCAACGCCAAGCACCTCCGAGGCACAGGTTAGCCATGTCATCAAGGTGTATTCCAAACTGTATCATTTTTGTTTCCAGAGGCTTAATTATCATATTCCAGCTTGTTGTTAAACCCACTGCAAAATGTGCTTAAAAAAAATCTTTTTTAAGTTACCATAATCACAATCAGTCTGGATTTGTGTTTAAGGTGTTGCAAAGATCATTGCGTTCTTGGTGCCATTTTGTTCTGGGTGACTTTCGTCTACTTATTCCAATGAGGCCTAATCCTGGTCAGTTTTCTCTCCTGGTCTAAAATAGTCTATAAATTTTCTTTCCTTTTTCTAACTAAGGCAAGACAGAGCCAAGCAAACTGCCACAACACTATACTAACTGCTTCTGTTGTAACATCATATAAAACTGTAGTGCAATTGCCACAAATACATTTATGAACAATAGTTATACTTTACCAAAGTCATTATCCTGAAGGATACTGATGTTTCCCACTTCTTCCCTCATTGTAATTTCTTCCACTCTGCTTTGATTTAAACTGAATTGCTGAGCCACATCAATATCACTTTGAAAGAACAAAAAAAAGGAGAAAGATCTTCAGTTTGAAACCATCTCAAAACACAAATCAACCAGTTTGAAACCATCTCAAAACACAAATAATAAGCAGTTAATTACAGAAGATCAGATTTACCAAATTAATACTACAAAGAGACTTACTTTTCTGATCAACTTATGTTTGTAAAAGTAGTTACAAGTATCTTCAGACACAATTATTTGTTTGAAAGAATTTAGTTAAAATATTGGCACCATAAAGTAAGGAATATACAAGAATGCTACAAGGATACATTCTGAAAGTAGCCTGGGTACAAAAAGCACTATGCATTCAATAGCTTGTATCATTACAGCAGATTTAGAAAAGTGGTAGCTATCCAACTATGCAATTTAAAAGACAAATGAACCACATGCACTATAGTACAAACATTCAGAATTTGGCATGTGTCAGCCTTCCCCAAAGCAGACTTAGTTGAGGCATTTGTGTGTCTTACAGGGTTCAAGTGCTTACACATAACACAATTAGAGGAATATGAGAAAATATCAACAACCATACATTCTCATGGATAGCAGTTCTAGCAAACAGCAGAAGACAAAGCAGCTTACTCTAAATCTGGCAAGGGTTGGTCAAAATCATGGAATTCTTCAGGTAAGGTGATAGCATTGTATGCAGCTTCTCTATTTTCCTCCGGCAAATCAACCACACCTGAAAAAGCAGCGTTATAAAATTTGTAAGGTGATACTTTTAAACAAGAAACAACCATCTTGGCACATGGCATTTATTGTGGCAGGAGTCTTTTTAGCCAATGAACTATTCCATCAAATGAAATAAAACCTGTTCTTTAAGTAGTATTTTCTGTTATGGTGACGCATCATGTGCTCACAGACTATTGGGTCTTTAAAGGTTCCACATGAAACCTCCTGTAACTCTATGAGCCCACTGAGTTATTTGTGTGGCAACGTATTTGTAGCTACAAGAGCACCTAAACAAATATGCCTCTGGAGAATTTCAAAGGGTAATAACTTAGGAAACAATCCTACTTATAAAATATTCCAATATTCAACAGGCCTTACTCCTACTTAAGCATGCAAAGGGAGGCAAATTTAAACAGGCTATGAAAAGAGAGTGAAAAATGTGTAAAACAAGTAAATGTTGCTGTAATACAGGAAAACCCCAATCTGTGTGGGGGTTTCACTCCAGGTCATCATGCACGACAACGGAGCACACATAAGCCCGATCCATCCCCATTTTTGGCCACTTCAAGGTCACGACAATGTGCAGTCATGCACATATGAAACACACATAAAATCGGTCATTGCTTGTACTAAATTCCAGAGCAATTTGCTCTTTATGTAAGAGCAGTAACTTTGTGAATAGCAATTATGCAGCAAATACCTGGACGGAACGCCATCTTGATCTTAATGAATGCCTCATTACAATCTGCAAGGAGATATTTAGCTTTCCTGTGATAAATTCTAACGACTCCCAGTAAAAGATGTCCTGAAGTCCGAAGAGCCATCTTCACCTGAAAATTTACTTATAGTTAGTATGCAGCAGTCAATCATATCTGATGGAGAAACAATTTTTTTGGAGAAAGATAATTCCTCAAGCACACAAGTTGGAACTTCTTTTCGCTGTCAAAAATATTGATAACTTTGAGAAGTACTTTGCAAGACTATTCTTCCTGGATCTCCAAAACCATGTTATGATGTTTCTCTTAGAAATTCAGTACAAACTTGACCAATATTTTTGTTTGTTTGTACATGCAAATAGTCACACACTCAGTGTCAATGATGACAAATGATCATTTTCCAGCATGCAGGTAGGGATTACTTTCTGTAACCTGGCCAAGCATGAATTCTACCCATTCACCAATTCAACTATTGATGTACCACAAATTACTTAAACTGGTATCCACAAGCTTGAGCTTGTAAATTTATGTGGCTTTAATATCAAATATGTTCTATTACTATTTTTAGCAATCGTGAAAAATATTTATTTCAGAAAGACTGACAAAAAGACTTGTTGCAGAAGCATCCAGAAGAGGATCAGGACCTGAACAATGAATTATGAGAATAATTAGCTAAAACAGCCGGTTTCCACTGTTCTAGGTCATTTTACATGATGCCATCTTGCCTGGATAATATAATACCTGGTATATTTTGTTAAAGACAATAGGGAGTTAATTAAAGCAATGTGGGTTGTGAACACAGAACATCAACAGTAAAGTAAGCAACACAAGCATAGATGAGATTCAAAAGCAGGTGTGAACTAAACTTCATCCTGCAAGTAGGATCAGTTTCTCATTCTGCATATAGGAAGTCTACAACAATTCCTAGTCATGATAGATAAATGATATCTCTTTGTTGAAGCAAATATACCTCTGAATGCCAGATGCTGTGGGCAAATGAAAAGAGAATGACATATGTCATTCATGCCCTAAACTGAGTGCCCAGAAGCACCTGCCTGGTTACAGCTGGAAACAAGACACTGGACTAAGTGTATGTTGGTCTGATATAGCAAAGCAGTTAATGCCATGTTCAATGAAGCAGCAACTGAATGAATGCACCTTTTTATATCAACACTTCTGATAGCACATGAAAAACACAGAATCCTATTATCTCTAAACAAAATGCTATTACTTTTGTAATACCTTAGGCGAGATTATGCTTTCCACACTGCTCTCCAAATTGCATTCAAACACATGGGCTTTGGTTAGCTTCTTATCCCAATGGGCCGCCAGCCAGATTTTGGCTAGCGGCCCTCGCTTGCTCAGAACAAAGTGAGCGTAGAACATCGTGCCAACTGTCTATGCCACAACCTGTAAAGAAATACAAGTAAACTAAATATTATGCAACAAAAAGGAAACAGATTAATTCTTGCAAGTTATTTTGTAGCAGTATAGCTGTTTTCTGTTTAGCAGCAAAAGCCGCCATGGATTTACCTATATAAGGGCCACTTTGTACAGTAGGGTTATCAGACATGACACCTGGGAACATGCTCTCTAGAAACACCACACACCAGGCCAAACTTTGGTCTCCAGCTGTTTTTAGACTACAACTCCCATCATCCCTAGCTAACAGGACCAGTGGTCAGGGATGATGGGAATTATAGTCCCAAAACAGCTGGAGACCCAAGTTTGGCCAACACTGTCATATACCAACCATGAATTTGTGCACAGGATTGTCAGGTAGCAGGTTGCATTGCATCAAGTAGTTCCTTAAGCTTGTTTCCTCATGAAACAAGCCATGTGATGCCCCACAAACAAACTTCAAGGCACTATGCTAAAATACCAGAACCTCTCAGTTGTAGAGACAAAAAGCAGAATTGAGATTTTTCTGCTTCAGTTATTATATTGCTTTCATTCCAGTAGCACAACAACAATCAGGTAACAAGTACAGCAAGAATCTTAATTAGTTTAAACCTCCAGAACTGTTTCCCTAACCCAGTATGAAGATATACATTTGCAAGCTTCAGTATGAGTCCATATTATTCTCCCTTTTGCAAAAGTCTTCTGCAAACTATGTACTTAACTGCAAGCCTTGAAATAAAATGCACATTTCATGAAGTCAAACAATTTACAGCAACTAGTCTGCAACTGCATCTGCTAGCCCCCCAAATACCAATATTGATATGATTTCACTTGCTTGCTCCACTTTTCTTAACTGCATATTATAGACAATCTCCCATTACTGTGACAGCAATAGCAACACTATCAACACCAGGACTTGTTCCCTTCCAGCAACTAGGAGCAGCAGAGAGAATTTTCAACAACAACCAGGTATAAACTTTCCCCTCAATAAGTGTAGCCCTCTTCTCATATTCTGTACACATTCTACCAAAGTGTGGGAGTGAGATTTTAGCCACTGATCCTCCCTCACTTCATCGGCTGATTGCTCTCCATTTGCTATATTGAGCACATGGTGAAAACATGTTTTATGTATGGTTTGTACTTGGGATCAGGAAAACTAGTAGTTTCCAACTGCATGTACAGCTGTGCCGATATATGAAGCCCATCCTAATCTACTAAACATACATAGATGGAAATTGGTGGGTGTGATTCTGTCTCCCTCCACACACTGATTGAAGTGTGAATGGAACACAAGAGGCTTTATACCCAGAAAACAATAATATGTTTATATGAACTACACACAAACATTACTCTTTAGGAATACTGAAATTTTTATGCCTCATTCACACATCACACTAAGCCAAACCATGACTTAGCATAAACAAACGAACTCCGATTGAAGCCATTTTGCTTTTCCTTATAATTTTGCTACTACACTGAGCGAAGCCATGGTTTGGTTTAGTGTGTCATTTCAATCTGGGCTCATGGTTTAGCTATCTGAAACCAACCGCATCCTGTGTACTCTGAGACAAACTTTATTATAACTTGTGTTTGACTAGAGAGCTAAACAAAAATTTGGGTTCAAATGACATAAGCCAGCATTGTGCAGGACAGCAATAAAACTTCTAGGAGTAAAGCAACCACAATCTTCTCTCTAGCACATATCCTCTGGCTGAGAAAAATCAAATGTTCCCCTTAGGAAAAACTTAATTAAGAACGCCAGTCAAATAATAGTTGCTAGCCACTGATTTACAGTTATTCCACCTCTGTGATCCAATAAGAATTACTATCATGTTAGGTACTTTTCAGAAAAAGATTACTAAAACCACAGCTGGGCATGCTTTGCTGCTTCAGTGAATGCTATCCATAAACTCCTACTTTCATGTCTTCAAGATGGGAAGAGCATCTCTGGCACTGCAATAGTGGGATGAAAACTATCAAGCCTGCTGTAATCCTAATAATAAAGCATCCAACAAGCCTGAAATTCTGGCACCACAGGAATTTGACTTAAATGACCTTTGACATTACTTGTCCTTCCAGATGCAAGTGCTCCCCACTGCCAGTGACCAAGAATGTTTGTCAACACTTCTCCTTTATTAGGAAATGTTTGTGTGTTAGTTTAATTTATATAACACCTTAATCTTCCAAGAAGCTTAAGGTGGTGTACATGGTTCTCAGTGTTCGAAACTCCCACTGTTCTAGGCGTATTTTGCAAAAAGCGAATTTCATTAGTGTGAGCAGTTTCTGAGCTCTGAGGGCACTAGGATTTCAGATTAAAACTGCAGAGTGGAAAGGAAAGGAGGAAGTTTTTCTGCCTCCCCACTTCCAACTATTCTCTGAAGATTGGAAAAGAGACCCTCTTAAGAATATTAGCAGGTGGGCAAAGGAAGGACTAGACCATGTGAAAAATGAACAGAATATTTTACTTGCAGTTCATTCATTTTCAGCTTTGTATTCTTGTTAGAAAAAAAGCGTACCTAGACATTCTGTTGTTGCACCCATAACCTAGGCTTAAGGTGCCATTTAGCTCCTAGCTTTCATATCCCTGTTTCTTACACTGTTGGTTCTCCTCCCCACTTCATCCTCACAAGCAGCCCTGGGAGGTAGGTTAGGCTAAGAGATGGTGACTGGCCCAAGATCACCCAGCAAGCTTCAAGGCCGAGTGGGGATCCGAACCCTAGTCTCTCAGGTCACAATCTAACACGCTCACCAATACACCACACTGCCTGGACAGTCTAACTCTTCTGTAAATTCATATATGCAAGAATCCTCCTCATCCTGAAATTACAAGTTTAACAGATGACTGTGCCTTGCCATGAGATACCAGCTGAGGAAATCACTCAACCCTGGAAACACGCATGAGATTCCCATGGCCTTGGTCTGTCTCCCAATCGCTCCCACACAATCCAAACATTTTAGGAAGCTGAGCCGCCTGATAGCAGAACCTCCAGCTGTCACGGTCCTTCTTTTCCTAGGCATCAATTAACATCTCACCCTCTTAAGCACCAACAGTAAATTCAACCTGTGGACCTGTAGTACGTGAGGCCATCTCCCCCCCCTCCTTTTTTTTTTTACAATGAAAGGAATCATATTATTACAATGCTGGGCAAAACGCAGGAGAATTAAAAACATACACCAGTTAACACAATTATGAACAAAAAGTTTCCAGCACAGCCCTATACCTATTTACTCAGACATGTTCAACGGAGTTACCATGGACTGGATTGCAGCCTTTCGAAATTTCACTTAAATGAACCAAAAAAAATTTTTAAGCACAGGAAGAGGAAATGGGGGGGGGTAGATTATATCACTACGTGCAAACAACAATTGCATATATGCCAATCTAAGTAACTAAGTGTTACTTACCTAGTTATTACCCAAATACATATATGGTTTTTTATAAGCTGAGATAGATATAGAAAGTTATATAGATATATATTTAATAAACGCTTTCAAAATATCTTTACACTTGTCCAGGCAAAATCTGCAAGCAATCCGTCCGTAAGTTGCGAGTCTTGTTCTATCTTCAATTGGGGGGGGCGACTGGATCGTAGTCTTTCCCCCCCCTTTTTTTTCCCTTTAAGTAGACCACAGGGAAGCAAAAAACGCAAAACACACAACCCAATTTTCTGCGGCTCGAGACCTCCTTTTGCAACCGTTTGCGCCCCGCAAGGGGCTTCTTCTTCGAAACAAGGGCGCCCGCCGCCTTCGAGGAAACGGGGGGACGAGGCGCGCGCCGAGCCAGGGGCGAGAGAGACTCGAGGGGCAGAGGCGGGGAAAGGCTTCCTCCTTCCCTGCCGAGCCTCTCCGGACACGCTGCGGCGACGTCGGAGGCGAAGGCGGGCTTGTTCCCCCGTCAGGCGGAGGCCGAAAATCAGCCAAGGCCGCCTCCCTCCCTCCCTCCTCTCGGCCCTCAGCAGCTCTTTCCCGGCTAAGCCAGGCGGTTCCCTCAGCGGCAGCGGTTCCTCCTCACACGGGCACCTGCCTGGGCCCGAGCCTAGGCCTCTTCCCCGTTCCCAGCAGGGTTGACGGCCTCCGGCCCCTTACCTCGATTCCTGCGCGGCCGCCGAGGGCAGCGGGCCCCACGGATGAGCGCTGGGGTGAGGGTAGCCACCCGCCGCCGCTGCCCCTTTCCTCGCGTCTCCCCCTCACCCCCCCTTCCGCGAGACACTCAAACAAACAAGATGGCGGCCGCTCCCCTTCCTGCCGCCCAAACCAGGCGTTTAAAAATCGGCAGGATGTTTACCGTTAAAAAAAAATGGAGGGAGGGGGGAGAGACACAGAGAGAGATATTGATGGGCGGGGGGAGTGGGAGCGGGCCCCAACGCGCCTGCGCGCACGAGCCTGGCGGCGCTAACAGGCCGAGGCTTGCGCAGGCGCCAGTCGCAGCGTTGACGTTGGCCAATGAGGTGCGGAAGCTGGTAGGAGAGACCGATAGTGGGGCGGGGCCGTCGTAGAGGCCAGCGTGTGAGGGAAGTGGGGAAGGCGAGCGGCTTGAGTGTGGCGCATGCGCACATATTGACCTGGGAGGAGGAGCTCTAGTTTGTGTGTGTTTCTAGTACAGTATATGGTGTTTCTTGGTTTGGTTACTGTTCTCCGAAAAAGAAAGAAAGAAAAATAAATGCATTTTGCAAAACATTACTGCATATTGGAGGATTTGATGTGTGTGTGTTGAGCATGTGCAAGTTTTTTTTGAAGATTCACAGGAGTCCTGTTTGCTATTTTGCTCAGAAAGACTCCAAGCATATATTTATTAAGAAATAACAGGAATTAGGGAATTATAGAGTTGGAAGGGAGCCCGAGAGTCATCTAGTCCAACGCTCTGCAATGCAGGAAACTCAGATGAGCATCCATGACAGCTGGCCATCCAATCTCTGCCTAAAAACCTCCAAGGAAGGAGAGTGACAACATCCTGAAGGGAGACCATTCCACTGTCTTAACAGCTCTTATTAAAATAGCATTAGCTGCTTCTTTTTTTGCTGCTGTTGCATCACACTGTTGACTTCGGGTATAAAAGTTGCAAAGGAAAATGCAAAGCCTTTTCCAGCTACAGTGCTGCAGCGATACTTAGGGGAGTTCTACCTTTTGTGTGACTTACAGGCATATGCAGCCTTCCAGGGCCTGAAGAACAGCTGGTCATAATTCTGCTTTCTTTTTAGACTGCCTTTCGTCCTGGTGACCAACATTCACTTTCCACGCTGAGCCGCCAATTCCTGCGTTCTCCAGTAGGCTGCCTCATTTGCTTGTCTTTCTGCTGCCCTACAAAAAGCGACTGGCTCATATGCTAACTCCTGTCCATGCCTTACCTGCAGCTTGATAGACACTCCTCAAATACAGTACAGTGGTACCTCGGGTTACAAACACTTCAGGTTACAGACACTTCAGGTTACAGACTCCACTAACCCAGAAATAGTACCTCGGGTTAAGAACTTTGCTTCAGGAGGAGAATAGAAATCATGCTCTAGCGGCACGGTGGCAGCAGGAGGTGCCATTAGCTAAAGTGGTGCTTCAGGTTAAGAACAGTTTCAGGTTAAGAACGGACCTCCAGAACAAATTAAGTTCTTAACCCAAGGTACCACTGTATGTTGAAAAGGGCTTCTGTGATAAGTAAAACGCAGTGGCAGCTTTACAAGGAATTGACAGGTGACAAGACTTGGCCTCCTGCAGCACACCTGAAATTTCTGCTGCTGCTCAGAAATAAAACAAAAAACTGGACACACTAATGTCAAACAAAGCTGTCAATAAATAAATAAAGAAATAAATGTGATCATGGTGTCAGAAGAATTTTTGCTGTTTAAAGCCACCACCTGTGGTTTTATGTTTGAACAATCTATAGGAAAATGGAAAGATGGAGATCTGGACAATTCAATGACCCAGTGCCAGGGCTGGCCCTTCCTTTGTGTAAAGCATATAGAGTGAAGCATATAGATGTCAAAGAACAGAACTGTGTGTGGCACTGCATCTTGCTAGCCTCTTGCTCTCATATGCAGAGGAAGATGCTGTCCTTTCAAAATACGCAGCAAAAGGGGTTCCCAGTATAAGCAACCAAAAGACAAACTCACAGGAACCAAATAGCATATTATGAGAACAAGCAAAGAGAAACAAAACATATCAAGGTCGCTAGATAATAAGAAACAAAGTACACCATATTCCCCGAGATTATCCAAGCAGTCCACTACAAGCAGGTCACAAAGCAATTCTGCAGTGAATATGGAGCAAGAGTTTCAGGATTAAAACTCGTTTCATGCATCTTCAACCAATGGAGAGTAGGCATTCATTTTGCCTAGGCCCCCACCTGCCTCAGATAAAACATCTGTTATGTAAAATGAGTTTTTGTATTGTATTGAGTTGTATTGTATTTGTATTGTATTGAGTTATGTAAAATGAGTTTATTTGATATGTTTGCTTATTCTGCATTGTGTATTCTGTTTCTGTTTATTATGGAGAACCCAGGATCATTAGAGAACTTGCTCTACCCCATCTGACTTCTGAGATTGCTCACAGCATTGTCCATATATTTTGAGGCTATTTTCACAGTGTTAAGAGCTAAAAGTTCCCTTTTGAAAATATGAAAGCTCATTATTTTCAGGCTGCTGAAGGCTGTGCCCCATCCCAAACTCTGCCCTCAAACAGGTCTAGCCTTAGGTATACCACCAGCTATAAATACCATCAGAGACTCCATTAGGCTACCCAGTTTGGTTGCCATACATTATGAATTGCTTAGGGACCACAAATCCCTAAAACGGATGGACTTGGAGCTGAGAGCTCCATTAATCCTTCTACCCTAATAAATGGGGAAATGCTATTAAGCATGTGCTACAAACATTCTGTCTTACACTCCGGTCCTATATATTATCAGAAGTGGGGTCCAATTGATAAATAGGTCTTCCTCCTCAGTTAATTGGGTATGGGATTCCAGACCTAAACACACATCGTGGGGTGTATGGCTGAGTACACACTCCTGTTTATCCATCACGCTCCCACTGCTGGTTTGGGAAGCGGGGCTACACACCTTGGCAACCACAATCTGTATCTCTCCTGCATCCATCCTTTCAGTTCTTATGAAATGCTACATTTGTATGCATTTTCCCCAACAACCAACATTGACCTGAACTTACCTGCATTTCAGGCTGGTAACGCATGCAACAGTCTTTGGTTGGAGATATGTCAGAGTAATGCCCTCAGTTAACATTAATCTGAAATAAGCCCGTTCAGGGACTGCACTCCTGTCTGTCTGTAGAACTCTGGACTAAAACATGGCAGCCAGGGTGCTATGTGACCCTCCAGGTCTCTTTATCTGGCCCCCAAGACCCACCCTGGGCCACAGTCCTCCTCTTAAATTACTTATGCCTCTTTCTTGCCTGAATGGAGGATGCTATGTGTGCAGAAACCTCTGTGAGATAGCTTAGGCTGAGGGACTGTGACTGAACTGAGGTCACCCAGCAAGTTTTATGGCTGAGCAGTGGCGTAGCGTGGGTTGTCAGCACCCGGGGCAAGGCAAGTACCGTATTTTTTGCACCGTAACACTCACTTTTTTCCTCCTAGAAAGTAAGGGGAAATGTCTGTGTGTGTTGTGGAGCGAATGCCTGCGGGTGGTGGTGGGGATCTGCTGCAGTCGTGAGCAGAGGATCCATGGTTCCCCTTCCTTCCCTCCTCCGTGGTTACAAACATGGATCCACATGGATCCTCAGGATTTTTGCATTGGGCTTCTCCAAACTCACTGTCAGATCACATGTCTGTGGCCACAGCATGAACCACAAAAATCATATATCCACTATTTCGTTTAGAATATTTTTTTTCTTGTTTTCCTCCTCTAAAAACTACGTGCGTGTTATGGTCTGGTGCGTGTTATAGAGCGGAAAATACGGTAATTTGCGCCCCTAACCCCTAACCTGCCGCCGCCCCCAGCGTCTTCTTGCTGCTGCCTGGTCTGGTCTGGTGTGGTTCTCTCCCGCGCTCAGCACTGCGCTGGGTGGCCGCTGCACTGTCCCTCCCCCAGATAGTCCCTCGCTCTCTCTCCGCACCGCACGCCTGGCACCCCCCTCCACAGTGGGCGGCGACCCAGCGGCTCGGATCGGAATCGCACAGCCAGCAGTGAGAGAGAGTGAGCCAGGTAGGGGCAGAGAGCTGCGAGCGCACCTCCCCCAGATGTTGCGCCCGGTGCGGCCGGCCCCCCCCTGCACCCCCCACGCTATGCCACTGTGGCTGAGCAGGTCTCCCAGGCCCACATCCGACCATCACCAGCTTTTCTCAACCTTGGGTCCCCAGATATTATTGAACAACAACTCCCATCATTCCTGAGCACTGTCCACGCTGGCTAAGAATGATGGGAGTTGTAGCACAACAACATTTAGGCTGAGAAAGGCTGCAATGGCTGTTACATCGCACTGGCACATCATGGCAGCAGGAAAGAGCTAAACTCTTTCTCTTTGCTTCATGTTTCCCAAATGCCTGTTGGGAACCCTAAACCTGATATTTACTCTTGAAAGCTGCACATCAGTTGCATTTGCACGTTCTGTAGGGTGAGCAACAGAGAAGAGGGGGATTATAGGAAATGGATCAGGATATTTTATTAAAAATGCTTGGGACCCCAATGATCTGATGGACACAAGCAGTTCTAGTTTGCTGAAAGACTTGCAGGATTTTTGGCATTTTCTGACAAACTCTTTCAGCAAAATCTGTTGTTCTATCTGAGTCAGAGGTTGCATCAGATAGAGCCTTTCAGTAACTGTTAAAGAGACCTTGCTCTGGGTGTTCCAAGCTGCTGCTGATAAGATTATTCAGGGCTACAAAAGACCTTGGGGACTTTGTGTGAAATCTGAAGCTTTGACTGAATTTAAAGATAGTGTGATAGACTGTGAAATTCACTGTAGAAAAATGGCAAGCAGCCAGCTAAGAGACCACAGTTAAGATGGCCATGGTTAAGATAGCCAAAGGAAAACACTCTGTTGGTTTAAAGATAAAGAACCACGAGAGCATTGAGAGCAAGTGTGGTGTAGTGGTTAGAGTGCTGGACCCTGGGAGAGGAGGGTTCAAATCCCCACTCAACCGTGAAACTTGATGGGTGATGTCAGGGGTTCAGGAGCAGAGGCGAGGGCAAGGGAGGAAACAGAGAGCGAGGGGGAGGAGGCAGAAGAAAGGATGAGTGATGACGACGACCCGAGATCTCCGAGTCTTTCCAGTGAATCAGAAGATTCACAAAAAGGAGCACCAGTGGCCAGGGCAAGGGGGGAGACTAGGGGGACACCCCAGGAAGATAGAGCCAGAGGGGACTCAGAGGGGAGCAGTTGGAGATCGGGACCAGCGTCACCGCCAGAGAGTAGGAAAGAGGAAGAGCGCCAGGGATCAAGCGCTGGCAGCTCGCAACAGGAGGGAGGGCACGAGTCAGGAGTGGCCACACCTTCATCGGGGAGCGAAGTGACGGTTAGACGGAAAGTGGAAGGTTGGGCGCGCGCGCCAAGTTCAAATGCACAGGAAGGTGGCGCAGTAGGCAGCCCGGAAAGGGAGCCAGGTCCTAAAGCCCGGCGCAAGGAGACAGGAGAGTCAGGGGGGTCAGCGTCAGAAGAATCCCGGAAGGAAGAGACCCAGGGGGGCAGAGGGACCCAGAGGAGAACTGTCAGGCGGAAAAGGTGGAGCAGGGCTAGGATATTAAGTTGGTGCGCAAGGGGCGGAGACTCAGACGGAGCTTCGCCGATCTAAGCATAAGACGTAGGGTTGCACGCAGCAGCTCGAGAATGGAGACTGTAACTCAATAAAGACTTTTATTTAACGATCGCTGGCTAGCGTGATCCTCTGTGAGCTAGGATCTGGAAGTAACCCTGACAGGTGACCTTGGGCCTGCCACAGTTCTCATCCTGACCTGCTTTACAGGGTTGATGTGAGAATAAAACAGAGGTGTTGGGGGAGAGCCATTTGTGCCATCTTGAGGTCACTGGATTTTATATTTAAATAATCAATAATAAAGGCAGACCCTCTAATTGTCCCTATTTTCCAGGGACAGTCCCAGATTTACAGAAGTTGTCCCAGTTTCTGATTTGATTCTAGAATGTCCTGCTTTTCCTTAGGACGTCCCTATTTTCATCAGAAAAATGTTGGAGGGTATGGAGTTTTGTAACCCCCGAGCCCAGGAGATAACTAACTATACAACCTTTAGAAGACTTCTGAAGGCAGCCCTGTATAGGGAAGTTTTTTTAATGTTTGATGTTTTATTATGTTTTTATATATGTTGGAAGCCACCCAGAGTGGCTGAGGCAACCCAGTCAAATGGGTGGGATGTAGTAGTAGTAGTAATAATAATAATAGTATAGGATGTCCCTATTTTCATCGGAGAAATGTTGGAGGGTAGGTAAAAGTAGATGCCTTACTCTAAAATAACAGTAAGTTGCCCATCAACAGCTAGCACCTAACAGCAGACACTATGGTGAAATATATTTCTATGTATTTCTAATTGGGGAAGGAAATGAAGAACACATAACAATGTTTTTAAAGGGCAACAAATTGGAAGAAAACAGGGACTAATTTAAAAACGACAGGTACCAGAAAATAGGGAACATTCTTGAAAGCTTTACAACCTGTTTAAAAAAACTACATCAACAAATCAGATCGGAAGAATATTCAGAAAAATAGGGTGGGCCTTAAAAGATAGATCTCAAATGTCAAACGCTGTGTATCAACCATTTATAATATCAGTTTTGTCCAAATGCCAGGAAAAAAACAATCAATCAATTTTATTGCACACAGCCTTTAAATGCAAGATGAAACACCAACATCATACAAGTTGTAACCAGAAACAAATTGAAATATATGGGACACACAGAGAAGAGAAAGCCAACCTGAACTGGAACTGCACTTAAACTGACCCAAGCTTTGCAGCAAAAAAAAAAAAAACCCCAAATAAATATAGCAACTACCTCCGTTATTGCTTGTGGTATCAGCCAGTAATTCAGCCAAATACCACTCAAAAGTCATTCCTGGGTATTTTAGTAAGAAGTAAATAACCTGTTTCACTCATCTCTGAAAAAGTTACATACAAAATATAACAGGTATTGGCAGTTTTACTGCTCCATTCATTATGTATGTTTAGGGAAGTTTTTAATGTTTGATTTCTTATTGTGTTTTTATTGTTCTGTTGGGAGCCACCCAGAGTGGCTGGGGAAACCCAGCCAGATGGGCGGGGTATAAATTTTATTATTATTATTATTATTATTATTATTAGTTATTAGAAATACCCCCCAAACCCATCCAGTACAGCTGAAGGAAGGCAATTAGCCAGGAAATCAAGACTCTCAGAAATATAGGCACCTCCAGCCGTCCTTTTTTTGTTAGGCATTCATGATCATTTGTGCTCACGATTGGGCAATCACACACCATCTTGCTTTCAGTACTGCTACGAGCAGATCCAGATTATTGAATCGGTATTTGTTTCTCTTGCACCTGGAAACCTGGCACGGGTGGCCTCTGAAGCGAAGACTGGTTCATTAGGGTGAATGAGGCATTGCCCCAGCAACCTCAATCTGCCCTCAGAGAGCACCCACTTATCTGTCTTCTAAATGACAACCAGCCCAGTGGGTGGCTCTGCCTGTCACTTCCTCTGGCTCCCCCTACTGTTGGCCTCCCTAACTGCTGCCCTGACCATTTTTATGGGTACCAGCCACTCCACATTAGGACTGAGACCTGGACCAACTTAAATAATGGCCCTGGTTCAGGCTCCATTGTTTTTTTCTTTCCTTTCTGAGGAGAACAAAACTGTGCCGTAAGCCTCTTTAGAACTCTGCCGCTGGTACACTTCACAGGGCAGAGTCATTCACCAATCTAGATATAATTTCCCTCAGATATTTTCATTTGCGTGTTAACGGCCAGATTGTTCCATAGCTCTGACTGATCTTATTTTGTCTAGAAATTCTATTCTCTTTCTCAATGGCTGGCAGACGTCCATGTATGTTAATCCATCATCTCCCCTTCCAGAAGCAAGGTCAAAGATATACAGTATCTGCCAACCAAGCCTGTTGCACTTTGCGCAGATTTGAGAGACTTCTCTGGATGTGGCCCCCATTTAAGTCCAAGGGAGCTGTGCTTACATTCAGTGCCTGAGGGTTCTGTTACTGTGTCCTTTATGTTATTGATCTGCCCTGGGGAATATATGGGGAAATGTTCTTCTGGATTTATTCAGAAATTTCCTCTCTCTTCCTCCTCCACATGTGGCATTTTTGCAAATAATTGTTGAAGTGTGCAATGCAGTTAATCATGACCATGCCCCCTCTATTCAGTAGCAGTTCCTAGGCTGCATCTGTTGTTTTGAGCTTGAGGCACTTTAAGCATCCATAGCTTCCCCCAAAGGATCTTGGGAATTGTAGTTGTTAAGGATGCTGAGAGTTGTTAGAAGACTTCTCACAGGCTGAGTGACCCCTCACAGGGTGACAAGCCCCAGAGCTCCCTGCTAAGAGGTTTGCCTTGTTAAAACGCTCTGAAAATTGTAGCTCTGTGAGGTGTAAGAGTGCTTTAGAATAATGGTGCGGATGCGACCACATGTCATTTTGTTTCGTTTACCATCCTACTTTGCTTTTCAGCTTCACAGAGGTTTTTGGTTGACCACAGCTGGACCAAAATGTACCCTTGATCTAGCCCAGGGATGTCCAACAGGTAGATTGTGATCTACTGGTAGATCGTGGGGTGTCCGCGGTAGATCACTGGACCCTCCCCACCCAAAAAAGCTTAACAACTTAACAACTTTGGCTCCCTTAAAAGCTCAACAACTTTGGTAGATCACTGCCAGCGTTTTTTTATAGCGGGAGTAGATCTGAATCTCTTGAAAGCTGGACATGCCTACTCTAGCCTATGCAATAAGGACAGCCCTATCATTAAGCAAAGTGAGGCAGCCACCTCAGGCAACAGATGTTAAGACAGAAGCAGCAAGGGCAGCTCCCACCCTCCCAAACTGGCAGCCCTACTGTGGCAGTGCTTGCACAGCGCTGACCTGAGCTGACTAGCAGTCGTGCCTAGTAGCCTTCTGAAGTGTCACAGACAGTGCCCCTGAGCAAGCAGGCAGAAATAAGCAGGCTTGGCATATGTGCAAAATTTGCTCTGCTCAATGGACACTTCCGCAGGGCAGCATTTGTTTGAGCAGGCCAACAGGATGGGCATTGAAGAGCTGGAGGACAGAACCGTAGACTCAGCTATACAGCTGCAAATAAAACATTTTAAGTCAGGCACACTCAAACTCGGCCCTCCAGATGTTTTGGGACTACAACGCCCATCATCCCTAGCTAACAGGCCCAGTGGTCAGGGATGATGGGAATTGTAGTCCAAAAAACATCTGGAGGGCCAAGTTTTGGGATGCCTGTTTAAAGTGTTTTAGGTGCAATATACAATATGACACTAGATGGCGATGGTGAGCCTTATGGAAAATTCAGTGTATTTTTTAAAACGATTCTTTAAAAAAAAAAAATCAGAACGGTTTTTATATGTTTGTGGATTCCACTTGTGTGTGCCACACAACCTGCCCTCAGCTCCCTCAGCTTGCCTCCCAGTCCAGTTGGCTTTTTCAGGCATGATCTTATCCTTTGCACAAAAATATCTCATGCTACCCATGACTCAAAGGCTGTGCATGCACCATAAACGTAAAACACATGACACCCCCCCCAAAAAAAATCCTGTAGTTTGTTAAAGATGCTGGGAATGAAAACCTCTGTGTGTGCTGCACTTCAGTTCCTAGAATGATTTTGGGGGGAAGCCATGTGCTTTAGACGTGTTTTGAACACAACTTAAATAATGAATATTGACAAACCACCGAATTTAAAACACCAACCGCTTTTCATTCTTGTTTCTTTTGGCAATTGTTTTATACGTACATTTGACTGTGGTGTGCAGCAGAACCTTCTGTAGATCTACGAAAATAAATAAAAACTATAGATCGATATTACTGCATGTATCTTCTGAAGGTTTCTTCATGCAGGTAGCTCCTTCAACAACAAGGAGTTGAGGTTTATTGCAGAATGCCCAAACCAGTACAGTGGTACCTCAGGTCACAGACGCTTCAGGTTACAGACGCTTCAGGTTACAGACTCTGCTAACCCAGAAATAGTACCTCGGGTTAAGAACTTTGCTTCAGGACGAGAACAGAAATCGTGCTCTGGCGGCGCAGCAGCAGCAGCAGGCCCCATTAGCTAAAGTGGTACCTCAGGTTAAGAACAGTTTCAGGTTAAGAACGGACCTCCAGAATGAATTAAGTTCTTAACCTGAGGTACCACTGTATTTGGCCTTGACTTGTTGCTAAGATCCATTTGGCAGAAACAATCCATGCATCCACATTGTAGCACCCCTTCCCTCACACCCACCTCCCTGCTGCAAGGAGGATTTTTGTTTTTTTATGGTGAAAAAATCTGCTGACATTGTTAAAGAAATTGAGAAGAGCTTTTATAGCTTGTGCCATTCCTTGCTTCCAGTTTATAGTCTGGGAACTTCATTTCCACAACAAAAAGGCTAAATCCTTCCCTTGAAATTTGTGGCTGTTTCACGCTGTCCTTAAGTGTTTTGCATCATAATTGCATTTGTGTACTTGGTGGGCCTTTCCATTAGCTCCGAACTATGTGGGGTGCCCCATGGAAAGGATAAATGTGCAACAAGTTACTCTAATTTCTTTTGTAGCCTTGCAATTTGCAAGATTGCAAGGCTTGGGAGAAAATGGAGGAGGGGGGATTGACCTAGTTTACCTAGCTTAAATGATGGCAAATAAGGAGAGAATTCTACTCTGTTCACCATTTCTGCTTAAGGGAGGACTTATTTGCTTAAGTCCCACAGCTATTTGCACTCCCTTGGTTTTTTTTTTTCTCTTTTGAGACCAAGTCACACGACCAAACAGCAGCCTGTGGTCCTCTCTGATGAGGTTATCACACAGGGATAGATAAAGACCTTTAGAGGCCCTAAGCACTTAAAAGATTTTGGTGCCCTCATATATATCTAATTCAAAATATAAACGATAATAAACAATAAAATAACATTTTGATTTTTTAAATGAAACAAAACGCACAGGAAGATTAGCCTGGAGAAGAGGAGGTTAAGGGGTGATATGATAGCCATGTTCAAATATATAAAAGGATGTCACATAGAGGAGGGAGAAAGGTTGTTTTCTGCTGCTCCAGAGAAGCGGACACAGAGCAATGGATCCAAACTACAAGAAAGAAGATTCCACCTAAACATTAGGAAGAACTTCCTGACAGTAAGAGCTGTTCGACAGTGGAATTTGCTGCCAAGGAGTGTGGTGGAGTCTCCTACTTTGGAGGTCTTTAAGCAGAGGCTTGACAACCATATGTCAGGAGTGCTCTGATGGTGTTTCCTGCTTGGCAGGGGGTTGGACTCGATGGCCCTTGTGGTCTATTCCAACTCTATGATTCTATGGAAAATAATGTTTCTTCCACTTTATTTATACAGTGGTACCTTGGGTTAAGTACTTAATTCGTTCCGGAGGTCTGTTCTTATCCTGAAACTGTTCTTAACCTGAAGCACCACTTTAGCTAATGGGGCTTCCTGCTGCCGCCGCGCCGCCGGAGCACGATTTCTGTTCTCATCCTGAAGCAAAGTTCTTAACCTGAGGTACTATTTCAGGGTTAGTGGAGTCTGTAACCTAAAGCGTATGTAACCTGAAGTGTATGTAACCCGAGGTACCACTGTATTTGAAAGAAAGAGTTCTCCTGCTTTTTCTAACTGCAAAGTCTTTGATCAGATCCTCCAGACTGATTTTACGTAACACATCTGCTTCTACGTAGTAGAGATAAGGCATCTAGCCTGCCTTGTTGCATTGTTGTTCAGTTGCTCAGCTGAGCAATTTGCGACCATTAATGTTAAAAATCTGGCAATGAACCTTTTCTGTGGGGGGGACACTTCCTTTGATACCCTAAGCAAGTGCTTTATTTGCCTAATGGTTAATGCAGCCCTGGTGGAGTCTGTTGCTCCCAAGGGCAGGATGGGGACCAGTGAGTGAAAGTTGCAGGGAAGTAGATTTTGACTAAACAGCAGGAGGAAATTGATTTTATTTATTAATTTAGGGCATTTATATTCTACCTTTTTTCTCTCTGAGGAGTTCAAGGTCGCGTAATCCTCACAAAAACCCTGGGAGGTAAGTTAGGCTGAGAGGCAGTGAATGGCCCAAGACCACCCAGTGAGCTTCATGGCTGAGTGGGGATTTGAACTCTGGTCTAGCAGGCCGTAGTCTGAAACTCTAACCACTGTACCACAATAGGGTTTTTTTGTTCAAAGCAGTGGTTCCCAAACACCCGTCCACACAGACCACTTGGAAGATGGCTGAGAGTCTCGGTGGCAACTGTAATATACTGCGCTAGATGGTGTATGATTTTGAATTTTATTTTTATTACTTCTTTTATTTCTTGTATATTGCACTGCCATCTCAGGTCCACAGAATGGAAATTGTAATGCTATATGAGAAATGCAAAAAGAGATAAAAACATGATTAATATGACTATTTAGTGCTGTGGATGTGGCATCTCCTGTCTTCCACCACAAGATCCACAGATGCAACACTGAGGACCACATGAATGAAGATCATGGACCACTGATGGTCCATGGATCACCATGTGGAAATCCCTAGTTTAGAGCAGCCGCCTCCTGTGCTTCAGTCAAATAGGCTCCCAGAGCAGCTTATGTCCAATCAAAGGGAGTTCCTACCTGCAGGTTTACAGCATAAAAGGAAAAAGGGACAGGGAGGGAAGAGGGGGGAAACGAAAACTTAAGCAGTGTTTATAGAATGGGTTTTTAAGTTGCATTATTTAATAATAAAACAATGAATAAAAGCTATTATTTAATAGCAACAAAAACACAATCACCAATACCTTTCCTTGTAATTTTGATTATATAGTTTTAATTCTATTACTGTTCAATTCTTTTTCAATGATTTATCCCATTCAGTTTTGAGCGGCTCTTAATTTTTATCGGTAAGCTGCCTTGATGAGTCCCGGAAAGCAGAGTATTAATAAATATAAAACAACCACCACCACAGTTATTATTGCATTATTAAATAATGCAACTAAAAACCGTTTCGATGCACGAAGTGGTGTTATTTCTACGCAGGGGCTGCGCATCTCCTTCAAGCAGAACCCAGACCGGGCCAGGGGTCGGTTCCCAAGCGTGAGAAACGCCTCTCCTCTTCCCTCTCCTCTCCCACTTTCTTTGGAATGACATCGGGGGTGGGAGGTGAAGATGTTTTGTTTTTTCCCCTGAAGAAAAGGAGCCGCGCTGGCCAGGGGCTAGGAAACAAAAGGCCTGGCCTGGGAGGAGGAGGAGGAAGAGGAGAGCGCTTGTTGTTGGAGTGAGGCTGGCAGCAGAGATCTGCGCTCCATCTCTCCAATTCCCCGCATCCTTGCCCGACGACCGGGCCCGTCTGATGGAGCCCAACAAGACGAGCGCGGAGCAGGCTGCCTGCGAGGAAGCTTTTTGCAGCTCGCTGCTGGACGACATCAAGCAGAGGCTGCTGCACGCCTTCCGGGGACCGGGGGGAGCCGCCGCTCCCCAGCAGCTGCTGATGCCGTCCAGGCCCGCGGCGCCTGGCAAAGGCAGAGGGGTCGAGGTGCCCCGGGAGGAAGCGCGCAGGGCGCACGTCGAGGGCGCCATTGCCTGGCTCCGGGTGGAACTGGTGAGTGATGGGGGGGGGTTATTATAGAGATCTGTTATTAGATACTTATTTTTACCCCGCCTTATCCCACCCCCTAGGACGCGGGTGGCGCTGTGGGTTAAACCACAGAGCCTAGGACTTCTTGATCAGAAGGTCGGCGGTTCGAATCCCCGCAACTGGGTGAGCTCCCATTGTTCGGTCCCTGCTCCTGCCAACCTAGCAGTTCGAAAGCACGTCAAAGTACAAATAGATAAATAGGTACCGCTCTGGCGGGAAGGTAAACTGTGTTTCCATGCGCTGCTCTGGTTCACCAGAAGCAGCTTAGTCGTGCTAGCCACATGATCCAGAAGCTGTACGCCGGCTCCCTCGGCCAGTAAAGTGAAATGAGCACCACAACCCCAGAGTCAGCCATGACTGGACCTAATGGTCAGGGGTCACTTTACCCCTGACCCCACCCCCACGCCCAGGCAGCTTACAGATGAAAACAAGAATTGCAAAAAGCATAGAACTGGAGATTTGGAAGGGACGGGAGGCGGGTTTCCAACTAATCCAAGCCCCTTGCCATACAGAAATCTCAACTAGCTCATATCTGACAGATGGCCACCCAACCATAGCTGTCAACTTTCCCCCCTTTTTAAGGGAAATTCCCGTATTCCGAATAGGATTCCTCGCAAGAAAAGGGAAAAGTTGGCAGCTATGCATCCAACCTCTGCTTGATAACCTCCAAGGAAGGAGAGTCCATCACCTCTAGTGGGAGCCTGTTCCGCAGTCAAACACCTCTTACCATCAGAATGTTCTTCCTGATGTTCAGTCCAAATCTCCTTCTGTGTGGCTTGAAGCCATCAGTTTGAAGCAGGAGGAAACAAGTTTGCTCTGTCTTCCATGGGTCCAGGGTTCAAATCCAGGCTTGGCCACGAAGCTCACTGAGTGGCCAGGGGCTGGTCGCTGCCTCTCAGCCTAATCTACCACACAGGGTAGGGGATTAAATGAGGAGGAGGAGAACCACATATTCCGCCTTGAGCTCTTTGGAGAGAAAGGAAGGGTATAAATGCAATAAATGATAACCAGTTTAGGGAGAGGAGGAGCAAAGTCTGCAGATCATAGAAGGATTAGTGCTTCAACTCACCAGTACAGGGACTTGCCTTGATGAGGATCAGGCAGTGTGTATGTTAAAAATTGGAGACATTAATGCTGGAAATGGTAAGAGGAGAGACTGTTCTCCTGCTTGAATCCTACTTGCAATTTTTTTAAGAATAGTTAACTTCACTGACACAGGTGTTTTTACTGATGACCTACTCCTGGTTCCGGCTCCCAACACTTGTTCTCTCCATGTGAGCAGGAGCTCAAAAACGGTGGGGTTACCAGTCACAGAATAGAATCCTAGAATTGTGGAGTTCGAAGGAACCCCCAGAGGCATGTAGTCCAACCCCCAGGTATCTCAGCGGAAGCATCCATGACAGATAGCCGCCCAAACCCTGCTTTAAAAAAATAATCAGCCAGAACTTGCCATTGTCCATATGTAGAAGCCATGCGGAGAGATGATCATCCAAACATTTGCAGACGACAGCTGGGTGGCGGTGATGGGAGTTGTAGTCCAAAATATTTGCACCAGTTTGGCAAATGTTAGCATGGGGCTTCTGTTGCTCTGTAATGAGGAAAATCCGCCCTGCCCCTGATCAGGAGCCCCCCCCCTTTTAACCTACTTCAACTACATGCAGTCCAGGAATGGATTTGGACACTGACACAATGCCAGGGCTAAGCGCTGGCACTAATTGAGCCCTTCTGGGTGGTGATCGCCTGCTAAAAAGTAATTATCGTCTTTTTGTTCTTTGCAGTTGGAGATGAAGTCCCAGAACCACAAGCTTGCCCAAACTTTGCTGGATTTAAGCATGGAAATACAGAGGCTGAGAAACGAAGCTGACGTGCCAACTGCTCTAGAATCAAAGGCCCTGAGCTTTGCTGCAAGCTCAGAATAACAGAGCTGCTGCGTTTCAGGAAGAAAGCCAGAAGACGCAGCACACAATCCCACCGGCGAGCCTGGCAAAATTGGAAGATTATGTTGCACCGTTAGGTCCGAATTGGTTGGGGAACATGGCTTGAATATTAATGAGAACTCCCGTTAACTTGGCTGGAGACGGAATCTTAGTTATTATATGAGAATTCAATGCCTCCTTTGGAGTAGAGGAAAGAATGGGGCACCTACAAAGAATGGAATGTCTGCTTTACTTTGCAAATGATTGCTGCCTGTTTAATCTGCTTAGTTCAGAACAATCGCCGCCACTCGTCAGGTCACTAAAAAGATGGGAGGGCAACACACACACACACACACACAACCCTCTGAAATGCAGTGGTTTGGCAGTTATCTGGATCCTCCCTTACAAAAGAGTGAATGAGCAATGTCTGTTGCAGACCAAACATTCAGGGCAGTTCCAGATTGCCACTACTAACTTTAGTGGGCACATGCTGACAAATTCAGGTTGTGCAATCCAAGACGGTTTAGCACTCTTGTGCCACAAGCCCACTTCTCCTGCGAAAGACTGAACTGCCTGCAATAAGGAAAGTGATGGGGGGGAAGCGTGGGGTCACATTGGCTTGATGTAATGCCGTCTAAGCTCACTGAAAGCAAATATTCAATAAATAGCCGACATTGTCTAATATCCCTGCAAACTTTATGCAAGCAAATGGGGTGAACTGTTTTTTAAAAAGGGTTCTCTAGAGTATCTCACTGTGAAAGCAGGGCACAACTATGATTGAGTGTCTCAGTTTTTTATCCAAAAGGCAAAATGTAGCCGGGGGGGGGGGGGAATCTACTACGAAACTAACAAAGCTTCCCCACCCCCACCCCATAATTTTTTATTAGGTTTCAAACAATTCAACAAATTTAATTCAATTTCAGTACACTCTTCCCACTCTGGGTAGCTCCCAACAAACTATTAAAAACACAACAAAACATTAAACACTTCCCTGTACAGGGCTGCCTTCAGATGTATTCTCAATAAACACAAACGTGTGTCTTTGACTCCATGTCTGGCAAAAGCACACATGAAAGTGGGGTCCTGATTTGACAAGCAAAGGGAGACATGCATGTGGTGTGCTTGTGTAAAACTCCAGCTCCCATTGGCCTCCCCACAGCCTGCTCCTGACATCACTGTCCCCATCAGCTGAGATCTGATAGCAGCTGAATTGGCGAGAGCTGTAGCTTAGTGGTGGATCACCTGTCCTGCATGCAGAAGGTCCCAGGTTCAGTCCCCGGTGTCTCCAGGTAGGACTGCCTGAATCCCTGCAGAACCACTGCCAGTCTGTGTCTACAGTATTGAGCTAGGTGGGTGTGGTTGGGATAACGCTTATGGTCCAGTTAGAAAATTGCAGGGGGAGATGTGAGTGGTTTATATCACAAAACCATGGAGTTGGAAGGAATCCTTTGCCCAGCACAGGACTCGAACCCATGTTCTGAGATTAATAAGAGTTTCTTTTTTTAAAAAAATATTTATTACTAGTTTTCAGAATTATAAAAAAGGAAAAAAAATATTAAAAAGCAACACTGTAATAGACAAGAAAAAAGGAAAAAACGCAAAAACCAATACAACAATACAGCAAAAAAATAAAAAGAAAAAAGAAAACAACACAAATCCCAGATTACATATCTAAAACTTCCATTTGCTTGTTTCACTGACTTCCTCACACCTCCCTTTTTGTATTCTAGTTTAATTAGTTATTTCAGCAAATTCTTTCCATCCTTCTCAATTTTTGTTAAAAAGTTTATCCTAACAATTTAATCTAATAATTAACTCAACCAATCCTTTCTATCTTTCCCCATATTCTATTATTCACATTACCTTAATTAATTTAACCTTATCTTACCCTAAAACACCTTAAAGCTTGAATCTTAGTTATCAAATATACATTACTCCTACTATCATTTCTGCTAAAGTCATATGATTTCATTGCAACATTTTCCCTAGTATTCATTAATTTTTAGCCAATTCCCCAATAGAAAATTTTCTTTATAAATTTTCTTCCAATCTTCATCCAATGTCCCTTCTTCCTGGTCTCGGATCGTGTCAGTCCTTACTGTCCATTCCATCTAGTCCATCAACCTGGAAGCCTTATGTCCGAGGCCCTTAAGTCTCTTCCATGTACCTTCTGCAATTCTTCTTCTTGTTTATACTTGCCCTTTTCCTTGTCTTTTGTTGGTCTCTTTCTTAGTTTCTTTCCTTTCTCATTGAGGGGTAGGCCTCTGGGGGATTCCAAGCCAAAATTGTCTCCATCTCCCTTCATCAAACCCGCCCATTCCCCACAGTCCCACTCCCCACAATCCTCAATATAGTCCAAAAAGTATTTAAAAGCATATTCCAAGGTCTCTCCAATGTTGGGAACCTCCTCAACTCCAGACGCCCCCTGGCCCACTCCAACTTCAATCTTCAATGACAACGGCTCATACTCCTGTAGGGCCTCGGGACTCTCCATTTGTATTATTTTGGGTGCAACCGCATCCTCCATTATCTTCTGCACTTGCCCAGTCAGTACAGATTCATGAGTTGGTCCCTGGATAATTTCTGTATTAATATTCCCTGTTTGCCCACAGTTATTAACTGCAACAGTCAAATCTATTTTCTCATTCATCAAGTCCATCTTCTCATGCATCTGTTCCAGCAGGGCACTTGTCTTGCATAAGGCAAGCATCCATTCTTCTTTCCAACTCATCTTTAGTCAAGGTCAGAAAAGCCTGTTCCCACGGTCTTAATCTCACATCTGTTGAGCCCTCAAATGTACTGCAGCAACAATTTGACAAGCTCCCTCTAGAGGAGGCAATTTCTATTTGTATCCATTTTTTTTAAGCAAGTCCAACAAAGGAAAATTACTTTCGTTTTTTCAGATATTTTTCAGATATTTTGTTTCTTTAAAATGCAAAAGGCAACATTGGAATCAGCTTGTTTCTCTTCTTTAGCTATCTGTCAAAATATTCCATTGACAGTCAATGAACCTCTCCAACAATTTCTGTCTCTGACACCCCGTTCCCTGGTTAGAGACGGTGGAAACTTATCCTTCTTCACTCCCTCTCCTGCTAGGGTTGAACAAAGTCCCCCCCCCTTTTCTCCTGCTTCCAAGGGGGTTTCAGTAATTTTAAATGAAGGAAATTTAGACTTTTTTGACAGCTTTCCAAGCTTTAGCTTACAAAGTTTTTGCTTTAGTCTATATACAAAAAGCGGAAGGCAGACTTCCTGTTTTGAACCTTCCCGCTTCGTTACCAAATTAAGAAATTTCTTGATCCAATTTTCCGTTTCTACTCATGGGTACTTGTTTTAAATCCAATTGTCCACAGGAAAAAGTCAGCACTCTCCGGCAATGGCTGTGTGGCTTCACTCCGTGAAAGTAGCAGTCAGTTCGCAGCACCGCGCTTCTCACCCCACTTTGCTCCGGAGCCCCTAAATGGGATTCCCTGTGAGTAGGGAGGCGCTCCTGGTGCCCTGCCGAACCCCACGTTCCCAGGCTTCCTCCGCCTGGGATTTCTAGCGGGTCCCCACCTTCGCCGCGGTGGGAAGACCCAGTTTCCACGGAGCCCGTTCCTCCGAACGGAGGAACTCCGCCATTCACCGATGGCGCTGACCCGGAAGTCTGAGATTAATAAGAGTTTCATGCTCTGCCAGCTAAGCAATCGCAGCTTATCAGTGTCAGGCCTAATGAGCAGAGCAGCTCATTCCCAGTGGTCCTAACCCCATGAAAATCAGTTGCCAAGACTGAAAGTCCCTGCCTCCTTTACAGCCATCTAAGTCCCATCCTATCCAGGGCGTTTTCCAAGCAATCCGAAACTGTGCCTTCTTGCAGCCAACATCTCCTCCGCCCTTTTCATGCCCCTCCTGGTTCTGGGAGACGGGGGGAATGGGAGATTGTCACAGCATGAGACACCCTGGCTTCTTCACCAGCCTCTCCTGATTCTGAACTTCTCTCTGCCACAGACTCTCCCTGCCCACTAAACCCTGTTACCTCTTCAGCTTCCAAAACCTCCTCCTCCCAGTCTCCTCTCTCTTCTCCCTGTGACCACTCATCGTTGTCACTCCACAAATCCCCGGACACTGAGCCTTCTTCCCTTCGTGGGTCCCCAGCTGGTTCCTCTCACCATTCCTCTGCGTCTAACCAGTCCGTGACAACCCACCACTGAAGGTGCTGGCAGTGATGCTGAAGCCTGCCAAATGGGGACAATTTTGGAAGGGGGCAGCTAGGGGGCACCTTGACAGAGGCCTCTTCACACCTGATGGCAGCCTTATCCTGCAAATGCCACTAGTAAGATGAAAGGCTGATTCATATGTCTCAATTTACGACTGGCGTGCATTGAAAAACTAATGCAGATGGAGCCCTTAATGAAGAAAATATGTAAAACAGCAGGTAAAAATAGATATCTTCCTTCCTTTTCCTTTTTGAAAAAAACAATAAGTGGATATATACAATGACTGTGCCCTCTTTACCTGAAAGGCACCAACCCCTGAAGAAAATGCTTGTTGTTCAGAGACGGCAGCGCGCAAAACCCACAGGGCGGTTGGTGCCGTTTGCCGTGCGTAAACGGTGAAATATGTGCGCAGACAAACTTTTTAATTAAAATAGTTCTCTCACCCTACGGCTGGTGGCAGAAGTAAGGGTGACAAATGACGACATTTGCAACAACAAGCTGTTAGGGTCCTAAACACCTCGGATTTCAAAGTAGCATTAAATCTCTGCGAAAACGAGCTTACAGTCACCTACACACAGATTATACATAAATGATACTTTTTTTTTGGGGGGGGATTAAATGCTGCCACCAAGCTCAAAAATGCCGTGATTATGAGGCCAGCAAGCCTTGCAGTTACCCATACACTTATACATGCTGGGAGCTTGAAATAATACGGCTTATAAATAATGCAGGCAGTAATCCAGAAATAAGCTTTGCTAGCTAGCCCATTATATCCAGATTTCGTACAATGTGCAAAGTTCACAGGAGACGAGGCTGCTTTGCATACCAGTATTTAAAGTGTTCCGAGCTGTGTGATGCTTCCAGTGAGTGGAAGGACCAGCTCCGCACAGGGCAGGTGTAGCGAACCTTTCTCTATCCAGATGTTGCAGAACTACATCTCCTATCTGCCCCAGCAAGCATGGACAACGGTCAGGGACGATGGGAGTTGTAGCTCAGCAACGTGCCGGTGATCCAAAGGGTCAGATCCAACTAAGTCCTACTCAGAGTTGGCCCACTAAAATTAATGGAGCTAAGCTAGTCGTGAAGGGACATGGGTGGCGCTGTGGGTTAAACCACAGAGCCTAGGACTTACCGATCCGAAGGTCGGCGGTTCGAATCCCCGCGACGAGGTGAGCTCCCGTTTCTTGGTCCCAGCTCCTGCCAACATAGCAATTCGAAAGCACTTCAAAGTGCAAGTAGATAAATAGGTACTGCTCTGGTGGGAAGGTAAATGGCGTTTCCGTGCGCTGCTCTGGTTCGCCAGAAGCAGCTTAGTCATGCTGGCCACATGACCCGGAAGCTCCCTCGGCCAGTAAAGCGAGATGAGTGCTGCAACCCCAGAGTCGGTCACGACTGAACCTAATGGTCAGGGGGCCCTTTACCTTTTTAATCTAGTCGTAAGCTTTACTTTTGATGGGTCTACTCTGCAGAGGGCAAGTATTGGTTCCCCACACCTTTCAATAGGAAGTGTAGAGTTGGAAGGGATCATGAGGGCCATCTTGTCTGCAATGAAGGAAACTTTTAACCCAATGTGGGGCTTGAACCCACAACTCCTGCATTAAAAGTCTCATGCTCTGCTGACTGAGCCAGGGGGATAATAGCTGTAGCTTCAGTCACTGGAATACCGCTTATTAACATGCATAGACACATTAGGCAGAAACGGGACAACAGAACACTGCTTCAGGTGTTGATTTATTTCTATCTTTTCTTAAAAGAAAGAAAGAAAACCAAGAACAGTTTTTTAAATGCTAGAGAAAACTCATCAAACTCTTCCAGCACTATATTTTGGCAGAGACTGTTGTAGCAATCCTGTATGACATTTGCCTGGTGTTAAAATACCTTCTGTGCATTTAAATGTGCATGGAAGGGGCAGAACTGTGGCAACAAGTCCAGGGGTGGCCCACGCATGAGGCAAGGTGAAGCAACTGCCTCAGGTGGCAGATCCCAATGTAGATCTTTATTCGCTCCTTGTTCATGATGTAGACAGTCACTCACAAAATATTTTATTATGTTTTTATATATGTTGGAAGCCGCCCAGAGTGGCTAGGGAACCCAGTCAGATGGGGGCGGTCAGTGCTTTTTTTCTTTAAAAAACATGTTTAAGGGTACTTTCATTTTGATTCAAGAAACCCACCCTTTTATAGTTGAAATAAGGGGAAATAAATACAGAAAATGGACAAAAGTGCAAAGAACATGCATTACTCATATTGAAATACTGCCCCTCAATGAGGCCAAACTTTCATCAGTAAAACACCATACATCCACATTCCACACTGCTTCACACATTAAACGCTTGCTTCTGTTTGAGGCTCAGGAAAACCGTGACAGGAAATGAGGCCGCCATCGCGGGTAGCAATGGAACTGACGATTCACTGTGCTAAAGAAGAAACTATTGTTTTTTTTTAAGTTTCTTCTCCCATTAGATTCACAAAATGTTTAGGGGTATGCATACCCCAGAAAAAAGCACTGGGCACTGTACTATTATTACTACTAATTCTTTCCTGTCAGCAGGTGCCATTTTGGGGTTCACCTCAGGGGCCAAAATATCTTGGGCTGGCCCTGAGCCAGCTCACCCCCCCCAGGCATTCTTTGTTTGCTTGTCTGCAAAGCAGGTATGCGCAGATTTATATGCAGAACCACACCAGCGTAGCTTACTTACTCTATTATCTTTTTTCTCTCTCCCAAAATTATGCCCTCCCAAAAGGGAACCTGAGGCAGCTAACAATTGTAATCCCGCCCTATACAGAGAACACTTAATGCATCCACTCAAAACAGGATAAAAAGACAACGGTTAATACCTGCAGTATAAAACATCACGCAAACGCCTGGACAATTGTTAATATTTGGGTGGGGTATGTGGGTTGCATTCGAGTTCCCCAGAGACTTTCCCCATATAAATGGAAGAAATGAAATAAAGAAATTGATTAAAAAAATGTTGTGAGGATGGTGATTTGGGAAAATCGAAATAGAAGGGAGCCGTCTAGTAGACCCACTGAAATTAGTAGGCACAACTAACTTAGGTGTATTGATTTCAGCGGGTGTACTCTGCATAGGGCTTAGTTGGCTCCAGCTCGGAATCTTCTGAAGTAGCCAACATTTCCAAGGTTCATCCTTCTGAACAGCAGGCATTCTGCCCATCAATTTGATTGGCAGGACAGCATTGGCAGGAGAGGGACCAGAAAGCTATAACGATCTCTACTTCAGCAGAGCTGTAAAAACCAAGCCAGAATTTATGGCACCACTGAAATATTTCTGTCTGCTGCTGTGGAGGTTATTAACTAAAAACAATTCCTCACTGGAGATTTATTTGGCTAAAAACGCGCTGAAATTATTTGCATCAATGAACTGCAATGTCAGTAAAGTTCAGCATAAATACTACAGGAGGGAATTCAAAACTGAGACAGCCAACTAGCTAGATGAAATGCTTCTCTTTCTTAATATATTGCTTTTTAAAAAATCCACGCAGAAACTGAACTTAAATCTTATAGAAGCACACACATTCTCCACACAGACACACCTTGATTCTGAACACAGTAGCGCAGCACAGCCACGTGATTTTAACATTCTCTTTCTCTCTCGCACACAAATGCTAATTAACCCAACATACCACTTTGCAAAGAAGCAAACTATAATTTCCCATTATATTCTCTTCACTCAGAAATATATATAACTTTTTTTCAAACTCCTACAATAAATAAATACTATCCACAACAGTCATTCTAATCACCTTTCTTCCTAAGGCCCCTCTAGACATTTTTACATGATAAGTCATCGTGTAGACATGGTGATTTGCGTTCATGATGATATTGAGCTGGTTAAACACAGCCCCACTTTTGATGTGGTTTGCACTGGTCACATTTTATACCACAAATGTTCCCGCTTGTTTCCTTCATTCTGCTTTCATTGCACTATAGCGCAAGAGGATCCCGCCAGGCGCCATAATGCAACAACACTGGGGAAACTAATGAAACAGAATGATGTGCAGACACTCCAATAGCAAACCACCATCAATGCACTGTTACCAGTGACACATTCACACCATACTTTTAAAGCACCTTGAACAGTCATGGCTTCCCCCAAATCATCATGGGAGCTGCAGTTTGTTACGGGTGCAGAGAGTTGTTTGGAGAACCCTATTCCCCTTCTAGATTTACAGTCCCTAGAATCCCCTGGTGTGGGATGTGAAACACAAGAGCAATCAAGTACAACATTCCTAGAGTTAACATGTTTACACATGGGGAGGAATGTTTGTCCAGGCAGCAAGTAAACTTCCTGTTTCCTTCTGGGCTGGGACAGACTTCCTCTACATGTGACTAGAGGCGGGCGTGGCCTCACCTTTGCAGGTAACGACAAAAGCACAGGGCAGGGCAGCCATCTCTCTCTCTTTTGACTACATGCATCAAAGAAGCAACATCTGCTTAGGCAAAGATGCTCTCTTGGCTCCAGCCAAGAGAGGACAAATGGACTGTCTTCTTATGAGATAGTTTCTAGGTAAATGTAACTTTTCTAAGCTAAGTCTGCCTTCTGGGGTCCTATCGTGAACAAAATGATATGTGAGTAAACTTTTTTAATACTTTTATAGAAGACTGTGTTGTGTCTTATCTTTTATGAGGGAATAAGGGGGAAATACCAGAACAGTTATTACAGAGGCTTTAGAGAGCCTGAGCAAATGCATCTGCTGCAAGTTTAAAAAGGGGAATGTTACTCTGCTAAAATTGTGGAACTTGTTAACACAAGTTGGAAAAGGATATAACCAAACAATATATCCTCTCCCGCATCCCTGAACATTCCCACACCTGGGAAGAGTGATTGCCTGATAAACCACTCAGGGTATTAAAGCTGTGGGAGAGGACTAGGAGTCTCTTAGCAACTCGTAGCATAGGAGCTTAGGAATCTGCCTTACGGAAAGCTGGACCATCAATCCAGATTGCTTGGTACTGACCACACTGACTGCTAGTGGCTCTCCTGATATTCAGACCAGGGACTCTCCCAGATCTACGTGGAAATGCCAGGGATTGAGCCCAACACCTTCTGCATGCAGAGCTGATGCTGTACCACTAAGCTACAATCCTTCTCATGTACCATGCAAAGAGGTCTCATGGGCCAACCAGAATACCCCACAACACAGAGGAGCTTGATGCATGGACACCAGTGCCTTAAACATGCTTCCATCAGGGGGTGGGACTGGCCTGTTCAGCCTTGAGTCCCCTCACTCATGCCTTTAATGTGAAGGAGGGTTGCCTGAAGCCCCCTAAAGGCAGGTGGGAAGAGAGGCAAAGGCAACGTTGTACACAACCAGAGTAGGTCCCTTTCAGCTCAATGCTGTCTATTTTCAAGAGTGGTCAGGGATGGTGGGAGTTGTAGTCCCAAAACATCTGGAGGGCCGAGTTTGCCTATGCCTGTCTCAAATGAATTCAGAGGGCCTTGCATCTGAGTAAGAAGGTGCAGGATTGCAGCTTTAATTGCTTCAACTCATGGATATACAGCAGAGGAGTCTGCGTGGCTACTCAATGAAGTGACTTGCATGGCCAGAGAAACCTACTTGGGTGCAGAAGTTTTTATAAGGCCCTGGTGTGCCTTTATTGACCTGTAGGGTCAGCTGAGCCAACTATCTTCAGGCACAGGCAGAACTGCAGTCCAGAGGCTACTCTGACTGGGTTGAGGAAGGCGGGCAGAGAGCACAGGATGTATGGTGCAAAGGCTAGCTGCCTGAGACCCATACTGTGTGCCTTGACAGGATCTTGGTACCCCTCTATATCAGTCCTGTTTCTCCTCAGGCCTCAGATATCAAGGGGCTGACAGCATTGCAATTCTCTGGCTCTGGCTCATACTCTGCTACCACCACCAAAGGCAGAGCCACAAGACCAGTCGCCAGTCCAACCAGCAGGTCATTGCCCCATCCAAGTAAGGGCTAGGAGTCTCTGATGAACTCTTGCCTGAGAGCAGAATACACATACAGTGGTACCTCGCATTAAGTACTTAATTCGTTCCGGAGGTCTGTACTTAACCTGAAACAGTACTTAACCTGAAGCACCACTTTAGCTAATGGGGCCTCCCACTGCTGCCGCACCGCCGGAGCACGATTTCTGTTCTCATCCTGAAGCAAAGTTCTTAACCTGAAGCACTATTTCTGGGTTATCAGAGTCTGTAACCTGAAGCGTACGTAACCTGAAGCGTATGTAACCTGAGGTACCACTGTACCAAGTCAGACAGCCTAGAGGTCAGGGAATCCAGATGGAGAGCAGGAAATGGTAAGGTGGGGCCAAGAAACACAGGGATTGTTTCCAGCATCTGACTGCTGTTGAGAGCTTTGTTTAAGAAGGCCAGAACCAGCTGCTTCTTATCCGTTCCTTCTCCTCTGGGAGGGCTGATCAGCTGGAGGTGGAGTCACTCTGCTTTCTCCTCTTTCAGGCTGCTATCCAACAGGCGAAGCTGACTCCTTGCCTTTCAAAGTACCGTAGGTGCTACAAACTGTGCATGGTCTCATGGCCTCACATGGGTCCACCCAGGGCCCTGACAGGCATTCCTCCTTGTGTGTGGACACATTGCTGTGGCAACGTGGCAGCCATTCATGGTCACCTTCCTGCTCCTCGGTGCCCATTAAGGGGCTGACAGTCACGGCCAGCAAATCTCCTAATTGTCCCTCTTGCCCATTATTGATGGAAGAAGGAAGGGGCTGCCTTTGTTGTTTTCATTGTCCAACACCAGCGTTGTAATAAGATTCAACTTCCAGTTCAGTAGGCCACTGTATGTGGAATGGAGGCAGCCACCATCTTGTCCTTTGCTTCCCGCATATCTAGGCCCAGGCCCTAAGGAATATAATAAGCAAACAATAAAAAGAACAGTCAAAGCTATTAATTAGGAATGTCAAAACTTGATGATCCTGGGGGCATTTTCACTGTATGCCTTTCTTTATTAGGTAAGGATATAAGCACTTCACTTCTGCTAATCAAATCTATAATTTAGTATATTTGGATGATAAGGTACAAAAACATTAATTTTTACAAGGCTGGCTCATTATTTTAAAAACGTTTTCCCTCTCCTCTCGTATTGCTTCATCAGCGAAATGTGTAGATGCTAGATTATGTTTACTTCGTTGTTCGGGTGGTGAAGGATTGTAAATACTGCCGCTATTAAAAACAAAGCCATAAAAATACATTTAATTGTTTGTTTCTAAATCTTGCTTGACAATATGGCTCTCTGTACAGGAATTCAGATTGTGTCAGCTTTCCCATTATACACCCTTTTTTAAAAAAAAAATTAAAACAAGTTTAGCTATCAGCCATAAACTTTTACTCCCAGCTGAAACTTATCAAGTCTTTGCTTGAGAATTTCTTGTTTTATGTTACAGGATGTACTCTCTATATCATGCATGAGGGAGCTGGGGCCTTTCAGGACTACAAATCCCATCATCCCTGTCTCTTGGCCATGCTGGCTGGGGTTGATAGGAGTTGAAATAGAAGGTTCCCAACTCTGTTTTACTTGTCCAATTCCTCCAACGTAAGGGTGACTACCAGCAGTACGGTAGCTTAAACTGCACCAATTTGGACAACTGCCCACCCTCAGTTGATTGTCAGTTTGCATGCTTTCAGAAGAAGTCTGAACCAATTGGGTGGGGTATTAATAATAATAATAATAATAATAATAATAATAATAATAATAATAATATCCTACCTTATTGTTCACCACCTAGAAACTGTGGTGTTAAGTGGTGTAAAAAATGATTAAATAAATATATATAAACTTGATAAAAAGGATGATAGGTTTCTTCCTGCATACGTAAAAGGGCTGATTCAAAAAAGTTGTGGGGATCGCTTTATCTCTCACTACTCAATTCCCCAATCCTGGAGTCCGGTTCAGGCTGACGACTAGTCTATCAGCAGTTCAATGAAAACTGTTCTCATTGGAAATTCCCTTGCAGAGCCACAATTCTCATCACCCTTAACCAACTACAGTTTCTTAGATTCTTTGAGGAAAGCCATGACTGCTAGAGTGGCATAAGAATGCTTTAGTGTACAGTAGTTGTAACCCAAGTCTCATCAGCTTCCTGCTTGTGGTTAATGGGAGATATAGTCGAAAACATCTTGCCTGGAACATGCAGCTGGTAGTCGGAAGTGAAACAGCCGTCACAGGAGAGGAGGAGAGAAGAGCCTATGATACGTATGACGGGCACTTGCCTGAATGTTTTACGCAGCTGCATATTTAGCAACCTGCCATGTTTATCTTTCTGAAGAAATTCATTTAAATGGGCACATGTATTATACAAATTGCTACATTTGCTTCAATTCTGTTCCTGTCCTCTAGCCAAATACGGCACGCTATCATATTTCAGAAAGAGGCCTTTTTTTTTTTGTAAGATTTGCTGGAAAATCTTTGAAATGATTTTTTTATAAAGCATTTGGGGTTCTCTAGAGATACACAGAATTGTTTTCGATTTGTAAAAAAAGGAGAATGTGCACCGTTATTCCCCTCGCCATATGTGTCTGCATAGATAACAGCACCTTTTGCTCAGCTCTCAGAATTAAAGGCATTGCTTGCATGGGAGATTTTGCAGTTATTTCATGTATCGAACATCCTATGAAAGGAACCAGCAGCACTCCTTCTCAGCTTTGGGAATAGACCTTTGGTTGTGGAATCTCCCAAAGCTGAAAAGATTCTGGTATGAAGATATGACAGTGGAGAATGAGTGGTTCACACATCCTCTTTTAAGCTCTTCTGTGCAGATAGGAGGGCTGTTTCTGCCTGTCGGTGTCATTTAAAGTCTACTGTATTAATCCAGAGTAGATTCCAATGTATAGTTAGCAGAGTAACAACTTAAACACGTTGCAGGATTCCCCAAAAATAGACCAGAGGCAATTAATATTTCATCCAGCAGAGCTTTACTGGCACCAAAGGTGAATGAGCATAATGGTCACAAATCCAATACATTCAGGATTGGCACTGTCCATAAGAAATCCAGTTGCAGCACTTACAATAAAACTTAAAATAATGTATGATAAGACTAAACCTTAATACTAAGTATACAGAACACCACGCCAGAAGGAAAAGAGATAGAAAGAGAAAGTGTGAAGGCCAGGCTCCTCCTGGCCCTATTATTATGGTCACCATGACCTTGATAGAAGGATAACAGAACCAGTTTAAAGCAGCTGATACTCAGCTTCTCTGAAGGAATAACCCAAACATCATGATATTTTTTTCACACAGAGAAGCTTCTTGAATTAAGCAGAAGAGGAAAGATCTCTACACACCAGAGCCATACTTTCTGTACTAAGAAATGCAAATTGACAGTTTGAAAAGAATTCAGGGTGGTATCAAATACACCCATTCTGTGAGCACAAGGATTTGCACTTTGCAATGGAACATCCTTCTCTTCCCCTCCCATGCATACCCTGCACCCAAGGGTGGAGGAAGGGGGTGCGGTGGGTGCGGGTGGCCCTGGGTGTCACCACTGAGGGGGGTGACAAAATGCCAGGCGGCACTCATCGCAGGGCCTGCAACGCACCCGAGTCATGCGTCTCTCCTGGGAGTGACGCAGTGGCTGGGGCATCCGCATGCTCCATGCTGCCCCAAATGGTCCACCCGCTGCCTCCCCGCCAGCTGCAGGGTGGCTGAGTGGGAGGAGGCAGGCAGACTCCGGAGGCCCCGCGGTGCGCCCCACCCCTATGGGTGGCTTGCCCCACTCCTAGGCGCACCGCCCCAGGCGCATGAGTGGCTTCCTCTGCCACTGCCTGCACCTTCCCTAATTCTGCTCTTGGGGGTTGGAGGAGAACCGAGAACAGATTTAGGGGATGTATATGGGAAGGAGAGGAGGAAACGTCCCTGCATGGAACTCCTTTGCACAGCTCAGCCTTGAAGAAATCAGGATTTAACCCACCACCCATCAGCTGATGGACGAAGGATTAAATCCTGCTTGGTTGGCTGCACTTGTGTTCCTCTGCTCCATCCTGCATTGGTGGCAATGTAAAGGAAACAATTTAATAAACAATGTCATTTGCTTTGATGGATTTCCATTCCTGACAAACGCAGAATTCTTTGACATCCAGCAGAATTCTTCAACTTGCCTATTTGCATGGTCTTCACTAAGCCATAGTTTGTGCTGCTTGATCTTCTAAACATGGTTAGGTTGTCATGAGACCACCACACACACAAAACTTGCATGTTTCTCCCCTGCTCTCCTTCTCTCTTCTACTAGTATTTCGGAGCTAACAATGGTTAATGCCACATTCGTAGCTGTATTGCATTTATCACTAAACCACAGTTTTTAGCCATGGTAGAAAGTGGGTTTGCAAAACTTTTGTTCATTAATCTACCAACTGAAGCTTGCAGTGATGAATGTAATGAATGTATAAATGTATAAAGTACACTCTGTCAACACATGGAGTTTTGAAAAATGGTTCATTTCTTTCTGGGTTCTACCTTTTTTGAGCCTGTGCGCCCGTAATTAAGTGAGAGAGAATGGAAGAGAGAACAACTTTGTCTCTGTAACAGCAAAGAACAAAGTGTTCCTTCACTGAATCTTGTTGATCACAATCTGCTCGCTGCCTCTCGTACACCTCACTTATAATTAACTTATATATATTTTATTGAGATTAGTGGCTTGTCAGCATTTTTGGGTGTTCTGCTAGAGATTCAAACTAATAACAGCATTTATCTTCTCTGTCTGCTTGGGTATGCTTCATTTTGGCTGATAAAAACGAATCAGGATTTGCAAATGGTTTCCATGTACCTTCATTTCTTAAAAAGAGTCCTAAGAGCAATCCCATTTTCGTGGAAAGTTTCCAAATATTAAGGCATGCAGAAAGCGTTATTTATTGCTTTCAGGCCAATATGGAATGGAAATGAAGAACTTTTCACCCTCTTCCTACCATATGCTGACATTTGCCAAAATATATTTTACAAATCGATAGCCTCTTTCTTTCCAAAACAGACTATACAGAGATAGGTCACCAAAGAATTATGATGCTGTGATGTAAAATCTTAACCTGACCTATCACAAGCCACATTGCATGCCACATTAAACCATAGTTAAAAGAAACTATGGTTTAATGTGAACATGTAGAGTGTTGGTCAACACTGGTGAAATCGTGGGCACCTCACTCCTTCATTGGTTCTGCTGCTGCTGCTGCATTGCCAGCAAACAAGCCATAGTTTGGCTTAGTGTTATGTCCAATCCACAACCTCTTATGGTTTGTTACATTCAAACCCATAGCCTGGGTTTAGCCACCCCTCTTTAATCCACAATCAAAGTGAATTGGGCACTCTTGTGCAACAAACCTGCTTTCCCTACCCCAGCCCTCCTGACTTTGGGTGGTAAGGAAAACGAACTGGAAAATGTGGGATAGCAATTCCTAGGTGTGATGTCATGCAGCCAATACGCGTTGCAAGAGGCAAACAAATCAGAATGAATGCTCAATAAATGGTGGATGTCATATAACTTTGCAAACTTTGTGCAAACCCATCAGGATGAATGCTGAATAAACAGCTCATCTGGAAGTGACCTCAGTAAAGTTTGCCAGGCCCTCTGCTTTCTGGATTCAGACTGTTTTGTTAATCTGCTTCTGCTAACAGAAGGTAGGGAAATTAAATATGAAATGCGGTCTCAGACTGAAACATCCATAAGCAAGGTCACTCCTGCTTCCTAAACAGCTTTATCTGGTACTGTGGTTGTGCAGCCAAAACTCTCCTCAACAGTCTCTCTGTGAAAGGTGCAAAAATAGAATGCTTTCATACATTTCCGGTTAAATGTGGCAGATCAGGGAACCTTTTAGTCGTGTGTCAGAAGCAGCTTCATCTGTCTAACTTTCAAGTCAGCTGTGAAGGATAAAGCTTTCGTCAAGGCTAACGGAGCTTTGCAAAATGATTCTGGGTGCCCTGGAAACCACATGTGGGAGGAACTAAAGGCGCAGGGACAGAAGGTCCAATAGGAAAGGGCACCATTATTCATAGCCTTGCTGTTTCATTCCTTGTGTCATGCTTCCGTAGCTTCCATGGAATTCCAAGGTGAGGGGTTTAAAATGTAGTAGCACTTAAGCGATATTGAAGTAGTGTGTATATACTTCTAAGCAAGGTAAGTGTGTGAATCAGCTGGCACAGACTTCACCCATCTCCACTTTTGCAGACATGGTACCACCTGAGCTAAATCACGAAGCACATCACACGCACCCCATTTTAAAAATGTTTGTTTTCTGCTTTTCCTGCATTTTCAAAAGAGAACCTTGAAACAGTGACATAGCGTGGGTTGCCAGCACCTGGGGCCGCATGGAGAGGGAGGGATGGAAGGGAAGGGAGGGAAACAGATGGAGCACACAGGCACATTCAATTGCCTAATGGTGTCTGCATCACCGAGGAGATAGTAGCCACAGAGATCAGAAAAGAAGAGTCTGTTCTGTTGTCTGGAGAAGTCACTTCCTGGTTCATATGGAGAAGCCATTTTCAATGGAACCAAGCGATGGAACCATGCAACTATATTGAGGCAGTACCAGCTGTTGAAATTTTGTGCCCCTGACAATTTTGCAGCTGGGCCAAATGCCACTGCCTTTAAACATCTTGCATTTCAAACACCACTTTGCACTAAATAGTACCTTTGGGGGCATAAAGTGTGTGTGTGTGTGTGTGTAGTGATTAGCTAGCATGCAGGCCCCCATCCACACTGCTGCGCTGCAGTTTCTTTTCCTTCAAAGCCAAGGTGTCCTCCTGAAGCACACTATTTAAAAAGGCTTGTTTAATATAACATGCACTTTGACCCCATTTCCTAAGGAAAGTAGGGAAAGCATTTGGCCATCACAATAAACCATGGTTTGTTAGCTATCTTCTTCTCTGGCGATCACTTGTAGCCTAGTAAGATTGTCTTCCATAAACAGTTTTAACAGTGAGTCCGTAAGTGACTGTGGAGGCCAATTCTGGATCCACATGTCCTTCCACAGTGGGGACATTGGTTTCTGGGCAGGAGTGAGGATTTGCCAAGCGTGCCTTCTTCTTAGCACGTTTCTCCTTTGCGTCCCGAATTCAAGTGTCTTCACAGCCCATGACACCTTTGGTAAAGGCTGTTTTCCAATTGAAGCGCTCGCAGGCAAGTGTTTCCCAATTGTTAGTGTTTATAGTACATTGTTTTAGATTTGCCTTGAGACAGTTTTTAAACCTCTTTTGTTGACCACCAGCATTACGCTTTCCATTTTTAAGTTCGGAATAGAGTAGTTGCTTGGAAGACAATAATCAGGCATCTGCACAACATGACCAGTCCAACGAAGTTGATGTTGAAGAATCATTCCTTCAACACTGGTGATCTTTGCTTCTTCCAGTACACTGGTATTAGTTTGCCTGTCTTCCCAGGTGATGTGTAAAAATTTTTGGAGACACTGTTGATGGAATCTTTTGAGGAGTTGGAGATGGCGTTTATAAGTGGTCCATGTTTCACAAGCATACAGTAATACTGGTAGTACAATAGCTTTGTAAACAAGGTTTGTTATGATGGGAATGAGGCCACCCACACGTCAATGCCCTTTTCCTTTTGTGCAGCTTTCACTTCTGATTTCAGCTAACCACAGTTTAGCTTCAGACCCATATCGTAAATTGTGGTTAATCTTAACAATGGTTTGTTGACACTAGCCGTTTTCATAGATAAGGGCTTAAAGGTGACTGGTTTAAAACAAACCATATTTAAGATTAATCACAATTCAGGATTTGGATCTAAACCGTTTGGTTTGTTGGGTTCGGACACCATGGCAAGCTGTGCTTAATCTAATAGAGTGATTATTCCAAACTCTGTCTTGTGACTATGCCAAAGGAAGGAGTGCATGAGCCCAGGCAGCTAGGCTCATTCCTATCACAATAAAACATGGTTTATCATGATATCAAGACATAGATGTTGTCTCACCTGTAAGCAGGGCTGGTGAAGTGACCTGCTTCAGCTGGCACAAAGGGATGAGATCGGTGGGGACATGGAATAGATGAAGACAATAACAGATGCCTGAATAGTACAGCAAGATGTTTTATATAGCAGGAGTAGGCCATGTGATGCCCTCCAGATCTTCTTGGATTCCAGCTCCCATCAGCCCCAACCAACATGGCCAATGCTCAGAGATAATGGGAGTTGTAGTCCAACAGTATCTGGAGGAAACCATGTTGTTTAAAAGCCAGAGTAGAAAGGTGTTTGAATTCCAAAATGTTTCGAGCCAGCAGTGCTTCCTTCTTTTGTTTCTACTGATGTTGACCACAGAATGCTTCTTTCAAGCCTAACGGGGAAGGGGCCCTCTGGAGACCAGGAAAGGCCTCTGTGGGTACCTGTGGGCACCGCGTTGGTGACCTCTGCCCTATAGTCTGCAAATGGTTCTCTCTACCTCATCATTTTGCTGAATCTGCAACTCTGCTCTGAAGAGCTCTGCATAATTAGAAGCAAACGCTGAGATGAACTCTCGGCTCTCCGTCTTTTGCTGGGCCACCTCTTTGGGAAGATATAATGTATATTTCATTTAGTGCCTTCATTGTCCCTTTATTGCTTTCATTCAGAGTGTAGGCTGCTTAAATACCGCCAGTGGAGGAAAACACATTTCATGATGAATAGTCGTACAACATGAAAAATGAGATTGGAAGGATATCTAAACTAATTTCAGGTTATTACAGTCTTCATTGCCGACTAATTCTCAGTAGCTTTACTCCGGGTTTAAAGGCAGAAATTTAAAGCCCCTGCTTTGTATAATCTGTATCAACCAGCCCACCCCCCTCCCTGCTTCCTTTCAAAGTGGGGCTTTGCAGCAGTCTCTTTAATTTCCAGGAGACTGAATTTCACCTTTTATAACATTGAAAGACAATTATGCTGTCTTTATGATGAAGGATGTCTGCTTGGACCTGACAATAAAAGCCAATGTACTAATGCCAATAAATATCTGAACTATATATTTCATTTGGCTTCCCACTCTTTTAGAAGATATTGGCTTTATAGCAGGGATGAAGTCCTGCGGATGGTTTTTGGACTGTGAGCATCTGTCTGAGCCAGCACAGTCAATGGTCTGGAGAATGAGAGATCTAGAAACAGCTGGAGGGCCACAGGTTCCCCATCACTGCTCTATAGATATAGCATTGAACTTGGGGGTTTCAGGGAACCTGATGCTTGCCAGGTGGAGTAGCTGTTGCTTGCTGGAAGGAGACTGGCACAGTGCAAATCAGTAGTGACCCACCCATGAGGCAAGGTAAGGTAACTGCCTCAGGTGGAAGGATCCAGAGGGGCAGCAAACCCCAATGTAGATCTTTAGTCCTCCCTTGTTCTGCCATGAGGGTCATTGCTGTAGTGGTGAATTCAACACAGGACTTTGACCCCACTCAGAACAAGCAGGAGGAGCCCTAAACACAGCAGGGCTAATGTACCACATTTTTACAAATTAATACACATTACTGTCAGAAGATATGATGCCAGTGAGAATATTAGGTCCACCACAACTGCACTACTGCATTGCAGGTGACACCAAACAGGGAGGGATAGCTAATGCCGGAGAAGACAAGTTCCCCAAGTTCAATTGGGCTTCAAGATGACCTGAACAGATTGGCGAACAGAGCCCAAGCTAACAAAATGAATTTCAGTTGGACAAATGTCAGGTTCTGCACTTAGGCAGGAAGAACCAGATGCGCAAATATAAGATGGAGGACACCGGGCTTACCAGTAGTACAGGTGAAAAGGATCTAGGGGTCTTAGTGGACCACAAGCTTGACATGAGTTAACACTGTGATGCAGCAGCAGGAACAACATCAACAAAAAAAGCTAATGCTATTCTAGGCTTCATCAACAGAAGTATAGCGTCCAGATCAAGGGAAGTAATAGTACCACTCAATTGTGCCTTGGTCAGACCACACCTGGAGTACTGTGTCCACTTCTGGGTGCCACAATTTAAGAAGGATATTGACAGGCTGGAACGTGTGCAGAGGATGGCGACCAAGATGATCAGGGGTCTGGAAACTAAGCCTTATGAGGAACAGTTGAAGGAACTGGGTATGTTTAGCCTGAAAGAGAGGAGAGTGAGATATGATAGCCATCTTCAAATATCTCAAGGGCTGTCACATGGAAGAGGGAACTCACTTGGAGGTTTTTAAGCAGAGGTTGGATGGTCATCTGTCATGGATGCATTACTTGAGATTCCTGCATCGCCGGGGATTGGACTAGATGACCCTTGGTGTCCCTTCAGTCTCTACAGTCCTATGATTCTATGACTCTATGAGAGAGGAGGGGAATTGAAGGGACACTGTACGCTGCAGAAATAAATGATAACAATGAAACAATGCATTGTGTGCAAATCCGCAGAGGAGAGGTTATTGCCTTGATAAAGGTAAAGGGGCCCCTGACCATTAGGTCCAGTCGTGACCGACTCTGGGGTTGCGGTGCTCATCTCGCTTTATTGGCCAGGGGAGCCAGCGTACAGCTTCTGGGTCATGTGACCAGCATGACTAAGCCGCTTCTGGCAAACCAGAGCAGCGCACGGAAACGGCGTTTACCTTCCCGCCGGAGCGGTACCTATTTATCTACTTGCACTTTGACGTGCTTTTGAACTGCTAGGTTGGCAGGAGCAGGGACTAAGAAATGGGAGCTCACCCAGCCACAGGGATTTGAACCGCCAACCTTCTGATCGGCAACTCCTAGGCTCTGTGGTTTAACCCACAGCGCCACCCACGTCCCTATTGCCTTGATAAAGGTAAAGGTACCCCTGCCCATACGGGCCAGTCGTATCTGACTCTAGGGTTGTGCGCCCATCTCACTTAAGAGGCCGGGGGCCAGCGCTGTCCGCAGACACTTCCGGGTCACGTGGCCAGCGTGACGAAGCTGCTCTGGTGAGCCAGCACCAGAGCAGCACACAGAAACGCCGTTTACCTTCCTGCTAGGTAAGCGGTCCCTATTTATCTACTTGCACTTAGGGGTGCTTTCGAACTGCTAGGTGGGCAGGAGCTGGGACCGAAAGATGGGAGCTCACCCCGCCGTGGGGATTTGAATTGCCGACCATGCGATCAGCAAGCCCTAGGCGCTGAGGTTTTACCCACAGCGCCACCCGCGTCCCTATTGCCTTGATAGTTGCGGCTTAATTTGCACCAAAGCTCACCAGGGCTTAGCAACAAAACCTGTTTCACCAGAAGGCCTTAACTTTAGCACATGGGAAGTAATAATAATGAGCAGAATAGCAATGAAGAAAGTACCTCTGTGCATCTGCAGAATTCCTTTCCAATTGACTCAAATGACCTTTAGACCTGAGAATGATGTTCCCATCCATTATACTATAGTCTGTATTGATTGTTTTCCATTACAAACAAAACGTATGTATTAGGGAAGATGAAAGGTGACCTTTATATTCGTTGCCTATCTATCGATTGTGATAAAATGACAGGAAATGCACTCTGCAGGGACAAACTGAACAGCGTTCTGCTTTCATCTCCGAAACCTAAGCTGGTGCTGCCATCTTGTGTTCCAAAGGAACCACCGAGCCGAGAGAAAGACCTTGTTTACGGTGCTCAGGGTTTCAGTCTATCAGGAGGACCCGGCTTTGAAGTGATCTTGCGACCCATTCTGGGTTTCACACTTTAAGAAAGGTTGGAAGAGGTTGAGAGCAGGGCAGCAAAGATGGTCAGCAGCATGGAAAACAAGCCATATAGGGAAAGGTTGAAAGAACTAGGTCTGTTTAAGCTGGAGAAGAAAAGCGAGAGGGGACTCCAGGGCACCCTTCATATGTCTTAGGGACTGTCACCGCAGGGGTGTTCACATGTGCACACAGTTAACTGAGTTGAACAGCTATTCACATGTAAAGGCAGGTAAAGGTACCCCTGCCCGTCAGGGCCAGTCGTGACCGACTCTAGGGTTGTGCGCTCATCTCGCTCAAGAGCCTGGGAGCCGGTGCTGTCCGAAGACACTTCTGGGTCACGTGGCCAGCGTGACAAAGCTGCATCTGGCGAGCCAGCACCAGCGCCGCACACGGAAACGCCGTTTACCTTCCCGCTAGAAAGCGGTCCCTATTTATCTGCTTGCACTTAAGGGTGCTTTCAAACTGATAGGTGGGCAGGAGCTGGGACCGAAAGACGGGAGCTCACCCCACCGCGGGGATTCGAACCGCTAACCTTTCGATCAGCAAGTCCTAGGCTCTGTGGTTTAACCCACAGCGCCACCCGTGTCCCCCACATGTAGAGCTCAAGAAATGCAGAGCCTATGTACAGAACTGTTGAGCCATATGACTCTTTCACACATGCATGGAGACTGCTTGTATCTGTGTTCGGTGTAACATGCGAAAGAGAATATCAGAAGGGGCTAAGACCTGCCCTCCACTGCCTCAGAGGCAGGCCTAGATTTGAGGGGCTTAAATTACAGGTAGATTTCAGGGAAGCAAATGTGTTGGAGTGTTAATGCTGTGAATAATAATAATAATAATAATAATAATAATAATAATAATAATAATTTATACTCCACCCATCTGGCTAGGCTTCTCCAGCCACTCTGGGCGGCTTCCAACAAAATATTAAAATACAGTAACGCATCAAACATTAAAAGCTTCCCTAAACAGGGCTGCCTTCAGATGTCTTCCGTAAAGTAAACCACACACCACAAAGATATACAAGAGGATTTTGCTCCTGCTTCATAATTATTTTTATTTGATTTTTTATTTATTTAATTTATGCACTGCCCCTCATCAAAAGGCCATGTAGCAGGTCTGTAGCATAGAACACAAATGTCAGCATATATAATGTAATACCTACACGGTACAAAAATCATGACAGTTACACAAAGGCAATTGTAACAATAAGAAACGCACAATCGAATGCAACTTCTTACAAAACGCATATTTGCTTTTCCTGCCTTCCCTCCTTGGTCCAGTTCCCTCGTGTGTCATGTTTTTCAGATTGTAAGCCTCAGGCAGGGACTGACTTGTTTTAATTGATTGTATGTAATTGATTGGAGACTGGGGGTATGCAGAACAGTATGTTGTTGAGATTCAAGACATCCAAAGGTGAAGCAAGGAATTAGTTGTCATTTTTCATCAAGAGTGAACGACAGGCAAGCGAAACGCCTGGTCTGCCGTGGGATTAATGCCTGAGAAATTGTTTGAAAACACACAGAAAAGTATTAAATTTTAATCATTATTTGGTCCCGGTGAGGATTTTTTTTCATTTGTTTGTTTACTCTCAGCCAGAGACTCAGCTTTGTTTCCTCTGAGGCTGAGGAGGAAAAGGTAATTGTCTTATCAGTTAATCTGACTCTTATCTGCTCTTTGTCAACTTTCAATTGGATTTTCATTAGCCTGAGCTCAAGCCATGATGAATAAATAATTGCAGTGATTGACATTTAAATTAAGCAAGAAACAAATAAAAATTCTCACCAGAGGCACAAATGGAAACAAATAATTAAAAATAAAGATACAGCATCTAGGCTCTTTAAGTTTAAATTATTGTTCCACCACCTATTTGCTGTGTGACATACAGAAGATCACCTAACTTGGCCTAGGGACATAGGAAACTGCTTTATACTGAATCATATAATCTGGATATTAGAACAAGTCCTCTACATCCTTAGGGCCATATAGCAGTTGTGTTTCCTTCCCTGACTATTTACAGCTCCTGCAGAAACTCACAAAATCCAGTTGTTTGCAACCCATTCTCATCTCCTTGTGGCCAGGTGTAAGCCCACCTAAGCCTTTCTCTGTCTGTGTTTCATACCCTCCAACATTTTCCTTCCCCAAATCAGGATGTTGGCAGGACCATGCCAGAGTGCCTTCTCTGGCATGTGTTGGAAGAGCCCGGAAGGCACTCTGGAGCCAACCTGCTGACAAGCGCTGAAGTGAGTGTCTTTTGGTCCGGGTCTCTGGTGTGACCAAAACCCCCAGTACATTTCAGGATGCAGACAGAAGCCAGGATTGGCTTCTGCAATTCTGGAATGTCCCAAACCTTTGTGACCCGGTGCGTACACCTGGAGTGCTGAATAATTACCAGGGGTCCTTTTTTGTTGGGGATAATCCAAACGGAAATTCCCCGGTGTCAAAAATCATTATTTATGTATGCCACTACTGCGGCCCGTGTTTTGTTAGCCCAAAAATGGAAAACGAGCGAGATCCCAACTAAAGAAGAGTGGCAACTTAAGCTGATGGAATATGTACAACATGCAGACTTAACAAATAGAACAAAAGAACAAGAAGAACATATGTTTAGAGAAGAATGGAAAATGTTTATTGAATATATGGGGGAAATTGTGTACAGCATTAAGATGAATTCAACTGTGTAAATAAGTTTTGATGGATGTAATAATGGAATACTGAATGGTTTAGTTTATGTAAAATATGCAGAGATTTGTGATATGCAAAATGTTTTTTTTAAATGATATTTATTGAGAATTTAAAATTACAGAGAAAAGAAAGAAAAAGGAAAAAATAGACAAAAAAGGAATTGAACAATACAAGTCAATAAAAACAAAAAACAAAAAACAAAACACACAATGCATCAAAACCAAAAACAAAAGCAAACAAAAAATTTAAAAACAAATCCAATATTCCCAAATCTTTATCTTTCGTTAACTTGTTTCATCGACCTCCTCACACCTCCCTTTTTTGTATTCTAGTTATTAATTATCTCAGCAAATCCTTTCCATCTTTCACTATATTCTGTCATTAAATTACCTTAATTTATTTTAACCTTATCTTACCATAAAAAGCCCTAAAGCTTAAAACTTAAAACTTATTTATACATAATTCCTTATAGGATTTCTACTAAAGCCAAATAGTTTCATTCCAGCATTTTTTCTAACACTCATTAATTTTACAATAATTCTCTAAATGAATTTTTAAACTTTCTTCCAATTTTCATCCATCGTCTCTTCTTCCTGGTCTCGGGTTTTGTCAGTCCTTTCTATCCCTTCCATCTAGTCCATCAACCTGGTGACCTTCTATCCGAGGCTCTTAAGTCTTTTCCATGTCCCTTCTGCAGGTCTTCTTCATGTTTATACCTGCACTTTATTTTGTCTTCTGCTGATCTTATTCTTAATTTCCTTCCTTTCTCACTGAGGGGTAGATCTCGGGGAGACTCCAACTTGACAATATCTTTATCCCTTCTCGACAGGTCAGCCCATTCTCCATAGTCAGCACTGAAATCCAAAAAATATTTGAAGGCATGTTTCAAAGTCCCTCCAAGGTTAAGGGCCCCCAGAACTCCAAACTCCCCCTGGCCCAAAACCAGATCCCAAAAGTCAAAACATCCCTGCATAGGGGGATCTATCCAACTTCCCATCTCCAAACCAAACAGTACTCCATCTCTCCAAATCTGACTTTCTCCAGATTCAGTCGTCAGAAACAACAACTTATGTTCCTGCAAGGCCGCGGCTCTCTCCATTTCTATTACTTGGGGTTCAACCTCCTTTGTCTTCTGCACAACTTGCCCTGTCAAAGCAAATTCCTGGGTTGGTTCCTGAGTGGTTTCTATATAGGTATTCACTGTTTGTCCAAAATTGCTAACTGCAACAGTCATCAAATCCATCTTCTCATGTAGCTGTTCCAATAAAGCACTTGTCTTGCAAAAAGCAAGCACTAAGGCTTCTTCCGGGCACATTCTTGTTCAAGGTCAATGTCTGGTTCCCACGGTCTTTAATCTCTACAGCTGTAGAATTCCCCAGATCGGCTCCAGCAACAGTTTCACAAGCTCCCTCTAGAGGAGACAATTTCTGTTTGTATCCGTCTTTTTGAAAGCAGATCCCGCAACAAAATTACTTTCATTTTTCAGATATTTTGTTCCTTTTAAATGCAAAAGGAAACACTGGAATCAATATGTTTCTCTTTTTTAACTATCTGTCAAAAAACATTTTATTCACAGTCAATGAACTTCCCCAAAGCGTCTGTCTCTGACACCCCGTTCCCAGGTTCAAGACGGTGGAAATTTATCTTTCTTTACTCTCTCTCCTGCAGGTTTAAACAATCTAAGATTTCCCCCCTCTTCTCCTGCTTCCAAGGGGGGTTTGGTAGTTTTAGCTGATGGAAATTTAGTCCTTTACAAACGACTTTCCAGACTTTAGCTTGCAATGTCTTTGCTTCAATCTACTTACAAAAGTGGAAGGCGGACTTCCTGTTTAGACCTTCCCACTTTGGTGCCAAATTAAGATGTTTCATAGTCCAATTTTCCGTTCTACTCATGGGTAGTTGTTTAAAGTCCAATTGTCCACAGGAAAAAGTCAGCGCTCTCCGGCAACAGCAATGCGGCTTCACTCCGTGAAAAGAGCAGTCGATTCGAAGCACCGCGCCGCTCACCCCATGTCGCTCCGGATCCCCAAAACCGGGTTTCCCCGTGAGTAGGGGAGGTGCAAAAGGTGCCAGCCGAATCCCACGTCCACAGGCTTCTCCCGCCTGTGGTTTTTAGTGGGTCTCCGCCTCGCCGTGGCGGTCCAGACCCTAATTTCCACGAAGCAGATTCCTCCCAGTCAGAGGAAATCCACCATTGTCGAAGGCGCTAACCCGGAAGTTGTGATATGCAAAATGAACCATGGAAAGAGAAGAATGGAAGTCATGGATATTTTAAGGATGTTTAAAAGAGTATTCTAAATTGTAAAACAGAAAATTTAATAAAAATGAGAGAGAGACACAGAGAGAGGGAGAGAGAGAGAGAGAGAATTACCAGGGGTGCCAGTCACAAAATGGCTGCCGTGGAGTGTGGCATAACACAAAATAAGTGTTGCATCTAAAAAAGAGAAAGAGAAAGGATCGTAGAATGGTGCAGGAATTATCCCCACCCTCAATAGTGGAAAAGAGGCACCCGTATCAGTCACCACTGTGCTTGCTCATGGAGAGAAACTCTTTGCACTTCTCCTTTGTTCGGAAGGCAAGGAGGGTATCCAGTCATGGCATCCAATGAAATGTGGGAACATGTAAGGGTGTGTTTTCATTACAGGGGAGACTAAGGTGGTACAAACAGGAACTGAGCAGGAAGAGCAGCTTCTTGAGCATTGAGGCTTTTTGAATGTGTATTTGCAGGTGTCATAGACACAATGGCACCTCTGGGTCTGTTGACCATACTATGGGGTGCAGAGAGAGAGAGAGAGAGAGAGAGAGAGAGAGAGAGAGAGAGACCCATGGTGTGCAGAAAGAAAAGCCAGGGAGCTTGGCCAAGGAGCTGAGAGACACCTGTGATGGTTGTGAAGAGAAAAGGGGAGTCTTAAAAAAGAAAACAAGAGTGAAAACTGCAACAAAAATACTGTTCTGTGTTAACTCAGCAATGCAGCCTTTTGAAGTAATGAAAATGTAAAAGTGGCCTTCAGAGTTATTTGAGGTCCACACATCAGGCTTAGATTATGCCCCAGAGTTTTCTACAACACACAGGCAGGTGCTGCTCAGGGGATTTCCGCCATGTAAGGTGGCATGGATAGCTCAGCTCCCACAGGTAGGAAATTTGGACAACCACTGGCTTAGCTGTAATAGGCTCGTGCCCTTGTGTCGTTAGTCAACTGAGCTAAGAGTTGAAACCTAATGAGTTTTTTTAGCCAATTAAAACCGAACATGTTGTGACTAATCAAGGTCACTCAAGTCTTGCTGAATATTCTGAGCCTCTAACCTCAAACGCTCAGGGTTGGGGAGAACCAGCATATCAAATTGGAAATAGGAATATCTTCCCAATACCAAGGGAAATTGTTTTGCATGGACACCATTCACACAAACCGCAGGTGAGGTTTAAAACTGTTCCTGGAGTGTCCAACTTGGAGGGAGAGAGGTGGAAAATCACACGATTGAGGATTCAGCATACAGAAAAAGAAAAGGAAGAATTGCACACATCAAATGAGATGTCGGAGAGAAGATCCGTGGTCTTGGTTTCTCCCCATACCTGCTCATTTTTAACAAGAATTTGATAACTAGTTGAATATTATTGAGGAAGAGGTTTTAACATCTCATCTGTAGTTTGTTCAGGGTGGTGAGAATTGTAAGTCTGCGAGGTCAGCACCCATTACAAACCCAGGGTTCTTGGGGGGAAGCCATGACTGCCAAAGTGGTATAAGGTAAAGGTAAAGGGACCCCTAACCATTAGGTCCAGTCGTGGCTGACTCTGGGGTTGCGGCGCTCATCTCGCTTTATTGGCCGAGTGGTATAAGAATGCTTTAAATGTATGTTGTGGATGTAAGCTCGGTGTAGCTGCTGTAAAACGGAGGTTATGTGTGTCCCTGGCAGTATGTACCTGATCCCTGCCTATAGAATCTGTACAGTCACAGAATAACAAATTGGTATGCCATGATTATTTTAAATGAAAGACAGCGCTACGAAGGAAGTTTTCTACTACAGTCTTCTTTTGTTTTATAATGTGTTTGATGGAAGAATCATTTGGGACAACTGAAGTTTGGAGTCTTTTCACATCAATATTATATTCTCGCTAGTTAGTGACAGTAATTGCCAGCTGCACTCAATTTTTGCCAGCTGTGTAATTTCTCCCAGAGGGAGAACAAAGTCAAAGAGGTGGTAGAACACCACAAAGGAAAAATCCATCCACAGTTGTCATTCTGTCTCCTCATCTGCATGGTATTTCATCTCTAACTGCTTCTCTGCGTCCATTATCTCCAACCTGAAAATAGCCTCCTCTTCTCTCAGATTACTCACCATATCCCTTTCCATTTGTTTCTAAGCTCCCTGTTCCTTCTTGAGGAATCATTTTTGTGTTTTCTTCCTGTTTCTTGGAGTACATATTGAGGTCAAGGGCAGACTTGCAACCAGGGCTGACATCAGCGCTGATTTCTGGCGAGATCTCACTGCAATATCACGAGATTTTGCACGCTCTGCCTGATCTTGTGAGATCTTGGTGATTTCTTGTGAGAGCTCGCCAAAAACTGGCACTGATAACAGCGCCGCTTCTCTGCTGGTGACGAAAGCAGCCAGGTACCATGTAAGCGCCGCCTCAGGGAATTCTGCCACCCGAGGTGGCTGCTTCACCCTGCCTCATGGGTGGGCCAGGCCTGACTGCAGCAGTCTGGGAACTTCAGGGCCAAGTTTAAGTGCTTCCACCAACTCACAAGGTTATCAATAAGCCATTGTGTTCAATGACAGATTACCAGTACAGTGGTACCTCAGGTTAAGAACTTAATTCGTTCTGGAGGTCCGTTCTTAACCTGAAACTGTTCTTAACCTGAAGCGCCACTTTAGCTAATGGGGTCTCCCGCTGCCACCACACCGCTGCTGCACAATTTTTGTTCTCATCCTGAAGCAAAGTTCTTAACCTGAGGTACTATTTATGGATTAGCGGAGTCATAGAATCATAGAATCATGGAGTTGGAAGAGACCACAAGGGCCATCGAGTCCAACCCCCTGCCAAGCAGAAAACAAGTCTGTAACCTGAAGCGTCTGTAACCTGAAGCATCTGTAACCCGAGGTACCACTGTATTAGAATCTGGAAAGCTAGTAACATAGGATGCTGCTTTATACAGAGTCAGGCCATTGGTCCATCTAACTCAGTACTGTCTACACTGACTGTCAGTGGCTCTCTAGGGTTTTCAAAGGAGGGTTTTTCTCAGCCCTTCCTGGAGATGGTCAGTTTGCATTTCTTAGTACAGAAAGTATTGATCTGATGTGTAGAGATATTTCCTATTCTACATAATTCAAGAGGGTTCAGGAAGCTTCTCTGTGCGAAATAAACTTCACGAAGTTCAGGTTATTCCTTCTGGGAAGCTGAGTACAGCTGGTTTAAACTGATTCTCTTATCCTTTCTGTCAAGGTCATGCTGACTATAATCGTAGGGCCTGAAGGAGCCTGGGTTTCACTCACTTTCTCTTTCTATCTCTTTGTTCTGGTGTGGTGTTCTGTATGCTATAGTGTTAAGGTTTAATCTTACTATAAGTTCTAACAAAATAAAAAAATTCCTTCCAGTAGCACCTTAGAGACCAACTAAGTTTGTTATTGGTATGAGCTTTATCAGATACATATCTGAAGAAGTGTGCATGCACATGAAAGTTCATAGCAATAACAAACTTAGTTGGTCTCTAAGGTGCTACTGGAAGGAATTTTTTTATTCTGTTTCAACTACGGCAGACCAACACGGCTACCTACCTATATCTATAAGTTCTAAGTCAAATTTAAGTTAAGTCTGCTGCAACTGGATTTCTTATGGACAGTGCCAATCCTGAATGTATTGGATTTGTGACCATTGTGCTCATTTGCCTTCAGTAGCAGTAAAGCTCTGCTGGATGAAATACAATTGCCTCTGGTCTATTTTTAGGGAACTCTGCAACGTGTTTAAATTGTCCTCCTCCACGGATGACAGAGATTGAACCTGGAACCTTCTGCACAGGTGCAAAATGTCTTATTCTTTTTAAGTGGATTTGTTGTGCAGGGTGACAGAGCTCTTTAATCCACTTTTACAGCACAAACCTAAAGTTTGGGTGTGTTCTCGAATCCCTTCCAACAAATACTCGCAGTCTGTGAGTCAGGAGAGGACGTGCGCTTGTGTGATGTGGCTCGGATGGCTTTGTCTAGTTTCTAGCAAATGGCAAGTGTGCCAGAGGATGTGCCCAGAATCTCTGGCAGTGCATAAGGGTTATGCCACAGTTTGGATGGTTGTGGAAAAGTTGCCCTCAGGGTAAGAAGTTTGAACTCGGTTGGTTTGGAACAATTCAGCAGATGCTGGTATGAATTGAAAAGGCATTAGCAGGAATAAAGTCTGGGTTGGGGTTTTTTAAGAAGCCACCTTGGGATTTAACTTTAAAATAAATATTGTATCAGAAGTTAACTGTAATCAGACAGTGGCAGGCTTGTGTTAAGAATGAAATTGGAAATCCATAGGCAAGAGAACTGATGGGACCTGCGGGGATACAGATTATAAAATATCAATATGAATCTCATGATTCTTCTTTGACTGACACATATTTAATTCCTTCAAAAGAAATAAAATATGTGTACAGCCCTGTCCTTGATTAGAAGCAGATACCTTCCCAGTTCATTCCTGAGGAAAACAGAATATTTTTTCTCTCCCACTATCCTTTTGTTCTTGTGTACCTTCATCCTTTCACACCATTTTTGTCTTCAAGAGCACATAGGCAGTTTTAAAAAGACAGTGGTGAGCCAAGAAATGAACTTTTAAAAATAAGGTAAATAGCAAGTGTGCTTAGACATGTGGCAGGCTGCATGTGAGGTCCATTTAAATCATGTTCAAATATGTCTTATAATGAATTTTCGCCAACTCCCAACCGGACCCGTTGATGATAATGCAAGATGACTCACAAATTCAGCCCCATTTTCTCATTCAATTACTTGTGCAGTGGAAAAAGAGGCTAGAGTTTTATAGCCTCCTTCTCTTTTCAGCACAGCTTCTAAGATCCGTATCTTCACTATTAATCTCCCAATTATCAGAATTCATTGCATGTATCTGAGAAGTCTCATTTCAACTAGAACATATCACCCAACTGAAGAAAGCTTACAGTGAAGTTCTATATGTGTTTACCAGCAGTTAGTCAGACTGAGTTCAGCTGGACTTACACACATGTAATTGTGTGCAGGACTTCATCCTCCATTGATTAGTCTTATCTAACCAACTGGATCTACATAAATTTGCACAATTCTGTAGGAATTAGCTCTGACTGTTAGCTAGGCAAATTGAGGTGGAGACAGAGAAGAATCAGGCAGGGGAGGAGAAGTAGAGCCAGGCAGAATCTGATGAGTTGTTGTGCCTGACAGAATCCGAGCGAAAATGCTGGCTAGTTGAGAAATCTAGTCTTGGGGTATGTGTTTGCATTAAATCTTTGTCATACTCCAATCAAGCCAGTGGTGTAGTGGGTGGGGGGTACAGGGGTGGTTGCCCCGGGTGCAAAATTGTTAAGGGTGCAACATTTTAACACCCAGTGCTGCCTCAACACAGCTGTGCACTTCCATAACATGGCTGCATGCTAAGCAGGAAGTGATCTCTCCAGACAATGGAATTGTTGTTGTTTAGTCGTTTAGTCGTGTCTGACTCTTTGTGACCCCATGGACCAGAGCACGCCAGGCCCTCCTGTCTTCCACTGCCTCCCTCAGTTTGGTCAATCTCATGCTGGTAGCTTCGAGAACACTGTCCAACCATCTCGTCCTCTGTCGTCCCCTTCTCCTTGTGCCCTCCATCTTTCCCACCATCAGGGTCTTTTCCAGGGAGTCTTCTCTTCTCATAAGGTGGCCAAAGTATTGGAGCCTCAGCTTCAGAATCTGTCCTTCCAGTGAGCACTCAGGGCTGATTTCCTTCAGAATGGATAAGTTTGATCTTCTTGCAGTCCATGGGACTCTCAAGAGTCTCCTCCAGCACCATAATTCAAAAGCATCAATTCTTCGGCGATCAGCCTTCTTTATGGTCCAGACAATGGAATAACTCTTCTTATCTCTGCGCCTACAATCTCCTGGGTGAAGTGGGCGCTGTTAGGCAGTCAGTCCGTTTCCCTTCCTGCCTCCCCCCCCCCGGGCACTGGCAACCAATGCTACACCACTGCCTCAGGCCCTCTGTTTGGAAGCACCCTTTGACTCACCCTACAGCACAAGTGGCTTAATAGAAAGGGATGAATCTACTTTGTAAAGAGAGCTGGGAATAAGACAAAGCAGCGTCAAGAAGGTTGCACAGCCCCATTTTAAAATTAGATGTGAAGTAGCTCTTAGACACAGGCCTGAGGGAGCTGCAGTTCTTTCAGCAGCAGCTCTGAGGTTATGTCCCCATGTCATGCACACACCTTGAGCACTGCTCTCAGAGAGCTGCATGAAATAATTAAAATATTGGTGGTTCAACGAAACTTCCATCTTACTTAACTACCTTATCTGTGGTGACGCACAGGTATGTCTTTATAAAGGCTAGACTCAATGTTTTCCCATCAAACATGTTGGGTAACAGACTCTCCTATGGTCAGATCTCACTCCTCTGTGACTGTAAAAGTGGATCTATAGAATCGTTATATCATATAATCTTCTGTTGTCCATTACATTCGGCTGCATGGTCCAAGTTTCTGACCCCATATTTATCGAGAATTGCTGACGGTCCTCAGGAAGCCCAAATAATACACTTATTAAACGACAAAGATACAAGTAGATCCCTTGCAGTCGCTAGATACCTGATTAATGTTTTATTTCAAAAGAGGAGAAATGGATCACTGTATGTCTCTGACAGCTTAGCTAAACTTAAGAACCATCAATAAGTGCCAGAACTAAGATGCATACCCCCCAAAATCTGATGGATCTGAATGGCGGTTTACATAGATAATAATAATAATAATAATAATAATAATAATAATAATAATAATAATTTATTATTTCTACCCCGCCCATCTGGCTGGGTTTCCCCAGCCACTCTGGGCGGCTTCCACAGAAACCAAAAAACACTAAAATATCATACATTAAAAGCTTCCCTGAATAGGGCCGCCTTAAGATGTCTTCTGAATGTCAGGTAGTTGTCCATCACCTTGACATCCAATGGGAGGGCGTTCCACAGGGCGGGCGCCACCACCGAAAAGGCCCTCTGCCTGGTTCCCTGTAGCTTCGCTTCTCGTAATGAGGGAACCGCCAGGAGGCCCTCGGCGCTGGACCTCAGTGTCCGGGCAGAACGATGGGGGTGGAGACGCTCCTTCAGGTATACTGGGCCGAAGCCGTTTAGGGCTTTAAAGGTCAACACCAGCACTTTGAATTGTGCTCGGAAACGTACTGGGAGCCAATGTAGGTCTTTCAAGACCGGTGTTATGTGGTCTCGGCGGCCGCCCCCAGTCACCAGTCTAGCTGCCGCATTCTGGATTAGCTGTAGTTTCCGAGTCACCTTCAAAGGTAGCCCCACGTAGAGCGCATTGCAGTAGTCCAAGCGGGAGATAACTAGAGCATGCACCACTCTGGCCAGACAGTCCGCGGGCAGGTAGGGTCTCAGCCTGCGTACCAGGTGGAGTTGGTAGACAGCTGCCCTGGATACAGAATTGACCTGCGCCTCCATGGACAGCTGTGAGTCCAAAATGACTCCTAGGCTACGCACCTGGTCCTTCAGGGGCACAGTTACCCTATTCAGGACCAGGGAGTCCTCCACACCAGCCCGCCCCCTGTCCCCCAAAAACAGTACTTCTGTCTTGTCAGGATTCAACTTCAATCCATTAGCCGCCATCCATCCTCCAACCGCCTCCAGGCACTCACACAGGACGTTCACCGCCTTCACTGGTTCTGATTTGAAAGAAAGGTAGAGCTGGGTATCATCTGCATATTGATGGACACCCAGTCCAAACCCCCTGATGATCTCTCCCAGCGGCTTCATATAGATGTTAAAAAGCATGGGGGAGAGGACGGAACCCTGAGGCACCCCACAAGTGAGAGCCCAGGGGTCTGAACACTCATCCCCCACCACCACTTTCTGAACACGGCCCAGAAGGAAGGAGCGAAACCACTGTATAACAGTGCCCCCAGCTCCCAACCCCTCTAGACGGTCCAGAAGGATGTTATGGTCGATTGTATCAAAGGCCGCTGAGAGATCCAGCAGAACTAGGAAACAACTCTTACCTTTGTCCCTAGCTCGCCGGAGATCATCAACCAGTGCGACCAAGGCAGTTTCAGTCCCATGATGAGGCCTGAACCCTGATTGGAAGGGATCCAAATGGTCCGCATCCTCCAGGCGTGCCTGGAGTTGTTCAGCAACCACACGCTCAATCACCTTGCCCAAGAATGGAAGATTTGAGACTGGGCGATAGTTGGCCATACTGGCCGGGTCTAAAGATGGTTTTTTAAGCTTATTGGGAGGGAGCTTATTGTGTATAGTGTTTACTTAACTGAAGTAAAATTGGTTCTATATGGGTGTTTTAACTTGGAACTGTTTAAACTGTATTGTTTATGGATAAATTCTGATGTATTGTTTCGATATGGGCCAATGGCCGCAATAAATCTAATCAATCAATCAATCAATTGGTGGTAAATTACAACCAGGTTTTTAATCCCTCAAATAACAAGTTCTCTAGGTTGGGGAGTTTACGTTTCATGATTGCATCTGATGAACAGACCATTGTCTGTTGAACTCCAATACATTCATTTAAACCTTTATTACCTTCCCTTGCAAGAACTGATGAATTACTATCTCATTGTAGTGGGCTCTGAGGCTTCTCAGTTTTGTCAAGCGACCTAAGCTTTTAATAAAGGGCTCCAGTTTGATGATGACAGGCACAGAAAGCACAAAGGACAATTTCTTGGGAGAAAGAGATTTAAGTGACAAGCAGTTATAAGTGAGGAGCAAATAAGGGGTCGCTCAGTTACCAAGTCCACATAGGCTGCCATGCAGAATACATTTTGTAGAGGACAGCTAACAGTTCTTTCAATAGGTGATTAAAGACAATTTGAATGTGTTATAAGTATGCAACACCAGAGGGCACCAGAGAGCAAAAAAAAATTCTATGTGATTTTTACACAGTGTTTTCTTTTGTTATAGTGATTTAATTTCTGACCTATTTATAGCATTCCTCCCCCCTGTGTAAATCCACCCATAAACTGATTTAAATAAATAAATGAATAAATGTAAACTCAACATGTTGGAGACACACACAAGAGAGGTAGCTATGATTCTCAGATCACTGGGTTCCCCCAAATTATATCTTTATTCAGCATCCATCCCTATTTGCTTTCACAAATCTTACATGGTAGTCAGTACTATTTTTCTAGAAAAGGAGGTGCTGGAATTCACCATGAATGCCTCCCTCGTTCTCTTAGAATGGCAAAGGCACCCACCTGAGAGGTGCCAAAACTCATTTCCTGTAAGATCTAACTGAAAAAGAGCCCTGATGGTAGTTACTCTATGTCCTGTTTATACTGAGCATTTGTTGTGATTTGTTTACAGTGTAGTTATAGGCAGTAGTGAGGACTGGTGCTTATTGCAACTGGTAGGATGGAAGGCAGGGAGCCCAAACAGTGGACCCACAACCACGGGTTGAACCACAGCCAATAATTCTAGTTTTCATAGAATTTCCTGCCTCCTTTCACTGAACTGCTTTAAAAAATGCAGTGTATGTGGCCTTGCTTTCATTGGTGGAAGAAATCTGGGACTATCAATGCAACAAGAAACAAAGGCAGGATTATGAATGCTAAGAATTAAATAAACTACCCTATCTTGAATGATCTCTGCGAGGACCAGCTCAGCCAGACTGTGGCATAAGATTTTATGGTGTTAAAAATTAGTGCTGACCAAGGCTATTTTTAACTTCTTGATAAGACATTCAGAATGCGATGCCTACAAAGAATGCTTCAGTATATTGCTGTCTCTCCTGCCTCCACCCCGCCGGAAGCTAATCTAAATTAGAATCTCCTGAGATCAATAGCTCATATATATTTTTTACAGCAGAGCGTTCTAACTGTATCATATAGATTAGATAAATCATCTTCCACCGCACTTGAAAGTTTATAAGTTGCAGGGGTAAAAACTACATCAGAACTGGCATTAGGAGAAATAGCTATAAAACGCCATTTTTCTACAAGTGCTGGCTTTAAAGCATAGCAGCTATTTTGATTGCAAATCCATTCCAAGATCATGGTAGGCCTGCTGTTCTTACAGGATAAACATTACTCTTTATAATATCGCTTGGTGACATGTTGCAGAGTTCTTGGCCGCGTTCGTGAAATGAACAGATCAAGGATCATGCATGGGATGAAATGGGAGGACATTCAAAGTAAAAACTATGCATTTATAACACACACACACTGAGAACACATTATCGCAGATTCAGAAAGCTGTCTGGTGAAGGAAATGGCACAATCAGTTAGCTGTAGCCTGCCTTAGTTCAAGGGATGCGGGTGGTGCTGTGAGTTAAACCACAGAGCCTAGGACTTGCCGATCAGAAGGTCGGCGGTTCGAATCCCCGCGACGGGGTGAGCTCCCATTGCTCGGTCCCTGCTCCTGCCAACCTAGCAGTTCGAAAGCACGTCAAAGTGCAAGTAGATAAATAGGTACTGCTCTGGCGGGAAGGTAAATAGCGTTTCCGTGCACTGCTCTGGTTCGCCAGAAGCGGTTTAGTCATGCTGGCCACATGACCCAGAAGCTGTACGCCAGCTCCCTCGGCCAATAAAGCAAGATGAGCACCACAACCCCAAAGTCGGCCACAACTGGACCTAATGGTCAGGGGTCCCTTTACCTTTACCTTAGTTCAGGCTCTGGCGGAATGAGCAGACGAGCCCAATAGTGGGTCCAAAGTAGGCAATTTCTGCATGTTCTGTAGAGGGAGGTGAGTGGCAGATGGGACTTGCAAGCCTTGGAAGGTAGCCCTCTAGGAGAAGGAAAACTCAATACCTTTGGGAGAAGAAAAGGCTAAGGAGTATACCCTACATGAATCCGAAGTGGAGTCCCTGCTTCCAGCAACTACTGCAGCCAATCTGGTGTCAAACGTATTGCTCTGCTTTCCTTTGGACCTCCATACACACTGCCCAGGTTTGTGCCCCAAGGAGGTTTCTTTGGTTCTGCTAATGCATCCGTTTGACTTCACCTCTGGAGGCACACTCCATTGTCTCTTGAGACAGATGGCTGCCAACAAGCTTAGTTCGGATCCCAACTCAGAACTACGTCGCAGATAATGTTTTCTTTTGCAGGGGTGTAGGAAATAGCTGTTTACACAGTGGTAGGCTGTGTGGCACCCTCCAAATGTTGTGAACTATAACTCCCATCATCCTTGATCACCAGCCATGCTGCCTGGGAGTTAGGGAAAGTGTGATCTGAATGGGCGTCATGATGTGAAGGGCTGCAGCTCATCAGGAGAACGCTTCACATGCAGATGGCTCCCAGGTTCAATTCCTGACACCTCCAGGCAGGGGTGGGAATGTCCCCCTGTTTGAAACCCTGGAGAGGCACTGCCAGTCCATGTATGAATACTCAATAAACAGGTCAACTGGAGGAGCCCCCTATTGCATAGCCCAGCTGAAATCCGACAACTTCTGGAGTAATAGGCTGAGCTACTGGTTGGAATCGATATGTCAGGTGTGTGGGCAGGAGCCAGGCCCTGTGACCAATAGGACTTTGCAGGACTGGGGCCTTCCTAAGTTTGTTCTGAAGAGGGAAGGCGCGGCCTCACAGGTGAGGCCGATTGGTAACTCACAGCACCTGGTGGCAAGAGCCAGGAAGGGATATAAGGTCAGCATTTTCCCTTCAGCTCTTTGCCACAGCAACACGCTTCCTGCCTTGCTGTGTTTGGCTTCTTGCTTCTTGATCCTCGGACCCCTGACTTCGTGACTCCTTGCTTCCTCAACCCTTAGACATTTGGTTTCTGACTCCTGGCTCTTTGACCCTCGGACTCTTGGCTCCCTGACTCCTGGCTTCCGGAGTCCCCTTCCTGCTCCCACCCAGCCATCTTGCCCCCAGTCCCGACGTCCTCAGCCAGGACTTCGACCACCAGTGAACCAGACCATGACACGATAACTCTGTATCTCATCTCTAACACTTTCTTCCAGCTCCAGAAATTCCATGCTTTCATCTAGGCTGAGGATTTTAGCAATTCTGTGCTACCCCTGATAAGAGGAGGGTGCTTAGGGACTAACTATAGTCATCATGACTAGGTTAGAATAAATTATTATGAATAGCTATGGCTGACTTGGGAGCGATCTGGAAATCACATATAATGAAATCAGCATTCAGGGTCTCAATTTCATTTAGCGATATTTAAAAGTTATAAAAATTCGGAGCATAAATTTACATTACTTGGTCCTAATCACAAGGGAGCCGTTGTTTAGCTCACTGTTTAATTTCCAGATGCTGGGTGTGTGAATTGCATAAACGGAGCCTGGAAATTCTGGGCCAGGGGGTGGGCAGAGAGAAAGGCAAGTACAAAGGAGGGCAATTTGGCTTTAACAGTTACATGGAAGAAAGCAAGTCATTCTATAGGCCAAAGGTGTTGGACGTTTTCAGTCCAGGAACCTCATTTCTTCTTGGAGAGCCTTCTGGGGCCACATGCCAGTTCAGGGCAGTGCCAGAGGCAAAAGTATGTAGCACAATGAAAATGTGACTTGGGGAGAACACTTTGGTGCAGCTGACGTAGCAGTTTGACTCCACAATCCATTGTCTCCCAAATGGCAACAAAAACCACTGCCCATAGATGTTGAAGCAGTTTGCAATAAGGAAAATCAAAACACACAATCAAAATACCTAGCTGTCCAATAAGCATGATTTCAGACGATTTACATTTTTTAAAATCCAAATGTATAAATATGCAATATACATAATAACTATGTCTATGGAATTTAAGACTGGAGAAACTGACTAGGCAGTATGACAGAAGATTCCTTATACTAAATCAAATCATTAGATTGGTCCATCTAATTCAGTATTGCTTTCTCTGCAATATTCTGCTCTGCAACCATCCTCCTGTTTGACCACTGGCCATGGTGGTTTGGGGCTGATGAGAGCTGGTGTCTAACAGCATCCCTGCTCAGCATCACCTTTCCTTAACTTGATGTCTTCCAGATGTTTTGCACAAAAACGGCCATCAGCCTCAGCCAGCATGGCCAAAGCCAGAGATTATAGAGGTTGTGCTCAAACTTCTGAAGGGCACCAGTTCTGGGACGGCTATGCCTCTGGCATGAGTAGACCAGTCCTGTCCCTGAGCAGAAAGGGGGAAAGGTTGGAGAAAACAAACCAAACTTGCCTTCAAGAGGGTAGTAGTCAAGAGGTAGCCTAAGCAACACAGAGGCATCAGGGCCTCTGCCTTGAAGGAGTGCTAAGTCCAAATGCTTGGATGTAAGAAAGCGTCATTTTCCATTTCCCCCCTGTATTCATCACATGCATCACTGTTTCCGTTCCACTGCTGTTCCACTTCTGCCAAAAATAACTGTCTCACAGTACTCTGTGGCGAAATTATGTAATTTACACAGATAACTGTTGATTACATAAACTATGTTGTCTTTACATTATTCCACCCCATTCATTTCAATGAAAAGGAAACACAATACAAATGGAGGAATGTAATCAGTTATGTATCATTTGCAGATTGAAAGCAACAGCAGTGAACACCAATCGTATTCTCTGACTTGCTTTCTTTTCTAGAGATGGGGCAATTTGGCAAATATGACCAATTTCCTCTCCTGTTTCTGTTTCTGTCAGAATTCTCCGCCATCCCTACCCAAAGGTAAAGCAGCCAGACATTTTAAAGCACACTTTCCTGCATATTTGGGTAGGAAAAAGTTAACAACGAAATTGTTGCTAACACTGGAAAAGCAGTAAAATCGCTGTATAGAAACTTAATTTTGAAAAAGGGAAGTCTTTGGCATTTCAATGGAATCTTTTCTCTGCCAAAGCAACTGACCTGTTTAATGTAGGCTCCATGATAAATATAAGATTTAGTATGGGGCCAGGGAGATGTAATTCTTTTAAAGTCCAGCCAGGCAGGCAGTGGGAGTCGTCATGTGTAATCATTCCTGGGTTACTAGCAGCTTGGCTTTTCAAATTAAAGTCCAGATCCAATTGTGCTGGATTCATTAAAGAAGGGAGAAGACTCAGAGCTGCCCAAGGAGCACTTCCCTAGTATATCACACCTTAGGGGGAAAGCAATAAAAAATATTCTTAAGAAAGAGGGGGAAACACTGCAAGGATTCTTGTATAAACAGGGTAAAGGATGAGCTTCTCAAGGCGCTTCCAGATTGGTGTGAGGGCTATTTTTGTGAGTTTATTCTGCAATATGTCACTGATGCAATCATAGGACATTAGCGGTGGATTTATACTGGATCCTCTCCACATCATTCCACTTTCTTAGTTGTTCCGTTATGCTTTCCCAAAGTTATTGCATGATTGCCATATGGCACGGCACTCTTGCACTATGGCAGAATGAAAGCGAGACATTTGTGATACGAAAAATTACAGGATTTCAGCAGGAAGTTACAGGACATGCACTGATGGACATGCACAAAGCAGTCTTTCCACCCATGGGTGTAGCCAAGATATATTTGGGGGGGGGGGGCAAGGCTGACATCATCCTCTGTTTGGCTCTGTCTAGCTGATTAGGAATGAAATGTCCCAACAACAGTTGATTTAAATTACTTTCTTTTGACCCCAAGTGCTTGGAAAAATCTGTCAAAATATTTCTGCAATTTCTACTTCTATTTTTTTTAATTTACTTGATTTAAGGTGGAGCAGCTGCCCTCCCATGCTCCCCCGTTCTACACCCATGTGTCTACCCCAAATCCTTTCCAGGCATAAACAGTGTTGAAAGTGGGATTGCGTACACCAATGCCATCATGAGCACAAATAATCATAAATGCACAGTAAAAGGGACACCTTTAACCTTTGCAATGAAGAAAAAGCCATTACTTTGCAAATTAAGCTCACAGTTTGAGCATATGTTAGCCAGTGGGAGGGTGGTGGAATAGTTGGGCATCTGCTGAGGCCAACACAATTCTGGGGGCTTCCACCGTTGACTCCAGAGCCTCCTGACTCTTTTGTTCATCTTCCTTCCTTCTAATGCATTGCGGAAAAAACTGAGATGGTCGCCATACAAAACTGGCGGCAATTTTTAAAAGCCACTCAAATCAGAGAATAATTAGAGAGTGAGATAAAGTGAAGAAATACATGAAAAGATATGGTTCCGGAATTGAAATATTAATAGAAAATGTGTAAAATGTTTCCCTGATGTTGGGAAAGATGGAGGGCACAAGGAGAAGGGGACGACAGAGGATGAGATGGTTGGATGGTGTTCTTGAAGCTACCAGCATGAGTTTGATCAAACTGCAGGAGGCAGTGGAGGACAGAAGTGCCTGGCGTGCTCTGGTCCATGGGGTCACAAAGAGTCGGACACGACTAAACAACTAAACAACAACAACAAAACGTGCAGGGGTAAGCAAGAAAATAATAATAGAATCAATTGAATAATTATTAAATTACAGTGGTACCTCGGGTTACATACGCATCAGGTTACATACGCTTCAGGTTACAGACTCCACTAATCCAGAAATAGTACCTCGGGTTAAGAACTTTGCTTCAGGGTGAGAACAGAAATCGTGCTCTGGCACCACGGCAGCAGCTGGAGGCCCCATTAGCTAAAGTGGTGCTTCAGGTTAAGAACAGTTTCAGGTTAAGAACAGACCTTCGGAACGAATTAAGTACTTAACCCGAGGTACCACTGTATAACAACACAACAAGATGGAAGAAGCAAAATATTGAGATCACACATGGTGAAGGGGAGTGGGGGGTAGATGGGAACCTATAATATCATTTATAATATAATTTGTTGATTGTATTGTATTTACATATAGCAAAGGGAAGCCTAGAGCACTTAGATATATTTTAATTTAGGTAATCTATGTAATAGGCTTATGTTAGAAAATGAATATGGATTTTGAATTTGATGTTTGGATTTTTTCCCCCTTTTGAAATAATAATAAAAAAACCTGAGAGGGTCGCCATAAAAGGGCACAGATTTGCACAAAATGTGGCTAGGTTGATGTACAGATGCCGAAATCTGAATGGAAGCACAATAAATAGATCATATTGGGGAAGACTGTGTCCAGGTGGTGTGTCTCTGTTCAGCCTGATGCTCAGGTGTTGTGCCCTGTCGATGGGCCACTGTCAAGGCTTCTGCTCTTTCTTAAGACACCTGTCTTTAAACCACACTTGGACAGACAGAGGCCTGACCTCTGTAAAGCAGGATGTGAGGCCACTCTATTGCTGCTGCTGCTGCTGCTTGTCTGTCCACTCTTGAGCATCCAAGCAGTGGTGAGAGTGAAGACATGGAACAGCATCTTCCACTTGTCCACTTTTCTGCTCCAAGGAAGACTGGTCCCAAGGGCTTTGGCTTCCAGAGGAGCTGTTCCTTCAGCACCGATGGAGTTAGCTCAAACTGAGAACTTATTTAAGAACTGGAGGGCGAGACCCTGAGGGAGCAGGCAGCCCCCCCCCAGGTGCTGTAGGACTCCAACTTGCATTACCCACAGCCAGCACTGCCACTGACCAGGATGATGGTAGCCCAACAACATCTGTGGGGCCACAGATTCCTTATCCCTGAACTGGGTCACCCCACAATGCTTCCTTGCATGAGTCGCTACATCTATGGCAGCAGCAATACTGTGCATTTGGTAATTTTATGCTTCTTTGGCTTGTGTTCCTTCAGCTGGCCTTTCCGTTCTAATATCCCAAGACCCTAATTTAAGGCTACGTTGGGTCTCCAGCCTCTCTGGTCTGTTTGCGCTGTTAAATTGCCGCACAGCTCACTAGAACAACCACTCAGCATTGATTATCTTTTTGTCTCACAATAGTGTCTCATTCCATAAACTGTGTCTTTGTGCGTCGGGAAGGGGGAGAGGCAATTAAAGAAGCATCTTGTTGTTTTGCTCGTTTTCAGTAGTTAATGATTCCACCGGCTTCTTTTTAAACGTTTCGTTCAATATTTTATTACTTATTGAAATTGAGGCAGTGTGGTAAATTAGAGCCCGTGCGTGCTATTTCGCTGTGCATGCTTCAGGAAGACTTCTGGGTTTATACAGAGTTTACAAGCTCCTTTTCCTTCCTAGGGCCCAAGGCAAGGATGACTGATGGCAGGAATGGGGAGGGGGGGCCCTGTGGCCCTACAGATATCAGTGGACTGCACAGGGGCAGAGCTTCATGCTCCAGCGCTGGGGGGGGGGCGGAGAGCAGGTGGGGGCATGGCACCCAGCGTGGGCAGAGGGGCAGCCTGATGGCACCCCACTGGGATCGCACTGCTGGTGGCAGTGCGCTCCCACCACACTCCTCTTCCTCTGCCAGTGGGGCTGCACCTCCCATCATTCCTTAACCTTAGCCATGCTAACTAGGGCTGATAGGATGCAGTCCAAACATTTATGGGGTTGTGCATGGGGTTTCCCCAAACCTTTCTATGGCAGCAGGAGTGGCCAGCTCCCATCACCCCCAGCCAGCATGGCCAATGGTTTAATATATTTTTTGGCAGCCCCTGACAAGGCATGGTTTGTATGCCAGCGTAGAAATAAGATGGAATGGGTTGCTTCCTTTCATTACTAGTTGTCAGATACTGACTGGGCAGAGGAGGGGGGAACAGTGGACCAACACCAGCTGATAACATGGCTCCCCAAATCAACACAGACTATGGAAACTTCACACTGGACTTCAAGCATCTGGCATTGTGTGCCTCCCCATTCTTCCTCCAGATTCTGGGTCCTTGGTTTCCAAATGAGATGCAAAAGCTGCTCTCATCAGAAAAGAGATTTGGGGAGCCTTGTCATCAGCTGGTGTTGGTCCACTGTGCTTCGTTGTCCAAGGTCAACACAGCCGTCTACCAGGAGATTTTGGAGCACTTCATGCTTCCTTCCGCAGACGAGCTTTATGGGGATGCTGACTTCATTTTCCAGCAGGACCTTGGCACCTGCCCACACTGCCAAAAGTACCAAAACCTGGTTCAATGTCCATGGGATTACTGTGCTTGATTGGCCAGCAAACTCGCCTGATCCGAACCCCATAGAGAATCTATGGGGCACTGCCAAGAGACAGATGAGAGACATGAGACCGAGCAATGCAGAAGAGCTGAAGGCTGCTACTGAAGCATCCTGGTCTTCCATAACACCTCAGCAGTGCCACAGGCTGATAGCATCCATGCCACGCCGCATTGAGGCAGTAATTGATGCAAAAGGGGCCCAAACCAAGTACTGAGTACATATGCATGCTTCTACTTCTCAGAGGTCCAATATTGCTTTATTTGCAGTGCTTGTTTTGCGGATTTCTTTTAATATTCTAATTTTCTGAGATTGTTAATTTGGGGTTTTCATCAGTTGTACACCATGATCATCACAATTATAACAAATAAAGGCTTGACATATCTCACTTTGCATGTAATGAGTCTATCTCATATAGTTTCACCTTTTAAGTTGAATTACTGAAATAAATGAACTTTTCCACGATATTCTAATTTTCTGAGTTTCACCTGTACAATGGTGGGTTGTGAAAGGTCCCAGTCCAGAGGCTGCAGAGGGGAGAAGCTGGGAAATATTGGAAGAGGAGCAGGAAGAAGAAGCAGCACCAGGGGAGAGACAGCAGACAGACTCAGTGTCTTTAGAAAGCATTCCAGACCCCTGCTTCTCCCAGAACCCAGCAGGCATTGAAAGTAGGAGAACAGAAAGCTCAGAGGCAGAAAGCTCAGCTTAGCCAATGTAGGGATGACGTATAATAGGAGAGACGGAGGGGTGGGGGGCTTTACTCAGAGCAACACCATTAGTACTACAAGAGCTCCTTTCTAAGCCCCTCTCTGTGAATATTGAATAAAAAGACTTGGTAATGTAATGGCCTGGGACTCGGACTCGAGCCAGAGGAGTCTCAGTCTGCACCAGATCCGTTGCCTCAGGCGGCATCCGAACCTAGTCTGGGGCCTGATTCTGAAGAGCCCCAGTCTGTACAGGTTCCCCTGCAACAAGCACTAGCTGGGCCGAGTCAGAGGCCTGATCCTGCCCTGGCTCCAGATGTGGGAATTACCTCGTTGCCTCCAGCTGGACAATCACTTACAGCTGCTCCACTACCAGTTGGGTCAGGGGAGGCTGAGGGTCTAGTAACCCACCGACATCTCCCGAGCTGGAGAGACTAAGGTCTGAGAGAAGGAGAGACCTGAGTACTCGCAGGAGGAGTGCTCACCTTCGGGCGAGACAGGGAGGTGAGTCACCAGAGAATCAGGACCAGCCGTTACCCCAACAAATATAAAAGGCTGTCGGACCCCGCCCCAGGTTGTTGGGAGCAACATTGCTGTTTATCAGAACCTGCTTGTGATCCTGTGCCTGACCCGGTCCAGTTTTCTGTCTCATGTCCTGCCTTGGCCCTGCCGGACTGACTTCTCGTGGAACCCTTGGATTCGGGACCAGATCTGGACCATGTGACTTGGGTTACCCCCGGGCCCAGCACAGGTAAGAACTCTCCCTTATCCTATTCTTGGCTGCCTACCATGGGGGGGGGGGCAGATTCCCTAAAGCCTGACACTAGTAGGGATGTTTGAGGAACTCAGTACTTGCGGAGAGTGCCTGGGGCAACCCAGTCAGATAGGCAGGGAAGAAGAAGGAGGAGAAGAAGAAGGAGGAGGAGAAGGAGAAGAAGGAGAAGGAGAAGGAGAAGGAGAACTCTCATTTGCTTGTTATTTAATGAGAGGCTGGGGATCTGTGTGTCAGGGATGCTGTAATTGTGTCCAGAATTGCAGACATTGCAATGGACAGGGAGTAGGTAGGTGTTACTAAATGACCTCCAAAGTCCCTTCCAAGTATCTGAGTCTATGATGTGAACTGACTTGATTGGCATCTCCCAGACTAATGGGTGGATTGGAACTCATAGGACAATTCAGACCTTGGTTGCTGAACAGTGAGGCTTTATGTAGCAACTGGATCATTACAGCAGAAGGTGGAGGTGCAGGATGGTGGTTGTTCTAGTTTGGAGCTGATATAGCGATTGGGACCAATGCTATCATGTGACAGTGGTGGGGCCAGCAGATCCCAGGCCAGCTGAGCCATCCTAGCCTTCAGGAGGTGTCGTTTTGGGGTCTTCCACTGGCAGCCTTCCTCCCACCTGCATGTTTGGTAGGCAGAAGAAGCTCTGCATTGACAGAGTGATGCTTGCATCATGTTGCAGCAATGGCAGCCAGCTTAGCTGGGTGTAGGAATGGTATGGCAATTCAATCCAGTTCACATTTAAAGATGAGCTTACCCAATTTGCACCTTCTGAAACAATATGCAAACTGAAACACAGAGCCAGTGTGGTGTGGTGGTTAAGAGCGGTAGTCTCATAATCTGGTGAACCAGGTTTGCTTTCCTGCTCCTCCACATGCAGCTGCTGGGTGACCTTGGGCCAGTCACACTTCTCTGAAGTCTCTCAGCCCCACTCACCTCACAGAGTGTTTGTTGTGGGGGAGGAAGGGAATGGAGAATGTTAGCCGCTTTGAGACTCCTTAAAGGGAGTGAAAGGCGGGATATCAAATCCAAACTCTTCTTCTTCATCATCCTTCAAACTTTACACTTCTCTGAATTTTGCAATGCTGTTCTGCAGCCAAAAATGCATGTACTTGGGTATGTTCTGCACATGAATGCATACATTAGTGGAGACAGCATACAAAAATGCATCGCAGTAAGGAAAATTGTTTTGAAAAATGTGTGCATTAGACAAAACTGCATACATTAGGAGAATTTCACACTAATCTGGGGGCAAATTTTGACGAGGACTTAAAATATTGCAACCTGGTGAGGAAATGTGGAAAACTGAACTTAAGATAGGAAAAATAAGAAAATAAATTTGACACATTTTCTCACCCCTTGTTAGGTGGAGGTGTTCAACCAACCCCCGAATAAGGGGGTGGGGCGGTTGGGATCACTCTGTTACTTATACACTGACTTTTGCACTGCTTCAATGTAATACTCAGCACAAGAAAACGGAACAGAAGAAAGCCGCACACATTTTGAGAGAAAACACATTTTTAAATGCTTATTTATGAGAAAATACATTTCAAAATAGAATTTAAATACATAATTGCAGACTTTTTTAAAATAAAGAATATTAATATGGAAACAGAATGGAAAGGACTTATGGATGAACATACACAAAAGTTGTAAGGAGAGGAAATGGATTAAATCACTGATTCCTAATCACTCGTTCTGCAATCTTCACAATGCTTAGGCCATTGTGTTTTCAATGCAGTTTGATTTGGGGCCAAAGCAAAGCCTATTAATCCATCTCGTTTAGTAGCCACGGACCCTTCAAATGACTGATTATTAGTGCAACCCAATAACTTCAGTCTCTTGGGTCCTGACAGAAAACACAGCCTGGTTTCTGGTCTGCTTTGGCTTCAATTTGAAGGGTGACTGCGTAGAAATGGTGAGTGTCAAATAGAACTTCAGTAATTTTATTCAAAATCTGTTGTTTGTCTGCAGCATCCACTGTAGGAGACAAACACAAGGAATTAATGGATACAGTGCACATCTTGCAGTCCTAAGGAGAAGAGTTTGTCGAACAAGGGGTGGGGCTCACAAAAACTAGGCGGCTTCCAGACTGTTGCTAATCTGTAGGGAAGAATTCAAATTCAGGTTAAACAATTAAAGTGTTTTTGGTACACTTGGGAAACAAAGCTGCTTAAAAGAACAACCCAGGCTTTTTGCATTAAGGAAACTGACAGGTAAATGCAGTGGAAATGATGGGATAACAATTATTTGACGTGACATCATATAACCTCCCCACAGAAAAATCAGAATGAATGCACAATATGTCATATAAACTCCCCACAATCTTTGTGCAAGATAATCTGGATAAATGCTCAGTAATCGTGGATGTCATAAAACTGTTTGTGAACAAATCAGGACAAATGCCCAGTAAACAGGACCCTAGTGACTTTCAAGTGTAACTTTTCTTCTTTCCATTCCCTTTTTTCCTGGTCAGTATAATTATCATCTTCATATCTCAGACAGAGGGCTCTGAGCTTGAGAGAGCTGTAGTGTCAGGGACTGGACTGAAGAAGAATGGTGGGGCCTGCCCCCTCTTCTCCTGAACCCTCCTGAGAACAGGAGGATAGTATAGATTTAGAACAGCGGTTTACAGAAGGGCATAATGCAGAGGCTGCAGAGGGCAGAAGCTAGGAAATACTGAAAGGAGAACAGCAGGAAGGAGGAGAAGAAGAAGCACCAGGGGAGAGACAGCTGACAGACTCAGTGTCCTTGGAAAGCATTCCTGGAACCCCAATTTCTGGAATTCCTAAGACCAGACGGGCATTGAGGGTATTAAAACAGAGAGCTCAGAGGCAGAAAGCTCAGATTAACCGACGCAGGAGTGATGTCAAATAAGGGAGATGTAGGAGGGGTGGGAAGACAGGAGTGCCTGGCGTGCTCTGGTCCATGGGGTCATGAAGAGTCGGACACGACTAAACGACTAAACAACAAAGGAGGGGTAGGCTAGGATGCGGGTGGCGCTGTGTTCTAAACCTAGGGCTTGCCAATCAGAAGGTCGGCGGTTCAAATCCCTGCAACAGGGTGAGCTTCCGTTACTTCTGCCAACCTAGCAGTTTGAAAGCATGTCAAAGTGCAAGTAGATAAATAGATACAACTCTGGCAGGAAGGTAAACGGCGTTTACGTGCACTGCTCTGGTTCGCCAAAAGCAGCTTAGTCATGACCCGGAAGCTGTACGCCGGCTCCCTCTGCCAGTAAAGCGAAAACTGCAACCCCCGAGTCGTCCATGACTGGACCTAACGGTCAGGGGTCCCTTTACCTTTTAGGAGGGGTGGGACTTTACTTGGAGCAACACCATTATTAGGGACAGCTGCATTCCTTCATAGAATCATAGAATCATAGAGTTGGAAGAGACCACAAGGGCCATCGAGTCCAACCCTCTGCCAAGCAGGAAACACCTTCAGAGCACTCCTGACATATGGTTGTCAAGCCTCTGCTTAAAGACCTCCAAAGTAGGAGACTCCACCACACTCCTTGGCAGCAAATTCCACTGTCGAACAGCTCTTACTGTCAGGAGGTTCTTCCTAATGTTTAGGTGGAATCTTCTTTCTTGTAGTTTGGATCCATTGCTCCGTGTCCGCTTCTCTGGAGCAGCAGAAAACAACCTTTCTCCCTCCTCTATGTGACATCCTTTTATATATTTTATATATATCCTTCATCATTCTCTGTAAATTATTGAATAAATTGCTTGGTAAGGACTTTTATCGTTTCTCTGATTCTGGGCTGCCGTCGTGGGATTAGATTCCCTGTGCCTGATATGTGGTGTCCGTTCGACCCCCTAGCAAAGGCTACCTTGTGGCTAAGATCTGAACTTCTGGCTCACAGCCTACACTCAGGTAGGCTACAATTACAAGCGCATAGAAGGAACTGCCATTTGATGTCAGTGGGATGTATGTTCTGAGTTGGGACCATAAGATCCACAACATTTTATTTTTTTTATCTTCTTGCGTACCCTTTTTAAAACAACCAAGCAGTGACCACAGATAAATAGTGCCCTTTACTTCAGCTTGACCTCCTTTCACAAGAAAACACTCATTTTTTTATGTTACAGAAGTGTACTGACCTGTGACGATGTGAGCTGATAGGAGTATCTGATTCATTGTCAGACACCAAAGATGAAGGCTGTGAACAGACTCCACTTTTTCTATTGCTAGAATTCTCTCTTTCACCTCATCATAGGGAAGTACCCCTGGGGATCCTGTAGAAAAGGGGGTAAATGCCTTTTTTATTTCCAAATACAGATTCCTACAGTTAAAGAGAATTTTTCATCACAGATCATTAGAAATGCTTCATTTCTGAGCTTGTCTGCGTGTTGACCAAGCCAATCTAATTTCTTCCCATTGTGGAAAGAGAGGTATATCCACAACAACCTCATTCACCATGCATACAACGTTAGAAGAATACACACAGCCCCACCATTATTTCTGCCTCCCTTGTTATCATTGGAAAGTTTGTGCAACCCCAATCTTTCTACGTAAGGGCTTTGCATGTTGCACTGCGTATCTGAGAGAGAGGGAAGGAGAGAGGGGAAGAGAAATAGCCCACCAGTACAGCATGTGAAAGACCACCAGGCTGCATACATATGTGAACTGGTCCTTCTTTAAAGTAAATTAGGGGGGGGGGTTCCACAGTGGAATGGCAGGTTCCTTTGAACAGGAGGCTTGTTCAGAGAGCTAAGAGAAACCCCAGAATGGTTGGATCAGGTTAGATAATCAGACCAATCAAAGTTCTGGCCAAAGGATGATGCAAACAGCTTCTGGTCTGCTCCTTCACACAGCTCAGTTGCTTCTAGATATCTAAGCAAAACAATAAGAGCTCTGCTGTTGACCTCCTAGGTTTGGGTCTGCTGGGTATTTCCTGCACCCCATGTTCATTGATATCTGCTGGGACAGGAGGAATGTAATAATGAAATCCCATAATTTTTGAATGAATGCATAGTCACGCTGAGGCTTATGCCACCAGCAGTCCTAACCATGGCCATCTTCATCAGATGAAACTCCCTAGAAAATCAGGGAGCTACCTGGACAGCCATTAAGAACTGGGGATGCTGTCATGCTTACATGATGTTTTATTGTTGAATTCAATATTTAGATCTATGCTGGTTCATACTTTGATATTCTGTAGGTGGCTTTGCTCATGAATGGGATGCCACCTGGACACCTCTGACGTATCTCACTTTGAGGTTCATCACGCAAACAAGGTGGGATAATAAGTAGTGTAGCTATAAGGAAAGAAGGAAGGAAGGAAGAAAGGAAGGAAGGAAGGAAGGAAGGAAGGAAGGAAGGAAGGATTCTGCAGGAAAAAAGTTGCTCTACAAACAAAACACCTTACCTTCCATCAGCACAACTGAAATGTCCCGTAAAATAGTGAAGGTTGTTGCCAGAATAAGTACAGAAAATACAAATGTGCAGATAGGGTCAGCTATTTTGTATTCTGGCTAGAAAAAATAGATATTCAGTGAATAATAATAATAATAATAATAATAATAATAATAATAATAATAAAAAACCTTTATTGTCACTACACCACCTGTATGCAGTGAAATTAAATGAGCCCCCCCATACACTCAATCTTGTTCGCACTCTGTGTGCTTGTCGGAAGTCAATTGCATCACTATTTTTTTCCATTCAGCAGCCCAATGATAAACCACTTTCTGTTAACAAGCACTTAAAAAAATGCTTTGTAATATAAAATTTGCTTTGTAAACCAAATGCCTTGTGGTTGTCATCACAGGTTTGTAAATAGGTTGAACCAGTTAATAAGTATTAACCATACTGGAACCCAGAATTTGGGGTCTGTTCTCTCCACCCTCACCCTCATAGCAATGTCAGTAACAGAGGTGGCACTTTGAGGAAGGAAGTCAGGACAAAATGACTCAGTGCAACATTGGCGGTTTAATAAACAACAACTAATGATTGAGCGAGGCCAGATCCACACCATTGCCTTTAAAGCACTGCCATATACCTTTAATAGTCACAGAGGATCCTGGGAACTTTGGATCCAGAGGTCAGCCTCCTTAATAGACTTCAGTTCCCAGGATTCCTTGGGAGAACACATATAGCTGTTAAGGTAGTATAAGGGTGTAAATGTATGGTGTGGACCTGAGTGAAATTTTGCAAGACAAGTTGTGGGAAGTGAGACTTTGGCATTCCCTCAAATGGCAACACACCTCCAGTATCTGAGGCAACATCCCTCCCAATAGTTACACTCATGCCCTCTTCAGGCTTCCCATAGGTTGGCCACTGTGAGAACAAAATGCTGCACTGCATAAAAATGGGACGTGGTATGAAAACAGTTGCATGCTTAATTGCTATGGAGGTGAGTCAACTCAATAAAACGGACCTTAAAGAAGATTATAAGCGCACTGATTAGTACGCTAAGGCTCTGGAACAGATCTCCGATGGCGTGGACAAAAGCGGCTCTTATACTGGCATTGTTTAACACTTGCTCTGAATCCGAAGGTCTGCAGTGATGGGCTTTGTGGCCGTGATGAAGATGCTCCTTCCCCTTTGGGTGCAGGGTGAAGCTTAATCTGCAAGAATCACACGAGCAAGACCATCATCCCCTTACCCCTTTGCTTTTCCAGCACATCATTGACGAAGCTATTAAAATCAGGTTCCGATGCTCTATGTTTTCTGGTTTCCGTTCAGCTGTTTTTTAATGTGCTGTTTTAATCTTTAATTTGATTGTGTACACCACTTTGGATTTTTGTTCCTTTTTAATTAGAAAAGCGATATATGTTCTAAAGGTCAACGGAACCAGAAAAACCCCTACACTTTCTTTACAGTCTTTGCCAAATGCAAAAACATCAAACGCACATAAAAACAAGTTATTGGAATCGGCATAACACGTACAATTTCTGCACGCTATGATATATAATTGAAAACATCCCATAGCTATATAATTCTCTCTCCTGTTTCTTGAGCATATGAAGCAAATATCCTCGCAGTTTGTGATGCAGGCAGATGAATTGGTGTCAAACAAGTTTTTCTATTATGAGTGTAGCCAAAATCTATGTTTAAATACCCTGATTAGGCGGTTGCAGTTATGGGGATGAGTTTGGGCAGACAAGTGCATTTTTATCTTCCTGTCTCCCTCCACAAGACTGTTGGAACACTTGTACAGTGGTAGCTTGGTTCTCAAACTTAATCCGTTCCGGAAGTCTGTCCCAAAACCAAAGCGTCCCAAAACCAAGGCGTGCTTTCCGATAGAAAGTAATGCAAAATGGATTAATCCATTCGAGATTTTTAAAAAAACAACCCCTAAAACAGAAATTTAACATGAATTTTACTATCTAACGAGACCAGTGATCCATAAAATGAAATCAATAAACAATGTACTGCAGTCACACAATCAACCAATCAGTAGCTGAACTGGGTTCCACACAGTCACAAAAACAAACAAAAAGAGCCACAAAAACAAAAATGCAAAATAAATAGCAAAAACAGACAGACCTCAGCGTAACACTCACAACAGAAGTGTGGCACTCAAATCGGAAGTGTAACACTCAAAACATATAATTTTTGGCTTCCGAAAAATGTTTGCAAACTGGGACACTTACTTCTGGGTTTGTAGTGTTTGGGTTCCAAGTTGTTTGAGTACCAAGGCATTTGAGAACCAAGGTACCAGTGTACGTGGCGGCCTCCCTGCTCCTCCTTTGAATCACCTACTTTTCCCAAGAAGCAAATTGTAATGAAGCCTAATTATGTTTAATTGTAATTGCATTTCTCCCTCCCCCCTTCCCTTCCTCTGTTGTCTTCCCAGTTGTCAACATTTAGGCTGTAAGCTCCTTGAGACCAATGCCATTCATTATTTCCTTAATGCTATTCCAAATGATTGCAGTAACATTTAGATAACAACTAGGCCCATGCATCTAGACCAGACAAATCTCAATTGAGCTGATTTGGGCTGTTCTGAGATTTTTCCGGAATGGGTTAAGGCTGGATCTGCCTGGATCCTAAGAATGGATCTGCATGGATCGGATTCACCCAGAGCAACCCAGAGCTGTCAAAAGGGGTGGAGGATATTAAACATGTGTTTGGGCAGTGAGGCAGGGGGAAAGAGATGATGTAAGAGAGACATCCATTCCTTGTTCCATGCTTCTCCTTGCTGCCTGACCCAGGGGTTGTGGAAGTTCACCAATTTGGTTCAGCACCTGGGTCAGGTGAGACATGGCACGTTCCAAAATAAACTGGGGGCCGACCACAATTGCTGAATCAGGACTTGAAGCAAACCCAGTTTGTCTTACACAGCTCTTCTTTGTGTGAATCCGACATCTTAGCATCCCTCCCCTGAGCATCCCAGCCCATTCCAGCGATGTCAAAATATCCAGCTTAGTTGAACTCTATATTCTCTTGCAGTTTTCCCCTGCTGAAATATAACCGCAGAACCCAGCTAGACTTTTAAAGGGGGGGGGCGGAGATTGCTCATGATAACATGACATTTTTCTCGACACAGTAGCATTTAAGATTAAAACAAAAATAAAGGACCACTTACATTATGTTGGCTATTACTGCGCAGGCAGACGTAATGAGCATGACTGTACTTTCAATTTCATAATGTGGGTGCCACAGCCTCATGACGGCTAAAAACGTCAATATGCCAGTCACCACCCAGATGACGATAATTGACAGGAAAGCTCCAAGGATTTCTAGTGATTCAAATAATTGTTAGGATAGTAGGATAACTAAAATATTTTTCCAGTGAAAAACTGTCACCCCCCCCCAACTGGATGTAGGGTATATGATCATCTACCTACACTATAGACTGGTGCTGGTTCGACTGCGCTAGTTCTGGTCCGACTGCACTGGCTACCAATTAGTTTCCAGGCCCAGCTCAAAGTGCTGGTTTTGACCCAGAAAGCCTTAAACAGCTCAGGACCGCAATATCTCAAGGACCACCTCTTTCCATAAGAACCTACTCAGACCCTGAGATCATCTTCTGAGGCCCTTCTTCATGTGCTGCCTACTTGAGAGGTCTGGAGGACGGCAACAAGAGAAGGGGCCTTCATTGAAGTGGCTCCCCATCTGTGGAATTCTTTCCCCAGGGAAGCTTGCCTGACACCTTCATTATACACCTTTAGGCACCAGGCAAAAACGTTCCTTTTTAACCAGGCCTTTGGTTGATCTGATTTACATTCTATGCCCCTTTGAAATGTTTTTTTTTTTTTTTGTGGGGGTGGCTATTGGATTTTTGTTATGTATTTTGTGGTTTTATATCTTGATTTTATTCTGTGAACTGCTCTGAGATCCCCGGGTATAGGGCAGTCTATAAATTCATTAAAGAAGAAAGAGAAGGAGGAGGAGGAGGAGGAGGAGGAGGAGGAGAAGGAGAAGAAGTTGTTAATGGTCATTCCATTGCACCAGGGAATCCTGGGATATGTCGTGCTGTGAAGAAGGTAGAATTCGCCAACAGAACTCCTGATTCCCAGGATTCCTTTGGGGAAGTCATGACACTTCATTCATTCATTCATTCATTCATTCTGGACCTCCCTTTTATTGTGCATTCATGATGATTTGTAGACATGATGCTATGGGGAGGTCACACATGATTCTGTACTGCAAGAGTTTCAAGGCAGACACATTGCTTCATTTCCAATCAGTACATGTCCCATTAGCTTTCTGCTGAAATTCTTCATGCCACAAAGGTTTTGGGGTTTGTTTTATGTCTCTCATTTATTTTTTTACACTGTAGTGCAAAGGTGTCCTTCCAGATAGCAGTACAGTAATAGGGTAAAAACGGAGGAAGCATCGCACAACAGCTAACAAAGTGGAATGATATGTGAATAGTCCAGTACAAATTTGCCACAAATGCAGTATTATTATATCAATGGCACGTTGCAGAATATAGCAGCAAAAAACCCCACATCTGGTGGAGGGGCCCCCAGTCATTCATAAAAGCAACCTAACAAGGACCCCAAAGCAGTCCACATAAAATTATTCAGAGTAGTTTGACAGTGATTTCCAACTCCCACTTGCTTAACAATAGTAACAGTAAAAAAAAGGAGAGAGACATTTTTGTCCTCGAAATCAATCTGCTCTGAAGAAGAAAGCTTCGGGGAAAACCAGGAGTTAATTTATTTATCACATGATGGTGAGCTCCATTCTGACACTGTGGACAAATTCCTGGACTAAGCATATGCTCAGAAGCAATCTGTTTCTTAATTCCAAGGCTCTGGAGATCCTCCTGAAGCCTGAAATAGCCCCAATGAAGTTAATAGACATGAACTTAGGTTTATTAATTTCAATGGGTCTACTCTGAGTAGGACCTTAGTTGGCTATAACCCGAAACATTTTACAACCCCTCCAGTTGTTTTTGGACTAGAATTCCCATCATCCCTGACCACATTGGTCCTGCTAGCTAGGGATGATTGGTGTTACGGTCCCAAAACAGCTAGAGACCCAAGCTTGAGGAACCCTACCCTGTGCTGATCTCGGCATCTGATCCATTGTTGATAGGGATTGCTTTTCATAGTTTTCACATTGCAATAACGTATGGTACCTGCTCTGTGCCATCCATAGGTGAATCTCTTACTGGGGGGTTTAGATGACAGCCACAGAGAAAAGAGGCTGATCAGAAAGCTCATCAGGTCCACCATTACATGGGATGCATCCATCATCACAGCAAGGCTACCTGCCATGTGTCCACCTAGGTCAAAGCAATGATGATAGTTACTCAATCCAAGGAAGGAAGCAAAAATTCAAAACAGATGGCACACAAAAGACAGTGGTAGCATACCCTCCAACGTTCCCCAGACGAAAATATAGACATTGTGTTCCACATCAGTATCACTGCTTGAACCTTTCCTCCTGGTTAAAGGTAAAGGTACCCCTGCCCGAACGGGCCAGTCTTGACAGACTCTGGGGTTTGTGCGCCCATCTCACATCTATTGGCCGGGGGCCAGCGCTGTCCGAAGACACTTCCGGGTCACGTGGCCAGCGTGACAACGCTGCTCTGGCGAGCCAGAGCCGCACACGGAACGCCGTTTACCTTCCCGCTGGTAAGCGGTACCTATTTATCTACTTGCCCCCGGGGGTGCTTTCGAACTGCTAGGTGGGCAGGCGCTGGGACCGAGCAGCGGGAGCGCACCCCGCCGCGGGGATTCGAACCGCCGACCTTTCGATCGGCAAGCCCTAGGCGCTGAGGCTTTAGCCCACAGCGCCACCCGCGTCCCATTTTCCTCCTGGTTGATCAAGTACAAAAGTTATTACAGGAAACAGTGCAGTTTTTTAAGCATAGGAATCTTTGAATTTATGTATTGTGGTTAGGAAAGCCTGAAGGAAACAGAAAACCCCCAAATCAATAAATACAACTAACTAGCAGTGATACTGATGTAGAATAGAATGCCCCTATTTGCATCTGAGGAACGTTGGAGGATATGCGGTAGTCTTTTTGTCACTCAAAACTTACATATTTTTACTCAGGAGTGGCCATTGCAGGAAAACCTTTGGATCCTCTGCAGACCGCTTCTCCCCTCCATCCTCACTCAGCCTATCCTCCCCCTCAAGATCCAGGACACTGTATCTTCCAGATCTTCGAGACAGAGACGGGACAAGGAATGTGGACTTTACAGCACTTTCTCAGGGTTCCTTTCAAGGCTTGGTCATGGGCGCCAGGAGAAGAAACAAGAACAGCACAGAGGAAGGTCACCAGGGATAGGAGGCACCCTGGGATTGGTAGTGGGTCTCCTACTGGGGTTTGGGCCTCTCAGCTGGTCCCTACAAGGCATGACTGATGTAACTATTAGATGGCTGGACATGTGTGTGTGTGTGTGTGTGTGTGAGAGAGAGAGAGAGAGAGAGAGAGAGAGAGCGCCACTGTGTCCTTCAAACCAGAATCTTTCCATCCTCTGGTTCACATTAGCTTAGGTATTGTTGAATCTGACAATTGGGGTTTCTCTCAGTTTCTCATTTTTCCAATCTTTTTTTATTAATATTTTTATTAAAGATTTTCTTGATTTACAAAAGTGTTTGCAATGCCTCTCTTGTATTTCTCCCCCCCCCATGTAACATTTTCACAAATCAGTTTCATTTGTTGAGACATTAGGAAGAAAAGGGAGAAAGAGGTGGAGGGGGGGGGGAAAGATGGGTAGGGGTGGGGTCGGGTGACAATGTTTCTATTTTAATTACTATATGTAGGGCTTGGTGTCACTGTTGCTTGTGCAGGTTCTTTGTTGTTCACTTGTTTTCCTTTGGTGGTGAGAGAGGTTGGGGTTGGCCTAGGGTGAAGTTGTTCATTTGTGGTTGGCTGTGGTGGTCTTTGTTTTCATGTGTGAGTGGGGTGGGTGGGTGTTTTGGATCAGGTTAGCCATCATTTTTCCAATCTTAAAGTCAGTTCTCCACATTGCCACGTCCATGTTGGTTTTTTTTTGTTTGTTGTTTAAAAAGTCCTTATGAAAACAACATTGATCCAAACCGTAGCTTAGCTCCAGGTGGTCCAGCAGCAGCAGGATCAAGGAAGGAGCAAAGTGGCTTTGGCTCGTTTTGCTCTGTGCAGCTGTGCACTTCCTTGTCCACCTGAGGTAATAGCTTTGGTGTAGCGTTGTGTGTGATCCAGACCACTGTATCAGTTGTGTTTGCCCCTAAGAGCAGGATGGAAGGATAATTTCTTCTCTCATTATTTTAAAGACAAATGCTTCTTTCAGATTAGCAAGTCTTTATTGCTTTGTAATGATGTTCCTACCAAATTGTTTCCGAGATGGAGCGTTATTCACAGTGACTTGTTTACTGCTTTGTGCACTAACACAGCAATGGGAACTGTCAGTCACTCAGTGGTCAATCATCCAGCAAGCACTGTCTAGACTGATTTTGAAAATAAAACAGTTTCATCGTTGCAATGTCAAAGAGACTGCTGTCTGTACTAGCAGTTAATACGTGTTTCATCAGAGCTTAAAGTTCTGCAGCAAAAAAAGAGAGCCCTGCTTAAAGCTGGCACAACAACAATTTAAACGATTTATAAACTAGAGATGGGGAAAACCTTGTGTTGTTAACAACTATTATTATTATTATTATTATTATTATTATTATTATTATTATTATTATTAATTTATACCCCGCCCTCCCTGGCCAAAGCTGGGCTCAGGGCGGCTAACACCAATAAAAAAAAAATCAAACATAATAGGGGGGAAACAAACTAACCAACAAACCAGTTTACTAAAATATGGGTTAAAATACAATTTAAAATGAGGCTTCATTTTAATAGTAGCCCATAAATCCAAACCATAAGGGGAGGGAAACATAAGGGTCAGACCAAACCAAAGGGCAGGCGGAACAGCTCTGTCTTGCAGTAGATGCTCCGATTTTTGAACCTTTTTTGGAAGCCGAACATCCGACGCGGCTTCCACTTGAGTGCAGGAAGCTGGACCTCGGTTGTTGAACATTTCAGAAGCCAAACGGGCTTCCGGAATGCATTAAGTTTGACAACTGAGGTTTGACTGCACTTCCCATTTATCTCGATTAGAGAGGGTGTGTGTGTGTGTGTGTGTGTGAGAGAGAGAGAGAGAGAGAGAGAGAGAGAGAGAGAGAGAGAGAGATTTAACAAGAGAAATAGTGAACTCCCACCTACGACTTCCGTTATCATGAAGATGCAGCAGATTGCCGATGCCAGGTAAAGCTTCTTCTTGGCTTGCCGCTCCTCTCCCTTTCTCTCCTCATAGGCTTCTGAGTGGTTATGGCAGTGATACCTTGAAACCGGCACAACATTTGCTGATTTCTCACTGTGGTTCTCTTTGTGTGGATTATTCCTTAGTAGATCAGTGTCATGTGTGAGAGAGGAACAAGAAGCGTTTGTGAATTCAACGACTTTCTATTCTCTACACAAGCCTTCCCTCCCTCTCCATCATTTCTGTTCCAAGAAAAGCCACATTCTGTGAGCTGAATAAATTACCAAGCCCTCTCCCCAGTTGCCCAGTAAGCCTTGCCAGCCTGCCACTGGCACCTCAGCTTTCACCAGGCACTGACCACCAACTCTGGAGCGCAGAAGTGTCATCCGCCCCCTCAATACAGGTGAAACTCGAAAAATTAGAATATCGTGGGAAAGTTCATTTATTTCAGTAATTCAGCTTAAAAGGTGAAGCTAATATATGAAATAGACTCATGACATGCAAAGCGAGATATGTCAAGCCTTTATTTGTTATAATTTTAAGTTGAATTGCTGAAATAAATGAGCTTTTCCGCGATATTCTAATTTTTCGAGTTTTACCTGTATTTCTTAGGAGGCTGCTTAGCTCCCCATTATTGAGGGGGCAGAAGAGGCTGAGTCACCAAGCTGAGCGTGGCACGACATCAAAGGCAGATTCCTCCTGAGTGTGAGAGAGGAGGAGCTACAGCCATTGAAGCTGCACAGCACTGGGCAAGGTCTGTTCCCAATGACACGCCTCCTCCCGACAGTGTGCACGCGCCACTCACCACATGCGTGATTTCACACTCACGCTGTGCCCCCCCCAATCTTCAGCCATGGTGGCACCTCTGCTGACGACACATTTTCATGCTCACCTTTGCAGCCACAAAGACTAGAATTGTGCTCCTTTTAAATCAAGGGCAGGCATCTGAGATCCTTAGGATACAGGTTATCTGCCAAGTGAGAGATTCTCTGCACACGAGAGTATGGAAACGTGGGGTCCATATTTGTGAAATCACAGATTTCCAAGACTTTGGGGATCAGGCTGCTGGTTTAGATTTCTTTCGTTAATTTACTAGCCTGCTTATCTTAAGAGGTTTTATGCATTCAGTGGGGGCCTTGAATAAATTACACGCCAATAGCATGTAATTAATGTGCTATGCTGTGCGACAGTAAATTTGCTAGGCTGACTGAGTAAACATCCCACTCTGCTCTCAATTCGACGAGTGAGTTATTGGTATTATAGTGGTGTGGCTCAGACTGGTGGCGCAAAATACATCAGTCTGAAGTAACGAAGAGTGTGTGTCAATATTCCTTGGATGTGACTGTGACAAATAACCAAGGTGGCTACAATTTGTTTCTTTACTTCTATTTATATCAGGCTTCCTCACCTCAGCCCTCCAGATGTTTTGAGACTACAATTCCCATCATCCCTGACTACTGGTCCTGCTAGCTAGGGATCATGGGAGTTGTAGGCCAAAAACATCTGGAGGGCCGAGGTTGAGGAAGCCCGATTTATATGAATCACATCCTATGAAGCCTCTTGAACCAATTTAACACTAAAAAAAGAATAAAGTTAATAGATTTCTTGCATATCTTTTCGGCCATAGCTCCTCCCCCAGTTTACTTGGATGATAACAGGGCAATCATCTGTAAACTTACTCAGAAGTAGGTCCACAGACTTCAGTGGGGTTCATTCCTAGTAAACTATATATAAGGTTGCAACCTAACTCTAAATCATCTAGTTCACTATAATGGCAATCCTATACACACTGACCTGGGAGCAAGGTCCACGGAACCCACTGGGCTTACTTCTGAGTAGACATGTGAGGATTGTGCAAAATATTTGGGAGGAAATGTATTACAGGAAAAGGGAGACGGAGCCAAGTTTGCAGCTATCTAAATAATTAGCTTCAATATTTATACTTCAGTATTTTGTAGGATAACAAAAGTGGCTTACAATACAGTAGGATAACAGAATATATCAAGTAAGTTAAACTTGTAATCCATAACTGAAAATGAGTGAATCTGTCAGTTTTGGTTTCTCCCAGCTTCATTCATAAGTTCTGTTCTCACATTTCCACATCTGTTTGTGATTTACTTATTTTACAAAGTCCTCATGAAAGTTTAGCAGCATTTTAGGGTGTATATTCTCCTAATATACACATCTAAGTATGCAGTTTTGCCTAATATACATTTTTTTAATATAATGCCTTTTTGCATCCTGTTTTCACTAATATATCCATTTTTACGGACATTTTACCTCAGTATATGCAGTTTTCTACACCATTACTTGATTGGAGAACCACATTGCAAATTCAGAGAAATGCAAATTTCAAAGGTGCACAGTGTTTCAGTTTGTGTATTGTTTTGGAAGGATCAAATTAGGTAGGCTTACCTATCAGTGGCAAACTGAATTGAATTCCACTGCTGTGCCTATCCACAACTTATCCCACATTAATGAGAATGTTCTGTAGTAAGTGATGCTGCAGCTTGCAGCAAGTCTAGAACCAATAATGTTTCCTAATAATAATAATAATAATAATAAATATGCCACACATCTGTCTGCATTGCCCCAGCAACTCTGGGCAACTTCCAGCAAATTATAAAAGTAACAGTAACATCTTTAGAATATGCTTATCTTGATATTCTGCAGAGAGTAAAGCAATAGTATGAAACAGGCATGACATGGTTACCTGGGAAGATCTATGGTGTACCTCTTTCCACCTCTTTCATTCACAAGGGAAGTCTTTTCGGCACCCTTTGCCATAGTTGTCATGGTGGCCAAGTTTATCCCAGATGACGGCTGTGTCACTCTTTGGATGCTGATGAGGAATTAAGACGGTTCTTGTAGCTCAAGAGAAATGGCTGCCGAAGTTTCCAAGGTTAGCCATCTCCTGAATCATCCCCAGGGACCCAATAACTGCTCAACTGCTGAGAGCATCTCTGTTTACCTCCCGGGATATAAATCTGCTGTTCGGTCTCTGTGCCTTCCTGCTTTCTGACAGCCCCCAACTGACACAGTCAAATGCACAAGATTTGCTGACTCAGGTTCACTCAAACCCTTGCAACAGGTGGCTGCAGAACAGTGCTGGCTTCTCTGAAACAGCTAATCAGCTGTTCACCGCTTAGCAGCCACAGCCTGGGTCATTTGACCTGCATGGACAGAAAACCATTTAAGCCTGAGGATTTCATAACAGATTTCTCTTGTGCTTATGCATTACTTGCTCCAAAAGACTGTTTGTTATTCCAGTTACAGGCTCGGTGCATGATCTCCATGTGTCCTACTTTATAGATTTGAAAGTGTCCTCTCTTTGAAGAACTGTCCAAATTAACCCCAGTTTAAACTGACTAAGCAGGCACCCGGTCACAATCTTCCCCAGCTCCCTATTCTATTCCCATTTAAATTGCATTTTATTTATTTTCTTATTTATTCAATTTATGTTGAATCAGAAGATCCCAGGGCGGTGTACAACATTAAAAACACATTACAGAACACCAATGATAAGAACATAATAAAAATCCATAATGACAGACAACCTAATAATAAAATAGTCACCATAATAGCAGACCTCTCTCCTCGACACTTTCATGGGCCACAGATAGCCATAGGCTTGGGTAAAGAGGAATGTTTTTGCCTGGAGCCTAAAGACATGTAGTGACCGTGGCTACTGGGACGAGGGTGGCGCTGTGGTCTAAACCACTGAGCCTCTTGGGCTTGCCGATCAGAAGGTCACAGTTCAAATCTCTGCAACGGGGTGAGCTCCCGTTGCTCTGTCTCAGCTCCTGCCAACCTAGCAGTTTGAAAGCACACCAGTGCAAGTAGATCAATAGGTACCACTGTAGCGGGAAGGTAAACGGCGTTTCCGTGTGCTCTGGCTTACATCATGGTGTCCCGTTGCACCAGAAGTGTTTTAGTCATGCTGGCTACATGACCAGAAAGCTGTCTGTGGACAAACGCTGGCTCCCTAGGCCTGAAAGTGAGATGAGTGCCACAACCCCATAGTTGCCTTTGACTGGACTTAACCGTCCAGGGGTCCTTTACATTTTTACCTTTACTGCCCTTCTTTCTGATCTGCCTCAATGCTATACTGAGAACACAAGTGGACAAAGCTGGAATAGGCTTGCTTTCCCCCTCAGTTTACACCTGCCCCAGTCCCAGTAATACATACCAGGACAGCCCCTCTTACCAATGATCAATTAATGGATAGCAGCTGCTTCATTCCGGATCGATTCAGCATATACTAACACCACTACTGGAGCAGAGGCCAGATTAACAGAATGACCCAGACCTCGCTGGCAGGGGGTAGCAACAGCCATGGGGGGCACCTGCAGCCAGAAGTCCTCCTTTCACCTCCTTTGGCGAGACAAGACCCCTCTGCCGGAACTCCCCATGCCCTGGAGGGTTGGCATATTGACACCCCCGCTCCCCACCCCTCACAATGCTCACCCAAGCACTAATTCTAGTGTTTACTGTGCAACCATTGCAAAGTGTCTCCGTGCTAAAGGGTTAATGATAGGCTTTGTGACATCACTTTGTGCCCCCTGAGTCAACAGGGTCTGGGGTGCTCCGGTCTGGTGACGCTGTTATGAAAAGGGAGGGTGGGGAAAAGGCTTTGTGACATCATCACAGTCGCTAGGACATCTTCAGTGGACAAGAATTGCTGCAGGAAGACAGGAAACACACACACACACACACACAAATGATACCAAGCCAGCAATAGGTTGGGAAGATAAGCAGTAGTAGCCGGGGCATCATACTGACATCAAATGAAGTAAGCAAGTTGTTGGAAAGGATTGTATTCCTGTCAGCTGTCCTCTCTTTGTCCTGTATAATGAAACAGGTTGAGAACTTGGGAACAGATTAACCCTAAGGGACTATTTTCCACCATATATATCCCTGCCTGGCAACTGCACCCTCAGATGAGGCACTGCTGAGAGTACCTTAATCTGTATTAGGCACTGGGCTTTTTAGTGCTGCAGCTCCAGCCCTCTGGAATCAATGCCCAGTTGAAATTAGACAGGTGGCCATCATCATGAATTTGCAATACCAATGGGCCTGGTGCCTGAAGCCAGCTCCCCACAGAGCACATCCTTGGAGATCCTGCCATCTTCCATTCTGTGGACATGATCAAGCCAGTGTTGATGTCGCTGAGACAGGAGTACGAACATGCTGGGAATCTGGGCTTGGGAGAGCACATCTTCTTTGAGACTCTGTCCTGCTATGTAGTGCCCATAGAACCATAGAAATGAATGGACCTGTGTTCATTATATTCACTCATTTCAATGGGTCTGCCCCAAGTATGACCAGTGCTAGATAGAACCCTTAGTTGCTCTTTTCATTTTGCAGCATGGCCACAACAGATGTTCTCTCATTTGTTTTCATTTTTATGATGTCTGGAATCTGCTGAGGAATTAAGTCTGTAATTAGGTTGCTTACAATATCTCTTGGATGCACTTCTTTTTCTTTGGGGATGGGCTCTTGTTAGTAAGAACAGAAACATTCTGGCAGCAAAAAAGAAAAGGCAGAGGTGATGTTTAGCAGATAAGCGACGAGTAGGAAGGGACCTGGTTTCATGTTCATCTTAGAGCCAAGTCTCCAAGCTGACCTCATGGCTACAACATCAGCCTGATTATTGTCAATACCTCTGCCTTGTGTAACATCTCGCCTGATTAAAGAGTATGTTTCTACACATCTTCCTAAGCCCTTTTCTTTTCTTTTTCTCTTTGCTGGTGGAACTTGGGGCTCAGAGCAGAAGAACAGCCCACTAGATTGAGAAGATGGCGCCTGAAGCAAGTCTCCTGTGAGCCTCACCAGAGTGAGTAGGAGCTTTTAAAAAATAATAAGGGAAAAAGACACATTCCCGGAAAACAAGCTTATATCCCAGCCAGATAAGGACTTCGGGAGTCGCTGGACAGCATTTTGAACATCCTCCCTTCCTTTGAGGCTCTTCTAAAGCTGCTTTGAAATCCTGCTGAAGCCACCCAAAACTCCTTGCGGTTATCTAAAACTATTTGAGACTAATTACAACACTCCAAATTTCTTTCAAACAAAGCCCTCAAATATACAGACGGGACAAAGTAACCCAAACCTAGTCGGGGATGGTTCTCACAAGACAGAGTTATAAAGAACTGGGAATTTCTCTTACACAAGCTGCAGAAACCCCCCAAGGAAAAAGCAGGCCAAAATCTTACACTATTTCAAGAAACACAGAGAGCCTGCACTCTCACGGATGGTCTGTCGACTGTACCTGGCATGGGAAGGATACAGAAGCAAACAGAGGAGGGGAGGGAGTTGAGCTGGCAACTGAGCTACAACAAGCAACTTTAGAAAACGAGGTCCCTGAGGAGCAGGAGTTACTATTGGGAAACTCAGAAACTAGGACCAACAAGCCCACCCAATCCCCTTTGCCCAGAGAGAAGAAGGGATCCCCCCCTTGACTGAGTCGGAGGAGTGGCTTAAGAACACAAGAGCACAATATTTGGACTTGGACAATTATCCCAACATTCTGATAGGGCTGTATAAAGATCTGCTGAAAGACCACTCAACACAGATAAGCAAAGAACTTGAGCCAATCAGAAATTTCCTCTCAGAATGTTTGGGCCTGCTTACTTCCCTGACTGAGCTAATTAGGAGAAAAGAAGACTGCCGTCCCCATAAAGCAGTCAACGACAAGCCGAATGGAAATATAATCCAGTCAGGCACAGAAAATAGAAAAACAACTAGAACTAAACCAGGCCAGGTGGAAAAACCACTTGCCCCCAAGAAATCTTCCTTAAGGGGAAAGTGTTCAATGCACAAGAAGAAGAAGCCTGTTGTTGTTGTTCAGTTGTTTAGTCGTGTCCGACTCTTTGTGAGTTGTGCCAAAGAAAGATCTGCATATGCTATCCTTAAATTTTTTAGAACTCAAGGAGGTTTTTATGTCCCCGCGGCACTAAAATTATATAAGCCAAAACGTTGGCACAGCTCCTTTATGGATCCTTTCTGGGACCGCCTCCCTTCTCGTTCATTCCCCTTGAAAGAGTGCAATCCAAATTCCTCAGAGCTCTTCTACAAGTTCCTAGATGCGTTTCAAATGCATGGATCAGACTAGAAACAGGCATGATGAAAGTCGAGGCTCATATTAGTCTAACATCATTATATAAGTGGCTAACTCTGAAACTGCTTCCCCGAGGAATAGCCCCATTGATTCTGAGCGACCAGTTTCAGTGTTGCTGGCAAATAGCAGTCTTAAACACTCTTCAGAAACTGGGCCTTGCTCCCCAAACCCTCATAACTATGGGCCTGGGCCAAGCTAGATCCGTGGTTAGGCAAAGAATCATGGACATAGAGAGACAACACGACTGTACAAGGGTCCCTGATGATAAAATAGAAAATGGAAGATACGTAGCCACTCCAGCAACATATCTCTATTTCCTCACATCCAGAAATGCAAGAAGGGCTTTTATTCTTGCTAGAAGTTTGGCCTTGCCCTCACCGGTTCTGGAAGGCTCCTATAGAAGAGTCCCGTATGCACAGAGACTTTGCGCCTGCCCATTAGGGGAAATAGGAAGCATATATTTTTTAGATGCCCTTTTTATGTTGAGATTCTTAGAGACACCGTTGATCCTTTGCTGAAGAGGCTCGCCGATCTTTCAGACAAGTCTAAACTTAATTCTCTCCTCTTAGACAAAGATCACAAGATGACCTGGCTGGTAGCCAGATTCTGTGCCCAAATTTGTAGGCACAGATCATCCTCTAGAATAAAATAGCTCACTAGGGAAATGCTGAAATTGCCCTTGGGGGCACCTCAGGGTCAATTTTTTTATGGTAGCCCAAATCTCAGTTGTATGTATATATCTCAATTTTAACTCATGAGCTATTGCTGCAATCTACTCCGATTGTATATCTTATCTTTATGAACACTGTTTTTATTGTGTTAGGTTACGTGAGCTGGTCTTTGAACATAATAAATTATCTATCTATCTATCTATCTATCTATCTATCATCTATCTATCTATCATCTATCTATCTATCTATCTATCTATCTATCTATCTATCTATCAGCCCACTAGATTAAGACCAAGGCCTATTTTCGGTCACAATTTCCTTTTTATTTTTATTTGATACAATTGGTGCTGGGTGGTTCAGCTACATTATTTCTCACCCAGTGCAAGACCAGCCAGTTCCCCCCAACCATCGTGCAAATATTTACTTAACATGTTATCATACACATAACTGTAAATCAAGACAGCAGCTTGGTGAAAATGAAGGCAGGCAGCCACACACTTCAATATTTCCTGGCAACCAGGTAGCAAGAGGGCCTTCAAACCATGTCCATTTGGGACTTCTCCGTACGTGTTGCTTGTTTTCCTGGGGAGCTAGTTCAGTGCCTTTAAATGGTTTTTTTAAAAAATAAAAAATTATTATATTGCAAAGTAAATACATCAAAACAAAATCATATCTAAAGAATAATATCCAATGAAGCAGAAAGAAAGAAAAAGCAAAGAAGAAAAAGAAAGAAAAGTATAATATTTCAATACAATAAACACTATTTTACAAAATAATAATAATAATAATAGACTTCCATCACTCTCACAACACTTCCTTTCACCTTTCATATTTTATCGTATTTCAGTATTATTTTCATCTTAATATATTGATGTGTATAGATGTATATTTCCCCTGTTCCATTCACAAGGTCATTCTAGACACAGCCAAATTTTTACATTTGAACCTTGTTTGGGGAAGCTTTTAATGTTTAATATGCTATTGTATTTTAATATTCTGTTGGAAGCCGCCCAGAGTGGCTGGGGAATAAATTATTATTGTTATTATTTCTAAATAGACATTCAAGCAATTCCATTCCTTCTTGACTGTATTCATTGGCTTTAGTCTTATTGTTGTTGGGATACTGCCAGGGAGACAAAGGCCTCCATGTTGATTCCGGATGATCCATCAATCTCCCGTAGAAATGCAGTATCAGTCAATTAGCGACACAAGCCTCAGAAGCCTCAGAAACAGCTGTCCACATTCCAAGGACTTGTGCACGCCCATTCGCAGAGTTCGCACAACGAAAGATGCACTCAGGAGAGCATTATTTACAACTTTATTCAGTGTTGGTCAGAACAAAGAAAAACATGACTACCTGCCTGCCTGCGTGTTGAGGCACAGAGAGAGAAACAAAAGCTATATACAAAAGAGAAACTTCCTGTGAGCCGGAACTACGCAGGCTGTGACTCAAACAACAGCCTGCTCCCTGTTTAAGGTGGAACGGAAATATCCTAACAATTATATCCGCCAATTTGGCCAGTTCCAAATATTCAAATAATTTACATAACCATTCCTCTTTGGTCGGTACCTGGTTACCCTTCCAGTATTTAGCCACCAGAATTCTTGCCACTGATGTCGCGTGGGGGGGGGTAGTTTTTTCTTTTGGAATATCACCTTTAAATTGTTATGTATTCAGTAGTCTGTGTTTGCCTGAGCTTGAGTTTGGACTAAGGATTCTGAGCCCCTGTGTTCTGATTCGATACATGATATCCAATCACAGAACAATTCAGGAATTGGGCCTCTGCCATTGGTCCTTAAACACTGAGTTATGATTCGCAGCTTGAAAGTTTAGATAGCCAATCACGTTGGGAGTGGGAGTGGCCCAGGCCTTCAGAAATGTATATAAGCAGTTGCTTTGCCCCTGTTGTCCAGTTCTGTTAGTTCAGTAAAGGTTCTTGCTGTTATCACTGTGTCTTGCCTCGTGGGAACCCACCTACACTTCATAAATCTTCTCATATGCCCTGTTAGTAAGAAGCCAATTGATTCTGGTAACAGTCAAGTGTCACTGTCCCACATAAATTCCTGGCTTCAGGGTGGGCGTTTAAACCCTCTCACCTTCATACTTCACCATCCCAGTAACTCACTGGGCATCCTAGCCAGTCTCACGCCAGAGCAACAACTCATTACATAGAGCTCAAAGAGTTGGGTCCGGTGCGTTTGATTTCTTGGGTACGACCATTGAGACGAAGTTCATCCAGTTTTTATGTCCCACCCCACCCCCAACACTTCAACATGAGACACATACCCTGTGAGAATTACAGATGGTTCGGATAAAAATGACATTCCCATTTATGTTTAGTGGTAAAACGCGGGTATAACAATCCTTCCCTTTGAAGGATGGCCCGGTTTTAGAGTGAGTTGCTACTTTCGTTGCCTGGTGAATGAATCACGCAGATAAACCTTGTCACTTAGCAACTGCATCAATTATTTCAGCGTTGGCACTCTGTGTCACCTGCAGGCTTAAGTGGCTGAGGATTCCTTTTACCCATCTCATTTGCTAGCGATGCTCAAATTGCTGTGCGTGTTCAGCCAACTGGTCCCATCATAAGTGGCAGTGAGGAAAGAGGAGGAGGAAAGCAATCCCCAAAGAATGTCTGTTGAGACAAATGAGAGACATGAATGGATACATCTGAACTCGTGCACAACTCTCATTAACTTCATTTGGGTGTGCGCTAGAGGTGATCCACTCTACCAAAAAAGAAAGAAAGAAAAGGGGGCGAGAGGATTGTCATGACCTGCTTACTGGCAATGCTATGATCTTGGTGTTGGAAGTGCAACAGCAGGATTGATTGATTGATTGATTGATTGATTACTTAATTTCTTTACCACTTAATATATTTAAAATATATTTAAGCAGTTCACACAGAACTGAAGCAACGGCAACATAAAATATTACAAAAATACAGTGTTACCTATAAAATGTTACATTAAAGCAAAATTGCGCGCATATATATATATAGAGAGAGAGAGAGTAAACCAGAGGCCTTTCTCTTGGGCATTGTCGGCCAATTGGTGTCAAAGAAGGACAGAACTTTCTTTATGTATGCTACAACAGCAGCAAGAATACTCATCGCAAAGTATTGGAAGACACAAGATCTACCCACCTTGGAAGAATGGCAGATGAAAGTGATGGACTATATGACACTAGCTGAGATGACTGGCAGAATCCGTGATCGGGGAAAGGAGACGGCGGAAGAAGAATGGAAGAAATTTAAGATTTACCTTAAGGACTACTATAAACTCGCTGAATGTTAGAATGTCGAGGTTTGAGTAAGAAAGGGTTACAGCGAAATAAGATTAGATGAAGAAAAGAGTAAGAGGACAGAGGACTGACAGATGTACTTAGAGTTGCTAAAAACTTTTGGACATTGGGATGCAGAAAGGGGAGGTATGGGGAAGTCGGAGAAACACGGTTTATGAAAAAAGGTTATGAAACTATACGTGTATGTATGTCTTTTTATATGTTTGTATTGTCCTAAAAAATTTGTAAAACCAATAAAAAAATTTATAAAAAAAGAGAGAGAGAGAGTGTGTGTAATCACACAGGGTCCCCAGACATTTAACGGTCTATTGATCCCTGTGCCACCACTGTGCTCGCTTCCCCACTGCCACCAACCCGTTACTCTCGGGTAAAACACTGAGTCCAGACAGTTGTTAAAAGTGAACCAAATAAATAAGTTTATTTTATAAACATTAACAAGTTTATGGTTTCTCAGATAATATTCCTGTCAGTATCTTAACTTTAGTTTCTTTACCGACCTATACCTTCCTAATACCTTCTGACTGATTATCTCAACTGTTTGACTGATTCCTCTTAACAAATTCTCTCACTCTCTCACATCAGACTAGCCCAACCCACAGACGTATCCTCTCTCTCTCTTCTAACTCCAGACTGTCTTCTCAACTACTCTAACTCTAACTAACTCTAACTCTAACTCTAACTCTAACTCTAACTCTAACTCTAACTCTAACTCTAACTCTAACTCTCTAACTCTCTAACTCTCTAACTCTAACTCTCTAACTCTAACTCTCTAACTCTAACTCTCTAACTCTAACTCTCTAACTCTAACTCTAACAACTCTAACTCTAACTCTAACAACTCTAACTCTAACTCTAACAACTCTAACTCTAACTCTAACAACTCTAACTCTAACAACTCTAACTCTAACAACTCTAACTCTAACTCCTCTAACTCTAACTCTAACTCTAACTCTAACTCTAACTCACTAACTCAGTTCTCTTGGGTTCCTATTGGTTAGTCATTTTACAATTAGTTAACCCTTTCCTTATGAACCCAGTATGATGTCACACACCTAGGAGGGCAAACACCACAATATCATTATCGATTCATTTTTCTTCTGAAACACCCTCCTACTCAGGTTCTGGGTTCTTCCCCAGTGTCCAAAGAAACTCCCAGCTCACCCACAAAAGTGGGCATCACCCTAGACTCTCACTCTAGACTTGCATTTATGAACAGGCCCAAGATGAATGGTGTTTCCTTCGGCTGCCCACAGCAGTGTCCCATTCAGCTGCCCACCCAGCTCCAGGGGCAGCAAGTTTGCTGAGTTTCTAAAAGCACTTCCTTCACCCTTTGTCCTCGCCTCCCCCCGCTGCTTTAAATTTTTAAAACTTAGAATCATAGAATTGTAGAGTTGGAAGCAGGGGTGCCAGTAATAGGGGGTAGAAGGGGCTTCATTCCCCTCAGTATTTTGATGCAGGAGGCTGAGCCCCCCCCCCAATATTGAGGGTGCTGCCATCCCCCACTGCCCCCGGGCAAGCGCTGGCCTGCCAGACAAGAGAGAGAGGCTTGAAAGGCCATTTTCACCGTCATCACACCCCGCCATGATCATCAGAGCATCCTGGCACTCGGCCGTGTGGCCCGGCAACTGTGGCCCGACACGGGGGTGGGGTGTCACACTTGTGACATCTTGCCCCCCTCCCCAACTTGGCACGCCTGGTTGGAAGGGACCATGAGTGTCATCTAGCCCACCACAAGTTGTTTCCCCCCCCATCCCACATAGGCGGACTCTTAACAATTCAGAGAGGTGTTGGCAAAGGTGGCAGGGATGCAGCTGGCTGCAGTAGGGACAAGAAGACACAAAATATTCATTTTGTGAATTGTATTTGTTATGTACTGAGTTGAATAGGATCCAAAATGCAGCAGTCTGATTGGTCCTAGAACAATAGGACTCAGAATGCAGCAGTCTGATGGGTCCTAGAACAATAGGACCCAGAATGCAGCAGTCTGAGTGGTCCACAGGAGCCACCCAATCCAGCTCCAGGTGGAAGTGAATCCGCAACCTGATTGGCCTACAGGAGAATCCCAGAATTAGCCAATCACGTGGGGCCCATTGTGTAAATAATGTATATAAAGCAGACATTCTGGGGGAACTTCCATTCCTCCTCACCACTATGAGCTGAATAAAGAGCATGAAATCCACTCTCGACTCCGAGTATATTTCAGTACTTCTTTAGCGCTCAGGATGCCAGCAGAATGTGCCCCCTGAACCAGCACAGATTGTAATAATAGAGAAAACTGACAAACGAACTCTGAAGCACGTATCTCAAATAATTTCACTGAAACGAAACAATGACAAAAGAGACTTCCGGAAAACTTATCCTGCTATACCTTCTTCCTGCAACTGACTTGCTGCGTGAAAACTCAGACATTTCCTGCAATACTTAGTAGCTAAACGCTTGCACTGTTTACTATGAAAAACTGCTCCCGGGAGTTTAGATTCAGTGGACATTTTCCTAACGTGATGAATCTGGAGACTTAAGAAGTTATCTTGTATATATTAGCGCTACATATTCACCGGGGAACAAAGGAAGACAACTCTTTAAGCTAATGTGCCCCAAATTACCCCCAGGATATCTAGCAAGCTAAGCCTTTCCACAAGGAGTCTCCATTATAGCACAGAGGCAGCGATAAATAAATCAGAAGCAGGAGATTAAACAGTGAGCTGTTATCCTGGTTAAAAGGAGAAGTGTTCTGTTCTACTATCTGTTTCTGAAATGTGCGTCTCCCAATTTAAGGCACGTAGAAAATAAATCCAGGACTAAGGGAGGAAATTGATAAAGCAGAAGGAATAAATGTAAGGCAAGAGAAAATGCCTGCAAACTTGAGGTTGGACAAAATCACGGAGGGAAAAGGCTAGCAAATAGGGGCTTGTCATGATAGCTATATATTACATCCAGGAGTGGAGAAGCAGAGTGTTGCTGAATGTCAAGTTGCTGAGGAGCCCAAGATAGGGGGACAGAAGAGGAGGACACTATTGCTCCCCTGTCCTAGAATCATAGAATCATAGAGCTGGAAGAGACCACAAGGGCCATCGAGTCCAACCCCCTGCCAAGCAGGAAACACCATCAGAGCACTCCTGACATATGGTTGTCAAGCCTCTGCTTAAAGACCTCCAAAGTAGGAGACTCCACCACACTCCTTGGCAGCAAATTCCACCTGTCAAGGTTGTTTTGAAGTGTGATCCTGTCCTCTGGGGTGTTAGCCACCCCTCCCAGTTTGGTGTCATCTGCAAATTTGATCAGGATGCCCTTGAGTCCATCATCCAAGTCGTTGATAAAGATGTTGAATAAGACCGGGCCCAAGACAGAACCCTGTGGCACCCCACTAGTCACTCTTCTCCAGGATGAAGAGGAACCATTGATGAGCACCCTTTGGGTTCGGTCAGTCAGCCAGTTACAAATCCACTGAGTGGTAGCATAGTCAAGACCGCATTTTACCAGCTTCTTTACAAGAATATCATGGGGCACCTTGTCAAATGCCTTGCTGAAATCAAGGTAGGCTACATCCACTGCGTTCCCTTCATCTACCAGGCTTGTAATTCTGTCAAAAAACGAGATCAGGTTAGTCTGACATGACTTATTTTTCAGAAATCCATGCTGACTATTGGTGATCACAGCATTCCTTTCTAGGTGCTCACAGACTGTTTGCTTAATGATCTGCTCCAGAATCTTCCCTGGTATTGATGTCAGACTGACTGGGCGGTAATAATCCTGCTTGCAGTCACTTGAGAAACAGGATGCTGGGTTAGCTTTTGCCCCATCCAGCAGGGCTGAGCTGTTTCATATGGGAAATGTCAGGATCTGGCAGGACGAGTGTGCACTGGGGATAGGAAGTGTGGAGTGTTACTCGGGAGAGGGGTTCAGTGATTTGTAGAGCCCTGTACCAGCCAGGAGGCAAGAGGCAGAGGCTGGGGAAGCTTCAGAGCTGGAGGGTAGAGAACAGGATAGGGACCTCATAAGAAGAAGAAGTGTTTGGATTTGATATCCCGCTTTATCACTACCCAAAGGAGCCTCAAAGCAGCTAACATTCTCTTTTCCCTTCCTCCCCCACAGCAAACACTCTGTGAGGTGAGTGGGGCTGAGAGACTTCAGAGAAGTGTGACTGGCCCAAGGTCACCCAGCAGCTGCATGTGGAGGAGCAGAGACGCGAACCTGGTTCACCAGATTACGAATCTACCACTCTTAACCACTACACCATCAGGCAAGTGAAGGGCCAGGTGCTTCCCCACCCTCTCCTGTACCACTGTCTCCCAGAACCAGGAAGGGACTGAAAAGCGATGAGCAGAGGCAGTTTCCGTGTAGGCACAGTCTCTGGCTGCATGCACGGAGCCCATTGGTGGAGAGGGAGTGGTCCCCTGTTGCTGAATGGAGCAGGGACCTGGGAATAGCTGCCTAGATGCTAGATTGGTGTGCAGAGGTATCTAGAGCTGTAGAAGTGGCTGTGTTACCTTCGACAATAAAGAGTTGTCTATCTGCCATGTGGCTGGATGTGCCCTTGACGGGAAAGGAGTAGGATGCTCAGTGTTTGGTCATGTTACATGGCCTTGCAACCTCATCTTTGTTCTCCTCTAGGGGCTACAGGCAATAAAGGGACTGTATGGCCAAGCAATGTTTGAGCCAAAGCCTATATAGTATGCATTCTATAAGCACTACCTCCCTGCTCCATGACAACAGGATTGTTCAGGTGAGAAACCCTGAATTTCCTTAACGCAGCCCCACCTAAGAGGAAACAGTAATGGAGTGCAGGGGCACCTGCTGTTAGGAGCTCAGCCTACACTCGAGTAGGACCCTGGCAGAGACCCATGCCCGACTGGCATGTTCTCTCCCTCCTGGTCTTTCGTTCGGGAGCTTCAAAAGCTTTCTTCTGCCCGAACATCACAGCGACCGATGCCAACTGACACCGGCACGCTTAGGGATCTGCAGAGTTTGCGCATCTCGCATAACAGACCTCAGCAACTCAGCATTTTGGCTAATCTACTTTATTTACATATAAACACACATGGAGCACTGCAACATGGCTCCCTCTCTCTCTAGCATCAGACAGCAAAGAGAAAAAAAGAACAAAGGCAATAGTCCCACTTCACAGAACACAGTAACACAAACATCCTGTCTCCATCACTTCTCACTTTGTGGAGTCAAAACATACACCGTCATGTGATTGACAAAAATCCCATGACTGCAATCACGGAGCAGGAATTCTAACACCTGCCTCCAATGCTCTCTCCTTAAATGGAAACTGGCACTATTTAAGGTGGAATTTGGATGGCTGCTCCTCCCCATCTGCACTGCACATTTATAGCAGTATTACAACTCTTTAAACAGTCATCCTTTCTCCCAAAGCATCATGGAGCCGCCATTTGTTAAGGGTGCTGAGCGTTGTTCAGAGTCTCCTTGTTCCCCTCAGAGAGCTACAATTTCCAGAGAGGTTTAACAATCAAGCCCTCTTCTCAGGGCACTCTGGGAATCATAGTTCTTGTGAGGGGAATAGTCTACTAAGGACTCACGGCACCCTTAATAAGCCACAACTGCCAGGATTTTTTGGGAGAAGCCATGACTGTTTTAAACGGTATGATACTGCTTTAAATAGGGATGCGGGTGGCGCTGTGGGTTAAACCAGAGACCCTAGGACTTGCCGATCAGAAGGTCGGTGGTTTGAATCCCCATGACGGGGTGAGCTCCCGTTGCTCAGTCCCTGCTCCTGCCAACCTAGCAGTTCGAAAGCACGCCAAACGTGCAAGTAGATAAATAGGTACCGCTCTGGTGGGAAGGTAAATGGCATTTCCGTGCGCTGCTCTGGTTCACCAGAAGCGGATTAGTCATGCTGGCCACATGACCTGGAAGCTGTACGCCGGCTCCCTCGGCCAGAAAACCAAGTTGAGCGCCGCAACCCCAGAGTCGGCCACGACTGGACCTAATGGTCAGGGGTCCCTTTACCTTTACCTTACTGCTTTAAATGTGTAGTGCATATGGGACTGGGGAGATACAAAACAAATTAGAAAGTAGAAAGTAGCCTACTGTACAAAGCAGTATTTACGGTATATTCACTGCTCTATTCACTTTTGCCTCTCATCCTCCCCAGCACTGGTATACGCCTCCCAGAACATTTGCCCAGAAGGGAATGTGATCCTTGGCTTCGAAATGTCCCCTGCCTGACACCCCAGTGTAGATCCAAGGCAATGTATGAGCAGTGATTGAAACCCAGCATTTCTTGGGCTAAGGACGAATCTACACTGGTCGTTTATAGTGTTAAAATGTGCTATTAAAATGTGACACCAGAGGTCGCTGTAGAGCAGCGAGCCTTCAACAATGGAAAACTGCATTGAGAGCTATATAACGTTATATTTAATAACGTTTTTACAGTTCAGTGTAGATCCAACCTAAGGCTAATACTCTATGCTAGAGATGATCGTTGTAGAACACCTTCTGGTTTTTTGTTATGACTGTTTCATTAAAACCTACATTTTAAGTTCTGAAATTACTAGATTATCTTAACTGCTCTACCAAGAATTCTGAATTATTTAATTGAGCCATTAAGCATTCTGAATGTATCGAACCCTTGCTACCAATGTATCCCTCCTCATTTATCCTTGGCTGGAGGGTTTAATTCACACACACACAATTCTCCTTGCACATGTCCAAATTGTGCAGATCTTGATCATTTGAAAATGTGGGACTTGGTTAAGCCTGTGGCAGAATTGTTCCCTGCCAGACCTTTTGCTTTGGTGCTATGATAACTCATTCCGAACGTGAGCCACGCTAAGGCCTTTTCAATTTATTACTCAATTTACGTGAACTTATCTAAATTGAAATCTCCTTGAATCAATACCTTGTTTTTATCACAGGGAACTCTGACTGTATCATTCAGATCAGTCACTCATTGCCTACTGTAGGTAAGCAAAAAAAAATTTTTTCCCTCAACCTCCTGTATGGAAGCAATGTTCTTTCTCTCTTTCTGTCAGTCTCACGCACAAATGTGATGGAAAAGCTAGGGCAGTAACTAAAGGTCACCAACCCTTGTAGCTCTGTAAATCAAACATATGTGTGTTTTCTTGGATGTTAGTTTCAGTGGGATTACTCTGAAGTAAGTAGCCACAGGATCCCTCCATTCACTTTTTATACATCTTAAGGTAAAGGGTAAAGGGAACCCTGACCATTAGTCATGACTGACTCTGGGGTTGCGGCGCTCATCTCGCTTTATTGGCTGAGGGAGCCGGCATACAGCTTCCAGGTCATGTGGCCAGCATGACTAATCCGCTTCTGGCGAACCAGAGCAGTGCACGGAAACGCCGTTTACCTTCCTGCCGGAGCGGTACCTATTTATCTACTTGCACGTTTGGTGTGCTTTCGAACTGCTAGGTTGGCGGGAGCAGGGACCGAGCAACGGGAGCTCACCCCATCGTGGGGATTTGAACCACCGACCTTCTGATCGGCAAGTCCTAGGCTCTGTGGCTTAACCCACAGTGCCACCCGCATCCCTCTTTATATATCTTACATCTCCCTATAATCTGAAACTGTTACCATGGCCTCTTCTGTGAGGGCAGCAAAATACGTAAAAAGATTCCCGCTAAATCTGACCCATCTAGTCCAGCGTCCTATTCTCACAATGGCCACCTGAATACGCAGACCCTATTCAACTGTCCCTATTTTCCAGGGATAGTCCCAGATTTACAGAAGCCCTCCCGGTTTCTGATTACTACCTCTCCTGGTATGCCCCGCACAGGACCTTAAGGTCCATGAATAACCATAGTTTAGAGGTCCCGGGCCCTAAGGAAATCAGACTATCCTCCATCAGGTCCAGGGCCTTCTCAGTGATGGCTCCGACCTGGTGGAATGCTTTGTCCCATGATACACTATTAAAATAGTTGTGTGCATAATTAACTCTGTAAGACTCTGTATGATTGGAGGAGGAATATAATAAATACAGTGGTACCTCGGGTTACATACGCTGCAGGTAACATACGCTTCAGGTTACAGACTCCGCTAACCCAGAAATTGTGCTTCAGGTTAAGAACTTTGCTTCAGGATGATAACAGAAATCGTGCTCCGGCGGCGCAGCAGCAGCAGGAGGCCCCATTAGCTAAATTGGTGCTCCAGGTTAAGAACAGTTTCAGGTTAAGTACGGACCTCTGGAACAAATTAAGTACTTAACCCGTGGTACCACTGTATTATGATTGGTGGTGATGATGATGGCACCCCCTGGTTAAATCACTCTGCTGTCGTGGGGATGGGTTTTTGAATGAGAAACTTCCTCCAGGTGCTTAACTGAGGCTCTTCCTACTTAATTGTCTCAACAAATAACAAGAATGCTGGAGAAAGTGTGTGTTGCAGGAGGTTGCTTTAGAAAGCCCCTCATTTTGTTTATGGAAAAGACATCGCTCTCACACCGTATTGTTGCTCTTGCCTGCTTTAACCTTCCGAGAGCAAGCAGGAAGAGAAACTACACTTCCCGCTGTGTTGCAAGCCCTAATTGTTTTCATACAGTGGCAGCTGTATTTATTTTGCTTTCCCGACATCTCTCTAAGTGCATCTGACTCGGAGTTTGAGGCGATGATGTTAGCTGCCCACACTGAGAGCACATGCTTCGATTCCCACCCTCTCACTCCCCCTTTGGCAAATGTATATCTATATTTATTTGATCATTCTATCACCTTGCAGATAACATTGAAACAACATCTGTTCCTCCCTGTTTGCACCACTCAGTGAAGTTAAGGACAATTTTCTGGCTAGCCCTTTCAGAGTTCTTTTCTCTATGTCAAGCTGCCTTTGATGTCAAGGAAATAAACAGCGATCTTATTTTTAAAACACATCTGAAGGCAGATCTGTTTAGGGAAGTTTTAATGCTGTATTGTTTTTAACACTCGATTGGGAGCCACCCAGAGTGGCTGGGGAAACTCAGCCAGATGGGTAGGGTATAAATAAATTATTATTGTTATTGTTATTATATTTGTTGGAGTTCTCTTTTTGATTTTGAGAACTGTCTCCATCTTTGTTCAATTCATGTAGGTGCATTTTTGAAGGATTGGTGGAAATGCAATTTTCAAAGAGTAGCTGCATTTTGCTTCATGCATGTTTTCTTGACATGTTTACCAGACTGGATTATTGTATTGTGTTTTAACTTTCAGTCTGATTTGATTTTTGTATCTCCTGTGTGCTATTTTACATTGGGACATTTGCATAAAAGGCCATTTTTACCCATTCTGAAATATATGTTCAAAAACCACGTATTGTTTCCAAAGTGCAAATTAGGTAGATTGTTATTAAAGTGGAATGAAAGTGGTGATTTGTTCTCAGGGCAGCGATATGCAATACACTGTTTGGGCCTGCAAAAAGGGGTGGGCGTGCCACTTCATTTCTAATCAAATAACTCCCTGCTGAAATACTGTAACTTTTTATGCCACAAATATTTTAGGTGTTGTTGTTTTTAGTCTGGCTTTTGTTGTCCTGTAGCACAGAAGTGCCCTTCCAGACAGCAGATAACATTTCATGGAATAATAGAATCATAGAGTTGAGAAGAATCCCAGGGGTTATCTAGTCCAATGGTTCCACTGCAGAAAGTTTGTCCTGGTATTTAGTTGGAATCGCCATTCTTTTAACTTGAATCCACTGCCACAAGTCCTTTTTCTCCTCCAGAGCAAGAGAAAACAAGTTTGTTCCATCCTCCCTGTGACAACCCTTCAGATATTTGAAGATGGATATCGTATCTCCTCCCAGTCTCCTCTTTTCCAGGCTAGTGATACTCAACTCCCTCAACCATTCCCCATAACCTCTAGTTTCCAGACCCTTGATAATATTGGTTACCCTGCTCTGCACACGTTCCAGCGTGTCAGTATCCTTAAATTGTGGTGCCAAGACTGGACACAGTACTCCAGGTGTGGTCTGAGTGACCACGGCAGAATAGATCTGGACACTAGACTTCTACTGAAGCAGTCAAGAACAGCATTAGCTTTTTTTTTTGCTGCTGCATCACACAGTCAACATAGGTTAAGCTTGTGGTCTACTAAGACCCCCTAGATCAGCAGTTCTCAACCTGTGGGTCGCCAAATGTTGTTGGACTACAACTTCCATCGTCCCTGAGCTCTGGTCTTGCTAGCTAGGGGTGATGGGAGTTGTAGTCCAACAACATCTGGGGGCCCACAGGTTGAGACCTAGATAGTGTCTGCCATCTTATATTTGTGCATCTGGTTCTTCCTGCCTAATTGCAGAACCCTACATTTGGGAGCCATGCAGTTTTCTTGGCAGGGATACTGGAATGGCTTGCCGGTTCCTGCTCCAGGTGGATGATGTTTAGTCAAAACTCATAACTCTCCACTATGACCTGCCCGTCTTGGGCTCCATGATCACTGCCGATGGTGACAGCAGTCACAAAATTAAAAGACGCCTGCTTCTTGGGAGAAAAGTGATGACAAACCTAGACAGCATCTTAAAAAGCAGAGACATCAACTTGCCAACAAAGGTCTGTATAGTTACAGCTATGGTTTTCCCGGTAGTGATGTATGGAAGTGAGAGCTGGACCATAAAGAAGGCTGTTCGCCAAAGAATTGATGCTTTTGAATTATCGTGCTGGAGGAGATTCTGGAGAGTCCCATGGACTGCAAGAAGATCAAACCTCTCCATTCTGAAGGAAATCAGCCCGGAGTGCTCACTGGAAGGACAGATCCTGAAGCTGAGGCTCCAATACTTTGGCCACCTCATGAGAAGAGAAGACTCCTTGGAAAAGACCCTGGTGTTGGGAAAGATGGAGGGCACAAGGAGAAGGGAACGACAGAGGACGAAATGGTTGGACAGTGTTCTCGAAGCTACTAACATGAGTTTGACCAAACTGCGGGCAGCAGTGGAAGACAGGAGTGCCTGGCATGCTCTGGTCCATAGGGTCACGAAGAGTCGGACACAATTAAATGACTAAACTACTACTACTACTACTACTACTACTACTACCACTACCACTACTACTACTACAACAACATTTGGGAAGCATTGCAAAACAACTAAGGAAGCAGAATTATTTGTGGACGGCTTGATATAAATCCAGCACCAGCATACTATTATTGTCTCAATGATATGTTGCAGATAACCCCTCCCCAAACCACCCCACCAGTCCGGAGGAGTCCTGTATGAATCCCCGTGAATCTCTGTTGCCCCCCCACCCCTGAGAGATTCTTCACTCCATTGCCATTATCAGGAAATTGTACGTGCATAAGTTACTGCCCGGCTATAGCTCCTGTAATAGAGATTTTGTTATTCCAATAAACCTTTAAAAATAATTGAATGTTTTGGTTGAATGTCTGGGCGTGGGGACGACACAAACCTTACCATTCTGGCTTGTCTGGGAAAGGTGGTGAAGGAGACCACTCTAGACAGGAGTTTAAGGAATTAATTTGGTCCATCAGGTACACCTTAAGAGTTAAGCCATCAATTCTCCTTCAAAATCAAAGACATTTTTCTTCCCCTGCTCCCCCTCCCCACTTCAGTTTAATATGTTTAATAGATTGCTGTGTGGGTGTAGGAATTTTACCATCTTACCATTTTAAAGACTTGCTTTATGATGTATTTATGATGTGGCACTCTCTTTTTATTACAGACTGCTTTGAGGGCCTTGTGACCAGTAAGGAGGATATAAAAATAAATGTTGACTAAATAAATAAATAATACAGGTACCGGTGGGAATATTCTGCAGATTCTCTTTTCTCTCACCCCCATCCCCAAATTTATCCTATTTATATTGCTAATCCAATGAACCTTTTTCGTTCTGCTTGCCTGGGGAAAAGATTTGCCATTTCTTTTAATAAGTGAACACTTGTTTCCCCAAGAGACATAGAAATGGCCCAGTTTATGCTGTTCTGGAATAAAGAACTAGACCAGTGGGGACCAAAGTCTCCAGATATTTTTTTTTTTTTAAAGAAACGACACCGATCATATAAATAGTTCTGTTTCAGTTAGCAGTCCCAGCTGGAGAACACATCTAGCCCAGACTGGGGTGGGGTGGCTGGGCTCTGATTCTAAGGGAGTGACATAATATTGACTGAGTCTCTTCTTCCTGCCTCCACTGTGCAGTGTCAGATTAGGCCGGCTAATACAAATTCCAGAAAGGCAGTTCAACGAACAGAAGTCAGGTTCCATTATACATGGTCAGGTACAGCAAAAGGTTCAGGTTCAAGGACAGCCAGGAAACAAGGGGTTCACAAAAAAATTGATAGCACAAGTGGCCAGTGAGGGGGGATGGGCTCTGCTGCAGACCTGCCTCCCAGCAGCAGCAGCATCACTGCCACATCACATACCCTCCAATGTCTCGATTTTCCCTTACAGCTCTCAGAATTATGTCATTGTTCTGTAGTCTTCAGCACCATCTGTTGGTGGCCATGTGAACTACTGCTGCATGATGACACCGCTACATTTTTATTATATAGTAAGATCTATAGAAACAGGTAGTAAAAGCTTACTTTTCAGGGTCCCAGCCAGTTATCCTTCCAAGCTAGACATTTCACTCTTCACCTGCTACACTCCTGCCACACTCCATTTTTTATGTTCCAGTGGTTATTCCAAATTACATGGATATTGAACATTCTCAGATGTCATTTGGCTGGTTTTTTTTCTCTTACTCTCTCTCTCCACAAACAATCTGAAATGTTAGAGTTGCCCTGAGAATTTGGATTTGTTCATCTTATTTCTCAGTGGCCTCATTTGTGCTACACTCTAGGAGCACTCAAATACCTGAATTTGCTATTAGATTGTGTTAGTTAGTTAGTTAGTTAGTTAGTTAGTTAGTTAGATATGCAGCATGGTCCGACAAGGGACCTTCAAGGTCAAAGGAGAATGAACATTTGTATGTGGGAGAGGACCAATATGAATACAGTCTGTGTTCATGTATTTTATCTAATAAATCACAAATGAAGGGCAGAGAAAAATATTGTTCCGCAGGGCATCAGTTTGTGACAGGAAGAAATAAAATATTATTAAGACATGGATTGTGTCCTTGTTCTAGGAGGAATAACCTGCCAGCTCCCATACAGTTATTTAGCATGAAGGTCGCTTTTAAGATATACCATCTGGCCTTTAGGTTAAATTTTATATTTACACCTCACAAAGTGGCAACACTTGTTCTCTGAAAAATGCTCAATAAGGAATGGTCCAGGTGTCCTTGTTGCTAGCTCCCAGAGCATCTCTGTGAGCTCTGTGGTGGTGGAACCATCTTTCTCTTTTTCTCTCTCTGCTGTAAATTGATGCTACACAACGCACAGGGAAAAGGGATGGAACAGAGCAATACAGTAGCTGTCAAGTAGCCTTGGAGTTGTCACTGACAAACCCGGACAGCAGGGGGGTCTGGGGAAGGAAGAAAATCAAAGCCGTAGAGACATGAAAAAAGGAGGAAGAAGTAAAATGTCATTCTTTTACCTCTTAAGTACATTTTTTGTGGTGATGTTCAAAATTTTACCAGTTGAGACCAGAGCTCAGTTGCTCCATTTATCTCCTTTTAGCCCCTCTGATGCTGATTCTTGCAGGGTTGTGTATCCAACAAAGTCATCCCATTAGCACACGGACTTCTGCCTCTGCAATGGGATCTCTTTTTCTCAGCTCCCTGCAAGGACCTCCCCTAAATCTCCTCTAGAAGGTGGAGGAGAACCCAGAACAGGAGAGAGGGAGGGAGGAGAGTTCTGCCGGTGAATCCTGTTGTGCCAATGAAAATCCTTGCAGTAGCAACATGACTTTGTTGGATACAACCCAGAGCTGGTGGATTTGCAGGATGTTGAGCTGTGCCTCCTCCACCGACACTCACCTTGCATATTTGTAAAATACTGCCATATGCCTTATGTCAACTACAAATGATTTCCAAAGAAGAAGAAGAAGAAGTCTTCAGTGTCAACTAGTCATGGTGGGCTATGTCCTACCTCACTGTTGGAGGCAGAAAGCCTCCTAATACCAGTTGCTGAGAATCGCCATCAGTGAGTTCAATGGGTTGTACTCCCAGGTATGTGGGCAGGGTATTGCTGACTAAAACTCATATGATTTATTAGCTAAAGCTCTCTACTGCCATTATTAAGAGTGGTATCAGAATACATCATACTCAGAGTACACCCACTGAAATCAATGGACATTGAGGCCATTGAGGTCCTAACCACACTGAATCTAAATAGCACTGAATTCATTAGGACATTGCATAGACACAGTTAGGGCTGCACTATACCAGAGGTATGTGGACCTTCAGTTAGTGTATACAGTGGTACCTCAGGTTAAGTACTTAATTCGTTCTGGAGGTCTGTACTTAACCTGAATCTGTTCTTAACCTGAAGCACCACTTTAGCTAATGGGGCCTCCTGCTGCTGCCGCGCCACTGGAACACGATTTCTGTTCTCATCCTGAAGCAAAGTTCTTAACCTGAAGCACTAATTCTGGGTTAGCAGAGTCTGTAACCTGAAGCATATGTAACCTGAAGTGTATTTAACCTGAGGTACCACTGTATAAGGAATGTTCAGGAGGCTGGGGGGGGGATTGTGTGGGAATTCATAGAATCGTTGTCAGACTCGAGGGATTCTCTCCTCCCCCGGCAACCTCCAGGAGCAAAGAAGGAACGAGGAAGTTCATATTTATGGTTTTATTCAGCAACTGTGGATCAGAGCAGTGCTAGGCGCCATTATGACGTTGCTCACTCTGAGCCCCTCCTCTTCCTTCCCCACCAACCTCCTGTTGTAAAGGTCTCAGGAGGAGGAGTCACACATCTCTGCATTCTTTGCTCTTGAATCCTGACTGACCAAAGTGTCCTTGGAGAAGGGGGAAGGGTTCCCAAGCTCTCTAAGAATGTGTCATTGTCAGGAGTCCAGGTTCTCAGTTTGATAACACAGTACACGTACTAAAAAAGAGACTTTATTGCCAAAACAGATAACTCTGGACGGCTGTAATGAGCCTCTGACATCATCAGTCATGAGGACCCTTCTGAAGACTGTTTCTGGGTTCTACAGAAGATATTGAACTTTCGAACCCAGCTTCGTTTGATTTGCTTCCAGTCTAACAACCCGCCCTTTAGCTGACTCTTAGGAGAGATTGGATCAGTGGTCTGACATACCACTTCCCTCTCTGTTCCTGCCTGATTGACTTTCCTGAGAGCATTGACAGGGTTTCAGCCTGCACACAGTCATTCCCTTATCAGCTGGCATTCCAAGGGGCGGGGGAGTTACCTCTCTAGGCTGTTCATCTTGTATGAAAGCTAACCCTCTCTGTTCCTGGCTGCTTTCCTCAGTTGGCTGCAAACCTTCACTGGGAGCTGGCTCGTTCCTGACAGTCAGCTATCTGTTCTCCAACTCCGCCTCCTTCTCTCAATATCTCTAATCTTAGCAGTTCTCTGGACATTTCGCAGCCCTGCCCTTCAGAGAAGTCCCTGACAATCATAGAATTGTAGTGTTGGAAGGGACCCTGGGGATCCTGTAATCCAACTCCCTGCAATGAGCGAAGATGCAGCTGTCCCAAACGGGGATCGAACCTGCAACCTTGGCATTATCAGCACCAAGCTCTAACCAACTGAGCTACCCAAGCTGAAAGCTCTGTGGCATTGCAGTAGCAAGCTCTACTCCACAACCTATATGCATGTATGAGGATGCCTGAACAGAGCCCCCATGTAGCTATATGCTATGAGGTTCTGCTCTTTAGGCATCCTAACACACACACACATAGGCCAAGGTCTCAGAGATGCTGGCTGAATTTCTTTGCTGAAAGAGTGTTCCACAGCCGGGAAACGGTAACACTAAATGCCTGGCTTGCAACTGAAGCCAGTTGGCCCTCTGTGTAACACAGCAAGCCAGTTGGCCTTGTTCCTCCAGGTGTGCTTCTGGACTGTCACTATTTTGCTGGAAATTTAGCGTTGCACAAACTAAAGTGGGTTAAAGTGATCTGTTAGCCCAGCACAACAAATCTGCTTTAAAAAGAAGGGTGGGGGGAAAGATTTGGATGTACTCAGGAAACTGCCACATAGCATACTTAAAAATGTGGGATGGACAAATTATTATGGAAGGCATATAATACTCTGCAAACAGATCAGAATGAATGTGCAATACAATCTGGAAATAGTCTAACCGGCACTGTAGGGATGGGAGTAAAATTCAGTTCAGTTTGCATTTGAAGGTGAACCTGCCCAATTCACGCTTTCTGAAACAAGATGCGATCCGAAACACAGCCATCCTTCAAAATCTGCTCTTCAGAAGTAAGATGTAAAGTAATACTTTACAAAAATGCCAGTGCTAATGTGGACAACTGCATTTCTCCAGTGACTTTGACGTGGGATGCTTTGCAGTCACGAACAACTAAAAAATAACAGCTACAAGCATTTTCACATTCTCTAACCCTTGAGATATTTCCCGCTTCCTCTGTGACAGGACGAAATGAGATGGTTGGATTGGGAGATGCTCAGCCTGCCTCTAGGCTTGTGAAATGGTTTCAAAAGGAAGCAATGGCTTTGCAGAACAGGGCTGGGGAACCTTTTTCATCCCGAGGGCCACTTTGCCTCCTCGTCAGACTTCTGGGGGCCACATACCAGCACCAATTGCGGCAAAAGTATCTGTGGCCAGACACACACCACCCTCCACGTGAGGCATGTGGCCTGGAGGTCAGAGCAGAGCCCTGAAGGTCAGAGAACGAGGCCTGGAGAGCTGCTTCCTGAGATCTCCCACCCCACCTGTAGAATGTGCCAGGGTTCAATGACTGTTGCTGTTGACTTTCCGCAGATAGACACGAAGTCAAGAACATCCGTGTGCGCCAGAGAAGACACAGCATCTTATTAGATGCAGCCTAATGAAATCTGCACAATCATTATGCAGGAAAGAAAGATAACAAAACTGCAATGAGAGGCAACATTAAAAAAGAAAAGAAAAAAAGATACCAGCTTTTTGCACAGTGTCTGTGTGGGTGTAAGGAATCCAGGCAGAGCAGCGGCAATTAAATCTGGAGGAGGAAGAGGTCATTGGACCAGTCAATATCCAGCGTCCCATTTCTCCACTGTTGGCGTACAGAAGAATTTCCAAAGCACGTGACCTAATTAAGGTTTGGATATTGGTGGGGTTTTTTTGAATTTGTTTTATTTTTCAGTGGAGCATGCCTGCCATCTAGAGGATCCAGAAAAACCCAGATTTGCAAATGTCTGCTGAACTCTTACTGTATTATATTTACAAGTAAGATCGGCAACAAAAGACTGCAGTGTGAAGGGCTTCAGCCAGCCAACAATGCTGTTTTCCAGGGTGCTCCATTCCATCGTTTCCATGCTCAATCCCCAACAGACGTTCTGCAGCCACTAAGCATGCTCATTGGGCAGTTTGGGGCTATTTTTTGCCCTCAAATATGTTTGGTACTTCTGCTAAGCTTGGCGTTTCCAAGCCTGCTGATAGCTCTCTCTTGTGCACAAGCTGCTTTTGCTACATAGGTTTCCATGCTTATTAGTACAGTCGTACCTTGGCTGTCAAATGGAACCCATTCCGCTTGACTTCCGAAAACGTCTGACAAGTAAGGCGCGTCTTCTGATTGACTGCAGGAGCTTCCTGCATTTAATCGGAAGCCGTGGAGTACGTTCAGGTTCCAAAGAATGTTTGCAAACCAGAACACTCACTTCTGGGTCTACGGCATTCGGGAGACAAAATGTTTGAGTCGCAAGGCTTTTGGGATCCAAGGGACGACAGTATATAGGATCATCCTTCTCCTGCTCTTCCCTTAGGAAGCTCAGTGTAGCTTACATGGAGCCTGCCAAGGTTTCCCTCTTATCTTCCACAGTGCAAAGAACCAGGGGGCTGTTGGACTATTTATTAGGCTGGGGTTAGGCAAGGAGTTATTATCTGAAGGGTTCAGCCAGCCTGCTTATATAGAGCTCCACTACAACGCAACAGTAACAACTTTCTGTAACTATCCAATCACTGAGCGTCAATTTCAATTCCTTATTTGCATATGTGGACCTGAGTGAAAACTATCTACAGAATCCCCCTGCTGGCCCAGGGTGAGAACTTCAGTACATAACACTTGGATCCTAGAGCAAAAGGCAGGTAGGATCCTAGAATGTATCCATCTGATTGGCCTGCAGGAGCATCCCAATCAGGCTCCAGGAGGGAAGCAGAATCAGCTAATCAGATGGGACTCATTGTGTAAATAATGTATATAAAGCCTGAGGGTTGGGGGGGGGATTCATTTACTGTTTTACGAGCTGCAATAAAAAGCATGAAATCACTACGCGACTCCGAGTATATTTCAGTATTCATTGATTGATAACACCTTTGGAAGTTGGCAGAATGAAGTTAGCGGTTGAAGTGGCCAGCCAGAAGCTGGTGGAGGTGCCAGGGTCATTTTGTCAAACGGTTGCCATCCCCCTAATTGTCTCTGCTTTCTTGTTTTCAGGGATGTTTGCAGACCCTGAGGATTTTTTGAGACCACCCTTAAAAGCAATGAAGAGGACTGCAACACTGAAGCAAAGCAGCTTATACGTTTGACTAAATGGATGTCTAAATACATCTAGCGGTAGCGCCCACCCTAACTTTAAAGACAGATAAGGGAAGCTTGAATATCTGAGATGTGTGGTGTGTGTCCGCCATGTCTTCCTTGTTAGAACACTTGAAGGATGGGTGGGGTGAGAAATAAATAATAAACAAATAGATCAGGTGTGTGGTGATTGACAGGTAGGTGACCATGGCCAGGGCAGGGGAAGAGAGAAAGATCTTGCCCTCAGCCACATCCACTTCCCCCTCCGTGTTTTATGGCATACCTGTTGGAAGATGACAAATACATCCTTGCAACACATGCAAGGAAGCAGGGCTTGGCAAGGGCCACAACTCTCCAGCAAAGCAGCAAATTCAGGTTTAATCCCACATGGCAGGAGCTGAAAGGAGGAAAAGACTTATCAAGGGCAGTTTTTAAGTTTATGCACCCTTGGACATCTTACAGCCAAGGTCATTGCCGCAATGAAGCACATAATGATTCAAAAGAGATAGCATAATTAAAAAATTTCCAGAGGATTAAGATGCAAAAAAAAACTATTTGCATAAATATTCCATTATCCTTAACGTTAATCAATTAATCACAAGACAGAATTCACCTCAAGCATGACCCAACAGCGATGGTGAGAAATTGTGCTTCTCTGCTGTGCAGATAAAAACCAAAACCAAAAGATGAGTAAGTAATATTGGGGTACATCCCATGCTTTCGCCACAGAGCCTGGGGCACCTCTTCACACTGCTGTCGGCGTGGCGACCTTGTGAGGCCAAGTTAGGGCGGCAAAATGTGGCTGCCTCAAGCTCACCCAATGAGTTTTGTGGCTGAGTGGGGACTGAGGACTTGGAACATGTCCTCAGATGTCTGAAAGACTTCCTTCTCAGAAGATAAGATGAAGAGAGAGGGCCTTCTTGGTGTTTCCCCCACGCTAGGAAGTTTGGAGGTACTGGTTGCCCATGAGAGAGCATTCTGTGTGGCATTCCCTCCACACAGAGATTTTTCTTGGCACCTTGTTCACTTAGTTTTCATCATACAGTATGCTGTAAAGGTAAAGGGACCCCTGACCATTAGGTCCAGTCGTGGCCGACTCTGGGGTTGTGGCGCTCATCTCCCTTTATAGGCTGAGGGAGCAGGCATACAGCTTCCGGGTCATGTGGCCAGCATGACTAAGCTGCTTCTGGCGAACCAGAGCAGTGCACCTTTACCTTCCCACCGGAGTGGTACCTATTTATCTACTTGCACTGGTGTGCTTTCGAACTGCTAGGTTGGCAGGAGCAGGGACCGAGCAACGGGAGCTCACCCCGTCGTGGGGATTTGAACCTCCGACCTTCTGATTGGCAAGTCCTAGGCTCTGTGGTTTAACCCACAGCGCCACCCATCACAGTATGCTGTAGATGCACCTTTTTACCTTGGTGTGTGTGTGTTTAAATATAAAATGCAATATTAAACCACACAAGTGACACTGACACAACCCCCTCCCCACACTAAGTAGAATAGAAGCATTGCTCCCCGACCCCACCCCACTCACCATTTCCCCCTCCACCTCTTTCCCCCTTTTCTTCCTAATGCAACACTAATGTCTCACAACAAATGAAACTTATCCATAGAAAACATAACTTGAAAAAAGAGACATTGCATATACTTGTATTAAATTGAATTGAATATAGGGGACCCACTCAATTCTTTCGATTCTAAATCATTTAAACTGATACCAGGGTACCAGGCAGAGGGCCTTCTCAGTAGTGGCATCTTCCCTGTGGAACTCCCTCCCACCAGATGTCAAAGAGAACAACAACTACCAGACTTTTAGACGACATCTGAAGGCAGCCCTGTTTAGGGAAGCTTTTAATGTTTGATGCATTACTGTATTTTAATATCTCATTGGAAGCCACCCAGAGTGGCTGGGGAAGCCCAGCCAGATAGGTGGGGTATAAATTTATTATTATTATTATTATTATTATTATTATTATTATTATTATTATTATTATTTACATTTTATATTGCAAACCACCCTATGATCCTCAGATGAACAGCAGTGTAGAAATTGAATAAACAAATAAATGAAGAAAAATAATAATATTTTTACATTGTTGAAACCCATGCTGGGATCTTTACGGTGAAGGACAGGAACAAAATTGAGAAAATAAGTACATAATGCCCGAACCATTAGGCCACACTGGCTTATTACAATGGCCAGAAATTTCCCACCTGGAATTCCCCTTGACAGAGAATGAGTTGTTTAGTGTCCGACTCTTTGTGACCCCATGGACCAGAGCACGCCAGGCACTTCTGTCTTCCACTGCCTCCCGCAGTTTGGTCAAACTCATGCTTGTAGCTTTGAGAACACTGTCCAGCCATCTTGTCCTCTGTCGTCCCCTTCTCCTTGTGCCCTCCATCTTTCCCAGCATCAGGGTCTTTTCCAGGGAGTCTTCTCTTCTCATGAGGTGTCCAAAGTATTGGAGCCTCAGCTTCATGATCTGTCCTTCCAGTGAGCGCTCAGGGCTGATTTCCTTCAGAATGGATAGGTTTGATCTTCTTGCAGTCCATGGGACTCTCAAGAGTCTCCTCCAGCACCATAATTCAAAAGCATCAATTCTTCAGTGATCAGCCTTCTTTATGGTCCAGCTCTCACTTCCATACATCACTACTGGGAAAACCATAGCTTTAACTATACGGACCTTTGTCGGCAAGGTAAACAACAGAGAATGAGAATTGCAGCAAATTCCATCCCTCCAGCTGGTTGATTCCTTTCATTGCCAGAAGGAAAGCCCTGGACGCTGCTTTCGGAGGGTTCATAAAGTGCCCAGTCACTTTATGACAACAGGCATCAGATTGGTGATGGTTGGATTAATCTGATTAATGGACTAAACGTTGTAAGCCAAATCTTACCATACATGCAGATGAACTTCACGGAGCTTTTGACTTGGTAATTTCATCGCAATCATTCCCAGACAGGCAAAAGCACGCGTGACCAAGATTTAGTGAGCTAGACCGCAGACAGGGCCTTCTGTTTTACAGAAATTTTATGCTCCTGTGCAAATTACAACCGAGAACTAATTGCAGGGCCTGACTGCCTGCAAGCCTATTGGCTTAGAAATACATTTCCTAGCCTAGTAAGCACTAAGAAATATACAACCAAGTATCGTGCCAATTTGGAGGGTGTCACCTTTTTTGGGGGGTCTGTTAACAGTTTTATTTAATAAGTAAGGGCCAGAATCAATTAATATAGATACATCTAGATCTCTGTAACAATTTGATTTTATGAGGCATCTATAAAATAGAAAGTCAAAGGGAGTTTTATTGGCTTTTGCCTCGGATTATCATGCATCATAACTTTAATCTTTTCTAGGTTATTCCACTCGTTAACAAACTTCCATCTAGCATTTTCTGATTATTGGTTCAAATGATCCTCCTCCTCTTTGTAATTAGTACCAAATGGTAATTATGTTTCTCCCCCAACCCCCAACCCCCAATGTAGGAGGTTCTTCTTCATCTAGATACAAGTAAGCTGAATTATGGAAATGAGAAAAATCTCCATTCCTCCTTCAATTGCTCCCTGGTGATTACCTTAATTGGAAACGCTAGTTCTATAAGAGTAGCTAAGTTCAGTAATGCTGTTTTTGTTTGTAGATTTCCTAAGAGGAAAGGTTACAGCGCACTGCGACTTTTTAGCTGAGTAAAAGAAGTGATTGTTGGTGGGGGAACAAAATGACAAATTGCACTAAATTATGAATTGCGTGTAGGAAGTGGATAAAGAGGTTTTTCTCTCTTTCTAACAATACTAGAAGATCAGGTCATCCAATGAAGGTGGAAAATTCTGGACAGACCAAAGCCTGTGTGGAGTAGCAGTCAGATCACTGGAAAAGGACCTGGGAGATCAGGGTTCAAATCCACACTGAGCCACAGACCTCATTGGATAACCTTGGACCCGTCATGTACTCTTAGCCTAACCTACCTCACAGGGTCTCCCTAAACCTACCTAAACGGTTTCGGCCCCGCATACCTGAAGGAGTGTCTCCACCCTCGTCATCCAGCCTGGACACTGAGGTCCAGCTCCGAGGGCCTTCTGGTGGTTCCCTCACTGTGAGAAGTGAGGTAACAGGGAACCAGGCAGAGGGCCTTCTCTGTAGTGGCGCCCTCCCTGTGGAATGCCCTCCCAACAGAAGTCAAGGAAATAAACAACTATCTGACTTTTAGAAGACATCTGAAGGCAGTCCTGTATTGGGGAATTTTTTTATGTTTGATGTTGGAAGCCGCCCAGAGTGGCTCTGAGGTGGCATATAAATTTATTATGATTATGATTATGATTATTATTATGTTGTTGTTGTTGTTGTTGTTGTTGTTGTTGTGAGCATAACATGGAAAGGGAAGAACCCTATGTATGCACCACCTGGAGTTCCTTGGAGGAAAGATAGTAAGAAGTAAGAAGTAAACTATTTACAGGGTGCATAGCTAAACTATGGAATTAGCTACCAAAGTATATAGTATATAGTGACCACCAGCTTAATGGCTTTAAAAGGCAATTCATGGAGGATAAAGCTATCAGTGGCTGCTAGGCATCAAAAACCAGTCACTTTATTGGTAGACCATTTATCTCTGAATACCACTTGCTCCTGCTCAGCTTGTTGGTCTTCCCATAGGCAAACTGGTTGGCCACTGATCGGATAGTGTTGCATAGAGAACAAGCAAACAAGATGTGCAAAAACAGCTGGGGGGGGAGGCTGTGTGGGAGATGAGTCCCATAGCTGCATCGAAAATTCACATCAGAGCTGGCATCTTCTTGACCAGGAAGGGCTGTTTCCCCAGTTGACAGGGCTGTCCTGTCTGTGGGGCTGTCTGAGGCAGTCGCCTCATGTGGTGGAATCTAAGGGGCACCTCCCAGAGGTGGAGGAAGTCTCCTGGGCACCTGGGGCACCTGGGCTCCTCGGGCACCTAGGGCAAACCACCCATGGGGTGGGGGTGCACGGCACCCATAGGGACAGGACAGGGTACGCTGGGCCCTTAGGGAGGGATGGGACGGGGCACCTGGCACCCATAGAGGGGGACGGAACAGGGCACATGGCACCCCTAGGGATGGGGCACGCCATGGGGCCTCAGCCACCCTACAGTTGTGGGGGGAGGCAGCAGGTGGACAGCGCTGAGCCTGCGGGTGCCTGAGACGCGTGGCTTGGGCACGCTGTAGCAGGCCCCACGGTGACTGCCTCCCACCATTTTGTCACCTCCGTTCGGGAGACACCCGGGGCGGTCTGCACCCCTGCACCCCCTTCCTATGCCCCTGGCGCCTCCACACACACACCACTGGAGAAGCAAGGAGAGGTGGTTGTGGCAGCTTCCGGGTTCCGGCAAGTTCTCGTGAGAGCCTCACACAACATTCCCAAGACCCTGGTAAGCAAGGCTCAGTTACCGGTGTCTTGAGAAGGTCGCACAAGACCTCTGGCGAGTGTGGCTGCGGTACTTTGTGCATTGGGAACCTCAAAACTGAGCATTGCAATGTGCTCTGTGTGTGGGGGGGGGTACCTTTGCGCCTGGCCTGGAAGCTCCAGCTGAAGAAGAGCTGTAGCTCATTGGTAGAGGATCTACTTTGCATTCAGAAGGTCCCAGTATCTCTGAGCAGGCTGGAAAAGACCCCATGTGCAACGCTGGAGAATCTCCGGCAGTCAGTATGGACTATATAAACTAGATCATGGGTAGGCAAACTAAGGCCCAGGGGCCGGATCTGACCCAATTGCCTTTTAAATCCGGCCCACGGACAGTCCTGGAATCAGCGTGTTTTTACATGAGTAGCATGTGTCCTTTTATTTAAAATGCATCTCTGGGTTATTTGTGGGTCATAGAAATTCGTTCATCCCCCCCCAAAAAAAAAATATATAGTCTGACCCCACAAGGTCTGAGGGACAGTGGACCGGCCCCCTGCTGAAAAAGTTTGCTGACCCCTGAACTAGATAGACCAATGGTCTGAGCAAGTCTACAATGTTCTCTCTCACCCAAATGAAACCGAGCCCTCAAGCATGCGATAATATTTTTGACAAGTTTCTGTTGTTTCCAGCAGGTCTTTGGAAAGGACTTCTTACCGCATTATGTCCAAATGCCAGACAAAATCAGAGTGCCATGTGACTAGTGAATATGCTGAGTAAGATAGAATGACTGATAAGAGTTTTAAAGTGTGCAGTAGCAAGGGATGGGGAAGGTATTTGATTGCGTTTGCATAGAATGGAGAAACTACCCAATTAGCACATTTTGAGGCAATATGAGAAGTGAAACACAGCCATCCTCTGAAATCTCCATATTTTGCAGTGCTGTTCTCTGGTCATGTAATGTGTACAAAAACACATACACTGGGGCAAAATGTACATATACTGTAAGCACATATATCAGTGAACATAACACACAAAACTGCATTATTTTAGGGGAAATTGTGTTGTGAAGATGTGTATATTAGGCAAAATTGCGTACAAAACTGTTTATATTAATTCACACTAAAGTGCCGATGAGGCTATTCATGAGGATTTAAGAAATAAATAAAAATAAACTGATGTAAAAATGTGCAAAACCCTAGGATTGGATAAACAAGAAACGGAGAGAAACCCAAAGTGACATATTTCCACATTCTTAGGACTCAGCTACATTAGTCAAAAAACAGCATTTTAGATATGTTATAAACATGCAACACCAGATGGCGCTGTAGAGCACAAAACTTTTCTATGCAATTTTACATAGTGTTTCCCCCCTTTTGTTATAATGATTTAATCTATGACTTATTTTCCCTTTGTGTAAATCCACCCTTAGTTGCAGCTCCCTGGAATTGATTTCTGTTGATTTGGGTTGAAACCATCATCGAGATTTGGCAAAACAGCTTGAATGTTCAGGAGTGAAAGCTGTTGCAGGCAAAGTTTTGCAGTTGCAAAAGACAGAAAGGAGAGGCAAGCTTGAATAAGCAATGACAGAGAATCGTAGGGTCTCAGAGGTGCTAAGTGGAAGAGGCCAGATGGCCGGCTCCAATTAATCAGGGTTGTATTTTTAATTTGCCACCGAGCTATTAATCAGTTCATCGCGCCAATTAATCGATTAATGTGCTCAGTCCTAATTAAACTTAACGGCAGTTTTCACATCCTTAATTTCAATTACGCTGCCCTTATGTCTCCCGACTGCTCATAAATTAGGAAGCTTGCTCATAGGGCAAATAAATGAAACAGATAAGTGGAGAGCGTCTGGATTCATGGCCACAACTGCCATGGAAGAAAGGGATCCGCAGGTGTGATTTACAGTTAGCCTGCAAGATTTCTCACGTGCTTCTGGATTCTGACAAGGCGACCAGACGCAAAGGATGGCAGAGCTCCTCTTGCTATTTTTTAATTGTTGGCCGGCTGCAATCTCAACCCTGGTCAGGCAGCAGCCAGGTTTAACAGAGTGATGTAACCACTGCCACATTTGCACCTCTGCCACGCAGGCCAGCTGGAGTGAAAGGCAGGCAAATTGCTGACCAATGTAGAGTTGATTGGGCCAGGATCGGATTGGATTCCATCAAGCAACGGCAGGGCCAGATTAAGACATTTAGAGGCCCTGAGCATTGAAAAGATTATGGTCCCATCCCCACATAATTCAAAACCAAAAGTCGCTAAAATTGCAGCTGCGGTATAAAGGTTTGTTATTCTGCTGGTGTGTAATTGGAATTTATAAGTTTTTGGGAATGCAGAGTTAAAGTAAATTATCAAATCAATTCTAGCACGTGGGGGGCCAACAAAATAATAACATTTGGCATCTGAGCAATTGGCATTATTAATTGTATTATAATTTGGTATTGACAATGAGGCTTTTATTGAGTTATTGTAACTGAAACTAATAAAAATTATTACACACAAAATAAAAACAATACTAAAAGGTAAAATAAATTTTTATAAGTTACATTTCATCCTTCCTCTTATCTCAGTTATCTGATTTTTAAAAATGCACAACATACACTATGTTTCTGTATTATTATTATCATTATTAATAATAATTCAATTTATATACCACACTTTATCCAAAGATCTTTTAGATAGAGGACCTGGGAATAGCTTCCTACCCATTAGATTGGTGGTTGCAGATATCCAGAGCTATAGAAGCAACTGTGTTATCTTTGACAATAAATAACTACATTCCATGTGCATTCCTTTGGCTGAGAAGAGCCTTGATACCCTGTGACTTAGACAGCAGCTTGATTTTCAGTCTACAGCAAGTGGTCATGCCGAGTCTTCATGTTTGCGAGAAACTTCCCTCACTGCTGATTTCTGCATCTAAAGCTTTCATAAAGGGCACAGGGCTAATTGAGTTGTATCTGAAGGCAAATCTTTAAAAATGTAGTATAAACACCGACAACTGGGAAACACTGGCCTGCGAGCGCTCCAGTTGGAGAAAAGCCTTTACAAAAGGTGTCATGGGCTTTGAAGACACTCAAACTAGGGAGGAAAGGGAGAAACATGCTAAGAGAAAGGCACGCTTGGCAAATCCACACCGTGATTGACTCCCGCCCAGAAACCAATGTCCCCACTGTGGAAGGACGTGTCGATCCACAATTGGCCTCCACAGTCACTTACGTATTCATTGTTAAAACTGTATTTATGGAAGACAATCTTACTTGGCTACGAGTGATGGCCAAAGGAGAAGAAGAATGAAGGTGAGTAGGACTCCCCCTACTGATCTGGGGTTGATATTTGAAACTTGAAAAGAACTCCTTGGGTTTTTAGAAATAAATGCACACAAAAATACTTTGCTGGGTCTAACTGGAGAAGAGCCTGGCTAAGAGAGCTCAGATGCAGCTATTTATATGAAGCACCACTGGATTTTTGATGCTATTCAAATGACGACCTCACTTTGAAGTTCTCTTCCCCGCCTCTCTTTTAAATTCACCCTAGATACAAACATGCTTTATGCTTCTTAACCACAACAATTTCCTCCTCCGGATTCTTGTACTTTGCTTCAGGGATCAATTATAAAACACACAATATTTTCTCCTCTTCTGCTCTCATAGGTCTTTAGCCCAGGCTGCTTTGGGATCTGGAGAGTCTCGTGTGGTGCACGAGTGATGTAGATTACAAAGCCGCGATACAAAGGGCAACTGGGAAAAGGAAATAAAAGTACTCCGTTGCAAGTTGTTTGTACAAATAAGATCCATTTTGGCTTCATGTTCTTATTCAGCTTTTAATAACACGATGCGCTGCACGGCAGGAAACTTGGCTGATGCAAAAGGAAACTAAGGGAAACTTCCTGGGAAATGTAAACGCTGTTCTGATAACAAGTCATTTTGTCTGCTAAGATGGGCATGGCAAAGGCCTCTTCCAACTCTACAATTCTATGCTTCTTGTTATGTACTGAAGTTCTCACCCTGAGCCAGCAGGGGGATTCTGCAGATAGTTTTCACTCAGGTCCACATATGCAAATAAGGAATTGAAAGTGACGTTCAGTGATTGGATAGTTACAGAAAGTTGTTCCTGTTGCTTTGTAGTTGAGCTCCATATAAGCAGGTTGGCTGAACCCTTCAGTTCAGTTCTGCTCTGGGCCTGTGAATAAACAAGAGCTGTTTGACGAATCACTGGGTCGTCTGATATTTTAACCCACAACTTAGCACTTCTATGTACGTGTTTTTCGCTCTATAAGACGCACCAGACGACAAGACGCACCTAGTTTTTGGAGGAGGAAAACAAGAAAAAAAATATTCTGAATCTCAGAAGCCAGAACAACAAGAGGGATCGCTGTGCAGTGAAAGCAGCAATCCCTCTTGCTGTTCTGGCTTCTGAGATAGCTGCACAGCCTGCATTCGCTCCATAAGACGCACACACATTTCCCCTTACTTTTTTAGGAGGGAAAAAGTGAGTCTTATAGAGCAAAAAATACGGTATTTAGTGAGTAATCCCCTTTATGCTGATTCTTCTAACTTCATTACATCGATAATTTCGTGCCCCCCTTCCCATTTCTTTGTTTCTTTGCAGCATCCATGTGAATGAAAGAACCGTATATCACAGATAACCTAATTATTTCAGCCTTGCTGGAGAAGTCTCAAGGTTCTTCTAATCCACCATATTATTCTCCACAGTGGACACAGGAAGTTGCCTAATACTATATCAGGCCATTGGCAGTGGATCTCGGGGGGGGGGTACCCTCCAGGTGTGGGGAGCACACATGAGTACAGTGGTACCTCTGGTTAAGAACCTAATTCATTCTGGAGGTCCGTTCTTAACCTGAAAATGTTCTTAACCTGAGGTACCACTTTAGCTAATGGGGCCTCCTGTTGCCGCTGCAGCACAGGAGCACGATTTCTGTTCTCATCCTGAAGCAAAGTTCTTAACCTGATGTACTACAGTGGTACCTCGGGTTACAGATGCTTCTGGTTACAGATGCTTCAGGTTACAGACTCCACTAACCCAGAAATAGAACCTCGGGTTAAGAACATTGCTTCAGCATGAGAACAGAAATCGCACGGTTGCAGCAGCGGGAGGCCCCATTAGCTAAAATGGTACCTCAGGTTAAGAACAGTTTCAGGTTAAGAACAGACCTCCAGAACGAATTATCGTCTTAACCCAAGGTACCACTGTATTTCTGGGTTAGCAGAGTCTATAACCTGAAGCATGTGTAACCTGAAGTGTCTGTAACCCGAGGTACCACCGTAAAGACAATACAGCTAAAGAATGACATTTCTTTAGGAGTGCACTAGTATGGTTCCAAATACAGTGGTACCTCAGGTTAAGAACTTAATTCGTTCCGGAGTTCCGTTCTTAACCTGAAATTGTTCTTAACCTGAAGTAGCACTTTAGCTAATGGGGCCTCCCGCTGCTGCCTCCGCGCTATTTCTGTTCTCATCCTGAAGCAAAGTTCTTAACCCGAGGTACTATTTCTGGGTTAGCGGAGTCTGTAACCTGAAGCGTCTGTAACCTGAGGTACCACTGTAAATTGTAAGAAACTTTGTTAGAGCTACGGGTGGAACTTGGCCGTTCCCAAGGACAAATTTGATGTGCTTATCTTACGGTTTTGGGAGATGCGTTGGGCTATCGTATTTATGAGGCTGCTCAGACATACTTGTCTTCCAAACTCTGGCTTTCTTCTTCAAGGTTGCTGTAAGACAAGCAGGGAGGAATGATTGCAAACCATGAAATGTTTCACAGAAATGCCCCCACCCCACCCCCTTGCAGTATGAATAATGTTTTGTGACATCAGGGCATTTTTCTTTCGTCAAACGTTTCATAACTCAGGTTCCACATCCTATTCTCCCCCCCTTTTTTTGATACATGGAACAAAGCTACTTTGACATACGACGCAATCTGTCCTGTAATTCTGCAAGCTGGTTTGTGGATTGCCGTTTATCACCGCAGAGTATCTTCCACAGGTCACACAGCCTCCTTTCTTTGTCTTGGGGATCCCAAGAGAAAACTTTTGTTACTGGGGGAGATGTGAGTGGTTGGTGTTAAGTTGTGGGTGAACATATCAGACGGCGCAGCGATTCTTCAAACAGCTCTTGTTTATTCACAGGCCAGAACAGAACTGAACTGAAGGGTTCAGCCAGCCTGCTTATATAGAGCTCCACTAGATCGCAACAGTAACCATTTTCTGTAACTATCCAATCACTGAACGTCACTTTAGATCCCTTATTTGCATATGTGGACCTGAACTATCTACAGTATCCCCCTGCTGGCCCAGGGTGAGAACTTCAGTACATAACAGTTGGTATTAGAGGGAATGCGGTAGCCAATTGTTACGCACTGAGCGGAATCCTAGAACAATAGGATCCAGAATGCAGCACTCTGATTGGTCCGCAGAAGCCACCCAATCCAGCTTCAGGTGGAAATGAATCAGTGACTTGATTGGCCTGCAGGAGCAGCCAATCAGGCTCGTGGATGAAGTGAATCAGCAACCTGATTGGCCTGCAGGAGCAGGCCGGAATTAGCCAATCACGTGGGGCCCATTGTGTAAATAATGTATATATAGCTAGATGTTTTGGGGAAAGTTTCATTCATTGCTACTATGAGCTGAATAAAGAGCATGAAATTCTCACTCGACTCCGAGTATATTTCACCAATCCAGCCTGATCTGACCCCCTAAACAATTCCCCCCCCCAAAAAAAAACCCTAGCAAAAAGGAAGGGGAAAAACAGCTGAAGGATGGATGGGGAGGTCCCCACACAGCCTAGTGGTTTGGAGTGGGTGCAAATGTCTCCCTCCTCAATAATTAGTGTGCTGGGCTAACTCCAATTTTAGACTGGTTGAGCTGAATTTTGCTGTTTAAAAACAAATATTTTTATGCTAATTCAGCGCCTAACTCCCCTACTGTGTCCCACAGCTGGGTCTTCTTCTCCCTGGAATTGTGATCTAAGCCCAATGGGGATCATGTAGTGAATATGACTCTAGAGGAGCCCTGGGTTCCTTTGGAGGAAGGTGAAGGCTCTAATAAAAGTAAATGAATAAATAAAATAGCAGCATTCAGTAGCCAATCAGATTTGGGTATGTGATGATTCCTTGAAGCCAAATTAGAGTGAGGGCAAGAGTTCCTCACCCTCACTCTGAATGGGCAAAAGTTCTTCAGAATGCTGTTGATACACGCTTTTGCAAAAGGAGCCCCAGCCTCATCCTAACCTTATTTTATTCTCATGCACAAGAAACACAAATTCTGCCAGCAGCCATTTTGGCTGTTGTACTCTCACAAGAAAAAACAGGATGTCCATTTTTTTCCCCCGGGACAGTTGATGCGTATATATAAAGTACATTCAAAGCATGCTACCACCCACCCCTCAAAGAATCTTGGGTACTGTAGTTAAAGGTTGATGGGAATTGTAACTCTGTGAGAAGTAAACTACAGTACCCAGAATTCTCTGAGGGATAGAATGCACTTTTAAAGTGCCTTAAAGGTATAGCGTGTGCATGTGAGGAAGTAATTTGCTTTGCAGGCCCCAATTGCAGACTGAATGAGGTGGGGGCGGAGGGGTAGTTTATCCATCACTATCTCAGATATACCCAATTGCCTTTCTTTTTAATGAGAATTTGCCTAATCTCCACCTTCCACCAGCAGGAATTATTGTACTTTACTTCCTCATTTATGTCTCTGCTGCTGCTTCACCATCGTCAATATTATTATTTAGCTTCCACCACCACCAAAAAAACATTTAAAAGGTTTTTCTGTTTGGCTCAGTCGGCTCAAAATGGCCTTTGAACCTATTGGATTTTACTAGTTATTTCCTTCCAAACTGGGCTGTCCGATTAATGACCCACAAACAATTAAATGGCAGCTGCTAGAGAAGTGAATGAACATTTTATAATTACAAAGGCTTTATAGCAACATATTATATGACCTGTATTGTGAACATTTTTAACAGGGGAAAAAATCTGAAAAGAAATGAGGTTTTCCTATGAGGTTTTTAATCAATTTCAAAGCACCTGTTCATTTCAACCTTGCTCACCCTCCCCCCCATTTCCCAGGTCTTCGTGTTCCTGAGGCGTTCTTTGCTCCCTATTACTTCCTGCAACATATAGTGTATTCTTTTTCATATTGCTTCTCTTACCCTTTGCCCAGTCATTCAATTTCACCCTCCAACCTTCCTTTCTTTCGCCAGTTGCTTTCGTTCAGCTCTCACTAGAACTATAAAATAAAAAATATCCTATTTGGCATTTTGCCTCAGGGGCAAAAAATATACCCAGCGAAGCTACAATATAAAAACGCAGTGGCATGGAACGAAGGGAAGACGAAGGAAGCATTGTGTTGTGTGAAGATCTTCTGTATATTGTGTTCTGGGACAGCCGTACATATCCGTGTGGTTGCTGGAACCCACCAGGGTTGCTTAGACAGCTTACTAACAGTGAAGAAGTGACTTTCGCTCTTCCCTCTGGCCTGAGGCACCCAGACACACAATGGGATGTATTCAAGGCTGGCCCAAGACATTTTGCCGCCTGAGGCAAAGGGCAAAATTGCACACATGCACACCCCTTCCAACATGTTGTTGTTGTTTAATCATTTAGTCGTGTCCGACTCTTTGTGACCCCATGGACCAGAGCACGCCAGGCACTCCTGTCTTCCACTGCCTCCCGCAGTTTGGTCAAACTCATGCTGGTAGCTTCGAGAACACTGTCCAACCATCTCGTCCTCTGTCGTCCCCTTCTCCTTGTGCCCTCAATCTTTCCCAGCATTAGGGTCTTTTCCAGGGAGTCTTCTCTTCTCATGAGGTGGCCAAAGTATTGGTGCCTCAGCTTCAGGATCTGTCCTTCCAGTGAGCACTCAGGGCTGATTTCCTTCAGAATGGAGAGGTTTGATCATAGAATTGTGGAGTCAGTAGGGTCCACCCCCTGGAATGCAGGAATATTTTGCCCAATGTGGGGCTCAAACCCATGACGCTGAGATTAGGAGTCTCATGCTGTACCATCGTGCCCCTTTGCATTAGCAACTCCTACTTCAATACTAGCAATGGGGTACTGCAGCATGAAGCAAGTGGATGCATAAAAGTTCACTCCTTTCAGAATAAAAATTGTCCAGACCCATAATTATTAATCAAAGCTTTACTAACCAGAACTTCTTCAAAAACGGGTGCAAAAACATCAACGATACATCCGGAAAGTTGTACAAAGCATATGCATATTCAAACATAGGTTCTTCTTCTTAAATATATTAAGAAATTATGCCCCGAGCTGAAATCTAAGCTCTGTATGTCCCATAACTTGCTAAATTAGCCAGCATCTAGCCTGATAAGGCTATGCAGCTCCTGGAGAGGCAGCTTAGCACATCCTTCTCTCACTGTGCCTGGGAACAAAAAAACAGAGGCAACTCCCTTTCAAAATGGCGAATTTGCAACTGAATACCTTAATCATGGGATCTAAGGTTAAACTCTTCTGTAGGGTTGCCATATTTCAAAAAGTAAAAAAGGCCTGGGCACCGTCTTTGAAATCTTGGATATGAAGGTTAGCAGAGGACATCAACAGTTAATTATCAGCTCAGCTACAAGCCCAGAGAGCTCTTCCAATGGAATTTCCAAGTGTTAAACTCTTAGCAACATACAGACATTCTCCATTTTGGTGTGCAATTAAACAATTATACTTAACAGATGTCTGTTGCACCAGTGGTGCTGCAACACTGCATATGAGCCTAAATGTCTGGGTAGGCTTCCCTAAGCAAAAAAGATTTTATCAGGTGCCAAAAACAATACGGCAGATGTGCCTGCCTAATATCTATAGGCAGGGACTTCCAGAGAGTAGGTGCTGCCACATTCAGGCCCCAGACCTGAGGTTCCCCACACTGACATATACAACTGATGCCTCCATAGGACTAACTTATTGTGGGTGAATTCTACAACAGGTTTTTGAGACAACAATAGAGCGTGAATAGTGTATTTGTTCTGCACGAGTTTGTTCTGCGATGCTCCTCCAACCCTGTTGCAAAAACAAACCAGAATCATAGAATCATAGAGTTGGAAGAGACCACAAGGGCCATCGAGTCCAACCCCCTGCCAAGCAGGAAACACCATCAGAGCACTCCTGACATATGGTTGTCAAGCCTCTGCTTAAAGACCTCCAAAGAAGGAGACTACACCACACTCCTTGGCAGCAAATTCCACTGTCGAACAGCTCTTACTGTCAGGAAGTTCTTCCTAATGTTTAGGTGGAATCTTCTTTCTTGTAGTTTGGATCCATTGCTCCGTGTCCGCTTCTCTGGAGCAGCAGAAAACAACCTTTCTTACGTTTGCGATATAAAAAGTCTGGGGATTTCGAGGAGCACTGGTTGGAAATGAAGCAGTGCAGCCACCCCGAAATGTTTGCAAGCATGAACAGTGTTGAAAGTGTGAATGGGTGAGACTGCCCTGTGAGCAAGGATGTCTGGAAGGACCAAAAATGCCAGCCCTGGTTTCTAGCTGTAAGCTTTTGCTTTGATTTTGCTTCCCCTTGACTGTTAGCGTTTTGAGCACCAGGTGGCACTGGCATCTTACAGGTTCTTCGTTGCCCTGTAACTGAGACTCACAGAGCGACAATTTGCTCTTCTGGTCAGTGAGATTCTATGCAAATATCTGGAAAATAAATTATATATCGATCCTTCCCTAATGCGGAGGATTTTAGTAACATCCCAAAAGGAATCTCAAGCTAATTGGTTTTAGAAACATGCACATTGCAATACTGCATTCGACGATGTTTCTCGCTGTCGGATACTTCAGAGAAATTAATAGAATTGCTGCACAATGGATGCTTTTAAAGCGCTGAAAGAAAATTAAAGGCAGTAATTTTATTTTGTGGCATTAAAATGGTCCTCTTTCCTCATCAAGAAAGCTGGGAAGCTGCAGAAAGGTGCGAGGCTTACCTTTCCCAACTTACTTTTGAATACCTTTCTGATTTTACGGTTCATATTCCACTGTCATTTCTTGTAAATGTTATCTCTGGTGATTTATTATTCTTCTATATCCAGGTTTTAATATTGATGTTATGCTTATTTGTAAGCAGCGCGGAGGTGGTGACGAAGCTGGGCAAATAAATTCATATACAAATGAAAGCTTCTCTCTAATTACCAGTCAGCTTTAGGAAGGGAGACAAATAAAAGAATGAAAATGAAAGGATAGTCAGATTATGTGGCTGGCTATATTAAAAAATAAAAAAATATGTACAGAGGGGATGAAAATATACAGGGACTGGAAGAGAGATGTAAAAAGGCATATATCCGGAGTGGTAAATATCAAATGTAGAAATGGTTTAAGTATTATTTTTATTATTTTCATTTTCATACCGCTTTATATTAATTAAGAAAAAGAATCTCATAGAGGTTTACAGCACATTAAAACGTCAAATAAAACAATCCACGATAAAGCATTACTGAAGAAAGCCAGATATAAAGTATACATTCAATGCAACATAATTGAAAGGAAGTTAAAATATTATCTTAAGGAGTTCAAAATGAATTATTACAAAGGAGGTCAAGTGCAGAATGCAGCAAAGTTAACAAAACACCCACCCACCAAAAAACCATTATCTTAAACATTTCAAAAGAAACCATTACTAAAGGAAGTCAAATATAAAATGCACATTTAAAGCAGCATAGTTAAAAAGAGAATAAGATAATTTAATAAGAAGGGAGCCTATCTGCTGCCATTACTGCCAATCCTGCCAAAGGTGGTTCGTGCCGGACAGTGGCTATGGAAACTCAGGGTCAATGACTAAGGTGGTCTCTGCCTCTTCAGCCGCCTCAGCTTTTGTAGCTGGAGTCAGTCAAGGCCGCACCCTCCAACACCAGGTGGAAAACTTTTCTGTGTTAAATGTGCATTCCATACTTGGCATCCTCTGCAAGGCTTTCTTTTGAAATCTTAAAGATCATATTTCAGTTTCCTGTAAATTATGTTGCTTGGAATGTATACTTTATATCTGACTTTCTTCAGTACTGCTTTATTGTGAATTGTTTTATTTGGTGTTTTAATGTGCTTTCTATTTGACCTTCTTCAGCTATGTTTTATTCTGGATTGTTTTATTCAATGTTTTATGTAAACTGCTTTGAGATTTTCCCCTTCTCAAAAATATAAAGTGGTATACAAATGAAAATAATGATGGTGGTGGTGGTGGTAGACATTTGCGCTGAAATGCTGACAAATTTTCATGTAGTTTTTTGTTGTCTTTTTAAGCAGAAATGTATAATTGAGAGGAAATTGAAATGTACCGATTTGCCCATCCCTACTGCAGCCACAGACGGGACGCGGGTGGCGCTGTGGGTAAAAGCCTCAGCGCCTAGGGCTTGCCGATCGAAAGGTCGGCGGTTCGAATCCCTGCGGCGGGGTGCGCTCCCGCTGCTCGGTCCCAGTGCCTGCCAACCTAGCAGTTCGAAAGCACCCCCGGGTGCAAGTAGATAAATAGGTACCGCTTACCAGCGGGAAGGTAAACGGCGTTCCGTGTGCTGCGCTGGCTCGCCAGATGCAGCTTTGTCACGCTGGCCACGTGACCCGGAAGTGTCTCCGGACAGCGCTGGCCCCCGGCCTCTTGAGTGAGATGGGCGCACAAACCCCAGAGTCTGTCAAGACTGGCCCGTTCGGGCAGGGGTACCTTTACCTTTTACCTTTACTGCAGCCACAAAAGCTGTTTCTGCTGCTCATGGTATTCAGAGTCCATCAGGGTGGGATATTATTTTAAGAATTGCTGCTGGCATCAATACTTGCTTTTGGAGTTGGAGTTGCATGGTTTTTTCTTTTCCTTTTGCTGTTATCTGGATTACGTGTCTATTTATTAGATCTCCTTATGAGTCATCAGTGGATTGTTCCATGTTATGGTCTATTTATTAAAATGAGATGTTTTCATTAGCCTATTGTTGATATGACCATTTAAATTTTGCATCTCGTAATTGTGAGAGAATTATCTTATGTAAATTCCTCAGTGCCGTAAGCTGCTTTGAGCTGGATTTACCAAGGAAAAGCAGAAATGACAAGGGGACATTTTATTTGCAGCCAGGCTCTGAGCTTTGCATTCTCCAGAGTGCTACTGTACTGTATATGTGCGGACGAACAGCCTCTTACCTCTGCTATGACGAATAAATCAAACTGCAGAATACCTTCAGTACCTGTCAATCCCCTTCTGGATGGATTAACCAGGCAGAGACATAATCTTGGCACCCATCTCGACTGCTGTTAGGTTGTCTTCAGACATATTGGATTCAAAAGGCTATGGAAAGCAAGCAGTGAGCTAAGTAAGTAGGTGGCCGCAACAAAGCATTGGCTCAATGAGCCCAAGACGTCCCGAGGGGAATAGTATGGAATAGCGGTCCATCTCATAAGTGCATGTCACATAGCAAAAGACAAGATTTGACAAGAATCAATGCAAGCAGGGAGGGAGGGTTTAAAGAAGACCCCCCCAGCCCAATGCAGCAATTCTCCAGATGCAACCCTCTTCGTACCTGTAGGGGCTTAGGGGGTTGGACGAAGACCCAGGAGACTAAGGTTCAAATCTCTACTCAGCCATGAAACTTACTGGGTGACCTTGGGCCTGTTGCCATATCTTGGCCTGGCCAGGGTTGCTGTGAGGAGGATAAAATGGGGAGCAGGAGAACTAGGTACTCATAATAATAATGATGATGATGATGTTGTTTAATCGTTTAGTCGTGTCCGACTCTTCGTGACCCCATGGACCAGAGCACGCCAGGCACTCCTGTCTTCCACTGCCTCCCACAGTTTGGTCAAACTCATGCTGGTAGCTTCGAGAACACTGTCCAACCATCTCGTCTTCTGTCATCCCCTTCTCCTTGTGCCCTCCATCTTTCCCAACATCAGGGTCTTTTCCAGGGAGTCTTCTCTTCTCATAGTACAGTGGTACCTCGGGTTACATACGCTTCAGGTTACAGACTCCGCTAACCCAGAAATTGTGCTTCAGGTTAAGAACTTTGCTTCAGGATGAGAACAGAAATTGTGCTCCGGTGGCACGGCGGCAGTGGGAGGCCCCATTAGCTAAAGTGGTGCTTCAGGTTAAGAACAGTTTCAGGTTAAGTATGGACCTCCAGAACGAATTAAGTACTTAACCTGAGGTACCACTGTCCTTTATTATTTCTAATAGTATTATTTCTAATAGTACTTTATTATTTATACCCTGCCCATCTGGCTGGGTTTCCCCAACCACTCTGGGTGGCTCCCAACAAGAATATTATAAACACAATAAAACATCAAACATTAAAAACTTCCCTAAACAGAGCTGCTTTCAGATGTCTTCTAAAAGTCAGATCGTTGTTTATTTCCTTGACATCTGGAGGGAGGGCGTTCTACAGGGCGGGCGCCACTACTGAGAAGGCCCTCTGCCTGGTTCCCTGTACACCACAAACCGCATAGAATAAAAGAGGGATGATAATAAACAGACAGACATAATAACTCTGCCATCTTAGTCTACCTCGTCCAGCATCTTGTTCTCACACTGGCCAGCCAGACTCCGGTGGGTTGCCAAGAGGAGGAGATGAGTGCCATAGCCCTCTGTACAATTGTGATTTCCAGGTACAGTGGTGCCCCGCAAGACGAATGCCTCGCAAGACGAAAAACTCGCTAGACGAAAGGGTTTTGCGGTTTTTGAGCTGCTTCGCAAGACAAATTTCCCTATGGGCTTGCTTCGCAAGGCAAAAACGTCTTGCAAGTTTGTTTCCTTTTTCTTAACACCGTTAATACAGTTGCGACTTGACTTCGAGGAGTAGCCTTTTTTGAGGTTTTGAGGTTTTTGGTGATTTTTGAAGCTTTTCCAAAACTTTTCCGACACTGTGCTTCGCAAGACGAAAAATTCGCTAGACAAAAAAACTCGCGGAACGAATTCATTTCGTCTTGCGAGGCACCACTGTATTGGTATTCAGAGGCATACTGCTTCCAGTCATGAAGGTAAAACATATATGAAGAGAGGGTTTTTCCATCTCTGCAGGATGCCCTGTATAATTTTGAGGGCTGGGTCAGCTGCAGCTCATTATAGAGGCTCAGAGAAGGGCAGCAAAGTTGATTCTTTATTGAAGGACACAGAATACAAACAGGGAAACCAACGGCGAGACTGGCCCCGGTGAAGCAGTTGCCAGAATGGTCGATCCCCTGCCTCACACTTCCCCCGAAGTCTCCTCCCCTTCTGGCTGTTTCCCCAGCAGTCTTAAACTTCAACAGGAAGGGAATCCCTACACTCTCAGTGCTCTTTGCTCTGCTGCATGCAGAGCCCTTCAGGCCCTTGGAGACAAGGGAGGAGGGGAGCTGAATACAGTAGGACCGGCAGGTTCCTGTGGATCTGTTGTAGCCTCAGCCTCCACGTCTCCTCAGCTGCCTGTCCTATGTCCACAGTGCTTTCTGCCTCTTCTTCCTCTCTCTCACTTAAGCCTGTTGCATGTTCATCATCCAACCATTCTGCCCCCTCCTCTTCATCCTCTGACCTGTCTTCCATATCTCACCATCACTCCCCTGGCTTGAAGCCTTCTTCTTCTGAGGTTTCCCTAGTGGGTTCTCTGGCTGAAGCTCCCCACCACTCCTCCCCGTCCCTGACACTGAGGTTCTTAAACGGCAGGTGGTCCCTTCCAGCCCCTTGCAATGCAAAGGAATTTCACCACAAGGTCTCTCATCCAGTTTAAAACCCTACTGGACCCTGCTTAGCTTTGTGAATGTGCCAGCAGTTTTATAGCTGCTACACAAATGATCAAATTTGCAGATGACACCAAACTGGGAGGGGTGGCTAACACCCCAGAGGACAGGATCACACTTCAAAACGACCTTGACAGATTAGAGAACTGGGCAAAAACAAACAAGATGAATTTTAACAGGGAGAAATGTAAAGTATTGCACTTGGGCAAAAAAAAATGAGAGGCACAAATACAAGATGGGTGACACCTGGCTTGAGAGCAGTACATGTGAAAAGGATCTAGGAGTCTTGGTTGACCACAAACTTGACATGAGCCAACAGTGTGACGCGGCAGCTAAAAAAGCCAATGCAATTCTGGGCTGCATCAATAGGAGTATAGCATCTAGATCAAGGGAAGTAATAGTGCCACTGTATTCTGCTCTGGTCAGACCACACCTGGAGTACTGTGTCCAGTTCTGGGCACCACAATTCAAGAAGGACACTGACAAACTGGAACATGTCCAGAGGAGGTCAACCAAAATGGTCAAAGGCCTGGAAACAATGCCTTATGAGGAACGGCTAAGGGAGCTGGGCATGTTTAGCCTGGAGAAGAGGAGGTTAAGGGGTGATATGATAGCTATGTTCAAATATATAAAAGGATGTCACATAGAGGAGGAAGAAAGGTTGTTTTCTGCTGCTCCAGAGAAGCGGACACGGAGCAATGGATCCAAACTACAAGAAAGAAGATTCCACCTAAACATTAGGAAGAACTTCCTGACAGTAAGAGCTGTTCGACAGTGGAATTTGCTGCCAAGGAGTGTGGTGGAGTCTCCTACTTTGGAGGTCTTTAAGCAGAGGCTTGACAACCATATGTCAGGAGTGCTCTGATGGTGTTTCCTGCTTGGCAGGGGGTTGGACTCGATGGCCCTTGTGGTCTCTTCCAACTCTATGATTCTATGATTCTATGATTCTATGATTCTATGATTCTACACTCATCTACACACACACCCTCACGTGTTTATACTCTCACTGCTCTGAAGAGAACTTCACTTGGGAATGAATCCCATCGAACTCAATGAGACTTCTTCTTTCGTCAACATGGGTAGGATTGGGATCTCCCAGCAGCTTTCCGTCATCCTTGATGTTTTTGTCGGTGGAAAAAGTCTTGGGATCAAGTCTGCCTTCTGCACAATTTACAGATGATCAGACGAGGGTTTTTTTTTCTATTCTCTCCTCTTGGTGCTTGCTATTGATATATCTCTGCTTCACACATAATCGCTGGGACTTGCAACAACATGTTTCAATCTTATTTTTATTTGGAACACTATGCTGCCCTTCAGCTGAAATGGTTCCCAGAACGGTTTCACAACCAGATATAAACAGCAATACAAAACCTCGCTGTCTGTTCCTATCCCCCGACAGGATTGCATGGGGGCTGCTGCTAGTTTGGGGAACAAGGGGCTTATGGTTGAATAATTCCGGCGGGGAGGAATGTTCTGAGGAAAAGGGAAAAGGGTACTTCCTCCCCCATCCATGGAACCCTTTCCTTTTATGTGATATAAAGCATTAAACAGCCCTGTTCGCCCCATGCTTGAGCACTTCACTGCTATATAACGGTATAGAGGGAAAGGGTGAAGAGGCCCATTGAACCAGACATATTTCAGAAAAGGGCAACCAAAATTATCATGAGGCTAGAACAACTTCCCTATAAGAAAAGGCTGCATTGCAACACTTGTGGCTTTTTAGATTAGAAAAATCTAAGAAGAGAGACATGGTAGAGGTCTACAAAATTATGCCTCACATGGAAAAAGCAGGCGGAGATATGGTTTTCCCTCCCATAATAATAGAACCTGCGGTCATCCAATGAAGGTGGATAATGGAAGATGCAGGAAAGACAAAATAGTCTATTAAGGCTGCAATCCTAAGTGAATTTACTCCACATGGAGTTCAGTGGGACTTACTTCACACAGAATCATAGAGGTGGAAGAAAGAGGGTTGCCAGATTTTGAAGAGCAAAGAAGAGGACACACTTGCCAACTTCTCCTTTTAGCTATGGATCACTATGACGACTCTACCCTTGAAAAAGAGGACGTGTCCTGGAAAACAAGGACCTATGGCAACCTTAAATCCTGAGGGTCATCCAGCCCAACCCCCTGCAATGCAGGAAGCTCAACAAAAGCATCCATGGCGTATGGCCACCCAACCTCTGCTTAAAAACCTCCAAGGAAGGAGAGTCCACCACTTCCCGAGGGAATCTGTTCCATTCTTGAACCGCTCTTACTGTCAGAACGTTTGTCCTGGTGTTTAGTTGGAATCTCCTTTCTTGTAACTTGAAGCCATTGGTTCGAGTCCTACCTTCCAGAGCAGGAGAAAACAAGCTTGCTCCATCTTCCATGTGACAGCACTTTAGATACTTGAAGGTGGCTATCATATCTCCTCTCAGTCTCCTCTTTTCCAAGCTAAACATACCCAGCTTCCAGACACTTCATCATCTTGGTTTGACTATTTTGCGCAGGTTATTTTCTTCCCCTTTCCTATATAACACGATACACCTGAAAACAAAGAAACTATGCTTTTTGCTTCGGAAATATTGTTTTTGCCTGTATATAAATTTGATTCATCAACTAAGATCAATGGTTTGGATGCTAAAACCAATACAGTGGTACCTCAGGGGTAAGAACTTAATTCGTTCTGGAGGTCCATTCTTAACCTGAAACTGTTCTTAACCTGAGGTACCACTTTAGCTAATGGGGCCTCCCGCTGCCGCCACGCGATTTCTGTTCTCATCCTGAAGCAAAGTTCTTAACCTGAGGTACTGTTTCTGGGTTAGCGGAGTCTGTAACCTGAAGAGTCTGTAACCCGAGGTACCACTGTACTTTGGACCCTAACCAGATGCCTGTGAAGAGAAAGACTCCTCTCATTTGCATCTGGGAGCTGCTACTAAGATCCATCTGAGGATTCCTCTGGCAAAATGAATTAAGGGAATGTTCACCATATACCTCTGATCTCTGCAAGCCCCAGCCCCATGTCTCATGCTGTTCTATGAGGTCCCCTGACCCTCCAAAGCAAAGGACATGAGGAGCTGCAGGTAGAAGGGAAATCGGTGGAAGTCATTCCACCTTCTGATGAAGAGAATGTCCCATGAGTAGAACTGAACCAGCAGAACCCTAGATAGGATCCAAGACCTTATAATCAATTAATTAAAATGCATCCAGGCAGATGGGTGGGGTATTATTATTATTATTATTATTATTATTATTATTATTATTATTATTAAATTAGTTGCTGTCCTAGGGTTGTCTCCAACAAAGGTCTACTCAGAAGAAAGAGACCCTTTGAAGCTAATGGATCTAATTTAATCATGCCCATTCATGTTGATAGGTCTGCAATGAGTATGACTAACATACTCTAGAAACCCCTAGATATTAACAAAAAGTAGATAATTTATGAGTGTGTGTGCCTCGGAGCTCAGGAGAAAATCCCTTAGGATTAGAAAGCAAGAAGCACATTTCTGGGGGAAAGGAAAATAAAGCGAAAGGACGCAGTAGGAATATACTGAGCATAGCCACACTTGCAATCTAGTTGAAAGGATCAAAGGGAGGAAGAGTTTAACTTGCCAGGCCTTTCTAGGCTGAAAAAACATCCTTTGTTAGCATTCTCTGAGGATTGTGGGGAGAGGGGCATGGTATTCAAGAGGGACGCATCCTTTCACTGAGGCCTGAAAAAGCACTGCAGAAAAGTTGCCCCTCTAGCAACGGATGTCTAAATCCATGAAAAAGAACTGTTGGCAGATAAGGATGGAGTTTGGACAATGAGAAGCAAAATGGCAGGTTGTCACAAGCGAACAGTTCCCTGGCTGCAAAGCCCGTCCCGAATTCTGCAGAGAGAGGCTCTCGTGCCCGAGCCAATCTTCTTGTTTTGTCAACGTGTCATCCGAGAGAGATTCAGATCAGCTGCTCGTCTTGCTGAATAATAATAATAAAAAAAGGAGAGAGAGAGGGAGAAAGTGCACTTCAAAGCCAAACAATAAGAGATAAACAAATATGCTAACATGAGTTTCCCCACTTCCCTTGACAGAACGGTTCCTGGAAAATTCTGCACATCAGTACAACTGTATTAAATAAAGCAAGGGTGGGACTCTGGCAGCTCATAAGCTGGATCCAGCCTCTGAGGCAATTGCATTTGGCTCTTGGTAACCCCACCAAGTTATGGCAAATATATACCGTATTTTTTGCTCTATAAGACTCACTTTTCCCCTCCTAAAAAGTAAGGGGAAATGTGTGTGTGTCTTATGGAGCGAATGCAGGCTGTGCCTCTATCCCAGAAGCCAGAACAGCAAGAGGGATTGCTGCTTTCACTGCACAGCGATCCCTCTTGCTGTTCTGGCTTCTGAGATTCAGAATAATTTTTTCTTGTTTTCCTCCTCCGAAAACTAGGTGCGTCTTGTGGTCTGGTGCATCTTATAGAGCGAAAAACACCGTATTTCAAGTTTGTAAGACGCATAGCACTTCAAAGCTACATCTCTCGTTTAATTTTTTTAATGTAATATTCTTATGACATTGATAACAACCCACCATTCTTCTATCACAGAACCCAGAGAGGTGTAGTTTCTAGTTAACACACCACCACCACCCCGCTCTTCCAGGTTGTTGGTATCCATCTGTCTCGAGAGACAATGGAGTGCGCCTCCAGGGGTGAAGTCAAATTGATGGAGAATCACAGCGACTGTTGAGGCTGCAGAAATCGGCAACTTGTAACTGCTGCCTCCGGTGTGGTTTTAGCTGCATTAGCAACACCGAAGTGATCTCTCTGGGGCGCAAGCCTGCGCAGTGTGTATGGCAGTCCTGGGCTGCTGAGTCGACAAGACTCCACTCTCTGCCTCGCTGATGTGGTCCAAAGGAAAACAGAGCAATGCGTATGGCACCAGCTTGGCTGCAGGAATTGCTGGAAGGAGTCGTACAAGACACCATCCAACTGCCTTAGGGACTCCACTCTGGATTTGTGTAGGGTTTATTCCTTAGCCTTTTTGAAATATACTCAGAGTCGAGAGTGGATTTCATGCTCTTTATTCAGCTCATAGTGGTGAGGAGGAATGGAAGTTTCCCCAGAATGTCTGCTTTATATACATTATTTACACAATGGGCCCCAAGTGATTGGCTAATTCCGGGATTCTCCTGTAGGCCAATCAGGTTGCAGATTCACTTCCACCTGGAGCTGGATTGGGTGGCTCCTGTGGCCCAATCAGACTGCTGCATTCTGGGTCCTATTGTTCTAGGACCAATCAGACTGCTGCATTTTGGATCCTATTCAACTCAGTACATAACACTTTTCTTCTCTCAAAGGTGTCCCACAAGGCAGCAGGTACATATTTTTCCTTGGGCTTTACTCCCGAAGCCTTTCTAACGAGTGAATATAGCCACAAGGGCAGTGGAGGTTTAGGAGCAGAGTTTTCCTTCTTCCAGGCATAGATATTCAAACAATACCACAAATGCTTTTACAGGATGTTGTTGTTAATAGTTGTAGCAGTTTTCATATTAAAAATATAGTGCTGTTTATAAAGTGGCACTTTGCACAAGCCCCAAAGAATACTGTGATTTGTTCCTCCCCACTTTTCTCTCTAAAATCATGCTCATTCCATCGGCAGGAATCATGATGCCGGGCTCGTTTTATCAGCTTTTCCGAAAGACCAGTTCCATCAGACACTTCCCATCCCTGAAGTCTTTCTGAACTGCTATTTAAGAACAGGTGCCCGAGTTTGCTTTTTTCCTCTTCCCTCCCCATTCCTTGCCCCTTGTGTGTCTTTTTTAAAAAGATTGCAAGCCTGTGGGCAGAGACTGTCCTGTTTTAACTACAGTGGTACCTCAGGTTAAGTACTTAATTCGTTCCGGAGGTCCGTACTTAACCTGAAACTGTTCTTAACCTGAAGCACCACTTTAGCTAATGGGGCCACCCGCTGCCGCCACGCAATTTCTGTTCTCATCCTGAGGTAAAGTTTTTAACCCGATGTACTATTTCTGGGTTAGCAGAGTCTGTAACCTGAAGCGTATGTAACCTGAGGTACTATTGTAAACATTTGTGAGCAACTCTGGGAACCTTTTTGGCTGAAGAGTATGGTGATAATGCTTCAGACAGACAACTAAATATCACTGGAAATGTATTCTGTTCACGCTCAGAGGCACTGCTCTCCAGTCATTTAAAAATATTAAATGTGTTACTGCCCTCTGAAGGAGAAGATGCTCTGCATGTAAGATGCCAGAATTTGGGCGGACAAAAGTTAACAAGCCAAAGAAAGGTTCCAATTCAGTTGGCAGCTTCGTTGCCGTTGATCAACTCTTTTTTTCTCCTTGTTTTCTGAATTACTCTGAACTTTTAAGTCAGGAAGCCAAAAAAAGGAATCACGAGAAATAATAATCTGCTAAAATGAAAAATGATACAGTCTGAGAAAGAGATTTAGGACTGGGGTGGAGGGGGGAAATCTATAAAGTCAATGATGATTCAGAAGTGCTGGGAGGGGGGAACTGCTGAGCCTTACAACTTTGGAGGGTGATGAATTGGAAATTTGGCAGCATGCATCACACGGCGTTTCAAAATGGTTGTCCGAATCCCAATTCCCTCTGCCTCCTGCCTTTTCACTGAAATTGCCTGTCAGCAGTAGGCACCTGCAAACTGACAGTGGGGCTTACTTCTGAGTAAACATGCATAGGATTGCGCTGGGAATCCACAGCCAGACTTTTCTAAAAGAGTCCTGCGTGGGCAGGCTATAAAGCGTCTTACCAGATCCGCTTGCTAAATGAATTACAGGCTTCTTTGCGGTTGATTCATTTTTGCCCGGAGGCTACCGGAGATCATCCCCACAAAAGGCAATTTGCAACAAATGGTAAAATCTAGCCAAGATTTTCCTGAGTAAAAAAAGCTGAAGTGGCTCAACACTGTCCGAGTTCTCCGGTAGCTGCCAGCTTTTATAGAAGACTGGTGGGGCTCAGCTACTTCATCACGCTAAACTGGAATAGAAGTACCGGCAGAAGCATCAGCGGAAAAGCGAGATGCAGATTGATTTTGTAGCTAAAGATACAGTCGTACCTTGGATCTCAAATGCCTTGGCTCCTGAACAAATCGGCTCCCAAACGATTAAAGCCCGGAAGTGAATGTTCCAGTTTTTGAATGTTCTTCTGTAAACCAAACATCCAACGGGGCTTCTGATTGGCTGCAGGAGCTTCCTGCAGCCAATCAGAAGCCACACTTTGGTTTCGTTTTGGAAGTCAAATGGACTTCTGGAACAGATTCTGTTTGACTTCCAAGGTACGACTGTATAGGTAAAGTGCCCACAGATGGTTAAGTCCCATCAAACTTGACTATGGGGTGTGGTGCTCATCTCGCTTCAGGCCAAGGGAGCCAGCGTTGGTCCTCAGACAGCTTTCTGGGTTATGTGGCCAGCAGGACTAAACCACTGCTGGTGCAACGGGACACCGTGACGAGTGCCAGAGCACATGGAAACGCCATTTACCTGCCTGCCACAGCGGTACCTATTTATCTACTCATGCTGGTGTGCTTTCAAACTGCCAGGAGCTGGAACAGAGCAAAGGGAGCTCACCCCATCACACGGACTTGAACTGCCGACCTTCTGATCGGCAAGTCCAAGAGGCTCAGTAGTTTAGACCACAGAGCCACCTGCTCCCTATAGCTAAAAATATATTAGTAGTGTTACTAGATATAGTATTACAGTGGTACCTCAGGTTACATACACTTCAGGTTACAGACGCCGCTAACCCAGAAATAGTGCTTCAGGTTAAGAACTTTGCTTCAGGATGAGAACAGAAATCGGGCTCCGGCGGCACAGCGGCAGCAGGAGGCCCCATTAGCTAAAGTGGTGATTCAGGTTAAGAACAGTTTCAGGTTAAGAACAGACCTCTGGAACGAATTAAGTACTTAACCTGAGGTACCACTGTATTGCTAGATATTACATGGCTGCTTATTGCATGCTTGCTTTTCAGCATTGTATCATAAGCAGCTTCCAGAGGGTTTGTTAGAGGCCAAAACTGAGGGACAGAAATAAATAATAATAAAAAAAACAGGGCTGCAAAGTTTGGTTGAATAATCTAATGGTTTAATCAATTGAAAGCTGTTTGAAAAATTAAAACATGCTTTCAATTAATTCAACAGCATTTCTGCCAAAGAAAAATTTGTTAATTACTTTTAGTAGAAGTGGTTACAAAAATTGCAGCTTGTGGGTGCCATTCTGAAATAGGTACCGGTAATGCCTGGTTTAACTGTGGGTTCATTCACACTTATGTTTAGCCCCATGTTTTCTAGGCACAGGATAGGCCTGCACTTTCCTGATCTGTGTCTGGGTGTTTTTTCTTAAGCCCCACTGCTTTCCCCAGGAAACCTGCTCTTTAATGCTGAACTGGAACAAACAGCAAGTGAGGTTTTTCGCGGCTTGCTGTTTGTGCCAAACTTTCTTTGATTGGGTAACAGCCCTAAAAATAAACAGATGTGGTGAAATAAAATAGGAAATGAGGCATTTGCACCAAAGAATGGTTTCCTCACCCCTTAAGTTGATTTTGCTGATGACTAATATTTTAAACCATATACCAATGACATGGGGTAAGACAGCAGGTCAGTGTAGATGGACTCTCCGCACCCTAACTTCCACCAAAAGACTGATATTGATTCATTGGAAAGATAATACCATGTCCCTCTTTGAGCAATGGGTGGAAGATATGAAAACTCTCACAAGATATAAACGGACTGCTTTTAGACCAGGCATAGGCAAACTCGGCCCTCCAGATGTTTTGGGATTGCAACGCCCATTATCCCTAGCTAACAGGACCAGTGGTCAGGGATGATGGGAGTTGTAGTCCCAAAACATCTGGAGGGCCGAGTTTGCCTATGCCTGTTTTAGACACTGATTGTGCATGGATAGCGGGTTAAACCACAGAGACTAGGGCTTGCCGATCAGAAGGTCGGTGGTTCAAATCCCCGCGACGGGGTGAGTTCCTGTTGCTCGGCCCCTTCTCCTGCCAACCTAGCAGTTCAAAAGCACGTCAAAGTGCAAGTAGATAAATAGGTACCGCTCCGGCGGGAAGGTAAATGGCATATAGATACAATGATATTTGGGATGCATTCATAAAAATGCATTTATAAAAAATCTCAATGTCCTGTTAGTAATTTTACATTAGTTGGAATAACTGTCTAAATATATATATATATATAAAATTAAAAATTGTTCAGTAGCACCTTAGAGACCAACTACGTTTGTTCTTGGTATAAGCTTTCGTGTGAAATCTGAAGAAGTATCTAAAGAAGTGTGCATGCACACGAAAGCTTATACCAAGAACTAACGTAGTTGGTCTCTAAGGTGTTGCTGGACAATTTTTTTTAAAAATATTTTGACTGCATCAGACCAACACGGCTACCTACCTTAATTCAGAAAAACTGTATTACTTATATGCCTATATTTCATATTGTATCACAGTTTTATATATTTCTTTTTCTTTTTTCTTTTCTGTTGTTTCTTTTCTCATTGAAAATATTCAATAACACACACACACACAAATATATATATATAGAGAGAGAGAGAGAGAGAGTTTTTATTATGCTGTGGACGCATAGCTCTGTGGCTGCTCTGAAAGAACTGCATATTTCAGACCTCCATCTCCTACTTGGCCTAAGTATTTTGCGCCGCTTCTAAGGTTCCAGTGGGAAAGAGGAAAATAAATTCTTTCTCACAAGAACTGGTCAACAAAGCTGTCAAATCATAACTCTCATAGCTACGGTTCTTTACAGCGGCCCTCCTTGCTTATTGCATTTATTGCATTTTTATCCTGTCTTCTTCCCAAGGGAGTTGAGCTGATGTATGATGTCTCCCTCGCTCCCATTTCTGGAGCTCCCCGCACCAGGACTCTGTGCAGTACTTTAAGATGAGAGAAAGTGCCTGGCCCAGAATCATAGAGTTGGAAGGGGCCCTCAGGATCATCTAGCCCAACCCCCTTCAATGTAGGTGAAATATACTCAGAGTCGCAAAGTGATTTCATGCTTTTTTTCAGCTCATAGTGGTGGTGAGGAATGAATGAAAGTCCCCTCAAAGTATCTGCTTTATATACATTATTTACACAATGGGCTGCACATGATTGGTTAATTCTGGAATTCTACTGTAAGCCAATCAGGTTGTGGATTCACTTATATCTGGAGCATGATTGGGTGGTTCCTGCCAACCAATCATACTGCTGCATTGTTCTTGGACCAATCAGACTGCTGCAATTTGGATCCTATTGTTCTAGGACCAATCAGACTGCTGCAGTTTGGATCCTATTCAACTCAGTACATAACAGTAGGGGATCAGACCTCCAATATTGGCATTATCAGCACCACACTCTAACCAACTGAGCTAATGAACTCTGTGGCTGAACCTCTCCAGTCTAAGTTCACTGCTAGGCTACAATGGAAACAACCCCAAAGATCAGTACATAGACTTTAATATTCTCTTTGCAGCTGTGGTAGGTGTGATTGCAGCCGATTTCCTGCTAGATGACAGCAGCTCCGAGTTATTTTTGGGTGGGTTGTTGTTGTTGTTTAGTCGTTTAGTGGTGTCCGACTCTTTGTGACCCCATGGACCAGAGCACGCTAGGCACTCCTGTCTTCCACTGCCTCCCGCAGTGGGTTAGAGAGCCCTTAATGAAATCTACAAGCTCTACCCTCTGTCCTTTCAAAAACGGAATCAAATCATGGCTTCCCCAAAGCATTTCTGAAAGCATGGGGCAGCGGTCAAAAGCACACAGGATGAGGCTGGTGGATCAGGCCCATGCATCCCATTCTCACAGTGGCCAACGATATTCCTGTGGGAAACCAGCAAGCAGGACACAATCACAACAGCACTCCTCCCATTCTGTGGCTCCCAGCACTGAGTCACAGAGGGATAGGGGGTTGTGCCCCCTCTTCCTGTAATTTGAGCAGTGAATGATGCTGTTGTGCGCGTTTCCGAGCACAATTCAAAGTGTTGGTGCTGACCTTTAAAGCCTTAAATGGCCTTGGCCCAGTATACCTGAAGGAGCATCTCCACCCCCATCGTTCTGACTGGACCCTGAGATCAGCTCTGAGGGCTTTCTGGCGGTTCCCTCCCTGCGAGAAGTGAGGTTACATTACAAGGAACCAGGCAGAGGGCCTTCTCGGTAGTGGCACACAATCTGTGGAACATCCTCTCATCAGATGTCAAGGAAATAAACTATTTGACTTTTAGGAGACCTCTGGAGGCAGCCCTTTTTGGGGAAGTTTATAATATTTGATGTTTTATCGTGTTTTTAATATTCTGTCGAAAGCTGCCCAGAGTGGCTGGGGAAACCCAGCCAGATGGGTGGGGAAAGAGAGAGAGAGAGAGAGAGAGAAAGAAAGAAAGAAAGAAAGAAAGAAAGAAAGAAAGAAAGAAAGAAAGATTATTATGTTCTTCCTACCTAGCAACAAGTATATATTTTTTTACTGCTCATCCCACTTTTTGAAGTGGTGAGGTGTTTTAGGAGTGCAGCGGTTATCAAGGTTTGGTTCCCTTTGAAGGAGGCCACTGGAGCCTTACCATTGTTGTTTTGTTGTTGTTGTTTTTGACAATACAGTGGTACCTCGGTTTCAGAACAGTCCGGTTTAAGAACGATTTGGTTTATAAACTCTGCAAACCGGAAATAATTTAAGAACTTTACCTCAGTCTAAGAATGAAATCTGAATGGTGGAAGGGCACCAGCGGTGGGAGGCTTCATTAGGGAAAGCACGCCTCGGTTGAAGAACGATTTTGGTTTAAGAACGGACTTGCCCACAGACAGCCAAACCCACTTGCCCTTCAGAGAGAGAGTCAACCCAACACCCAAAATGCTGTTGGCTTACAGGGTCCAATCTCAGTCCTCTGTCTTGGGGAGTTTAAATGTATGGAGGGGTATGCACACAAGCTCCACTCTCAATATCCTGACATGCCTCTGATCTGCTTTAGATATCCCTGTCTTGAAAGGGAAACGTCTGGAGGGGTGTTTGTCTTGCAAACTTGGTTAACTGAGCATGCTCCGAATTCTCCCTGTGTCTGGGAACTCTGCCTAGGGCTTTAGTCTCCCTCGGAACCCACAGATATTGTTCTATTCACATAGAGACCCCTAGATTGCTAGCTTATTCCTAGCTATATGTGGTGGAGAGAAAGCTATTCCCCTTGTTTGCAGGTACCATCTGCCTAAGGAAGATCATCTAACCATTTGTACCCATGGAAGCACATCAATGGAGCACCCTGGGCTACTGACATTCATTTGCCAAGTTCAGGATTTTGGCCAGGCAACCCAGACCTCTGTTCACCAAAACCCATAGCATTATTTGATCATTCTGGGGGTGCTAATTGAGAAAATGGCACTGGGGGGCCGTTAACCCCATCGCCCAGTTCCATATCACAGATCTTATTCTCTCTCACACACACACCCATCCCAGCTATTCACTTTTGATTGTAACTGCTGGAGATCTATCACAGACCTCTTGACATCATGGTCACACCTAGCCTCGTCCTGAGATACTGTATTTGAGGTAGAGGTCATCCACCTGACGCGGATAGGAAGACCCCTCCTGCCCCCCTCAGCTTTGGGCAAAGACTGGTCTGAAGCCACCGAGACATCAGGATTCCTTTGCAGCACAGAACCACCAGATAATCCTGGGAGAAATCAAAACACAAAATCCTCCTCGTCTTTCATGCAATTGAGAGATTTGGCTTGGAAATGTAACCCCAAAGTAGCCATCATGTGATGTTTCTTTTAAAAAAATAAACGCCTTGACCCCTAGACTGAGGCTGCCTTCCTTGAGTGACTTTGGCTAAGCCGTTAATTCTCTCCCAGGCCTGGAGTTATTAGTCATCAGACAAAAGCTGCAGAAAGACCCCTTCCCATGCCCTTCTTTATTACTGTGCATTAGCTAAGAACTATGCTTCTCCCAGTGATGGAAACAGCATCACTGTGTACATTTTTTAAATGATTCAGTACTTTAGGAATTCTGAGAGGAATTTGAAGAGGGGTTGGCGCGGAGGTCAGGCCCACGGCCAGATATTTTGAGATCTGTTCTTCATTTTGTAAGAATGAACTAAAAGCAACGCTGAATGGGACTGGCTTCCCGCCTCTGCATCCCCTTCTCAGTCTCTATTCCTTTTATTTGTATGCCATTTTACCACACAGGAGGGTAGGGAGAATGTTCAAAGAAAACAGGAATGCGTTTCAAAACCAAACAGTGCAAAAACCATTTCAGAACAACACAGCAAAACAACACAACAGCAAATCTAATAACATACAAAAACATTTCAGTACAGTGGTACCTCGGGTTAAGAACTTAATTCCTTCTGGAGGTCCATTCTTAACCTGAAATTGTTCTTAACCTGAGGTAGCACTTTAGCTAATGGGGCCTCCCACTGCCGCCACACGATTTCTGTTCTCATCCTGAAGCAAAGTTCTTAGCCCGAGGTACTATTTCTCGGCTAGTGGAGTCTGTAACCTGAAGCGGCTGTAACCTGAAGCGTCTGTAACCAGAGGTACCACTGTACTATAAATATAACAAGATTATGTAAACAACATTCAGCGTCCAACAGCAAAAATAACAAGGCAGGTTTGCAGTTTTGTCTTCATCCTGGAAGAACACAACACCCAGTGTTGTTCACAGTCCCTCTTCCAAGAGTGGAGGGATCTCTGGTGTCCTGCATCCTAATAATAAAACTTTAAAAAGGCACCAATTGCAGCTTCTGAGGCTCCAAGGCACATTGGGATCCTAAGGTGAGGTTGGGGACTTTAACTGGTACGGAGCTACAACCCTCTGTTGTAGTCTCAAATCAGTTCTGCATTTTGCACTGCGGGGAGGGATGCTCCTATTTGCTCCAGTGGTGGTTGAGGAAGTGGGGGAGAGAGGCTTGATCCCAGTTGCCAGAACTCCTGGCTTGAGACTCCTTGCACGCACATCCCTTCAAGTATGTTGACTGCCTGACCATTGGCCACCAGCCTTGTAGAAAGATGAGTGGCTTCTCTGATGAGAAGGCATTGCCTGGTTATTTCCCCTCCAGCTGAAGCATGAAGCGTTGCATGAATAAAATGTGTTTTCAGCTTTGAAGGAAGAATCAATCTGCAGGGATGCGAGACACATACGGTATCAGTTAACCTTAAACATTCCAGATAAAATTAAAAACTCTTTCATCTCAACTATAGAAGTAACAACAGGACGCAGACTTTTTACCTTTAAGCTTGCTTTCAAGACCAAGACTTTGATTCTCTAAAGGCTGTAAAAAGAGTTTTGCTGCATATATATCTATCCTTTAAATTTGATATTTATATATGCTTTTCATGTTACAGTAATTTGGTATCTGCATCTGTAAAATACAAGAAAGGTAAAGATGAAGGCTCTGTATTTCTAGAGATCACACATGAACAACTAAAGTTTCTCTAGGAGATAAACCCCATTGCATGTTATGGATAAAACAGCCTGTCCTATCAAGCCAATCTCCCTCTGCTAGGTGTGAACTGGAATATGTTATTTCTGTTTAGATCCTGAATTCAGGATACACCAACAGTTCCCTCTTCCCCGCCCCTTCCTTTTTGTGTTGTGGCTTTTTTAGATTGTACGCCTGATGTCAGGGATTGTGCTATTTTTATTGATCAGTTATCCACTGTGGGAACTTTTCTAGCTGAGTGGGATATAAATGTTTTCAATGAATTAATTAATGGGAAATGGTTCCTTATCCCCTTTTTGCTCTGGCACGAAGCCACATTTGGACACTAGCAAGAGCACCTGAACATTTGTTCCAGTTACAGATAGGTAGCCGTGTTGGTCTGCCATAGTCAAAATAAAAAAATTCCTTCCAGTAGCACCTTAAAGACCAACTAAGTTAGTTCTTGGTATGAGCTTTCGTGTGCATGCACACTTCTTCAGATACACTGAAACAGAAGTTGCCAGATCCTTCTATATAGTGAGAAGGTGGGGAGGGGTATTACTCAGAAGGGTGGTGGGAATGGGAGATTGGCAGATAGCTGAGATGAGCCTGTTGACGACTCTTAACAACTTGTGAACATTTGTTGTGAGTGCATCACACACACCTCACAAAGATGTTTATCCAGACGAGTGTTCCCAAAATGCATTTTAGCATTTCAGAAAGCCCTGGAATTCAAATGTCAAAGACAACCATACAACATCCAGCTTGTGCCCACTGTGCTTCTTCCAGGGAGTTCAGGGTGATGTAGATGGGGATGTCTCATTTATTTAATCTGCAATACCCTATGAGGGTAAGCTGAGGCGTCAAATGAGTTTCATGGCTCACCAAGAACTCGAGCCAAAGAATCTCTGCTCTGGGTTCAATAATCCACGGTCCACACAACACACCTGGCTCCTGTGTCTCCCAGATCAAACCTTGAACTCGCAGCCTTTTGCCCAGCATGTTTCTTAACAAACACACAAAGGACAGATGGGGCAGATGGAGAATAAAATTGTCTTGCTCCAATTGTCTTGCTTTTTTTGTCTTTGTTTTAAATCGATTGCTTCTGTGCAAGACCCTGAAAGCAGGCAGGATGGCGGTGGGCCGGTTCCAACATGACCTCCGTATCGCAACGCATCCAGAGCGCTTCATTTGGAGAGAAAACGTGAGCCCTCTGGACCTTTGGTGCTAAAATATGAAGCGTAAATCTTATCAAAACGAAATTAAAAGATGCCTGCTTCTTGGGAGAAAAGCAATGACAAACCTAGACAGCATCTTAAAAAGCAGAGACATCACCTTGCCAACAAAGGTCCGTATAGTTAAAGCTATGGTTTTCCCAGTAGTGATGTATGGAAGTGAGAGCTGGACCATAAAGAAGGCTGATCGCCGAAGAATTGATGCTTTTGAATTATCGTGTTGGAGCAGACTCTTGAGAGTCCCATGGACTGCAAGAAGATCAAACCTATCCATTCTGAAGGAAATCAGCCCTGAGTGCTCACTGGAAGGACAGATCCTGAAGCTGAGGCTCCAATACTTTGGCCACCTCATGAGAAGAGAAGACTCCCTGGAAAAGACCCTGATGTTGGTAAAGATGGAGGGCATAAGGAGAAGGGGACGACAGAAGACGAGATGGTTGGACAGTGTTCTCGAAGCCACCAGCATGAGTTTGACCAAACTGTGGGAGGCAGTGGAAGACAGGAGTGCCTGGCGTGCTCTGGTCCATTGGGTCACGCAGAGTCGGACACGACTAAATGACTAAACAGCAACAACAACAAATCTTATCCTTTGAATTGAGTCAGAAAGTGATACCAAATTTATGAACACAGGTACAAGTAGGACTGCAGAAACGCAACATTATCTGTTTTTAGAAGTGGCTGGAGGGGGTTGGGTTCTGCCATTCCATCAGATCTCACCTGGGTGAAGCTTAAATGTTCCCCATTAGCCAAAATCTGAACTCCACAGCATCTGCAAGTATTAGCATGCCTATTCCACGCAATGCTGCTATTCAGCATCTGATACTCTCCTTGCTTTGCTAATAAGCATTTTTGCTTCTTCGGTTGTTGTTTTTTAAAATCTCAAATCTCTAATTACCATCTCCATTCGGGGGGGGGGGGACAGAACTTCTGTTCCTGAAGCTGATAAGCATGTGAAACTGCAGCAATGCCAGATTCCCCAGCCACATCAGCCAGCTTGAGCTGACAGATTTTAAGCTCTTGCTCATGTTACATTTGAAATATATATAAAACTTTTATCTGGTCTCCTGTCAGCTATTCTGCAAATGGCAACGGCTGGCAGGATTGACAGCTTGTAGCTAGACAGCTCCCTTCCTTCCTCCTCATGCAAAGTGCAGCAGACAGGCATTCCATATTGCTGCAGCATGAAAGCCAAAAATCCATCCAAAGGACATGGCATTTTGCGACTGGGTTGGGACAGTTCTGTGGGGAGGAGTCCTAGGCAAACCAAAGTGCTGCTTATGAGACAATAATCCTTATTGTCATTGTCCCATACAGAACAACGAAACTGAAAAATCTACGTAAAACATTCAAAAACCAACAAGCCTGCTATCCCAGCTATTCCAGCCTGGTTAGTCCCCTAAAAACTCTGACACCCCATTATTAAATACAGTATACTCCCATAGAGACTCCTTATACTGCATTTAAAACCAAAATCACATTTGGATAGAAACTGTTTCTCAGACGGCTAGTCCTAGTCTTTATAATCCTGTACCGTCTTCCAGAAGGCAGAAGCTAAAAGAGATCATTTCCGGGGTGCCCACTATCCTGCACACTATCTTGTGGTCCTCTGTCAAGGAGGTGGGTGCATCTTCACTCCCAGACTTTGAAATGATCCTCCATCAGCAACAACCGCTAAATCACAATGGTTTTGTGCTATCCCTTTCCACATCCTGCAGGACAGGAGCAGTTAATGTGGTATGCTCCAGAGGTTGTTCCCATCAGTCCAGCCACCATGGCCAATGGTCAAGAATGATGAGAGCTGAGGACCACCAGATTGTCCAGCTTTTCTGAAACTGGTCTTCTCTGGAATATCAGAGCACTGAGCCCTATGGTGCAACTCTGTCGCTTCCTTTCCCCCCTGGGATTGTGGTTACACACAGGTATCAATTTCCAAGTCTACTCTAAGGGTAGGTTTTGGTTTCAAAGTTGTCGTCTAATGACTAATGAAAATAACACCCTGCTTCCCCAGTAAGAATGAGAGTACCCTTGCCTGTAGCTGTCTATGGAGGAAAAAAGGATATTTAGCTGTTGGACAGTCATCAGAGTTTATGCTGAGTTTATGCATCTTAGCTATGCTGAAACTCAACTGAAATCAATAGGGTCAGCTGTGTCCAAGTCTTCCCAGGGTTGCAGCCCTAGAGAGAATGTGTCCTTTTATTTAAAATGCATCTCTGGGTTATTTGTGGGGCCTGCCTGGTGTTTTAACATGAGTAGAATGTGTGCTTTTATTGAAAAGAACTGGGTTATTTGTGGGGCATAGGAATTTGTTCGCCCCCCCAAATATAGTCTGGCCCCCCACAAGGTCTGAGGGACAGTGGACTGGCCCCCTGCTGGAAAAGTTTGCTGTCCCCTGTCTTAGGACAACAAAAAGTTTAGATAATGGAGGTTTTGGTAGGGTAATATGTAACCAATCAGTAAAAACAATATGTTTCTGTGTTACTGTGTTTTAGATTTGGTTAGAGAAGAGGGTAAAGCAAGCTTGCCATATTTCGAAAAGTCAAATTGCTGACACCCCCCCCCAAAGTTGTTGAGCTTCACCACAGATGGGATGGGAAGAGGTGTTGCCTTGGTTTCTTGCTTAAGGAGGTGGAGGAGTAAGAATGTGGGGCAGCCTCCCACCATTAGCCCCTCGAGCACCCTATTCTGCTGCGTGTATACCTCTGGCTGTCTGGCTGCGCTCATTCTGTTGCAGGAGGGGGACCCTCAAAGGAACCTTGTGCCTTGGGCCAGGAAGGCAACTGCCAGCAGCAGAAACATCTCTGGGCTCTCCCAGTGGCGTAGCGTGGGGGGTGCAGGGGGGGCCGGCCACACCGGGCGCAACATCTGGGGGTTAGGGTTAGGGGGCGCAAATCCATGGGTTAGGGGGCGCAAATCCATGGGTTAGGGGGCGCAAATCCACGGGTTAGGGGGCGCAAATTACTTGCCTTGCCCCGGGTGCTGACAACGCACGCTACGCCACTGGGCTCTCCCCATTGGATGTGGATTTCAAGGAGGAAGACACAAAATGCGGAAGCTTTTTCTGCCCTGAACTGCAGATGAGGGACACTTAGTGTCAGACGGCTGAGGAACCAACCCCCACGGCAGGTTGCCAGGAACTGATAAGACAAGTCCTTACCATCTGTTTTTATTCCATATTTACAGAGAGAGGCTTGGGAATGCAGCCTCTTGGAATAATGGCATTGTCCATCTCCACTCCTCTTCTTCATTCGTCATCTCTTCTACCGGTGGCGCTGAGGGTCCTTTGCTTCTGAGCCCTCTGCTCTCCTACTTTTAAGGCTCGCCGGCTTCTTGGAATGCTTTCTAGTGATAATGTGTCAGCCAGCTGCTCCACCTCTGCTTCCTCCTTCTCTCCCATTATTTCCCAAGTTTCCCCCTCATCTGCCACTGAGCTGTGACCTCAACAAACCACTGCTGTATATCTATACAGTGGTACCTCTGGTTAAGAACTTAATTCCTTCTGGAGGTCCGTTCTTAACCTGAAACTGTTCTTAACCTGAGGTACCACTTTAGCTAATGGGGCCTCCCGCTGCCGCCGCACGATTTCTGTTCTCATCCTGAAGCAAAGTTCTTAACCTGAGGTACTATTTCTGGGTTAGCGGAGTCTCTAACCTGAAGCGTCTGTAAGCTAAAGCGTATGTAACCCGAGGTACCACTGTACTGTCTTCCTCTTCCTGCTCCCTGGACGGGTCAGGATGTGGACGCCGTCTCCACCATTCCTCCTCTGCCCAGTCCTTGACACGTAGCAGGATTTTATGAATAACTGCCAGCCCTGGTGGAGGAGACCCACCAGCTGTCCTGTCGTAGGACCATGACACTGCCGGCCCACTGTTGCCCAGCACACATGGATGGCCACTTTGCCCAGTTCTGACAGGAAAATTGCAAAAAATAAAAAACGCAGGAAAACCCCAGAAGAAAACTTGGGAAAAAAAGAGAAATGGCCAGGCTCGCGGCAGCGGCGCCTCCCTCCCTCCCCCGCCTCCTGCCCCCCCCCCCGCCAAGGGAAGTGACCTCTCATCACTGCTGCCAGGGCACAGCCTTCCCCATAATTTTTTTAAAACAAAAACAAAAAAATGGGGGGGGGGACAGAATACCGGGGTTGGGGGTTGGGTTGCCATATGTCCTGGAAATTCCTGACATCTCTTAAAATTCAAAAACTCCCCCCGGACGCCATTTCAGGCATCCTATTTCCGTACGTGTCCGGAATTTTCCGGACGTATGGCAAGCCTAGTAAAGCTCTCTGTGGAAGCTAAATCCTATCAAAAATTTATACAGCTCTCATCCCTAAATGCTCCTTGACTGCTTTCATCTTTTTCCCTCTTTTAAGTAAGGCTGTGTACCAAGCTGCACTTTTTGATTCGTAACCAGTTACAAGCATTACACACTGCATACAGAAGAATGTACGTGCCGTCAGTTTTAACACAGCAACGCCACTCCAGCCCTGTTCTTTGATCTTGAAACGCTGCACAGTTGTTGTCGTTTTTTATATACAAAAAATAAAATAGAAAATCACTGGTGTATAAATCTGCCGTCTCATGCGGTCAGTGTCAGACACATTACAACAACTGTCCTAAGTGTGATAATAATTGCAAAAAACGGGAACTTTGATACTTATCAGCCTCAGCACAAGAAAGGAAGCAGGCGCTGATTTCATCCCTTCCACCATATGGATGCAGTTGTTTTGACCGTCATTCAAGAGAGTCCCATCAGTATACAGAATACCTTGACACAGTTTCTTTGAACTGGTTACTCTTTTCATCCAAAAGTCCCCCTGTGGATATATGGTTGTCAGCTGAGGGCTGTATAACCATTGTTTTTCCTGCCTGCCCTAGAATGCAAAAACGCAAGAGCTCTGCTTAATCTTCCCAAATCCATCTAATTCAGCACCAGGCCAACCAGAATAGCCCTGCTACATCAGACCAATGGCCCACCTTGTCCTCAGGGTGGCTATACTTGCCCTTGGGAAGCCTGCAAGCAGGACGAGAATACAACTCCACTCTCTACTCCTGTATTTCCCAACAACTGAAACTCACAAGAATACTGCCTCCAACAGCCTCCAGCAGTGCTGATAGTAGATAACCACAATGGCTACAGTGGTACCTCGGTTTACAAACTTCATCTGTTCTGGAAGTCCATTCTTAAACCAAAACCGTTCTTAAACCGAGGCGCGCTTTCCCTAATGAAGCGTCCCGCATTCAGATTCTGTTCTTAGACTGAGGTAAAGTTCTCAAACCAAGACACTACAGTGGTACCTTGGGTAACAGACACTTCAGGTTACAGACTCCGCTAACCCAGAAATAGTACCTCGGGTTAAGAACTTTGCTTCAGGGTGAGAACAGAAATTGTGCTCCAACGGTGCGGCAGCAGCAGGACGCCCCATTAGCTAAATTGGTGCTTCAGGTTAAGAACAGTTTCAGATTAAGAACGGACCTCCAGAACGAATTAAGTTCTTAATCCAAGGTACCACTGTATTTCCAGTTACGTGGAGTTTGTAAACCAAATCGTTCTTAAACCGAGGTACCACTGTACTAGCCTGATCTTCCATGAATTTGTCTAATCCCCTTTTAACTCTATCCACGTTGGTGGCCATCATATGCCAACAATGCCCTTCTCCAGACTACTGGGACAAACAAGCTAGCCTGTACACAAAGCAATTAATGGACACATAATTGATACTGGAAATGGCATGGCTAGCTAACCCAGCCTCACTTTGGACGTGTGTGTGTGTGCCATGCCTTTCTTCCTGGTTCACACTGAAAAGTTATTTTTAAATGCTCCGAGGGACAGGAGAGATACCCAAAGGCTTCAATTGAGAAATGAATTAATTTAATGTAACTGGGACTGGGCACAAGTGTGTCCATCCCACCCACTCAAAATAGCCAAACAAAAACAAACACCAAACAGGCAAGGACTGAGCACACTCAGTGGGCATGCAGACTGATAGATATAGGTATGTGTGCATGGGGGAGGAAGAAGGGACCACTGAATGATGTTCAAGAATTCTGAACACAAGCTTTTCTTTTTTTCTGCGAAGGTGGGCTTGGGAGAGCACATCTTTCTTTCTTTCTTTCTTTCTTTCTTTCTTTCTTTCTTTCTTGTAAGACCCCAGTTGTATATACTCATAGATGTGAGCCATGCTTATGTAGCTGAAAGTGTTCCACCTATGCACAAGCCAGAGGTACTGAGAGACTCAGGATGATCCCAAGGCTAGCAGAAATCCCAAAATATTTTCAAAAAATGGAAACCCTAAGCAAATAAAAATGAAACAAACAGGTGGGAGGGGAAAAGAGAATTATGGAGTGGCTGGAAAGATTCATATAGAAACGTTTATAAAGATATGAAGGGTAAATAAGAACCATTGTTTGGGCAGCTTCACAATGAGAAGCTGTTTTTAAGTGTGCTAAGGAAGAGAATGGGACGTGAGTTAAACCACAGAGCCTAGGGCTCGGTCCCTGCTCCTGCCAACCTAGCAGTTCAAAAGCACGTCAAAGTGCAAGTAGATAAATAGGTACCACTCCAGCGGAAAGGTAAACGGCGTTTCCGTGCGCTGCTCTGGTTCGCCAGAAGCGGCTTAGTCATGCTGGCCACATGACCCGGAAGCTGTACGCCAGCTCCCTCGGCCAGTAAAGCAAAATGAGCGCTGCAACCCCAGAGTTGTCCGCGACTGGACTTAACGGTCAGTTTCTTTACATTTACCTTTAAGGAAGAGAAAGCTGCTTATAGCTATCAACAGCAGAATTACAACACTGAACATTACTGGAGTTGTGTACTAATGTGTCAACCCTCCCACAAATAAAAACCAAAACAGCCCAATGGAGACTAAACCTAGTCTTTGGGCACTGGGCACTGCTTGACGTGGACATGAATACCAGTGAGGGAAGAAGTATTATCAGTGATATTTGTTTATTGTAGGACCATCTTGCCCAAAGGATATTACATGATAAAACTTGACACAGGTGACACAACTGGGGGTGGGGAGAAAGATGATGGGCAAGGGCAAGCAGTGGATTTAATAACACTTGATTCTTTCTTAATAACCTGTGGTGCCATACAGAGTAAAATTAAAAGAGAGCCTGCCTGCTGGGCCAAAATCTAGGAAGTCTATTAACAATTTAATAATAAACAAACATGCCTTTGAGCATTACAGAGCAAATCTCCCTCCTTTGCTGGCTGAAATTAAACGAAAGGTTTCCAGGTGACACAGCATAGCTTTCAGTATGGTAGGAAACCTAGAACCTACTTACGGATATTATTATAATCTTGTTGCTGGCATCTTTAATAATGATGATTTATTTTTTTTTACTCCCCTACCTGCCTCATTATTAACACTAATAACGATCTCTCTTATACTCCCCATCCCACCCGCACTGTCTGCCTCTTTATTAATACAATATTCCTTAATTTCCAGACTCACCTACACTGACTATTTCATTAACATCAGTTTAACTAATAATCTTCCTCACATTCCTCTACCCACTGGCACTGGCTGCCTCATTATTTCATTTATCTGCTTGCCCCTTTGTTTTGCCAAAGCGACTGACAGCCAAGTTGACCTGCCAAGCCCCTCCCCGTCCACAGATACATTAAACCCAAGTTGGGGGCGGGGGCGAAAGGCATTAAAAACATTCCACCCACTTCTAAATAATGAGCAAGAAATAACATTTCTTACATTCCCCTGTCCTGCCTCTTTATTAGGAATGCTGATATTTCTTAAAACTTCCCATCCTATCCTGCTTCTTTATGGATATATTCTTTCTTATATCCCTCGACCCACCTGAACTGGCGATCTACTAAACGTGTTAGCTGCTTCGTCATGCCAAACCGAGTTACAGCCAGCCAACACATAAACACATTAAAGCTAAAATTTGGGGTGTGTGTTAAAGAAATGCATTAAAAACACCCCACCTCTAAATAATTAATCATAATAATTAAATTCTCTTCTATTTCCCACCCACACTGCTTGTCTATACTAATATACTAAGTAATATACCCCGCTACTTTATTATTATTAATAATTATTAATTAATAATATCTAAATTCTCTTCTATTCCCCACCCACACTGCCTATTAATATACTATTCTCTATACTTATATACTAATTAAAACACCCCGCTACTTTATTATTAATAATTATTAATTAATTAATTAATTAATTAATTAATTAATAATAACTAAATTATCTTCTATTCCCCACCCGGGCTGCCCATTAATATACTATTGTAAATACTCATATACCCCGCTGCTTTATTACCACCCAGGATAATACGTCATCTGCTTTATGCTCCCAGACCCACCAGCACAACCCGTCTGCGGGGAGACCCTCCGCTTCCGTTTCCGGGAGGGACACTGGACGGCCAAGGGGAGGATACGTCGTCCCTCCCGGAAGCGGAAGTAGCGTCACGGCGTCGGCGCCGGCGCGAGCGCGCCTCACCCCCGCCCCCCCCGTTCCCTTCCGTCGCTTTTCATCCGAGGCGCGCTCTCTGCCCGGCTGCTCTGTACCTGAAGCGGAAGGAAGCGTCTCCTCCCCCCTCTCGCGGCGGCGGCGGCCTTTCGGTTCTCCCGGCCCGGAAAGCGCTGGAGTACGCCGGGCTGGCCGGTACGGAAGGAGGCTCGTCTAGGTGCCCCTGAATGTGGGTTGGTGGCTGCTGCTTCTGCTGCTGCTGCAGCTCTGGGCCAAGGGTCCCGAATCCTTTAATCAGGTCCAGAACCGTAGAGAAAGCGCAGAGAAATATAACCCTGCTGGCTGTGGCACACACACGTGTATGCATGTCTTGACGTTCCGTTTTTTGTGGGTTTTTAATAATAATATTATAATAATTTTTTATTTATACCCCGCCCATCTGGCTGAGTTTCCCCAGCCACTCTGGGCAGCTCCCAAGCAAATGTTAAAAACAGTACAATATTAAATATTGAAAACTTCCCTGAACAGGGCTGCCTTCACATGTCTTTTAAAGATAGGATAGCTGCTTATTTCCTTCACATCTGAAGGGAGGGCGTTCCACAGGGCGGGTGCCACTACCAAGAAGGCCCTCTGTCTGGTTCCCTGTAACCTCACTTCTCGCAATGAGGGAACCGCCAGAAGGCCCTCGGAGCTGGACCTCAGTGTCCGGGCTGAATGATGGGGGTGGAGATGCTCCTTCAGGTATACAGGACCGAGGCCGTTTTGGTTTTTTTAACCTCTCCTTCCTCCACACAGCAGCAAACATGTCCACCCCTCCCCTGGCTGGAGCAGGGATATCCGCCGGGCCGTTTTCGGGGCCCCAATCCCAGGCCGCTCGGGAGGTGAACACGGCTTCGCTGTGCCGCATCGGGCAAGAGACGGTGCAGGACATTGTGCTTCGCACCATGGAGATCTTCCAGCTGTTGAGGAACATGCAGGTGGGCAGCAGTAGGCGAAGAAACCTGTCTCTCTCTTCCTCACAAACAACACACATACACATCCAGTGTCTTCCCCCCCCCCCACCCACTTGAATGCTCTCGGAATGGGGTCAAATATAGAGGAGGAAATGCAAGCAAATTGCAAGGTGGTATGGAAAGAGTTTGGGCGCCTGAAAGGGAGGAGTTGGCTCTGAGGCACTGTGTTGGCCAAGTACTTGTAATATAAAGACAGAAACACTTTAATATTTAAAGTGTACAAAGAATGGTTCAAATTGATACAGATACAAGAACAAGACAAGCAGATAAAAGTTATAGTTGGCACTAAGTGGCCTGCAGCAATGACGACAGTAGCTCTCTGCAAATTCTTCTCAGGATACTTTTTTTATTCCAGTATGGAATAAATGTCCTGCGTTGCTTGCTAAATAAACTCAACACTCCTATAGCTCTGTACACCTTGAGGATAGCAGGTACTGTTCTACTTTGGTTACTCTGAATTTTTTTAAACAGTTCAATATTTTTACTGGATACGCCAATTTATACCTAATACCTGGAAAGTACATTTTTAAAAAAATATTTCAGAAATGCAGAATATTTTCCCTGGAATGTGTTGCTCCCTGAGATATTGTTTATATACCATCCTAGGAAAGATTTCTGTCACCAGATTCTTTACTTGCAGAATAATATTCTTTCCTCATAATTGATTAAAAATGGCCTTGCAAAAGCCTTCAATCCTTAGCGTACTAAAACAGACGTAAATTCCACTCATTTCGGTGGACTCACTTTGCTGTAACGTTTAGAACAGAACCAAAACTTTACAGTTTTATGGAGAATATGAGCTGGAATGAAGTACCTGGCTACCTCTGTTCTGTACTTTGTGTGTTCCAGAAATCTCACGAAATTTATGTACACAATAGCTGATTCACATAGAGGATAAAAGTAAATAAATGAAAACAATATTGAACTAGTTGGAACAAGTACTGCAGTTAGCATTAATGGTTGGGGGGAGGTGTTTGCAAGAAATACGCATCTCTGTAATTGTTTTGATTTTTCAGTGTAGATGAAATGTAACCGTGGATTTCATTCATTCCCCCTCCAGCTTCCAAACGGTGTCACCTATCATACAGGCACATATCAAGACAGATTAGGGAAGCTTCAAGAACATCTGCGTCAGCTTGCGATACTTTTTAGGAAACTCAGATTGGTCTATGACAAATGCAATGAAAACTGTGCAGGACTTGAAACTGTTCCAATAGAGGTAAGTGGAGGAGAGGTAAAGATATTTAGATCATGCTGTATATATTTCAGTAAGTCAGAAACATGGTGAGAGATCCAGTTGTAACCGCTTGCTTGACAGTTGTGCAACAGGGCCTCTGGTTTCTCTTCTCCCACCTTCCTCACTCCCAACCCATAGTATGTCTCCAAAACCTGTTCCAGGGGGGTCCTTCAATCTCCAGAGCAGGAGATGCTGCAGGGGACGAGAGGAAGCTCTGTAACAAAGTGGATGCCTACTTGTGTGTCGCTGGATCTTTCCCATTCTGTGGACCACTTTCTCTGGTTTCATGCTTGAACCAGTGCATTTTAGAATTCCTCTTTTCTGTTTATGCCCCTTGGATGTGAGGGGAAATGTTTCATAGAGCATATTTTTAACCCTTTTGAGATCTTTCCCAGCCTGCATCTGTATTGGAATTGTTTTAAAGGTGCTTTAAAGCTGTTTGATCTCTTCTTTTTATCTGCCCAAGGCTTCTTTGGAAAGAAGGGTGGGATATACATTTCATAAATAATAATTAGTATTAAGCATTTGCACAAGAGTAGCTGTCTTCAGTTTTTAAGATGTCCAACGACAAATAAATAAAATAGAAATGTGATTTTAAAAAGCTAGTGTTTCTGTAATTTCATATTAATCTTGGCTGACAAGTTTTAGGGCATGCTTTTTCATTCGTGGTTCTATGAAAAGCTCTCAGTATATTTTATAGAGCGTGTTTTATACAGCAGCTTTGTTAACCTTTTCAGCAACTCATTCCTTACGTCGAGGAGGATGGCTCTAAGCATGATGATCGAGGAGCAGCCAGCCAGCTTCTCTTTGCTAGTGAAGAGAGAAGGGAAATCATGGAAGTGAACAAGGTAATAGTTGATACAATCTGCATGCAGCAGAGTTCCTATCAGAAGCGTTCTTTACTCGTTTGCGTGTACAGCCTTAAACATACTTCTGAGTCACGGAAAAGAAATAGCACCAGATTCAATTAAATACCTGTGGTAGTGAAAGCCAGCGCAACTGTCTTGCCAGCGCTGGAGGAGGAAAAAACTTAAAACATGTAGCAGAGATTCCAAAAAATAGACCAGAGGCAATTGTGCTTCATCCAGCAGAGCTTTACTGGTACTGAAGGCAAATGAGCATAAATAGTCACAAATTTAAAACATTCAGGATTGGCACAGTCCATAAAAATCCAGTTGCAGCACTTGCAATAAAACTTACAAACTTCTAATAAGACTAAATCTTAACACTATAGCATACAGAAACAGAACATAAGAACAAAGAGAGATAGAAGAGAAAGTGAGTGAAACCCAGTCTCCTCCTGGCCCTATAGTCAGTGCGACCTTGGCAGAAAGATAACAGTAACAGTTTAAACCATCTGTACTCAGCTCCCCAGAGAAATAACCCAAACATCAGAAACCTTCTTCCTGTTTCTCTCACATAGTACATAGGTACATATTTTTATTACGGTCAAAGACCAGCTCGAAAAGCACAACTGGGACAGCTTTCACCAGAATAAAAAATACATTTAAAACATTTGTACAACAACAGCTTAAAGATTAAAATCTGAGATAAACGCATATACACATAAAGACCTAAAATTTGGGCTACCATACAAATTGGCCCTGCCACCATGGAGGCCAGCTTCGACTGTTTTCCTAGTGAACTAATTTGTTTCAGGGGGTGGTCTGCGCCTACAAATCTGTGCACAGAATCTGGCGACCATCCAGGTCGTCTTGTGGTCTTTGCCTAAGAGGAGAGAATTGGGTTTAGACTTATCCAAAAGGTTAGCAAGCCTCTCCAGCTGAGGGTCAATGGTATCTCTGCGTATCTCGTCATAAAAGGGACATCTAAAAAAAAATGCTCTGGGCTTCCTATTTCCCCTAATGGGCAGGCGCAAAGTCTCACATAGTAATAAAACTTCTTTCACAAAGAGAAGAAACCTCCTAGAACCCTCTTGAACTAATCAGAATAGGAAAGATCTCTACACACCGGATCAATACTTTCTGTGCTAAGAAATGCAAACGGACAGCAACAAGCCCAGCTAGAGCTTCCCCACTCTCCTCCCCCAGCACCCCCCATTGGCTTGTGGTCAGAAGAACCCCCAGAACAGCATGTGGGGAGTGGGGAGGAAGAAGAGGGGAGATTGCTCCATCAGTACAAGCATTTCTGCTTGCCAGACAGAACAGTTAGCTTAATGCAACATTGAATTCTGTCCATAGGGTTACAGCCAATGTTCATCCTACTCAGAGTAGGCCCGTTGGAATTGATGAACATAATGTAGTTATGCTCATTAATGCCAATGGATCGACTCTGAGTAAGTCTTACACTGGATACAACCCATGGGGTGGTATTTGCTAGTCCTACAGAATATAGACCCATTGAAGTTGTTGTTGTTAATTGAATTTATATAACGCCCTATACCCGGAGGTCTCAGTTAATAAGTTAATAAACATGACCAACTTAGGTCTGCTAATTTGCAGTGGGTCTACTCAGAGTAAAACTTAATTGAATGCCACCTAAATCTTAATAAATTACTAACTTTTTTGTTTTAACCAAGTTGTTGCTCATCACTATCTCTTTGCTCCAGATGGCTGTGATTTTGGCTTGTGTAGAAAAAAATGCATCAGTCCTTATTTTCTGGCATTGTAGCCTATTTGAAAGGAACGTTGTAGTTGAATGTTTGCCTGTGGGACAAAAGCTGAGCTGTCACCAGCAACTCTAATTGTGTCCCTTGCTTAACCTGTCATGTTAGTTTTCTAAAACAGACATTCTCATTCCTATATATAGTTATTTCATTTAATATCTAGAGGCTGAGAAGGGCACGTGTGCTTCTTAAAAATGGCGAATAACAATATCTGCAGTTTTTGTCAAGGATGCTTTAGTTGAGATTCCTGCATTTCAGGACGTTGGACCAGATCACCCGAAGGGTCCCTTCCAACTCTACAATTCTATGATTCTGTGTTCCTGGAACATTGAGCCACTTCTTGCAATCCAAAGACTTCTGTCCAGGCCGCAGGCAACCATATTCAAACTTTTGGCTGGGGTGGTGCAGTCTTTATCACAGGTTCCTGGAAGTTAGCTGCTGAAACTGGAAGCATGAGCCTCAAATACATACTGTGTTAGCCAAGCAAAGGCCAGACCAATCCACAGGCAGATGGTGTGCAAAGGGGTGTTTTTTGAGATGGTCCTTCTGTGAACTTAGGAGTCTGCTGGAACATTCTTTACAGCCTGGTTCTACGATTGGGAGGTAAACAGTGAGAGTCAGAAGTATTGGCGGTTGCATAGAGCTGCTAGGTCCTTGCCCAGGACTGTCCTTTTAGCTTTAAATGCTCTGATATACAGCAGGTAGATCCTGCCTGTTCCTCATCCATCCTCCTCCCTACTTGCTTGCAGGGGTGGGGTTTTTTTCAGACAAAAGCAGGAGGGAAAGAAGGATGAGCAAGGAGGGCAGTATAGGAAGGGAATCAGAGCAGCTAGCCTCTCTCTCAATGGTGTGGAGCATTTAAAATTACATTTACAACCTCTGGGTGGGCAATTGGCATCCCTATTGGGGGACAGCCTTCCTCCCATAAGGAAGAACAACACAAGGTCAGTGGCCTTTGTTCACCAATGACAATTGTTCCATGCTTATATTAGTAAGTAGTTGTTAACAGCATTTTATTTTAAATGTTGCCTAATGCAAAATGCTTCTAGGCAGCGCACAGTTAAAACAAAAATTTGCAATACCACAAATTGAATTTTAAAATTGCATGCATAAGAAACATCCTACCAGTCGTTCCCATGATCCGTTGACCTGAGATTCCTTTGTTTTAATGAGACTGCTTTCTTGCATATTTTAATTATGGGTGTTTATATTTTAATGCTTTCGCAATTGGTTTTTATGCCTGTAAACTGCTTAGAAGCCTATCTGGGCATTAAATAGCATTTAAATTAATAAGTAAATAATAAAACAAACATCAATAACAAAATCTCAGTTTAAACAAAGTCTGTAATAAGACACACAGAAGCAGCAGTCCCAGTAAGCCATATTAAACACGGGCTAGGAGAAGATGTTAAAACACCCAAAACACTAAAACAACTACTATGGGTACTAAACGTCTGGAAACCACTGAAGAATCTGGGAGTAGGGGAAGCCTTTGCATGGTGGCAAAAAAATAAATTGTAATGTGGGTGCCAGATGAGTTTCCTTGGAGGGCTCATTTCAAAGGCTGGCGGGAGTCCACCACTGAGAATACTTAGAATCATAGAATCATAGAGTTGGAAGAGACCACAAGGGCCATCGAGTCCAACCCCCTGCCAAGCAGGAAACACCATCAGAGCACTCCTGACATATGGTTGTCAAGCCTCTGCTTAAAGACCTCCAAAGAAGGAGACTCCACCACACTCCTTGGCAGCAAATTCCACTGTCGAACAGCTCTTACTGTCAGGAAGTTCTTCCTAATGTTTAGGTGGAATCTTCTTTCTTGTAGTTTGGATCCATTGCTCCGTGTCCGCTTCTCTGGAGCAGCAGAAAACAACCTTTCTCCCTCCTCTATGTGACATCCTTTTATATATTTGAACATGGCTATCATATCACCCCTTAACCTCCTCTTCTCCAGGCTAAACATGCCCAGCTCCCTTAGCCGTTTCTCATACGGCATCTTTTCCAGGCCTTTGACCATTTTGGTTGCCCTTCTTGAATTGTGGTGCCCAGAACTGGACACAGTACTCCAGGTGAGGTCTGACCAGAGCAGAATACAGTGGCACTATTACTTCCCTTGATCTAAATGCTATACTCCTATTGATGCAGCCCAGAATTGCAGAATTGCATATACTCCTATTGATGCAGCCCAGAATTCTTTTGTTGCCACTCTCTGAATTTCAGCAGGAAGAGGCACCTGGAAAAGGGCCTCTATAGATTACCTTAAAAGGGACACGGGTGGCACTGTGGTCTAAACCACTGAGCCTAGGGCTTGCCAATCGAATCCCCATGATGGGGTGAGCTCCCGTTGCTCGGTCCCTGCTCCTGCCAACCTAGCAGTTCGAAAGCACATTCTAGGACACCTTAAAAAGGGAGGAAAATTGTCAAGACAACTCAAGATTTATTGCCTCCTACAGCACACATATTCCCTCACCCCTTTGCTCTAAAAGATTGCTGCAGGGGCTTTATTCAAAGTTGCAATAGCTGAATGGTAACTAAGCCTAGTGATTAGAAAGAGCCTTTCCAACAGATATCAAGGCACAGAACTCCTTTGAACATTTGATGCCAAGTCAGGATGAACTTGGGTGCATAGCTGTGAAGGCATCCTCTCTGTAAGTAGATGTTCCATCCAGTGCCTTGTCTTATGGAGCTGCAGTTTCCGGTATAGAAAAAATGATAATGTTGGAAAGAGAGATAGAAATTTGTAGAATGCTGGACGTAGGCTTTCGTGTGAGATGGGGAGTTAGTACTTTAATACACTGTTGGAAATTGGAAATAGGAACCGGAGATTAAAAGCTCAGTAAGAACAACTTATATTTAATGCTATCGCAGATGTACAAGTGGGGTGCAAGGGCTCAAGGATGGCTGGCTGGCTCAGCAGCAACAACACTGGAGGGTGATGGTGAAGAACAGACTGCTCATGAGTCAACAGAATGACAGTGGCGCAAAAGGTCACTGCTGACAAACAGAAAAAGGATTCAAAGCAGAGCTGCAGGAAAGGCAAAGGGACTTGAATGCCAACTATTTGAGGACAGGCTAAAGGCGTGATCCAGCATCTGCTTCCCTGTGTTGGCCATGATGTCACCCTCTTAAGGCACTTCAGCTGTGCTTGAGAAGAGTTCTTGAGGACTCGCTAATTCATCAAGGCATTGACTATACCCAGTGAATCTTCAAGTACTAACGGTCAGGATCCCCAACTAAAATGATTTAGTTAAGATCTTGGATGAGAAGCTGGGAGCATTCTGCCCTGTGATCAATCACCATTCCCTTGCAGTTTACAAAGGGAGGCCCGCTTCCCAGACGCAAGTGCTGCCTTGTCAAGGATTTGCTGCTATAGCAGCGTTTGTACCGCTACAAGCAAATAGATGAACTGTGCAAAGCAGGGTGGCTCCCTTCAGTCCTCTGTAATGATGGTCTGTAACGATGTGGCATGTGCTATATGGTGGATCTCTTCTTCAGATGGATCCCCCCCCCCTTTGCCCTTTCTCTGCTCCCTTTTGCACTTTCAGGATGTGCAAGTAAGTTGAGTTCTCTGGCAGTTCCTGATTAGGTTACTGTGTTCAGCAGTTTGTGTGGGACAGCTTGTAATGCCCGCCCAGACTCTAGTCCATGCCAGGCGTTTGGTATGTGTTGTTTGCAGAATTTAGCGTTGCATGAGTGTAAAGAACTTCTTCCGGTGCTGTGAATAAGGGCAATTTTGTGCTTTCTTGTGCAGTGGAATAGTGAAAATACTGAATCTGACTTTTTGGTCACCTAGCCCAGTGTTTTCTGTTATTGACTTGTAGTCCATGGACTAAGGCAGAGGTTTCTCCCCGGCCTGGACTGTCTGTCTTGCTAACTTTAGCCTTGCTAGACAGCCCCACCCCAACTACACCTCACAGCTTTGCATCAGTGTTGCATGTGTTTGTATCCCTGATGGAACACTTCAGAGCACCATAGGAAGCTGCCTTAGACCAATTGGTCCATATAACTCATTACTACAATGACAGGCAGTGGCGCTCCAGGGTTCCAGACATGGGACATTCCATGCCCTACCTGGAGATGACAGGGATTGAGCCTGTGACCTTCGACATGCAAGGCAGATGTTCTGCCATTCAACCTCGGCTCATCAAAGCTGTTTAGCCCAATAACCTAAATATCATCCTCCCTTTGGGGGATGAAACCACTCGCCTCTTTCCTCCTAGGCAGAGAATCCCCTGTCCTTGGATCCTCAAGGGGTGTCTTCTAATCCACTTCCCTGATGCTCAGTTTGTGAATGAGAACTCAGCTAGGTGCCATTTTCCTTTGGGTACATTCTGTATATCTGGCAAATCAGAAGCAGCTGTGAGATACATATATATAAAATGAACCAGCCAGTTTTGCACAAAGGGCTTGAAGCTTCCTTTTTCTTTTTAAAGCATGTGGTATTGGGTGTAACCTGTAATATGGAATATGCTTGAAATGCGTCCAGTGTGGCCTTGGCAGCATCAGTAGCAGCTATGGAGTGCACTGCAGTGCTCAAAAGTGTTTTCTCCACACTGTGTGAACTGTGTTGAGTGTTCCAAAAAAATTAAAAAGCACTGGAAGTTTAAAAGTCACAGCATGGTGGAGAGTTCTTTTTTACAGCCCAGAGAAAACCCCAGAGAGGTATTTTGGAGGCAAAGCCGTGCAGTATGTAGCACTCAGATCTGAAGAGTTGCACCCCGGGAAGCACATTCATCATGCGCAATGTCCCTGAGTTGGCATGGCTCCTATCTTCTACAGCAAATCCACATTGCGCTTGCTAACATAGGAGGCAAAATGCTATTCAGCCAAACCAAGTTGAACTTTATTAGATTCTGGCTGAATAAAAAAAAAAATGGCTCCAGGAAGGGGGAAAAATGAGGATTAAATTCTTTATGTCAAAAGGCCTAAGTGACATCACACTGTGAAACAGAAATTGCAAACGCCTCTGTACATACTTGGTGTTCAGTCACCAGGAATGTATAGGCAGAGCAATAATTCCTCCTCTTGACAACACTGAAAGCTCTTTGATAAGCCTTTCACAGCCATATAAAATACAGCTTTGGAGCAACTGTTTTAATTCATGGCAACACCAAGTTATATGCTAGGTTTGCACAAACTGGTGGCTATCAGCTAAAACAATAGGCAAGTGCAGGTGCAAGTTCCTTGTGTTATCAGTGAAGGCACTGGTGGGCAGAATTGGGAGTGCATTAAGTACAAGGCTAAGATTTATTTGCGGACCTCTCGGAGCTTAATAGAATTCAGCACTATTAGACGTTTTTGCTCAAGGGGATTCATTTCAGCTGTAAATCAAGCTCTAAGTGCATTGGCAAAGCTATTTGGCAAGCTGGCACGGCTCTTTCTCCATGGCTCCACCCACCACTAGCAATCTTCCCAATGCTTGAACATTATTCCTACGCATTGTACATTAGCTTCATATCCAAAGACCTGCTCCTCTGGAATCTGGACCCAGGTTTGCTTGCTAATACAATATTGCAAGAAGAATGAAGTGCGTGTTGCCCTTTTCCAATGGCTTTTCATGGAAATGACCTTGTCCGCAGAAGGAAGATGGGGAAGGATGCGCCAAAAGAGAATGTTCCTATAATGAAATCTCCCCCAACCTGATGTTCTCCACATGTCTTGGACTAGAACACCCATCGGCCCCATTCAGTATAGCCAACTGTCCAGGATGATGAGGGTCATAATCCAAAACATCCAGATGACAGCAGGTTGGGAGTATCCGCTACAGTGTGCCCTGACTGACTGCTATTTTCTGTCAACATCTGTCCTTAATCTAGGGCCTTCCACCTTGATGTGCTTCTTGTCTTGCCAAATGCAAGGTGGTTCTTTTAAAATGAGATTCAGAAGCAATACAAAACACAAGTGAGTGAGAAGATTAAAGGTTTTATTCTAGACAGCAAGCAATAGATACATACCAAGCAAGCACTTCAGTCTGCCACTTGGAAACCCTCAAGAAGCGGCGAAGTGACTCCCCCAGGTAGCCTGTTTGCACGGCCCCGTGGCCGATCAGTCCGTGCATGAGCTTCTCCAACGCTCTGCCCACAACCATCCGATTTATAGATAGCTAGCCTATGTGGCTTGTCCAGCTGGCTGTGTGCAGATCATTCATTAGCCACCCCCTCCCAGTGCCTCACTTTCTCAAAAAAATGTCCAACATCAAAGAAGGTACCCAGCGCTATCACTTCCTCCCAAGTGATTAGGACATTAAAGGCTGTTCTCATGCCATCAAATAATAAGAGACAGGAAGGGGGAAGGAACAGAGGCAGGAAGGGTAACCATGTCAGATACCTAACTTCTCGATATACAATTGTCCATACGCTTCTTTGGCACTAAGTACAGGCACCCCCAGTTTTGCATGTGTTTGTGCATGCGCCGGCCGTTTTTGGACCCAGAAGGGGGCAGAATGGGCTTATGCGCACGATGACTTGGAATGCAACCCCTGCGGCAAATTGGGGGTTTCCTGTAGTAGACCTCTGTGCTGCCCTGTGCCCTGCCACCCCACCCCACCCCCCAATTTAAATTCAGAATACGTAACCTGACGAGACGCCAGTGTTGACAAACTTTTTCTTTCCACAGAAACTGAAACAGAAGAATCAACAGCTGAAGCAAATTATGGATCAATTACGGAATCTCATTTGGGACATAAATGCCATGTTGGCAATGAGAAACTGAAATATGCTTTCTCTCTTTCTCATTATGGCAGCTGATACTATTTGTTGGGCAGGGAAATAAGTATTTTCTGAAAACATAATCCTTTATTCCTCTGCTATTTTCTCCTCCAGTAGTACACAGTATTTCCAAAATACCCAAACTTCTGTACAGCCAATGTGTATAAAAATGAGTGTTCTATACAATATTTGCAACCTGTTTGTTAATATTTTTACTATGAATGCTGAAAGAGTTTTTATTAAATGAATGAATTCTGTATAAAATTAAGCTTTATTTTTCAGGCCAGGGTGGACAGCTTGTGTGGATTATTTGGCAACCCACTATTTTACCCTGAATGGCTGGGGCTCTTTTTCAAGGTAAAACCCAAAGAACAGCCGTGTAGAAAGAGAATAGATCTTTGTTCTCGGCTGATACCATCCACACAGTTTAGGTTTTGTTGTACAAAAATGTAATAAAATACTGCTACCACACCTTTTTCATTGCTCCCTTTTCTTAGCAATTAAACCCAAGGCAGCTGCAACCTGTTCATCTGTAGTACAAACGCAATGCTAATGACTGAAAAGATCCAAAACTCTTAAGAGAAGCTGGACGAAAATATCAAAAGCTGCTTTAGGAGACCAGTTTTATTTTCATGGCTCAATAGATTTTGAACTTTGCAGCTCTACATTTTTCTTGAAAAGGGCTCCCCCATGATTTTTGAATGTACCAAATTCCACATGGGTGGTCATGTTGGTCTACTACAACAAAAACACCAGGAGCTGTCACATGTTAAATTTAAACAAGATTTATTGCTGCTTAATCTTTTTATGGGCTGGAGTCTGTGCTATCAGATGCATGACGCACACTCAAAATCACATACCATCATAAATCTGTAAGTTTTGAGATGGTATCAGGCTCTTGGTTTCTTAATGTACTTTGAGAAAAAGGCTCTATTATTTAAAAATAACTGAGACTTCATCAAGAAAATACACAGTCTACATACCTCTTGCCATTTCTGTTCTTGCATGGGTCGTAGATTGATGCAAGTCTGTCTTTGTTTTTGGATTCTTGACAGAAGGCTTCCTTTTTTATTTAATTATTTTTGACAGTTAATTTTTATTAGTTTTCCAAATTTTTAACCAATTAATTCTAAGTTAACACTAATTTCAAAGTTGCATTTCCACCCATCTTTCATGGTGCTCCTTTTCCATCCCTTCTTTGCTGCTCACTGTAAAATACTTTTTCTTAATTCCAAATACTTTCCCCATCCATTCCTATATTTCCATTGACTGTGTGAAGGATTCCTTTTTAAAGATAGTTAAATCAATACAGGTGGGAATCTCCTAAGACCCACTGCAAATTGCTGGACTACAACCCCCGCCATCCATGACCATTGGCCATGTTGGCTTGGGATGATGAGGTCCAGGAAAACCTGGGTACACAAGGCTGGGGAAGGCTGACTTAGTGGCACGCCTCCTTTGAACACAGAGATTTCATTAGGGCATCATGTCTGATAAACCGAGTCACGGATTAGACACATTTGTAGATGGGTCTTACCTACTTACACAAGAAAACCGTGGATTTGCGCTGGTGCAGTCACAAACGTAAGAAAAAAGTTAATGGATTGAAGCGTACCCCCTCTTAACTGGGGAAAGCTAGCAGCCAAGGTATTTCTTGCCAAGTTTTTTAAAAAAGAAAATGTGTTAGAAAATTCCCCCCTTTTCTATTTGCAACTAAAGTATATACAAATCAAGCTGTCTAGCTAGTATGCCTTGCCTTTGAGCGCTCTGGGAATTTGTAAACAAACCCAATGACAGTTAATTCTGTGCAATCCCAAGCATCCCGGGAAGTCGTGAAATAGCAGAGGGAAATAGATGGCTCTTTTTAAAATTACCATTAGATAACTTACTTATTGCTTGCTCCCATGCATGCCTCCTCAGAAATAAGTCTCACTGAGTTCAGTGAGATTTACTCCCAAGGAAGCGTACGCCGGATAGCAACTTCTTATGTGTTTCATTTGCTTAATAATGGGATGTGAAAAAGAGAATCTCCTAGGGCATAATTCTGGACTTTAATAAAACAGTAGCGCCACTGCAGTCAACTGCATTTTTTTGGATTTATGGTAACGTAACCGAGAGCAGAATTTGATCCATTTGTTTATTCAGAAGGCACAGATCTTGCCAGGCAAAGGACAGTGAATTTTCACAAAGTTGTGTTTTAAATGTTAGCAGAATAAATGTGCACAGAGAGCCCTATATATGTAGCTCCTTGACTTGCAGAAGAAATAACGTATGGCCTGCATGCTGATGAGTAGTGTTCATAATTTTAGCGCAGGAGTCCAGATCTCGTGAGCAAACTTAGTGTACTGATATATTTAGCATGATTTATTGACTTGGATGCATTGGTGCATTAGATTAGGGATGAATGTATAAATTCACAATTTTTTAATTTTTTGTTTTCATTAAGCTACTTCAGGGTAGGGGGTGAAACAACAACTAAAAAGTGCTTTTCTTCTGCTTTTGGGAAATCCCTTGGTTCCAGACATTTTTCTGGCTTGTTTGTATTCTCAAGTCAAAGTAAAAGATCTCAGTAGTATATTCTGAATTGGCATCTATATCAATATACAGTATAAGCCTATCTGTATTTTTATAACTGATCCTAAAACCTCTTTGTGGTACCTCTTTGTGGAAAGAATTTTAGACCATTAAATTGCGCAGGCAACAACAATTTCCTTTACTGCTGTGATTCTACATTATAAAGCAGACACATGGAAGCCGAAGAAAGGAAATATAAAGTTGTGCAGAGCTGTGCGAGATAATCTTCAGAGCGATCTCCTGCTCTGAATGTGCCGTTTGCGTATGCCAGCTGCATTAATCTCCCGCTTTGCTGTTGGGATACATGTAGACTTGTGGACTGAGCATTGGAGGTGGGGAGACCTGGACTCAAATTCTCAAGGAGCCTTAAAGCGGACTATTGAGGACCCAGCCATATAAGGTGTCTTCTGGCACTTCCCTGAAGCTTCAGGGGCCAAATGATGAAGGGCAGGTCCACACTCACAAGCTTCCCCCCCCCGTGTCATTGTCAGTGTCCACCCCCAGCCATTCAGCATGCGTACAACTGCCATCAAATTTTGCCTTTTGCTATGGGGACATCATTGGTCCATTTAGCTCAGCATTAATTACACTCCCAGTGTGGTGTAGTGGTTAAGAGCGATAGACTCGTAATCTCGTGAACCGGGTTCACTTCCCCGCTCCTCCACATGCAGCTGCTGGGTGACCTTGGGCCAGTCACACTTCTCTGAAGTCTCTCAGCCCCACTCACCCCACAGAGTGTTTTTGTGGGGGAGGAAGGGAAAGGAGAATGTTAGCCGCTTTAAGACTCCTGAAGGGGAGTGATAAAGCGGGATATCAAATCCAAACTCTTCTTCTTCTTCTTCTACTGGCTGGCAGCAGCTCTCCAGGGTTTCAGAGAGAGGAATCTTTCCCAGCCTTTCCTTGAGATGCCAGGGACTGAATCCTGAGATCTTCTGCAGGCAAAGCAGATATTCTACCACTGAAGTACAGACTAAGGCTGCTCGATAACTGGTCTTCAACATCACACGGTATCACCAGCTAAACATTGCAAGATACTGATATATCACAGTGTCTGAAATAAGGATACAGTGGTGCCCCGCAAGACGAATGCCTCGCAAGACAGAAAACCCGCTAGACGAAAGGGTTTTCCGTTTTTGAGCTGCTTCGCAAGACGATTTTCCCTATGGGCTTGCTTTGCAAGACGAAAACATCTTGCAAGTGTTCCGGTTTTTTTTCGCTCCCCCCCCTTTTTCTAAGCTGCTAAGCAGCTAATGGCCTTTTAGCCGCTAATCTGCTAATCCTTTAATAGCTGCTAAGCCTTTAATAGCCGCTAAACCGCTAATAGCGCTAAGCCGCTAATAGGGTTGCTTCGCAAGACGAAAAAAACGCTAGGCAAAGAGACTCGCGGAACGGATTAATTTCATCTTGCGAGGCACCACTGTACAGCTATCTACAGTGGTACCTTGGCTGTCGAACGTAATCCGTTCCGGGAGTCCATTCGACTCCTGAAACCGTTCAAAAACCAAGGTGCGGCTTCCAATTGGCTGCAGAAGCTTCCTGCACTCAATTAGAAGCTGTGTTGGATGTTCAGCTTCTGAAAAATGTTCGCAAACCGGAACACTTGTAGGTTTGCTGCGTTCAGCAGCCAGTTTGTTTGGGAGCCAAGCCGTTTGGGAACCAAGGTAGAGGCGCTGGCTGGCTTCATGGTTTTTCCTGCATTGTGATTTGTGCATAGCACACACACACACAGCCATACACATATCATGATTTGTGATATATTGCCAGGTCAAAAATTATGAAACCGATACCATGACTTCAAACCTGTTTTGGATGATAGATCTCCCAGCCCTACTACAGACCTCCCCCAATGTAGAAACAGGCTGTTTTCAATGTTGTTTTTACAGAGAAGAGATAATGGTAGGTGCAAAGGAGAAAGATTGGGATGGAATCCTACCATTGGCCCATTCACTGCTGCGTTGTCCATTCCAATTGGCATCTGCTGTCCAGGGTCTTAGGAAGAGGGTCTTCCATCGCATTTGATACGTGATCCTTTCAGCTGGAAATGCATAGGATTAGATTTGGCACCACCTTGTATGTTCTCCAGCACGGGCTGTGGCTGTTCCCACCTGGATAGAAAAAAAGAAGCAGATCGACAGGACAAATATGTAATAAAAAGTGGGCATGGATTCAAAGGCAGCCCTGGGTCTCAAAAGGTTGAATACTGCTGCCTTGAATCATTGGCTTTGAAGATAATATGAGATGAGAACTGAATAACAAATCAAAGTAATTAACAGCATTTCCGGAGCGTTTTGTAGCGTGCCTCATTGTCTAGTCAGATCTACAAAGTCATTACAAGATAAAAATTAGCTCCAGTAATGGTCACTAGGATGCTGTCAGTGCTGCGCAGTTTAATTTTGAAATCTAAAATGGATTTTGCTGCTTGTCTCTTGTGTTATTAACTTCACTGTCATCACAACAAAGCCATCAGTCTCAATATGTCCCCATTCATTCCCCCTTCCCTCCCCATACAGCCAGCCTTTAGCACTTAGTGCATCTAGATTTTGAAATTACTTTCTTTTTGGACTGAATAATGGTACGGCAGAAGACTCGACAGACAGTAGGCTGCCTTTCATACCACGGCTTCTTGCCAATTTTCGTTTTCGCGGCACGCCTACATATTATTTGCCTAACAATGAGTTTGGTGCATTTTAATATCAAGGGAGAAAACATTGCCCTGCCCTGCAAAAGGGTTTGCGGTTTTAAAAACATGGTGATAACATAACAATAGCAGACGTCTTCTATATTTTTTTAAGAATTGGCTGAAAAACTTTCTTGTGCTGCCAGGCTTATGCAGGCAATTATAAATACTTTCTGTAAGCTGGTGATCTCTGTCTCTCTCTCTACACACACACACACACACACACACACACGGGTTTTTATTGTGTATTTATTGTGTATTCACTATTGTTGCAAACGGGGGGAGGGGTTAATAATGTAATTGCGGTATACAAGTATTTTATATAAACAAATGGTAGAGAATATTTTAATAAATAACTTGAGAACTCCCTTAAACACTACTGGCCTTTAGGGACTTTTAGAGGGTTGCTTTGGGTTATGTGGGGTGGTGCCTGAGAACAGATGATTGCAATTAGTTACAGCCTATAGCTCCCCCACAAGAGCTGTTCCGCCCCCCAAGTATAACAAAAGGAAGGAAGTATAATGAGAGAAGGAACAGGGAGAACATTTAACCCTGTCTTCCCCAAACTAGTGTCCTCCATATGTTTTGGACTGGAACACCACGCCACAAGTCACGTTCGCTGATGGGAGTTGTAGTCCACATCATCTAAAGGCCTTCAGGTTGGGTCAAACTGATTTAACCCCTTTTTGTTTGCCTTGATTTTGGTTTTCGCTGTGTGTGAGTGTTTTCTAACTCATTTGGAACTTGGGTGGGTTTCCCAGAAATTGGTGCATTGATGGAATTCCAAGGGATTTTAAAAGGACTATTTATGTATGCGACAACAGCCGCATGAATGCTGCTTGCCCAGAAATGGAAAGAGAAGAAGGTACCAACAAAAGAAGAATGGATAACTAAGATGATGGACTATGCCGAAATGGCAAAGATGACTGTGAAGATCAGAGATCAAGATGAGAAAAAGTTTGAGCAGGAATGCAAAAAAAATTTAGACTAAAATATCACTGTAAATATATTAAAATGTTAGCAGGTTTGATACAACATTTATGTAATTACACAATCAGAAATTAAGATAAATAAGAGGGAAAACAGAGTTTGGAGAAATAAAATGAGATGCAAGAAATTATAGGGGGGGATTGGAATCCAGGAGAGGGGCGCGGGCAGTCTATATTGTATTTTTGGGAAAGTATTGAATTTATGCATTATTCTGATTATAAAATTTGAAAATAAAATATTAAAAACAAATATATTGGGGAACTGAACAGAGAATGAAGGGGAAAGTAAGTTGGGTGATCGATCAATCTATCCATATCTGTATCTTTCTATCTACATACCCTTCAACATTTCTCCCATGAAAATAGAGACGTCCCCTTCAAAATTTCTCCAATGACAATAGGTAAAGGTAAAGGTACCCCTGCCCGTACGGGCCAGTCATGTCCAACTCTAGGGTTGCGTGCTCATCTCGCTCTAGAGGCCATGAGCTGGCCCTGTGCGAAGACACTTCCGGGTCACATGGCCAGCGTGACGAAGCTGCAGCTGGCGAGCCAGCACCAGCGCAGCACACGGAAACGCCGTTTTACTTTCCCACTATAAAGTGGTACCTATTTATCTACTTGCACTTTGACGTGCTTTCAAACTGCTAGGTGGGCAGGAGCTGGGACCGAACGACGGGAGCTCACCCCGCCGTGGGGATTTGAACCACCTAGGCACTGAGGTTTTACCCACAGCGCCACCCACGTCCCCCCAATGACAATAGGGATGTCCTATTCCATACCCTCCAACTTTTCTCTGATGAAAATAGGAATGTCCTACCATATCCTACAACATTTCTCTGACAAAAATAGGGACGTTCTAAGGAAAAGCGGACATTCCGGGATCAAATCAGAAACCAGGACAGCTTTTGTAAATCCAGAACTGTCCCTGGAAAACAGGAACACTTGGAGGGTATCTATCTATCATCTATCTTCTCCCTGGGCCCTGTCATTTCTGGAACCCTTTCCACATCACCCAAATTCTGGTACCAGCTCTCTATACATCCCTTGGTAGATGCAGAGCCATGCATTTTACTGGTACACGGGACATTCTGAGCTTTTCCTCTGAAAGTCAGGAATGTATATCGCCAAGCCAGTGTTGGCAAATCATTCATTCAATCAGTGGGTCTCTGTTGACTTGAATTCCACCCAGACGGCTGGCCCGTGGGGCTGTAGCAGAAAATGAACGGTGGCGTGACCTGAACCAGCAGGAGCTCAGCTATGCTGCTGTGTGCGGACTTTCCAAAGCCATGCTACGTTGAGATATTACAACTGTGCATTTCACAAGAGCTAGAAAGTTATACTGAAGAAGCGTCGGCTGCCTCAATACCTCTGAGGCATGTGCATTCTGAATACGGGGAGGGGGGTTGAGAGAGAGCAAAAAGCAGCCCAGATCACTAGGAAACCAAACAGGGGTTCCGATTTTGAAACGGCGGCATGTGAACAGAGCTATTTTTTGTGTTGAGCTGTGCTGAACCAGTGCCAGAACTTTTGTCCCTTGTGTAATATATATGTCCAAGGACAAGTGAGTGTTTCGTTCATGTGTGGCCATTTGCAGTATATAAATGATGATCATGTTAAAAGACCTGAAATGCCTTCTCCCATGCTTGCAAAGCCTTTCACTTGTGCGCTAAAGAATTGTCTTGACCTTGCCACTGCTGGCAGGCACAGGGCATGCTCCTGGCACTGAGCCCATTGACTCTGTGACATCGAGGGTCTTGTCTAGCAGGAAAACGGTGGAAGTGCCATGCTGTAATTAAAGCACGAGGGCCTGAAGTCAAGGCAGTGACGTCAACTGTGAACCTCTAGAGATCTGGTCCCGAAACTTGATTCTAATAATGCCTTGTAGCGTTCTTCTGCTAGAAGACGAGATCTTTGCCTTTCCCTCTCTGGAAAGTCTGGACTCTTTCGCAAATGTATATGGCTCTTAAACTGATTGCTGTCGCACATTCTCACATGTCCCTGCAGCAGCACATACACACATACGTTCATGAGTTGGAAGAGATAAGACCGTTATGGATTTCAAAAATAATAAATGCACATCAAATCCTTCCTAAGCTGCTCAGGCATAAATCGAACTAGCAGATGCCTCTGTTATCACTTCATCACATTCCAGCACCAGGGTTATGTTTGTGTTTTGCTTTTGGACGGCTTTATTTGTCCCCAAAATATTTACGTTCATCCCTAAGCATTTCCTTCTATGTTCCTTACTTATTAAATGGCTCAGGACCGCAGTACCTTAAGGACCTACCCGGACCCTGAGATCATCTTCTGAGGCCCTCCTTCATGTGCCTCCTCCTCAAGAGGTCCAGAGGGTGGCAACACAAGAACGAGCCTTCTCTGCAGTGGTTCCCATCTATGGAATGCTCTCCCCCAGGGAAGTTTGCCTGGCGTCTTCATTATACAGTGGTACCTCGGGTTACAGATCCTTCAGGTTACAGACTCTGCTAACCCAGAAATAGTACCCCAGGTTAAGAACTTTGCTTCAGGATGAGAACAGAAATCGTGTGGCGGCACTGGGGGCCCCCATTAGCTAAAGTGGTACCTCAGGTTAAGAAGAGTTTCAGGTTAAGAAGGGACCTCCAGAATGAATTAAGTTCTCCCATGCCAATTTGGTATTTATAGCACAGTTGTCTTTGGGAGAAGTACCGGATTTACATATAAGCTAAACAAGCTATAGCTTAGGGTCCCACTCTCTTGCCCCCTCCCCATTAAAAAAAGCACACACCTGAATGTACATTTCCAAAATATAAGATAAAAACAAATAAAATAAAGCTTACATACAGCAACAGTGTTTTGTGTTGTGTATGGACCGATTTGGTCCATAAATTACCATATAGCATATGTTCAACAACAACAAAAAAGCAACAACTTGTTGTTGACAAAGGGCAGCTGGACATATAAAGGGCCCCATTACCTTCACTAGCTTAGGGCCTCATGAAGCCTAAATCCGGCCCAGTTTGGGAGACGTATCCGTCTTCCCTTGACGGTCCTCCAGATGGTTCACCCCACCAGATGGTTTCCAGTCCAACCAGTCCATGACATGGCCTTTGCCTAAGTAGCAACAGTTTGGTTGGTTGGTTGGTTGACTGTTGCCAATCTGATGCTAACACATCAAGCCAGAAGCAGAGGTTCACATAGAGATGCGGGTGAGACTGAGAAAAGGGTTGTAGCTCAGAGCATCTGCTTTCCATGCAGATGGACCAAGGTTCAATCCAGGTAGGGGAATAGACTACTTTCTGAAACCCTAGGGAGCACCTGCCAGTCAGTGCTGACAATATTGAGCTAGATGGCCCAATGGGCAGCCTCCTAAATTCTAAAACAGGGAATCTTGGATTGACTACAATACCCAGAATTCTCACCCAGCAATCTGGAGGCTCATGAACTGAAGAAGTTAAACTAGGTTCCTAAATGTCTCATTAGTAGGAAACATCATGGTGTGTGTCTTTTCGATTTGGCAGACGTTGCACAGATAGGTTGAGATTATTCATGTTCAACACCCGCCAGCACTGCCTCGTCTTCCATGATTGTCCTTTATATTTTCTATTAAAGGAAACGGAGTGGTTTTCCTCCCCCCCTCTCCTCGCACTTCCCCAGATGTCATTGCAATGTGGGACTGTCAGCGCTGTCAGTCACAGCCGGAGATAGTTTGGCATTCTGCTATTTGCATAAAATCAAAAAATAGCTGGAACAAATCTGCCCACCACAGCCTTCCAATTTGTGCCAGTCTGCCAAACCCCTCCAAACAGAGGAAAAGCTGTGTTTAGTCACTTCTTTTCGCTTAACATACTGTGGGTGTAATGTTTGGCAGTCAGGCGGCATTGTATGGAGTTCCGTTTCAGGCTTTTAAGCTCCCTTCAAGTGCACAATGGCGCACAGGCTTGTATGCTCACCTCAGCCACAAAATCCAGGGCATTGGGGTTGGCATAGCTGGGTACTTAAGCCTTTACAACTGCTCAGATTTCCCCCCCAAAAAATCCATTAGACTATGTTATTAAATAAAAAGTGGGCTGCAACGCTTAGGCCAGGGGTCAGCAAACTTTTTCATCAGGGGGCCGGTCCACTGTCCCTCAGACCTTGTGGGGGGCCGGACTATATTTTGAAGGGAAAAAATGAACGAATTCCTATGCCCCACAAATAACCCAGAGATTCATTTTAAATAAAAGGGCACATTCTACTTGTGTAAAAACATGCTGATTCCCAGACCGTCTGCGGGCCGGATTTAGAAGGTAATTGGGCCGGATCCGGCCCCCGGGCCTTAGTTTGCCTACTCATGGCTTAGGCAATCGAGCCAATCGATTGCTTCCAATGTTTTGATTGACTAAGAATATACCCACATTGAATTGGGCACCTGATTTATCATTTTTTGGTGGAAATCGCTTTAATTTCATGCAAGTACTTATGTAAACCGCATATGGCAAATACCAGCTTAGAACAGGCATTCCCTCCAAGGACCAACCCTAAACATCACACTGAATTTGCTTTTGCATTTTTTAGCATGCATGTTTTTAAAAATGCAGGCATCTTTGTTTTTGGCTCTGATCTTGCCCATTGCTGACACGTGGCCCCTGACAGATTACTTCCATGGGAAAGTGGCCCTCAGTGGAAAAAAGACTGCCCATTTCTGCTTTAGATGAATAACCTTTAGGATACGGTGCTGCTGCTAGGAAGTTACTGATAGCATCCTGCCTGAAACCACAAGCAAAAAGAAATCAAAAGTGTTTGGAACCGTGTGGTCTTAGAGCCCAGTCCACTAAGGACGTACCCAGCACACAAAAAGAAAACAGAACTTATCGTTACTTACTAATAGTTCCTCATCTGCAAGCTGATGGCTATCCGTTTATTCCTGTATAAAAGGGGAAAGCATTCTAAAAAAACAAGATTTGCTTTTGGGTTTCTGTGGAAAGCAGAGCTGTGGTACCTGCCGCCAGTCAGTAGATGTCACCTAACACCGATTTTCCCTGTTCTCCGCTGGAATGGAAAATATCCTTCAAATAGCAACATTGATCCCCTAACGATTTTTCTTAGGGGCACAAACGTGGTGTTTGGAAAAAGGAAGGGGGCGTAAAGGGCCCATCTGTCAATGAAGAACGCAAATGTTATATTAACTCTGATGTATATTCAAATGTATTCTAATAATGTTTCAAAACCTTTCTGAGTCTGCTTTACACTCCCGAACTTCTTTTCCAGTGTGGGAGTGGGAGAGGAACTGTTGGGAAGCGGAGAGGAAAATAAAACTAATAGACTGCGTCTGGGGGAAGTTTTCAACCTTTCACGTCGGAGAGAGACCCCAAATGCCAAAACCCAAGGAATGAGGGAGTCTATCACAGTTTTCTTCTTCTTTAGCGAGCCAGCAAGGTCTTTGCAATATCAGCAGCCATTATACCAGGGGTCTGCAACCTGCGGCTCCGGAGCCGCATGTGGCTCTTTTACATCTTTGCTGCGGCTCCGGGGCGGATACTAGCGAGGGGAGGAGGCGAATTGTGCGCCCCGACACTCCTCACTGTGGCGGGCGCTGTACTGGCTGTGACTTCGCATGGGGGCGGTGCGTGCGTTAGTCACGCACCGTCCCGATGTCACCTTCCCGCCCGCTGTCAGATCGTGGCTCTGGAGATATATTTGTTTTAAATGTCGCAATGGTTTTGCGGCTCCCAGTTGTTGTTTTTTCTTTGGAAACGGGTCCAAGTGGCTCTTTTTGTCTTAAAGGTTGCAGACCCCTGCATTATACCAATCCCCACCCTCCTCTCAGCCCTATTTGCATGCCTAACAACCACAACATTGGGCACTATGGAAAATGGTGCATAAACCTCTGGCCCAGAGGAAAAAATGAATCAGTTTTTGATTGATACAGTTTGCAATCAGTTTTTTTTTTTTGTAGGTTTTTAAGCAGAGGTTGGACAACCTTTGTCATGGGTGCTATAGTTGAGATTTTTGCATTGCGGAGGGTTGGACTAGATGACCCTTGGGGTCCCTTCCAACTCTACAATTCTATGATTCTATGAAAGGAAAATAGGGAAGGCATCTGTCTGATGTATAATAGGATGCAGTTCTAAAGGGCTGGTGTCGATGCACTAAAGGACTGATTCCAACATTGTGAAGAATGGGCCTTCTGATAGGATGCTATCTGCTGGATGCTCTCTTCTGTAGTGACTAGTTGGGTATCTAGGGGGGTATACCAAGCTTTGTACACTGATACCAACATCTTGGGATCGCAGGTGGCGCTGTGGGTTAAACCACAGAGCCTAGGACTTGCCGATCAGAAGGTCGGTGGTTCGAATCCCCGCGATGGGGTGAGCTCCCGTTGCTCGGTCCCTGCTTCTGCCAACCTAGCAGCTCAAAAGCACGTCAAAGTGCAAGTAGATAAATAGGTACTGCTCCGGTGGGAAGGTAAACGGTGTTTCCGTGTGCTGCTCTGGTTTGCCAGAAGCGGTTTAGTCATGCTGGCCACATGACCCGGAAGCTGTACGCCGGCTCCCTCGGCCAATAAAGGGAGATGAGCACTGCAACCCCAGAGTTGGCCACGACTGGACCTAATGGTCAGGGGTCCCTTTACCTTTACTTACCAACATCTTGAGCCTGGCCCAGTAGCTAAATGACAGACAGTGTTCCTGTTAGGGAGTGTCTCCAGGCTTGCATGTTGAGCACGCTGCCTTATGGAAGTGAGCCATGGGCAGAGGTAACGCTCCACTTTGCGAAAGCAAACCTCACACCAGACATGCAACAGTGTGTCAAGGAGCGTTGCACCTGCTCTCCCTGACCTCTTGCCTTCTTAGCTAGAAAACAGGGTCCCCCCCCCCGACCGTTTGTCCTCTCACAGATATGTTTACTAGACATAACGCTTGGCTGGAGCATGACCGGGGACGCAGACGTAATCAAGTATCGGGGTACATTTTAGGGAAGCACCTGCTGACACATGTATTTGCTAACGCTGGGAATGTGCTTAGATGGAAATTTGTCATGTTCAGGGTGGTTTCACTACTGTTTCCAATTGTTGACTTCTGCTAATAAAAGGAGCCTCTACAGAGCTAGCCGGCGGCCTGTTTGGAGCATGCTTGCCAGCGTGCTTCTGCACAGCTCACCTGCATTCAACCTCCCGTCGTCTCCATTGTTCCTACAGTGGGCAACTTGCACCCTCCAGGAGCAATGCCTCAATGCCTTCCATATGTGCTGTGTCAGGGGGACGATTTTGAGTCTCAAAGAAAGATGTGCTCTCCCAAGTCTACATTCCTAGCATGTTTGCACTTCTGTCTCAGCGACGTCTACGCCGGGTTGGTCATGTTCATAGAATGGAAGATGGCTGGATTCCCAAGGATGTGCTCTACAGAGAGCTGGTTTCAGGCTCCAGGCCTGTTGGCAGACCAACCGTGTGTTACAAAGAGGTCTGCAGACGCAACATAAAGGCTGCCAACATCAGCCCTACCATGTGGGAATCCCTTGCAGATGACCTCAGTGCCTGGGGGCAGACAGGTTGTGCATCCACAGCAGTGGCCAGAGGAAGAATGATGGTTGGGAGGAGCGCAGAGAGAAGAAACGCCATCAGCACAACTGGACGCCTTGATCTGCAACAAAACATGTCTCTCCTGTATCGGTCTCTACAGCTACAGCAGGCACAGTAACTCTCCAATGGCTTGACTTGTCCCCAATAGCGCACTCCTCCATTGTCTCCCCAGACAGACGGATGCCAACAACATGTTGCCGAAACCTCCCTCGCTGCACCTTTCCACCCATTGCAGAAAGTAAGGAGAGACAGGAGATTGGTAATGAAATATCTGAAAGGCTGTCGTACAGAAGAAGATGGAGAGCACTTGGTTTCAAGTGCTCCAGAGGGCAAAACAAATGGCACGTATCCCATGCAGCGATAAGCAGTGCAAGGATTCCTGCTTGCATCGGAGGACTTTCCCCCCATGTCGTGGTGTAGTGGTTAAGAGCGGTGGACTCATAATCTGGTGAACTGGGTTCGATTCCCCGCTCCTCCACATGCAGCTGCTGGGTGACCTTGGGCCAGTCACACTTCTCTGAAGTCTCTCAGCCCCACTCACCTCACAGAGTGTTTGTTGTGGGGGAGGAAGGGAAAGGAGAATGTTAGCCGCTTTGAGACTCCTTAAAAAGGGAGTGAAAGGCAGGATATCAGATCCAAACTCTTCTTCTTCTTCCTGCATGTGCGCTCAACACATTCCGCAGATCTGATTCAGAGGAACAGGGAAAACCCCACAGCAGTTTTAGGGGGAGTGGAGTGGGGGGGGAGCCTGAAAACAACCCTGCTCTACCTTCTTCATGCGATCCTTTCAGATATCGCATTTCCACTATCATGTCTCCCCTTAATCTCCATGCTCACAGACCCAGCCCTTTCGATGATTCCCTATAAGATTTGATTTCCAGACTCCTTACCATCATGGTTTCCCTCTTCCAGACATGCTCCAATTTATTATTTACTCTATTTTGCTGTTGCATGTTATATCTGTTCACCTCTTTTCTCAAAGCAATTCTTCGGCGATCAGCCTTCTTTATGGTCCAGCTCTCACTTCCATACATCACTACTGGGAAAACCATGGCTTTTACTATATGGACCTTTGTTGGCAAGGTGATGTCTCTGCTTTTTAAGATGCCGTCAAGGTTTGCCATTGCCTTTCTTCCAAGGAGCAGGCGTCTTTTAATTTCGTGACTGCTGTCACCATCTGCAGTGATCATGGAGCCCAAGAAAGTAAAATCTCTCATTGCCTCCATTTCTCCCCCTTCTATTTGCCAGGAGGTGATGGGCCCAGTGGCCATGACCTTCATTTTTTTGATGATGAGCTTCAGACCATATTTTGCGCTCTCCTCTTTCACCCTCATTAAAAGGTTCTTTAATTCCTCCTCACTTTCTGCCATCAAGGTTGTGTCATCTGCATATCTGAGGTTGTTGATATTTCTTCCGGCGATCTTCCGGCTTGGGGTTCATCCAGTCCAGCCTTTCGCATGATGAATTCTGCATATAAGTTAAATAAGCAGGGAGACAATATACAGCCTTGCCGTACTCCTTTCCCAATTTTGAACCAAACAGTTGTTCCATATCCAGTTCTAACTGTAGCTTCTTGTCCCACATAGAGATTTCTCAGGAGACAGATGAGGTGATCAGGCACTCCCATTTCTTTAAGAACTTACCATAGTTTGCTGTGGTCAACACAGTCAAAGGCTTTTGCATAGTCAATGAAGCAGAAGTAGATGTCTTTCTGGAACTCTCTAGCTTTCTCCATAATCCAGCGCATGTTTGCAATTTGGTCTCTCGTTCCTCTGCCTCTTCTAAATCCAGCTTGCACTTCTGGGACTTCTTGGTCCACATACTGCTTGAGCCTTCCTTGTAGAATTTTAAACATAACCTTGCTAGCGTGTGAAATGAGTGCAATTGTGCGGTAGTTGGAGCATTCTTTGGCACTGCCCTTCTTTGGGATTGGGATGTAGACTGATCTTCTCCAATCCTCTGGCCACTGCTGAGTTTTCCAAACTTGCTGGCAGTAAGTGGTGCCCCAGTAAATGGTGAACACTCAAACCAGGGATAGATCTACACACAGAGGGAAAAAACCACACCATAAATAAGTCAGAAATTAGATCGTTATAGCAACAACAAAATCCTATGGAAAGATGTGTATAAAAATTTCCTGCTCTCTGGTGCCTTCTGGTGTTGCATGTTTATAGCACATTCAAATCGTTGTTTCTTACTGAGTTCTAGGTGAGAATCACATGCCTTTATGATCAAATTAAGATCCTAAAACCTGGATAAACCTTGCCCGGTGCCTAAAAGCTGGGAGTGTTGGTGCCAGGTGAGTTTCCCTGAGGGGGGGAGTTCCGTAATGAGGGAGCAACCACTGAAAATGCCTTTTCTGTCATTGCCACCTTTTGCACCTCCTTTGGAAGAGACACATGGGGATGAATCTCTGGTGCTGAGTATAGGGCTCAGGCAGATTCATGTGTAGGGAGGTCCCTGAGGAATTTGTTGATGTCTTCCTGGTGGTGCTGAGGGCCTGGCACATTATTCCACAACTGGCAGGAATTTGGGTGCTTTATAAGAGATTCTTTTAACAGTGAAGGCCACTGTAATGTTAACATTGCGTGCAGCAGCTGCTTTTTCCTATTCTTATATAATGCAAAGCGCTCACTCCTGTTTCCTATTCCTGGCAGGCAAGCAGGTCATCTGAGTCACTCCCTGTTAACAGACTGTGGAATTTTGCACATCATTACTCAAAGCACATTGGTTCATGACATGCAAAATTCCAGATGATGCTCCTGTCTAACGAGGCTGCCAATAGGGAAAGAGCTGCAAAATAAAATAACAGGGCATATATATATATATATATATATATATATATATATATATATATGACCCAAATTAAATTAAATACTCTACCAGAAGCTGCAGTTAAAAAAAAGTAGTCTATCACTAGTCAGGCAGTTATATGATTAGTGTGGTTAGAGTATCAGGATGATGATTTACAGTTATTGCTTTAGACAATAAAGTATCAAGATGAAATGCAAACAAGAGCTAGAAAATATTAAAATAATGCGTAATACAAAACACCTAAAATATTCACCCAATAGCACAATAAGGACAAGTTCTAACTTTCTCCACTAAAAGGTGAACATCACTGTAGAGGTGACCCAAGGCCTGAGTGGATAAAAAAATGCCTTAGTCTGGCTTAGAACTGGATAATGTTGGTATCCTTTATTCAATTTATATATTCTCTTTCCTCCCAACAGAGCCCCGGGGTGACTAGCAGTGGGAAGACCCCCATTCACAGCTTCACTCGGCCAAGAAGCCTCACTTGACCTGTCGCTCTGTCTTAGCCTAACCTACCTTATAGGGCTGCTGTGAGAACCAAGGGGGGGGGACACCATATACACCAGGGGGGTGGGGAACCTTGGGCTCTCCTGATGCGAGTGAGCTACCACACCTATCATCCCTGGCCACTGGCTGGGGGGAGCTGTAGCTCAGCAACATCTGTAGGGCCGAAGTTCCCCAACACCTGATGTACGCTGTCATGAGCTACTTGGAGAAGCAGTGGGATATAAATGTAACAAAGAATTCGTGAGAGCCAGTGTGGTGTAGTGATTAAGAGCGGTAGACTCGTAATCTGGTGAACCAGGTTCGCGTCTCCGCTCCTCCACAAGCAGCTGCTGGGTGACCTTGGGCCAGTCACACTTCTCTGAAGTCTCTCAGCCCCACTCACCTCCCGGTTTGAGCCGCTTTGAGACTCCTTCGGGTAGTGATAAAGCGGGATATCAAATCCAAACTCCTCCTCCTCCTCCTCCTCCTCCTCCTCCTCCTCCTCCTCCTGTATTTGAGGTGGAGCACTAACCAAGAGCTTTATCTGAAGCCCTGCTTAGGATTCCCCTCCCACTAGAGGCTGATGGATGGGAAACCCTCCGAGTGTCCCTTTTTTCCAGGGACAGTCCCGGATTTACAGAAGCCGTCCCAGTTTCTGATTTGATCCTGGAACATGCCTCTTTTTCATAGGACACCTCTAATTTCATTGGAGAAATGTTGGAGGCTATGGAGTTGTGCAACCCACGAGCCAAGGAGATATGTAACTATGCAAACTTTAGAAGACATCTGAAGGCAGCCCTGTATAGGGAAGTTTTAAAAAAAATGTTTAATGTTTTATTATATTTTTATGTATGTTGGAAGCCACCCAGAGTGGCTGAGGCATCCCAGCCAGATGGGTGGGCTATAACAACAACAACAACAACAACAACAACAACAACAACAACAACAACAACAACATTATGGAATAGGATGTCCCTATTTTCATCAGAGAAATGTTGGAGGGTATGGAAACCCAGCCAGATGTGTGGGGTATAGATTATTATTATTATTACAATGGTACCTCGGGTTAAGAACTTAATTCGTTCCGGAGGTCCGTTCTTAACCTGAAACTGTTCTTAAGCTGAGGTACCACTTTAGCTAATGGGGGCTCCCGCTGCCGTGCCACGATTTCTGTTCTCATCTTGAGGTAAAGTTCTTAACCCGAGATATTATTTCTGGGTTAGCAGAGTCCGTAACCTGAAGTGTCTGTAACCTGAAGCGACTGTAACCCGGGTACCACTGTATTATTATTGGATGGCTATCAGCAGCAGGGCCTGCTTGGTGGTGGCACCTAAGCTACCTCATGCCATTCATGCGGCAAGCATGTCATTTCATTTGAAACAGCCATTAAGTATATCTTAAGGACCTTTCTGCTGCCATTTAGGTTTGTTAGCAGTTGCTGCTATCTTTAGTTATTTTAATGCGTGTTTAGCATTGCTGTTTTCAACATGCGCACAGCACTAAGGGTCGGGTCGTTTGTTCCTCAGGCTGCCAGTTCCAAAAACAAGCCCCAAGATGAGCAGCCCACCTTCGCGTTGCCTCCTCTTCCCCAATAACCCAATTGTGGAGGGGGGGCGGGGATATTTTTGGCTCCTGTCAAAGCTGCAAACACAACTCAATGATGGCGTCTCTCGAATCAGCCCACTTGTCCCCCCCCCGCTCCAAATCCAATCAATAAAATGGCCACGCTGAGCCCCCTGTGCCAATTTCAAAAACACAGCAGTGCCTGCAAGAAGTAAATCTGCTGCTGATCAGACCTCGGGGGTTCATTTTAGTTTAGCTGCAGTTTTTTGCAGTCTGTTTATATGAGCATCAAGCCAACAGATGTACCAGCGTTCTTTAGGAGCCGAAGAAGGGAAGCAGAGCGATCTGTGGTTCTGCCTGTGAAAAAAAGGCTGGTCGTGAACTGCCATAAAACCCACTTCTTTCAGTCCAGGTCTTTCTAATAGGATGCCAGGTTGAGGGATTTCCCTTATGTTGCGGGATTGACTTGCACTTCAAACATTATCATTCCCTAAACAGAAGGAAGAGCTTTTATTTCAGACATAACAGTTTGGGGATTTCTTTGTGCGTGAGCTTCGCTTTTAATTTGAAGCTGGCAGCCCCAACTCTTTGGGATTTTCATCCAGGAAAGACTACTTTATTCCCTTTATGGGTCTATATGAAAACCATGAATGGGACACATGTTGATTGCTATCTACAAATGAATTAGGCATAGCCAGACCAGTGTGTGCTTTTAAAAAAATTGGGCTGAGAAATGCTGAATTCCGCACACAGAAACACACAGTGCATTTTCCTTCACTTGGTTCTTTTCCTTATCAAGGGAGAGGCAAGGATGCTTCCTCCTGAGCCAATGAAAATCTTATTCAGCCACCTCTCTGGCTTTCTGGAACTTCAGTATTCATTGCACCTGCTTTCACAACGTATCTTCAAACCAATAAGGCCTAGAAACGTGGTGGTGGTTTTTTAAATAAATGAAAAGGAAGCTGAGATTATCAAGAGCCTGCCAGTCTCACAACTCCCATTCTAGACGTCTTGAATTCCTCTGGAATTGTGATGCACACACCCTGGATAGGTGTAATAGTATGCTAAATGATGATCTGGAGAAGTCATGGCTTCACGTCATTGCTATATACTCTCACACACAACCTTTTATTCTAGAAATATTGGAGAGTACTTGTTTTTTCTATGCAGTCCATGCATAGTCTCGATCTATTGCATACCTTTTGCCCCAAAAATGTGCTTCTTGAGAAACTCAGACCCTCCAAGTGTCCCCATTTTCCAGCGACACCCCTGATTTAGAGAAGCCATCCCAGTTTCTGATTTGATCCCTGCTTTTCTTTTAGAATGTCCCTTTTTTCATCTGAGAAATATATGGAGGGTATGGAGTTATCCAACCCCTGAGCAATCTGAAGGAAAACCTGTATAGAGAAGTGCTGTGTTGTTTTTTAATGTTTCCTGTTTTATTACATTTTTATATATGTTGGAAGCTGCCCAGAGTGCTGGGGCAACCCAGTAAGATGTGTGGGGTATAAATAGTAAAATTATCATTATGGAATGGGACATCCCTATTTTCATTGGAGAAATGTTGGAGGGTATGGAAACGGATTTATTTCTGAAAATAAACAGTTTGAGTCTGCATTACCCCTGCAGTGTGCCCATGTGTGCATCCCCACCTGCCCAAGGACATTGTTGGTGGACGTGTACCCAAATTGCAATCAGAGTTTCCTTCTTCACCTGGTACATGTGCAGGGAGGAAAAGGGATAACTTAATCAAGGGAAGTTCCCAGTAGTGATGTATGGAAGTGAGAGCTGGACCATAAAGAAGGCTTATCGCCAAAAAATTGATGCTTTTGAATTATGGTGCTGGAGGAGACTCTTGAGAGTCCCATGGACTGCAAGAAGATCAAACCTCTCCATTCTGAAGGAAATCAGCCCTGAGTGCTCACTGGAAGGACAGATCCTGAAGCTGAGACTCCAATACTTTGGCCACCTTGTGAGAAGAGAAGACTCCCTGGAAAAGACCCTGATGTTGGGAAAGATGGAGGGCACAAGGAGAAGGGGACGACAGAGGACGAGATGGCTGGACAGTGTTCTCGAAGCTACCAACATGAGTCTGACCAAACTGCGGGAGGCAGTGGAAGACACGAGTGCCTGGCGTGCTCTGGTCCATGGGGTCACGAAGAGTCGGACACAACTAAATGATTAAACAACAACAACAATCAAGGGAAGAGTTTTCAAATGGGTGTGGAGTAACCACACCAATCCTTTGGGATGGGAGGGTGTATATTCACTTTGGATTGAAAGTGGCATGCTTAGGAGGAGTGCAAACAATTCTTGAATGAGAAAGACTACAGTACATTTTTTCTACTACAAACGGGTTAGTGTGTTTGCAGAGCTAGGCTTAACTTCCATGCTTCCCCCTACCTCTAAATTGCTTTATTCTCAGCCATAGGAGCAAGCAGCACAACCTGTACATAGGTTTAGCTGGTCTCTTCCCCCAACAGTGCTGGGGAGGAAAAATAAATTTGACACAGAGCGGGAGTGAGAGAGAATGCCTTTCAAAAGAGCAGTGTGTTGGGAGTACTCTGATTAAAATTGCTTTTTATTTGCTAGGGTTAAGAGTTGTTGCAGGAATTTTTTCTTTGACACTGATAGCCATCTGCAGTGAACGCCACACACTGGTAAGGAGGTCAGCACTGCTGACATGTTCATTTCTGTCTTAGCTGTGTTCTGGAAAGAACCATCAATCAATGGTTCTGTTTAAAATCATGCAGCTGGAAGAGGCCTCTGGGGTCATTATGACTACAGTGTAATTTCCAGGACTGTTCATACTATGCAGTACAAAACACACACCCAGTTCTTCGCTGAAAACATGGGGGTAGGGGATACCCTTGAGATGCTCAAATTTTTTTTTGCAAAGGACGTCACTCTGTTGGCATGCTTATATAAGGAGCTGCCCTAAATTTGAGTCTTCTCAAAAAGTAACAATGCCAACATGGCATAATAATGAACAAAAGGTTGAATGGACTGCAGTGATTTAGACTCAGATTTCTGCCCAACCAGAGGGCTTGGTAGGTGACCTTGGCCCTCACCTGAAGGTTAGACCCCCCCCCCAGAAGTTGGTGGTGGGCTCTTAACTCCTATCAGTCACATCCAGCATGCCCAGTGGTCCGGGATGGTGGGACTTGGAATCCAGCAATATCTTGCAGAGGAGGGAGCACAGATTCCCTATCCCTGCCTTAGGGGGTTGTTGTAAATGCAGTGACCATCTTTGCAGGGAGGAACCATACAGAACTTGAAATGAATGGGCAGTGAGCAATGGAAAAGACCTCTGCTTGAGACCCTCCACAGCCTGCATGAATCTGATCAGGCGATTGCGGGGGCTTGATGGAGAGCCAGTGTGGTGTAGTGGTTAAGAGAGGTGGACTTGTAATCTGGTGAACCAGGTTCAATTCCCCACTCCTCCACATGCAGCTGCTGGGTGACCTTGGCTAGTCGCACTTCTCTGAAGTCTCTCAGCCTCACTCACCTCACAGAGTGTTTGTTGTGGGGGAGGAAGGGAAAGGAGAATGTTAGCTGCTTTGAGACTCCTTCGGGTAGTGATAAAGCGGGATATCAAATCCAAACTCTTCTTCTTCTTCTTCTTCTTCTTTCTCTGCCAGGCACACTGGACATCATATGGCATCAGAGGGGGCATGTGGGCACAGCCTGGGGAAAGTAGTCTAAACTAGGACCCTTGCTGGGCCTAATGTGACTCACACCCCGGAGGTTCCCCATGCCCGCCCCATATGGGCCTCACTTAAATGACGAGGCTTGTTATAAAGCCACATGAATCAGTAATTTCAATTAACATTTTGCATTGTTGGGCTCACAGCCTGCTGTTAAGAAAATGTCAGAAGCGGGTGTTTTCGTTCCATACAGCGCTGTGATGTTTTTGTGCAAGCAAGGAAAGGGCAAGGAGAAGTACCCTCGCTGGGGGTTCCTTACACTCATCTTAAACCAGTAGCTTCTGTTTATGTACACGGACACAGTTTTAAAAGTGTGTGTTTTGTAACCGTAAAAAGACAAGTGCTGCATCTGATATAGGAAGGAGATACGTTCATAGGTCTTCCCTCCTCTGCTTCTTTCTTCACCTGGTTGCAAGCTTTAGGGAACCTCATCGCAAAGGAGAATTGGGGCTCAGGGCAAACATGGTTGCAGTGATGGTGATGAGGGGAAAACCAAAGACAGGAATTTTGGACTCTCTTACGTCCAGGATTATCATCCATGCCCAGCACTGGATTTATGTTTAAGCTAAACAAGCTATAGCTTAGGGCTCCACTCTCTTGCAGCCCCCCCAAAAAATTAAAGGGAAAAAACCTGGATGTACATTTCCAAAATATAAGATAAAAAACAAATACAAAAAAATACATCAACAGTGTTTTGTTTTGTTTTGTTTTGTGTTGTGTAGGCTCCTATGATGTAAGTAATGGCCCCCCCTGCTAGCCTGCTCCCTAAAATATCACCGGTTTGCTCATTTCTGTATATAGGGTGCCTACATTCTGCATGGACCGGTTGCATGGCAACATGCACAAATGGCTTTAGATACCTAGTTGGTCCATAAATTACCATATATTCAACACAAAAAAACAGTGACAATTTGTTGTTGACAAAGGACAGCTGGACATATAAAGGGCCCCATTACCTTCAGTAGCTTAGGGCCTCATTAAACCTAAATCTGGCCCTGTCTATACCAGCGGGTAAAGGGCGGTATACAAATTTTAAAAATAAAATAATGATAAATATCTCCCACGTTTTTATTATTAGACCAGAGCCTCTGAGCCTTTCTCTCCATTCCACATGAGATGCTTCTGCTTATGTCCTTATGTTCTTATGGAAGTCTTGCCCTGGCGCTGAAAAAAAGATTGCAATGTTAGCTTCTGGGGCCTTGTAGGTATGCAGTCTTCTGCCTCCCTCCTTGCTATTACTGTGTCCAGATTTGGTGGGACGGGAGGGATGATGATCTCACATTTCCACCCCTGGAATGCTAATGCTAATGCGAAGGGAATGTGGGGCTTCCTGGCATGTCACGCATATTTGGGATGTTTGCCCTAATATGTAAGCAAAGAGAAGAGGGCTGCTCCGTTGCTCTCTGTAGGTATTGACATCTGGCACATTTCAATCTCTCTCTCTGTTTTGTTTTCATCTTTCACGTAATCCCCCCCCTAAAGCATGGAACATCTCTTGATGAGTCAGAGATGCATTGACCACACGCCAGAGGGTGGGTGGCCTTTGAGTGGAGGCTGCTAATTATTAGCTGCAAGAGGCAGCATTTAAATCAGGATTGGCTGCTGCATGCAATAATAGCTGGCCACCGTGTGTGTCAGGAGGAGGCACGGGTGATGGCTGCCAGCTTGTTCGTTTCCCTCGGGCTGCCAGCCCTGCCTTCTCATCTGACAATCGGACCCTATGATGTCAACGAACACATTATTTACTCCACAAAGGGGGCAGGAGCGAAGATAAAGAGATCGGCAGGTTGCGAGCAAAATGTCCCTCCTACTCTATCACGGCCCCGAAGGCCTGGCAGTGGTGGAGAGTAATCTTTATGAAAATATGCATTACATGTCTATTCTGGAACGGTCATTCCACAAGAATGCAAGGTGTTGCCCTCCATGTTCGGGAGAAAGGTTGTAGCTGAGGGTTAGACCATCTGCTTTGCCTGCCGAGGGTTTTAGTGTGTTCATGCCCTAATACGTGAGCTCACTCTTCTCGCAGAGTGTTAAGTGCTTTGCTGTTTTCCTTCCCTTTCCTCAATCTGCTGCTCCCTCCCTACTTTCCACGGTGGCAGGAACTTCTCCCTGCGTCATGGTAAAGTCAGGTCTGGTTAGCGGAAGAACAGGCTTATAAAAATAATGCTACATGCATCCCAATCTCCTGAGCGGCAAGAGACTCCAGGGGTTCCAAATTACAAATCATAGAACTGTAGAGTTGGAAGGGACCCTGAGGATCATGTAGTCCAGGCATGGCCAAACTTGGCCCTCCAGCTGTTTTGAGACTACAATTCCCATCATCCCTGATCACTGGTCCTGTTAGATAGGGATGGTGGGCGTTGTAGTCCCAAAACAGCAGTGCAGGAATATGCAAGTGTCCCAAACGGGGATCAAACCTGCGACCTTGGCGTTATCACCACCATGCTCTAACCAACTGAGCTACCTCAGGGTTTGGTTTCCTTTCAAATGAAGGTCAATGGAGACTGTGGTGTCTTTAGCACATATGATTTTATTTAAGCATATTTAAACCTGAGCATAGGTTCCCATTAGGTTCCCAGGGAGATCTCCAAGCCATTGCTTTGGTTCTAGCACAGAGCAAGATAAGCCTTTGTGTCTCCAGCATCAGCCAAGCTCACATACACGTATTCCTCTTGGCCTATTCGTCTCCCTCCTTGGATGATGTCGCATCCGACCAGGTGAGGTGGGAAAAGGGCCGCCAATTTGTCTCTATGGCAACCAGGCAACTTCTTTAGACATATAAAATGCAATACTTAACTGGCCAGCTTCTTACAAAGAAACGAATTTGACCAGTTCAGCAGGTTTCTTCATCAAGATTTGTTGCCTTACATACACAGGACCACAGGTTTGGAAGAAAGCTGCAGGTATCATCTAGACTGATCCCCCACCAAGCCTATAACAATAAATACAATAGAAAGGAATAACCAGGTGCTATTTTGTCTCACTTCTGATTCTGCCCTGCCCAATGGAAGCCCAACAGTGCTGGAAGTTGGTAGTGAGAAGGAGACATGAGCCAGCCTGTAATTTTTACTTATATAGACTGTATTACTGAAGGACTTGAAAGATGGCAGCTTTGTTTCCTCTTAAGACCTAACTTCCAGTTTCTAAGCTTCCTAAAAGGGTGGAAATCTCTCTCTCTCTCTCTCTCTCTCTCCTTTAGTTATTTAAGCTGTAAAATATGATTACTAATATGCTGACAACATCTTCCGTGTGCTGAGTAAACTATGCAGCTGGGGTTTATATATTTTTGCTAATGTGACAGATTCTGTTTATTATTAATCAGTCTGTGCTTGCAAGACACTTGGGGGATTTTTTGTCCGGTCACTCAGTAGAAGCAGAAAGGAATTTCACCAATTACTGTTTATTTTCCCATCATAAAGGAGCAAAGACTTGACCTCTCCACCCACCCACCCTGCTTAGCCCTGCGAAGATTGCCTGCCCCCCTGCCCACCTCTGAACCATCATTTAGGAAAAGCAAAATGTTCTGCAAACAGATTATCTCATCTGAAAGGCATTTTATATGTTGGGCAAATCCACTTCTTTAAGGTTCTTCCCACCATCGCTGCCAAAATGAGCCTTCAGACTTCATTAGATTTTACTGTTCTTCAAAAGCAAAATATCTGCCAGATATTGAGCCCCTGGAAGAAAAGGGAGTGGAGAGGTCAAATGGTCTAGAACAGGGGTGTCAAACTCAAATTCATCGGGGGCCGCATCAGCAGTTTGGTCACCCTCAAAGGGCTGGTTGTATCTGCAGGACTATGTGTAAAGTGGAGGTTTCCTGTGTAGAATGGCCGGCGCCGCTAGAGGGCAGACGTTCTCTGGCTTATAGGCTGCCGCGCATGCGCTGAAGAGGCGGCTTTCTTGTGTAAAAAAAAAAGAAAAGAGAGAATAAAAGGTGAAGGCCGGCGGCGGCTACACGGGCCACATGACGAGGTCTGGCGGGCCGGATTCGGCCCGCGGGCCTTGTGTTTGACACCCGTGGTCTAGAATAAAGTAGGAAAGGCAGCAGAGTCCACAGTTTTGTAGGGCTTCAGCCAAGTGGGTTGCAGTGCCCCCCTCATTAGACCATTTTTGCAACCCAGAACATATGAATGCTGGAGAGAGCTGCCTTATGAATGTAGAAAGTGCTTTCTTTTACTACTGTACAACTCCAAGGACTTGAAATGTACAGAATGGTCTTACTGGGCAGGAGCTGTTTCTTCCAGAAAAAGCACTGGTGCCTCTGGACTCGGTCCTCACCAACAGGGAGGAACTGATTAATGAAATGAAAGTATGGAGAAACTTGGGAAGAAGTGACCGTGTGCTCCTGGATTTCATGATACAGAGGCAAGGAAAAGCTGAGTGTAGTCGGACATGCAATCTGGACTTATTAAAGGCCAATTTCAAAGAGCTTGAGGAGGTACTGAGTGAGATCCCATGGTCAGAAATACTCCAAGAGAAGGGAATCCAAGATGGATGGGAGCTCCTAAAAGGTGAAAAACTGAAGAAGGCCCAAATGCAGACAATTCCAACAAAATAGAAAAGCGGGAGGCATTTAAGGAAACTAGTGTGGCTGCATAAGGAGGTTATAGATGAGCTTAGAATTAAGGAGGGTATGTATAAAAAAGTGGAAGAAGGGGAAATCACCAAGGAGGAGTATACATGAGTAGCCAGCAGTTGCAGGGTGAACGTTAGGCACCTAAAGCTCAGAATGATCTCAGGTGAAGAAGAGAGGTTGAAATGACTCTATATAGGTTTGGCTTAGCAGGATGGGTGAACCAGGCCATGGTTAGACTCCCAACTCTCATCATCCGTAGCAAAAATAGTCAATGGTCAAGGATGATGGGGGTTGTCCAACAACGTAGAAGGTTCCCCATCCTTGATTTAATGTCTATAGCTGTACCGGTTCTTGATTCTGCACCAGCTCACACCAAGAAGTGTCTCTCTCTCCCCCCACCCCCTCGCCACTTCATTTTTTAGAATCTGCCATACGATCCTTGCCCGAGACCCTACAACCAGCATGGGACAGACCAGGAAGCGTTTCTCCTGAGACCTGGTCCCAGCAAAGCAGACATTGGCGCATTTCTTCCTTCTCTTGGTTTTGGGAAAAACATGGACTCAGTTATGCTAATTCTCCTTCCTCTCATTTGCATGAAATCTCTGCCGAAGGAGCGAAAATTGTGAACATCTGGCTGTACACGCCGTCTGATGCAGAATTCTATTACAGTTCTGGCATGAGCTCACGAGCAGAGAGCTGCTAAATAAATCATTAAATTTAGCAGAAGGTACATGGAGGGAGATGCGTTACTCAGCAGTGATGCTATCTAGCAGAGGGGCCAGATGTGCAGGAGGAAGCGATTTAACAGTCCTCATGCCAAGCCCTGAACCTGTTTCTGCTCTGGTGGCTTTACCATGTTGTTCCAGGTGGGTTTCGGAGAAGTGTACAGCTGGGGAGGTCCCTTGGAGATCCTCGGGCCAGTACTGAACAGTTGTCTTGCACTGTCAGTGATCAAGCATCATGAGGAAGCTGTCTTGTACTACAATAGACCATCCAGCCTAGCATTGGCCATCATCTTCTCCAAGGCACAGCTACACTTCTCCAAGCAGTTTAACAGTTGGTCCCTCTTCCCAGGGAACTCTGGGAATTTTAGTTCTTCTTAAGAAGCTACGGTCCCAGCAGCACCAGATTTAGGGCGGTGCAGGCGGTCCCCCTGTATAGGGTGCAAAGCTGGGAAGGCACAGAATCGAGAAGATCCATAATTGAGAAGATCCATTTGAGGGCACCAAATTTTGGCCTCACTCAAGGCACCATATTACCAAAGTCCACCCCTGGTCCCAGCAGGTTTAAAGTGATATAAGAGTGCATTGAACGCATAATGTGGCCTTAGAAAAACTCAGAGATTCCACAGCTCTGTTGATTTCAAGGCTCAGGAAACTTTATTGCACTGTGCCTTGAAACTCATCCACCAAGGGCTTTTGCACAGCTCTGTCTGAGGCACGTTTATTGGACAGGACATGAAGGCAAAGGAGAGAGGCGCTTCAGATTTTCAAAGAACTTGCTTAGGCTGTGTGCATAATGGCATTTTCTCTGGCTGCAGTGTGCTTCCACCGCTGGTGTTTGAATCCACGTACACACAACATTACCCAGAATGCAGAGCTGTTCTGTAGTTCCCTGAGCAACACTGCTGTGTTATGTGTATTCCCCTCAAGACAACTTCAGCCCAGAAGGAAAACTCAAGCCACGTTCTCTTGAGAGTGTGTACATTGAGGCAGACATTGTGCATGCACAGATGACAGCGTATGCACAGGTGACGGCTTCATGATTAGGAGTTTGTGGGTATTGCGGGTGTTGCAGGAGCAGGGAAACTAGACAGGCCATGTGAATCGAATGACAACATCCCATCCCCCTCTCTGTTGTGTATAACAGCATGGAAATGTAAAATGACACACATTGGGGGAAAGCGACCTTGCTGCATTTTAGGCCACTAATGTGCATATAGCCTTAGCCGTTTGAGTAAGAATTTTCTATTGTTGAATATTCCCGATTCATTTTTTTAAATAAAAAAATAAAGTAACAAAACTTCAGCTCAGCTCTGAATTGAATTTTGCATGCATCCTGGCTAGCCTGTAAAAACTACCAGGTAGTCCACCCTCTAACAACAACAACAACAACAACAACAACAACAACAACAACAACAATTTTATTATTTATACCCCGCACATCTGGCTGGGCTTCCCCAGCCACTCTACTGTCCCTTACAACTCATGACCTTTACGTTTGAAGGGCAACAGTTTCGAATACCAGCGTAACAGAGCAACCAACTCCACCGGTTGTAATTTGACATTATCCAATGAATTGCATTCTGCAAACTTTTTCATTTAAGATAATTTGAGAAACAGCGTAGTTTTTGGGCTACAAAATCAAGGGGTGGTGGGGAAATAGGCCAACCCTTCAGAAAATAAATGTTAGATGTTCTCAAGCCTTGGCTTTCTTTTCAGGCGTTCTGTTTTGGCACGTTCAGTCATTCGCGAAATATTGTTCCCTCACATTGCAAAGCAGCAATACCAAGAGTGCAGGGCGGGGGGGGGGAGAGAGAGAGTCCAGAAAAGGGCAAATGATGATTGGTGGGGTGGTGATGGAGCATGTGAAGAAAGTTGTAGAGCATCTACTTTGTGTGCTGAAGGTCCATGGATCAATTCTTGGGATCTCCAAGAAGGGCTGGGAATGTCGCCAGCCTAAAATTTTGGAGCGCTGCTGCCAAGTCTATTCTTCCCCTTGCATTTCATGGAATTCTGAACCCAGTATGTTCTCTCTCTGACAATATGATTACCGTATTTTTCGCTCCATAAGACACACCTGGTGATAAGACGCACCTATTTTTTGGAGGGGGAATGCAAGAAAAAATATATTCTTTAAAGGGAGCGCTGAGCAGAGCCTGTATGCATCCCAGGCTCTGCTCAGCACTCCCTTTCACGAGCCGTGTGGAGCGTGTGTGCGGCGCTTGAAGGCTTTCCCCCATCACTGGCAGGTTGCCCTTCTCCCTCCTCGGGGAAAAGCCCTCAAGACACACGCTCCACGCAACTCTTTAAAGGGAGCTTTTCTTGGGGCTCTTGGGGGCTTTTCCGGGAGGTGGGAGAAGGGACTGAGGGGCTAAGCCAGAAGCTAGAACAGCAAGAGGGAGCGCTGCACAGTGATCCCTCTTGCTGTTCTGGCTTCTGGGATAGCTGCGCAGCCTGCATTCGCTCCATAAGACGCACATACATTTCCCCTTACTTTTTAGGAGGGAAAAGGTGCGTCTTATAGAATACCATGAAAAATACGGTATTCAGAGTGAAATGGATCCTAGAGAACTAAAAATTGAGCCACAGTAAATCAATTAGTTGGTGGAGCCACAACTGATTAGTCTGTTTTTTGTGCCACTGCCTCTCTGAAACTAAACAGGGGCAGTGCATTTGAAAATGCCACAAAACATGGGGTGAGATTCACCTGCAGAGCCCTGGCAGTGAAAGACCTGTGCAAGGACTTCTGCTTGTACAAAGGGACTTCCCCCAGCCTTGCATGTCCCCTGAAATTGACTCAGGGGGTTGGGAGAACCCCCAGGCCAGCACATGGAGAGAGCGGGAATCATTCTATCTAGCAAGCTGAATGCAACATTCAATTCCACCCACAGGCATCTTCTGAAGCAAGTGCGGATCCTTCACAAACATCCTCCCTCCCAAGTTTGTAGCAGCGTTTGAATAATCCACTTCCGGATCAGTTCCTTTGAGAGATAGACTGAACCATGTCATGTTGGTTTATGAAGCCCACACCCAAACATCTTCAACATCTGGTCTTTGTGGCCAATTAATTTCCTTGACAGGCTTTGCATTTTAAGTTGTTGTAAGTTTTAATTTTAATTAAATATTGAAAAACGACTGTGACACTCTGCACGACAGCTGAATGCAAAATAATTTACAGTATCCTGTTAACATTGTTGTTTGGGAACAATTTTGCTGGCATGGGTAATCTTCTTACAGCCTGCTGCTAAATTAAATTACTGCATTTTTACCATATATCATATAGAGCTAAATGGAATCTTGGGGGCTATGCAGCAGGTTCCATTGGAGACTTCCTCTCCCCCATACGTGTGTGTGTGTGTGTGTGTGTGTGTGTGTGTGAGAGAGAGAGAGAGAGAGAGAGAGAGAGAGATTAACTTTCTCAGTATGCATAATATGTGGGCTTCAGCACCTCCCAAAGACTAAATATAATTCAGCAAGATGGACGTTTTCTAAATGAGTGCACAGTGAGAACAATCCATTAAAAGGTGTAGAAACAGATTTATTCTCTCTCTCTCTCTCTATATATATATATAAGTAAGCTTGGACAACACAAATTGCATTGGGAGTATACAACCTGTAGATTAACAGCAAGTTAAACAAAATACGATGTGGTCCATAATGTTGCTGAGAATACACTGGACTTTTCTGTTTCTATTATGTTTTTCGGAAAGCAGTTCTTTCTGCACATTTCCTTCCTGAAGACAAGACGCTGATGGCCAACTCGCATGTGACATCAGGGGATCCATGACAGGAACATGACAGGAAGCTGCCTTCTCCTGAGTCAGACCAGGCCAGGTAGGCCTGGGAATGTCTCTTGCCTGAACCCCTGGAGAGCCACTGCCAAATAGTGTGGACAATACAGTGGTACCTCGGGTTAAGAACTTAATTCGTTCTGGAGGTCCATTCTTAACCTGAAACTGTTCTTAACCTGAGGTACCACTTTAGCTAATGGGGCCTCCCACTGCCACTGCGCCACCGCCGCACGATTTCTGTTCTCATCCTGAAGTGAAGTTCTTAACCCGAGGTACTATTTCTGGCTTAGCGGAGTCTGTAACCTGAAGCGTTTGTAACCCGAGGTACCACTGTAATGAGCAAAAGGGACCCAATGACTTGATATACAGTAGTTTCCCGCAGCTTCTGTTTTGGAACCCAAGGCAACATACGTACAGTTCCCAGTTTAGCTTCAGCAAAATGGTGTCTTCTTCATGTGCCCCCAGATCATGCCCTGGGCCCCGATATACAAGGTACTTCTACAGAGTACAAGAAGGCAGTTCCTTTCCTCAAGAACTTACAGTCTTAAGTTTGGGCACAACAAGATGACAGAGGAAAGGAAGGAAAGAAGAAGAAGAAGAAGAAGAAGAAGAAGAAGAAGAAGAAGAAGAAGAAGAAGAAGAAGCAGCAGCAGCAGCAGCAGCAGCAGCAGCAGCGGCGGCGTTTGGATTTGATATCCCGCTTTATCACTACCCGAAGGAGTCTCAAAGCGGCTCACATTCTCCTTTCCCTTCCTCCCCCACAACAAGCACTCTGTGAGGTGAGTGGGGCTGAGAGACTTCAGAGAAGTGTGACTGGCCCAAGGTCACCCAGCAGCTGCATGTGGAGGAGCGGAGACGCGAACCCGGTTCCCCAGATTACGAGTATACCTCTCTTAACCACTACACCACGCTGGCTCTGGAAAGTGGAAGGAGGAGTGGGGGAGAAATGGGTTATTGCTGCATACTCTCCAACCTTTCTCCAATGAAAATTGGGACGTCCTATTCTATTATTATTATTATTATTATTATTATTATTATTATTACCCCACCCATCTGACTGCATTGCCCCATCATATATAAAAACATAATAAAACATTAAACACTTAAAATCTTCCCTCTCCAGGGCTGCCTTCAGATGTTTTCTAAAGGTTGCATATTCAGGTAGGTAGCCATGTTGATCTGACGCAGTCAAAATAAATTAAAAAATTGTCCAGTAGCAGCTTAGACACCAACTAAGTTTGTTCTGGGTAGAAGCTTTCGTGTGCATGCACACTTCTTCAGATAGCAGGTTGTATGTTTGCATAATTACTTATCTCCTTGGCTCAGGGGTCACATAACTCCATACCCCCCAACATTTCTCCAATGTCATAAGGAAAAGTAGGACTTTCCGGGATAAAATCAGAAACCAAGTGAGACAGCTTCTGTGAACCTAAGACTGTCCCTGGAAAACAGGGACACTTGGAGAGTCTATTACTGTTCTCAAACCTAGGCTTAGTTTCAGTATGGCCTAATGTAATATAGGCCTGGGGGCTAGTGTAATATAAGCATGTATCGCAACAGACATCCAGTGGTTACAGGTTGTAAAAATATGTCTCTTTATTCATAATTTTAAAAAATAATTTTAATTTTATTATTTATACCCCACCCATCTGGCTGGGTTGCCACTCTTATATTGTTAACGAAACAAACCCCTGTGCTGCAAAGAGAACGTCAGCAATGTCTAGGCAACATGATGACCATGTACATATGCAATGGACAATCTTTATAGAATTCCTTCAAACCAAAACAAGTACAAAATGAAATCTTTAGTCTCAAAGTCTCTGATAATCTTTAAATGAAGTGAGCTACCAGACTTTGTACGATGAAAGACAAGCTGTTGTTATGTTGTTAGCTGCCCTACAGGTTCTGTGGAAACGTGGTGGTGGTATCTAAATTCGGCAAACAAATAAGTGGCTGCGTTCAACATGGCGCTCTGTTAATGCTCCATAAGTGCAAAGATTTATCTCTGCTCAGTGAAACATTATTTGACCACCTCACCCCCAAATTTGTTCCTTAGTCTTCCCCTCCAACCCTCTGGACCAGATTTTGGGATGGTTCAGGGGACAAGCAGTGGGAGGAGGAGGGAGGAATCCCCTTCCACAAGTGCTAATCCTTGCAGGAGCACCAAACTTTAGCCCAATGCCCAAAGACAGTACAAATCATTTAGGTTTGCAGGAGCTGCTGACTTCTCCAATTTCCTTAGAAGGGACCATCTGACATTATGCTCACTGTAAGCTCTGTAGAGTTATGTAAGCAAAGGACACCTAGAGTAACATTCAGGGCAAATCCAGCAGTTCTTGCCCAGGGAATACATCTTAAGGGACTTCAAGGGAAGTGAAAAGCGTTTCAACAAGACTAGAAACTTTTATTTTATTTTATTATTTCCCAAGGCTTTATTATGAAGTTAAAATAACAGTCTGCTAATAAATATAAAATAGGACGTGGGTGGCGCTGTGGTCTAAACCACAGAGCCTAGGGCTTGCTGATCAGAAGGTTGGCGGTTCAAATCCCCGCGACGGGGTGAGCTCCCATTGCTCAGTCCCTGCTCCTGCCAACCTAGCAGTTCGAAAGCACGTCAAAGTGCAAGTAGATAAATAGGTACTGCTCCGGCGGGAATTTAAACGGCATTTCCATGCACTGCTCTGCTTCGCCAGAAGTGGCTTAGGCATGCTGGCCACATGACCGGGAAGCTGTATGCCAGCTCCCTCGGCCAATAAAGCGAGAGGAGCACTGCAACCCCAGAGCCATCCTAATGGTCAGGGGTCCCTTTACCTTTACCTTTAGGATAACAAAAAGAGAAATAAGGAAAGTTGTACAGATATTTGGCTTAATAAAGTAATGTTTATCCTTATTTCTGAAAAACTGACTCACAAATTGGGGGGCAGATAAACCTATGGATTTTGCCTCCATTTGTTATTTACATGACAAGTTGATCATGGTGATGGCAAGTCCCAATAAGATATAGCTGCTTTTTTTTTGTATCTGTAACATTCGTTGTATGTTCTCTCTGTATCAAGTTGGTTTTTGTTGTAACATCTAACTTATTGTGTGTCTCTTGGGAATATATTTTATGTGGTAATGGCTGGGAATCAGAGTTTTTTGTTTTGCTCTGGATTAGAAACACTTTTCTTGTGGGAGTTTTGCTCATCCATAGAACTCTGCTTTCCAAGGCTCAGTTTCTGCATTACATTTTGACAGATTAAAACTCAAACCAAGGAACCCGTGGCCTTCCTAGATATTGTTGAACTCCAGCTCCCATCAACCCCAGCTATCATGGTCCAGGGTGAGGGGGGATGGGAGCTGTGGTCCAGCAACATTGGAGCGCCACAGATTAGTTCCCCATGGTTTAAAGTTATGGTGAATTTTATGGTGTGTGCTTTTTATTCTAATTTTGGACCATTGGGGGGGTGAACCTTGCATGTGCCTGCAGGCTGTGAGAGCCATTTATTTTATGATGCCAGGATAAATTTGTTTTGGGTTCTGCTGAAGTTATCTACATCAGCAGTTCTATGCAATATCATGGCTGAATATTTAGCATAGGAATATTGCATTAGGAATATTATATTATAGCATATTTAGTGGAGAGGAAATTTTCCTTACTAGCCACAAATAAAGTCACAGCACTAATACACTCTGAACAAAACCTTGATTGCTGACTAGGGCTGTCCACTGATGAAAGCATTTAACTTGATTAATAATCTCTTTTTTAAAAAACAATTCATAGATTGAATTGAAATATGCTAGATATACATTGGTGCCTTTTTGAAGTATGGAAGGAAGTATGGGATAATTTACAATTTAATAAGCAAAGTCTGTGACTTGTTGATGGACGAAAAGGGCATCTTTAATATTTTATTTTACATCCTTGTTTAGTAGCACACAAAGAGAAAATTGTTTTACAAATAAATGTGCCCGTAACTGTCGGTCCATTGCACAAACTTGCCTAAGTTTTAGTTGATTAACCAATGTAAGTTTTAGTTGTTTAATCTACTGACCAAGCCAAAGTTTGTAGCCTTATTGATAGTGCTGTATCCCAGTCTTCGAAATACTGCACAGCAAACATGGTAAACCTGTTACTAGACTGGATGAGTTTAGGCTGTAGATGAAGAGACACATTTTTTAATATTTCGTCATGGTTGGGCAGGGGCAGGAATTGCATATTTAAAAACTAGTCTATCAGAAAGAAGGTTAGGCTAGAATTCTTATCAGCATCTAGTTTTCTATGTGTATGGATGTTTTTTCTGTTTCTTCTTGTTGTTGTTGTTTTAGTGAGGAGAAAGCAGCTTCCAGGCTAAGACATTCCAGTTTGCCCAGACCCTTGGTTGGGGTCAAACTGCAGTATGACTTCTGGTTTCTGACTGGAGGGGAGCACTTGGCCCCAGGCCTGAGGATTCCTACACCATCTTAAACAGCAGAACTTTAAGTACAGGGTTCCGCGGGACCCCAACCCTTCGTACTGCTCCCCTTTCCCACTGTCATTTTCAGAATACTTTGAATGATATGATGCGATGGGGGGTGTTTTTTTTGGCTAAAATTGGGGGGGTGTCTAATGGGGAGCTTGCAGGTTTCATTAAGGCCCCCCCCTACTTTTCATTGCATATTCTGTGCACTGTTTGGTATGTCTGATAACGTCCAGGAGGGATCAATCAAGCAGGAAGATCATTAAAAGCTTAGTAAGGCATTTACATGAGAGATGAGTCCCCATTGGTGTGGTAGTAATTTCCCTGAAACTGTACAATTAATGTCAGGATAAAGATTCTGAAAACATTCCAGCACAAATGATGATAAATACCCTTAAATAAAAATGAAAGAGGGGGCACCTTACACAGGCGTCCAGACGTTTTTAAAACAAATTAGTAAAATGGAAGCCCTGCCTGCCTCCTTTTATAGCAGCTCTCAGTTGGGTTAGGGAAAGGCTTGTTTGCCTGTGCCACAGATGGAGGAAGCTGTGGCCAACCTGCTCCAGATGTTGGTGGATACCCATCAACCCTGCTGCAGATGGTGGCCTGGTGTGGTGGCACTTACGTCACCTCCTGGCAGCAGAATTTCTGCAGCTTACTGGGAGGCAGAATTGGAAAAAGCAAGGTGAAGCAGACAACAGCGATGAAACCCATGGACATCCAATGAAGCTTAAAATGCAGGCCCTCCAAGGGTCCCTAGACAGTCTCGGATTTACAGAAGTCGTCCTGGTTTCTGATTTGATCACGGAATGCCCTGCTTTTCCTTAGGACATCCTCATTTTCATTGAAGAAATGTTGGATGGTATGGAGTCATGTGACTCGCGAGCCAAGGAGATAAGTAACCGTACAGCCTTTAGAAGACATCTGAAAGTTTCTTTCTTTCTTATTTTTAATTATTTGTTGTTGTTGTTGTTGTTGTTGTTGTTGTTGTTGTTGTTGTTGTTGTTGTTATTTATAGGGAAGTTTCTTAATGTTTTATTGTGTTTTAAAATAAGTTGGAAGCTGCCCAGAGTGTCTGGAGCAACGCAGTCAGATAGGTGGGGTATTATTATTATTATTATTATTATTATTATTATTATTATTATTGAATAGGTAAAGGTAAAGGGACTCCTGACCATTAGGTCCAGTAGTGACCGACTCTGGGGTTGCGGCGCTCATCTCACTTTATTGGCCGAGGGAGTCGGCGTACATGACTAAGCTGCTTCTGGCGAATCACAGCAGCGCACAGAAACACCGTTTACCTTCCTGCTGGAGCAGGGACCGTGCAACGGGAACTCACCCCGTCACGGGGATTCAAACCACCAACCTTCTGATCGGCAAGTCCTAGGCTCTGTGATTTAACCCACAGCGCCACCTGCATCCCTATTATTGAATAGGACATCCCTATTTTCATTGGAGAAATGTTGGAGGGTATTTGAATGCTGGGAGATCCAAGACAGATAAAAGAGGGTAACTTTTTCACAGAGCACATGGTTAAACTATGAAACTCACTTCTCCTAGAGGCAGTGATGGCTACCAACTTGGACAACTATAAAAGAAGATTAGGTGTTTTCATGGAGGATAAGGCTAGTTATCACGGTTACTAGCCATGATGTCTATGCTCTCCTCCACGTTTAGAGGCATTATGGTTCTGAATAGCAGTTGCTGGAACCTGCAAGTCCTGCTTGCGCATTTCCTACAGTCATCTGGTTGGCCGAGACCAGGATCCTGCATTAGATAGGCCGCTGGCCTGATCCAGCAGGCAGTTCTTATGTTCTGAGGTACCTTGGCACCCCAGTGTTTTGAATCAAAGAGCTAAGCATGAGCTGAACTCCCTTCTATCCAAATCGAGAGTGCTTGAAAGTCTTTCACTTTGGCTGGATCATGTCCAGTGCAATAATTCATTTCAGCTCAATTATGGAATAACTTCCACTGTAAAAAAAAAAAAAGGAGAGGTGGAATACAGGGTGAAATTTATGATCTGTGAACATGCTTCACATTTTCTAAAAGGTCAAGGGAGTCTAGCTGGGGGGAGGGAGAAAAATACACATTGTGAATTTTGACAGCCAAGAGGACATTTGCAATTGCGCAGTCAGAAAACCTTAACTTTCCAGCTCCAGACTCTATTAAGGGTTTGAAAAGAAAGAATATATATTGGCTGGAGCAATATCTCAAGGGCAGTATTAGGCTGTTCTCACAAATAAAGCACTGGACATCATAATATTATTATCTTCCCCTCTCGTAATCTTCAGCTTCCAGGCATTGCTCACCTCTTCTTTTAACAACAAGAAGAGGAAATAAAACCCTCCTATTCTGCAATTGACCAAAGGAGACAAAAGCAGCCAGCAAAAACATGTCTTTTCTGAGTAGCACAGAAGAAGTAAGAGCCATTTTCTATTTATTTATCCTGGTCACATTTTATCAACCTGTTCTAACTAGGGTTGATTACAAACTACCTCCCTTTCCCCATTTGCTGGAGTCATCCAATATTTTTTTTCAGAGCTGGAGTTGGTACAGAGCAGACATCATTACGCATGGTGAGTGCACTTATCCCACTGTTATCTTTAACAAACAGGTTGTTCAGGCTTCTGTTGCACTTTAGAACCCTACAAAACCCATTTTACTACAGGAAAACAGGATGCTGAACAAGATACATTTTTTGCCTTCTTGAGAGCTCTTCTAATGTTCTTTGATCACGGTGGGACAAAAGTGTTAAGTATAATTGTTTAGTTGACATCGAAATGGAAAATGCCTGGATGTGTATTGCTATGGGTTTAACATTGGAAAATTCCATTCTTAAAGCTATGAAGAGCTCTCTAAGCACCTAGATGGGTTAATAATTAACTGTCAGCATTCTCTGCTCTTTCACGTGGTGTTTAACTTTAGATCATGCAAGTAAGGTATTTCGTTACAAATCACCATTTCGAAGGGAGTTGTTTTTGTCCTTTTCCTCCAACCACAATAGAAGAAAGATGTGCAAATGAGTGAGGTGCCGGAACTCACCATGAAAGCCTTCCTTGTTCTCTTATAATGGCAATGAAGCCCACCTGAGAGGTGCAGGAACTGAGTTCCAGCGAGTTCCTGCTTTTAAAAAAGCCCTGTGCGAAACTATCCTAGGGCATTAACATTTCTACTTACAAAATATGAATGTAAGAAGTGTACAGAAGTTTGAAGTTCTTTGTAAGTGCACAGAGAGTGGAAGGATCTGATAATCTTACATATTATCTTGAGGAACTGAATCTCTCTCTCTCTCTCTCTCTCTCTCTCTCTCTCTCTCTCTCTCTCTCCCCTCCCCCACTGGAAGCAACGATTTATCTAGAATGCTCCCTGCTGATATTTTGCTATTTTCGCAAAAAATTGTTTTCTTGCAAAATGTGTTTTGAAGCTTGTTATAGCGTTCTGTATTATTTTAATGGCTCGACCTTTTCTTCTTCAAAAAAATAGTGGTACAGAAGGCCCTCTTCATTTTGATTAATCCCAACAAGCTATTTTGAGAACTGCGCATGGGGAGCCAGAGTGCAGAATCTGAGATGAAGAAATATTATTTTTCAATACGGCCTAAAATATTTACTGTCTGCTAGTGACAGCAATGTGAGTGATTTGTGAATATTACCCTGACAGCTCAGCGTTTGAGGATACATTTTATCTTACATAGGCAATCACCAAAGTAGCACATCAAAACCCCGTTTTTTTTTTAAAAAAAAAACACACGCACACACAAAAGTACTCTTATCGACCATATTTAGAACAAATTGTGTGCTTAGAGTTGTCTTTGTTGACTAGAATATATATGGAGAGAGGGAAGGGGAGAGAGACAGTAAACTCAAAAAAAAAAATTGGACACACTGGCAGGGCTGATAATGAATTGTATTAGCCAACATGGTGGCTTCCAGATATTGTTGGACTACATCTCCCATCATCCCCAGCCAGTATGGCCAATGGTCAGGGATGGTAGGGACTGTAGTCCAACCACAGCTTGAGGCCAACATATATTGGGGATCATTCAGTTTGTAATTCCCCTCACAGAACTACAGCTCCCAGAGTGGTTTAACGATCAATCCCTCTTCTCAGGTGACAGTGGGTATTGTATCTCCATGAGGGGAATAGGGGTCTCCTAACAACTCTCAGGACCTTAAACCAAACTACAGATCCCAGAATTCTTTGTGGGAAGCCATCTCTATTTAAAGGAGCATCATATTGCTTTGCATGTACTGTGCAGCAAGAATGTGGCCATAGGGGGAGGCCGGAAGGGCTGCACTTGGCCTCCAAGTCCTGAAGCCCCCACCACAACACCTGCTCAAAACTGAGGACTCAGCTACATTAGAATCATAGAATCATAGAGTTGGAATAGACCACAAGGGCCATCGAGTCCAACCCCCTGCCAAGCAGGAAACACCATCAGAGCACTCCTGACATATGGTAAAGAAAAAGCGCTTTATATGAGTTATAACACTGTGACACCAGATGGCGCTGTGGAATTCCGTCTTTTGCCAACGGGATTTCCCTTTATGAAGTTTCCAACACATTTAACTGAATCGCTTTTTGGATGTGTCTCGAGCCATCCTAAACTTTCCTTCCAGTTCCCAAGTTGTTTCGCCTTTGCCATCTACACTCCAAACTGCTTCACTCCAGTGTCCTTCCATAGGGGCCAACTCCTAGGGGCTAAGGTTCCTTCGCCCTTCCAATAAAATATCTGAGGGGGCCAGGTCCCCCAAAGTTGATGGGCATTGCCATTCAAATGGGGTGTGTGTGTGTGTGTGTATGTGTATGTATGGGATGTGGGTGGCGCTGTGGGTTAAACCACAGAGCCTAGGACTTGCCGATCAGAAGGTTGGTGGTTTGAATCCCTGTGACGGGGTGAGTTCCCATTGCTCGGTCCCTGCTCCTGCCAACCTAGCAGTTCAAAAGCACGTCAAAGTGCAAGTAGATAAATAGGTACTGCTCCGGCTGCTCTGGTTTGCCAGAAGCGGCTTAGTCATGCTGGCCACATGACCTGGAAGCTGTACGCCAGCTCCCTCGGCCAATAAAGCAAGATGAGCGCCGCAACCCCAGAGTCCGCCACGACTGGACCCAATGGTCAGGGGTGTAGTGTGGTCAGGGGTGTAGTGTGGCCAGTGTGGTGTAGTGGTTAAGAGCAATAGACACGTAATCTGGGGAACCGGGTTCGCGTCTCCGCTCCTCCACATGCAGCTGCTGGGTGACCTTGGGCCAGTCACACTTCTCTGAAGTCTCTCAGCCTCACTCACCTCACAGAGTGTTTGTTGTGGGGGAGGAAGGGAAAGGAGAATGTTAGCCGCTTTGAGACTCCTTAAAGGGAGTGAAAGGCGGGATATCAAATCCAAACTCTTCTTCTTCTTCTTTACCTATGTGTATGTATACCACGTCATGGGATTGGTTATATGGGGCAGGGCTTACCTGGGCCTCCCCAACATTTTATTCAAGCTGGCACCCCCTTTAGCTAACTACACAAGAGGGGTGACCATTATCTAGTAGTCACCAGCCATCACTGATGTGATGGTCCGAATGGGGACTGGAAATCTCAGATCTGAACTGGAGGAAAAGAACTACAGTGGTGCCCCGCAAGACGAATGCCTCGCAAGACGGAAAACTCACTAGACGAAAGAGTTTTCCGTTTTGGAGGTGCTTCGCAAAACGAATTTCCTATGGGCTTGCTTCGCAAGAGGACAACGTCTTGCGAGTTCCTGCTGGTTTTTTCCCTCCCCCCCTTTTTCTAAGCCGCTAAGCCGCTTATCAGCTGATCCGATCAGCAGATAAGCCGCTAAAAGCCGCTAAAAGCGCTAATCCGCTAATCCGTCAATGGGCTTGCTTCGCAAGACGAAAAAACCGCTAGACGAAGAGAATCACAGAACGGATTCTTTTCGTCTTGCGAGGCACCACTGTATAACCCATTAAAAAGTTCAAGCAATCTGGGTTCCTTAGGGAATTAAAGACGGCAAAAGAAGCGAGTTTGATTCCATATGGCACCAAGGAAAGAATGTTTACCTGTTAAAATAGCTGCAGAAACTGAGGAGGACCAGCTATGATTACATCAAACACAGGTTTGCTGCGACAGCAAAGCCGTGTGTGTGTGTGAGAGAGAGAGAGAGAGCTCTTAACAAATGTTTGCTTAGAATTCTTTATCATTTCTCCCTTTTTTTAAAAAAGGCACTTCAAAAGAGTCAAGAATCCGTGACCGTCAGCATTGCCGAACTGATGGTTGCTTATTCAAATCAGGATTGTTGCGCAGAAACCCAGAGCGGTTCCTAAAGACCCCGGCATACAATGTTGTAGTGCACTGTGATTTGAACAAGAAGCGCATGTACCATCTGTACAGGAGCAGAATCCTCTTCACTGAATAAGCAAATGGCGTCCGAGTGTGATATTCTAAAGAGCTTTACGCCTCTGGCATGTGTTGCATGCTAAGTGTTCTGTAATGGCGAATCAGAGCTGCAGTAAAATCGCGCTCGAGTGTTGTAGGCGTGCTTTTAAAAAAATAGTCCTGGCGATGGGAAAGGGTATATATACAGTTGGTTTCGGGGGCTTTCTACACCTGATGGAGGGAAATGCTAGAGGCAGGGGCTGTTTCGTACGCCACGATTCTATAAGCGGACTGTAAAAGCATGGGGAATATTGGCATGCTTAGCTGTGATTCATTCTGCTGAGTCACGAACCAATCCCTTCACGTATGTCGCCTCCAAGGCTAATGTTGTGGAAAGCGAATTTGGATTGTTTGCAACACGCCGAAAGCATAGCTGGAGCTTTCTGTAGGCCCCTCAGATGACTTTGCAAAATGGAGTATCCCAGAAAAACCACTCTGAACTCTTGCTAGGAATGGAATTCCCCGCGGATCAGTCATGGAAGTAGGCCTCCCAGAGAGAAAGATGTGATTTCCTATTTAATATTATTGTATATTATTTTAATGAATGTTGAATGCTATTTTATTTGCATATTGTATATTGCATTCTGCATATTGTCTTATTTATATGATGTTAGCCAATAGCTGAGGCTCCAATACTTCGGCCACCTCATGAGAAGAGAAGACTCCCTGGAAAAGACCCTGATGTTGGGAAAGATGGAGGGCACAAGGAGAAGGGGATGACAGAGGACGAGATGGTTGGACAGTGTTCTCGAAGCTACCAGCATGAGTTTGACCAAACTGCGGGAGGCAGTGGAAGACAGGAGTGCCTGTCATGCTCTGGTCCATGGGGTCACGAAGAGTCAGACACGACTCAACGACTAAACGACAACAACAAGCTGCTCTGCTTTGGTCAGGGAGGGCGAGATACAAATAAAATTTTATTTATTTATTTATTTATTTATTTATTTATAGGGCAAAATTGTTTTGTGCAGTGCCTCTGTGCAATGGTAGGAATACTTTCATTTTGAAGCTATATTTTGCATCTCTCGGGGTTGATCAGATAGGTGATCCTAGCTCAGCAGTGGGTAACCAGTCCGGGCCTCCCAGTTTGGCCCCATAGGCTGCTTTGGCCCAGCCACACCAACCTACTATACACAGTACATATGTGCCATTGAGTGTGGGGCAGGTAAAAATATAGATGGGACCAAAGGGCAGTTGCTGCTGAAAAGAAAAAGAAAAAACCATGCGCAGATCCCAAACACAGTGCTTTGACAATCAGCTGGTCGCCAGGCCTAGCCAGCACATGCACAGTGGTTTGCAAGGCCCAACAGACAGCATAACACTGGGGTTCACAAAGTGCTGTGCGCATCCCAACTGATCAGGGACTTCATAGTGAACATGACAACATCGTTGAGATGTAACATAGCTTATGCAGAATACCGTATTTTTCCGTGTATAAGACTAGGATTTTTCCCCTTAAAAAGTAATGTCAAAAATTAGGGGAGCATCTTATACTCTGGGCCATCTCCCCCCATTTTCTTAAATCTGGGTCCCCCAAAACAGGGGGTGTCTTATACATGGGGGCGTCTTATAGGCAGAAAAATACAGCAATTCTTCCTGAACAGGTAACCTTCTTCGGCAAAAAAAAAAAAAGGAGATGCCCTTTGACACAGACCCAAAAAGTGCCCCAAACCCCTTTCAATCTCAGCCCCGGTCTGAACTCCTCTTATGCTTGTGGGCTGCATGAGGAGGGGAGAAAATTCTTTTTTAATACGCATATCTTTCTTCCAATTCCGGTGCGAAAACACTTACGAAAACATGTTGTTAGGCATTTAGCTGTGAAAGTTGAAGCTTGTCGGGGAAAACGGGACAAGTAGGAACTCAAAGATGGAGCAAAAAATAAACACCTGCCCCAAAGAGAAGGCAAAAGGTATTTGCACATAAGTACAGGGACGCGGGTGGCGATGTGGGTTAAACCACAGAGCCTAGGACTTGCCAATCAGAAGGTTGGCGGTTTGAATCCCTGCGACGGGGTGAGCTCCTGTTGCTCGGCCCCAGCTCCTGCCAACCTAGCAGTTTGAAAGCACGTCAAAGTGCAAGTAGATAAATAGGTACCGCTACGGTGGGAAGGTAAACAGCATTTCCGTGTGCTGCTCTGGTTCGCCAGAAGCGGCTTAGTCATGCTGGCCACATGACCCAGAAGCTGTATGCCAGCTCCCTCGGCCAATAAAGCGAGATGAGTGCCGCAACCCCAGAGATCCCCCAGATCTCTGAGCACAGGTGCCCTATACAGACAAGGCCTCTCTCCTGTCAGCAACTGTGCTGCAGCATTTTTCACTTGCTGCTGCTGATAGTGCTTGGCTAGATAGAGGAATGTGAAAGTGGATTACACTGGGCGGGGGGGGGGGGGAATGGAGCCTCTTGGAGCATCTGACACATTTGCTACCCAATCCCATCCTGAACATATGCAGCTTAGTGCAGTTGGAGATAATGTGTGTATCTCACTAAGCACATTCCACCGGTTGCACATTTGTGCAGCTGAAGGCAAATGTTTAAGCATGTGGCTAATGTGCTATATGCCTAAAATGTTTTAATTCCCTCAGACATTTCGAGATATTTTCATTTCAGCCGTGGCTCAATGCATGCATTTATTCTGCCCAATGCTGAGTACTCCGGGTTACCCATAAAGGCTCTTGTTACTACAATGGTAATAGTAATACTATTACTACTACTACTACTACTACTACTACTACTACTACTTCTGAGAACAAAACATTTCATAAATGATAACATGAATGGATTGGCCTTCTTAAACTGATCTCTTTTGCAACGTCTCTATCATATTTTGGCTGATTAATTGCCAAATATTATTGGTGTTTCAGGTCTATTAACTCCTTATAAACACACACATTGTGAACAAGATAGCTGTGCATCTGTGTTCATGGAATGTGTGAAAGCTTGAGCATCACACAGTGCAGTCTTACATAGGTCTACTCAGAGGTAAGTCCCACTGAGTTTAATGAGGATTACTCCAGGGTAAGTAGGTGTCTTGATTGCAGCTTTAGGGCATTAGTGGAAGGAGAATTGCTTCCCGGGTTGACTTCTCCATTATGCAAGCACACCAAACTCACCTGCAATTCTTTTTGCCACATCCGTCACTGCTAGCTGGGAAACTGCACTGTATCATCAGCCACAATGACAAGAAGAGTTTGTTATGCATATATAAAAAAATATTTTTGATGATATGCAAATGTCCAGACTCTTTATATTCAGAAGAACTTTTCTTTCATGAACGTATAACTGAGAAGAGCATATCTACAATCTCATGCTTATTCACTTTGTTCCTTATAGAGAGCACAAGTTTCTCCCTGTTAACATTTAGGGATCTTCCTCTGTCTGCTTCACCCCAGAGAGACCCCACTGGCCTCAGCAGCATCGAGAGAAACCTCTGTCAGCAACCATTCTCCCTCACACAGATGGAGATGAGAGACCAGAAAAAAGTTAAAAACGACAGTTACTTGAATAACAGTCACAACAGAATCGTGTAACTCACAGTCAGCCAATCACATGAGACAGCTACTTCCAAAGCAAAAAAACAACAACACCCTGCTAAAAATACACAGAAATGCAGCCTAGGCAAACATTCCCATTTCAGGAAATTAAACCATTATCATTAACACAGCTTCCTCCTCCAGTTGAGGACGGTTCTTTTGAGTGAACTGAGTGTTGCTATCCAAGCTGGTGGGTTCCACAGTTTGACTATGCACTCAAGGATGTATATATACCAGAAGGTACCATTTTAACTTTCACAGCTTCCACCAAAGAACCCCATAATACAGATATGCACTTCCCATAGGACAGGGGTTATCCACCCCCAGTTTGGGAGATGAGTTCTAACTGCCCTTCACCCCAGACTTCCTTTCCTGTGAATGTGCCCTTCAGATAAACTGTCTGTTGCTAAGCGTCATTGTCAGTGAAATCCGCTCCTGACCTCGTACTAGGAATGGCTAAATATCAATTTCTTCCTCTCACTTCTCCAGTCTTAAGTCCAGCTCTCAACATCGCCGCATCATCCGTTTGCTGTAAGCATAACACAGTTTTGTACGCTGTTTCAGCAGATGCACTCACTCATAGCTGCACTTTACCCAGGTTTTTGCAGTTTTGTACCCACTGCTGAGTCCAAGAGCTGCATTGCAACATTCAGAGCTGCACGAATCTCGCACGATGGCTGTGTTTCGGTTTGTGTATTGCTTTGCAAAGTGTGAATGAGGTAGGTTTGCCTTCAAATATGAACTGAATTGAATTCCCCCCTGTGGCGTTTGCCTCCTAGGATGGGTCATAAGGAAAGGGTTAAAATAGGTGTGATATGATTGGCCAGTGAGAATGCAAGGGGGAAATAAAAGTTAGAGTGGGAGGTTTTGAAAGTTGAGTTGAGAGTTGAGGTTTGGGAGTTGAGAGTTGAGGCTTGGGAGTTGAAGAAGGAAGAGGGAGGTTTAGGTGTGGGTTGGTAGAGTTGTATTGTGAGAGAGTGAGAGGAATTATTAGGTGGAGTCAGATTGATAGTTGGGAATAATCAGTTTGGAGTTGTTAGGAACTAAGAATATGAATCTGCCAAGTAAAATTAACTGTAACCATAAGCTTGTTCCTGCATTTAAAAATAAACTTGATTATTTGTTTATGTTAACAACTGACTGGACTCCGTGTGTCCCCGTGAGATACGGGGTGGTGGCAGCGGGAAAAAGTAATCGCAGTGGCAGCACAGGGTCAATAAACTGTCAAATGTCCAGGTGCCCTGTGTGTGATCGCCACACCCCCTCATCCCTACCTGGTACCTATGCATAACCTGTGACATTATAACATTCCTTTCAATACTCGGAGCTTCTTTGCCTTCAGCCTTTCCATCCTTCATTCCCCACCCCCACCCTAAGTGGTGGCTGAGCTATCTATTCTTAATAACAGTGCACTGCTTCTTTTTTAAATATTAGCTTGGTAATTTGACGCAGGAATAAACCTATACACATCTCTTTCCTTCGCTCCATTAGATGCCGAGAGAAGGGTGGGTGTTCGGAGCCAAGCTGTTAACAAGGCGGCCTGATAAAAGCTATCAGCATGTTAAAGAAGAATAAAAACCCCATGCACTAAAAAGGGTGACATATAATTATTGCCTAACCTATTAAAGAAATAAACCTGCTACGACCCAATTACACCTTTGCAATATACAATGAAATAGCTCTTAAACAATTCTTCAACAAAGGAATAAACCTGTCATGAGAGAAAAATATATAGTTCATCAAGGCTGGGTATTCAGGAAGTAATACTGTTGTCAGGGTCATGCTGGCAGTAACTCAGTGTGCAATTAGAAGGATTCTTCCCTGCATACGTTCCACACTCTTTGTCGAGGGAGAGAATATGCCCTTGAAGCCCCTGGCTTAACATCGGAGAGGGAAAGCGGGGAAATTAGCATGCAGAAGAATGTTTGCAAATTGGAGCGACACAAAGCAAACCCAGCCGCTTGGAGCAACAACCTATTTATAACCATTTCCAAAGGGTTAGTCTGTTGTCACAGCAAAGCAGTTGAAGAAGCCTGCGGCACCTTAAGGACAAGCGGATGGATTGAGGTGCACAAGATGGTCATCTTCTTTGGATGCATGAAGTGTCGTCCTGAGATGTCATGTATGAAGGAGGTCAAGGTAGCATGTGGGGTTCTCCCTCCCTTCCCATTTTGTCCTCACAACATCCCTGTGTGGAAAAGAGAGACAAAGACAGTGACAGAGAGAGACAGAGACTCAGCCAAGGTCATCTGGTGAACTTCATGGCTGAGTGGAGATTTGAACCCTGGTGTTATGTACTGAGTTGAATAGGATCCAAAATGCAGCAGTCTGATTGGTCCTAGAACAATAGGATTCAGAATGCAGCAGTCTGATTGGTCCTAGAACAATGCAACAGTATGATTGGTCCGCAGGAGCCTCCCAATCCAGCTCTAGGTGGAAGTGAATCCACAACCTGATTGGCCTACAGGAGAATCCTGGAATTAGCCAATCATGTGCAGCCCACTGTGTAAATAATGTATATAAAGCAGATATTTTGGGGGAACATTCATTCCTCCTCACCACTATGAGCTGAATAAAGAGAATGAAATCCACTCTTGACTCCGAGTATATTTCACCTGGCATCCCAAGTCCTAGTCCAACCATCTTAACCACCACCTATGCCAAACTGACTCTTGGCTGTGAGTTGTGAAGGAGCGTCAGGAGTTCATTCCTGTCACAAATAGACAGGAACGTGGGGGTGGTGGGAATGCAGAGGTTGTAAGTTTAAATGTCAATGGAATCCAAATTGCCTGCGACAATTCAATTAGAGCTTAGAAGTATGCAAAATGACCCTTCGCAGCAGCAGTAATTGGTGATTACACTATTTTCAATTAGTAATTAGTGATAAAGCTATTTATACATTCTATAAAACCCCCCACTATAGGAACTGGCTCCATACAGAATCAAAGCCACCAGGTGGATAGAAAGCTTACCCCCTTCCACCCTCAATGCATGTTCCAGGACCTGTTAATTTTCAGCTTTCTTTTCTTAAAGTATTAATCTCTAGGCTTTCCTTTGTAATACGGAAAGGAGAAACCAAAAGCAGTCTGTTCTATGCCTTTTACTCTAGAGTGAGACAGCGCTTGTATGAAGGAGGAGAGTGAATTTCCCCTCCCCCCCATGCTGTGCACATATTTATTTTTCCATTATTTTGCATTAATTTTATATACCACCCTTCATCCAAAGTTCTCAGTGTGGTTCACAAGACAAAAATACAGAAAGAAAGCACAAAAACCAGAATAAAACAACAACGAAATGAAACAATAACCCGCTCTCCAGAGCATATCCGTGGTGGGGAAGCTGGCACACTCAGACTGGTTGCTCCATTCAGTATTTTTGAAATAAAGAAAAGGAAAACTCTAATCCACGGAATAACATAAAGGTGCACTGCACCCACCCATTCCACACACAAAGTGGGGAAAATATAGTCCAAGAGGATTCCATCATAAGTAGGGTTGCCATATGTCCTCTTTTTCCAGGACATGGCCTCTTTTTCATGGCTCATAGCGATCCATAATTAAAAGTAGAAGTCGGCAAATGTGTCCTCTTTTTTGCTCTTCAAAATGTGGCAACCCTAATTGAGATTCAAGATATCTGCAATGGGTTCTTTTCTCTGTGCTTTTTTTCTGCCGGAGTGACAAGTTCTTGATTGTTCCACCACCGCTGTGGTCTAAACCACTGAGTCTCTTGGGCTTGCCAATCAGAAGGTCGGCAGTTCGAATCCCCACGACGGAGTGAACTCCCGTTGCTCTGTCCCAGCTCCTGCTAACCTAGCAGTTCGAAAGCACACCAGTGCAAGTAGATAAATAGGCACCACTGTGGCGGGAAGGTAAACGGCATTTCCGTGTGCTCTTACTTCCGTCACGGTGTCCTGTTGCACCAGAAGCAGTTTAGTCATGCTGGCCACATGACCCTGAAAGCTGTTGGCCTAAAAGCAAGATGAGTGCCGCAACCCCATAGTCGCCTTTGACTGGACTTAACCGTCCAGGGGTCCTTTACCTACCTTACCTGTTCTACCACCAAAAAGCTCTTCCTGTCTTGCATGTTCTGTGTGCATATAAAGAGGGATAAAAGATGGTTCTGGTAGCATTAATCTGGCCCTTGAAAAGCACAAAGACCTGTAGAAAGCGGGGGTGTGGGGTGTGGGTGGAGAGTGCCAGTCTTCCAAGGAGACCCCTATTTACCTCTCAGGACTTCAAGTCCCAGAGTTTCCTAGGAAGAAGGGTTGGCTATTAAAGCAATCTGCGAGGACAATACGAGTCCCCTAACAGCTCTCAGCACTCTACAGTTCCCAGGATTCTTTGTGGGAAGCCAAGGCTGTTGTTAAAGTTGCATAATAGTTGTATGGTATGGCTGAGGCCTTAAGGGGCGCTGGGTGGAGACCTCAAGAGCTCCCTTGTGCCCACTGGCACCATGTTGGCAACCCCTGCTCTGTCCTCTCCATAGATTTTCACCCTCATGTTCAGGAGCAGAATCGGTCCTTCAGTCAACAAGAAATATTCAGGGCCAAGGTGTCCATCTATAATGTTGTTTAGAGTTCAACGAAGAAACTTGTCGGTGAAGCAGTTTTAATGATTTTTTTTTAGCTCAGGGAAGAATTCCCCAATCAATCTTTGTGAGGAAGACCCAGCAAAAAGGGAAAGCAGGGGGAGTGTGAAAGAGGGGGGTCATATCGCTGTCTCTGGGTTCATTTGTGCTCCAGGTGAAAATTGCAGGCGGGAAAGAGAAAGGTCATGACATGGGCTTAAATATTGATTGGCTGCACCATTCTTATCCTGAGGAGTTTAAGCTGCAGAGTCCCCTGAGCTTTTCCAATTACTATCTGCCTCTTCCACCAGCCTCCTTCCACCAGGAAACTGCTATTTCTGACTAACTACTCCTGCAGCTAAGCATCAATTAGCGCTGTTTCCTTTGGAGAAAAATTAAAAATGACCCAGTGACATAATTACAGAAGGTACACAATTTCTTCGAGGAAGAACTGCAACAGGACTTAGAAGAGCCATTTGAAAAATGAATGATGTTTTCTCCCATTTATGCATGGGTGTGTGTGTGTGTGTGTGTGTGAGAGAGAGAGAGAGAGAGAGAGAGAGAGAGAGAAGGGGGGTTATTTTGTGGGGGGCCTGTTTTTTGTTTTGTTTCTGTTTTTTTGCCTTTTCCTACTTGCAAAGATCAGTGGAACAATTGCTCTGAATAAATATGATTCCTGAATCATTTAGCAATCATTTAAAGGAGAGCGGGTGCTACTTCTGAGCAATTAGAGGCATGATCAGAAATCACCAGTCTGTTGAGCTGGGAAAGGGAAACTAGTTATAATTCTACCGCTCCCAGGAAGGGAGGAGAGGGAGAGGGGGGAAATTGCCATATAATTAAGCTTTCTGAGCTTTCATGGAAATATTTATGAAATGAGAACGTCTTTGGAATAAATCATTGGTCTGCTTTATCATTCAAAAAGGATGATTCCATTGGCATAAATATGCCCTAAGCCTTGATTGCTGGCTCTTTCCTGTTGATCACAGCCCCATAGAGCAGCCTTTGCTAACCTGGTACCCTCTAGGTGGGACTGTGATCCCAAAACATCTGGAGGGCAGCCAGGTGGGGGAAGGCTTCTCTAGAACCAGCTGGAATTCCACCTTTGCCTTCTTATTACTCCTTTGTGTTTAAATTTGTAGTGCTGCAAGAAACCATTGTCTCTATTCAGACCTAAATGAATAGACTTGAACTTCTTGATGAATTTTAATTTGCCTTGGAGTGCCCTTCCGAGACGCCTTTGTTCAAATTCCTTCAATCTCTTCATTGGCAGGAGGGACAACTGGCATGGCATATTTTCAGAGGTGACGCGCACAGGGCATTGAGTTATCTCTGAGGTGTTTTCATATATTCTAGCCAGTGTTCAGGAGATGCAAAGCAACCTTCTATCATGACTTCTGAATCTCCTTTGCTAAGAGAAAACGTTTGCAGGATGGTCGCCTTTTGTGGCTGCTGACGTGTTATGTACTGAGCTAAATCCTTGAACAATAGGATCCAGAATGCGGCAGTCTGATTGGTCCGCAGGAGCCACCCAATCCAGCTCCAGGTGGAAGTGAATCAGCAACCAGATTGGCCTGCAGGAGCAGCCAATCAGGCTTCTCAAGGAAGTGAACCTGCAACCTGATTGGCCTACAGGAGCAGCCCAGAATTAGCCAATCACACTGTGTAAATAATGTATATACAGCTAGGCATTTTGGGAAAAGTTTCATCCATTGCTACTACAAGCTGAATAAAGAGCATGAAATTGACCTGCTCCACATTCTGAGGTGGAGGCTACAAGAAGGAATTTGGTAGCTTTCGAATGTAGCCCGCTGGCAAGCAAAAGCTTCAGTGGCTTCATTTTGAGGAACGAAAGCTTCTTTAAAGGACACGTATTTCCTGTCTGCGCATTTGTCTTATCCCCCTCTTCAGGGGTCGCCAACCTTTTTAGGTCAGTCCACTCATCTGGAACGTTGAGGGAGTGCTGTGGGTGCCAGTCACAAAATGGCCGCCCTGGCACACGTGGGACAACATAAAACGGCTGAAACTTCTGGAGGAGGTGGGTTGACAGGACTACAAAATGGTTCAAGCAAGTCCCCTTTCCCCAATAAACTGAACAAGGAAAAAAAGGCACCAACATTACTCGCCACCACACACAGGTAAGAACTTTGCGCCTCTCCAAACCTGGGATCCAATTAAATGTGAGCATGTTTAAGAGGGCTTGTTCACTGTGGAGTTGGCCAAGCTATTACAAACAGGAACTGAGCAGGAAGAACAAACAGACTTGTGCATTATGGCTTTTTGAGGGGAATTTTAGTGAGAACTTTTGTGGGTGACATAGGAGATACTGACAGGTGCTATACTCTGGCACCCATGGCACCCCTGCTCCAGTTTGACAGAGATATCTTTCTGAATGAACATATATTTCAAAAACACCTTAAGTCTCTAGTAAAATGCTGCTGCCAGAATAGGCTGCTCAGGGAATTGAGGAGTGCAAATCAATATATGAATAAGGCAGGCAAAGCACTTTGATTTAACTGGGTGGTGTGTTAAGCTACTGTGAATCAGAATCATATTGCGGCAGCCAAAATAGTGCTGCCGTGAATAGCACAGAATCAGTATCTTCTACCTAGAACTTCTTTTCCCACCTCCCAAAAAGGACCCATGAATTGCTCTGCTACTGATTTCCATGTGAGATCAGAACGATTCAGACAAAGGCATTTCCTGAAGATGCTTCAATGGGAAACTGCTGAATCATAGCTTATCAAGTAATTCAACTCTATTCATTTGGTTCTGAATAGAAACAATTATTTCCTATCCCACTACAGAATTTAACCCCCAACACGGACAGGATGATACCATGGTCAATGGTATCAAAAGCCACTGAGAGGTTGAGGAGAATTAACAAGGACACATATCCCCTGTCTCCCTCTCAACAGATGCCATAATACAAGGCAACCAAAGCAGTTTCTGTGCCAAAACCAGACCTAAACCCTTATTGAAATGGATCTAGTAAATCAGTTTCCTCCAAGAGCACCTGGATCTGATCTGTGATCAAGAACCTTTCCCAAGAAGGGGAGATGGGCAACTGACTGGTAGTTACTTAGATTTCCTGAATCTAAAGAGGGTTTCTTGAGGAGTGGTTTTACCACTGCCTCCTTCAAGCAGGAAGGGACCATCCCCTCTTGCACCTCTCTGGCCCAGCCAGCTGCCCCTCCCTGATAGTTTTTATAAGCCAAGGAGGGGTGCAAATGTCCATGGTACAAATGATCACCCTGATCGATCCCAGCACCTCAAGCCTGACTAACTGAAACTCATCCCACACAACAAGGCTAGACAGCCTCCTCTGGACAGCCTTTGAGATTCATCTGCTGTAACAGCATAGTCAAGATCCCGGTGGATGCAAGCGATTTCGTCCTCAAAATGCTTTGCCAATGACTGTATGCTTGCTCCACGTGCTTCAGCTTATTGAGTGCGAGCAGAGAGGCAGCTTGGAATGCAGGCCACAGGATGTAATCAGTTTAATTACGGTTCCAGGAAAGGAGCTTCAGTCCGAACCGTTGCATTTATTAATGCATTATTTATATTATTTTGGTGCGTTCTGAGAAGCACCAGAGTGGGGTCGGGGAATGATGAAAAGGAAAGTGCTTGCAAGACGGGAAGAAAATACGAGGTGGAGGCACATTTCAGAGCAGATCTGGGCTCTCTAGGCCTCTCTACAGCCTCCTGATGGAAACGGTATTGTATACCGTTCCAGTTTATCTTATTTTTACCTCGTGCTAGCGCGGAGCGGAATAAAAGAATGAAGAAATAAAGCAGGATGTTTTCTATTTTGAGGGGAATAAGTGGCACTCAACATACATTCCTCCCTCTATTCACTGAGATTTTCCGTCTCGGAATAAAATATGATGCTCGCACTCCACAAACCCTGCGAATAACACAGAACAATAATCACACACGCAGCACTTCCTTGCAAACGCTGGTCCTGCTCCAGATACAAATCACCTGAAATGGTCTCCCATCTCTCTGAAATGGCTTGGAAATCTCAGAGAAAACACGAATCAGCTGGTCAATGCTGCTTCTGTCCCACAAAGTGAACAGGCTGTCCAGGTCAGCCAGCCCTCCGAGGGAATTATTTTAAAAAGATAACTAGCATTTTATTTCGGCATTTCCTTGACGTCTCCGCTGACCTTCGAGTCTGACAGCCAAGGCTGCCAGTGTAATCATTCTGATATCTCGCCCTGGTAGTTATTCAGAATGACTGGCCATTCTGGATGTGGCAATAAAGCAAGGGTTCAGTACAGCTCGGAGGCAAAAAAAACCCAAACCCAAACCTGCCCCATCTGGAAAAGATAATTATGAATTTCCAGAACCTAACAATTTACCATGCTGTAACATGGTGGTGAGGAACCAAAGAGGGCTCTCTGAGGCTGGTCCAACAGGCAGTTTGGGAAGAGCCACACCTATCTTTCCTATGCCTGACATCATATGCCATCAGACATGGGAAAAGTTCGACCTGGGAAAGATCAAAAAGGAATTCGAGCCGCAGCTGAAAAGAAGGAATCTTCCTTTGCAGCAACGGTTTGAAGTTTCAGTCAGTTAATGTCAAGGAATGGCTGACTAACAAGGAGTGGTGGGAGCTTTCGGACCCTGCCCAGGAGGACAGGGAAGATGAGGACTTAGCTGGTGGGACAACGGGGAGGAGGCTGGGGAAGGGACGAGCTGGGAGGTGCTAGAATCAGGAGGCTGGACAGGGCTGGAGGCTAAAGATTGCTGTTGCCTATTATATAATGAATTTAACTGTTAGAATTCCTGTTCAATGATTGCAGTCATAGGATTGTTGTCTTTCACATGACGTGATATGTTTTGACTCCACAGTGGGGAAGTGACGGAGACAGGATGTTTGTGTTACTGTGTTCTGTTAAGTGGGACTGTTGTCCTTTGCTTTTTCTCCTTTCCTGTCTGATGCTAGAGAGAGAGGGAGCCATGTTGCAGTGCTCCGTGTGTGTTTATATGTAAATAAAGTAGATTAGCCAAAATGCTGAGTTGCTGCGGTCTGACATGCATGAGCTGCGAAGACTCTGCGGATCGCTAAGTCTGCCGTTGTCGGTTGGCATTGGTCGCTGTGATGTTTGGGCAGAAGAAAGCTTTTGAAGCTCCCAAACGATTGACCAGGAGGGAGAAAACATGCCAGTTGGGCATGTGTCTCTGCTAGGGTCCTACTTGAGTGTAGGCTGAACTCCTGACATTAACAAGTCATAATGTGAGTGTTATCAAAGCATCTGTAAGAGCTCCTTCGACAGTGGAACAGACTCCCTCGGGAGGTCGTGGACTCTGGTTCCTTGGAGGTTTTTAAGCAGAGGTTGGATGGCCCTATGTCAAGGATGCTTTAGCTGAGATCCCTGCATTGCAGGGGGTTGGGCTAGATGACCCTCAGGGACCCTTACAACTCTATAATTCTATGATTCTCTGGAAGACAACTTAATGTAAAAACAGAGAATATATAGTAACAGCATAGCTGAGCCAAGCAAGGGGCACCACTTCAGCCTGGGTGAATACAACTCAATGATTCTATAAAACAAATGGTTAATTTAGATTGCTATTGTCATATTACATTCTGAAATGATTTTGCTGTTGTGCTGCTTTTTGGGGCAGCTTTTGGTCTTGGAGCAGCATAATAGTACTATTACTAAGCTTAATTAAGATCAAGGCATATTATCTTTAGAGATGCTCAGCAGCTCAGGATCAAAGTGCATTATATAAGATTCCTATTAGGCTAGGATCAACACCTTAGGCAACTGCAATATTGTTATAAGAATGTACAGTAACTTTTAAAGTGATAGCAGCAGGGAGGACAAGGCCACAGCCCTGAAACAATCAGAGGAAGGCCATCCTGTTTAAATGGATTACAGCAAATTTGGCTTTTACAAAAAGTAGTCAAGGCTAAGAACACAAGCCGTAAAAAGCATCAAGTCCTTTTCCAGAGGAGGACTTGGGGGAGGACATTTGGCCGAATGAGCTGAAGCGTATGGGGAAAAGGCAAGCAAGGAAAGGAAAGCAAAGAACAAAAGATTGCACACCAAGTTCAGATAAATAATAGAACACATCTGGCAACGATGTACGGAACAAGATTTTGGGTCAAAAGGAACAGGAAAGGGTTTTTCCCTGGATAGTGCCAAGGGTTCAGTTTCGAAAAAGGGAGTCAGAGACATGGCAAGAGATTATTTTTTTTTGAGGGGGGATTAAATGAATATTTTGAGGGCAAAGTGAGGGAGTTTCAGGGAGAAAAACACATAAGAGAAGGTAATAGAGAAATTAGATTTCCAGAGTCAGTAGGAAGAGAGGATTCCAATATAAATCCAATATATAAATATAAATAAATGCCCTAGTAGGCATACACTTGCAGTACTTGGCTTTTTTCGAGATGTTAGAAAGGGTTATTTACTCAACTAGTAAGTGATCAAGGCAAGATTGCAGAATCTGCAGGAAAAGGATTGGGCCTGGTGTGGCCACATGGCATCCTTAAGCAGCTGCTAACTCCATGCCCCCGTTGGTTGGCCCCATTCCACCTGGTTTCTACAGTGATACCTGCCTAACTTGTCTTGACACTTTTCCAGCTGGGGCTGAAATGCCCCTTTAGCTGTACGCTAACTATCTGTGCGCTGCTCTGGTTCGCCAGAAGTGGCTTAGTCACGCTGGCCACATGACCTGGAAGCTGTACGCCGGCTCCCTCGGCCAATAAAGCAAGATGAGCGCTACAACCCCAGAGTCGGTCACAACTGGACTTAATGGTCAGGGTTCCCTTTATCTTTTAACTATGTCCTTAAATATTAACCTATGTGTTGCTGAACAAGCTTTTATGGACTTTAAGTTGCCACAAGGCTCTTATTCTGTGTTTGTTGTAACAGACAAACATGCCCACCACTCTAGAATTTGTAAATATGGAAGGCACCGAATTTAATACCTGTTCAGGCATTTCCCCCATCACACAAGGGGGCAAAAAGGGGCGCAGGAGAGAGAGAGCACACACCTCTTGGCTTGGCCCCCTTTGTCATTTTCCTGACTGCCCTGTGGCCCCGAAATCTAAATTTTCTGAAATAACTTTTATCTGCATTTAGCTAGAACATCCCTCACATGACAAATGCCGTGTGCCTCTTCGCTTTACGGGTTCGTAGATTTCACCCTTAACTAGAAATATCTTAAGTACTAAAAAAAATATTTTTAAGCTTCTAAAGAAATGCAGCTCTTAGAAAAGGAGTATTTTTATTCTCATAAATGCTGCCAATTTTAAAGGCAATAAAAAGAGTCTAATAGCCTGGCGCCCCAGGGATCAGGGCTGTGTCTATATTGGTAACTTAAAATTGTTGCTTACGGTGTGAACCTCCTGAGATATCCATCCGATTTGCATTCCAGGGGGGGAAAGAGTCCAAGAATGCTGCTCGTGGCAATGATGATATCTTTATTAACCTGCCAGGGGTGAAAGCGCAGGGTGGCGAAAATCTGCTGATGGAAACAAAATGATTTAGGTTAGACAAGACCTAGGGCGAATTGCAAAGAAACTCCAGGAAGACTTAGCCAGGCTAAGTAATTGGGCAGCAGGACACCAACATAATTTTCTCTGTGGGTAGATGGAGTGTGTGGAGCTTTTTATATTACTGGTGAACACTGATGAGAACTGAATTAAGTGGAGAGATCACGGCAGCATTGCAGGCAGCTCATTGAGGATGTTGACTCAAGCTACAGCAAAGGAAGCTGCCTTAGACCAAGCCAGACCAATAGTCCATCTAGCCCAAAATTTCCTGCACTGACTGGCAATGACTCTCCAGGGTTTCAGGAGCCCTACTTGGAGATGCCAGGGAACGAACTGCGAATCTTCTGTATGCGAAACAGATGTCCTACCACTGTGCTATGGGCCTCACTTGAAAGTTTCCGTTCCAATTTAAGATGATTCTGAATACTTGGTGCAAAGGGAAGTGTGTTCTTGTTTATGAGGTGCAATCCTGATGTTCTGGTACCCATGCCTGGCAAATCACTCTGTGTGTGTGTGTGTGTGTGTGTGTGTGTGTGTGTGTTGTTGTTGTTGTTGTTGTTTAGTCGTTTAGTCGTGTCCGACTCTTCGTGACCCCATGGACCAGAGCACACCAGACACTTCTGTCTTCCACTGCCTCCCGCAGTATGGTCAAACTCATATATCTCCTTATTATTTAGTTCATGAATTTATTTTGGATCCTACTGCATACAAGCACGTAATTTGAATGCAAGGAGAGCCCTAATGGTTGAAACCCAAGGCTTACCAAGTGCAACATCCTCTTTTCCACAGTGGTCGACCAGATGCTGGTTGGAAGCCCACAAGCAAGACAGGTCAATAGTCCTCTCCTGCTGTTGTATTCAGACTCACAAGATTTCTGATCCTCAAGGTAGCATGTAGGCATCAAGACTGGTAGTCATTTATAGCCTGAACTTCTGTGAATTCATCATTTTAAAACCCATCCGAGTTGACAGCCATCACCACATCTTGAAGTAGCAAGCTCCTTAATGTGCTGAATGAAGAAGTACTTCCCTTTGTCTAACCTGAATCTCCCATCCTTCAATGTCATTGGATTTTCATACAGGCAGATAGTCTTTTGACTATCTGATCCGCTGTCTTGGGATTCAAGGAACTCATACCTTTTTCAGGTCCAGAAGAACATAAGAAGAGACTCCTGGATCAGGCCAATGACACCATCTAAGTCCAGCATCCTGTTCTCATGATGGCCAACCAGACCCATACACAAGACCACTCTCCCCTCCTGTAGTTTCCAGGCAACTGGTATTCAGATGCATTACTGCCTCCAGCTGTGTAGGCAAAGCATTGCCATCATGGCTCATGGCTATGGATAGCTTTATATTTCATGAATTTGTCCAACAGCCTGGATAGCTCAGCTGGTTAGACTGTGGTGCTGATAATACCAAGGTTGCAGGTTTGGTCCTCGTATGGGACAGCTGCATATTCCTGCGTTGAGAAGGGTTGGGCTCGATGATTCTCAGAGCCCCTTCCAACTCTACAATTCCATGATTCTACTGCTCTTCTAAAGCCGTCCAAGTTGGTGGGCAGCATTTCCTCCTGTGAGAGCAAGTACCGTATTTATCGCTCTATAACACACACCAGACCATAACACGCACGTAGTTTTTAGAGGAGGAAAACAAGAAAAAAAATATTCTAAACAAAATAGTGGATATATGATTTTTGTGGTTCATGCTGTGGCCACAGACATGTGATCTGACAGTGAGTTTGGAGTAGCCCAATGCAAAAATCATGAGGATCCATGTGGATCCATGCTTTGTAACCACGGAGGAGGGAAGGAAGGGGAACCATGGATCCTCTGCTCACGACTGCAGCAGATCCCCCCCGCCACCCGCAGGCATTCGCTCCATAACACGCACAGACATTTCCCCTTACTTTCTAGGAGGAAAAAAGTGAGTGTTATGGTGCAAAAAATACGTTACTTTCTCTTATCTGTCCTGAATCTTCCAACATTCAGCTTCGTTGAATGTCCACAAGTTCTTGAGAAAAGCCTTTCTCTCTCCACTTTCTCCATGGCATGTGTAATTTTATAAACTTCCATAGTATCATCTCAGCCTTCCTCTAAGCTAAAATGTCCCAGATGCTCGAACCTTTTATTCGTAGGGTAGTTGATCTATTCCTTTGATCATCTTGGCTCCTTCTCTGAACTGTTTCCAACTCTACAATACAGTGGTACCTCGGGTTAAGAACTTAATTTGCTCTGGAGGTCCATTCTTAACCTGAAACTGTTCTTAACCTGAGGTACCACTTTAGCTAATGGGGCCTCATGCTGATGCCACACCGCCGGAACACAATTTCTGTTCTCATCCTGAAACAAAGTTCTTAACCCAAGGTACTATTTCTGGGTTAGTGGAGTCTGTAACCTGAAGCGTCTGTAATCTGAAGTGTCTGTAACCCAAGGTACCATTGTAATTGTTTTGGAGGTGAAGAGAGTGGAACTGTACACCATATTCCAAATGTGGTTGCACCATAGGTTTGTATAACTGCTGCATGGTATCGGCAGTCCCAGTTTCAGTTCCTTCCCTAAGGATCCTTCACATGGAGTTTGCCTTTCTCACAGCTGCCACACATTTCCCTCTTTCCTTCTCACCTGGACTTTATCTGGACTTTATCACCTGGACTTTAACAGCCACTGGTGCCTTTCATGTTGATTGGAGGGTTGGGGGGGGGTGCTCAACCCTTTCCTTCCTGACATCCTTCTCCAGCCCTGAAGCAGAGGGGGGAGGGCATGGTTTGAATGCAGATAAATAACCAGGGAAGAACTGAGTGAAAGAAAACTTCTTCCATCCCTTCCCTTTTTGCTGGTCTTCTGCTAAATCTGAAGCCACCCACACAACTGCTGTTACTGCTGAAAGAAAACCTTTCGTGGCGATGGCAGCAGGGTAGGGAGTGGAATAAGTAAACCATGCATAACATGTAGCTAGGAATGGGTGAATCTGTCAGTTTCAGTTTCTCCCGGTTTCTTGTTCTTTCAGTCTGGGGTTCTGTCCTCCAAATTTCTTCAGTTTGGTTTTTGTTTTTGTTTTTTTAGGTCATCATTAGCATCAAAGTGAGAATTTCCCCTCACATTTTTGTACTCACTTTGGCCTAATATTTACAATTTTGCAAAACCCAACATAATGCATTTTTGTATGCTGTTCTCATTAATGATATGCCCTATGCACACACTTTCCCCTAGTATTGTACACATCACTTGGCTGGAGGACTGCATTGCGAAATTCAGAAAACTGCAAATTTAGAAGGCTGGGCGTGTTTTGGTTTGTGTCTTCTTTCAGAAAGTGAAAATTAGGGGAGTTCTTCTTTTGAGGTGAACTGAACTAAATATCGACACATGTAGTCTTGCCCTCTCTAATGCCAGTTCCCATTCCCGAAAAGTGAGTAGGTCAGAAGATGGAGGCCAAGAGGGCTTTATACAAATTTGGGAGCGGTTATGCACTTCTGTTTCCTGTCCTCTTGCGCTTAACAGCTCCATCCTGTTTTTTTTAATCTCTTCCCTTCTATCTTATCACTCCCTCGATCCGCTTGACTCTCATGCATAATAGTCCATTGCACTGATAAGAGATAAATGCACCAGTCAGTTCATCCCTCTATTATTTCATCACCTAGGGATGGCAATAAGCTCTGTGTTAAATTGTCCTAAAGGCACTTCTGAGAGGGCAGCAAAGTCTGACTGCAGTAAATATAAAATATTTAAGCTTCTTTCCTTCCATGTAAATCTCTTCCGAACACACAGAGCAAAATAACTGAAGGTCATGATCAGACCCAGGCCTTGCAGAAAATAGAAGTGCGTCAAAAGAGGCTGCCCTGTTTTGCTTTTTTAAGCTCAAGGTAATTCATCGCAGATAGCTTTAAAATGATATGCAACCTGTTATCTGAGAACACAGAAGAAGGTCATCTTAATTTTCAACTCTCTCAGAGCTAGTGTCATCCCCTGACATCTGGGGGCAGCTTCCAGGGCCTTGGGACACTGACAGGGCTTAGCTCTGACGTCCGCCCTGAGTTCGTTGAGTGCTGGGCCCCATTTTAATTACCCACCATCAACAAGACTGATCTGATGCATGAGGGCAATTGACATTATGGGCAATGTGTTGCCACTCAGTGCAAACTGCAGCAGAGGGTAGCCAAGTGGTGGACCATCTATCTTGCATACAGAAGGTTCAAATTACAGATAGGTAGCCGTGTTGGTCTGCCATAGTCAAAATAAAAAAATTCCTTCCAGTAGCACCTTAAAGACCAACTAAGTTAGTTCTTGGTATGAGCTTTCGTGTGCATGCACACTTCTTCAGATACACTGGTTCAAAGTTCAATCCCAGGTGGCATCTGAAGGTAGGTCAAAGAATGGTTCCTGGCTGATATCATGGAGAGTCACTGTCAATCAGTGTAGGCAATACTGAGCTACATGTTCAATTTATGGAAAGTCAAGGTAGCCTTACCCATGTACCATCACAATGTTCTGTTCACAGCCCTGTTTAACAGTGTAGACCTCATTGAGAGATGTCTGCATGTTATTTGGTTCCACCGACAGCAACAGAGTTAGCTGCTTGATCACCTGGAGTGGTGCACATGCCGTGCACTTGGCGTAGTGATCGGCACCCATTGGGGGCGATTGGCATGGCAATTAGCGTCCAGGGGGTGATTGGAGTGGCGATTGGCGCCCAGGGGGGTGGCGTGGCAATTCGTCTGGGGGGGGTTGTCACACCCACCCTCAGGGATGACATCCATTGTGGACCGCCCCTCCGCCGTCCCCTTCCTATGCCCCTGTCCACTGAGTCCTATACTTATGCTGAATATGAAGTCTTTCTAATTGATACATCTCATTGATATAAAAAGCATAAAACCCAATTTGACCTTGTATCCAAAGATATTGTATCCAAAGTTCTTTGAGTACTCTCTCTCTCTCTCTCTCTCTCTCTCTCTCTCTCTCTCTCATCTGTCTATCAACACACACACACACACACTCCTCATTAAACTGCCTCTCTTCAACTCAGTGGGTTGAGCACTGAGGGACTCTTATTCCCATTGCCTGAAGAAATTTGTGGAAATGAAACTTTTCAAGGATAACTGATCTCCACTTGAAGAAGTGGATCACCTCTCCTTCTCCTCCTCCTCCTCCTCCTCCTCCTTCTCCTTCGTAGCAAAACTTTAATTTCTGATTCAAAGTTTTCCTACAAGAGGGCCCTCTGCCTTTGCCGCCTCATACACTGTTGCTCTGGACTCATTAATTTTCTTCCACAGGCGTTTAAGCCAAGTATTTATGACTTTGTGTTTAAGTAATTTATGACTTTAAAATATGAGTTCCACCAAGCAATGCATGAATAACAACTTTAAATCACCACTAGCTTTTCTCATTTCTGAAAGCGCGCTGACATTTATTGTTTGGTCCAGTTAAGTATTAGGTGCCAGCTTGCACAAAATAGGTGTGGTGCGCAGCCAAGGGATACCCATCCACATCATTTCTGCAAGTATGTACAGTCACGCATACAACCAGGACAAGGGTCACAGAATCTTATCGGAATCTACTTTTAGAAGACATCGGAAGGCAGCCCTGTTGGCAGCCCAGTGTCCAGTGACAGCTACTCCTCCAGTCCAACCAGCAACTCTGTGTGCAGAGCAGTGGTGTAGCGTGGGTTGTCAGCACCCGGGGCAAGGCAAGTAATTTGCGCCCCCTAACCCGTGGATTTTAGCACTTGAGTGCGAGTGCGCCCCCAGATGTTGCGCCCGGCCCCCCTGACCCCCCCACGTTACGCCACTGGGGCTGGGGGCGAGCGAAGGAGCCAAGGACCCCCCCAAAGGCTCAGCAGGAATTTATTAAATTTATTATTTGCGGAGCCCCCGCGGGCCGAGGCAGCCGAAGCCCCCTCCCCTCGGGTGCCTCCCCGCCCCCTCCTCTCCTTGGGCTGTAGGTGGAGCTCCAGATCCGGGCTTGGCGAGCGCCTCTCCTCCTCCCGGCCGGGTCCGGGGGCTTCCAGCCGTGCTCCGTCCTCGCCCCCCCCTGCGGCTGAGACTTGCGCTGAGAGCCGGAGCCAGCGGCGCCCCCTTCTGCCGGGAGACCCTCGCCCGCCCGCCGGCTTCCTCTCGGAGGGTTTAGGCGCAGCGAGGCCCCTTGGAGCTCTCCTCCCTCCCAGTCGGCAGAAGCAGCTGCCGCCTGTGGCTGGGCCGAGGGGATGGCGGCGGCGGCGGGGTGCGGAGGCTGCCCGTGCCCGGCCAGGCGTCGGTGGCGGTGTCGGCGCTGCTGCAGCGGCTGCTCCTCCTGCGAGCAGTGAGTGGAGCGCAGCCGCAGCGGCGGCGGGGGGCGCGCGCACGCTAGGGTGCAAGGCTGGCAGCGGCGGCGGGGAGCCCGGCGGAGGAAGGAACTTGTCCCTTCCCTCTGGACTCGCGCCCCCCCCCAGATGTTGCGCCCGGTGCGGCCGGCACCCCTGGCACCCCCCACGCTACGCCACTGGTGCAGAGGAAGTTGACAACAGCACCCTTTGTGGATCAGTGTGTGTGTGTGTGTGTGTGTGTGTGTGTGTGTATACACACACTCCTGTTCTCCAAGGCCTCTGGGTGTCTTGGTAGATATAGTGATTAAACAAGCACAAACAGAATATGAAGCTTGAAGTCGTAAAATGCGATGGCACAGGCAACGAACTCCTACGTATTACCACCAGCCAGTGTATATGGGTGGCCCATTCTTTTTTAGATATGTAACATGCTGGGTATCGGAGGAAGGACTGTTCTATTCGTGTAAATCACCTGCATCCATTAAGCAGCAATGCGGAGGGGGCTGTTTTGTTCCTTCGTTCTTGCAAGTTTGGGGCCGTGCCCTGCTGTTTTACTAATTATGCAAGCGATCTGAAAAAGAGACAAGGAGACTGCTCAACAATGTTTCTTCCTTGCCTGCAGGGAGGATAGAGAGGTAGACCTTAGGAAAGAGGTGTGCAAAAACTATAAGAAAAAAAGAGAGAGACAAGGAGGTCGCACTCTTGCCTGGGGTCATGAAGTGAGTCAGTTTCTGTGCCTGAGTGAAGCCTGCGTTCTCTAACTATGGCAATTAGACAGCCACATGCTCTTTACTCCAAAGCAGGCTCCTTGGTTCTCTCCCACAGTTGGCAGTTGTTTTCCACCACTACTTTCCACCAGGCTTACCAAGAAGGGGGTGGGTACAAGTAGTACTTCCCCCAGGATTGAGTGCACTCCTTCACTTTCTCCCATATAAGTGAATGGCTCCCGTTGTCTTCCAAAGGGAAAGAGAAAAGAGCAGCACCAAGTGTCCGGTTGTGGGCACCACAATTTGAGAAGGGTGTTGACAAGCTGGAAGGTGTGCAGAGGAGGGCGACCAAGATGGTCATGGGTTTAGAAACCAAGCCTTGTGAGGAACAGTTGAGGGAGTTTGGTATGTTTAGCCTTGAAAAGAGGAGGCTGAGATATGTTAGCCATCTTCAAATATTTCAAAGGCTGTCTCGTGCATGATGGAGCCAGTGTGGTGTAGTGGTTAAGAGCAGTGAATTTGTAATCTGGTGAACCGGGTTTGATTCCCCGCTCCTCCACATGCAGCTGCTGGGTGACCTTGGGCTAGTCACACTTCTCTGAAGTCTCTCAGCCCCACTCACCTCACAGAGTATTTGTTGTGGGGGAGGAAGGGAAAGGAGATTGTTAGCCGCTTTGAGACTTTTTAGGGCAGTGATAAAGTGGAATGTCAAACTCCTCTTCTTCTCTTCTTTCTCTGAAGGGTAGGACCCAAATCAATGGCTTCAAGAAACAAGATTCTGACTAAACATTAGGAAGAACTTTCTGACAGTAAGAACTGTTCAACAGTAGAACAGACTCCCTCGAGAGGCCATGGACTCTCCTTCCTTGGAGGCTTTTAAGCAGAGGTTGGGTGGCCATTTGTCATGGCTGCTTTAGTTGAGATTCCTGCGTTGCAGAGGGTTGGAATAGATGCTCACGAGGGTCCTTCCAGGTCTTCTTATGGTCATATTTTTCATTTTACTTCTCGTTATACTTCTCAAGACCTGAACACAGATAACATCCTGGGGTCCAAAATGCAGAATTAGCAATTTGCTTTTACTTAGGGTCGCTGCAGATTCCACTGCTATAAACAGAAGAGCTAATGTCCAGTTTCAACACCGGCTTGGCTGTTTGGCCTTGGGAATTCCTGGAGCAACAGGAGAGCAGAGTTGTGGGAATCGCTGGAATGAATGTGACGTTCTAGCTGTGTGTGCAGTTTTCTCCTGTGGCCGAACATCGACTTTGCTGGATCTCTGCCTACGGGCAGTAACAGGGGAGTTTTCATGCCTCTGGAAGCCCATGATATGTTGACTGCTGGGTAGCCTTTGACTTGGCCGTTCGCCGGCTGCAGCAGGCCTGCCCACTAAATTTGTGTCCAGCAAAGAAGATACGTGCGCAGAGGCAACTTCCATGGACATCTTCCCACATTGGACAAGTTGCTGCCCAAGCAAAATTCAACAGTCCAGCGCCGTACTTTTCTGAGAAAGCAAGTTATTGCCTATGAAAGCTTATGCCCCAAGAGCTTGGGTTTGTCCAATACTCCACAGTACTTCGTTCTTTCCAGGTTGTAGCTCCTCTTCTGGAACTTCTGACTAGGCAAGGAGTGTCCCTTGCCGCAATTAATTTTAGGCACAGAAATGCCATCGCAGAGCACATGCTGTCATAGTGACTTACCGTAACGTAGGGGAAAGAGGGCAGCAGAAACCAGACAGCTGCCATGAGGAACAGGAGGATACGTTTGTTCGGAAGATACAGGAAAGAAGCTTAGCGCAGTTGCTTGTTTTCTGATTCCCCACAGCAGCCGCCTTTGCTTACAGTCTTTTCCAGGATGGATCAGAGCTGACATCACGCATCTCTCCAGCATAGACTGGAAGTGTTTTTGCAGACTGCTGCAGGGCTAGCTGTGGTTTGTAGGCGCCTGCTAAACTCTTGGCTTTCAATTAAGCCCACACACTCATTGTGGAGGCAACAATTTAATCAGCAGCATCTGCCAGCCTTGCAGATGGGCAAAACTCTAAGAGCTTTGGACTAGGGAGTGCATTTCCTCCTCTGCAAGAGAGGAATAGGAATACAGGGAACTGCTTTCTACTAAGAATATTGGTCCATCTAGCTCGGTACTGTCTACAGTGACCTGTAGGGCTTCATGAAAAAGACATTCCTCGTACCTATGGGACCGCCTCTCCTGGGATGTCCCATGGAGGACCTTATAGTCTTCAAACAAAAACATCTTGGAGGTCCTGGGCCACAGGGAGGTTAGGCTGGCCTCAACCAGAGCCAGGGCTTTTTCAGCTATGGCTCCGATCTGGTGGAATGCTCTGTCACAAGAGACTAAGGCCCTGCGGGACTTGACATCTTTCCACAGGGCCTGCAAGACAGAGCTGTTCCACCAGGCCTTTGGCCAAGGCAGAGTCTGACACCCTCCTTTGATAATCCTCACAGAACTCTAGCCCAATGGTTGCCATTAATTTAATTTGATTTTGAATTGATTTTAGAATGCTGTGTTACTTTATTGTTGTTAGCTACTCTGAGCCTGGCTTCAGCTGGGAAGGGCAGGATATATTATTATTATTATTATTTCCAATCATAGAATTGTACAGTTGTAGGGGACCCCAAGGGTCATCTAGTCCAACCCCCTGCAATGCAGGAATCTCAACTAGATCATGTATGGCCACCCAACATCTGTGTAAAAACTTCCATTGAAGGAGAGTCCACCACCTCTCAAGGGGGTCTGCTCCACTTGAGACACACACAACTATTCTGCCATCCAGCACACTGCCCCACTTTTTCCTCTGGTGCCTCCAGACTGTCACAGTTTTGAGGGAGGTTCGGGCACCCACTGGAAATTGCAAGAAGATGTAGATTTGCCTGTGCATCTGTTTGCACACATTGCCTTTGTTTCCCTTCTGGCTTTCCCCATTGGCACTGCCAGGAGACCTTGCCATAAGGGCTGCCTTCGTTTAGAGCTGCTGCTGCTGCTGCTGCTAGCTCCCTCCCTCTCTCCCTTTCACAATAAATTTTATTAAAGTTTGAAAGTTTTTTAAACATAAACAACTAATCCAGTTTAAAAGCACAAACCAAAAGGAGGGTAAGAAAAAAGAAAAGAAAGAAGAAAGAGAGGGCGGAGGGGGGAAGAAAAGAAAAAGAGAACTTCTGATTCTTTAAAATAAAAAAATTCCTTCCAGTAGCACCTTAAAGACCAACTAAGTTAGTTCTTGGTATGAGCTTTCGTGTGCATGCACACTTCTTCAGATACACTGAAACAGAAGTTGCCAGATCCTTCTATATAGTGAGAAGGTGGGGAGGGGTATTACTCAGAAGAGTGGTGGGAATGGGAGATTGGCAGATAGCTGAGATGAGCCTGTTCTGATTCTTTGTCAGCTAGAAAATTATTCAAAACATCCACTCCAAGATAACTGCCAACAATTCCACTTTCTATAAACCAATGTTTCCTTCAATCTTCAGACCCAGATATTGTAAGTTCAATTTCTTTGTCACACGAAAAATCTATAAGGAGCTTCCAATCTTTAGTTGACGGTGATTTTTCTCTGATTGAGCGCGTCCACTTTGCCATCTCAGCTAAGTCCAATAATTTGAACAACCGTATAGGGAGAAAGCGGGAGAACGTGAGCTTTCTCCAGCTACAAACCAGTCCAAATTCTGTGTAAACCTTAGTCGCCATCAGAACCCTGAGCACCTCTCTCCCTGTGCAACCGGCTCCTTCTAAGGGATGGAAGGTGAGGAGGGGCACCAAAGTTAGGTAAATACTCTTTGCATTTCGGATCTGCCAACGGCAGCAGCGCAACCTCCTCCTTTGGTGTCAGTCTGTGCTGATCTTGGATCGAGATGGATTGCTCCCTGCCAGTCACAGGCAGTGTCTTGCTTGTTAGCTGGAGGTGCAGCCAACCGTTCTGCTTGGGGATTTTGGGTTTGCTTTCCCCCCTCATCACTGGCAGGACAGTAGGTCTGATTCTTATCTGATGACCGACACCAGTGTTTAGCCGTGCTCCTGCCTCAGCTTGCCCTGGCACACGAGGAACGAGCCGGGAAATCAGATCTCTCTCATCCATCATCGGCACACCAGGCCCCTGGCAAGGCTGGGAAGGACCCGCTTCTTCTGCCAGCAAATTTTCTTTTAACCCCCAAAGGCTTCTCTGGAAAAGGATGTATAGATTTCTTCTGTACCCTGGAGGTTACTGAAATGTACTCTGTACAGGCAGGGCCGGATTTAGGTTTGATGAGGCCCTAAGCTACTGAAGGTAATGGAGCCCTTTATATATTCAGCTGTCCTTTGTCAACAACAAATTGTCGCTGTTTTTGTGTGTTGAATATATGCTATATGGTAATTTATGGACCTAATAGGTCTCTAAAGCCATTTGCACATAACAAAATATGTATTTCATCAAAGTAATTGTTGAACTGAAATGCAATTAAGAAGTATATTAGTAGTTGTCAGGGGTTCAGAAGCAGAGACGCAGAGAAGGGTGGAAACAGAGAGCGAGGGGGAGGAAACCGAAGGGAGAATGAGTGATGATGACGACCCGAGATCTCCAAGCCTAAGCAGTGAGTCAGAGGACTCCCAAAAGGGAGCCCCAGTGAGCAGAGCAAGGGGGGGATCCGGGGGGACACCCCAGGAGGAAGGGAACAGAGGAGATTCAGAGAGCAGCAGCTGGAAGTCGGGACCCACGCTCAAGACTGAGAGCAGCAGGGAGGAAGGCAGCCAGGCATCGGGTTCCGGAGGCCGTCAGCAGGAGGGAGGGCACGAGTCAGGGGTGGTCACGCCCTCCTCAGAGAGCGAGGCAACGGTCAAGAGGAAAGTAGAGAGTTGGGCGCGCGCGCCAAGTTCAAATGCAGCGGAAGCTGGAGCAGTAAGCAGCCCGGAGAGTGAACCAGGTCCCAAAGCCCGCCGAAAGGAAGCGGAAGGATCAGGGGGGTCAGCGTCAGAGGAGAGTAGAAGGGAGGAGTCCCAGGGGGGCAGAAGGACCCAGAGACGTAGGGAGAGGCGAAGGAGGTGGAGCAAGGCTAGGGTATTAAGCTGGTGTGCAAGAGGCGGGGACTCAGATGGGTCTTCGCCGACCTAGGGCAGAAGGTGTAGAGCTGCACGCTGCAGTTCGGAAATGAAACCTGTAACTCAATAAAGACTCTTTTAAAGTGGACGCTGTGTGGCGTGGTCCTATGTGAGCTGGGACCTGGTAGCAGCTCTGACAGTAAGACCCATCTCTTCAAAGCTTCAGAAACCTGAAACCTCGCAGCGGGAGCAGAAGCCGCTAGGGGAGGAAGAGGGGTGTCTGTAAGCAAGCTCACAAAGGTTAGCAAGATGACGGAAGAACAGAGGATCTCCGCGCTGCAAGAGGCAGTGACCCAGTTGTCCTCAGAGGTATTGGCTTCCAAGAAACGGGAGGAGGAGACTACAGCCGCCTACAGAGACCTACACGCCAGGTTTGAAATGCTTGTTAAGCAAGGGCAACCGGGACCCAGACCGGAGGGCGTGGGATTGGCACGGAGAGCAGGAGGGCTTGTGGCTCACTTCGATGGGACTTTGCAACAGTACCCTAATTTTAGAGCAGACGTAATGTGCGCACTGCAACTGCTGGCAAAAGACTTTAGAGATGAGGAAGAGAAGGTGGGGTTCATATTGTCCCATTTGCATGGGGATGCCAAAGCCTGGCTGCGCAATTTGTGGAGGGATAAAGATCCGGCGCTTCAGAATGCAGATGCCTTTATCAAAGCGATGGATGCGTGTTTTTTGTCTACTATTGATGTGGATCTTGCCAGACGGGAGATTCATGGACTAAAACAAGGGAGGGCGAGCGTCCGGCAGTATCACGCCCGATTTTTTGCGCTGGTCAGTGCTTTAGAATGGGATCGGGATTCGCCCCCTGTCAGAGACCTCTTCTGGGAGGGTCTAAGTTCTGCGGTTAAGGATGAAATTGCAAGGGGGGAGAGGCCCCGAAGCACGCAGGAGGTGGTCCAAAGGGCGCTGACTGTGGGGGTGAGGCTGGAAGAACGTCCATGGTGCAGAGATGAAGGACGTGGAGGGCGCGAAGCAGCGAGAAGTTTCTCTTTCGTTCCGAGGGAAGCAGCGCGTGCGCAATCCACACCTCCGCCAGGAGGGGGAGGGGAACCGATGGAGGTTGGAGGTGCAAGGGCTCAGTCAGCAGCCAGAGCCCTAGCACCGGCAGCAGTGAAAGCGAAGCCTCCTAGAGGGAACAGGAAGTGTTACATCTGCGAGGATCCAGGCCATTTGGCGAAGGAGTGTCCCCGGAGGCTCCACAAGCACACTGCAGCCTCAGCAATGGTGACTGCAGCAACGCAGCAAGGAGAACCACAGCAGGGAAACGACGATGTCTGGCTGGAGACGGAGGCACTGGGGCCCAGCCAGACGCATCTGTGAAGCAGTCCCCAGCGATATTGCAACCCACGGATCCCCTCCCACCCAAACCAGTAGTGCAGCTCACAGCGTCTCTCCAGCTACCCAACGGCGTCACTATCGAAGTGCCGCTTTCTGTGGATTCTGGAAGCAACGCAGACTTTATAGCGCAGAGCTTTGTGGAGCAGCACGCTATACAGCTATTGCCTGCCACTCTGCCCCTGCAAGTCGTCACAGTGGATGGCAGAGAGTTGCTAGGGGGGCAGGTGGTGAAGCAGACGCCACCAATGGTGATGCGCCTTGGCAACCACAGGGAAGTCATCAGTTTTAATGTCACCCAACTGTCGGACACGCCCATTGTGTTGGGCATGAGTTGGCTGGACAGGCACAGTCCGACACTGGCTTGGTACCAGAGACAACTGATCTTCGGCTCCTCTTATTGCGCAGAACACTGCATCCTGCCCCGACGGGAGGGAGAGGAGGAGGAATCACAACTGCAGTTGGGAACGTTGCAAGCGGTCCCCCACAAATACGCGAACTTTTTGGAGGTCTTCTGCGAGAAGGAGGCGGACAAGCTACCCCCTCACCGGCCATATGACTGCAAGATTGACCTCCTACCGGGGGCGACGCTGCCGAAGGGGCGGCTATACTCCATGTCTGAAGATGAAATGCAGGAACTCAAACAGTTCATCGAGCATAATCTGGAGCGTGGCTTCATCAGAGAGTCCAAGGCAGTGGGGGGCAGTCCCGTTTTCTTCGTGAAAAAGAAAGACACGCCCCAAAAAAGACTCGTTGTGGACTACCGCCTTTTGAACCAGATGACCAAACCGTCTGATTACCCCATGCCCAGGATTGACGACCTCCTCGCGACGGTGCGCAAGGGACGCGTGTTCACCAAGTTGGACCTACGAGGGGCGTACAATCTCATCCGCATGCGGGAGGGCGATGAGTGGAAGACGGCCATGTTCACACCGCTGGGCACCTACGAGTACAGGGTTATGCCCTTTGGATTACAAAATGGCTCTCACTGTTTTCAAGCTTTTATGCATCACGTGTTGGAGGGACTCCTCTACAAAACATGCGTCTGCTTCCTGGATGACATCCTGATTTTCTCGGACTCGCAGCAAGCTCACGACCGAGACGTGAGGGAGGTGCTCAGCAGGTTGCAACAACATAGACTGTACGCCAAGCTGGAGAAGTGCCAGTTCGACACGACGGAGGTGGATTTCCTGGGATACAAGTTGTCGGACAAGGGGATAGCCATGGACAGCACCAAGGTTCGTGCGGTATTGGATTGGAAGAGCCCGCGCAACCGGAAGGAGGTCCAGCGGTTTGTCGGCTTCGCCAACTTCTATCGCAAGTTTATCAAGGGGTTCGCGATGCAGACGGCAGCAATTACGGACACGCTCAGCTCCAAAAAAAAGAAATTCATCTGGACGGAGCAGGCGGAGCAGTCCTTTCAAGCGCTCAAGCATCTCTTCGCATCGGAGAAGCAACTGCTGCATATCGACCCCAGTAAACCGTTGAGGGTAGAGACAGACGCGTCAGACAGAGCCGTGGGAGCTGTTCTGCTGCAGCGAGACCCGCAGGGGGTGTGGCGGCCGGGAGCGTTCTACTCCAGAAAGCTCAGCAAGTCGGAGCAGAACTACACCATCTGGGACAGGGAGTTGCTGGCCATTCATGCAGCTTTCAAGGCGTGGAGGCACTTCCTAATCGGCGCCAAGCACACGGTGCAGGTCTGCACGGACCACAAGAATCTGGAGCACTGGCGCACGGCTCAGTTCCTGAACCAGAGGCAGATACGTTGGGCGGAGTTCTTTGCTGACTTCAATTTCCGAATAGAGTACGTCCCAGGCGACACCAACATCATGGCGGATGCACTGTCCCGAAAACCGCAATACCTAGAAGAGGTGACGCCAGCGGCGGCCATGCACATCTTCGCACCGACGGCGTGGGCGTGTGCCTCAGCTACAGTAGACCTGGATGCGGTGCGACGTGCATTGCGGGACGACTCATTCGCGCAAGACAAGATGGCGGAACTGCTCAGAGGCACGGCTACCACGGACGAGTTCCAGGTGCGGGACGGCTTGCTCCTACGCAAAGGGGCTGTCTATGTACCAGGAGACGACCTTCGCGCCAAGGTACTGCAACAGTTGCACGACGCACCCACGGCCGGTCACTTTGGCACAGAGAAAACGATGGAATTAGTCGCGAGAGACTTCTGGTGGCCCAGGCTGAGAGGGGAGGTCGCGGACTACGTCGCGAGGTGCGACACCTGCCAGAGGGCCAAGTCGGTACACAGACCACCGGCGGGACTGTTAGAACCGCTGCAAACGCCGTTTGAACCGTGGGAGAGGGTGGCCCTGGACTTTGTGACGGATTTACCCAGCTCGAGAGGCAAGACAGCTGTGCTAGTGGTGGTGGACTTGTTCACCAAGATGGCACATTTCATTCCGTGTGCGAAGGTGGCCACGGCGGAACAAACCGCCAAACTGTTCATAGATCACGTGTTCAAAGTGCATGGCCTGCCACGGTCTATCCTGTCCGACCGCGGACGCCAGTTCATCTCGTCTTTCTGGCAGAAGCTGATGGGTTTTCTAAATGTCAAGGTCAATCTGGCATCAGCAAGACACCCGCAGACCAACGGGCAAGCAGAGAGGGTCAATGCCATCATGCAGCAGTACCTGAGATGCTATGCCAATCAACAGCCTGCGACGTGGGTGGATTACCTGCCGCTAGCCGAGTTCGCTTACAACAACACGAAGCACGTGTCCACAGGAGTGACGCCGTTCTTTGCCAACAATGGGAGGCATCCCAGAACCTTCCCGGGACTGGAGAGAGTGGGGGAAGGAGAACCACAGACGGCGGACGCGTTCGCGTCAGAGCTGCAGGCGGTCCACGATCAACTCAGACGGCAGCTGGAGCTAGCTAAGCACGCCTACAAGGTGCAAGCTGACAAGCACAGGCGGGTTGGCGAAGTGATCCAAGTGGGAGACTGGGTCTGGTTGGCAGCCCACGCAGTGCCGACCAGGTCACTTGCCAAGAAGAAGTTGGGGCACAAGCAGATCGGTCCGTACCAAGTCGAAGCGCAGATCAACCCGGTAGCCTTCCGACTGGCGCTGCCGGAGGGTTCCAGAATGCATCCGGTGTTCCACAGGTCGGTGCTCACTCCCTACAAGGCACCTCACAGGTTCCAGGAGCCAGGGACGGCGCCAAGTCCGCTCCGGGAACGGACGGAGACGCGGGGGGTGAAGCACCAGGACCACATCAACGAGGTCACGGAGATTTTGGACTCCAGATGGGGGGAAGAGGGAGTCGAATACCTCTTAGCCAGAGAGGGCACCCGGGCCAGCGCCAATAGCTGGGTACCAGACTACGCTTTGGAGGAACCCCTGCTCAAGGACGAGTTTCATGCCCTCTTCCCGCACAAACCCATGCCAGCGAGCTTCTTCGACGACTGGTTGTTCACACCCACACTTTCTTCCAGCACGTTCCATGGATTCGACTCAGAAGGGGAACCCGCACGGAGCACCCGTTCCCCAGAAGGTTCACCGGCAGGTTCGGCATCAGGCATCTCGTATTGGTGGGACGATCGACCAGAGGAGCAATGGCGCAGGAAGTGGCGGGAGATGCCAGGTCGAGCGACCGACGCAGAGACTGACATGGACGTGTTCGGGGAGGACCTCGGGTTCGAGCACGGCGGTACAGAGATGGAAGAGCAACAAGTCAACGTCGACGGCCGCGAGGGGGAAGACTCGGAGGTCTTCAGTTGGCGGCCACCCACGGGGAGCGACCTGTATCCAGCATTCCCTCCCATGATGATGGAGCACCCAGCACCCACACCTGACAGCGGGGAGGGGGGAAGGGGGGGCTTCGAGGGGGGGATGGATGTCAGGGGTTCAGAAGCAGAGACGCAGAGAAGGGTGGAAACAGAGAGCGAGGGGGAGGAAACCGAAGGGAGAATGAGTGATGATGACGACCCGAGATCTCCAAGCCTAAGCAGTGAGTCAGAGGACTCCCAAAAGGGAGCCCCAGTGAGCAGAGCAAGGGGGGGATCCGGGGGGACACCCCAGGAGGAAGGGAACAGAGGAGATTCAGAGAGCAGCAGCTGGAAGTCGGGACCCACGCTCAAGACTGAGAGCAGCAGGGAGGAAGGCAGCCAGGCATCGGGTTCCGGAGGCCGTCAGCAGGAGGGAGGGCACGAGTCAGGGGTGGTCACGCCCTCCTCAGAGAGCGAGGCAACGGTCAAGAGGAAAGTAGAGAGTTGGGCGCGCGCGCCAAGTTCAAATGCAGCGGAAGCTGGAGCAGTAAGCAGCCCGGAGAGTGAACCAGGTCCCAAAGCCCGCCGAAAGGAAGCGGAAGGATCAGGGGGGTCAGCGTCAGAGGAGAGTAGAAGGGAGGAGTCCCAGGGGGGCAGAAGGACCCAGAGACGTAGGGAGAGGCGAAGGAGGTGGAGCAAGGCTAGGGTATTAAGCTGGTGTGCAAGAGGCGGGGACTCAGATGGGTCTTCGCCGACCTAGGGCAGAAGGTGTAGAGCTGCACGCTGCAGTTCGGAAATGAAACCTGTAACTCAATAAAGACTCTTTTAAAGTGGACGCTGTGTGGCGTGGTCCTATGTGAGCTGGGACCTGGTAGCAGCTCTGACAGTAGTGAAATACAATGTTTTAGGGGTTGTTTTTAAAAGCCTGGAACGGATTAATCCGTTTTGCATTGCTTTCTATGGGAAAGCATGCCTTGGTTTTGGAACACTTTGGTTTTGGAACAGATTTCTAGAACAGATTAAGTTTGAGAACCAGGGTACCACTGTATATAGAAATGAGCAAACCAGTGATATTTTAGGGAGCAGGCTAGCAGGTGGGGCCCATTACTTATATCATAGGAGTCTACACAAAACAAAACACTGTTGCCGTATGTAGGTTTTATTTTATATTTATCTTATATTTTGGAAATGTACATCCAGTTTTTTTCCTTTAATTTTTCTTGGGGGCCCCAAGAGAGCGGGGCCGTAAGCTATAGCTTGTTTAGCTTATAGAGTGGTGCCTCGCAAGACGAAATTAATCCGTTCCGCGAGTCTCTTAGTCTTGCGGTTTTTTCGTCTTGCGAAGCACGGCTATTAGCGGCTTAGCGGCTATTAGCGGCTTAGTGGCTATTAACGGCTTAGCGGCTTTAAGAAAAAGGAAACAAACTCGCAAGAACTCACAAGACGTTTCGTCTTGCGAAGCAAGCCCATAGGGAAATTCGTCTTGCAGAACGACTCAAAAAACGGAAAACTCTTTCGTCTTGCGTGTTTTTCGTCTTGCGAGGCATTCGTCTTGCGAGGTACCACTGTACGTAAATCCGGCACTGTGTATAGGGCAAGGCATAGCAGAAGGACACAAGGGGGAGAATGGCAACTGATCCTTTCCTCCCGCTCTCATAGCATCTGGGACATTCAAGGAAGCAGAATGCAGGAAGACTCGTGGCTGACAAAAGTCCTCCTTTCAAGGACTTCCAGACAACCTTTTTTCCTTGAGAGTAAAAGCTTCAGGTTTGTAGGTTCTGCCAGCTTGGTTGCTTTTCTGCTCACTATGGCTGGGGGGGGGGAATCAGAATAGGTTTCCCCCTATTATTTCCCCATATTTAGCCAGGTTGGAGAGGGAATTCTTACATCAATAGTTTCTAATATTTTCCCATTTTGACAAAAACTTAATATAATTGAAAGAAAAGAGAGAGGGGAGACAGTACAGTGGTGCCTCAGGTTAAGTATTTAATTCATTCCAGAGGTCTGTACTTAACCTGAAACTGTTCTTAACCTGAAGCACCACTTTAGCTAATGGGGACTCCTGCTGCTGCCGCGCCGCCGGAGCACAATTTCTGTTCTCATCCTGAAGCAAAGTTCTTAACCTGAAGCATTATTTCTGGGTTAGCGGAGTCTGTAACCTGAAGCGTATGTAACCTGAGGTACCACTGGTATGTAAGCGTATGTAACCTGAGGTACCAGAATAACTAAGGAGATAGTACAAGAATATTTGGCTAGTTTAGATGTATTCAAGTCTCCAGGGCCAGATGAACTGCATCCAAGAGTATTAAAAGAACTGGCAGATGTGATCTCAGAACCACTGGCAGTCATCTTTGAGAATTCCTGGAGAACAGGCGAAGTCCCGGCAGACTGGAGGAGGGCAAATGTTGTCCCTATTTTCAAAAAGGGGAAAAGAGAGGACCCAAATAATTACCGCCCAGTCAGTCTGACATCAATAGCAGGGAAGATTCTGGAGCAGATCATTAAGCAAACAGTCTGTGAGCACCTAGAAAGGAATGCTGTGATCACCAATAGTCAGCATGGATTTCTGAAAAATAAGTCATGTCAGACTAACCTGATCTCGTTTTTTGACAGAATTACAAGCCTGGTAGATGAAGGGAACGCAGTGGATGTAGCCTACCTTGATTTCAGCAAGGCATTTGACAAGGTGCCCCATGATATTCTTGTAAAGAAGCTGGTAAAATGCGGTCTTGACTATGCTACCACTCAGTGGATTTGTAACTGGCTGACTGACCGAACCCAAAGGGTGCTCATCAATGGTTCCTCTTCATCCTGGAGAAGAGTGACTAGTGGGGTGCCACAGGGTTCTGTCTTGGGCCCGGTCTTATTCAACATCTTTATCAACGACTTGGATGATGGACTCAAGGGCATCCTGATCAAATTTGCAGATGACACCAAACTGGGAGGGGTGGCTAACACCCCAGAGGACAGGATCACACTTCAAAACGACCTTGACAGATTAGAGAACTGGGCAAAAACAAACAAGATGAATTTTAACAGGGAGAAATGTAAAGTATTGCACTTGGGCAAAAAAAAATGAGAGGCACAAATACAAGATGGGTGACACCTGGCTTGAGAGCAGTACATGTGAAAAGGATCTAGGAGTCTTGGTTGACCACAAACTTGACATGAGCCAACAGTGTGACGCGGCAGCTAAAAAAGCCAATGCAATTCTGGGCTGCATCAATAGGAGTATAGCATCTAGATCAAGGGAAGTAATAGTGCCACTGTATTCTGCTCTGGTCAGACCACACCTGGAGTACTGTGTCCAGTTCTGGGCACCACAATTCAAGAAGGACACTGACAAACTGGAACGTGTCCAGAGGAGGGCAACCAAAATGGTCAAAGGCCTGGAAACGATGCCTTATGAGGAACGGCTAAGGGAGCTGGGCATGTTTAGCCTGGAGAAGAGGAGGTTAAGGGGTGATATGATAGCCATGTTCAAATATATAAAAGGATGTCACATAGAGGAGGGAGAAAGGTTGTTTTCTGCTGCTCCGGAGAAGCGGACACGGAGCAATGGATCCAAACTACAAGAAAGAAGATTCCACCTAAACATTAGGAAGAACTTCCTGACAGTAAGAGCTGTTCGACAGTGGAATTTGCTGCCAAGGAGTGTGGTGGAGTCTCCTGCTTTGGAGGTCTTTAAGCAGAGGCTTGACAACCATATGTCAGGAGTGCTCTGATGGTGTTTCCTGCTTGGCAGGGGGTTCGACTCGATGGCCCTTGTGGTCTCTTCCAATTCTATGATTCTATGATTCTATGATTCTATGATTCTACCACTGTAATTTAATACACTCCAATGGGGAACAAAGTTTGTTTGTGTAGTCATTTATTTAAATAGCAGCAGTTGACATGTTAAACACAAAACAAAGAGGGGGGAACCATTGTGAACCTGCAAGCAGGAAGCTTTCAGTTAACATTGGAAAGGTCCTTTGCTGAATGGACTTTATCTGAGTAGTCAGTGATCTTGGTCGTGGGGAAGGCTAATTAATAGCAGGCGATATTGAATGTGTAGAATCCCTGTTTTAATTCTGCTTCTAGTTCATTGTGGAAAGGCAGTGCCTCAGCAGCACTAAAAGGCTCTGTTGTGGAAGCAATTTTTTTTTTTTAAAAAAAAATATGATACGCGAAAAGAGATTTATTCTCCCAAAAGACTGTGTTGCATGTGCTATTTTTGCTTTTTTTATTCTATCATCGTCACATAAAACAGGCCGCTACAATTTCAGTGTCCTCCTGGGTCTCAGAAGGGTCCAGATTTTTCAGGGTAGCCTTTTCACTGAGGGCTCCCCCCCCCCGTGCATATAATTATTTAAATTCTAGTTAATAGGAATTAGAAGCTCGTAATAATTAAAGACAAGTCTTCTAAAGATTCTGAAACGCTCAGTGCGTTAGCCAAACACCAATTACGGTAATTTATCTAAATAGTAACTTAAACGACTTTTAAGCTTTACACTGCAAAGCTGAATAAATTACTCCGTTTAAAAGCTATCCTCAAAGAGCTCCATCCCAGCTGTTCTCAAGCTATTCCAGAAAGAAAGCTATGCTCTCGCTATCTTGCTTCAGTATATTACTTTAGACTTCAGCTGTTACAGAAGAAGAAGAAGAAGAAGAAGAAGAAGAAGAAGAAGAAGAAGAAGAAGAAGGGGAGTTTGGATTTGATACCCCGCTTTATCACTACCCTAAGGAGTCTCAAAGCGGCTAACAATCTCCTTTACAGCAATGGGTGAGAACTGTAAAGAGCTGCACAAACACACACAAACACACTCATACATACGGCCGTGCCCCTGCTCGTGAGATGCAGTAAGCTCAGTGCATGATGGCAGAGCCAGGTTCCATGCCCAGAAGCAGATGGGACTGGCAAGTGACTTTCATGTCAGCTCTGGAAACGGAATAGCATATTCCTTGTTAAGTTGTGGGGTGAGCATATCAGACGACACAGCGATTCTTCAAACAGCTCTTGTTTATTCGCAGGCCAGAACAGAACTGAACTGAAGGGTTCAGCCAGCATGCATATATAGAGCTCCATTACAACACAACAGTAACCACTTTCTGTAACTATCCAGTCCAACAGTAACCACTTTCTGTAACTATCCAATCACTGAACGTCACTTTCAATCCCTTATTTGCATATGTGGACCTGAGTGAAAACTATCTGCAGTATCCCCCTGCTGGCCCAGGGTGAGAACTTCAGTACATAACATTCCTGGCACCTGAGGGCAGCAGACTAGTTTAGCTGGGGGTATGAGGTGCCTGTGGCACCTGTAGCTCTGGTCTCCAACAGAGGGGAATAGTCAGATGGATCATGAGGAATGTCTTGGGGGCTGCCACGGCTGCCACTCAACAGATCTGCTGCCTGAGGCCATTGCCTCATTCCGCCTAATAGTAGAGCCAGCCCCTTGTGCAGAACCATAGAGGATGGAAGACGGGAGAGTGTCTAGACCTTCGGGGCCCTCAGAGATTTTGTGTCTATGGCCAAGTTCTTTCTGCTACAGCTCTGCAAATCAGTGTTCTTGGACACGCTCAATATTACTTTGTAGGACCAGGGCCTTGCAGAGCCAGGCAGAGGCCCGGGCTAGGTAGATAATGTGCCCCTCCTTTTTTTTTACCCTGCATATAACTGAAGTCTTGTAGATAAGTAAGTATATAAATAATTTTCACAAAAGTTATGCTGACAAATAATTTTATTTCAAGTCTTGAACCGTATCTGCATATAAAGACAAAATAGAAAATATAGATATACAATAGTGCTTTTTAAAAATACATAGGGAAAATGATTATTTTAAGTATTTACATTTAAAAATGCTTTCCTCGCTTTCTTTTCTGGGAATTCTTGAATTACGCAGGAAAAATCAAGCAACTTCGCCTTATCGTGGTTTATGTTTATCATTGCTAAACCATTTAGGCGTTCTTGAGCCATCGTTGATCGAAAGAAGGACTTAATTCATTTTAATATATTGAAACTTCTCTCATTGGAGGCCGCTGTAGCTGGTAATGATAAGAAAATGCGTAATGCAATTAGAAGATTTGGAAAAATGTCTTTCTCTCGCGCTGCCAGCCATGGCCCCAGGGAATCCGCCCACTGCCGTCTTTGCACTTCCGTGTTCAGCCCAGTTCATCCCCTGCGATTGTGAATTTGCTGACCGAGGCCCCCTTTGGAATCGTAGGCCCATATGGCCCCATCTCTGTCTGGGCCTGGGTAGGACTAAAAAAGTACAGTGGTGCCTCGCAAGACGAAAAGAATTCGTTCTGTGATTCTCTTCATCTAGCGGTTTTTTCGTCTTGCGAAGCAAGCCCATTGAAGGATTAGCGGATTAGCGCTATTAGCAGCTTTTAGCGGCTTATCTGCTGATCGGATCAGCTGATAAGCAGCTTAGCGGCTTAGTAAAAGGGGGGAGGGAAGAAAACAGCAGGAACTCGCAAGACATTGTCGTCTTGCGAAGCAAGCCCATAGGAAATTCGTTTTGCGAAGCACCTCCAAAACGGAAAACTGTTTCGTCTAGCGAGTTTTCCGTCTTGCGAGGCATTCGTCTTGCGGGGCACCACTGTAATATGGTTTCTTGAAGTTTAGCCTGAAGTAGCACAGCCTGGAGGGGAAGAATCTTTAGCGCTTGACTTTGCTGACTGGTCCCCAGATACACACCGCACATGAAACACTTGACAAAGTACCTGCGAGTTTCACAAACTGTGTGTGTGTGGGGGGAGACACTTTCTTTTCAAAGAGAAGATGATGCTTGTTGACCTTTCTTGTGCCTTGCTCATTGTTTAAGAGGAGCCCTGTCCAAATACAGGCATGTACTTCCAATAAATGGGGGATGTGGTTATCAAATACATCCGTCCCTCTCCTTTTGCTTTTCTGCCACAGACAATCTTTCCTTTAATATTTATAATGTTTCGCTGGCTCCAACAGTCGCGCATTCTCGCCAAAGGAGAACTGTCGTTAGCAATGTACTGTACAAATACACCCCGCACCCACCCAATCCTTCAAAAGTATTGACTTTCTCAGAATAAAGTGTGTTGGTGGGGGGAAAATCTGGATTGCATGAATCAATGATCTAGGCATATTTACTGAAATTCTCCTGGGCCACAGCTCTGACACATCTAAGGCTTCGCTTTAGAGGGAGATTGCTCACTTTACACGGCACGTTATTACGATCTTAGTTGAATAAAAATGAGACTACCCACGGCTGTGGGAAAACGTTTTAGGATTCTATGGGACGCGAGGCACTCAAGAATCCAGAGAGGGTGGCTGACTGTTTTTGAATCCGATCGGTTTCCTATAATTTGAATATTAGCCATGTTTTATTTGCAAGTCAAATACTTCCCCTCTTTAATGATTTAATGACTTGAAGAGCAGAGTACAGTCTTCCTGTAAAGCTGGAGATTCTAATTTACCTGTTCTCCTTTTTCAAAGGCAGCCTCATTAATGGGCTTCATATTTAGTGACATGTACCTTTGCATAGTTCCATCTGCTCAGAGAAAGAGCTGCAAGGAAACTTCTCTTCCAGCCTGAGAGACACAGTGCCTTCTAAGCAACTTTGGGGGACCACAGGCCAGTGTTGGATGGGGACAGAAGCAAAAGTAGGTGGCAAAAAACACCTTGGTTTTATTTACTTATTGTTTATTTAAGAACATGTTGCCACTGTTTAATTGTAAGAAACCCTTCAACAAATTAAGGGTTTACAAAAGGGTTTTATATTTACAAAAATGTAAAATAAGTGATGGCAGAAAGTGAGGAGGAACTAAAGAACCTTTTAATGAGGGTGAAAGAGGAGAGCGCCAAATATGGTCTGAAGCTCAACATCAAAAAAACTAAGATCATGGCCACTGGGCCCATCACCTCCTGGCAAATAGAAGGGGAAGAAATGGAGGCAGTGAGAGATTTTGCTTTCTTGGGCTCCATGATCACTGCAGATGGTGACAGCAGTCACAAAATTAAAAGATGCCTGCTCCTTGGGAGAAAAGCAATGGCAAACGTAGTCAGCATCTTAAAAAGCAGAGGCATCACCTTACCAACAAAGGTCCGTATAGTAAAAGCTATGGTTTTCCCAGTAGTGATGGAAGTGAGAGCTGGACCATAAAGAAGGCTGATCGCCAGAGAATTGATGCTTTTGAATTATGGTGCTGGAAGAGACTCTTGAGAATCCCATGGACTGCAAGAAGATGAAACCTATCCATTCTGAAGGAAATCAGCCCTGAGTGCTCACTGGAAGGACAGATCGTGAAGCTGAGACTCCAATACTTTGGCGACCTCGTGAGAAGAGAAGACTCCCTAGAAAAGACCCTGATGTTGGGAAAGATTGAGGGCACAAGGAGAAGCGGACGACGGAGGACAAGATGGTTGGACAGTGTTCTCGAAGCTACCAGCATGAGTTTGAGCAAACTGCGGGAGGCAGTGGAAGGCAGGAGTGCCTGGCATGCTCTGGTCCATGGGGTCACGAAGAGTCGGACACAACTAAACAACTAAACAACAACAACAAAAATAAGGCATGCCCTCCTGTGGCTCAATGGGTTGGTGCATCTGGCTGTTAACCAGAGGGTTGGCGGTTCGAGCCCACCCAGAGGCAACTGTAGGCAGGATTACTGCATTGCAGGGGATTGGGTGAGATGACACTCAGGGTCCCTTCCAACTCTACTATTCTGTGTTTCTCCATACATACAAAACCATATAAAAGGATGAAATTCAGAAGCAAAGAAACACAACTTTAAAATTCTTATTTTCTTAAATAGATCCTTGAACTCCTCTTCTCTCTTCCCTTTTTTGGGTGAGGCGACCAGAACGATACACAGAATTGCTGCTGCTCTAAGCCTGGCAGAGGGGAAACAAGCCTTTGAAATGGTGTTCTAGGCTGGGTTGTCAGGCCACGTGACCAAGCTGAATAGGCTTAGGATCCAGCTAAAGCCACCCTCTCTGGCCCTGCCCCTCCACACTGCTGGACTGCCTATGTTCTGGTTCAGCCTGCTGAGCCCTATCTAAGCTGGGATGAGGAATCTGTGCTGAATCTTCAGCAGAACCAATGTTAGGAGCTTAACACCATCTGAGCTCAGCTGAGTCATGAACCTGCTGGAGATTAACTGCAGCTCTGGATTTTGGGGTGGGTGTGCGGGTGGCTCCCCTGCACAGGGCGCTGAGCTGCAGAGGTGAAAAATAGAGAAGATCCACAATTGAGATGATCCATTTGGGCGTACCAAATTTTGGGCTTGCACAGGGTGCCATATGCACAGGGTGCCATATTACCAGAGATGACCAAATTCCGCCCTGTTCACTGCATCCTAAGCTGCTCATTGCAGGAGATCTTCCCATAGGATTGCCCTATTGGACGGCTTTTTGGGTAACAATCGACTAGTAAGTTTAATACATGAATAGGATACTCCCTTGTTTTGGGTGGTTTGTCTGTGTTTTGTTTTTTTAAAAAAAATCAAATGGATAATTGACTTGGGCAATTCCCTGAACATTTGCCACGTTGCGGACTTCTCCTTCATCTCCTTTGTGAAGCATTTTTTTAAAAAAATCATTGATAGCCCTTAACATCTTTAAAACTACTTGTCTGAGTAAGCTTCAAAAACCTGTTTCCCCCAATGTTTTCTTCTGTACAATGTTCTGCAAATAAGCTGTGTGCTCATTTTATGTCTCTCAAGCAGAGTACAAAACAGGGGGGAAAGCAGCTGTTCTGAGCTCCATGAGCACATGTAAATCATATTTTAAAAAAACAACAAACTAACTTATTATTAAGTCATTTTTTCCTGAGCAAACTATAGGCAATCCTACAGGGCCCCCAATCCTTTCCCAGTTGTCAAGAATGGTAGCCATTTAAATGCACAGGAGCCAGTTAGAACAATTGCTGGATGCAACGTGGTATAACCTCTCCGCAAACAATCCTAAGAAATGCTTGGGAAACTTTACCCAAGCAAATCAGGATAAATGCTCAGTGAACAGGTCACCTAATGGTGGCCTTAGCTGCATGAAGAAATGAAGGAGGGTCGCAACCACTTCTCCCTATAAAGTGAGGATCAGGGCATTGGAATGTATGAACCAGGACTAAGACACTTGGTGGGGTAAATGTTTCTATGTTACCATGCACAGAACTGGTTAGGATTTTCGAAGGGACTAAAGAAACAATCCTTCTTACGCTCTCATGGCTCACCCATGGCTGAATAACTACTCTAGTACATTGGGGAAACAAACAGGTTGTTACAAAGAACCCATTAAGTCTCCATTGCACAGAAAATTGGCAGCATAAAAAGGGGCTTCAACAATCCATAATGCAGATAAGGGGAAATGCAGGACAATATTTAGTGGAATCTATCTATCTATCTGGGGATGCGGGTGGCGCTGTGGGTCAAACCACAGAGCCTAGGACTTGCCGATCAGAAGGTCACGGTTCGAATCCCTGCGACGGGGTGAGCTCCCATTGCTCGGTCCCTGCTCCTGCCAACCTAGCAGCTCAAAAGCATGTCAAAGTGCAAGTAGATAAATAGGTAGCGCTCTGGCGGGAAGGTAAACAGCATTTCCATGTGCTGCTCTGGTTCGCCAGAAGCGGCTTAGTCATGCTGGCCACATGACCCGGAAGCTGTACGCCGGCTCCCTCAGCCAATAAAGCGAGATGAGCACCGCAACACCAGAGTCTGTCATGACTGGACCTAATGGTCAGGGGTCCCTTTACCTTTATATCTACCTTTATATCTATCTATCTATCTATCTATCTATCTATCTATCTATCTATCTAGCTAGCTAGCTAGCTATCTAGCTATCTATCTGTCTATGGCAAAATTACGCCTTGATGTCAGCCAGATCAGAAGCTTGTCACCTATATGGTCAGCCTGTTTTAGGTGAACTTAGAAATGAGAAGGGGATTTGCAGATGAAACCACTGGATTTGCATTGCACCACACTTTGCAGAAATTTGACCCATCACTGATATATGTGTGTGTGTTTTAAACTGTGCTCCCTATTAAGGTTCCTTTCAGAGTGATTGTTCAGTTATTTCATCCCCGAGTCAGTGTGGTACCTGGTAGAGCAATTAGACCAGGAGTACTGCTAACCGAATATCTGATCGTTCTTTATTGTGTGGCCTTGACTGACTCACTTAATTTCTCCATCTCTTTTCCGCTGCCTGTAAAAGAGGGATAATTACCCACTGTGCAGGGTTGTTTTAAGGATGAATGAGCTAACATTCTCTGCTTCAAGAGGAAATCTATTCTATAAACGGTGAAGACTAGTCGTATTAATTCCACGGCAAAGCCCTCTATTGAGTTAATGGAACTATCTGTTATCGTGAAATCATTTCTTCCAACCCTGGGGTTATTGATGAAAGCTGTACATTTTTCAGGAGTCGGTTTTTCTGCAGGAGCAAGAATGAGAATCCACCACTACATGAAGGAGTGAGTGACTCCCTCTTTATCTGTCAGAAGCCTGGAAATGGCATCATAGCCCTTGTATGAGAACCAGGGGCCCAAATGAAGGTGGGACTGATCTGCTTTGTAGTCAGAAGCACCTGCAGGCCACCAGACCTGGTCTCGGAGTGATCTTCTTTCTGCTAACCTGACTGCCTCAGACCCCCAAATTAAGGCCTCAGTCTCCATGACCTAGAAAAAGGTTTCGTGCTCGCCCCAATATCAAACGCATAAAATACAAATAAAGAAATGACCATACAAACATCTACCTGCTTTCTAAACACAAGCAAGGGCCACCCAGAAAGCCAAAGACCTTGACCCGCAAATCTACGGGTGCCCCGTGATGGAGTGAGCTCCCATTCCTCTGTCCCAGCTCCTGCCTACCTAGCAATTCGAAAGCACACCAGTGCAAGTAGATAAATAGGTACCACTGTGGTAGGAAGGTAAATGGCATTTCCGTGCGTTCTGGTTTCCATCATGGTGTTCCGTTGCACCAGAAGCAGTTTAGTCATGTTGGCCACATGCCCTGGAAAGCTGTGTGTGGACAACGCCAGCTCCTTCAGCCTGAAAGTGAGATGAGAGCTGCAACCCCATAGTCGCCTTTGACTGGACTTAACCGTCCAGGGGTCCTTTACCTTACCTTACCTTTACCCTTTACCTTACTGGAGACCTATATTTACTGTGCTTCACATACCCTCCAACATTTCTCCAATGAAAACAGGGATGTCCTATTTCATCATCAACAACATCTTTATTATTTATACCCCGCCCATTTGACTGGGCTGCTCCAGCCACTCTGGGCAGCTTCCAACATAAAAAAGCATGAAACATTTTTAACAAAACTCCAATGAAAATAGGGATGTCAGAAGGAAAAGCGGGACATTCCAGGATCAAATCAGAACCTATTTAATTTGGAGAAATGCTGGAACGTATGGAGTTATCAGCCACCAAGCCATCTGAAGGCAGCCCTGTATAGGGAATTTTTAAAAATGATTAATGTTTTATTATGTTTTTACAGTATATATGTTGGAAGCTGCCCAGAGTGGCTGGGACAACCCCGTCAGATGGGTGTGTGTGTGAATAATAATAATAATAATAATAATAATAATAATAATAATAATAATAATATAGGACGTCCCAATTTTCATCAGAGAAATGCCGAAGGGTATGCTGCAAGGGTTCTCTTTGTTAGGTTTCTGTTATGGCACTGTGCAGTGTTTGGAGTCACAAGACTGTTGACATTCCAGACTGTTGGAAGTCTCACGGGAGACGGATGTTGAAGTTACTGGTTTCCTGTTTCTGTGTCCTGTTGTTTTCTGTCTCTCGCAGAGAGCAGACGCATATTCTTTTCTGTCTTGCGTAGTTAGAAATAAAGTAGCAATGTAGCACATATTTCTGGCTCCTGCTGCTGCTGTCTGAGTACTCTACACAATGGAGAGTGTGCCTGTAGTCTCACTCAAAGGCTTAGGTCGTTAATCACCGTCGGAGGAGTGCCTGGATAAGGTTCCGAAGAAACAGTGGTGCCTCGCAAGACGAAATTAATTCGTTCTGCGAGTTTTTTCATCTTGCGAATTTTTCGTCTTGCGAAGCACAGTCAAGTCGCAACTGCACCTCTTTAAGTGGTTTTAAGAAAAAGGAAACAAACTTGCAAGACGTTTTTGTCTTGCAAAGCAAGCCCATAGGGAAATTCGTCTTGCGAAGCTACTCAAAAAACGAAAAACTCTTTCGTCTTGCAAGTTTTTCGTCTTGCGAGTTTTGCATCTTGTGAGGTACCATTGTACGTCTGGAAGAGTAGCCATTACAGCTCGGTCGTACGGAAGCTCCGACACTCTTTCAGATGTCGATAGTGCAGTAATGTTAAGTAAACATCGCAGAACAACTACTAAAGCGGAATGATGTGTGGATGTTCCAGTATAAATCCATCACTATTTCACCATTATTGCATTGGCAAGATGTTACAGAATACACCCGCAAAACAACTACTACCTTCTTTATAGCTCTGTCGGTAGAGCATGAGATTCTTAATCTCAGGGTTGCGGGTTCGAGACCCGGGTTGAGCAAAAAATATTCCTGCAATGCAGGGAGTTACGCTAGATCAGCCACGTGGTCCCACCTAACTCAATAATTCTAGGATTCTATGAACGCCGAAGGGAGACATTTGTCATGTAAATGACCATTCTGACCAATATAGTTTCCTCCCTCCCCCCAGCCCTTCGCATTCCGAACCAACTGAAGATGTGAAGGTGAAAACACTCGTAAGGATTGGCGCATAAAACAAAAGCAGCCAGCAATGCAGTGATTAATTTAACTGCAAGGCATCGGTTCAAAGGGCGACACCACAAATGGAGTGAGGTTCTTGACCTGCTGATGTGCCGTGGATAACCTCATCAGGATGCTGGCACTAATTTTTCCCTGGAGAGCCAAAGAACCATCATCATCTGCCCCGATTTGCACAGCAAAAGGCATCTAGAGGAAATTAATTAGTCCCACCAGTACTCTCTAAGGAATTTGAATTAAGGGAGTTTCAGGGTGGCAACTGGTCGCGTAAGAGCAGAGAGAGAAGGAATCAGCATTAACACACTCAGCAAATGGCGTTCGAGAAATGCCGTAAATCAGGAGTGAGGAACCGATGGCTCTCCAGATGTTGCTCAGCTGCAATTTTCATCTTGCCCACAAGCCATGCTTGCTAAATTCGATGCCTTCATTTCCTTCCACTGCCCGCTTTACCTGTTCCTTCCTTCTTCCTATGGCATGTTATGCATCTCTTCTGGAGAATGTTTCATTGTTTCCCGTGCAATTTATACTAGCAGGTTGAGCGGATGAGATCAATATTGGGTCAAGCAGTCGAGAAGGCGGTTTCTGCCCATGTTGCAAAGAGTGACAGGTGAGGGCCGTCAACCTGGGAAGGTAGCCTATCTAGGAGAAGCAGAAACTCTGACCCTGATCCTCTACTGCCTTGGGAGGTTCATGAGAAGGAAAGGCTAAGGAGTAAACCCTACACAAATCCGGAGGGTACAGTTGGATGGTGCCTTGTACGCCTCCTTCTGGCAACTGCTGCAACCAAGCTGGTGCCAAATGTATTTGCTTCCCTTTGGACCACATCAGTGAGGCTGAGTGGAGCGTAGCAACCCCTGCCGGTGCCTGGGGTAGACCAAACTTGTTTTTAGGACAGCCCTACAGCACCCGAGATGCCCAGAAGCGACCGTGATCCCTCAAGCTCCCCTGCCACCCCCAATCCCCGGTGCCACCATGCTGCAGTACAGACCCCCATGGCGCTCCACAAGCAACCCCATGGTTTGACTTCACTTCTGGAGGTGCACTCCATTGTCTCTCGAGACAGATGGATGCCAGCAACAGTTCTGTCTTTGCTTTAAATACTATTAAAACGGTTGTTGTTGTTGTTTTGCTTTCTCCATCGTTAATTTAGGAACATAGAAAGAAAGGTGCTCTGTACTGAGCCAAACCAGTGGTCCATCCAGATCAGGACTGTCTACACTGACTGGAAGTGACTCTCCAGGGTTTTTGATTGGCGCCTCTCCCAGCTACCAGTTCCCCATAACTTCCTTTCCTTACAGAAAATCAGGGGTGTGAGGGACTTATTCTGCATGAATGCCCTTTTCTTCACTTCCTCCTCTAATATTAATGTAATATAAGCCCATGTTTAAGAGTTTGTACCCTTCCTCTCTCTCTCTCTCTTTGTGTGTAATAGTTCTGAAAACTTTCTAAAAGCATGAGGGGGATCAATAATTGATAACATCACTTCTTAGTTAAATATAGGATCATTTTCTGGGCCCCGGGAGAAGCACAGCGCCATATTTAAGCTAACTTGTAATTTCCATTATAATTTGCTCTGTCTTTGTAATGTGCAAAGAACTAACATTCCAACTCCACAGTTCATGAGCCAAAACTTACACCCTTGGATGTTTAATATTAACCCATCTTCTTCTACTCAAAAAGAGAGAGCTAGTAATGGGGATTTTGTTTCATTTTCTATGTTCCCCCGCCCCGAAGAATCCCTGGAATTGTAGTATGATGAGGGATACTGGCAATTGGGTTGGAAATGCCCCTGTACACAGCAGTTCCCACAGGACCCTGGATACAGGGTTTTCCTCTAGCCAGCCTTTTTACTGTGTATTCATGACGTTTTGTGCTTAGGGTGGTATTAGGGCAGTTAAAACTTTCTAGCTCATCTGCGAAGCTAAGCAGGGTGCGGTATGGTTTCAAACTGGATGGGGGACTCGCATGTTGAGATTCCTGCATTGCAGGTGGGTTGCACTAAGATGACGCTTGGGGTCCCTTCCATCTCTACATCTCTATGATTCTATGATTTCAATACTGTTTGTGCCTGCAAAAGTTTCAGCGAGGAACATCTGCCTAGTTTTGAATCAGTGCCTATTCTGTAACTTCCTACAGAAATCCCACGACTTTTCATATCTCAGTGCTCTCATTTTGTTGGTTGGTTCTGCCCCACTTTTGTGGTGTTATAGGCACACAGGAACTGGTGTTGCCTTCTTCTGAAAACTGTGTTGTTCAGGCAGGCCTTGTTTAATTATTTGTAGCATTTATATCCATTCCTGTTCCTGCAAGGAACTCAAGGAAGTGTACCTGGTCCTCCTCCTCTTCATTTAACCCCCACAACAACCCCCAGATTAGGCTGTGAGACAATGACTGGCCCAAGGTTATCCAGTGAGCTTCATGGCCGAGTGGGGATTTGAACCCAAGTCTCCCAGGCCCTTGTCTTAACGCTATAACCACTGCACCACCCTGACTGTCTTTGCTCACCATCTGTCTTTGCAGTGTTGATTTCATTTTGCCAGCCACTATTGATTGAATTCTTTCTTATTCATATTGAGAATTTGATGTACGCTGCCTTGCTGTATTCTGAAGAAAGTACAGTTCATAAAGATGGTGCAAGAGTGCCCCTCGTGATGACAACAACAACAACAACAACAACAACAACAACTAATAATAATAATAATAATAATAATAATAATAATAATAATAATAATAATTTATACCCTGCCTATTTATAACCTGGGTTTCCCCAGCCACTCTGGGCGGCTTCCAACAAAACACTAAAATACAATAACCTATTAAACATTAAAAGCTTCCCTAAAAGGGGCTGCCTTCAGATGTCTTCTAAAAGTTTGGTAGTTATTTTTCAATAATAAGTAGTTATTTTTCAATAATACAGTAATGCTTGGGAAGCGTCACAGAACAACTAATAACATGGAATGATGTGTAGATGCTGCAATATGAATCCACCACAAATCCACAATTATTGCATCAGTGACGAGTTGCAGAATACACCTGCAAAACAAACAAACAACCCCGCCAGTCTGGAAGAACGCATGGAATGTCTATTAAATAAGTTTAGGCTTGTGACGTAGAAATACCCTGCGTATCACAAGAACCTTGTAGAATCTGTCGCTTTCCTCTTCCACAGGTGCAAATCCTCCACAGGGACCTTTCCCACCCCAAGTTTACTCTACCTGAGCAATTTAGAGACTGCACGCTAGCAAATTTTGGCAGATTGGCCTGAAAGGCGAGGGAGGCGATATTCCGACGTCTTCCTGATGGCTTTTTCCTTTCACCTCAGCACTTTCCTTCAGGTGACAACGCCTCCCTCCAATTAAGGGATAAAGAAAAATCCAGAGCGTTTGACCACGCTAGGCCGCCCAAGCCTGGCAAAGCAGGATTTGATGTGATTTGAAATTTGCTTTAATGTAGTCGCATTCCAAGCCTCCCTTTAAGATTGATTCGGCCTCTCCGAATGAGAAGAGAGCCCCCGGCAAATTGCTTGGGAAGTCGAGTGTGACATCTCTCCGCGCTCCTCTGCACAGCTTTTAGTGACCCTCGTACGCCTGCCTAAACAAACAGGCCCATGTGCCAAGCCAGCTATTAGCACGCAGCGCACAGAGAGGTTGTGGCGGGGCGTCGAGCAGGTTCCAGAGATTTCCCAGGCGAGCGCTTTGCCATCTGAGCCGCTGCGGCAAAGCTCCGCCGGTTCGCGAGGGCCGGGAGCGGATCCTTTCGAATCGTTGCCTGTGGTGCTCTTCAGAGGGAAGCTGGTCAGAAACAGGGAGACTGAAATCCCTAAGCCACTTCTCCAACCTTCTTCCTCAACCACAATTGTTTCAAAAGAGAGCTCGCATACCCTCAAAGCATCCCTATTTTCCAGGGACAGTCCTGGAATTATGAAAGCCATCCTGGCTTCTGATTTGATCCCGGAATGGCCTTATTTCCCCTGCCAGTGCTGCCACTGGCAAGCTCAGGGAGAAGGATGTGCTGACCCTTTGTCCCGAGGGGTGGCAGCTCTGAGGGAACATCCTGTTGCCTCTCAATGGCCTTTCCATAGCCACATTGCTTTTGGATGAGACCAAAGGCCTGTCTTGTCCTGTGGCCCAGCAGTTGCCCCACAGGGAAGCATGCCTGAAGCGCATGGACCCCACAACTTGTATTTAGGGGAATGCTGCCTCTCTGATAGTGGAAATGACCTACAACTTCTGTGCCTAGTAGCCAGTGTCAGCTGGTGCCGATTGAGACTGGTAGGGCAGAAAGAAGGGAGCCAAACACTAGGTGGCGCCAGAGCAGGTGGCAGGCAGAGTCAACTACTGTATACAGTGGTACCTCGGGTTACAGACGCTTCAGGTACAGAAGCTTTAGGTTACAGACTCCGCTAACCCAGAAATAGGACCTCGGGTTAAGAACTTTGCTTCAGGATGAGAACAGAAATCGTGCGGCAGCGGGAGACCCCATCAGCTAAAGTGGTACCTCAGGTTAAGAACAGTTTCAGGCTAAGAACGGACCTCCAGAATGAATTAAGTTCCTAACCTGAGGTACTACTGTATTTCCAGTTCTGTCTATTCCCCTTTCAGAGCTCCACAGGGGCAAACTAGGATTGGAGGAGAAGTTGGATTCAGCTCGCACCTAATTTGCACATGACAAAACAAGCCATCCTTTGAAATTCACCCTCCTGCAGCCTGAAGTGGTACGATCCAGGCACATGCTGTATCCTTGGCCTGCCAAAGACAGTCCCTAGCCAGTGTTTAGCATGAGCCATTAAAACGAAACGCTTCTCAAGGTCTCTTTTCAATGAACGTGTGAGCATGCAAGTGGTAGTAAAAGTGGCGAGAACATTGAAGCACCAGCAGTTGCTCCGAACCAGATTCCTAAGGGAATAATTTCAAGCCCTGCCTTGTAAGTCCTGGAAGAGTCCTTTCATTTCTGCCTTTTGACATCCCTGTTCCACGTTCTCAAATTTTTTAAATTTTTTAAACTGCAATTTGATAATCTGCACATTCTCTAACCTCCTCTGCATGTGTTTTGTCCATATTCTAGAGGGAGGAAAGGCCTTATTGGAGACCCCCCAGTTCCCTCCCTAAGCCCCCTGTGTCATTTATTTCCTCTCCATGTTCCTCCGTTCTGCTCTGTGTGAGCCAGCAGCAATGTCAGTGAAATTGACTCACATTCCCATCACTGAAGCGTGGGCACAAAACACTTTGGAGACCTGGAAGGCTAGTTGGCCTCAGCAAGTTTTGCTGCTCTTGCACGCAGCGCTCAGCGAAAACAGCATGGCAAGAAAAGTGAGCGGGACGATATCATAGAATAGTTCGAAGGGACCCTGAGGGTCATCTAGTCCAACCCCCTGCAATGCAGGAATCTCAGCTAAAGCATCCAGTGAAAGAGGCTGTTGTGTCTGGAGGCGTGGAGAGCTGCGATCCAACTCTTGATTCCAGCAGGACACTTGTCTCGAGGCTTGTTCACACGTTACACTGAACACAGGTACAAGCTGTCTCTGTGCATGGACAGAGTGTTTGTGTGAATGACTGCACACGCGTTGGTTTGTACTGCAGGGCACCCAAGTACACTCGTCGAATGTTACATGTGAAGAATTTAACGATTGTGCGCAGCTCAACTACAGGGGTACCTCTGGTTAAGTACTTAATTTGTTCCGGAGGTCCGTTCTTAACCTGAAACTGTTCTTGACCTGAAGCACCACTTTAGCTAATGGGGCCTCCTGCTGGAGCCCGATTTCTGTTCTCATCCTGAAGCAAAGTTCTTAACCTGAAGCACTATTTCTGGGTTAGCGGAGTCTATAACCTGAAGCGTATGTAACCTGAAGCGTATGTAACCCAAGGTACCACTGTATTTGTGCACACAGACTGTACTCTCATTGGATGCAGGGTGTGAAGATCAGGGCCGGCCCATCCATGAGGCAGACTGCGGAAGCCACCTCAGCAGAGGCAGATCTGGGGCAGCGCGACCGGTTCTGCCACACTGGGTGTCGAGTCTAGGGGTGTTGCAACTATGACCTGGTAAACTGAGCAGAACGAAAGGCGAGAGATGGGGGCATCAAATTTTGATCTTGCACTGAAATTTGAAAGAGCGAAGTCCACCCCTGACCTCAGGTAGCAGGATTCAAGGGACGCCTCCATGAGAGTTCCCCTTCCTGCCGCTGCCGCCAGAAACATGAGAAGAGACTACAGAAGCTTCTGGTGAGATCTTGCAAGAGCCTCACAAGATTGTGCAGAGTCCTCTCACAAGATCTCGTTGGAACCCAGAAGTCAAAGCAACATGACCCCAGTAAGTGAAGCTTCGGCAAGGGGCAGCAAGACAAGGGGGAGACGCCTTCTCGCTTCTCCTCAGGTGGGAAAACAGGCAAGTCCACTCCAGTGAAGATCCAGGATGAAATCATTTGAGCCCTTTCACATTATGAAGAATGTATGGATGGACATGGGTGTGCATGTGTTCAGAAACTTTCACACATTTATAGATATGCGTATGAAGTCTCTTGAGATGTCAGGCATTGCAGAACATTAGAAGAAACTGGATGTATATTGAGATGTCAAGCATTACGGAACATTTGTAGCGGATGAGACCAAAGATTTGTTCTACTGCAGCATTCTGCCTCCTGCCTTGGAAAACAGTTGGCACCAGCTCTGGGTAGTTTGTAGTTTCAAAAAGGTTCACATTTGTTACTGCCTTATGGATTCTCAATGCAGGCCTTGAATCCACTTGAAAATGTAACCTGAAACAACTCTAAACAGAGTACTAGGTGTAAAAAGAGGACAAATCAATATAGCTGCTCTTTCCTGTTGCAATATGGTGCATTGGCTAGCAGGTGCAAAACTTTAGCATCGATATGAAAAATACCTGTCATTTCCTTTAAAAATGGAACACCAGAAAGCTTTTAGTTGCTTCTGTTTTGAAAAGCTGCTGTGTCCAATAGTTCAGCGGGGGACGTTTTGGAACATACCAGTCCCAAGGCATATTTAAGGATGGATGGATACGTAGTCATGCTCAGTTTAGGTATATAGAGGGGCAAACGCTCCAATTCTGCTCCAAAATATATTGGCTTGGATCCAGACTTAGTCATCAGTAGTGTAGACTCAATGGGACTTAAGTTAGTCCCATACTAGCAGGCCTCATTGATTTCAGTGGTTCTCTTGTAAGCATGTATAGGGATGGATCTACACACAGGAAAACCCCCGCTATAAATAAGTCAGAAATTAGATCGTTATAACAAACAAACAAGTCAAATGGGCCTTAGAAAGCACTGCAAATAACAAGGCCAGTGGAAGTGATGATATTCCAGCTGAACTATTTAAAATTTTAAAAGATGATGCTGTTAAGGTGCTACATTCAATATGCCAGCAAATTTGGAAAACTCAGCAGTGGCCAGAGGATTGGAGAAGATCAGTCTACATCCCAATCCCAAAGAAGGGCAGTGCCAAAGAATGCTCCAACTACCGCACAATTGCACTCATTTCACACGCTAGCAAGGTTATGTTTAAAATTCTACAAGGCAGACTTAAGCAGTATGTGGACTGAGAACTCCCAGAAGTGCAAGCTGGATTTCAAAGGGGCAGAGGAACCAGAAACCAAATTGCAAACATGCGCTGGATTATGGAGAAAGCTAGAGAGTTCCAGAAAGACATCTACTTCTGCTTCATTGACTATGCAAAAGCCTTTGACTGTGTCGACCACAGCAAACTATGGCAAGTTCTTAAAGAAATGGGAGTGCCTGATCACCTCATCTGTCTCCTGAGAAATCTCTATGCAGGACAAGAAGCTACAGTTAGAACTGGATCTGGAACAACTGATTGGTTCAAAATTGGGAAAGGAGTACGGCAAGGCTGTATATTGTCTCCCTGCTTATTTAACTTATATGCAGAATTCATCATGCGAAAGGTTGGGCTGGATGAATCCCAAGCCGGAATTAAGATCGCCGGAAGAAATATCAACAACCTCAGATATGCAGATGACACACCCTTGATGGCAGAAAGTGAGGAGGAATTAAAGAACCTTTTAATGAGGGTGAAAGAGGAGAGTGCAAAATGTGGTTTGAAGCTCATCATCAAAAAAATGAAGATCATGGCCACTGGTCCCATCACCTCCTGGCAAATAGAAGGGGAAGAAATGGAGGCAGTGAGAGATTTTACTTTCTTGGGCTCCATGATCACTGCAGACGGTGACAGCAGTCACGAAATTAAAAGACGCCTGCTCCTTGGGAGAAAGGCAATGGCAAACCTAGACAGCGTCTTAAAAAGCAGAGACATCACCTTGCCAACAAAGGTCCGTATAGTTAAAGCCATGGTTTTCCCAGTAGTGATGTATGGAAGTGAGAGCTGGACCATAAAGAAAGCTGATCGCTGAAGAATTGATGCTTTTGAATTATGGTGCTGGAGGAGACTCTTGAGAGTCCCATGGACTGCAAGAAGATCAAATGTATCCATTCTTAAGGAAATCAGCCCTGAGTGCTCACTGGAAGGACAGATCGTGAAGCTGAGGCTCCAATACTTTGGCCACCTCAGGAGAAGAGAAGACTCCTTGGAAAAGACCCTGATGTTGGGAAAGATGGAGGGCACAAGGAGAAGGGGACGACAGAGGATGAGATGGTTGGACAGTGTTCTTGAAGCTACTAACATGAGTTTGACCAAACTGCGGGCAGCAGTGGAAGACAGGAGTGCCTGGCGTGCTCTGGTCCATGGGGTCACGAAGAGTCGGACACGACTAAACGACTAAACAACAAACAAACAAACAAACAAATGCTATGGAAAATTGCGTATAAAAATTTCCCTGCTCTCTGCTGCCACCTGGTGCTGCATGTTTATACCACATTCAAATCATTGTTTCTTTGCTAATGTAGCTGAGTCCTAAGTCTGCATCCAACTCCTTATATTTGCAAGGCTGCAGCAAAAATTCTAAATTATTGAATAGTGCTGAACTCTAACGTCAGACTAAAGTTAGCAAACACTATTTAGGGTTCTTTCAAAAATGAATTTTGAAACGAAAAAGAAAAACCAAGGAGCTAATTGCTATGCAACCCTTAAAGATCGCTCCTTTTTTTGCTATTAAGGCTTCCAATTCCAGACAGTCTCAGGAAATGATGTTTGGAGTCCACTCCAGTTAACTGTCGTCATGGAGATTCCAAGTTTGAAGCTATAAACTTAGTCTGACATGCGTTTCTTCTATAATTACTGTTTCTGTACAGAGGCTTAATATAAAGCTTTGTCGTGCACATTTTTATATGGCGTTTTGAATGTATTTGATTTCGTTTGCTTTGGCCATGATATGATCTGCAGACTAATTCAATAAATTCCATTCAGTACGATACAAGTGATTCTTTCCCCCCCTTCCTTTCATTTTGTGGGGGCCAGTTTGCAGTATTCAGTGCTTACTGTGCGATTTTTGAATCCTTGATCCCGGGTACTTGGAAAAGCAAGCTGCCAAGACTCATGGGGGGCAAATGTTTTGGACAGCATCCACAATAGTTTACTGAGCTCAAAGTGGGAAATAGAAATTCTAGGCCAGAAGCAGGAAAACTGAGGCCAGGACCCTAAATGTAGCCCTGAAGTCTTCATTATCTTGCCCTCTGGACTCCCCCTGGGCCATGTTCTTCTTCCAGTGAATCCTGATCCACACCCTCCTTGAGAACGTGTCTTTGAACTTATGGTGCCTCTCAAATTGCCTGGATGGAGAGAGCTTTCTGTATGGGAGCTGGAGGGTGCGATTTTGGCTCCCCAGTCCCTAAGCTAAGTAGCTATTGGTGAAACCCTGCATGTCGCTAATACCCCTTTAAATCCATCCCAGCCAAGCTCAGCAACGTAACTTGTGGCAGTAAATTACCATAAATCGATGGCATGTTTTGTGAATCCGAGTGCATACACACATAGAGGTAGAGGGATGGCTCCAGACATATTCATGCTTGGAACAGATCCATTGAACTCAGTTGGGCTGAACAACTCTGTCTTACAGGCCCTGCAGAAAGAAATCAGATCCCTCAGGGCCCTGGTCTCATGAGACAGAGCGTTCCACCAGGCCGGAGCCAATGTTGAAAAGGCCCTGGCTCTGGTTGAGGCTAATCTGACTTCCTTAGGACCTGGGACCTCTAGAGTGTTGCTATTTATGGACCTTAAGGTCCTCCCTGGGGCATACCGGGAGAGGCGGTCCCGTAGGTATGAGGGTCCTAGGTCCTGATTAACTCTTCAGCTTCCAACACCTCCTCTCCCAGTGTTCTCTCTCTCTCTCCATCATCCCACCACCACACCTTGGGCTCCGAATCTTCTTCACTTGGGGGTTCTCCAGCTGGTTTGTCCCACCATTCCTCTGCGTCCAACCAGTCCATGAAAGAAACACACACGCGTATCAAATATTTAAAACAATGAGATATATTTATCTAGTCCCAAGTAGGCAAGGGCTGTAGCTCAGTAGCAGATCATGTGCTTTGCATGCAAAAGGTCATGGGTTTGAACCCCAGCACATCTCCAGGTAAGGAAAGACTTCCAGCCTGAAACACTGGAGAGCCACTTCCGGTCAGGGTAGGCGCTGCTGAGCTCTATCTAGGTGGACCAAAGTCCTGAGACAGTATAAGTTTATGTCCCTGTGCTTCTCATTAGGGCAGACACACCTGATGCTAAAAAGTGCTAGAGGTTATTTCCAGAAAGCTAGGGGTCCATGCTACCATTACCGTCTCCACCTCTCAACGCGGCCTCCCACTGTACGGTGTTGACTGCGCGATACTTCACTCCAGACTTGATAGCACCCTTCAAGGGGCTTGCTAGGCACCAATTGCCTACTCCCACTGAGGCTCACACGTAATGAATGGTTCCTTTAGGGCTCTGGCGTGCTGAGCATGTTCTGCTGATTCCTTTGGCTGGTTTGATTGAAACAGTGTGACTCCTTTTCTCGGGCTGAAGGGAGAGCGATGCTCAGGAGGCTCTTGGGAAACCAAAAATCCAGTGAAGAAAATAACGAAGCAGGCAGGAAAATGTAACAGCAGAGCCAAAGATTTTTAAAAAGAAGGTTTTAAACAAAAATACAAAATGAAAGTTAGGAAGGCACATGCTCAGATTATAGGGCACGTTATGCCAGGAAATCCAGAAGAAATTGGGATGGTGGGAGGTTTCCCCATGACGATAATTCACCCAGAATGAGCTGTGTTTAAACAAGGCCATGTAAAAATTCATAGCATTGGCACGTGCTCTTCAAGATGCGCTTAGTTAGCTCTCTTTCAAGAACATACAGTTTGGTTCAGGGCTCACATGGCGACGAGTCTATTAAGCTGGACAACATGCTTGCTGGCATGCTGTGATGATAATGGGAAAGGAAGCACAAAGCAAAGTTGTGTCTCTTTCTAGAAAACAGAGGCTGGAGGAGGTGCATATGCTGCAGACGTGGTAGAGTCCTGAATGGTGGCTGGACTGTACCACTTCAGGATTCAACTGGGTGGCAGTGGGGTGGATGCTATTTTTGAATACTCTTTCATGTTTAAAATAAATAAATACAGACTACCTCAGAGAAACTAGAATCAGGGGTCAGCAAACTTTTTCAGCAGGGGGCCAGTTCACTGTCTCTCAGACCTTGTGGGGGGCCGGACTATATTTTTTGGGGGGATGAACGAATTCCTATGCCCCACAAATTACCCAGAGATGCATTTTAAATAAAAGGACACATTCTACTCATGTAAAAACACACTGATTCCCGGACCGTCCATGGGCTGGATTTAGAAGGCGATTGGGCTGGATCCGGCCCCCGGGCCTTAGTTTGCCTACCCATGGACTAGATCTAACCTGCTGGTACTGGCAGATTGCTGTTTCATAGTTCTACTGTTTCAAGTTTTTCATGTTCCCTACAGAGCAGTCCTATATGTGTCTGCTCAAAAATAGTGAGTTTTGTGGACCTTACGCCTAGGAAGGAGCGAATAGGGTTGCAGCCAGGTAATGATTTCCTTGCTGCCACTTCCCTACCACAAAGAAAATCTTTTGGAACATTAGCATTTTTTTGGGCGAGCAGGGGCACCTTTGGAAATCTAAGAAATGGTTGCAGAAAAAATCACAAAAAAATACAAACTTCACAGGGAAAAGTCTGGCGATGCTAAGAATCCCGCCCCCCACAAAGTCTATACGTACCACAAAAAATAAAACGAAGACAAAAAAGGCAACACTTCCATCCCAAATAACACACAACTGCCCCCACAATCACATAACAAGGGGGAAAGCCCATCGCAAACCCTCTACAAAACAAACACACACACACATACTCAATTTAAAAATAAAATAGGAAGTAGAGTAGCAGGGGGCCTTGGAAGGGGACAAGGGTGGTGCTTAGGGTGCTGTGGTGGCCACAGGTGATAATAATAACATATAATAATAATTTATTATTTATACCCCACCCATCTGGCTGGGTTTCCCCAGCCACTCTAGGGGGCTCCCAACAGAATATTAACAACACGATAAAACATCAAACATTAAATTGGAGAAGACCCCAGGGCCCAGGGAGGAGGTAAAGGTATGAGCAGAGTTTCAATGCGCAATGGGCTCTTGTGTCCCTAGTATAGCTTTTTTCCTCTGTCCACAGCTAACCAGAAGAACTAATTGCACAAAACGGGCACATAATGCAATCCAAATGTATTCAGGGTCTCAAGTTAGCCTAGGCCTGGGCTCAGAACGGGGACGGTTTCATTGCAGAATCTCACGGCTTCCCTCTCCACAGCCAACAAAGGTGCACAAGTGATGAGGAAATCCTGTTGTTGTGTCGCGCTACAAACCGCGGCATGTGGTGACCTTTTCGGCGAGCCGTGCACAGAGGAGGAGGAAGACACACACAAACACACAGCATACAAGCAACTCATTTATATACACCAAAAAATTAACCAGTGTGGGGTGGATCAGATGCACCGTTAGGCTTGCTTGTGGGAGGAGACACTGGCTTAGAAAAATCCTGCTCAGCCACAACATCAAACGAACAGGATGACCTTGGCCAAGTGCCTGTCTCTCGGCCTGATCGATCTCCTGGGTTTAACACGAGCCAGAGCCATCGGTAGATCTGGATTTCTAGAAAAAGAGATGTCGAAACTCTGCTCTGTTTGGAAGCGCCACTTCTGTCAAGAAACCTTCAAAGGAGGGGTGTGAGGAGAGAGGCTTTCAATTCCATTCACACTTAAATGTGAACTTACCTGGCTTACACTTTCTGAAAGCATTCAAAACCGAAACATGGTATCTGCACTTCTCTGAATTTGTTCACCAAAAAGCACATGCTGGGACAAACGGTGCACATAAAATGGCATATGTCGGTGAAAGCAACATACAGAATGGATTGCATCAGGGCAAATTGGTTTGCAGAAATGTGTACATTTGTCTAAATGTGAATACTGGGAGAAATTTGCTCCAAATTGGAAGGTGTCAGGCTCTCCTTCACTGGAGGTTTTTGAACAGAGGTTGGATGGCCATCTGTCTGGCATTATTTAGCTGTGGTTCCTGCAATGCAAAGGGTTGGACTAGATGATGCTTGGGATCCCTTCCCACGCTACAATTCTGTGATTCTATGATTCTAAAATGCTGATTAATTCTCATGAGGACTTAAAAAAAACCACGTGATGTGGGAATGGAAGAACTTAGACCTGGAGAAATGAGATACTGAAGGAAACTGAAAGAGACGGATTTGCCTATCTCTAAATTTTCCCCTTGTATGTGGAGCTTCTCTGAAATTATCCAATGTTGAGAGACATGCACACTGCTCCTGCTCCTGCTCAGGAAAGATCTTGGTGAAGTTCACGATCACCTGGTTCAGAGCTTGTTACTAATCCAATGTCATTTACCTGAGAAATGTTTCTACTGCTTGGATGTTTGCAGGAATCTCCTTTGCATAGCTCACATTGAATTGCATTTGCCATCGGACAGCACATTCACTTGGTCTGGAGAGTCCTTTGGGGGTTCTTTGCAATTTTTATATTTTGTTTTGTTTTAACCTCCCCAGACACCCAGAGCTTCTGCTGGTGGGGTTTGCTAGGTGAATTCTGTTAGAATTCCTGTTCTATGATTGCAGTCATGGGATTGTTGTCTTTCACATGACGGTGTATGTTTTGACTCCACAAAGTGGGAAGTGACAGAGACAGGATGTTTGTGTTACTGTGTTCAGTGAAGTGGGACTATTGTCCTTTGTTCTTTTTCTCTTTGCTGTCTGATGCTAGAGAGACAGGGAGCCATGTTGCAGTGCTCCGTGTGTGTTTATATGTAAATAAAGTAGATTAGCCAAAATGCTGAGTTGCTGAGGTCTGTCACGCAAGCTTCGAAGACTCTGTGGATCCCTAAGTGTGCCGGTGTCTGTTGGCATCGGTCGCTGTGATGTTCAGGCTGAAGAAAGCTTATGAAGTTCCCGAACGATCGACCAGGAGGGAGAGAACATGCCAGTCGGGCATGTGTCTCTGCCAGGGTCCTACTTGAGTGTAGGCTGAACTCATGAATCCTGTCCATAATTTACAGCAGGCAGTGGGAGGCATAGCACAGGATCAAAACAACACTGGATGCGATGAATGCAGGGCAAAACAGAAAACAGTGCCTTCTTTCACCTCTACCTCAGGCAGCAAAACGTCTCAGGCTAGCCCTCCTCTCCAAGCATGCCCAGAACCTTTTCCCTTCCCCGCTGAGCATGGCTGAATGATCAGAGCCACATATCTGGTGTTGTGCAAGTGGAGAGGAAGGGGTTGCGCACCGCAGGCCGTTGCTTACAGCCTGCCTAGAATCCCCACACTGTTTGTTTTACAAATAAAACACGGTGGCCAATATAAGCATCTTGGCAGGCTGACTTATAAAGCTATTATAATCCGAAGGAGATGAGCTTGTAAGGATGTTTGGAAAGCAGAGGATGCCTCCTCGGGTGCAGGGGAGGCTGGTTCAGGCTTTGACGGTGACAGACTACAGCAAAATGCGCTGTTGGAAGAAAGAGACAGAGTGCAAGGCACTCCACACACCCACTTTCCCCACGGGGGTTACTGCTCCTTCGTGTAGGAGTTGGAATATTGCTAGTGATTCTCCTGGCTTAGAGACAGAAGAATCGCAAGAGGCAACAGGCATGGAGGAGGAGTTTGGTTGGTAGCCATAAAAAAAGGCCTGCTGAAATGATAGGCCCCCACTCAACAAAACATTATGTTTCCGAGCACAATTCAAAGTGTTGGTGCTGACCTTTAAAGTCCTAAACGGCCTCAGTCCAGTATATCTGAAGGAGTGTCTCCACCTCTATCGTTCTGCCCGGACGCTGAGATCCAGCGCCGAGGGCCTTCTGGCGGTTCCCTCGCTGCGAGAAGCCAAGTTACAGGGAACCAGGCAGAGGGCCTTCTCGGTAGTGGCACCCGTCCTGTGGAACGCCCTCCCACCAGATGTCAAAGAGAACAACTACTACCAGACTTTTAGACGACATCTGAAGGCAGCCCTGTTTAGGGAAGCTTTTAATGTTTGATGCATTACTGTATTTTAATATTGTGTTGGAAGCTGCCCAGAGTGGCTGGGAAAACCCAGCCAGATGGGCGGGGTATAAATAATAAATTATTATTATTATTATTACTACTACTACTACTACTACTACATATCCCTCTGTGAAACCCATATCTCTGGCATCTCTGAAGAGGGCCTCAAAATGAGTTTGGATCTGTGGATGTTATTCCACCGAGGCCACATTCACACTACTCGTTCTTAAAGCACCAAGAGTCAAACAGTCATGGCTTCCCCTAAAGGATCCTGGGAAATATAATCCATTAAGGATTGTTCGGAGACCCCTGCCAAAGCTGTAATACCCAGAGAGGTTTAACAAACAACCCTTTTTCCTAAGGAACTCTGGGAAATGGAGCTCTGAGAGGGGAACAGGGGTCTCCTAACAACGCCCTCCACAAACTGCATCTCCCAGAATTCTTTGGGGGAAGCCACAACTGTTGGAAATGGCATCGTAGTGCTTCAAACGTGCGCTGTGAATGTGACCCAAGCTTTCCTCAGAGCAGAATGGACACGACCATGCTTGTGGTGAAGAAATGGGAGGAGCCAGTGCGTCTAAGACTCGCCGTGCAGTTTCACAATGGCCAGGGGAAAGAGTGGCTTTTTTGAGAACAAAAAATGAATAATAATAGCAAAGACAAGGCACGGTATAATCACTGGGGTGAGAGAAATGCAGCCTCTGAAGTGATTTGCAGCTGGATCCACTTCTTCCCTGCCACAGACTGGGCTTTCGGACACATGGATTGAGCCGAGCATGCAAGCCTCTGGGCAGGGATGGTGGTGGTTCAGGAATTCAATGACCATGCATTGCAGGAGGGCAATAATTTCCCTTTACTGCCTCCTATCTGAAGATTCAGTGCTTCCTTCTGACCCCAGGGCCTCGGGCTTTGGCTGCCCACTCCCAACAAATCTGCCATAAATAGAAACTGAGTGACATTGCAGCTGACTCTGGATGTTTGAGTTGTACTGTATCCTGTCTTGCTCAGAGGAGATGAAGTGGAATTAATGGACGTGGCTGGCTTTCTCCCATTCATTTCAGTGGGTCTACTCTGAGTAGGGCGATCCATTGGCGTTCGCATTTCTGCAATTCATAGAAAGGGGTTGGAAGGGGTCCTGAGGGTCATCTATTCCAACCCTCTGCAGTGCAGGAAAGTTTTGCCCAACGTGGGGCTCGAACCCACAACCCTGAGATTAAGAGGCTCATGTTCTATTGACTGAGCTATCAGCTAATGTTCAAATCGAAAACACGGATTGGGCAGAAAGCATCTTCTTCCATTTCAAGTTAGGTGTCTTTCACTTTCTGTTCCACGCTTACAGATGTGCACGAGCGTTGCATCCCAGACCATAAGGAATTCTCAGTGTCACTTATGATAATGCGCTGTGTGGCAAAAATGTGCATGGCACATCTATTTATTTTTAATTTATTAGCATATTACAAAAGCCAATTTATTCCGGGCAATTTAATATAGTTCACTGACCCGGCTCAAGAACAACCTGGTTAAAAGGTTGTTACCGAGACAGGACAGCTGCTTCACCTTTCCTTTATTCTAGGATGTGATAAACTCTAAGAACCACTTAATAGGAAATATTTTTGTACTCTGGTAGGGTACCAGACTGCGAATGATGCCCATTCAGCATCAGCTGTGTTCATTCAACACTGAAAGGATTCTAACACTTCACGTGCTGTTGACATTCACTAGGTTCAATGAGGGGTGGATTTTGGCAATATGGTGCCCCCTCCCCCCAATCCCCCCTCCCAATAGTTCCTTTGGGTGTAGTTGCCTTTTAATGGATTTTCTCCATAGCAACCTATATAATATATGTTTATATATTATAAAGAGAGGCAGCAATGAGTCAGATTGGTGAAAAGTCCTGGGTACCTCTCCCTCCTGCTGTGATGAACTCCCCTCCGCCCTTGTCTCCCAGAACCAGAAGAGGCATGAAATGGGTGGGAGAGAGGTTGGCTGTGTGCAGGCGCAGTATCCGATTGCTTGGAAAAAGCCATTGTCATGAACTGGCAGGACTTTGGGGAGGAGGAAGAGGATCCTGGTGAGAGGTGCAGCTGGGAGTAGGTCACACAGGAGCAAGCTGTCTAGGCAGTACTCACAGGTGTGCCTATGAATACTTTCTTTATCCTGAGCAAACTGTTTTGTATGACTGGCTTTTCGGACTGATGAAGCGTGTAGCGAAACCTGTAATATATCCGGAGAACAGGTTTCCTTTTGCCCACTTGTGTTATTTTCACCAGGGTGGTGGCTTTGATTTGATTTGCCTTCCCATGATTGATCCATGCATACGGCTTTGTGTTTCCAACTCAAGACCCGTTGAAGAACATCTCATCCAGTTCAATCTTAGAAAAACAGCTTTGAAAAACTATTTTTTATTCTCCAGTGTGCTACCCTTGCCGTTGTGGCAGCATGGGGTTGCCTTTCTGTGATTGGACTTACGCTACTTGTTGAACGGTTCATTTATCCAGTTTGTATAACGTTTACTGCACATGTAACTTGTTTAGATGTTGTTGTTTAGTCGTTTAGTCGTGTCCGACTCTTTGTGACCCCATGGACCAGAGCACGCCAGGCACTCCTGTCTTCCACTGCTTCCCGCAGTTTGGTCAGACTCATGTCTGTAGCTTCACGAACACTGTCCAACCATCTCACCCTCTGTTGTCCCCTTCTCCTTGTGCCCTCCATCTTTCCCAACATCAGTGTCTTTTCCAGGGAGTCTTCTCTTCTCATGAGTTGGCCAGAGTATTGGAGCCTCAGCTTCAGGATCTGTCCTTCCAGTGAGCACTCAGGGCTGATTTCCTTAAGAATAGATAGGTTTGATCTTCTTGCAGTCTATGGGAGTCTCCTCCAGCACCATAATTCAAAAGCATCAATTCTTCGGTGATCTGCCTTCTTTATGGTCCAGCTCTCACTTCTTGTTAAGATACATTTGTACATTTATCCACTCCATGTTTGCAGCATCTCCTGGCTTTGTCTTGCACATGGCACCTTAGTATGTTTGTTGTTTGAATGGTTACAAGTCTATCTCTATTCTAGCAAATTTGGTTTTATACTTATAAGCCAGTTTGTGGTGTTGTTGTATTGTTATTACTGTCACCACATTTGATACTTTGTGTATATACTATACAGTACTCACAGGATGACAGAGGATGATGACGGGACAGGGCACAGATCACAGGAAGCCGAGCAATGGGACCCCCTCGCCCAAGAGACCCCCCATCCCCATAAACACGGTGGGTCCTGAGACATAGGGAACAGCGGGCAGTGCACTCTCCTCAGAGGCAGGCCAGGGCCTGCAGCCTAGTTTACTAGCTGCCCAGGTGGGGAAGGATATATCAAGAACTCTGGCCAAAAGTTTCAATATAAGGAATAATTCCTACTCAAGAGTTGAAATGAAAAACGTGTGTATTCTGCTAAGAATAACAGTTTGAAGCTAGTAGTAAATTTAAACACAACGTGTAAGTACGATAGTTTTAAAGTAATGGTAAGTTTGAATACAACGTTTAAGTACAGAAATAATGTAGTTTCAAATATACAGTGATATAGTACAAAGGTACATGAACAACAATTGTCTTATACAAGTCTCAATAGCAGTCAAAAAAAGTCCACATTATATAAAATCAGAATAAAGAATAAAGGATCAAATGGGGCCAAAAAGGAGTATCCGGAGTGTGAATCAGATGTACGACTCAGTAGTGGTAACCAGGACAGGGCCCTGTTTCGGAGTACACACCTTCTTCAGCTGGTAATATCAAAATATATGTCAAGATAGATCAAGGTGCTTCAATCCATAGATCATAAATATAATAAATTATATACATCCTAAAGTATGTTAACACATATCATGATATTTGGTTCCATACACACGTTTTTCATTTCAACTCTTGAGTAGGAATTATTCCTTATATTGAAACTTTTGGCCAGAGTTCTTGATATATTCAGTGCAGGTGGGGAAGGAGGCATGTGATTCCTCAGGTGGGGCAAACTGAGAGCAGGTGAGGCTCACATGCCACATCAAGCCCAGATGCTGCAATCAGCAGACACAATGTAAGAGGAAAGCAGAGCTCAGGTACTGTGTCTGCTCAACTGGCCATGTTGGGGAACCTTATCTGGTATTCTCCTTGGACCTTCACGAGTTTCTACTTCAGGATTGACTCCAGACTGTGTCCTGGCTGATGAACTTCTACCTTGGCTTATTTAGACTGTGTTTCCTGATCTTTGGACCTCTGAACTTGGAACTTCGTCTGGGCACACCATCTGTCTGCCAGGTAGGTCAGGGGGTCCGGACAGCCATGGAGAGGATGGGACTTAGACAGCTGTGAGGAGATGGGGACTTTCAGTCTCAGCAAGTGATTTTCCTGGAGTAAGACCGCCAGGAATGAGCTGCTCTGCTCATTAGGCCTGGCAACCGACCAAATCTGTGGAGATCATGTTTTTGCTATGAAGAACTAACTCCAGCTTTGAACTGTGGGATTGCAGACCAACACGCTCCTGTGGCAATAATAACAGTGGCAAACACTTGTATTCGAAGGCAGTATCCAGCTAAATAAATCTCTTAGTGCTAGGATTTCTGCTTGTATAGTAGAACTTCTCTCCTCTCTCCTTTCCCCGCGCAGCCCCTGAGCCTTCCACAAATCTGCTCCAGAAGGTTGCGAGAACCCTCAGAACAGATTTAGGAGCATGCAGATTTAGGAGCATGCGTGGGGAGGAGAGAGGGAGGGGAAGTTCATTTGCACAGCCAACACCCCATGTGATATCTATATAACTGCCTTAAGTTTTCTGCTTGTACAACAGAATATCTTCTCCCTCTGCACACCACCTGCATACCCTCAAATCTACTCAGGAGCTTTCTCCCAACCCTCTGGAGAAAATCTATGGGTGCTACAGGGTTGTCCAGGAGAAAAGTGGGAGGGGAGTTTTTGTTGCGTGAACAGAAGTCATTCCACTCACCCAATGACTTGGGCTGAATCTACACATATGTAAAAAAACACACTGTGAAAATCCTTTAGAACAAAAACGTTTTAAAATATATATTGAATTTACTATTAGTTCACCATCGCAATCTAGTGTCACATAATGCACTTAAAACATTCTATTTGCAGCTGTATGGCTGAGTCCTTAGCTGAATCCAACCAATTAATGGTAGTTATGAGTCATAGACTCATGGAATTGGAAGGGAACCACAAGAGTCACCTTGTCCAACCCCCTGCGATGGAGGAATCCAACATGGGGCTGGAAATCATGACCTTTGAGATTAAGAGCCTTGTGCTCTACCGACTGAGCTGGCTGGCCTCTTCACCCCACCCCCTCAAGACCAGGAAGCCCAGAGCCTAAAACAATGTGACTGTACCACTGTACCACGTGAGTCATGGGCAAGCCCAAACAGGCGCAGCGAACTCCCCCACATAAATTGAAATGCTCCTCTCTGACCAACTCGAGAAAATACCCAGAATCCTTCACGGTATTTCTGGATCACAGCCTGGAAGGGAGAGCTGCACGAAGGGATCAAGAATCCCCTCAGTGGCAGCAGGTGTTTGTGCCTGGCTGTTCAGGTTTCAGAAACGAGTTCCTGTGTTGTGTGTCTGTGTGAGGGGGTATGGATTTATTTCAAGATTCTGGTTTTTTTGCTGCTTTTTTTAAAAAAAAACCCTAACAACTCGGTGTTGTATTATCTTAATTGCTTGCATAAAAATAAACACAACAGCTGTTAATTAATGAATTACGGAAAGAGATGAAATGAAGACAGATACAATACAGAGCGTGACATAACAATTATAAATTCATGGGGGAGGTGGGGCAGCAGAGTTAAGATGCCAAATGAGCAAAGCTGTACCGTGAGACTGCTTCAAAATCTGCATTCCTCATCCCTGGAATAGCTTTGTTGGTTGTAGGAGTGCAAATATACAGAGATGTATTGATCAGGTGGGATTGCTATGAGGAATTATAACAGATATAGAGTAAGCCATCTGTGTCAGCAGTGAAAGCATTGCGTTGACTGGGTTTAAACTATTTTGATATGATTTTTGATCAATCTACACCTCTGCATCTCTGGCCCTTTTGACCCTACTGCCCATTTCTCTCTCCTCACGTCACGTACACAGCAGTTGCTTCGCCAGGCAGGCTTCCTGGGCCATAAAGATAGTAGGCAAGTTACTTTGATGTAGTTTTCTTATATATAATCTTAAAATGTTAATCTTGGAGCCAGGAAACAGATCTCACATGAAGGTGGTAGTGATCTGGTCCTCCTGGCCATCCTTCTTATCATGTGTACTGATTGTTTATTACCTCCAGGGTTGCTGTATTCGCTCCTTTGTAGTATTCATTCATTTACCCCAAAAGTATGCATGGATAACGAGTGTTTATAGTTTAACTTGTCCCCACGTGGGTTTGTGGAAATGCTCAGAAGAAATCTGATTGGTTCTTTTGAACACTCTGTAAAAAGTTCTTTTGTGAATAAAAACGGCTTGGGCCAAGGGGCTGTGGCAATCGGACAAGCACAGAGAGACACGATTATAGGGACCCTTCCCGGAGTCTTGCTGGTTCAAGCCTCTGGGTGTATTCTTATTAATCAGAGTTCAATCCTTCCTTTACTTTGCAAACACAACATTGGTAGAGCATGCGACTCTTAATCTCGGGGCCACTTAAGGTGAAAGATTCCTGCACTGCAGGGGGGTTGGACTAGAAGGGACCTTGTGGTCCCTTCAAACTTTACAATTCTACGATTCCATGAAAACACATAAAATGGCTGAGCTGTCCGTGAAAGCCAAGAAGCTGGTTCTCCTCCACCTCCTCCATAGAACACATAAAAAAATATTATACTGAGTCAGGTTGGCCATTGGTCTTCCTGGAATTATAGTTTCACCTTCTGGAGTTGTATGTTGAAATTAGGTTTTGTTTTGTTTATTATTTATTGCATTCCTATCCTGCCTTTCTTTTCCCTCCCAAGAAGCTCAAGAGGGCCTACATGGTTTCTCCCTGTGTGGTAGGTTAGGCTCACAGGCAGTGACTGGGCCAACGAAAGTGCACTCATAACAAGATCAATCCTAGGGCTTGTGTGAACAAAATGGCAGATCTGTTGCTAATTTCAAAGCCTGGGCAACTTGGCTCGGCCAGGATGGGAGGGGCATGTGTGGTCAGATACCTTTTTTGGGTGTTGTGTCATATGGATACTGTTTTATTCTCACTCCCCTGCTCCCTAATAGTTCAAACAGGGTGAAATTTAATCTCCAATGAACATAGGAACTGTAGGGACATAGCCTTATACCAGTTTGGACCAGTGGTCCAACCACCTCAGTATTATCAACACAAACAGGGACTTTTCCAGGGTTTCTTGCAGGTTTTCTTTCCTAGTCCTATTGTAGAGATGTCAGGAATTCATCCTGGAGGTGCTCTGCCACTGAGTTATGGCAGGATCTAGCTCTGCCCTTCCCTAGGTAAAGGTAAAGGGACCCCTGACCATTAGGTCCAGTCGCGGCCGACTCTGGGGTTGCGGCACTCATCTCGCTTTATTGGCCGAGGGAGCCAGCGTACAGCTTCTGGGTCATGTGGCCAGCATGACTAAACCACTTCTGGTGAACCAGAGCAGCGCACGGAAACGCCGTTTACCTTCCCTCCGGAGCGGTACCTATTTATCTACTTGCACTTTGATGTGCTTTCGAACTGCTAGGTGGGCAGCAGCAGGGACCGAACAATGGGAGCTCACCCCGTTGCGGGGATTCAAACCGCCAACCTTCTGATCGGCAAGTCCTAGGCTCTGTGGTTTAACCCACAGTGCCACCTGCATCCCCTTCCCTTCCCTAGGAAGGTCTAATTTCAGAGTCCATCACTGGCTTCAAGCAATAGCTCTATGCCTTGGAGCGATTCAGGGGCATCACAGAGGGCTTCTTTGCCCTGGTTCACTCCCTGGCATTGCCTGGTAGGCATGGGAAATACTCTAGTCTGAAACCCCCCAAAGTTGCCGCCAGACAGTTTAGACAACACTGGGTTAAAGAGACAAATAATCTGACTTGTTATGAAGCAAGCTTCCTGTGTTCCTAACCTGAATCTTTTATTTAGGGGGAAATTGTTTCGCCCTGTGTCCTACGTTTGCGTTATTTGAAATTAAAAAGGAAAAGAGCAATTACGAGAAGTTAATAATAAGCACAGTTTGACAGAATGATGCATTATTCCAAGGTTGTTTGGGTGTTGCTTTTAAAAATGGCTCTTAAAGGGTTTTGCATGATTCCTTTAACAAGCAATATGCTTGTATGCGTGAGTGAAGGAAATGTATAAAACGGTGGGGACTTTTGTGGGACTCCATATCCCATCAGCAACAGCCAGCAGGGACTAAGGGTCAAAGATAATGGGAGATGTAGTCAACCATCACTTGAGGCCAAGGCATCTAAAGGCCCACTTTCTCATGTATGAAATCAGCTCAGCCCCTCTGCCCATTCGTTGACACCTTTCGTCAAGGTCTTTCACCACCATCTAGGTGTCTCCATCTTGAGAAGTTAGGTGGGTGGGATCTGGGAAAAGGGCCTTTGCCTTTGTCCTCTTTTGAACCTCAGGCCAAGTCTGTCCTGCTTGCCTGCAGTTTGAACTGTAAATGCTTTAAGGTAAAGGGACCCCTGACCATTGGGTTCAGTCGTGGCTGACTCTGGGGTTGCGGCACTCATCTCGCTTTATTGGCCGAGGGAGCCGGCGTACAGCTTCCGGGTCATGTGGCCAGCATGACTAAGCCACCTCTGGCGAACCAGAGCAGCGCATGGAAACGCCGTTTACCTTCCTGCCGGAGCGGTACCTATTTATCTACCTGCACTCTGACGTGCTTTCGAGCTGCTAGGTTGGCAGGAGCAGGGACCGAGCAACGGGAGCTCACCCCGTTTTGGGGATTTGAACCGCCGACCTTCTGATTGGCAAGTCCATTAATTTCTTACATTATGCCTTTGCTGCCATTTCAATTATTAGTCAAAGGGTTTGACACTCAGAGAAGCTCTTCCCTGCTTGGATGTAATTATTGTTGGTAATACAGACGGTGGATTTAACATTGTTTTGGGAGGTCAGCTTGAGTAACTAAAAAGATGTGTGTAGGTTTTGTTGCAATAAATCCCCAGAAAGCCCTTTCTGCCTATTTCTTAATAAAAGTGGTAGTGGATTTGGTGTCAGTTTGAAAGCTGGTTATCCTAGCCTCACACTTCCATGATAAAAGCACCCCAGAGTGGTCTGAGTTAAAAAACATGTACTGTTAAGAGCGGGGAGAATTATTTCATGATCTTCATGGTAGATAGCTACCTTCCCAGCAGCTTTGTATTAGACACATCAAGATAAAATCTTTACAAAAAGTTAAATATTTACTTTTAAGGTGGGGGGACGTTATGATAATATTAAAACTGGAATGAGAAATGGACACGCTATCAGGAGATTGCCAAATGCTTACAAGGCAAGCCAGTAACTCCCTGATCTTGGACACTTGCCATTCGTTTTCTGCCTATTCCCGGGCGAACAGCCCTCCTTCAGAAATGAACTGCATTCAAACTGAATCCATGCAAGGAGTATTTAGAAATGAGTTCAACGACAAAAAATGCATCGACCTTCCCCAACTGGTAACTCCTTCGTTTCACTTCATGGAAATTGATTCAAGCTTGGTGTTTCATTCAACGCTGGTCCTTAGATGTCAGGTAAAGGTAAAGGACCCCTGGATGGTTAAGTCCAGTCAAAGGCGACAATGGGGTTGTGGCGCTCATCTTTCAGGCTGAGGGAGTCGGCGTTTGTCCACAGACAGCTTTCTGGGTCATGTAGCAGGCATGACTAAACCACTTCTGGCGCAACGAGACATCGTGACAGAAACCAGAATGCATGGAAACACAGTTTACGTTCCCGCTGCAGTGGTACCTATTTATCTACTTGCACAGGCGTGCTTTCGAACTGCTAGGTGGGCAGGAGCTGGGCCAGAGTAACAGGAGCTCACCCCGTTGTGTGGATTTGAACTGCCAACCTTCTGATCGGCAAGCCCAAGAGGCTTAGTGGTTTAGACCACAGTGCCACCCACATCCCCTTTTAGATGTAGGATGGCCCAAAAGGAAGAAATGCATTGCAAAAAGAGGGTGGAAGAGATGGTTCATTTGTATAAAATTTGCATTTACTAGTTCATATTCCTAGATGCAAATATAGAAATGGTTATGATAAATAGAAAGTACAGTACACCTGACCATACTGGGGAAAACGAATGAGCCGGCCTGTGTGCTCATTCAATCTTGCTTAACTGCTGATAGTCACCTTAAGACCCCAGTTTCTCATCCTTACCTTTCATCCAGACTTGGACAGAGAGTTCTTCAAAGGAAGGACACCTTCAAATACAGGCTCCCAAGAGCCTCTCAAGCAGAGGACTTAGATGTGTGGAAATGATCTACACATAAAATATAACACAGTGGGCAAACAAGCTCTAAGCTAACTGGACTCGGCGGCAATTATTTTGGAATATGATGTCTTCGGTTTGAGTAGTGGCACTTCAAACTTTGAGGTGGAAGTCAAGGGGTTTTATTGCTTTCCTTTACAAGTCCTATTACAGGCAACTCCCGATTTACGTGCGTTCAAGGCACACGCGACTGCACACATGTACATCACCGCAAACGCAGAAGTGGCATGAAAAGGGGCAGAAACAGCCCTAATTCCCCACCCCATGTATTTAGTCGTCGGGAACCTCGTGAGTTGGAAAGCCATTCCACTGGCAAAAATTGCCGCACACAATTAAAAAAGGAGAATTACTTTTCTTTGAAACCGAACATGCACAAAGCTACACAAAAGGGTTTCTTTGTGTGCAGCCCAAGTTGAACAGCTCTGCAAAGCACACAAGAGTGAGGGATGTGTTGAATGGAGGGCAGCTCGGTCTCTAAGCTCCGTGCTAGAGCTCTCCATACAATCCGGATCCGCCCTGCCACATAAACCAACCAGATCGCCAACGTGCCCCACGGCTGCAAGCGTCTTTCCCTCTAATGGGGACACTGCCGGCTGGAGGCCTTTAGAATGGGGATATTTGCTTGGGAGCAAATTCCTGAATCTGGGGCAGCCTTTTCCAAGGTTGTCTGTGAGACGCATACTTGCCGAGGCAGTCGGATGTGTCTTGGAAACGTGCTACAAAGGAGAAAAGGCCCTGTACCATCCTGAAATCATCCTGGAGTTAAGCCGTTTATTGTCCTTTATTTAATTAGCTATCTGTAAACAGAAAGAATGGTTAAGGGTATTCACATGTAGGAAGCCAAAGTCATTATTTTAGCTATTCACTGTAGGGGGCAAGGACTATGCCAAGCCACCTATCGGAGATAAACAGCTCCCATAATTTGACGAGCTCTCGCATATTTTGCATCGCTGCTAAGATCTCTTAGGGCACAGTGAAGTGTTGCAGTTCAAGAATTCTGCGGCCTGATGCTAAGCACCTTTCTTTACTCGCAGAGAAGCCAAATCATTTTCAGTGGAGCTTACTTCCAGGTAAACTTCAGCAGAACAGTGCCCTAAGAAAGTCTACTGAGAAGCAAATCCTGCTGCGTTTAATGGGGCTTAAATCTTTAGAGAGAATGTGCAGGCGGTTGCTTTGTGAGTTGGAATGTTAGCAACAGTGTTGACAAACATGTTGAAATCAAGAGAAATAGAGACAGATATTGCGAAGAAAAATGGGACATTTAAAAATTAAAAAAAACTAGTCCCAACATAGGAAATAAGTCCAGGAAAACAGACGGTTAGATGACAAAGGTGTGAAAGGAGCAGAGGATAGGAAGATTGCAGAGGAAACTGAAATAATTATTTGAGGAATAGGTTGGAGTTACCTTATTCATACATAAGTATCAACTATATTTATTGGCTTGTGTGCTCTCTGCCCCCCAAGATTGCCCCAAGGAGACTGAAAGCTTACTCCCCCCCCCATTAACCAGTTAGGCACTATGTCCAAACCCTAAACTGTGAGTAGCTTAAATATCCATTTTGTTTTTCATATTCACAGCCTTTTTTTTTTTGGCCCCAGAATATACCTTTACTCTTTGTCAACTTCATTTATCAGACCATCTAGCTCAGTACTGTCCCCTGTATCCTGACTGGCAGTGGCCGTTGAGGATTTAAGATAGAGGGCATGCCTAGCCCTAGCCCTGGAGATGTTGGGGGTTGAACCTGCAATGTTCTGCATGCAAAGCAGATGCTATAATAATAATAATACTATAATTTATTATTTGTACCCCACCCATCTGGCTGAGTTTCCCCAGCCACTCTGGGCGGCTTCCAACAAAAGACCAATAATACACCAAAATATCACACATTAAAAACTTCCCTGAACAGGGCTGCCTTAAGATGTCTTCTGAATGTCAGGTAGTTGTTTATCTCTTTGACATCTGATGGGAGGGCGTTCCACAGGGCGGGCACCACTACCGAGAAGGCCCTCTGCCTGGTTCCTTGTAGCATTGCTTCTCACAATGAGGGAACCGCCAGAAGGCCCTCGGCACTGGACCTCAGCGTCCGGGTTGAATGATGGAGGTGGAAATGCTCCTTCAGGTATACAGGGCCGAGGCCGTTTAGGGCTTTAAAGGTCAACACCAACACTTTGAATTGTGCTCGGAAACGTACTGGGAGCCAATGCAGGTCTTTCAAGCCCGGTGTTATGTGGTCTCGGCGGCCGCTCCCAGTCACCAGTCTAGCTGCCGCATTCTGGATTAGTTGTAGTTTCTGGGTCACCTTCAAAGATAGCCCCACGTACGGCACATTGCAGTAGTCCAAGTGGGAAATAACTAGAGCATGGCAAGACAGTCCGCAGGCAGGTAGGGTCTCAGCCTGCATACCAGATGGAGCTGGTAAACAGCTGCCCTGGACACAGAATTGACCTGCACCTCCACGGACAGCTGTGAGTCCAAAATGACTCCCAGGCTGCGCACCTGATCCTTCAGGGGCACAGTTACCCCATTCAGGACCAGGGAGTCCTCCACACCAGCCCGCCCCCTGTCCCCCAAAAACAGTACTTCTGTCTTGTCAGGATTCAACCTCAATCCATTAGCAGCCATCCACCCTCCAACCGCCTCCAGGCACTCACACAGGACCTTCACTGCCTTCACTGGTTCTGATTTGAAAGAGAGGTAGAGCTGGGTATCATCTGCATATTGATGGACACCCAGTCCAAACCCCCTGATGATCTCTCCCAGCGGCTTCATGTAGATATTAAAAAGCATGGGGGAGAAGATGGAATCCTGAGGCACCCCACAAGTGAGAGCCCAGGGGTCTGAACACTCGTCCCCCACCACTTTCTGAACATGCCCCAGGAGGAAGGAGCGGTATGTATTACTGTGCCCCCAGCTCCCAGCCCCTCTAGACGGTCCAGAAGGATGTTATGGTCGATTGTATCAAAGGCCATTGAGAGATCCAGCAGAACTAGGAAACGGCTCTCACCTAGCCCGCTGAGATCATCAACCAGCGTGACCAAGGCAGTTTAAGTCCCATGATGAGGCCTGAATCCCGATTGGAAGGGATCCAAATGGTCCGCATCCTCCAAGCGTGTCTGGAGTTGTTCAGCAACCACCTGCTCAATCACCTTGCCCAAGAATGGAAGATTTGCTCCTGAAGGTAGGAGCCTATCAATTAATGAAGATGATCATCCAAATGTCATAGACCAAATGGAGAAAACAGCACACGGACCTAGTGGTGGGAGGAAAAAATCCTTAAATAAGAGACACGGGGGAATGATTAATGGACTTCAATGTCTGTACACTAATGCGCAAAGCATGGGAAATAAACAAGATGAGCTTGAGCTCTTGGTACAGCAAACTAAATATGACATAATAGGCATCACTGAAACCTGGTGGGATAAGTCCCACGATTGGAATGTAATAATGGGGGGATACAATCTATTTCAGAGAAACAGACCAGACAAGAAAGGAGGAGGAGTGGCGTTATATGTCAGGGATGTGTATACCTGTGAAGAGATCCAAGATTTAGATCCTCAAAGCCAAAGTGAGAGCATTTGGGTCAAAATTAAGGGAGAGAAGAATAACAGAGACCTCATTGTGGGAGTTTACTATAGATCCCCAAGCCAAACGGAGGACATAGATGATGCCTTCCTGGAACAGATGGCCAAGCATGCAAAAGGAAGGGAGATAGTAGTAATGGGGGACTTCAATTACCCGGATATTTGTTGGACGTCAAACTCAGACAAGAGCATAAGGTCAAACAGATTCCTCACTGGCCTTGCAGACAACTTCATTGTCCAGAAAGTGGGAGAAGCAACAAGAGGAACAGCCATTTTAGATCTGGTCCTAACCAATGTTGATGACCTGGTTAGTGGGGTAGATGTGGAAGGATCATTAGGCGCGAGTGATCATGCTCTTCTGAAGTTTACTATACAGCGGAAAGGAGCAGCCAAGCATACTAGGACTCAATTTCTTGACTTTAAGAAAGCCGACTTCATAAAACTTAGGGAAGTGCTGGGTGAGATCCCATGGACAACAATACTAAAAGGAAAGGGAGTTCATGATGGCTGGGAGTTTGTTAAGAGGGAGATACTAAAAGCACAACGTCAGGCAATACCAATGAGACGGAAACATGGAAGGTGCCTAAAGAAGCCAGGGTGGCTATCTAAAGATCTTTTAACTGAATTAAGATTAAAAAAGGATGTGTACAAAAAATGGAAAAGGGGGGAAACCACCAAAGAGGAATTCAAACAAATAGCCAGCACATGTAGACACAAAGTCAGAAAAGCTAAAGCACAGAATGAACTCAGGCTTGCTAGAGAGGTTAAAAGCAACAAAAAAGGCTTTTATGGGTATGTTCGTAGCAAAAGGAAGAACAAAGAAACTGTGGGGTCACTCAGAGGAGAAGATGGTGAAATGCAAACAGGGGACACAGAAAGGGCTGAACTCCTCAATGCCTTCTTTGCCTCAGTCTTCTCCGATAAAGAAAACAATGCCCGACCTGAAGAATTTGGAGCAAATGATTCAGCAAAGGAAACACAGCCCAGAATAACTAAGGAGATAGTACAAGAATATTTGGCTAGTTTAGATGTATTCAAGTCTCCAGGGCCAGATGAACTGCATCCAAGAGTATTAAAAGAACTGGCAGATGTGATCTCAGAACCACTGGCAGTCATCTTTGAGAATTCCTGGAGAACAGGCGAAGTCCCGGCAGACTGGAGGAGGGCAAATGTTGTCCCTATTTTCAAAAAGGGGAAAAGAGAGGACCCAAATAATTACCGCCCAGTCAGTCTGACATCAATAGCAGGGAAGATTCTGGAGCAGATCATTAAGCAAACAGTCTGTGAGCACCTAGAAAGGAATGCTGTGATCACCAATAGTCAGCATGGATTTCTGAAAAATAAGTCATGTCAGACTAACCTGATCTCGTTTTTTGACAGAATTACAAGCCTGGTAGATGAAGGGAACGCAGTGGATGTAGCCTACCTTGATTTCAGCAAGGCATTTGACAAGGTGCCCCATGATATTCTTGTAAAGAAGCTGGTAAAATGCGGTCTTGACTATGCTACCACTCAGTGGATTTGTAACTGGCTGACTGACCGAACCCAAAGGGTGCTCATCAATGGTTCCTCTTCATCCTGGAGAAGAGTGACTAGTGGGGTGCCACAGGGTTCTGTCTTATTCAACATCTTTATCAACGACTTGGATGATGGACTCAAGGGCATCCTGATCAAATTTGCAGATGACACCAAACTGGGAGGGGTGGCTAACACCCCAGAGGACAGGATCACACTTCAAAACGACCTTGACAGATTAGAGAACTGGGCAAAAATAAACAAGATGAATTTTAACAGGGAGAAATGTAAAGTATTGCACTTGGGCAAAAAAAATGAGAGGCACAAATACAAGATGGGTGACACCTGGCTTGAGAGCAGTACATGTGAAAAGGATCTAGGAGTCTTGGTTGACCACAAACTTGACATGAGCCAACAGTGTGACGCGGCAGCTAAAAAAGCCAATGCAATTCTGGGCTGCATCAATAGGAGTATAGCATCTAGATCAAGGGAAGTAATAGTGCCACTGTATTCTGCTCTGGTCAGACCACACCTGGAGTACTGTGTCCAGTTCTGGGCACCACAATTCAAGAAGGACACTGACAAACTGGAACGTGTCCAGAGGAGGGCAACCAAAATGGTCAAAGGCCTGGAAACGATGCCTTATGAGGAACGGCTAAGGGAGCTGGGCATGTTTAGCCTGGAGAAGAGGAGGTTAAGGGGTGATATGATAGCCATGTTCAAATATATAAAAGGATGTCACATAGAGGAGGGAGAAAGGTTGTTTTCTGCTGCTCCGGAGAAGCGGACACGGAGCAATGGATCCAAACTACAAGAAAGAAGATTCCACCTAAACATTAGGAAGAACTTCCTGACAGTAAGAGCTGTTCGACAGTGGAATTTGCTGCCAAGGAGTGTGGTGGAGTCTCCTACTTTGGAGGTCTTTAAGCAGAGGCTTGACAACCATATGTCAGGAATGCTCTGATGGTGTTTCCTGCTTGGCAGGGGGTTGGACTCGATGGCCCTTGTGGTCTCTTCCAACTCTATGATTCTATGATTCTATGATTTGAGACTGGGCGATAGTTGGCCATACTGGCCGGGTCTAAAGATGTTTTTTTAAGAAGTGGTTTAATGACTGCCTCTTTCAGCGGATCTGGGAATGTTCCCTCACAGAGGGAAGCATTCACCACCCCACAGAGTCCACCGCCCAGCCCTTCCTGGCTTGCTTTTATAGCCAGGATGGGCAAGGATCAAGGAGACAGGTGGTTGGTTTCACGCTGACCATTGAGCTACAACCCCTTCCCACCCCACTGACAAGCCCCAACAAGAAGAGCAGGTGCTACTTGGCTGTGAGTCCTGGAAGACCTGCTCCCCACCTTGAAGGCTTTTCCCACCTGTTCTGGGACAGTGGGGCCCGGACTGACTCCAGCTGCAGAAGCTGAGGCTGTTGAACCAAACTATCAGACTTGGGGGTTGTTTGGGTTTTTGTTGTTGCAGGGGTGATCGTAGTTGCTGTTGGCTTTTTGTATCTTTATGTGGAAAGTGTTGAGTTTGGTTTTCTGTTTTTAATGTTTTATTGTGTATGACTACTTTTCTTACGTTGCAGTTATTTATCCTCTCCCCCCCCCCCCCGCCCACCCAAGTATTAAGCTGGCTTGAACATGGTTTGAACTGTGGAAAGGTGGCATACAAATAAAATTACGTATGATGTACTTCCAGTAGAAACCCATTTGTTTACTAGAGTTACCTTATTTCTTATCCATAACATCCCATCCTATCCATTCGGAAGGATATCAGCCCTGAGTGCTCACTGGAAGGACAGATCGTGAAGCTGAGGCTCCAATACTTTGGCCACCTCATGAGAAGAGAAGACTCCCTGGAAAAGACCCTGATGTTGGGAAAGATGGAGGGCACAAGGAGAAGGGGACGACAGAGGATGTGATGGTTGGATAGTGTTCTCAAAGCTACCAGCATGAGTTTGACCAAACTGCGGGAGGCAGTGGAAGACAGGAGTACCTGGCGTGCTCTGGTCCATGGGGTCACGAAGAGTCGGACACGACTAAACCACAAGACCTTATTTCCTACTTCCTGCCAGGCTTTCCTTACTGTTGGTGGAATGGGCTGCCTCTGGCATAGTGCAAGACCCAAGAGATCTCACTGAAGAGGCTAAATATGGTGGCTATTTTTGACCTCCAGCACCACAGACACACGAGGAGCACATCGCTATCGGCCTCTTGCCTTGCTTGCGGTCGTTCCATGTGGCCATGATGGGGTGCAGGATCCTAGAATAAATGGAACTTCTGACCCAGTAGGGCTCTTGTTGTGTTTTTATCCATTTCCATTAACGCTCTTGCCCCACAACATGATTTTATTATTGCTGACAAAATCAAAAACAACCCTTCCACGTACACACTTGGGGTGGGGAAGCTTTTTATAAGGATGAAGCCTGTCGACCTTCAACACAACAACCAACACGATTCTGATTAAAGAAAGAACTCTGTTTTTAATAGGGTTTTTTATCATTAAAAAAGTTTAAACCTGCATAGCAATCATTTCAAAAAATAATTATTTAATGTTCCATAATGAAACTGTACACAACCTAGTCTTGAGCGACCTGCAGCCCGTGAGGTGGTTTTGAAGCAGTCCAGCACAAAGAGTCTTTTTTCCCCCTTTGGAGTTGGCTTTTCCCACTGGCGTGTCAAGAGGGTTTGTGTTTTGTTCTTGGTTGAGAGTCTGGCTCCGTGAGTCAGCGGTGGGTTTGTGCTGGGCTACGCGAACAGTCCGGTACCCCTCCTCTCTCTCTCTCTCTCGCCCCCTGCCCCAACCCCTTTAGCGGGGCTCCTCAAAGTCGTTCAATGTCTCGATATTTCTTCCTCAGGATGGAGACTTGGTCTTTAAAGAGTACGGGGTCGAGCCTCATTTGAGAATGGGTCAGCGGCATATAGCCAAACCAGCTGGCAAAAGTGTTCATGCAGCTCTGCCTCTGAGCAAAGTGGTCTGGGTCGGCCCACCGAGAAGCCCTGGAGGTCTGTGCGGGGGAAATCAAACAAACGAGAGTCAAGGATAGGCCTGCAATGTTCAATTAATCTCACATAACCCTCCACAAAACCAAACCATTAAAATTGACTTGAAAGATGTCCCCACAATTAATTAATTGAGCAGCAGATTAAAATAAAATAATAGTAGTAAGTGCTTATAAAAACTGCGGGGCCAGAGATTCACAGAAGATTGGAAGAAATATACGAACTATTTGAAGAGCAACTGTAATCAACAAATTACGCTAGTAGGACTACAAGAAGTTTTGTATGGAGGAATATATGAAATATTGCAAAGAAGATAAAGAAGGGAGACATTAGTTATACTTAAATGTAATAGTGAAAGTAAGAAATGTAAATTAAGTGGAAAAGATTGGAAAATTTTCAGGTGGGATTGATGGAAGTCAAAAAATTTGTATAAGATATAAAAGTATGTTTTATAATTGTTGAAAATGATATGTTAAAAAAACTATTAAAAATATAAAAACTTCATCTAGAAAGAGGCACAGTTGATTTTACCTCACGTTTTAATAATTTAGGCTAGTTTTTGTTGCTGGAAACCAGCCAACTTTAAACTAATGTTTCACTATCCATACCATTTAGGGGCAAAAACTCTGGTTAAGGTAAAATGGAAGCAGATGTTCCCAAACTCCTCCTCGCAGCAGCGCTCATGCTTAAACCATGGTTTAGTGTTACTTGTAAAGTAGAACACAGGGAAGTAGCTAGGCACATGTTTACTCAAAGGGCATTTTGACCCAGTGAGTCTTAAAAACTAATGCCTTTTTTTAAAAGAGTGCTGCCCATGAAAATAATTCTAAATTAATTTACCAGCTCCCAAGCAAAGGCAAAATCAGTGTGTGATCAGTGACGTCTTATCTGTGAGCAGCTCCCAAAAGCCAGAAAAGGAAAGGCTGCTTGCCAAGAAGGAACCACACATTGCATCCCCACAGTTAACGCAAGCTGCTGAATCGTTTGGGGGGGGGGGCAGAGAAACAATTATGAAGTGATCTTGTTTTCTTATGGGAAGTCACTTGAAAGAATCATTTCAAAAATAGAATATCACATCTGTCACAGCACAGTTTGAGAACATTCCTCCTCTCAGACTATGACGGCTTCAAGTTATTTTTTGAACAGCACAAAGATTTCATTGTTATATATATATATTTATCTATATATTTATATACATTATTTTTCAGGGTTTTAAGACCATAAGGTGTCAGGACTTTTATTATAGACTTCTAAATGGTCTCCCACTTACAGCAAAGTGGCTTTTATCAGCAGGAAGAGAAACTGCAGATGACTAAAGCAGGTACACATGCGTAGAGAGGCGTGTTAAGTAAGGCTTTTTGTGAACTAGAAACTTGCTCAGGCTTTTTGAGTTTACTGGCGATACTGACAAGTATGCATGCCCTCTATCATATCGACGGAAGCATGGCTTTTCAGGATAGATTTACGTGATAATTGCGTTAACATTTCAAGCAGCTCTCTTTGGTGTTCACATGATCTAAGCCATCGCAATCCTGTATTACCAGATCATGCTATTACAGTGGACGCTCGGGTTGTGAACATGATCCGTGCGGGAGGCACGTTCGCAACCCACAGCATTCACAACCCGTGAGTCTGCGCATGTGCGGGCCACAATTCAGCGCTTCTGCGCATGCGCAAAGCACGATTTAGCGCTTCTGCGCATGCGCCGAAACCCGGAAGTAACCCGTTCCAGTACTTCTGGGTTCAGCGCGGTGCACAACCCAAAATTGCACAACCCGAAGTGCCTGTAACCCAAGGTATGACTGTACTTAAAAAAGTAGCCAAGATGAGATGCAATATTCTGACTACATGTGTGCAGACCACCTGACAATAAAACTTGGAATTATTCTGATTAATAACTAATTTTTATGCTACCCTTCATCTGAGGATCATAGGGCGGTTTGCAATATAAAACTACAAAAACACACAATATAGTAACAAATTAAAACAAAAACAAGCCCTTCCTTAAAAGGACATATAGATTGTTTAATCAGCAAAAGGCCTGGGGGAAGATGAGAAAGCCTCTTGATATAGCATGCTAGGTGGCTTTCTCTGAATGTGTGAACTGAACCTATTAAAAAAAGTGTTTGCTTATATAAGGCGTGTGTGTGTGTGCAGAATGTATATAGCTGCAAGAAGGTTAAAGCTGTCTCTAGACACATACCTGTCCCATCATGGTTTCCTTATACTGTTTTTTCTGTGTTACTTTGATTGGTGGCAATTTTGTCACAGCCGACACTAAAAAGTTCATCAAAATGTCCTCGCAGTTGGCCAATTGGTCCACCATGTTCTTCAGGCTGGCAGGCAAGAAATGAGTGTACAGGTAGTGATAATATCTGTAAAAAACCAACAGAGTCCCATCAGTGAGGATTGGATGCGGCCATCCTTTGCAGACTTACCTGGAGTTAAGCCCCGCTGAACTTGGGGAGAGAGATATCCATCCTAAATGGTGTGTTTTAGGGGACAGTGAACAACAATACATTTTCAGGACATGGGGATACGTAGAAAGCCTTGTTATACCAGGTTAGGGTATCGCTACATTCAGCCTAGGCTTGTGCACTCTGACTTCCAATGGTTCTCCAGGTCATCAGGAAGAAGCTGACAGGTCTTGAACCTTGGACTTCCTGGTTGCCCACAACCTGCTCTATCACTGAGTCACAATCCCTCCCCATACTGGGGGCAAAGAGTCCATAGTCCATCCTCTACAATTTGAGGAATCGCAGAGGTGGAAAGATGTTTGATATACAGGGAACCATGAAGTATACTTTGTAGAGGTGATCTGTGGTAGATTTATTTGACCATGAGCTACCAGTTGTGGACTCCTAATCTAAGGAAATCTGACCATCTGCCCTAAAATCTATTCTCCCATGTGCCTGCCCCCCAAAATGAGATTTTGCCTGAAGTTGTCCTGGACCCATTGTTGTTCAACATCTTTATAAATGACTTGGGTGAAGGAATTGGGTGTGGGTGGGGTGTGCTTATCAAATTTGCAGATGACACCAAACTGGGGGGAGTAGCTAATGCCGCAGAAGACAGAATCGGGATTCAAGATGACCTGAACAGATTGGAGAAGTGGAACAATACGAATTTCAATAGGGACAAATGTGAGGTTCTGCACTTGGGCAGGAAGAACCAGATGTACAAATGTACAATGGGGGACATCTAGATGGTACATGTGAAAAAGATCTATGGGGCTTAGTAGACCAGAAGCTTAGCTTGAGTCAACCGTGTGATGCAGCAGCAGCAAAGGTTAATGCTATTCTAGGCTGCATCAACAGAAGTATAGGGCCCAGATCAAGGGAAGTAATAGAACCTTGGTCAGACCACACCTGTGTCCAGTTGTGGGTGCTACAATTTAAGAAGGATATTGACAAGCTGGAATGTGTGCAGAGGAGGGCAACCAAGATGATCAAGGGTCTGGAAACCAAGCCTCATGAGGAACGGTTGATTCTAGGAGGCTTCCTTGGCTGTTCAAAGGCGAGGGAAGTCAGAAAACAATGACGACTCGTTTAAAACCAAAACGAGGCTTCCTTTGGTGGCTCTGTCCTTTTGCAATCTCAATAAACAAAGATGACTATTTCCAAACAACTCTGATTCACAAGGACCATACTGGCACCCTACAAAGCTGGCTAGTTTAGCATCTTTGATGGTCAGCCAACTCAAACCTTCCCTTGCTGGGGACATGTCCGTCCTTCCTTGATGCCAAGGAGTGTTTTGGCTTAGGCCTTTTGAAGAATTTGGGGGCGCTTTTGAAGTCTATTGAAGCCCATGAAAGGGAACAGTTAGGCTGCTTCTATAATACGATCGACATCAAAGAGATTCAGAAAAACACAATAATTACCGGACCCTGAAAGTGGGAATTAAAGTCATCTATGAAACAAACTCGAACTCTAATCCTTCCAGAATCTCCTTTGGTGTTTTAACAAGAAATGCTGTTAAAAACAACAACAAGCTAACAGGAAAGGAAGAGACAGAGATGAGAAAATATTTTCAGGGCCTAGCTACATCACGGTTCCACCTCAATACCAATCTTTACCTATCAATAATAGCACAGGTGAGCAAACTAGAGCATCTCTTGAGCATGTAAAGGCTATTTCCCCCCCACCAACCATAACCAGCTCTCCCAGATGTTCAATGGGTCTTCTGAGGGCACTCTTCCCAAACCACTCCCAACCCCACAAATTTCTTCTCATTTTTATGGTAAAACAAGGCTGATTTCTTGCGATGGCCCAGTAGGTGCTTGTGGTGTGAAGAAGTGCATTGTGGGAAACAATGCACTGTAGGATGCACACAAGAATGTACAGAGGATTCCATCCTTGGATACCAGTTGCAGCATTTAGTGGAGATCTTGAAGGGCAGGGCAGCTGTAGCAGCAATAAGAGGCATCTTGAAGGCCAGGGAAGTTATGGCGAAACTCTGGCCCTCCACATCTCGTTGGACTACAACTCCCATCTTTGGCCTTGCTGGCTGGGGCTGATGGGAGTTTGAGTCCAGCAACTTCTACAGCACCTCATGTCCCCTATCCCAGGACTAGGACCTACCGTATTTTTCGCCCCATAAGACGCACTTTTTCCCCTCCAAAAATGAAGGGGAAATCGGGGTGCGTCTTATGGGGCGAATGCCTGCAAGCCTCGCGCGCCCGGCAGGAGGTCCCACCGGGTGCGCGAGGCTTGGGGCGGCAGCCTGTCGCCCGAAACACGGGGAGCACTCGGGAGGGCTCCCCCTGCTTCGGGCGAGTGTCTGCAAGCCTCGCGCACCCGGCAGGAGGTCCCGCCGGGTGTGCGAGGCTTGGGGCGGCAGCCTGTCGCCCGAAACACGGGGAGCCCTCGGGAGGGCTCCCCCTGCTTCGGGCGAGTGTCTGCAAGCCTCGCGCACCCGGCAGGAGGTCCCACCGGGTGCGCGGGGCTTGGGGCGGCAGCGGACTGCTTGCGCGCATGCAGAAGCTTGGGGCGCGCTGAGCTCAGCACGCCCCAAGCTTCTAGGTGCGCGCGAGCAGTCCGCTGCCGCCCCAAGCCTCGCGCACCCGGTGGGACCTCCTGCCGGGTGCGCGAGGCTTGGGGCGGCAGCGGACTGCTTGCGCGCACCTAGAAGCTTGGGGCGCGCTGAGCTCAGCACGCCCCAAGCTCCTGGTGTAGCGCAGCGATCCGCTAGCCCTCGGAGAGCCCTGCGGCTCTCCCAAGGCTAGCGGACTGCTTGCCGGCATGCAGAAGCTTGGGGCGCGCTGACCTCAGCTCGCCCCAAGCTTCTGGATTAGCGCAGGGGTCCGCTAGCCCTGGGAGAGGCGCCCGGCTCTCCCACGCTAGCGGAGACCTTGCCGGCACGCAGAAGCTTGGGGCGCGCTGAGCTCCGCACGCCCCAAGCTCCTGGTGTAGCGCAGCGCACCTGGGGGGGAAATAATTTTTTTTTCATTTATTTCCCCCCCCAAAAATCTAGGTGCGTCTTATGGGCCGGTGCGTCTTATGGGGCGAAAAATACGGTACTCACCTTTCACTAAATTGGGAGGGTTTGGGGTGAATGTTAGAATCAGGAGTAGGATGTAGAATTGCACATTCTCTTCTCCAGTGTCACTCGCCTGACATGTGCCCATTCATCCACCCATTTTGGCATTATGTGTGGCAATCAGGTTAATATGTGTTGTCTTAAACACATCTCCCAAAGCCCTGATTAAACAAGGGTTTCTCCAAGCAAACTGCAGGAATGCACCCAAGCTTTTTAAAAATATATATAAAAAGTCTCCTCTTGCAGAGACTGGTTTCAATCAGATATGATGCTCCCAATTCTTACTTGTGGTAGATAGCAGCTCCAGTCAATACCATGGAATAGTCATTAGTCCATTTGGATGTGTAGCCCCACCGCTCCTTAGTGTTGTCCCAAAAATGGCTGCGGGCAGGGTAGCCCACGATCCTCTCTGGGAAACTCTGCCAAACCGTAAAGGCAAAATCCACCTGCAGGCAAGGAAAGCAAACAGAACATATGTGGCAAGTGGTAATCAAACAGCCTCAAAAATGTCAGCAAAACAAAATATTACCTTTCCCACTAATTTCATAATTTGCAATCTTGGGAACTGTTGCAAAACATTAATTCTCTGTATTCATCAGTAAATTAAACTGACTGCTTGACATTTTGCCCTGTAATTATGCACATTTTAATGTTTTCCTGTTAACAGGAATCTAGAGCTCCAGAGAATCACATTAACATTTTGCAGGCGCGACTCGTGCAAAGCTAAAGTTTGCAACTGGTAGAGAATCTGCGTGCCGTGTGGGAATTGCGTGTTTACTGGTGTGAACAAGAAAGCCACTGCTTTAAACCATTTTCATTGAAGGACTCGGGTGGGGGTGGCGAAGTGTTCTCATTTCCTTCTGCTGAAAATGTCAATTTTCTATTCTCTCCTTTCGGCTAAAAGTAAGCTCCAGAAATCCTCACCCCCCCCAACCCGGTTTGAAAACTGCTTTAAGTTAGATTCAGCGAGGAAGCAAGGCAGATGGTGAACACTGAAAGTCGGACTACAAATACCATGATGCACTCCTGTGGCCGACTTTCTATGAGAAATGATGGTCTCACAGCATCCTTGCTGAAGAGGTGAATTATGGGAGATTCAGCGCACTGAACCACAAACATGAATGCTTCAAATTAAAGAAGGCTGATCGCCGAAGAATGGATGCTTTTGAATTCTGGTGCTGGAGGAGACTCTTGAGAGTCCCATGGACTGCAAGAAGATCAAACCTCTCCATTCTTAAGGAAATCAGCCCTGAGTGCTCACTGGAAGGACAGACCCTGAAGCTGAGGCTCCAATACTTTGGCCACCTCATGAGAAGAGAAGACTCCTTGGAAAAGACCCTGATGTTGGGAAAGACTGAGGGCACAAGGAGAAGGGGACGACAGAGGATGAGATGGTTGGACAGTGTTCTCGAAGCTACCAGGATGAGTTTGACCAAACTGCGGGAGGCAGCTCTGGTCCATGGGGTCACGAAGAGTTGGACACGACTAAATGACTAAACAACAATAAATAAAGACCTATGTTTGCACCAGACACAGAATATAAAACTTTTTAAAAGATGGAGTAAGCGTGGCTTGCTTTCCTTGCTGCAGTTATTATCAGATCCTTTAGAATGGAAAGCTGTTTTGGGGAAGCGAAGAATGGCACACATCCTGAAGTATGCAGTTTTAAGGCACGTCCCGAAACTTTTAAGTGTTTTCATTCGGAAGGCAGTTCAGGCGGAGCATTCATGCCGCATCTCTGATCGCATCCAAACCATCCTGTCAAGGAGCCAAAGGTCACCTTGCGGCTGCCTGCTCTAAAATCTGACATCTGTTTCCTTGAAAAGACTTAAAAAAGCAGGAGGGGAAAGGCAAGGGATGCCGCGCCCATGCTAAATGATGAATCCAGGTTGAGGGCGAGTCATGGGCTGTCACAACCTCCTGCCTCTAGTGTTCAAATTCTCCCTGCCATCTAGGTCAGGGGTGGGCAACCTGTGGGCTATGGCCTAATTTCAAAAGTGATGGGTTCAGTGCTCTGGCAACAGCGACCTGTCCCTCCCCTGGCAGCGAAGCACGTGGCAAAAAGAGAAAAGGAATGTAGATAGAACACCCATTTTTGGCTCTGGTGCTGCCCCACACTGCGCTAACAGCTGACTACTACTACTACTACTACTACTACTACTAATAATAATAATGTATTACTTATACCCTGCCCATCTGGCCGGGCCTCCCCAGCCATTCTGGGCAGCTTCCAACAGAATATAAAAACACACACGATAAAACATCAAACATTAAAAACTTCCCTAAACAGGGCTGCCTTCAGATGTCTTCTAAGTCAGAGAGTTGTTTTATTTCCTTGACATCTGATGGGAGAGTGTTCCACAGGGCGGGTGCCACTACCAAGAAGGCCCTCTGCCTGGTTCCCTGTCACCTCACTTCTTGCAGTGAGGGAACCGCCAGAAGGCCGTAGGAGCTGGACCTCAGTGTCTGGGCTGAACGATGGGGGTGGAGACGCTCCTTCAGGTCTACAGGAATGAGGCTGTTTAGGGCTTTAAAGGTCAGCACCAACACTTTGAATTGTGCTTGGAAACAGAACCCCACAGCTTCCATATCCATTTTCTAGCTGGGTCGGGAAACACTTTTCACCGTGAGGGATCAATTTCCCCCTGGGCAAAGCCACGCCAGTGGTGGGAGGGGAGAGAGGCAAAAGGGGGCGGGGCAACTTGAGCCACCATCTAGAGAAGCAAGAGGCACTATTAAGAGTCCAAGGACACACTCTGACCAGAATTAAAAACATTTGGAGTGGGAAGCAAGGATCGGCGTGAAGTGGCGGTGCCTTGGGGAGAGTTCGAAAGGGTCTGGCAGGCCAAATTTGGCCTCTGGGGCGACACCAAATCCTTTCCCTTGTCAGTTCTGAAGCTTCTTCCCTCAATTGTAACCCTGTGGTTACAATCCCAGCATCCCACTGGGGCTAAATTAGGGTTAGGGGTGTAGTTGAGATTTTGCTGGACTGCTGGACTGCAGCATGCTAGTGTGGAAGTTGGATTTCCATGAAAAACGACTGTCAATTCCCACTGCAGAAGATTGACGCAAGCCTCACAGCTCACTTTAATCATTTCCCTCCGAAGCGGATGCAATACAGATTATCTGGAATGGGTGGTGAGGAAAACAACCTACCACCTACCAACCTCTTCCACCTGCTCCCCCCCTCCCTCGGTCAGCCCACACAGATTTCTAATTACAAGACACACATGTCCCTCCCAGTATGGGAGATGGAACTTTGGACTCTCACCCAGAGGAATGAAAAGGCTTAATATTTCATTTCATTATGAATGAAAAGGGCAAAACCTTCATTAACGGTAAAAGATGAAAGAACAGAACAAAACCATTTGGGGCTTCCTCCCCCCCCCCTTACAGGTTTTTATCATTCCAATTTGAAAGCAAGTTTCAAACTGGAGACTACTGTCAAATGTTAAATTGGGCAATAATAGGCTACTTGCCTTCGTGTGTGTGCGTGTGTGTGCGTGCGTGTGCCAGGCACAGAATTCAAGAAATTTAAAAGCAGCCTTTCGTAACCTGCGGCATTCCAGATGTTTTGGACTTCATAGTCAGGGATGATGGATTTGTAGCCCAAAAACACCTGAGCAGCACCAGGTGGGGATAAGTTGCTTTAAAGTATCTGGCTTCATCAACGACAACTCCACGTTTGAGACTCATGTCATACAGAACATGATGATTGGCCACTGCTGTAATGTCTTTAAAAGGAGATTTAGACTCATAAGCTACATGGAGTACAGTGGCAAACCTGCATTTTTGGATTCCCCAAAATGGGGGCCTCTTTGCAACAAGCTCCTGTCAACCTAGCAGTTTGTGTGCATCAAAGTACAAGTAGATAGATAGGTACCACTCCAGTGGGAAGGTAAACGGTGTTTCCGTGCGGTGCTCTGGTTCGCCAGAAGCAGCTTAGTCATGCTGGCCACATGACCCGGAAGCTGTATGCCGGCTCCCTCGGCCAATAAAGCGAGATGAGCGCCGCAACCCCAGAGTCGGTCACGACTGGACCTAATGGTCAGGGGTCCCTTCACCTTTTTGCAACCAGCAATGAAGTCTGGGTAACCACTGTAATCTTCTTCAATGGGGTTGTTCCACGGCAGATCACCACACCATTATACCACACCATCTGTGCTACTGACTCTCAAACTTTGGGATTGTTGAAATATATGCAATGAAAAATTAATTAATTTGAGTCGTGCCGCTCAAATCGGGTCTACTAGACCCAATTTTTTTAAAAAGCAATTTGGACTGAAGTTGCTTCTGGCACCTCTCCAAAATTAAGGGCCCTGAAGCTGGAGCTTCGTTAGTTTCACGCAGATATGCAGGAGAAAGTGAACTGGGTCACCCAAGCGCTCGCACTTCTCTACCACCCTGGAAGCAAGAAAGGCGTTCATCTCAAATGGAGAATCTGTGGCTGCCTAGATAGGGCTGGACTCCAAATCCCATCATCCTTGGCTACTAACCAAGCTGACGGAGGCTGATGGGAGTTGAAGGCCCAGCAACACACAGCTCCAAACCAGCAGTGTCCAACCATTCCAGGGGGGAATTTGTCCCTTTAAGCAAGAGGGGAAGGAGCTACAGAGAACAAGAAGAAGAAAAGTGCTGAAATCGAAAGGGACAATAAAGACCCAAAGCTTTTCCACAGCTGCCATTAATAATGTATTTCCGATATATTGCAGTCTTATATAAACGGTCGCCCATCTCCTCCTTCTCTTTGCGGGAAGAGGTGCTAGAAATCAATACTCATCCCAGTTGTAAAAATTGGTTTTCTACAGCGGGCTTTTAGTCTCTCTCTCTCTCTCTCTCTTTCTGTGTGTGTGCGCGTCTTTTTCCTTGAGCACAATCTTGCTCTGGGCACAACAGCTCTCAAATACAAGGAATCTCCTTTCATTTGAAGAGAGATTGGACTCAGCTCTTGATATGCGGGAAGCAGAGACACAGGAATCAAACACAGGCATCTGGGTGGAAACGTTTGCTTTACAAGTGTTGCTCTGAGAGAGAGAGGGAGGGAGAGGGAATAAGGCTGGGGATGAGAAAATGTGCCGTTCTTTAAAAGGAAAGGAAAGTGTTAACTCCAGCCTGAAAGCCTGTGTTAAGAAAACGGGCCATGCTGCAACCTGAATGCTTGCTGTTAGCGTGGAATGTAACCTGCGTCCCGACAGACACGGAAAGGAGCTGAGTTCAGTACAGGATGCTGTGAGTGACACAACTGCAGCAAAGCAGCATACCAGGTCCATGGAATTGTGTTCGCTGGGACTGAACGGAGCTGGATCAATAGACACAGTCGTATCTCGGAAGTCAAACGCCTTGCGGGACGAACGTTTTGGCTCCCGAATGCCACAAACCCATAAGTGAGTGTTCTGGTTTGCGAACGTTCTTTGGAACCTGAATGTCCATCGCGGCTTCCGATTGGCTGCAGGAGCTTCCTGCAGCCAATTGGAAGCCGCGCCTTGGTTCCCGAACGTTTTGGAAATTGAACGGATTCTGTTCGACTTCCGAGGTACAATTGTAATGCTATAGCGAAGGCATAGTCCAAGACCAAAGCTCAATGGCAGAGCATCTGTCCTTCAGGAAAGAAGGTCCCTACTGCAACTGGCAGAATACAGCCAACCAAGTTCTGGACCCCCTAATCCAGGGGTCAGCAAACTTTTTCAGCAGGAGGCCAGTCAACTGTCCCTCAGACCTTGTGGGGGTCCGGACTATATTTTTTGAGGTAAAAGAATGATTCAAGAGCACCACGAGCCCCGGTGGCTGCTTACCTGTGTCTTGTGAGTGGCAGGGGCTGGCGGCAGAGGGATGATGAGCAGCGCGCAAAAGGCTCCAGAGAGGGGCTGCTTAAAATGGCACCAACAAAGCCCAGCCCCCTTCCTCCTCTAGGCAGGGCGGGGAGAAGCCAGGAGGAGGGAGGAGGCGCTGCTGCCGCCACCGCCGTGTGAGGAAGAGGGGAAAAACGTGCATGCTGGCGATCCACGTGGTGATTTCCGGACCGTTTGCGGGCTGGATCCAGAAGGCTATTGGGCATGTTCTGGCCCCCAGGCCCTGGTTTGCCGACCCATGCCCTAATCTCTCTCTCTCTCTCTCTCTCTCTCTCTCTCTGTGTGTGTGTGTGTGTGTGTGTGTGTAAAGGAGCTATCCTTGTGATACGGACACAATCCCTATACAGTCATACCTCATGTTATGTTTGCTTCATGTTATGTTTTCTCAGGTTGCGTCCTGCAGCAACCCGGAAGTACCGGAAAGGGTTACGTCCGGGTTTCGCGGCCCACACCTGCGCAGAAGCACTAAATCGTGCTTCATGCGTCCGCAGAAGTGGCAAATCGCACCACGCACCTGCGCAGATATGGCGCTTCAGGTTGCAGGCTTTTCATGTTGCGAATGGGCCTCTGGAACGGATCCTGTTCGCAACCAGAGGTACCACTGTACTACCACTAGGCCATAGAATGAAAGAACAACATCCCCATCACACTCTCTCCCCCCTTTCTTTCCCCCCAAATTGTACTTTTCTCTGCTTATTTGTCTGTCTCGTAGCACAAGAAACCCTTTAATAAAAAATATTTTTTAAAAGGAAAGTAGGTCCCAGGTGCAAACTCTGGCAGCTCCAGGTAGGCATGGGAAAAGCTTTTGCTTGAAATCCTGGACAGCTGCTTCCGGACAGTGTAGACAGCATTGAAATAGGTGGACCACCGACTGGCAGAACTGACTGGCAGAATCCGAAACCAGGGAAGAGAGACGGCGGAAGAAGATTGGAAGAAATTTAAGGGCTATCTTGGGAAATACTACAAAATTAGTGAATGTTAAATTGATGTTGGATAGAATTTAAGTGGTTATCTGCTGAAACGATTAAGATAATTGGGAAAATAAAAAGAAAGAAAGGTGTAAAATTAAGTGAAAATTAAGGGTGAGGATTTGCTAAACGAATAATTTGAATTGGAATACAAAAAGGGGAGGTATGAGGAGGTCCGAGAAATAAGTTAAAAGAAAATAAGTGATTGAAATTATACGTGTTGTTAATTTTTTGTATTTTTGTATTTTTGTCTTTGTTGTATAATTTTTGAAAATTTAATAAATATATTTTTTTAAAAAAAGAAATAGGTGGACCACCATGGTCTGGCTCAGTGCAAAGCCAGCTTCCTATATTTCTAACGTCAGAGACGGCCGATCATGCAATCCTCGCCTAGGCAGCCAGCACAAAAACTGCGAAGAGCAGAGGGCGAAAGCAAGCCAGCAGCAGACTTGGATGGGAAGAGGTCTCACCTCAGTGGTTGAAAGCACCGTATCCTCGTCGAGGCTTAGAACAGCATCCGTGACAATGTTCTCGTAGGGCAGGAAGCGGCTGCTCATCACCTGCGGAGGGGGATAAAGAGGGTCAGCGCTCAGCTCGTGAGACTCGCCCTGCCAAGGGCAGCACCCCTTTCAGACCCAAATTGGAAGAGTTAACTCTCCGCCGTCACATTAATGGAGGTAATGACCCCATTGAACAGAAAGGTCCGGGGAAGATTTGAGGATGACTGGTCAGATAAGAAGAATTGAATTTCGTGGTGGCTCGCTACGCATTCCTCCCGTGCGGGCTGCTTGTTTCTGCTGCTACGTTATCCACCAATTTGTTTTGAAATGGCAGCACCGCGGGGGGCTCACGGCTGCTCCCTTCCACCTGATTTTTGTCATGTGCAATGCTCAGGTGTGTTAGGTGTCTGCAGTGGGGGGGGGGAGCAAGGGGTGCAGTTTCCCTCTCCCATGAACCACAAGCCCCTGATTCCCAGCTTCCGTTCAAAAATAAGACACACAAGTTCCTAGCAATGAATTTGAGGTACGGGGTGAATTGTACAGGCCTTGTAAAAATCCCTGCAGATTCTCGTGCCAGGAGGTTGTTGCTTTATTTTAATTTTTATATCCATTATGTAGCTATATGAAAAGAAGCAGCAGAGAGAGAGAAATGGATGCATGTGCTACAAAGAGCTGAAGGCAGTGGCTATGGTTGCCCTTCCCACTTGTATCCTCACAACTACCCCTGCAAGGTTGACCAGGAGGCAGCGACTGGCTGAAAGTCACTCAAGTGGGGATTTCAACCAAATCTAAGGCTGACCTACCACCCATATGCATATATGCCGGCAAATTGAGCAGCCGACCCCCGAATGCACGTTTGGACTACAGGTGGGTCAGTCCCACGTCTTTAAAAACTTGCTCTAAATTTGGTTTAGAGCAGGGTTTCCCAAACATGGGTCTCCAGCTGTTTTCAGACTACAATTCCCATCATCCAATCCTGCTAGCAACGGATGATGGAAGTTGTAGTCCCAAAGCAGCCAGAGACCCATGTTTGAGAAACCTCGGTTTAGGCAGTGGTTCTCAACCTGTGGGTCTCCAGATGTTGTTGGGACTACAACTGCCATCATCCCTGAGCTTTGGCCTTGCTAGCCTGGGGTGATGGGAGTTGTAGTTCAACAACATCTGGGGACCCACAGGTTGAGAAAGCAAGGACAGGCGACCTTCCATCCGCCAAATGTTGGATTCCAACTCCCATCAGCCCCAGCCAGCAAGGCCAACAGTCAGGGATGATGGGAGCTGTAGTCCTGACCATCTCAGGTGGGGAGGGGGAGCCGGACGTTGCCTGCCCCTGGCTCAGATCGTACATTCTGAAGTCCACAGACATTTTGTTTTATCCCCCCCCCTTTGGGAATTCATTCTGGAGCGCAGAGCAACCTGCCAGCGTGCGAATGGCACGCTGTTGACCTCACGTCAAGATTTCTTTGTTGTCTCTAAGATGCCTCCAAGGCAAGTTCCTACACATGCTTTGGAATTTGAGGGGGCATGTTGTTCCCTTGGGCTCTCTGATATAGGAAAAGGAGAAAGAATAATGGCAGAAAAGGTGGGCAATCTCCAAGCAACAGCCTCCTATCTCAGCCCTGCAGCAAATCTCCTGGTACTGCTCACATGGCCACTGTTTAGAGTCAGGAACCTAGTTAGCTGGCAGCTTAGCCATGCACTGACTTTTCCCTTGTCAAATCTACTGGGGGGAGGTTGGGGCGAGACACCAGTAAAGCCAAGGCCTGTACATTTCAAACAGCCGTAAAGCACCTGGAAAACTTCAGAGTGAAAATTCGTTCTGCTCTAGACAGCCGGCTGATAAAAACCAAACCCCAAGCCTTCCAAGCTGTGTTCCATGTCAGTCAAACCAAGATTAGACTCTTTCCCTTCCTCCAGTTTAGCATTTATATCACTGGCTGTTCATGGGGGTGGGGGGTGGGGGACATGTTTCTGTGTGTGGATGGAAAAGAAGACTCCGAGGTCCAATGCGCTGCACAAAAAAAAGATGTGGCGAGTTTGGAAATACGCCACACAGCCCTTTCTCTGGTGCAGAGGAGAGCAGCCCAAGCTGCTACTTTCAGTCAGACATAACCACACCAACTTATCTGGTGGTTGTTTGGGAAGAGAATCCCAGGAACCTGGACTCTTTTACCTGTGGAAGGGCTGCTTCCAAGGGTTGGCATCTTTAATATCGGCAAGCCCTAGAGTTGCAAAAATGTCAGCAGAGCCCTGCTAGCTCAGGTCAAAGGCCACTGCGTCCAGCACCTCGTCCTCACAGTCCCAGGTTCAATCTGGACTGGACTGCAGGTAGGACTACAAATGTCCCCTGTCTGAAACACTGGAGGGGCACTGCTGGTCAGTGTGGACATTACTGAGCTAGATGGACTGGGTATGAGGCAGCTTCCTATGTTAAAAAGTGGGAAAACCACCACCACTGCCCTGTGGAACACCCTGCCACTAGAAATTCAGTGGGAGCTTTTGTGCCAAAGCTTGCTGAAAACCTTTCCGTTCCATGAGGCTCATGCAAGGAATTAAGAGTCCACTGTTTTTATTTTCTTTTTTGCTTTTAACTTGTTTTAAAACTTTTTGGTTTTTATTGTTTGGTTTCCTGTGTTTATAGGCTTCAGGGAATCCGATACCTCCCACGGTGGGCAGCCAATTAATAATAATAATAATAATAATAATAATAATAATAATAATAATAATAATTTTTTATTTGTACCCCACCCATCTGGCTGGGTTTCCCCAGCCACTCTGGGCGGCTTCCAACAAAATATTAAAATACAGTAATGCATCAAACATTAAAAGCTTCCCTAAACAGGGCTGCCTTCAGATGTCTTCTAAAAGTCTGATAGTTCTTCGTCTCTTTGACATCTGGTGGGAGGGCATTCCACAGGGCGGGTGCCACTATCGAGAAGGCCCTCTGCCTGGTTCCCTGTAACTTCCCAGCCAAGAAGTAGACAAACAAGAAGAGTTCTTACCAAGTCTTTTATTCAATATTCAGAGAGAGAGCTGTAGAAATGATGTCTCTCTTGGATAATGGCATTGCTCTGAGTAAAGTCCCACCCCCTCTGTCTCTCCTATCAAACGTCATCCCTGTGCTGGCTAATATGTGCTTTCTGCCTCTGAGCTTTCTTGTTCTCCTACTCTCAATGCTCGCTGGGAGCTGGAGCGGGGGGGGGGGGTCTGGCATGCTTTCCAAGGACACTGAGTCTGTCAACTGTCTCAACCCTGGTGCTGCTTCTTCTTCCTGCTCCTCTCCCAAAATTTCCCAGTTTCTCCCCTCTGCAGCCTCTGAACTATGACCTTCTGCAAACCACTGTTCTAAATCTGTACTGTCTCCCTTTTCTCTGGGAAGTGCAGCAGGGGGCAGTCTCCACCATTCCTCCTCAGTCCAGTTCCTGACAATATTATTGTAATCTGACGTATTTTTTGGGTTACAGACTCCGCTAACCCAGAAATAGTACCTCGGGTTAAGAACTTTGCTTCAGGATGAGAACAGAAATTGTGTGGCGGCAGCGGGAGGCCCCATTAGCTAAAGTGGTGCTTTAGGTTAAGAACAGTTTCAGGTTAAGAACAGACCTGCAGAACGAATTAAGTTCTTAACCCGAGGTACCACTATATAGCGATATATATATATATATATATATATATATATATATATATATATATATGCAGGTTTTGGTGTCTTCGGGTGTCTTCCCGTGTAAGAGTCGGGGTGTCTGTGCGACGTTTCGACGAGGTCTCACTCGTCATCTTCAGGCTGGTGCTTTCGGCTTCTTGTTACTGGAACAGAGCAGAGTCTGGTGTTTGAGTTCCTATAAATACTGTTGAGGGGTGTGGTGTATAGCCTCCAACGTTCTGGGCAGAGAGGAAGTTCCTAGATTAGTGTGCCTTTTCTTCTTTTGTTCCTTAATTACTTGAGGGATATCTTGGGTGATTTCATGAGTGATATTCTGAATATCACTGGGTGGGTCATTAAGTGTAGATTAGTTGCTAAAGCTTTCGTGTCTTGACCTCTTGAGCTTGTGAAGAGTTTTTCTGAGAAGATGGCTGTGCTGCATTTAGTTGTGCTCTGGCTTGGCTTCGTGTATAGGGGCGAGCTATGGTTTTGTGCCTTGTGCCAGCCAGATCTGTGTAGGGATTGCAGGGGGGTGCAGCATCCGGAGGTGCCACTATAGTTTGGTTACTGGATGGAGTCTGTAATATGTCTGTGGAGAGGGTCTGGGTTTGGGTCTGGTGTGGTTGATTGGTGACGGCGTTCTGTGTGCCTCTGGTTCTGGTGTCGGTTTTTGTGGGGAGGGCTAATTTCCAGATGTCTGGCAGGCGGGACGTGTCGTCACGCTTGTTCATGTTGTGAGGGTGTTTCTCTATCTCGATGGCTTCCATGATTATTCTCTTGTGGTGATGTTCCATGTTAAAGAGCAATTTGGAATCTGCAAAATTAATTTCGTGTCCTGTTTCTTTCATGTGTTGGAAAAGAGAGGAAGTTTTTTCTTCTTTTTTGACGGCATTCTTGTGTTCTGCGATACGTGCATTTATTCGTCTGTTTGTTTGTCCAATGTACGTGGCTGGGCAGACTTTGCAGGGTATTTCATAGACCCCTTGGTTTTCCAGCTGGATTTTGTCTTTTGGGTTTCTGAGGATATTGGCTATTTTTTGGTTGGTGCAGAAGGCTGTTTTGATATTGTGTTTATGGAGGATTTTGCTGATTTTGTCTGTAGTGCCCTTGATATAAGGAAGGAGGGCCATGCCATTGTTTTCTTCTGTGTCTTGGTTTTTGGGGGGTGTTTCTTTTTGGATTAGCTTCGTAACCCTGTTTTTCTGGTATCCATTGGCGATTAACACATTTGAGAGATTCTGTAACTCAGTTGTCAAGTGGTCTTTGTCAGCCAGGCGTTTGGTTCTGGAGATGAGAGTCTTGGCTACGGAGTTTATTTGTGCAGGGTGGTGGTGTGATTGTGCATGTAAGTAGCGGTTGGTGTGTGTTTTTTTCCGGTAGATAGTGTGTCCTAGGGAGCCATCAGGTTTTTTGTAGATTAGGACGTCAAGAAAGGGGAGTTGGTTGTTGTCTTCTATTTCCATAGTGAATTGTATTTTGGGGTGTAGGCTGTTGAGATGTGTGAGGAAGCTATCTAGTTTTTCTTTCCCGTGTGGCCAAATTACAAAGGTGTCGTCAACATATCTGAGCCAAAGTTTGGGTTTGTGTTCTGACTTGTCTAAAGCATTGGTTTCAAAGTGTTCCATGTACAAATTTGCGATGACCGGTGAGAGGGGTGATCCCATAGGTGCTCCTTCTATCTGTTTGTATCTTTGTCCATTGTGGATGAAGTACGTGTTGGTTAGGCAGTGGTTGGTCAGGTCCAGGATGTATTTGGGGGGGTTGTATTTGTTTTGAATGGCTGTCAAGGCTTCATTAATGGGCACTTGAGTGAAGAGAGATACAACATCGAAGCTCACAAGTAGGTCATCGGGATGTAGGTATTGTTTCTTTATTGTTTCTATGAACTGGAAGGAGTTAGTAACGTGTGAAGCGATGGATTCTGCATAGGGCTGAAGTTGCTTAGCGAGAAATTTAGCGAGATTTTGTAGAGGTGAGCCTATGGAGCTGACTATTGGTCTGAGTGGTGTTCCTTCTTTGTGTATCTTGGGGAGACCGTAGAGTTTGGGGCATCTGGATGATTTTTCTCTGGGGATGATTCTTAGCTGGATTTCTTCACTGATAGGAGAGGCTTTTATTTTGGATTTGGTGGTTTTTTCCAGATAGGTGGTGGGATCTGTTTTTATAGGTTGGTAGGTAGGGTCTTGGAGTAGATTTGATAGTTTTGCTTGGTAGTCCGATGTGTTCATCACAACAGTGGCGTTGCCTTTGTCTGCTGGGAGAATGATTATGTTGTTGTCTTTCCTCAGGTTGGTGAGTGCTTTCTGTTCTTCTTTGTGTAAATTGCTTCTGGGTGGTTTGCTGGAGCAGAGGATGTTGGTGACTTCAAGTCTGATTTTATTGGCTTCATCTGGGTCGATTTTGGTCAGGCTAGCTTCGACTCCGCATATGATGTTTTCCGTGGGGATGCGTCTCGGGGCGAACAATAAAGAAACAATACCTACATCCCGATGACCTACTTGTGAGCTTCGATGTTGTATCTCTCTTCACTCAAGTGCCCATTAATGAAGCCTTGACAGCCATTCAAAACAAATACAACCCCCCCAAATACATCCTGGACCTGACCAACCACTGCCTAACCAACACGTACTTCATCCACAATGGACAAAGATACAAACAGATAGAAGGAGCACCTATGGGATCACCCCTCTCACCGGTCATCGCAAATTTGTACATGGAACACTTTGAAACCAATGCTTTAGACAAGTCAGAACACAAACCCAAACTTTGGCTCAGATATGTTGACGACACCTTTGTAATTTGGCCACACGGGAAAGAAAAACTAGATAGCTTCCTCACACATCTCAACAGCCTACACCCCAAAATACAATTCACTATGGAAATAGAAGACAACAACCAACTCCCCTTTCTTGACGTCCTAATCTACAAAAAACCTGATGGCTCCCTAGGACACACTATCTACCGGAAAAAAACACACACCAACCGCTACTTACATGCACAATCACACCACCACCCTGCACAAATAAACTCCGTAGCCAAGACTCTCATCTCCAGAACCAAACGCCTGGCTGACAAAGACCACTTGACAACTGAGTTACAGAATCTCTCAAATGTGTTAATCGCCAATGGATACCAGAAAAACAGGGTTACGAAGCTAATCCAAAAAGAAACACCCCCCAAAAACCAAGACACAGAAGAAAACAATGGCATGGCCCTCCTTCCTTATATCAAGGGCACTACAGACAAAATCAGCAAAATCCTCCATAAACACAATATCAAAACAGCCTTCTGCACCAACCAAAAAATAGCCAATATCCTCAGAAACCCAAAAGACAAAATCCAGCTGGAAAACCAAGGGGTCTATGAAATACCCTGCAAAGTCTGCCCAGCCACGTACATTGGACAAACAAACAGACGAATAAATGCACGTATCGCAGAACACAAGAATGCCGTCAAAAAAGAAGAAAAAACTTCCTCTCTTTTCCAACACATGAAAGAAACAGGACACGAAATTAATTTTGCAGATTCCAAATTGCTCTTTAACATGGAACATCACCACAAGAGAATAATCATGGAAGCCATCGAGATAGAGAAACACCCTCACAACATGAACAAGCGTGACGACACGTCCCGCCTGCCAGACATCTGGAAATTAGCCCTCCCCACAAAAACCGACACCAGAACCAGAGGCACACAGAACGCCGTCACCAATCAACCACACCAGACCCAAACCCAGACCCTCTCCACAGACATATTACAGACTCCATCCAGTAACCAAACTATAGTGGCACCTCCGGATGCTGCACCCCCCTGCAATCCCTACACAGATCTGGCTGGCACAAGGCACAAAACCATAGCTCGCCCCTATACACGAAGCCAAGCCAGAGCACAACTAAATGCAGCACAGCCATCTTCTCAGAAAAACTCTTCACAAGCTCAAGAGGTCAAGACACGAAAGCTTTAGCAACTAATCTACACTTAATGACCCACCCAGTGATATTCAGAATATCACTCATGAAATCACCCAAGATATCCCTCAAGTAATTAAGGAACAAAAGAAGAAAAGGCACACTAATCTAGGAACTTCCTCTCTGCCCAGAACGTTGGAGGCTATACACCACACCCCTCAACAGTATTTATAGGAACTCAAACACCAGACTCTGCTCTGTTCCAGTAACAAGAAGCCGAAAGCACCAGCCTGAAGATGACGAGTGAGACCTCGTCGAAACGTCGCACAGACACCCCGACTCTTACACGGGAAGACACCCGAAGACACCAAAACCTGCATTCCTGTACCCGTGAAAATCTACGAAAGCATATATATATGTTTAAATTAAATCTTTTAATTGCTTTTAATTTGCAGCACCTTAAATGGGGGTTGTTGTTTTTCATAATATTATATTATTTCATTATCTGCTGCAAATGTTAAAGATGTTTATATATATTTTAAGGTGTTTTAAAGGTGCTTTTATTGTTTACTTTGTTGTACCACCGTGAATGGTGGTTTTTATTTATGTATTTTTGTTGTTCCATTTTGTTTTGTTTTTGGGGTTGGACACTGAGTGGGGCGGGGATTGGTTTTGTTTGGGCATAATTGTTTTGGTTGTTTTGTTTTCTATTTGTAAATGGAGGTTAGTATGAGGCTTGGGATTGCGACCGTGGAGGGGCGAGGGAGGTATGGCGGTGGGGGCAGATGTTATAGGCGAAGGGGATCGAGATATGGATATGCTCGTACCCCTTCCAATCTGCGCCCCATCCCGAGAGACGAGGGTAGGGTGAGCAAGGATTACTCACCTCCTTCACTGGTGTTGTGCAATGCCAGGTCTATAGGCAACAAAACTGCTACCCTGCGAGATTTCTTTATCTCGCAGGGAGTTGACCTGGCTTGTGTGACGGAGACCTGGGTGCGCGAAGGGGTAACTGTTACCTTACGAGAGATGGCGCCCCCGGGTTTCTCCGTCCTTCACCAGTCACGGACTGTGGGCCGGGGGGGAGGGGTGGCAGTATTAATCCGGGAAGATTGTTCTTTCAGGGCTCTACCATCGCCATCGATCCCCGGCATTGAATGTGTTGGCCTAGTGTGGGGCTCCGAGGAGAGCTTGGCTGTCTGGCTGGTGTACCGGCCACCTAGCGCACCAGCAGCCACCCTGTCAGGCCTGCTGGAGGCGGTGGCCGGCTGGGCCTTGGAGTTCCCTAACCTATTGGTATTGGGAGACTTCAACTTCCACGCTGATGCCACTCCCTCCTCACAGGCTCTGGACCTGGTGTCTTCCATGGCGACACTAGGGCTCTCCCAGTTTGTTTCGGGCCCCACACATCAAGCAGGCCACACGCTGGATTTGATCTTTGGCGCCGGTATAGATGTGGTCATGTCTCCTTCGATGAAGGTGCCATGGTCTGATCACTACGCTCTGAAAGCCAGGATTGACTTTCCACCCCCACCCTGCTTAGGTGGCGAGCCGATTTGGGCTCGCCCGCGGAGGCTGATGGACCCGGATAGATTCCGTCAAGCCTTGCGGGACCTTGCTCCCCCTGGCGACTCATTGACTGAGCTTGTTGAGGGCTGGAATACCCAGCTCCTGGCAGCCATCGATGAGATCGCACCTAAGCGCCCTCTGCGACCCCGCAGAAACCGGGCTCCCTGGTTTACCGAGGAGCTTCGGAAAATGAAGCGGGACCTCAGACGGCTAGAGCGAGTATGGCGGGGTGCCCGTGACGGAGCCTCAAGAACATCTTATAGGGTTTTTATGAAAACCTATGAGATGGCAGTGAAGGCTGCTAAGAAGTCTTACTTCTCGGCCTCCATTGCATCCGCTAGCTCTCGCCCGGCGCAATTATTTAGTATAATTCGGTCTTTAACGTCCCTTGAAGGACAGCCAAATTTAAATAACAATCTGACACACAGCTGTGAGGCATTTGCGAGCTTTTTTGCGGAGAAGGTCCTGTTGCTCCGCCATGACCTCTCTGCCAATTTGGATACAATAAAGGAACTGGAGGCCCCTCGACTGTCCTCGGGTCCAGTATTGGACCACTTTGACCGGATATCTCCAGCTGATGTGGACAGATTCCTCCAAGCTGGAAAGCCCACCACCTGTCCTCTTGACCCGTGCCCGTCATGGCTGATTAGAGCGTGTCCAGACGAGGTGCGGGGCCCCCTGGGGGATATCATCAATTTGTCCCTTGGCACCGGGATATTCCCAGGGGAACTGAAGGAGGCGGTGGTGCGTCCGCTCTTAAAGAAAACATCATTAGATCCCTCAGATCTATCCAATTACCGCCCGGTCTCGAATCTTCCATTCCTGGGTAAGGTGATTGAGAGAGCGGTTGCTGAACAGCTTGGTAGGTTTCTGGATGAAACATCTGCTCTGGACCCATTCCAGTCCAGCTTCCGCGCTGGTCATGGGACCGAGACGGCTCTGGTCGCCCTAACAGATGATCTCCGCAGGCAGCTGGATCGAGGCGGGTCAGGGCTGCTGATTCTTTTAGATCTATCAGCAGCTTTCGACATGGTCGATCACGAACTTTTGGACCACCGCCTTACCGACGTGGGGATCCAGGGCACAGTCCTTCAATGGCTGCGCTCGTTTCTCTCTGGTCGGGGACAGAGGGTGGCGCTTGGGGGGGAATTGTCATCACGCCACTCCTTGGTGTGTGGAGTGCCTCAGGGTGCAATTCTCTCCCCGATGCTTTTTAACATCTTTATGCGCCCCCTCGCCCAGCTTGTCCGGAGTTTTGGGCTGGGTTGCCATCAGTATGCTGATGACACCCAACTCTATCTGTTGATGGATGGCCATCCTGACTCGGCCCCAGACACACTGACCAGATGTCTGGAAGCTGTGGCTGGATGGTTACGTGGGAGCCGGTTGAAGTTAAATCCTTCGAAGACAGAGGTCCTCTGGCTGGGGCGGGAAGATATGGGATCAGGGGGGCAACTCCCATCTCTTGCGGGGGTGCAATTAGTGCCAGCACCGTCCGTTAAGAGTTTGGGTGTAATCTTCGATACCTCCCTCTCTATGGAGTCGCAGATTACAGCTATAACAAAGGCGGCATTTTTTCATCTCCGCCAAGCTAAGCAGTTGGCCCCTTATCTCTCTCGTCCTGACCTAGCCACTGTGATCCATGCGACGGTCACCTCCAGACTGGATTATTGTAACTCGCTCTACGTGGGGCTGCCCTTGAGACTGACCCAGAAACTCCAGCGGGTGCAGAATGCCGCGGCGAGACTCCTTATGGGGTCTTCGCTGCGAGAGCACATTCATCCGGTATTATACCAGCTGCACTGGCTCCCGGTGGAGTACAGGATCAGGTTTAAGGTGCTGGTTTTAACCTTTAAAGCCCTATACGGCCTAGGACCCTCGTACCTACGGGACCGCCTCTCCTGGTATGCCCCACAGAGAAACCTACGGTCTGCAAATAATAACATCCTCAAGGTCCCAGGCCTCAGAGAGGTTAGGCTGGCCTCAACTAGAGCCAGGGCCTTCTCGGCTGCAGCTCCAAACTGGTGGAATGCTCTGTCAAAAGAGACTAGGGCCCTGCGGGACCTGACATCTTTCCGCAGGGCCTGCAAGACAGAGTTGTTCCGCCAGGCCTTTGGTCAGGGCGCAGCCTGACTCCCTCCTCTGGCAACCTGCACATAATTCTGCATAATTGGTTGCCATCAATTTGATTTAATTAATTTTATAATGAAATATTTTAGATTGTGTGATTATTTGACTGATTATTTGATTGTTGTTAGCCGCCCTGAGCCCGGCTTTGGCTGGGGAGGGCGGGATATAAATAAAATTTATTATTTATTATTATTATTAAATGAATGAGTGAATAATGAATGAATGAATGAATGTTATTTAGTCCCCATGACTGAGACCTTGGCATGGCCAAACTTACCTTGCTCTCTCCTTCAATGACAATAACAGGAACAGCAGTGGCAGGCCATCGGTGCTTGGCAGGGAGGGGTTTATCGCAATTCCATAAGACAATGATCTGAAAAGGAAAATTCACCCTTCCTTGAGCGGAATGCCTGTGTAGCCCAAAGACAAAGCTCAAGCGTCCTCCTTAGTCACACGGTTCAATTCTGAGCTTCCCCAAAAAGATTAAATTAAATTGCGCAATCCAATTCCTTTCCAGAGAGAAAAGTACACGACTCATTTTTCTGTCCTGACAATGAGGGGGGGGGGACTCAACCCTTTTGACAGATGCCATCAGAACAACAATTTGTGTCGCATCTGGAAGGATCCTTACAGCTCACTTTGGCAGAGGCCAAAGGCCAAAATGTTCCATTATATAAAGAGGCGACTCTTCTCTCCTTACAGATGGGTAGCCGTGTTGGTCTGCCATAGTCAAAATAAAAAAATTCCTTCCTGTAGCACCTTAAAGACCAACTAAGTTAGTTCTTGGTATAAGCTTTCGTGTGCATGCACACTTCTTCAGATACCTGAATATCTGAAGAAGTGTGCATGCACACGAAAGCTTATACCAAGAACTAACTTAGTTGGTCTTTAAGGTGCTACAGGAAGGAATTTTTTTATTTCTTCTCTCCTTAACGCTGCTGGTATGATACGCAGTTTTGTGCCGCTTCTGTCGTGCTGTGTGAGCCCTGGGCAGGGATCGGGTCCGGCTCCTGGCTCCGCTTTCAGAGTTGCCTGTGTGCTGTGATTCCAGAAGTAGTAAAGCATGTGTGGAAGCTAGATTCAGCTTTCTAAGAATCTCTGCTTTTGGGTATATTTCAAGGCAGGTTTCTAACCCTTATGACTGGAAATATAAGCTTGGAAGTAAGCGGGGACGTCTTGGTGAAATCTCAGTAAACAGGAAGGTGGCTGAGCAAGATTTGTAATGGGTGGGTGTCTGTCCTCCATGCATTTCATAGCAAAAACAGCGCCTTCAGAATGGTAACAGCTGCAGACAAAATAAAAAAATTCCTTCCAGTAGCACCTTAAAGACCAACTAAGTTAGTTCTTGGTATGAGCTTTCGTGTGCATGCACACTTCTTCAGATACACTGAAACAGAAGTTGCCAGACCCTTCTATATAGTGAGAAGGTGGGGAGGGGTATTACTCAGAAGGGTGGTGTGAATCGGAGATTGGCAGATAGCTGAGATGAGCCTGTTGACGACTCTTAACGACTGTAATAGGTCTTACAGGAAAAGGCAAGGGGTGAGAAGGTGAGAAATGGCTTAGTCATGTATAATGAGATAAGAATCCAATGTCTTTGTTCAGACCAGGTCTCTCCATGGTTTTAAGTTTGGTAATGAGTTGCAATTCAGCAGCTTCTCTTTCCATTCTATTTCTGAAATTCCTTTGTAGTAAAACAGCTACTTTGAGATCTTGTATAGAATGTCCTGGGAGATTGAAGTGTTCTCCTACTGGTTTCTCTGTTTTGTGATTCTTGATGTCAGATTTATGTCACTATATAGAAGGGTCTGGCAACTTCTGTTTCAGTTTATCTGAAGAAGTGTGCATGCACACGAAAGCTCATACCAAGAACTAACTTAGTTGGTCTTTAAGGTGCTACTGGAAGGAATTTTTTTATTTTGACTATGGCAGACCAACACGGCTACCTATCTGTAACAGCTGCAGAGTTATTCAAGAGATAATAGTGTCTTAATTTGCATAGTTTGAACAGGTTGCAGAATCCAGCTTCCCTTGACACCGGATATTAAATTGCCTGGGTGCAGAATTCTGCATTTTGTTATTTTAAAGCAGGGCTGGCCGGCCGGTGGCCCTCTGGAAATTGGGCTTTAGACCCTATCAGCCCTGGTACATGATCAGTGATAATGGGAGTTGTAGTTCTTCAGCACCTGAAAGGGCCACAGGTTCTCCATCTCAGTTTTAAAGCACGGAAGGCTGCTAGCCTGACAATAAATGTCTCAGGAGGCAGTAAATTAAACTAAAATACCGTACTTTTCGCACCATAGGACGCACATTTTCCGTCATAAAAACTAAGGGGGAAAGTCTGTGCATCCTATGGAGCGAATGCAGGGGGGAGGCAGGCAGGAAAAGCCCCCAAGAGCCCCACACAAGCTTCTTGCAGGCTTTTCCCCAGGAGGGAGAAGGGACTGACATCGCCAGTCAGTCCCTTCTCCCTCCTCTAGAAAAGCCTTGCGCAACCTCTCCAGCCGTGCGAGGTTGCGCAAGGCTAAAGAGGAAGCCAGGGCAGTGAGCGCGACCCACCAGAGGTAGATCTTAACCCTTGCCCCACCTGGGAGCTTCTCTGGGCAGGAATTCCCTCAGCTTAAGTGGGGTGGGGGAAGTGTGGCAGGTAGGGGGGTACCTACCTAGACACTGAAGCCACATGTCTCTCCGATGAAAATTGGGAGTGGGCATTGTGTGAAGTGGCTTGGATCTCCTGCCGCAGAACTGTAGGACTGTATAGAGTTGGGAGGGCCACCTGAGGGTCATCTAGCCCAACCCCCCTCACAATGTAGGAATCACAGCTAAAGAACGCCAGGCAGATGGTCCCCCAACCGTTGCTTAAAACCCTCCAGTGGTGGAGACCCCCAACACCTTCCGAGGTCATAGAATTGCAGGGTTGGAAGGGAACCCCAGGAGTCATCTAGTCCAGCCCCGGCGGACAGCGGGTGCGATCCATCCCGTTGCGCAAAGCTAAAGATGCTGCACAAGGTTAAATAGGAAGCCAAGGCAGCGAGCGGGATGGATCGCACTTGCTGCCTTGTCTTCTTCTTTAGCTGCGCTGGAGAGGTTTAGCTCCTGGCTGGAGAGGTTGTGCGGCTATGGATCCTGCTCGCTGTCTTGGCTTCTTTGCTCCTTGGGGCTGGGGGGGGGGACCCCGGGCTTCCCCCGCAGCCCCAAGAAGCCTGTCCGTTGCTCTTTGGGGCTGTGGGGGGGGAGGGGGGAATAATATTTTCCCCCTTGATTTCCCCCTCTAAAAACTAGGTGCGTCCTGTGGTCCGGTGCATCCAATAGAGCGAAAAATACGGTATATCCTCTGGGACTGGACCTTAGGCAAGGATGCAAAACCAACTAGCATACCTTTGGTCTTGTGGAACATGTGCTGTTGGCCACAACTCTCCAATGAGGCCTCCTGCACAACCATATTTTTCCATTTTGACACAGTTCGCACTGAATCAAAACTTCCTGGCTGATATTTCAGTAAGGGTGGAGAGACAGCAGCTCAGGATCAGAGCAATCCCTGGAAACTCCATAGGATCTCAGCTACCAGAAAGACACTTGTCTGAGTCCCCAGAAAGTCATGGCTAGTCACGAGCAGAGTTATTGACTAGATCAGCCTCAGACGTTGGCATCACCTCTGACTGCTGGCATTCCTGGCTGGAGCTGGTAATTAGAATCACAGAACTGTTGACTGGGAAGGGGACCCGGGAATCATCTAGTCTGACCCCCTGCAATGCAGGAATCTTTTGCCCAACGCGGGGCTCAAACCCACAACCCTGAGATTAAGAGTCTCATGCTCTAATTGCAGTGCAGCAACTTCTGGAGGCCTCCAGGCTCTGGCAGGCAGAGTGAGATGGACCAACTGTCTGACTCGGCACTATCTTCACCCGAAACAAAAGCTATTTACATCTCTTTAAACTCTGTTGAATTGGCCAAAGCCCTGCATTAGAAAAGCACATTGACATCTATCAATCAAGAGGCACGTCAAAGAGGACCCTTTATTTTGAAGTCATCCCAGAGACACGGCTCAATGGTGGATCGCCTAGAGGCCAAGTATAATTCCTTACCTGGGAACAGTACTGGGATTTGGCTACAGCAACCAGGAGTTTCAGCACAGGTTGAGACTGAGAAACTAAAGGAGTAACTGCATGGATAACGGCGGTGAATTTGGATGGGGGCTTGACGCCTGGAAAGGAAGCCAGCAGTAAAAATATATATAAATACATGTTGTTAAGCAAAGGGCGACAAATCAATATTGTTATGTAAAGGGCGACAATCTGAGCAGTATAGAATTGCTGTCATCTGAAACAAAATGAAATTTGTTGACTTCCCCACCCGTGTGCAGGCTGGAGGGATCAAGAGCTATTTGTTTCACTCCCTGCCCCAGGCTTTTATGGATTTTATCTATTGCAATTCTATCCCATTTTTTTAATCCAAGGAGCTCAAAGTGGAAGGCATGGCTCCTTGTTTAATTCCGCACAACCACCCTGTAAGGTAAGCCAGCCCAGGGACTGGCCTAAGGCCACCCAGAGGATCAGACCATGTAGGCCACCCTTCTCCAACTTGGCATCTTCCAGCTTCCCCAACATGGCTGCATTGGCTGACCCTGATAGACGCTGTGGCCCAAAATAGCTGGAGGGTACCAGGGCTGTGAGGAAGACTGGTGTTGGCTGATCAGCTGGAGAGATGGACAGAAGGTCCCACTTCATGAGCAGGAGGGGAGCCACAGCTCAGTGGCTCTGCACATGGACAGTCCCAGGTTCAGTCTCTTGACACAGCTAGCTGAAAGGACCAGAGATGGGAAGGCAGTCCTTGTGAGATCTTGAGCAGCCACTGCCAGTCTAAGTCGACAATACTTGGCTTGGTGGGTCATGGGTCAAACTTGCCCCATAGCTTCTAGGCCTGCCCATTTGTTACCCAGCCAAGTGCAAGGCTTTGGTGTGGATTTACAAGGCCCTTATCAGTTACAAGGCCCCAATCCTTATCTCCCTGCTTGACTCCTGTTGGGGGTCCCCGATGGCTCAGAGGCTCAGAAGCCACATGCCCCAAGCCTGTGGAACTCCCTCCCAACTGAGATTAGAGAGGCACCCTCCTTGCTGAAATTCAGGCACCAGACAAAGACTTTCTTTGAAGGCAGTGTTCAGGGTTCCGTTGGGTTTTATGATTATGATGATTTTATTGCTGAACGGTTAATTTTCACATGCACAGCTTTGAACTGCTAATGATTAAGTCTGAAGTTATGAACAAATAATAAACCGAAAGTCCCTTTTAGTCGTTTGCTGGACCCCAGGGGGGGGGGTGCTTGGGGAAGTGGTATGAAGGGTTGGCTAAAATTGTGCTTCTGAGATGTTCCTTCCAACTGAAAGTTCAGACACCCCGGTTAGCTTCTTCAAGTGTTTGACAGCAACCCTTGAGTGGCCCAGTTTGAGGGCAAGCTAACAGGGGTTAATGCTGAGAAGGGAAAGAACTGGGGAGACTCACTCTAGAAAGGGTGTGCCACAAGGCTGGTTCCTGATTTGCGCACCCAGGCAGGGCCGTCTTATCCATAGGTGCTAGGGGTGCAGGGCACCTGGGCGCTGGACTCTCGGGGCGCCAGGCCAAGAGTCCGGGGCCTGAGAGTTGAGTCCGGGGAAGAGCCCGCCTGTAGGTCAGAGAGCCATGGCAGAGTCTTTTGCGGGCGGCTCTGTGCCATGAGTTCGGGGGTGACCGAGCCAGCGAGACGCTGAGGCAGACGGCCGGCTGGTTCCGCCCTCCTGCGACTGGGCAACCTGGGGGGGGGGCACATGCGCTGGGTGGATCTTAGCACCCCAGTGCCACATATGCTTAAGACAGCCCTGCACCCAGGTTTTGTGAAAAGCCCGTACCCCCTTTTTGACGCGCCATGAGATCCAGCCTCCGTATCGGGAAGGTCATCCGCCGAGAATCACTTACCTAGATTAGCATAATAGTAAGGAAAATCTCCCAGATATGACGAATACTGTGGCAGTACAAATAACCCTCCGGGGTGCTTGTTCCATATTAAGCTGTTACGTGATATGTGCTTAAATATTCTGTCTTGAATAATCTGTTAAAAGGGGAAAAAGAAAGGGGAAAAGGAGCGACTCTTAAGAAGGTCTGAAAGAGAAACGGGAGAGGTGTCGCCGCTTGCCGAAGGTAGCAATCAGCACACTTTTCTGCAAAAAGCCAGCAAGAGGCCGGTTGTTTAGCATTCCTGTTTAATCTATTTCTCTTTTCTCCCAAGCAGCCCAGACGATGCTGGACCCGTGCGCATTCCTGCGGGTTAGAAGCCTCGCATAATGGTATTCAAACTACCTCATTAGGCGCCGCAGAAACCGTGGCAACAGAGCGAACTTATTAGATGCTGCAAGCCGGAGTCAAAATATTTTCGCTCTTTAAAATGGCATGTCAGCTTGCGAGGCTGATGAATCCATGCTACAATTTTGCCATCAATGTCCTGCATAAGATAATTAGTCTGGCGGTAGATTTAGACAGGGTGGTACCTTCCTGGAATAACGATGATTGTTACCTTCGCCTCCTTCCCCTTCTCCCCCCCCTCCCCACACAAACACACACAAAAATATGGTGCCGGAAACACAAATTGCATGGAGCAGAATGTAATGATAGCCCCGTGGCTTCGGCCCAAGGAAAAACCAAAGGTGCAGTAACATTTATTCGGTTCTGCTCCAATTCTGTGCAAGCATGGGGGGGGGAACAGCTGATTTTGTATGGGTGCAAAAAAGCAGGATGCTGAGGAGATCAGCTCCTGTCTTATAAAAGCAAGGCCCAATGTTGGGTATCGCCCCCACAACCTCCATCAATTCCAGCCAGCATGGCCAATGTTAAGCGAAGCTGCAATAAACAAATAAGAATATTCCAAAAGGTCTAATGAAAATAAGGTCTGCCTGCTGAGGGATATTTCACAAGGAGGGGGCCAGTGCTCACAGCTCAGTGACAGAGCACACACTTCAAATGCAGGAGAATGATCTAGGCTTGGTCTGTGGCTTCTTCAGGGGACAAAAACTGGGACAGTCTGAAACTCGGGGAAACTGCTAGTCAGTGTAGAGAACCTGTGACCAAGTCCAAATGTTGGACTCCAGAACCCATCATCCTTGACCGTTAGCCATGCTGGCCTGAGGCTGATGGGAATTGGAGTCCAACAACATCTGTAGCCCCCACTCCTAGTGTAGAAAATACTGAATGAGGTGGGCCCAACGGTTTGAGCTGCTAAGTGGCCCAAATGCACTGGCTGCCAATTAGTTTCCAGCCTCAATTCAAAGTGCTGGATTTGACCTTTAAATGGCCTAGGACTGCAATACCTCAAGGACCGTTCCTCTCCATATGAACCACCCCAGACTCTGTGTTCATCCTATGAGGCCCTTCTTTGTGTGCCTCCTTCATGCGAGGTCCGGAGAGGGGCAACACAAGAAGGGGCCTTTTCTGTGGTGGCCCCTCATTTGTAGAATGCTCTCCCCAGGGAGGCTCACCTGGCACCTTCATTGTGCATTTTTAGACGCCAGGCCTGAAAACGTTCCTCTTAAACCAGGCATTTGGCTGATTGACATCCCATGCCTTTTTAAACGTGTTGTGGGACGGGGGATTCTTGGTTTTCCACTGTTCTTATTCTGTGGTTTTTTTTAATATTGTAATTTTATGTTGTGAACTGAGATCTATGGATGAAGGCTGGCATGCAAATGGAAGAAATAAATAAGATAAATATGCCTGGATAGCTCAGTTGAGCGTGGTGCTAATAATGCCAAGGCTGAAGGGCTCAATCCCCATGTGGGACAGCTGCATATTCCTGCGTTGTTGGGGGGTTGGACTAGATGACCCTCAGGGTCCCTTCCATTTCCCGGTCTCTGTTATTCTTGCTGTTGCCCATTCAGAAGAAACAACCAATAAAACTGCAGCAGGAATGGCAAGTTTGGCTTTCCTGTGACAGTGCAGAAAGGGCACTTCTCTAGTTAAACTGCTCTGTTCATACACAATACTGTTTCACTGTTGAGATTCAGGACAATGCTTTTTTTCCTTGCAACTCAGCCAGGTTCAGTTTTTGAAGCAGGCGTCCAATGCCTTTGTTCAGATGTGCTTTTGCTGCTTACAGATCCCGTTATTTTGCGGGCCAAGGTCCTGACCTAAAAGGGCTTTACCCAATTTAACAGATGGCTATTTCTGGCCATGAAAACAACACTTAACCGTCTGCAGAGCTGAAACAGACCGGGGGGGGGGGGGAGAGGAATCTGTAAGAAAGGATACAGGAAAGGACAAAAAGGGAACAAATTTACAGCTCCTCCATTAACAATAAAAAGCACAGGGAAAATTGGTGCGCACATGTTGCTAAATACCATCTTTGGATTTTGCCTTGTAAAAGATAATGGCATTAAAGAAATCCCTGCTGAAAATTAAATCTAAAAAGATGTTTTTTTCTGTTTCTAACATTAGTGTGTAGGCTTGCCACAATTCCACTTTTATTGGGGACACACACACAAACACACTTCTGCTAATTCAAGTCAACTCTCATTCAAGGGGGGGGGGCAAATCCAATATGGGCTGCACATGGGAACTTCTCACCAAAAGAAAGTGTGTTGCATTAGATAAGCTTCACATTTCATCTAGTCCACGGGTAGCCAATGAGGTGGCCATCAGAAGTTACTGGACTACAACACCCACCATCCCTGCTCACTGGCAGAGGCTGATGGGAGTTGGAGTCCGTCAACATCCGGAGAGAACCATGTTGGCTGCAACTGAGTCAGCATAACCGAATGAGAGTTAAGGGTGTGTGTGTGCGCGCGTGCACACACACACACTAGAGAAGGGCCAAATGCAGATATGACGGCCCCTTGCAAACCATGGTTTAGAAATGGAGAGAAAGTCTACACTCTTCCCTTTTTTTCCTCAGGGCAGTGCTAACCACCATCAAAAGTTAACATGTGCCAGCCATGGTTTCCTCATAGACCAGCACTTGAAAACATGGTTTGAAGTGTGGTTGCAAATCGTAGTTGATGAGGGAATCTGATCAGCATTAACCATGGTTTGATGTTATGAGTGAGCGGCCTTGGGCTTACACACACTCCTTCCTTGCCTTGGATATGCAAACCATTTCTGGTTTGCAGCAACCTAGGCTTTGTCATTATGTCTGAGCCAAACCCAAATTGCTTAGAAGAACAGGGCCCCAAATCGTAGGTCGATGGGGGCTTCTGCAAGCCATGGTTAGCAGGGTTTGGACAAAACAGCAAACCGTGGTTTGAGGCAAACTAGGATAATAACATTCCCCATCAGCTGTGGAGTAACAGAAATTGAAATTACTAGTGCTGATAATGCTAAATCACTTTTAACATCACATCTTAGTCCCAGAGAGAGAGAGAGAAATGTGTGCGTGTGAGGGTTTGTAACATGCACCCACAGCTCTACAAAAATCCTTTTGAAAATGTGGCAGACTCGTTTCGTTTCCCATCAGAGTTCCTTGTTAGAATCATAGAATCATAGAATCATAGAATCATAGAATCATAGAGTTGGAAGAGACCACAAGGGCCATCGAGTCCAACCCCCTGCCAAGCAGGAAACACCATCAGAGCACTCCTGACATATGGTTGTCAAGCCTCTGCTTAAAGACCTCCAAAGTAGGAGACTCCACCACACTCCTTGGCAGCAAATTCCACTGTCGAACAGCTCTTACTGTCAGGAAGTTCTTCCTAATGTTTAGGTGGAATCTTCTTTCTTGTAGTTTGGATCCATTGCTCCGTGTCCGCTTCTCCGGAGCAGCAGAAAACAACCTTTCTCCCTCCTCTATGTGACATCCTTTTATATATTTGAACATGGCTATCATATCACCCCTTAACCTCCTCTTCTCCAGGCTAAACATGCCCAGCTCCCTTAGCCGTTCCTCATAAGGCATCGTTTCCAGGCCTTTGACCATTTTGGTTGCCCTCCTCTGGACACGTTCCAGTTTGTCAGTGTCCTTCTTGAATTGTGGTGCCCAGAACTGGACACAGTACTCCAGGTGTGGTCTGACCAGAGCAGAATACAGTGGCACTATTACTTCCCTTGATCTAGATGCTATACTCCTATTGATGCAGCCCAGAATTGCATTGGCTTTTTTAGCTGCCGCGTCACACTGTTGGCTCATGTCAAGTTTGTGGTCAACCAAGACTCCTAGATCCTTTTCACATGTACTGCTCTCAAGCCAGGTGTCCCCCATCTTGTATTTGTGCCTCTCATTTTTTTTGCCCAAGTGCAATACTTTACATTTCTCCCTGTTAAAATTCATCTTGTTTATTTTTGCCCAGTTTTCTAATCTGTCAAGGTCGTTTTGAAGTGTGATCCTGTCCTCTGGGGTGTTAGCCACCCCTCCCAGTTTGGTGTCATCTGCAAATTTGATCAGGATGCCCTTGAGTCCATCATCCAAGTCGTTGATAAAGATGTTGAATAAGACCGGGCCCAAGACAGAACCCTGTGGCACCCCACTAGTCACTCTTCTCCAGGATGAAGAGGAACCATTGATGAGCACCCTTTGGGTTCGGTCAGCCAGCCAGTTACAAATCCACTGAGTGGTAGCATAGTCAAGACCGCATTTTACCAGCTTCTTTACAAGAATATCATGGGGCACCTTGTCAAATGCCTTGCTGAAATCAAGGTAGGCTACATCCACTGCGTTCCCTTCATCTACCAGGCTTGTAATTCTGTCAAAAAACGAGATCAGGTTAGTCTGACATGACTTATTTTTCAGAAATCCATGCTGACTATTGGTGATCACAGCATTCCTTTCTAGGTGCTCACAGACTGTTTGCTTAATGATCTGCTCCAGAATCTTCCCTGGTATTGATGTCAGACTGACTGGGCGGTAATTATTTGGGTCCTCTCTTTTCCCCTTTTTGAAAATAGGGACAACATTTGCCCTCCTCCAGTCTGCCGGGACTTCGCCTGTTCTCCAGGAATTCTCAAAGATGACTGCCAGTGGTTCTGAGATCACATCTGCCAGTTCTTTTAATACTCTTGGATGCAGTTCATCTGGCCCTGGAGACTTGAATACATCTAAACTAGCCAAATATTCTTGTACTATCTCCTTAGTTATTCTGGGCTGTGTTTCCTTTGCTGAATCATTTGCTCCAAATTCTTCAGGTCGGGCATTGTTTTCTTTATCGGAGAAGACTGAGGCAAAGAAGGCATTGAGTAGTTCAGCCCTTTCTGTGTCCCCTGTTTGCATTTCACCATCTTCTCCTCTGAGTGACCCCATTGTTTCTTTGTTCTTCCTTTTGCTACGAACATACCCATAAAAGCCTTTTTTGTTGCTTTTAACCTCTCTAGCAAGCCTGAGTTCATTCTGTGCTTTAGCTTTTCTGACTTTGTGTCTACACGTGCTGGCTATTTGTTTGAATTCCTCTTTGGTGGTTTCCCCCCTTTTCCATTTTTTGTACACATCCTTTTTTAATCTTAATTCAGTTAAAAGTTCTTTAGATAGCCACCCTGGCTTCTTTAGGCACCTTCCATGTTTCCGTCTCATTGGTATTGCCTGGCGTTGTGCTTTTAGTATCTCCCTCTTAACAAACTCCCAGCCATCATGAACTCCCTTTCCTTTTAGTATTGTTGTCCATGGGATCTCACCCAGCACTTCCCTAAGTTTTATGAAGTCGGCTTTCTTAAAGTCAAGAAATTGAGTCCTAGTATGCTTGGCTACTCCTTTCCGCTGTATAGTAAACTTCAGAAGAGCATGATCACTCGCGCCTAATGATCCTTCCACTTCTACCCCACTAACCAGGTCATCAACATTGGTTAGGACCAGATCTAAAATGGCTGTTCCTCTTGTTGCTTCTCCCACTTTCTGGACAATGAAGTTGTCTGCAAGGCCAGTGAGGAATCTGTTTGACCTTATGCTCTTGGCTGAGTTTGACGTCCAACAAATATCCGGGTAATTGAAGTCCCCCATTACTACTATCTCCCTTCCTTTTGCATGCTTGGCCATCTGTTCCAGGAAGACATCATCTATGTCCTCCGTTTGGCTTGGGGGTCTATAGTAAACTCCCACAATGAGGTCTCTGTTATTCTTCTCTCCCTTTTGCAAAAGTTAGTTTTCTGTCATCTTCCTCTTGAATCTACTCTATGTCCTACTAAGCGCCTCACCCCACAACACCCCAGGCAGACCAGTCAAAAGGCCATCAAAATGTCTTGGGGGCACAAAAGCCTGCCATTAGAAGAGAGGGCTTTGCAATTCTACTTCTTCAGAAAAGTGATTTATCCAGAAAGGTTTCCTAAAAGACCTCATTCAGCAGGCATGACAAGAATACTGATTTACCCACCGCAAAGCCCCCCAAAAGCCACTAGTCTGCACGAGGCAACTTTTCCCTGGAAGTGGAATGGCTTCTCATTTGTCATAGTGTCATTTTTTCTTACACCAGGCCCAGTAACAAAGAAATGTTATTTCCTCAGGGGAGAAAAGTTATAGAGACGGTGAAGGTCTTTCTTCTGCCCCATTCCTCACATGTGCACACAGCCCCCTCCCGAGCGACCCACGGTCTCCCCCCTCAAGAGCCAAGGTCAGACAAAGCCTAGGCACTGAGACCGCCAACGCCTCAACTAATATCTGAGAACAGTTACTCACCTCTAGCGTGGTCAATACAATCTTCTCAACCGAAGAAAAATAAGCCTCCCACAAGAACTGTGTCTGCTGTCTAAGTGCTAGGATTTTATCCTGATGGATAGACCTGATTGTAGAAGGGATCTGTAATACAACGTTGAAACAAATCAGACAGTGTAGAAAACATTGCAACCCGAGAACATTAAAGCACTTCTGGGGGCCTTTCTAGATGATCCGTTTACGGCACAATCAGTTTAGGTTTTATAGATCAGCGCATAGTGCATTTGGCTCCCATTTGAAGCACACAATCCACACTGTCAGACAACAGCAGCAGCCGTGATAGCAGTAATTGGAAATTGAATTATACAGGCTGCTCGTTTGTGCTGCTGTCTCTCTGCCCCACTTCCGACTGGACAGGCTGTGCTTCCCACACTTCTGAGAGTTTGCAAAATCAGAGACTTTTCCAGAAGAAGATCGGTTCGCAACCTTACCCTGCCAGGGAGATCTCTTTTACCAAGTTAACAGCGCGCTGCTACTCTTTCCCTTTAAAATAGTTGTGGGAATTTAGCATCAATGCCCTGTAGTTGTTATTCTTATTTTGGGGTTCCAGTGCCCTCAGTGTGGGTGCCATATAATCTTTCTAAATCAGAAAGGTCCAGTTGCTTTCCCATTTTCCCCTTCTTCTCAGTAGTAGGAAGCTGGCTTAACTAGACAAGCAACCCCAACGGAGGCCGTATGACCTGACAGATATGACCCCTCAGATATGGTCCAATTACAGGCCAACCACTTTCTCCAAATCCTGCCATAGCCCTACGATCTTTGGACATAGACTTGGGCTCCACACTCTGCCACGATGAATAGTAGGCTTCTTACTGACTGTGGCACGATTAATGATAGCCCAGAAATGGAAGAACCAGAATGAAATACCCCTAGACATATGGGAAAATAATATCTGGGATACAGCAATATCTGAGCATCTCACCAGACACAAGAGGGCCATTAAAGACATAATAATAAATAGAGACACCTTCCAAGAAACGTGGACTCCTTTCTTTTATGTTAATGACCAAAATCAAGACCTCCTTATACCAACCACTCAATATTCTCAATGGAGAGGTTACGTTATGTCTGAATGTTGACTGTGTTAAGTGTATGTCTAAAGACAAGGGGTAAAACAAACACCATTAGTTGTACTGCTATATACTTGTTTAATGGTGGTTGTATTTATTTCAAAACCAACAAAATTTTGTTTTTAAAAAAGATACGGTCCTGTACTGTCAATATATGAACTAGCTCAATGTGCTTCGTTCCCAGTTCACCATGGCCACCCTTAGGGAAAGTGGTTTAACTAGGCTAAGGGGTTGTCAAGATGGGATACGGGTGGCACTGTGGTCTAAACCACTGAGCATCTTGGGCTTGCCGATCAGAAGGTCGGCAGTTTGAATCCCCACAATGGGGTGATGTCAGTGAAGGAACTTCTCTGACAGGTGAGCTCCCTTTCCTCTGTCCCAGCTCCTGCCAACCTAGAAGTTCGAACACACACTAGTGCAAGTAGATAAATAGGTACCACTGTGGCAGGAAGGTGAACTGCGTTTCCATGCACTCTGGTGTTCTGTTGCGCCAGAAGCGGTTTAGTCATGCTGGCTACATGATCTGGAAAGCTATCTGTGGACAAATGCCGGCTCCCTCAGCCTGAAAAGCAAGATGAGCGCTGCACCCCATAGTCGCCTTTGACTGGACTTAACTGTCCAGGGGTCCTTTACCTTTAACCTCCAGATATTCCTGGACTCCAGCTCTCGTCAGCCCTGCCAGCTGGGACTATGGGTGCTGCAGTCTAGCAATATCCGGAAAGCACCGCATTGGCTACCCATGGGGACTAGATCACATGTGGCCAAAAACTAGATCACAGCATGAGCCTGTCAATTTAGGACAATGGGGCATCTTTTCCAACGTTCTGCTCTCACAGTGGCCAACCAGACGTCTGTGGGAATCCTGCAAGCGGACATGAACGCAACACTCTGCCCACCTATGACTCATAGCAACTTATTCAGAGTCACACTGATAGTGATGGTTGAACTTAGCCATTGCAGCTAGTGGCCATTGATACTACATTTCCAGGGTTCCACCTAATGCCTGCTGTTTCTAAGCATCCATGCAAAGAACACAGGACTAACTAGACTTCAATCTATATCCAGCTAGGCTGGATTGTGTTCTTAAAAGCAGGAGTACCTACTTGGGACCAGTTAACCCAGCTGAGTTATGCTTTAATACCTTCCCAAGTGTGTGTTCTTGCTTTCTAATTCCTACACTCATTGCTGGACCGCTGGGATTCGCATTCCACAAACAAACAAGGGGGAAAAGAAAGAAATAGACCATGCAAGATTGAGGTTTGCCCAAGTCATGGCCTTCAGGCACCTTGCAGACTCATTCAAGGAACATGTGCGGACACAGCAAAATAAATGCACCCAGGTACTTTTCTGTTCTTTACTTCCTGCTGTTTATTTAGGTAAGCTTATCTGAAGGGGGTGTGTGCAGAAATAAATCCTTCCTTTTGTTTGGAGCATAGTGTTTTCTCATTAGAGGGCTCCGTTCCCTCTAAGCCTTTCAAATATTCATATATTTTTTTCATATATTCTTTCCGGACTAATTATGCACAAGGCAAGCACCTATGTTTGCTTTTGATTTGTGCTGCTCTGCATTTTCCTCTTAGATATTAGATTACACACAGCGAATGCTTTCTCACTCACGCACACCCTTCTCACTTATCGGAGGGGGTTGGGGGAAATCCATTTCCCAATAAAATATTCTTAATTAGAATACATCTGTTCTCTGCATAGCCTCTTGCGAGGGGCAGGGGGAACAGATTGGTGGCAAGGATCTCCTTATGTCAAGCACAGATTTCATATAGACTTGGCATCAAGTTCAACTAAAAGCAGCTCAGTTTGAAATGCCCAACTTTCCTGAGATTGCTTCAGCAAAACATTAAGCCCATAATGAATCTCAGGTGTGAAACAAAAGGTCCCAAGACAATGGGATAGGTTGTTGAACTACAAAGCGGGTTCTCCTTCATGGAGAGCACGTGTTGCGGTGGGAGCAACCATGACATCCCCTGTTGCCGGGCAGGTTAGTTTGGATGGCCACAGATTTGATTGGGCACCTCCAATGTTGCTGGGGGGAAATTGATTGTTGCAATTTTATTTGATTGATGGGGGTGCTATATATGTTCCCTGTGCGCAGAATTGAGCTTCTTTTCGCTGTGCACATCGGATTACCCACCCTCCCTCCCTTTATTTAGGGTTTGTTTGCGCTGACCTTGCTATGCCTGTCATGGGGTTGTTTGCTTTGGAGCAGGGGCCCAGTAGGAATTTTACCATTTGGCTGATTGGCTGGTGCCATTTGGGTTTTGCCTAAAGGTAAAGGTAAAGGTACCCCTGCCCGAACGGGCCAGTCTTGACAGACTCTGGGGTTTGTGCGCCCATCTCACATCTATTGGCCGGGGGCCAGCGCTGTCCGCAGACACTTCCGGGTCACGTGGCCAGCGTGACAAAGCTGCATCTGGTGAGCCAGAGCCGCACACGGAACGCCGTTTACCTTCCCGCTGGTAAGCGGTACCTATTTATCTACTTGCCCCCGGGGGTGCTTTCGAACTGCTAGGTGGGCAGGCGCTGGGACCGAGCAGCGGGAGCGCACCCCGCCGCGGGGATTCGAACCGCCGACCTTTCGATCGGCAAGCCCTAGGCGCTGAGGCTTTAGCCCACAGCGCCACCCGCGTCCTTCGTAGCAAATCGTCACAACTTGTAAGGTTGCAGTTAGGCATTGGTTAATTTTTGGGTTGGTGGAGGGGATATGGTTGGCTGTGCCTGCCTCTCCAATGCTGCTGCTGCAAGGGTATTCCATTAAAGGAATCCAAGGGCTCGCCATGCTTTTGTCCGTATCCCTGGCAAAGGGCTAGGGCCATGCAAGAACCCCAGGGAGCCCTTGGGGAGAGGGGAGAGCCTGGTGCCCAGCTTTTTCTCTCCCCAAAATTTTTTACCCCTACTGACTTCCGCATGGGTGTGGTTGTCAGTTCTGTTCCTACCTCCAAGTGGGCACCGATAGTTGCTAACCAATGCCTAAGCAACCACTCACTTACTGTAATTCAATAAAGTTGTGGCCAAAATTATGCCAAAAACCAAAACAAAAATGGCCAGGAGGTTATTATGCAGAAGGTGCATTTTTCCTATGATGCTAGAGTATTATTTAAAAACTGCTCAGTTGCCTTTCCAAATAACCTCTTCCTAAGGCAGATTGCAACAGATAACCTAATACCCAAACCTAACTGTGCAATTAGAAGCGAGTCCCATGTATCCAGTGAGGGTTACTCATGAGTAAGCACATTTATAATTGCAGCCTACTTTCACTTATTCCCCCCCCCCACTAAACCAATATTTTGAATTGTTCTTGCAGCCTTGCTCATGGCTAAAACGTTATAGGGCAAAAATATCTGGTCAATATGTACAGGTAGAATGTTTAATGGCCACGTGCATTTGGAGACAGGTTTTTTGCAATGTTTAAGCGTATGCATTTTTACTTGTTAGGCAGCTATTTTTGTAGTATAAATTTGCATTGATCACATTAAGTTATTTTTGCCCAAGCGCTTTCAGCCGAATCTTTTGATATATACCTGTGTGTGCAACGAAGAAGCATCAAATCCATTAGACAGAGCGAGCCATTCATATTTGCAAAGCAGGGGAAAAGCTTATTTTCTAAACTATATATTTTTGTGTGAGTTGATTCGCTTCTAACAGATGGGAGCCGAAACCAGAGCTCCCATTTTTAACCATGCTTGGCTATTTGCTATTAATCTTCTTGGCCTAGAAGTTGGGTGTGGGAAATGATGGATCTGTGCTGATCTGCCACAAATACACTAGAATTATTAGAAAGGGATGACGTTTTAATAGCGGGTCATTTGTGTAATAATGGGGAAGAGAAGGTGGGGAGGGGGAATGACTTTTGCATTAAAAAAGGAGGGTAGGGTAGGGGGGAAGAGAGAGAGACAGAGAGCTTCTAACTGGTTCAGGCTTCCCTGGAGTGGGAGCTGGTGCAAGGATGAAGAGAATATGTAAATAAAAACATCCGAGCTAGTCTAAAAATGAGAAATGGGAAACTGTAACACAACAAAAACATTTCCCAGAGCAGACATTCTGGCTCAGCGCCAGGTCTTTAAAAACCACTGTTAATAATGGCGTACTAGCTTGCCTTGGTAAGGAAGCAGCTGTGAAGAGAATCAATTCTGCATTACAAGAACAGGACAAAGATTTGGAACATTAATGTCCCCATGTGGGGAGGCAAGTGGAGGGGGGGGGGAGAAGAGAGGGAGACCTGGAATCCTTCCTTCCCTTTGCCTTCTGCAACCAGCAAGCCCATATCCTGCAGCTGGGTCATGCAGATTTTCAAAAATGTGCATGATTTAGATATTTCGGTTGCATGGCAGGGGCCATAATCAAGCAAACAGCTGCGCTGGACCGCTGGATAGCTCAGCTGGTTCAAGCGTGGTGCTGGTAACACTAAGGTCGCAGGTTTGATCCCCATATGGGATAGCTGTATACAGTGGTACCTCAGGTTAAGTACTTAATTCGTTCCGGAGGTCCGTTCTTAACCTGAAGCACCACTTTAGCTAATGGGGCCTCCCGCTGCTGACGCACCGCCGGAGCACGATTTCTGTTCTCATCCTGAAGCAAAGTTCTTAACCTGAAGCACTATTTCTGGGTTAGCGGAGTCTGTAACCTGAAGCGTATGTAACCTGAGGTACCACTGTATTCGTGCATTGCAGAGGGCTGGACTTGATGATCCTAGCTTTACAAGTCTTTGATTCTATGCTTTGCATAGTTTCAGTTCCTGGCATCCGGAAGCATCAAGATGCAGGGATTTGCCTCTATTTCCCTGACGTTGAATAGGGTGAATGAATAGGGTGAATTTTCCCTTCCTCTCCTGCTGTCAGGCCTGGGAGATTCTCTCCCCTCCACCTTTAGCATCAAGGAGCAAGGAAGAAACAAGAAAGTATTTATGGTTTTATTCAGTCATCGTGGTGCAAGGCAAAGAAGCCTACCCTTTACTCCATAGTGGCATTGGTCACTCTGAGCTCCTGCCATTCTCTCCCCAGCAACAGCCCTTGGCTCTACGGGGGTGGGGGCAGTAATCAAATGTCCTTGAGCCCATTGCTCTTGAACTCTAATTGGGCGATGAGATCTCGGGGAGTTTGGCTCTTCTATGTTTTCCAAGCTGGCTCTTCTCCCCCTCCTTCTCCTAACACCTCATAACTAAGCTGTTCTGAGTTCTGCTGTAATTCAATCCTGTCTCCCTTTTTTCTGGAAGCTACTGGTGGAGAAGGGGGGGGGGTCGTCCAATTAAGATGAATGGTAGGAGATTCGGGACAGACCAAACAAAGGGTTGCTCCACACAGGGCATAATTCAACAGCAGAACCTGCTACTTGCAAAACAGCAGTGGTCACCAACTTAGATGGCTTTCATGGGAGGTTAGATAAATTCATGGAGCCTCGTGCTATTAATGGCGATCGGTAGGATGGCCAAGCACTGCTTCAAGAGCTGGAGGCAATATGCCCCTGAATACTAGTTAATATAATTAAAGCTATGGTTTTCCCAGTAGTGATGTATGGAAGTGAGAGCTGGACCATAAAGAAGGCTGATCGCCGGAGAATTGATGCTTTTGAATTATGGTGCTGGAGGAGACTCTTGAGAGTCCCATGGACTGCAAGAAGATCAAACCTATCCATTCTGAAGGAAATCAGCCCTGAGTGCTCACTGGAAGGACAGATCCTGAAGCTGAGGCTCCAAGACTTTGGCCACCTCATGAGAAGAGAAGACTCCCTGGAAAAGACCCTGATGTTGGGAAAGATGCAGGGCACAAGGAGAAGGGGACGACAGAGGACGAGATGGTTGGGCAGTGTTCTCAAAGCTACCAGCATGAGTTTGACGAAACTGCGGGAGGCAGTAGAAGGCAGGAATGCCTGGCATGCTTTGGTCCATGGGGTCACAAAGAGACAGACGTGACTAAACGACTGAACAACAGCAACAACAAAATGGGAGCAGGTCCACTGCTTTCAGTACGTCCACAAGTATGTGGAAACAAAACAGCCTTGAGCCCCAGGGCTCACCTTATGTCCTCATGCAGTACTGAATGGTGTATTTCAAATTACTGGAGAAGGAGGAATGGTATCTTAAGATGTTGGAATATGCAGCGTTAGCAGGTCTGATCCAGATGATAGAACATACATGGAAGATTGGAAAATATTTGTAGATTACGGTATATTAGAAGTCAGTGTCGGCAGGTAAATACGTTAGCAGGATTAGAGTAGATTCAGTGGTATAAGGTAAAGTGAGGTGAAAAGAAGATGAGAAGGGAAGGTATGGAATAGTTAGCATATGCAGAGCAGATGGGTAACTGAAGACACCATGGAAGGAGGGGGAGTGAAATCGAGACTATTGGGAGTGTTTGGATGGTTATTGTATAAATGTGAAATATGTAACAGAAAAAGCAAATAATTTTTTTATATACAAAGTGGTATCTTTGTGTGGGCCTGGCATGACTGTGTAGCTTGGCTGGTCTCACTTTCTCGTCCCAAGAAACTCCTGGTTTGCAATAACTGGCCCATGGAAGAGGCGAAGAAGATCCAAGGGACATGTCTATCCTTTCCGCATGTTTCTACATCATATCCCATTGTGAAACCATTCTGAGCTGCCCCCAAATAATGTCTTGCAGTGTGGAATATTATTGCATCCAACTTCCTGTCCCCCTAGAGAAAGGGGAATAGGAGACTAGGAAGGGTCCGGTGTCTTGTTTTGAGGAATATGAACTTTGAAAATTTCCATACTGATCTGCAGCTCTTGGACTAATATGTGGATTGGAACTTAGCTACCCACCAGAATCTACCCTTCGAATGTTTAAACCATCAAAACACACATATAAATGCGTACTTTGAATGAAAAGTACACGTCTACACCTCAAAACACCTATTTAAATCTGTCAACTTCAACTGGTCTCTTGTGAGGGTAAGTCAGATACCAGCCATTGAGACCGTTCAGAACCATGAATATCTATCTTGGAAGTTGAAAGAAACTTTTCCCTTCCAAGCACTTTGCAACTCAGAAGCTCGTGTGCATTTCTCTAAAAAAAGGAATGAGCTGCTCGTACATTTTTAACCAAGACATTTGGAGGCCTGAGTGACCTTCATGTCAGAAAGTGAATGATGCCTTATTAAATGAGTTAATATTCACAATGACACAGACAAATCCCTCCTGATAAAAATCTCTTTTATAGCCGTGACCTTTCGGATACATCTTTCCTGGAAGTGTGGGAAATGGCTGCCACTGTCAACCACTCTGACGAAGGCCGCGGTTTCTCCCTCCCCTCCCCCCCCCGCCTTACCTGTAATAACAATCTCTCATCCCCTATGACGGCAGCTTGATTCCAATCAATCACTTCGGAGAATGGCAGCTCCCATCCATTGCTGAGCATCACAGGAACACAGGCAGCCTGCGTAGGCAATCATTAAAATCAGGAAAATGGAAACAATTGCAGCAAAGGCACGCTGCCCCTTCCAAGGCCCCGTGGCAATGAAATTGCAGCCTATTCTGCAGAAATGGGACTTTAATAGAGAATTGTGTTGGAAAGTATTGTGGGACCATTGCGATGCCACATTTTGAGGATCACTGAACCTTGGGTCTGGCAGGTCCACTATTGGAAGGCTCATATACTCAGACCACACAGAGAGAGAGAGAGTGGGAAGCCTATCAACGGAGTGGCCCTTGTTTATTCCCTCTAATGGCTGGCTACTTGCATGGGTACACACAGTTTTGTACAGGCCCATTGGTACACTCCTGTGTGGGCTTGCTATTGGGTCAGAAGGTCCAGCAAATGCAGAACACGGCAGCTACATCGCTGCATGGGCCACCCTATCGCAATCATATTGCGCCGGTTCTGGAGGGCTTGCCATGGCTACTGATTTGCTCCTGAGCCAAAACGAAGGTGCTAATTTTAAAAAATTATAATAGGATTTTTATATTAAAGATTTTCAAAACATGGAAAAGTACATGGCACCTCCACTTTCAATTCACAGAGTCTTTTTCACGGTTCATTTACACATAGTGAGAGACCCTTTTGTCATAGACATCTTGCAGCTGGGGGGAAAGAGAGGGGGGAGAGAGAGAGATGGGGGTGTTGTTCTTTCATTCTGTCACACAGTGTTAGCGTAGGGGGTTATGTCAGCATCATGCAGGTAGGTTCTTTGTGTGTGTATGCACGCACCCACCCACTGAGAGAGGTTACGAGGGATGAAGGTGCTTTTGTTAATACAGTGGTGCCTCGCAAGACGAAAAGAATCCGTTCTGTGATTCTCTTCGTCTAGCGGTTTTTTCGTCTTGCGAAGCAAGCCCATTGAAGGATTAGCGGATTAGCGCTATTAGCGGCTTATCTGCTGATCGGATCAGCTGATAAGCGGCTTAGCAGCTTAGAAAAAGGGGGGAAAGGGGGGAAAAAACAGCAGGAACTCACAAGACATTGTCGTCTTGCGAAGCAAGCCCATAGGAAATTCGTTTTGCAAAGCACCTCCAAAATGGAAAACTCTTTCGTCTAGCGAGTTCTCCGTCTTGCGAGGCATTCGTCTTGCGGGGCACCACTGTATACAATGCCCTAAAGACTTCAGGTCTGGATATCTGGAGGAAGGCCTGCACCCACAAAAGACCTTCCTGCATGTCGAGGTCCTCAGAAAAGGCTCTCCTGATTTTACCGACCCCAGTTGAAGCACATTCCATGACAACCCAGTGGAGAGGGCCTTCTCTGTGGTGGCACCCGGCCTATGGAATTCCATATCCTCTAAAGAAAGTGGGCCTAAACTCTGGTGAGCTTTTGGTGCCTCCTTAAAACTCACCTGTTCACCCAAGCTGGCTATTAATTCCTAGCTTGGTTATATGAGTGATTAGAATTTTAGATTTTAATATATGGATTCCATTGTATTCTATTTATATCTCTCGGTAGCTCCAGCACCCACAGAGTGGGTTTTCCAGCTGGGAACAGACCTTTCCTGAAGCCCTTCTCCACAGGGCTGCTTCCAGCAACTTCATTTTACAGCTTTGGTCATACTCTCTATCTTGGCCTTTGATGGTTCAGGCGTTTTGTTTTGTGGGATCCAAATTTGTAAATGCGGCATCTTTCCTTTTACGGCATGGCCTCCTGCTCCTCCACTTGTGTGCCATGGTAACAGGCTCATTTCCTTTCCATTCACAACTGTGCCATTCACAACTGACCCTACCGTTTCCAGTGCCTGCTGTTTTGAAATCCTAGTGGATCAATGCGGGGTCAAGGACAGACGTCACCGCGGCAAAGCAGAACCCTCCCGACCCCAGCCTTTTGCTGCAGAGATGCCCTTTATTTTTTAACAGTTATTTTCATGCCATTTTAACCCTGGGCGTGCTCTCCCCTGCAGATCGCTTCCCTGTCGCCTGCCTGTTCAAAATCCAACCTAATTGATGCCGTCACTTAAAACTTACTTAGTATGCAATGTGAAAACCCGGGTAGAATTTATAGGCAATTTTGTCTCGGCTGAATTAAAACAATGAGCTGTATTATTTATTTCCTCCTAACTTCCTGGTTGGATGAAGTTAGTGTTTCTCCAGGAATATAGATTCTCTCCCCCACTACCCAACTCCCCAAGTTCAACAAACCCTCTTAGGCTAAGTTAGGGTTACCAGACGTCCCTGGTTCCCGGGGACAGTCCCCCGGATTTACAAATCTGTCTCCAGACAAATTCCATCCCTGGAATGTCCCCAGATTGGCAACTCCGTCCCCGGGAAACGTGGCAGCGGCAGCCTGGTAGCGCAGTTAGCTCCGGCTGGCTTCAGGAGTTGCTCGCTACTCGCTGCTGCCGCCACTGCCAAACGTGAACCGGGGACGTCTGGTGGTACAGATCTCTTGCCCCCTTCCCCCTTTGTTTTGAAAGATCGAGGGAGGCTCAGGAGTCGTGGGCGGGTGGCTGTTGCCCAGGAGGGGCACAAGGCGTGCAGTTTCTCTGCCAGGCAAGGTGCAAAGCCCTTCTTTTGCACCCTGCAAAACATAAATGTGCAGGTTTTTTTTTAAAAAAACTGGGCAATGGCTGCTCGCCCGCTACTCCCAAGCCTCCCCCCGAGCTGTCAAAACAAAGGGGGGAAGGGGGCAGGAGATCAGGGAAGGCTTGGGAGTCATGAGCCGGTGGCACGCCATTGCCCAGTTTTTTAAAAAACTGCGCATTTATGTTTCACAGGGTGCGAAAGAGGGACTTTGCACCTTTATACAGTGGTGCCTCGCAAGACGAAATTAATCCGTTCCGTTAGCGGCTATTAACGGCTTAGCGGCTATTAACGGCTTAGTGGCTTTAAGAAAAAGGAAACAAACTCGCAAGAACTCGCAAGACGTCTTGCGAAGCAAGCCCATAGGGAAATTCGTCTTGCGGAACGACTCAAAAAACGGAAAACTCTTTCGTCTTGCGAGGCATTCGTCTTGCGAGGTACCACTGTACAATATGCATGTGTGCTTGGGCCCAGGGTTTTTTGCCTCGCCATCCCCACTACTGACTCCCTGTTGCTACTCAGCTTTAAAATAAAAAAGTGTCCCCAGATTCATTGAAAAAAATCTGGTAACCATAGGCTAAGTCAACCCAGATTTGGTGCAGGCAAAATAGCTGCCAACTGCTCCTGAAGTAGGAACGCCGGATTATGGACTATTAGGGAAATGAAATCTCCAATCCGCCTTCCTTTTGCCTTGCTATCACGCAGCACAGAATTCCAGCTGACAGGAGTGCTAAACGGCTCTAAGTCTCCAGTCAAACGGTTGATCTTACCTGCAGGGCCTCCAGGAACCTGAAGGATCCCAGCCTCCGGCCACGAGGGACGAGACAGAAAGTGGCATTGTGCAGCATTTCACGATAATCATACCTAACAGGAGACAGGGGGGGGGGGAAATAATAAATTAACAATGAGCCCGGGAGTAACTGTGCATGCAAATGTAAACATCTGGTGCTGCACATCTGGTTAGACTCATCGCCGGACCAGCTCACATCTGCAAAGCTGGCATCGCATTAGGGGAGAAACAACAGGAACAAAAGCAAAAGAGAGAAAGGAAAACAAATGTAGATGGCAAAATGAAAGCAACTCAGTGAGCTGAATTGACTCCCCATCCTCAGTGCTGGATTTACATATAAGCTAAACAAGCTATAGCTTAGGGGCCCCACTCTCTTGGGGCCCCCAAAAAAACTTAAAGAAAAGAAAAACACCTGGTGTACATTTCCAAAATATAAGATAAAAAACAAATAAAATAAAACCTACATACAGAAACAGTGTTTTGTGTTGTGTAGGCTCCTATGATGTAAGTAATGGGCCTCGCCTGCTAGCCTTCTCCCTAAAATATCACTGGTTTGCTCATTTCTATATATAGGCAATGACAAACCTAGACAGCACCTTAAAAAGCAGAGACATCACCTTGCCAACAAAGGTCCGTATAGTTAAAGCTATGATTTTCCCAGTAGTGATGTATGGAAGTGAGAGCTGGACTGTAAAGAAGGCTGATCGCCAAAGAATTGATGCTTTTGAATTATGGTGTTGGAGGAGACTCTTGAGAGTCCCATGGACTGCAAGAAGATCAAACCTATCCATTCTGAAGGAAATCAGCCCTGAGTGCTCACTGGAAGGACAGATCCTGAAGCTGAGGCTCCAATACTTTGGCCACCTCATGAGAAGAGAAGACTCCCTGGAAAAGACCCTGATGTTGGGAAAGATTGAGGGCACAAGGAGAAGGGGACAACAGAGGATGAGATGGTTGGATAGTGTTCTCGAAAGCTACCAGCATGAGTTTGACCTAACTGCGGGAGGCAGTGGAAGACAGAAGTGCCTGGCGTGCTCTGGTCCATGGGGTCACGAAGAGTCGGACACGACTAAACGACAACAATATATAGGGTGCCTACATTCTGCATGTGCAAATGGCTTCAGATACCTATTAGGTCCATAAATTACTATATAGCATATATTCAACACAAAAAACAGCACAGACAATTTGTTGTTGACAAAGGACAGCTGGACATAGAAAGGGCCCCATTACCTTCAGTAGCTTAGGGCCTCATCAAACCTAAATCCGGCCCTGGCCGTCCTACAGATTATTTCTGTTTAAAAGCAATGGAGGACGGGCAGACAAAAAATGGGGGGTCAAGGAGGGTCGGTTGTGGTGGGGGAGTGGGAAACATCCCTATTTTCACCTGAGGAATGTTGAAGGGTGTGGGGTTTGCAGTGCAATGCCATCACTGGTAAGAGAAGCAGAGAATAGGGACGACTTTTAACAGAGGTTCAAGGAGGCAGAGAGACTAAATGCAGGGAGAAAAAACCTGAGAGAAAGCATGAGAGCAAACAGAGATGGAGAAGAATTTGGTTTGGTCCGCATTTTTAAGTAAATGGCCCTCATGTTTACCTCCTGGGTTAGTACATCAATTTGAATGGAATTCTTTGGAATTCACTTAAAATCATCACAGATTATTGTGGAAACAGGATGGGCCAAAAACATGGAAAAGTGACATGTGTCAGAAATAGACAACCCATCTCACTAAAAGGGAACCTGGGCTTGGAATTTGTCCTGCTTTGCTGTTCTTTGTAAACACGACAAACACTGCAAACAATGTCTATTTTTCTCGTCTTGGGATTTTCGGTTTCGTGTTGTAAACTACCCTTGGGAGAAGCTGGGATTAATATTATGTCTTCATATCACACACACACAAAAACATACAGCATCTCTTTTGACTAAGCAGCAGAACAAAAACCATTTGTTGTTTGGAAAACGGTCTTGGGATGCATTTCTGAGCTCAACAGATGCTATTGCAATTTTTGTCGCTAGAATGATCTTGCGGTGAGGAAGACTGGCTCCGATTAATGTCGGATTGTTATCATTTTTAAATAAATCTACGTTTGGAATATGTGATTAATGAATTGATTTAATGCACCCCATTAAGTCACTCATGCTTTCCATTCTGGAAATATTGATGCAAAAGTTGCCCCAGGAAGGCATCAATTTATTGTCACTGGAGAAAGAGGCTTGACAACCAATACAGTCAACCAAGAGCAACCAGGCACCAAGACAATCTCACCTTAATCAACCCAGTAAAGGATGAAAAATGGCTAGAAAGAGTCAGATTGTGTAACTGTGGGCCAGCAGAGGACAAATTAGCTGGGCTAGGGAGTGAGTAAGAGCAGTGTGTGTGTGTGTGTGTGTGTGTTGTGATGCAAGACTGGTTTGGAGAAGAAATTTTGGCAATTAAACACAGAGGACCGGTGACCCCCGTTTCTCAAAATTAAAGCGTTTAGCTAGACCCTACTGCTTTCTTTCCAATTCCATCAATCATTTCAGAACCATTTACCAAAAACACACATCAAATCCCTAACAGTTTCAAGCCAGTTATTAGCTAATTGTGCTTTTGGCAAACCTGCAAATGGCTCTCAACTTGCCAGCCTGCTGGTTCCAGAGACAAAAAAGGATCAAGATTGAATCTCTCCTTGGCCCCCCCCCCTGCCCCACCTCACATCCCTTCAACACACACACATGCACCTTCCTTTTCTACAGAGATTCCTGTACTCTGCAAATAGTATAGTAAAATAGTAAATTTTTTACTTTGACAGTAAAATCCTGCACAAAAACTTCACAATGTTAATAATCTCATTTAATCATAGCCTGCAGACACTGAATGTTTTAAAGGTATTCTCTCTCTCTCTCTCTCTCTCTGTGTGTGTGTGTGTGAGAGAGAGAGAGAGAGAGTGTGTGTGTGTGATACATCTATACTGTACATGGACATATGCATTTCTGTTTTTATATTTAGTCTCAAGAGGCTGTGAATACTGCAGTAGACTAATTTTCAGTTACAGGCCCCATCATTAGGAGAGTCCCATTTGCTGAAAGTAGTGTGTATAACTTGCATGGGAATAAGCGTGGTTGTATGGGGAAAAGCCATTTGGAATGGATTAAGATTCTCTCCACCATGACCCAACTTGGGAGACGACGACCCCTTCTGTCGTCTTATTCCAAACTACAGAAGATGCAACTGATAGGCTGTATTAAAAAAGAGTAAAAACCTGGTATGTGTGCACCTAATCTCATCCCGTCTCCCTTTTTATATCACCTTTTAAAAAATCAACTTTTTCTTGAACCTTCTCCCTTAAGGTAAAGGTAAAGGAACCCCTGACCATTAGGTCCAGTCGTGACCGATTCTGGGGTTGCGGTGCTCATCTCACTTTATTGGCTGAAGGAGCTGGCGTACAGCTTCTGGGTCATGTGGCCAGCATGACTAAGCCGCATCTGGCAAAACAGAGCAGCGCACGGAAACGCCGTTTACCTTCCCACCGGAGAGGTACCTATTTATCTACTTGCACTTTGACATGCTTTCGAACTGCTAGTTTGGCAGGAGCAGGGACCGAGCAACGGGAGCTCACCCCATCGCGGGGATTCAAACCGCCGACCTTCTGATCGGCAAGTCCTAGGCTCTGTGGTTTAACTCACAGCACCACCTGTGTCCCTCTCTATCTTTCTCCCTTAAATTTAAACAAAACATTGTGACAAACTATAGCTGCAATGATGCACAGTTACGCTGATCCAATTCCAACCAGCCAACCAAATCCATATACAGTGTGTATGGAGAGAATTCTAGGAAGTCTACTATGAACAAGTGCCAACTGACCCCCAAAATGTCTATATCTTAGAATCATAGCATTGTAGAGTTGGAAGGGACAACAGAGGTCATATTCCACCCCCTCCCCCGGATTTTTTTTGCCCAAGGTGGGGCTCAAACATACGACCCTGAGATTAAATGTCTTATGCTCTGCTGACTGAGCTACCCCAGCTGCTGCATCTGTTCCTTTTAACAGCACTGAAATTTGCAGAAACCAGCAGGCGAGGCTTTTCCAGATGTGGTGAGTATCATCACCATCATCTCATGCCTACACATCTGGCTGCACTTGGAAGCACAGGAGCAAGGGCTAGTAAAAAAAGCTGCCAGTAAAACACTGGGAAGGGACGAACAGAAGCGCCTGTGAGCTCTCGTTTGCAGGCACGGCGCCATTCTGTGTCACCAGGCTTATAAAACAGGGCAGCACGTCCTCTGCACTGGAATAAAATTAAATCTACCTACCTAGGCATTCCAAAATCAGCACAACGGAAAAGCCAAATCCCACAATCTGCACAGGTTATGCAAACTGGGAGAATGACAAATTGCTTTTTATTTTGCAAACACCCTGGCAACCTTTATGCATTTTCAGCAATTGTTTGCTTAGTCATGGAATGAGCCACAAGAGACCCCAGATGCTCAGCCTCCAACCACTGGAGATCTTAGTTACAGTGGTGCCTCGCAAGACGAAAAGAATCCGTTCTGTGATTCTCTTCGTCTAGCGGTTTTTTCGTCTTGCGAAGCAAGCCCATTGACGGATTAGCGGATTAGCGCTATTAGCAGCTTTTAGCGGCTTATCTGCTGATCGGATCAGCTGATAAGCGGCTTAGCGGCTTAGAAAGGGGGGGGGAGAGAAAAAAAACCCAGCAGGAACTTGCAAGACATTGTCGTCTTGCGAAGCAAGCCCATAGGAAATTCATTTTGCGAAGCACCTCCAAAACGGAAAACTCTTTCGTCTAGCGAGTTTTCCGTCTTGCGAGGCATTCGTCTTGCGGGGCACCACTGTAGTTAGTTGGTTAGGCAGCCACCCATCTGGTTTCAGAAGTTCCTCAAGCATATCTCCACATCCATAGGGACTAGAAACTTGCCATAAAAACGGAAAAGAGAAGAAAGAAAGCAGAGCTATTCAGGAAACCGGACCCAGATTTCGTACCATATTCTGCGTTCCTGAGGAATCACAGCATACATCCCACCCTGCTTATATCAGCAGGATAATTAACAACACCGATTTCTTTTTTCTCCGCATGGACAGCAGATTGACCTTACAATTCAACAGCTTGCTTGGCACCATTCATGGGAGGAAAGCCACATTAAGAAGAGACAGTTAAAAAACTGAAGTTGCTATCTCCCCATTTCTAAACACCAGCCCTTTTTCTCCCTCTCAGTGTTTGTCGCACAATGGGAAAGTTTAACATCTACTAGAATAGCTTCCCCCTTTAGGGCTAATATATGCCAGTCCTATATTTCCCATCATTAATGTGCTAAAAATGTGAAAATCCAGTTAATGTTCTGGATAGCTACAAGCTCTGCAAAATGTCAGTTTTAGAGACGACATAAGAAAGAAAGTAATTCAAACTCTTAAAAAAAAAGCAGACTGAGAAATGTGAATGTGGCAAATTTTCTCTGCTGGAACATCTTTCCTCCTCTATAAACTCGTCTGCTACTGAGATGCAGAACCTGAGGTTTTTAATGCTGTGTCACTGAAAGTCTAACCACCTATCTCTACCCTTCAAACATGGATAGCCGTGTGAGATGCTCAAAGTAGAGCATGATGGGAATATCTACACTTGCTATTGGTCCAATCTGGGGGTGGCTTCATAGCTCATTGGTAGAGATTTCGCCTTGCACGCAAAACGTCCCAGGGTTCAGTCTGACTTGTAACTGGCACCCCCTTTGTATAGGGCATACTAGAGATGGGAACACAACTTCCTCTCTTCTCAGGTCGCACTCCTCTTGTCCTATGTGACATGCTTTGTTGGGCTCTGGAGAAAAGGAGACGTTGTCTTTGCCTTTCTTTGGCTGCGTTGGTGCAAGGCAGGCCCAGAGGGGGAGCCCACCCCCTCATCGCAGTCTGTGTCTGCTTGGGAGGGATCCAGAGGTAGAGGCTGGAGGGGGAAAGCAGGGATCAGTTTCGTCTCCAGCTAGATCAGAGGAACACTGTTGTGTCCTTACTTTCTGTGAATAACATCTAATCGCATTACGAGTCTCAATTTATTTCCTGCCCTGTGGATGGCCTGTGCTTGCCCGACAGCTCCTTGACTGTACCAAGGAAAAATTCATGTTTACAGTGGTACCTCAGGTTAAGAATTTAATTCGTTCTGGAGGTCCGTTCTTAACCTGAAACTGTTCTTAACCTGAGGTACCACTTTAGCTAATGGGGCCTCCTGCTGCCGCCACGCCGCTGGAGCACGATTTCTGTTCTCACCTGAAGCAAAGTTCTTAACCCAAGGTACTAATTCTGGGTTAGCGGAGTCTGTAACCTGAAGCGTCTGTAACCCGAGGTACCACTGTATAGGAATCGTCCCCTGTCCTAACTGGAGAAGTCTGAGACTGAACCTGGGAACTTCTTGAACACCAAACATGTGCTTTGCCACTGGGCTGCAGACGCTCCCCAAGAAAGCAGAAGAGCATAGCTAATGGATGGGCAGTTGGCCACCTCTCCTTTACCTCCTTCAAGTGGGAAAACGGGCCTGGTTTGGTCCACCTGTATACCTACTGTCTCATCTCTATCTAGATCCGCTCGTGCTTGCAGACCTCACACAGCATTTTGGCAGCGGTTTCTATAGGTTAATTATGAATTGTGAGTAATTTGGGAATTCCAAAAGAGGAAAAAAAGAGAAAGAGTTGGCACCATGCGTGCGTTCACATCTTATTAAGAGCTGAATATCTTTAACAATATCCTACTTAGGAGCTGTCCCTGAAGGGACAGGAGATAGACAGTTGGTAACCTTTTAAGAGAAATGGATTAGTTCATTATATTAGACTTGGAAGGCGATCAAGGAAAATTTGAGGCCACTTTTGGAATACAATCACGATATGAAGGTAAAGTAAGGGTGGGGACTACCCAGAGACATTTTAATCAAATTATACAGCAATGGACTTAAGAAACTAATTGAGCAAGCCTTATGGCAAAATAAAATAAAACGGGGGGAATAAAAATCCGAGTCTGCTTTAATCAGGCAAATATCCAAGTGTTTTTTGAACTTCTCGCCAGAAACATTAAAGAAGCACGCAGTGCAGTCCCTGCTGCGTTGACCCACTCAGTGAGACCCACGGAGCTCATTGAGGCGACTCCCTAGTGAGTTTGCTTTAGGATTGCGACGGGAGACAGCTTTAAAGTATGGGAGTACAGGCTCAGCACAAAACAAAATCAGTTTGCAAGGTGCATTTCCCACCAGAATAAATTCATTTTACATGGGGAGAAGGACTGGGGGTGGGTGGGTGTTTGTGTGCAGGGCCGTTTCAAGGGAATGTTGAGGTTGGGACTCCAAGAAAGGCGAAGGGCCCGCTGAGCCCAATGCCCAGGTAGATTAGAGGCAGCACGAGGGAACCGAAAACAAATGCCATAGATATCTACCCTACCGAGTCGTGCAAACCAACCCAAAGGGTAACGCTTCTGCCGCCAAGTGCTGCCCCCTGTGGTGAACCACTGAACTGCAAGTAGTGGCTTGTCTCCGTCAGGAGTCATCTGGTGAACCAATCAAGTAAGAAGTATAAATGGGTCCCTTTCGCAGCATTGAGGCCAACCTGAGGTTTCGTCAAGACATTTTGGCACCTGGGGAGAACCACGGGACAGGACACCTGTTCCTGCCAGGGAAGAAGAGGGTGAGTAAAGATCTACATCAGGAACATGGGAGGGAATAAAGATCTACATTGGGATCTGCTGATCCCTGGGGATTCTGCCGCCTCATGAGTGGACCAGCCCTGGGGAAGGGAGGCAGCTCACTGGTAGGGCATCCACTCTACCTGCAGTAGGTCCCAGATCCCTGATATTTCCAGGGAGGGTTGAGAGACACCCTGGAGAGCTACTGCCAATAAATGTAGACAATACTGAGCTATAGATGGACCAATGGTGTCGGTCAGTAGAAGAAGAGTTTGGATTTGATATCCCACCTTTCACTCCCTTTAAGGAGTCTCAAAGCGGCTAACATTCTCCTTTCCCTTCCTCCCCCACAACAAACACTCTATGAGGTGAGTGGGGCTGAGAGACTTCAGAGAAGTGTGACTAGCCCAAGGTCACCCAGCAGCTGCATGCGGAGGAGCGGAGACGCGAACCCGGTTCCCCAGATTACAAGACTACCGCTCTTAACCACTACACCAACTCCCTGTGTTCCCATGACTAGGCCCAAGCTTTGGCTTTTGTTCTACAGGTCTAGCTTTCTGATTCTGACTGCTCTTTGATCTTGACTTTACAGCTCCTGGTTCCTGGCTCCTAATTCAGTCCACCGCACATAGTACAGCCCTGACAAGGTCATATGAGGAAGAAATAAATTGTAAAGGTGTCCACTCTGCCTTTTAGCATGTGCACTTGAGCACCAGCTATCCACCCTCTGCCCCAACAGACCAGGGCAAAAGGACCCAAGAACACTTACTGCTAAACATGGGACTTTACAGAGCAATGGAGAATAATAATAATAATAATAATAATAATAATAATAATAATAATACGAGAGCAGAAATTTAATTTTAAGAGCTTGACGCAGCACGAAGGATGAGCTATCAGTCTGACACACACACCCCCCCTTCCATCTGTGAAAAGCTTCTTGAATGTGTGAAGTGGTTATGCAAACGGCAACCTTTCACCAAGGTCCCTTTGTAGGAACCTGAATCACAGCCTCTTAACAGAGCAAAAATGCATCAACAGGCAGCCTGGTGGTAGCAGATTGTGGGATAACAAGCATCTAAGAGGTTCCATTTGGACAGAGATGTTTTGTCTGCTGCATGAAAGATTCAAATGCTCCCGCCCACCTCGGCTCTTATTACACCTAGCTGAAAATCTAAACACTGGCGTGCAATTTATGAAATATCCCAATTACCAGTAATTTTTATGCTGGAAAAAGTGCTCTCTCCTAGCTGGATCTAGGCAAAAGTGTGAAGTGTGAGAATCTCAGGTCCCCACGTCTTATGCAGTGGGGACTCAAGGGCAGAGTAGCACCTTGTATGCTGATTTATGTCAGGGGTAACCTAACATGGTGTTCTCCCCAAACAGTTGGACTATAGGTCCCATCATCCTTGATCACTGGCAATGCTGTCTGGGGCTGATGGGAGGTGGAAGCAGTGTTAGAAATTAGCCAGGCGCCAGGTGCATTTTGCGACTGGTGCAGGTCCAATGATGACCATGTGGACATCTCTGGATGCAAGGTTGATGACTGACATCTCTACTCCCCCCTCCCCAAGTAAGCAGAAGAGCTTATTTATTGCATTTATATCCCACCTTTTTCTCCCGGGAGTCCATGGCTCACCCCCTCCTCGGTTATTCCCTACAAGGACACGGTGAGGTAGTTTAAGAGGATGTGACTGACCCAAGGTCACCCACTGAACTTCCTGAGTGGGGATTTGAACCCTGATCTCCCAGGTCCTAGTCTGACACTCTAACCACTACACCACCCTGGCTTCCTAGAGTTCTTCCGCTATGGGGCAGGCCAATTAATTAAGTAGGTAAATAAATAAGGGGTAAACAAAATGTCACTGAGAGAAGGATCTGAAAGATGAGGGCAAGTGGCTCACCTGTTTGGTTGGCTTAAGATTATTTGGGTAGCTATGTTGTTGTTCCTAGTGTGTGAAGAGATCCATTTCCTGGAAAAAAGAGCCTTTTCGATCTAATTCTAAGGACATACATATGGCAGGCTATGGAAGCAGACCTTTGTTTCGTACATCCTTCCAGCTGTGTGGAAAGCTCTGTCTCACTGCTTGGGAATGAAGTGGTTCAGTTTAACAAAGTTCACCAAATTAATTCAAAAATCTCTGAACTACACCTGAAAGTAGTTCCCATACTTGCTGGGTGAAATGAACTTGACCTAAGTTAGTTTTGGGGTGGAAATTTGAATGATTTCTAGTTAATCTTTAAGTGTGTGTGTGTGTGTGTGTGTGTGTGTGTGTGTGTGTGTATTTATTCTTTAGACTCTTGGGGCTTTCAAGCTTAAAGAGCATACCTGCAGGGGGAAATTAATTAACCGATTCACATTCCACTGTGTGTGTGCTTTGATGGGTTTTTAAAAGCCTTCTTAAGTATATTTTATCCTTCAGCACAGCAGCCTGCAACATTCTGAACGCTGAATTTTTGTGTGCGCGCCAAGGAACATTTGGGTGAACTCAAAGTGAACTGTGAACTGAACTCTTTCGTTTTGTAAAGGGTCAAACACGAACTGGAATTGGTTCCTTTTCAGACACGCTGAACTTGAACTAGTTCCTTTCAGAAAGGGACTTCCTATGCTAAGCTCGTTCCCAAATGTGGGGCTGTAGATCGATGAATAAGCCATAAAACTGGGGAATAAGGTCTCATTCTCCCTCAGGTCAAGCTGCAATGGCAGTCTTGGGTGGACATTACCCCAGTGGCGTAGCGTGGGGGGTGCAGGGGGGGCCGGCCGCACCGGGCGCAACATCTGGGGGTTAGGGGGCGCAAATCCACGGGTTAGGGGGCGCAAATTACTTGCCTTGCCCCGGGTGCTGACAACCCACGCTACGCCACTGCATTACCCTGCAGGAGCATATATTCCTAAGTGCTTCAAGTACTTTTATTAGCCATTTTATTCTTGCTGTTGGGGTCTGAGCAAAGAGCCCTCCTTCCCCGCCCTGCCGTCATTCCACAAATATCCGTCACACATTTTATTAGCTTTCAGCCTGCTTTCCATAATGATTAAGTGGTGCATGCTTTCAGCTAATACCTTTTTAGGCAGTATAAACAAATGGCCCTATTTGTAATCAATTCTAATTTATTCACACTTTAATTGAAATATCCCTCCTTCCCACCACCCATAGCTGAGAAAACATACACGACCTCATCCATCACGCAGGTGTAAACACCAAAGTGCTGCGCTGGCAATTATCAGAATGCACAACATTCCTGTAATTTCAACTTCTCGATCTAACACGCTGCTGGGGGCGGGGGGGAGAGGAAAGTATCAGCCCTGTCAATCAATGCTTGGATTAGGCAGCGGCTCTGAATTCCCGAATAGTCATTATCCCAAACCGTAGAAGCAAACAGCATGGGTTCTGCATCAATTAATCAGCCATAACTTACATTCCTCCCCAGTGTTTAAGGCTTCTCCCTCGTCGCTACACTGAAGAGATTATAAACTACCCAGGGAACCATTTTAATTCATAATGGCCATGATTCCTCAGTCCCCTGCTAATTTTAGCCTTGATCCTGTCTAAAATCATGGAGTTTCACTCTAGATGGTGAACCCGTCTAGCTAGTTCTGCGACTGCCAGTATTAATGGTCTCGATATTTCAGGTTTTAGAAGACAAACCTGAGATCTCTACACCACAACTTGCGGGCTAGTCAAAAGATCCATGAATGACCTTGGGAGCTAGAGGTCAGTGGAGTTCAAAATTTGCAGATCTGGTGGTCTTTACTTTTAAGCCTCAGTCTGAAAGAGAGAATCATGTGCAAAAGGTGGGATATAAATGCAATAAATAACATTTATTATTATTCTTCTTTATTAGATTGATACTTCATGTTCTCTTCCAAAGGAGTTCAGGGCAACGTACATATCACTAGCAATACAATAAGAAGCTGTAAGAAACAACCTTCTCAAACAATTTGGAACAACCTTCTGTAAAAGTTTGTAACTCCCGAATACAACTACATACTCTCAACTAATAATTTCAAGGTTGCCAGGGACAGAACTTTCAGCCATCAAATGCCTAGGTAAAATGGGATGTTTAAAATTCCCCCCTAAAAGTTAATAGTGGGGGAGACTGTATAAATAAAAAGAATGGTACCCTCTTGAAAAATGGTATCCACCTGCCTCTTTCTTTTAGAAGCACGCTCAACTTATACAGGAAATAGATAGTTATGGCAATGGCTTCAGCCGCACATCACAACAGGCCCCTGTTAAATAGCTTGCTGTGAATGATCAGATGGTACCCACCTTATTCATCCCATTGGATTAAAATTATGTCTGGCAATTTGCAGTCAAGGTTTTTCCTGTGCCTCCAAGGATTTAGTGTGGCTTGTTGCTTCCCCATTTGTGCTAGGGGAAGAGCAAAACGGGAAGACCTGCTTGCTCACAGTAAGCAAATAACCATGGTTTACTGTGACATGTGGACCAACCTAATGTCACATAGGTTAGGTTAAGACTCAGATCATGATTTACCACAAACTGAAGACCAGTTTGGTGGTTACCTTCAGCAAACCTCTTCCTCGCCAAACTGGGTGCCCAAGAGCTCGTGAACACTGCACAGATTTTCTGGTCAAAATGTGAACATTCAGTTCACATGGATTGCTGACGTGGACTATTGTGTCTCACTATGTGAATGGACGGGGGTCCAGAACAGGCCTCACAATCTCCTGGGGCTGCAAGCTGCAGAACAATCAGAAAGTTTGAGGTCTTGTAGGTTGTCTAGGCCAACTTATTTCCTGCTCATTGGAAGGAAACCAAAGTTAGAGCATTCCCAACAAATGGCTGTCCAGTCTCTGGTTGAGATCTCCACTGATGATGAGCCCACCATGTCTCTAGGTAAGTGGTTCTACTCCTGAACTGCTCTTACCACCAAGAGATTTCTGGCCAACCCAAATCTACACTCCTGTAGCTTAATCCCATTTGATCTAGACCTCTCCTCTTGCGCATCAGAGGACCAGAATTTGCTGTCTTCTATGTAACAGACCTTTGGACACCATAAGATTTGTAGTTCATTGTAGTTCAAGATTTCACTGTCCACAATTGCTGCTCTTGTAGTTCTAGGCTTTAGTGTGAAAGCCACCAAGTTAGAGCAGGCTCTCGGACGTTATCTTGGAAATTCTAACAGCCACCCCTTAATTTTTCTCCAAGATATATCTCAAAAGAGAAGCCAAGGCCAGCAAGGAGTCCAAGTCCGACATAATGCATTTCACAAGCACCATACTTATTCGGCTGTCGGGTGCAGTGAAGCAGGTTAACATGGCCAGCCAGCTGCCTGCTGTGGCAGTAGGAAACATCCTACTAAAGGTTTTACCTCCCCTCCCCACTGTTTTCTGAGCCAAAAACAAAAAACGGCGGGGGGGAGGGAGCTGCTGTGGCAAGCACCCAAATTTTTCCAGTTCTCCTTTCCTGAATCTGCACACTCCGTAGAGAAAAAAAGCATATACTATCATCCCAACTGCAGCATCTGGATCAGTTAAAGTGTCGCAACAGCTAAAGTAATTAAATACACATGATACTTCAGGGCAAAACGGCAAGAGTTCTTCCTTATTTTTTCCAGCGTATTAAGTTTCAGCTATTAACCAATCGGGAAGTTTGCAGCACATGAATTCTTAATGCAGATAGTTCAGAACTACCGAAGAGAGAAAGAGCGAGGCGGGGAAACAAAGGGAGAGAGCCCAAAGAAAATCCCCGGTTCTGTTCCACCGAACGCCTTGCTGGCTGCTTTCCATTAAGGTATCTTGGCTTTTAAATAAGCTGTCAAGTAAAACTTGGCACCCGAAACAGAAAAGTGAGTAACGGCTTTTGCAGGAAACCCAACAGCTCAACTGCGTGTCAGGAGAGACGGTCGTCTAGGAGTGAGCTCTAATGCAGCGCACTTGGACAGGCGCCACTGCCATTAAATTGGCCGCGTCTGGATTGAGGATCAGTGCCATTTAGGGATAGCCTTTCACAAAACACACACACCCTATACAATTGGTAGGGATTTTAAACTTCTTTCCACTCAAGCACTGGTTTTCCGAATTCAGGACGGGGGAAGTTTGGAAGGTGCAAAAACATAATTGGAAAACTCTCTCTCTCCCCCCCCTTCCTGCTTAAAGGGCTAATTGATTTCGCAGGTGTTTAATTATCATTTGCTGTGAGATAATACCTTGTAGTGCCATAAAAAATGGATTTAATTTTCGAGTGCTTGCAGAACCATTGCCAAAGCCAAGTTAGAGCTAAAGCAAGATAATTATTCTATAAATCAAACACACTGCCTCCTTTCTTTGAAATTTTTAATACTTGGCTATAATGATATCTGACGACCTTGAAACCAACATAAAAAGGAGTTTTGTGCCAAGCGCCAAGAGGCAGCCATCAAGAGTATTTCATTCAGTCTGGTTCATTAACATTGGCTCAGCCAGACATTGCACCCTTGATGCAGCCAAGCAAAATAGGCTGAGGTGTTAGCAAAGCGGCAGAAATTATGGAAACACTGGTCGCCGTGGCCCTTTTGGAACACAGGAAAGCCAAGCTGGATTCGCCAAAGGAGCTCTGCAAAATAAGTTTCAACAATAGATTTTGAAAGTGCAGAGGGGGAAAAGACCAATCCCTGCCCATGATGGAGAGCCAGGCTCCTAGAACATGTCTTAAAATCTAGTGCACCAGAATACGAAGAAGCCAGATTATGATACAGCTGAAGGTTTAGCTATGCCTTGTTGCCCAGAAAAGAAATGGAGGCAGAACGGGCATGTGATTCTGGATATATTCTGCAATTGCTGCATCACTTTCATCGTGAACTAGTTGTGATTTTTCAGGAGGTGATCATGATATAAGCCTGATATTATAGGGGAAAGTGCACGGGGTCATGCTAGCATGGATGGAACATGGGAAGTTACATTATAAAGAGTCAGACCCATTGGTCCAGTTAGTCCAGCTAACTGACTGAGAGCAGCAGTCTGGGCTTTCAGATTGGAGCATCCCTGAACCCAACCTGGCGATGGCTGGGATCAGAGCCGTCTTTCCCATTGGGTTTACTGGCGCGTTGTGCCAGGGCGCCGGTCTCTCAGGGGCACCCCAGCGAGTGGTGGAGCTGCGTGGCTTTGCCGGCGGCCTCCCCTTTCCCCCCTACATGCCCGTCAGCTGCGCCCCGTCAACCATATGGCTGGCAGGTGTGCAGCTTGCCTCCTAAGCCTCCGTGAGAGGAGAGCGATCCCCACAGAGGCTTGGGAAAAGGTCAACAACTCTGGGAAACGGGGGGTGGGGCACCGGAGGGATCTTTGCACCACGGTGCCGGATATGCTTAAGACGGCCCTGGCTGGGATTGAATCTGAGTACTTCTGGATGCAAGGCAAGTGCTCAGTCACTGAGCTATGGACCTTCTCAATGCCGTTCCATACAGCCCAAGGTTTCTCTGTTGGCTCAATCAACACATACGAAGGAATCGGAAGAAGTCACCCTGGGGAAATAGGTCACAGTTGGGACTAAGGTAAATTCTGCGACTTATGGACGGCTTTTGAGTCACCCTAAGGGACATGGGTGTCATTTTGGTGTGGCTCTTCCACTAAACATTGGAAATAATTCATGGGAGGAGAAGCCTATGGCATTATGAGTCAACCCTTTGTCAACACTATCAAGTTCCCACAACTGTGGATTGTGGAAGTCACTTAAAAAAAAAAGGGTGCAATCTGTAGGCTGGACAACCTGTGCACACAGTGATATCTGATGTGCATCGTCAGAGTTTCTTCCAGTTCTGAGACCACTGATGGGGTAAGTACTGGATCTTTCCATCCCGTGACAGCCTAGTTGAAAGGGACAAGGGACCCAGCTCCTACTACACCAGGGCTATAATGTCATTGTGCAGATGGGCACTAAGGTATTTTAAATCACATTTACAGCCTCTAATGGCTGTTCAGCTGCTCGCCGTGCAGTGCTATGCTATACATAAAAATACTCCGATATAGAAGCCATTAAAGTCAAGCTCGGCTCTACTTAGTGAAATATGCCTTAATGATTTCAGCGGACAGGAGCATCTTCAGTGAATAGACAAGCCCTATTTCGGATAAATCTATGTTGCATGTCTTCATGCAGACACATCACGGACCTGACAAACGCATCAAGTTTTATTTCCCACAGGAGGGGTCATGGGATCTAAAACTCATTACTCTTCGACTAATATTAAAAGGAGTGATTTCTCACTTGCTAATACTTTGCTTCACTTTTGGAGATGTTGATGGGTTTTACGGCAGGACTTTCATATAACTACGCACGTCTGAAAGAACAATACTGCATGCTTGATGTAACTATCCTTGGGATTAAAGATGCTTACTACCATCTTCCCGTCTAGAGGTGAAACGTCTGGCTCAAAGAAGCCCAACTCAGAAGCATGGTTAGCCTGAGCTGTTAGAAGCCCAGAAGTAAGTTGGGACAAGGAAGATGTCATTCTTAGATGGAATCATATTCCATTTTGCCAGTTTCTGCTGTCAACCGAAACGAAGAACGAAATAAAAACGAGCCTCAGAAATGTCTGGAAGCGGCTGATCAGCTTCATTCCTTCCTCAGCAGAGGTCAGCCTTCCAGATGTTTCTGGTCTCCCATTTTCCATCAGTGTTGGAATGATCAATGGTCCATTGTAGCCCAACAACATCTACAGGGTACCAGAAGGCTACCGTAGATGATACTACACTTCTTTTAAAACCAGATGTCCAAATGCAATGCAGTCTCTAGATTTGGCAACACCAGTGAAGATATTCTTGGGATCACAGGAAGGATCAAAGGACCATAGCAGTGCAACCCCCTGCTGGGGCAGGCCACCCACACACCCAGCCACCCATGTGATCCATATGTGACATTTGTGTCCCAAGCAGAGAGGAGGCGCACACAAAGAGGTGCTTCCACGTAGCAAACAACTCAAGGCCACATGCAATGGGAAAAGGCAGAAGAGGACCCTTCCTCCAACAATCATCAGCCAAGAGAAAAACATCCCACCCATCCTCAAACACAAATGCAGAAAATGAGATGGATCCTGAGTCTTGGGTTCATGCCATACCACAAAAAAAAAAATCTGGTCTGTGGTTAAGGCAGTTTTCTCAGATGTCCTGGTACATGTGGGAAAGGAAAACCAAGTTCATATGAGGTGGCATGGTGGGACATTTCCCAACCATCAGAGATCCTTTTGTGTGCTAATTATACTACAAAACAAATTTGGATTTTTTAAAATTTTGTTTTTTTGAGGGGTGGTGAGTTGGGAAAACAAGTCCACAGATCTTGGAGGGCCACTGAACAAGCTTTTTTTTGCTCGTACACAAAATATTTGCATTAATTGATGCTTGACCACACCTGCATCCAGAATATTTGGTTTGCTCCGTTGCATCAGGCTGTGAGGTGCTGAAACGCAGCCCCAGTCTTCCCGCCCGCCGACTTCCTCCAGCAGCGAAGGAGCCAGCACCCCGCAGGATCAAACCACTTTCCTTTTAGCATTCTTCCCGCGCCGCTAGAATGTGCTAAGTCCATTTGTGAGCTAATACATTATTTACACAAGTTATTCAGGCATAGCAGCCAGGATATGAAACATTTATCAACAAAGGGTCCAGTTTGTCATTTAAAAATAATTATGTTTCTTTAGGAGAAACTAACAAATTCTGTTGGCCTAGAATTATTTATTACACAACTTCGCCGGCACAAAGGGATGCTCTGTTTTAAGACGCCGGTAATTTTGAAGCAGGGAAGGCAGCCTGTCTCGGGAGAACTTTCCGGTGGTTTGTAAGCATTCTATCAAGGTGAGGCCCTCGTTGGTCAGCTGTCCAGGTAGGCAGCCTACAGGAATCCCTTAAAAAGAGACCCTGCCCTTCCTTTCCCTGCAGTTGTACAATTTGGCCAATAGGTGGTGCACTTCCACGTTACCATTCCACCCAACAAACCATCTCTTTGGGTTGCCTTTTCTTTAATCCAAACATACAGAGTTGTTATGGTTTATTTATCTCTTTTGGCTGCCTGATGGGAAACTCACAGTACAGACCTGGGGAGGGTTCGTTGGGACTGACCTGCCCTTCCAGCATTTCCTGATCAGCAATAATAATAATAATAATAATAATAATAATAATAATAATAATAATTTTTATACTCCATCCTCCCCAGCCAGAGCTGGGCTCAGGGCAGCTAACACCAATAAAATCACAGTAAAAACATAATAGGGGAAGGGAAGAAAAAAAACCACAATTTAAAATACAGGTTAAAATGCAATATAAATGCAGCCTCATTTTAAAAGTTGCCGATAGATCAAGACCATAAGGGGAGGGAAACATAAGGGTCAGACTGAGTCCAAACCAAAGGCCAGGCGGAACAGCTCTGTCTTGCAGGCCCTGCGGAAAGATGTCAAGTCCTGCACGGCCCTAGTCTCTTGTGACAGAGCGTTCCACCAAGTCGGGGCCAGTACTGAAAAGGCCCTGGCTGTAGTTGAGACCAATCTAACCACCTTGTGACTTGGGACCTCCAAAATGTTGTCATTTGTGGACCTTAAGGTCCTCCATGGGGCATACCAGGAGAGGCGGTCCCGTAGGTATGTGGGTCCTAGGCCGCAAAAACAAGGAAGGTGATTAAATGGAAGTCTAGCAGAAATCACTGTGCTGATGGGTTGTGTTAGTTGGATAACATCCATCCTCTGTAGCGGCTGTATGCATGAAGATATATATATATCCCCCGCAATAATGCAGCAAATTATTTTTCCCCGGTATGGATCTTTAAGTAGCCAGAACAGCACTACCCAAACACTGAGATAGCTCAGTCGGAAGAGCACAAGACTCAATCTCAGGGTTGTGGGTTCAAGTCCCACAAAAGATTCCTGCATAGCGGGAAGTAGGACTGTTTGATTCTTTCCAGCTCTGTAATTCTATGATTCTACACAAGCACCAGCAAGTGTTGGAGGAACCTCAAGTTTTGCAGAAGTATTTTTAAGTTAAAAAGAAGTAAATAGAAAACGAACCTTAATTGGGTGGTGGAGGAGGCGAGTCTCCACATAGTCCAGTAAGTACAGAACCATCTCAGTTCTGTACTCACTCTGGTGTGTGGGGGGGATGAGGGCAGACAGAATGGAGTATCACGCAACAGGGCTTGGGGAGTAGCAGCACGCTCCACGCCGCAACATTTTGTTGCGGGCCCTGCTTGTTATTACACAAAAGCAAATCAACCCATCATTTGTCCCTAAGGAGTTTAGCAGAAGCCTGTGGAGGGGACACACAACACACATACACACCCCGCCTGCTGCCCAAACAAAGCTTAATTTGCTGTCTGAGCTGTCAAGCTCAAGCAGTTTTAGTTTTTAAACTTCGGCAGAAGCGGTGACTCTGTCCCTCACATCTTCTCATCCGCCGCTGCTGTTTCCTAGATTCTATTCTTTCTTCCGCCTTGACAGCGACAGCAGACGCGGAACATTCTGGTAGCCTCCCCTTTCTCAACAGCATTCTCGGGGAACGGGGTAATTACTTCGCCAACACATTCCCAAAAGCGGCAAGGGGGGGGGGGGAGAGGAAGGAAAGAGAGGGGAGCCAGGACTGTCTCCTTATCAGTGAGCATTCTGGTAAATTCAAAGCAAACCCTCTGAAGTGGCGTATATGCGAACACTCTCCCTGATCCAGCACCTTCAAGGCCTGTCTATTTCCGCCTGTCAAAACACTTCGGAAAGTGGTGGCTGAGTGAAGCGTTTGGCACCAGTCTGGCGGAGACGCTATATGGCAGATGAGTGTCATCCCTATTCTCTGGGAAACTGCTCAGCTCACAACCTTTAACGCTTAAGGGAGAGAGAAAAAACCTTTAGTTTTTTTCAAAAAACACTTTTCGTTTAAACGCACGGACGGCTTTTGCACACAGCTGCAAATGCCAGGGAGACAGGCGCTGAGCTCCTCTCTCTGTCTTTGCAACTCAGGCCTCATTCCAAGCACCGGTTGCTTAGCAGAACCGGGCCCCTGTGCCCTTTTCAACCTGATGCAAACATCTGACTTAACGTGTCGATTTTTGGTCATTGTCGGCAGAGAGAGAAAGGGGGACGCTCAGAAAAATTGTGGGAGAAATTACCAGGAAAACAGAAGTTCAGGCAACAAAGGATGAAGCCAGACCTCAGTGCCGATATCTGAATTTACTCTGGGGAAACATGGGAATGGAATAATCATTTGGTTGCACTTGTACTCCTCTATACAAGAGGACACCCACCAGGTCCTTGTCTCTGCCTATATAATATTTCTAGAGAGTAATCTCTTCATAATGGCTATGTTGACCAGGGTGGGTCAAAGAGAAGGGAAATGCATAGAAGAGGAAGAGTTTGGATTTGATATCCCGCTTTATCACTACCCGAAGGAGTCTCAAAGTGGCTAACATTCTCCTTTCCCTTCCTCCCTCACAACAAACACTCTGTGAGGTGAGTGAGGCTGAGAGACTTCAGAGAAGTGTGACTAGCCCAAGGTCACCCAGCAGCTGCATGTGGAGGAGCCGGGAATCGAACCCGGGTCACCAGATTATGAGTCCACCGCTCTTAACCACAACACCACGCTACATCCACACATACGCTGGATTTGATACCACCTCAAATACCTGAGTCCCCTAGGAATGATAGTCACTAAGAAACTGGAATTCAGTAGTACCCTTTTTTGACAAGACCAGTCTGCACACCAAGCGAAGGGCCGGTGCTGTGAATTCTGGAGGCTGCCCCAGTTCACATCTCAACTCAGCCATTAGGTCACTCTCTTGGCCTCAGCTCTCCCATCTGTGATTTGGGTACAGTAGCACTGGCTTTCCTTGCAGGGCTGTCGTGAGGATTGCAACAATGAAATGTGAATGTGCGCAAAGGGCTTTGAACATCCCCAAAGCCAAGTGTTACTACTGTTATTAACCTGGCTGATCTCATCCTATCAAAACCTTTTGTTTCAACCCTTTTCCTTCCAGAACTACCCGCTTTCTGGACAGTCACCACATGGTGGCAGTGTAGGCCAGGTTTGCCCAACCAGGTGGACTACAACTCCCATCAGCCAGGGCCAGCACAGCCACGCTGGTGGTTGGAGAGCTGGGAGTTGTATTCCAAAACATCTGGAAGGAAGCAGGTTAGGGAGGGCTGGAGCATAAGCTTGTGGGGGCATATGCAGAGCAGAAGTCACTGGGGGCCATGCTATTATCTGACACCTGGAAGATATATTCGTGGAAAGCACAGGGTCCCACTTTCAGAAATCTCACAGTGATTTTGCAAAGGAGGATAGGAGTCGGACGAAGGAAGAGTGCTGAATTTGGGGTTATGCACAAGGCAAGGAAGCCAAATGACTGGATAGCTCAGTCGGCTGAAGCGGGTTGCAAGTTTGATCCTAGCCGCATACAGTCATACCTCGGGTTGCAGCTGCTTCAGGTTGTGTTTTTTCGGGTTGCGGACCGCCGAAACCTGGAAGTACTGGAACGAGTTACTTCTGGGTTTTGGCAGTTGCGTATGCGCAGAAGCGCTAAATTGCGCTTTGCGCATAAGCACCGAATCGCAACCCACGCATGCGCAGACCTGGGTTGCGAATGCTGCACACAGATGGCGTTTGCAACCCGAGCATCCACTGTATTCCTGCATTTCCAACTCTACAGTCCTATGGTTCTGTGACTGCTGAAGTCCTAGCACAGTTTCTCCCCACCCCACGACTCAGAGCCTTTACTGAAAAGGAACTGGCTCACCCCGAATGTAGCAACCGAACTGGGGAACCATACTGAGTCTTCAGCTGCTGACCAAATGAACTGATCTGAGCACAGGTGCAAATGTCTTCATGCGATCTGCATAGGAATATGCATAAGAGCATGAGAAAATCCTTACCAGATCAGGCTGAGGGTCCATTCTGTTTTCACAGGGGCCAACCAGATACCTATGGGAAATTCTGCAAGCAGGACCTGATTGAAGCAGCCCTCTCTCAAACTGAGACACCCAGCCACTGATAGCTTCACCATCCATGCATTTGTCTAATCCTCTTTCAATGTCATCCAAGTTGGGGGCCATCAGTACCTCTTGCAAGGGTGGTGTAATGGGAATTGTAGTTGCTTGTGTGTAAGTCACCGACTTCCCTAAACTGCTTGTTTGTTTAAACCTTTCCCTAACTGAAGCGCACTCCTGTGCGTCTGCTTCAGTCGCTGGCAGAATCCGTTAGTGGGTGTTTCCTAAACTTTTTCCAACATAAGAATTCCTTGACAGCCAGTCTCCGCCTAGCCTCTCTGCGCGGAAGCCTTCTGCGCAGAGTAGGCGTGCCCAGTGGTGGTCCGGCACTCTCCCCGCTGATCTCACTGGAAGAGTCCCGGAGCCTTCCCTCCAAAGTGCTCTCATTCCCTCCTTCCTTCTTGGTGTCACCTTGATTCCCTTCCCCCTCGGAAACCCTCTCTTTCTCCTTGCTGGTTCCCTCTCCTGCACTATCGGGGCGACTTCTCTCTCTGCTGGTCTCCAATGTCAGTTCCATGACAGGTGGCTTCTAGTTTAACTATGCACTGCCTGAAGGAAGTCCTTATTCTGCCTGTTCTGAATCTTCCAACATTCAATTTCATCATCACCATCGTGCTAAGATATAACTTCAGGGCGTTTCCGCATGGAAACAACATCAGAGTTCTACTATTATGAGAGGGGACTTTACGTAAGTTAGCCCTCTTCTGTCGCAACTAACACACAAGGCCTCCAAACAGGAGGGAGCAGTGTTAGAAACTCAGATATATCAGCCGGGCAACAAATGGTTTATTAAACCAGGGTTACAGCTTCTTAAACCAGGGTTATATGGCTTGAAAGTTGAATTTCTCAATATGGCTTTTTGGTTCCTGAAATCCATTCTGATTGTGCAGATAAAACATAAGGGATAGGATTCTGTTGGATGTGTTGCTAGCGTGTGAAAACAGGCAAGATCCAAGGATCCCCAGGCATGCGCCTCCAGATGGTGGAGACATCAGGCACTGTCCTGGCACCCGGGCATCTTCCCTCGGTCGCAAGTGGCCGATAGCCAGGTGCAAAATGCACTTGGCAAATTTCGAATGCTGGAAGGGAGCGTATAAAAACCTCACAGTCTGACTTCAGCTATTTCAGGATTTGTTATTTGCTTTTCCAAAGTGTAGAGAGAGGAGTAATTTATGCATGAGACCCATAGGTAGGTCGAAAGTCGTCTATGACTAAAGCACTAAAGCAATAACCATAAAGTCTCTGTTCCCATTAAGTCATTGGCACCTACTTGGGTCTACTCTGTGCCTACAGTCTCGTTAATTCCCTATTTCTCCAGGACCTGGCACAGGGGTAAAGTTAATTTAAGCAGGAGAAAGGCAATTAGCTCTTACATTGCATTTAAATTGAAAATCATTTCTTCCCCATCTTTGAACACACTTTTTGTTCTTGAAATCTAAATCCCCCAATTCCTAAGCTGATATTAATCAAGCCATGTTTTTCTGAAAGTGTCGAGGTCACTAATGAATACACAAATCCTTACTTCTGGGCATGTCGATCTTTTTCGGCTGCTTTGTTCCAGCATTTGCCGGTTACTGAGCCTACCAAGTTAAAGAAGTAAGGAAGGGGGGAGGGAGCCAACTTCTACGTTACTTATTATGTGATTAGAAGCTATTTAGCCCAATAAGGCTCAAGCTTTTACTTAAACAAATTAACAGATGCAAACAAAATGTTTTGTGTCAACGCGCTTGTCATTCTAAGGACGGAACTAGCAGGTCATAGTGGGAAGGTGGTTGGGTCTGGATGCAAAAGCCAAGACTCAAACCACTCAACCACTCAGCCCGTTTAGTAGCCTGTGTGGTGGAAACTGATTGGACTTCCTTTGGCATAGCACAGAAGCTGCAAACAATATGTGTCAATTACAACTTAAAGGTAAAGGTAAAGGGACCCCTGACCATTAGGTCAGTTGGGGCCGACTTTGGGTTTGCAGCGCTCATCTTGCTTTACTGGCCGAGGGAGCTGGTCGTGTGGCCAGCATGGCTAAGCCGCTTCTGGCAAACCAGAGCAACGCACGGAAACACCGTTTACCTTCCCGCCAGAGTGGTACCTATTTATCTACTTGCACTTTGACGTGCTTTCGAACTGCTAGGTTGGCAGGAGCTGGGACAGAGCAACGGGAGCTCACCCCGTCGCAGGGATCTGAACCGCCGACCTTCTGATCGGCAAGTCCTAGGCTCTGTGGTTTAACCCACAGCGCCACCCGCGTCCCAATTACAACTTTGCCTAGTTGCAAAGTTTTATATGTGCATGTGCACATATAAAAATGATAGAGAGTTGCATTATCAGCTAAGGAATACCAATCAAAATGTTGCAGAGATCTTAGAGCACATTCTAAAAGCAGACATTCTGCTGAATGGGGTACTAGGTAGCCCCGGGGACCTTACTGTTTGAACTGAGAGTAGAGACCAAGACAAATCCAACGCTCTCCTGCAGATGAACATTGCAAAGTGAGTTTAAAGGTGACCGGGCAAGCTGTGCAGCAGGGAAGTTTCAGAAACCTCAGAGGAAACCTCCTGAGGAACCCTGGGGTTATCTAGAATGCAGGATAAAAACCAGAGTAGCCACTTAAGTACCATCAAAGAAGAGGAAACATGCCGTGGGGCAGGGGCACGGGACAAAAGGAGCCCTTGGATTTGCAAAGCATTTGTACAGATGCACATTTAGGGGGGAAATGGCTGTGATTCAAATAGAAATGCATCTCACCACAATGGGGAATACTGCGACCAAGTGACCTGTCTACCTGCTGCCCTGGTGTGAACCTTTGATGGGCAACTTCAATGCCCATATTCTTATGGTTCTTGGTCTCTAGACTAGACTCGGGCTGAATAGCCCGAAAGTAGGTACTCACACAGCACCTTAATGAAGCCCACCATGAAATGTTCTGGTGAGAGCAGGAAACTGCCCCCTGGTATCTGATATTCCTTCTGGCAAAAAGCTGGGCACTCCAGCAAATTTGCCTGCAGGTGGCACCCCAATAACATCCCCCTGCCCCAAGAAGCTGGCGAGACCTTTCCATGTCCTGCCAGCTACACAGACTGCCAGGCAGATCGTCCTGTGACTAGGCAAAGTGTAACTGGGGCACCATGACCTATATTTTGTTCTTTAGCTTGGTCTGGCGATCCTTCTGATTAGGAAATGCAGCCAGTCTGATGGAAGCCAGCCCAATAGATTTCATAGTTAGCAGCTTCACTTGCTCAGGTCCACATCTTTTCACTCGCCCTGCTTCATCAGCCTTGGCTTTTGCCCTCAGAATATTGGGAAATGAAATCTTACTCGTCGGTACCTCCCGTGCCCCTGCACCTGACATTATTCATTCATTTCCTGAAAGATCACCTTTAGCATGTTGGCTGGGTGGGAAGCTACATAAACACACGTCAGTGGTGGGGAATCTGGGGCCCTGCAGATGTTGTTGGGAGTTCAACTACCATCAGCCTCAACCACCCTGACCAATAGTCGGGGGTGATGGCCGTTGTCGTCCAGCAATGCCTGGAAGGTCCCTGGTTCCTCACCCCTGGGTTGTTTAAAGCAGAACTTCATGTGGCCTGCAGAAGACATGCGGACATATTTAAGCTCCCCGTGCTATCATGGAAAAGTCACAAGCACCTCAGCTATATTTCCATAAATGAAAAAATAATGTGAGGTTCTGTTCTTTGCCACTGGGATAACGCAGTAAGATCGTGAAGACTGCTATATCACCCAAAGGTAGTTTCCTAGTGTGGCTGATGGAGAGGACACCAGTTTCTGGAAATCACAAGTAGGGAGAGAACAGTTGTGCTCAGGTCCTGCTTTCGGTCTTCTGACTAGCCAAGTTGAAGGCAGGATGTTGTTCCTTCTGTTTTTATGAGAGACACAGCTAGGCAAAGAAAAGCAGTTCTAGCAGAACTGATCCCCAAAGTGTCATCTAACCCAGACTTGCCCTGCGGAAAGGATTATGGTGACTCGCTTTGTTTTTATATTGTTTGCTGATAATTCATTTGCGTGTTTTGGAGCTCCTTGTGAGTAGCCTCAGAAGGACTTGCATCCCAAAATATGGGATTTAAAATAATTATGTATGTGCGCGCGCACACAAACACACATTCAGTCACTAAATAAAAGATCAGACATAAGGGAAAGTAGGGGAAATGGAAATCTAATTCATGGTGGCTTTTCTTTTCTTTTCACTTTCATGACTGGTGAAGTCCAGTCAGAGGAAAATCTGCTGGTAGCATAAGATTTTTGTTTCAACAACTTTAACCGATACAGCATATCCATCAGACTTTCTCTGTATTCAAACAAAAACAAAACTTTGACTGTATTCCATTGCACATGTGCAAAGCCAAACATAGTCTGCAACTGCTACCTTCACAAAGGTTTGACTTTTGAGGGCATCTCAGAAGACAGATGTGACCGAAGAAGCACGGATTGGCCACAAATCGGCCATTTGATAATTTCAGGTCCCTGCTAAAATAAAGATGAATATTGGCTACAGTCCTCCAGTCACCTCTTGATAGATTTCCAGTGTGGGCTTCAGTACTCTAATAAAGATCTCGCCCAGTTTGTAATACTGCTATCAGCACTATTTTGTTTTTTCCATTGGAGAGGAGAGTCTTTATTTCTGCTTCTTTTAAGCACGCACTCCTAGTTTGCAAATTAGTGCGCCAATTATTCAACAAGTGCTTTCAGCCTAACGCAAACAACAATTAATATGAAATATCCCTGTGCACCCCTTTCTCCCCCCTGGCTTTGAGGCAGTTGGGTAAGTGATTGCAAAACGATACGTTCTCAAGATTGGAGCCCACACCATGTGGTTTCTGAATTTACATTTGCTGTTCCAAAGAACAGAATCTGACTCTGCCAGCACCTTACATTGACTAAGACATTCTGTCCTCAAACGGCGGTTGGCTTATTTCCTCATCGACTGCTTAATATTGTCTGGTTCAGTCACCGCCCTTCCCACCCTCCCTTAAAATCTGGGAAGCACAATCGCAATCCACTCCATATGGTTTCTTGAAGACTTTTAATCATAACCGAGGAAAGAGACCCTTTGCTCATTTGAAATCACACCCATTCTAAAAATGCACTTCATTCCCACTCTGTGGAGAATGGCCAGAGACAGATCTTATGCTTTGCATACAGAAGGTTCCCTCTTCTGTCCCCAACATCTCCAGATAGAGCTAAGAAACACCCTTTTCTGAAACCCTGGGGAACTGCTATCAGTTTTCTCAAACCTGGGTCCCCAGCTGCTGTTGGACTACAACTCCCATCATCCTGGGCCATGGGCCCTGGTAGCTACGGACGATGGGAGTTGTAGTCCAACAGCAGCTGGGTACCTAAGACTGGGAAACATTGAGATGCTGAAATAGCTGGACCAATGGTCAGCCTTTTATAAGAGATCTCACTATGGTGCTAAAGGGGTCAGACGGCGGCCAACCTTAAAAAAACAAAACAAATTAACATGCCATGGAAATGCTAATGCTTTCCCCCCCTCCCCAGTAATAATGAGATTTTTGTTTTTCTCAGCCTATGCACCCTGTGCAAGACTTCTTTTACTATTAAAAAAATAAAGAGAATCCAGCAACATGCTCTGCAAGGAAGCCTCTCCTTTCCCCCAATTATCGGTGTGGCTTGCACACACATCTGTTTCTTCCCTGCCCCCGAGAGATGTCTGAAATCTAATTAACCAATTAATTTGCAAATATATACTAATTTATTCAAGGCAGATTTTCTTAGTGTTAAGCTATCCGACAGCGAGCCATATGCAGTACGGGGGAACAGGACTTCATTAAAATACCAAAGGGTTACTCAAACGGAATAAAAACTTACATTTTGTACTACAGTCAGCACCAGACATTTCCTCATTAAGGATAAGGAAGCGTTTGTATTTGCCTCTTGCTAATTTGTTTTCGCATGTTTGGTGTAAACCGGTTGTTAATCCATTTGATACCAAGGCACTACCATAGGGAGTGAGATCACGAATGCAAAACGAAAGAAAGAAAGACGGAGATCAGTGTTTTAAAATTCAGCTGCCGGATATATCTACCTATCTCCATCCTTGCAATTGCGAAAAGCCTTGCTTCCATTCCTCCTCTGGAGCAAACCATAGTTTGCTGTTCATCCAAACCTGGCAAACTTTGGTTTGTGCAAACCCTTGCTTGCCCACGAACCAGGATCATACACCAAGGTTTGCTGTCTAGGATATGCTGACAATCCAAAAAATGAAGCTTCTAAATCTGGACACAAAGGGCAAAGGAGCAAGGGGAGCGAGGATGTGCCAGAGATTGCTTGTAATGCTATACTATGCTTTATTCTAAAGTCATCCATGAACTAAATGTATCCAATGTATTTTGATTTCGCATTGATTCATACATTCTACATGCAATAGATACCCTTCAAGAGGAGAAAGCAATATTTACCAGCCCTTGTGGATCTTAGGACATGCAGGGTAAGGTCTGAGGGCACATGAAGCTAAGCAGGCCAACACCTAGTAAGTGCCTGGATGGGAGACTGCCTGGGAACCTCATGTATGCTGCCTTGAGTTCCACGACAGAAGAAGAATGGAATATAAATATACTAAATAAGTACAGTGGTACCTTGGTTCTCAAACTTAATCCGTTCCGGAAGTCCGTTCCAAAACTAAAGCGTTCCAAAACCAAGGTGCGCTTTCCATAGAAAGTAATGCAAAATGGATTAATCCATTCTAGATTTTTAAAAACAACAATTTAACATGGATTTTACTATCTAATGAGACCACTGATCCATAAAATAAAAGCAATAAACAATGGACCGCAGTCACACAATCAATCATTCAGTAGGTGAACTGGGTTCCACAGATAGGTAGCCGTGTCAGTCTGCCAGTCAAAATAAAAAAATTCCTTCCAGTAGCACCTTAAAGACCAACTAAGTTAGTTCTTGGTATGAGCTTTCGTGTGCATGCACACTTCTTCAGATACACATCTGTATCTGAAGAAGTGTGCATGCACACGAAAGCTCATACCAAGAACTAACTTAGTTGGTCTTTAAGGTGCTACTGGAAGGAATTTTTTTATTTGGGTTCCACAGAGTCAGTCACACACACACACACACACACACACACACACACAGAGAGAGCGAGAGAGAGAGAGCCGCAAAAACGCAAAATAAATAGCAAAAACAGACAGACCTCAGCGTAACACTCAAAACGGAAGTGTGGCTCTCAAATTGGAAGCGTGATACTCAAAATGGAGAACGTTTGGTTTCTGAAAAAAGTTTGCAAACCGGAACATTTACTTCCGGGTTTGCATTGTTTGGGTTACAAGTTGTTTGAGTACCAAGGCGTTTGAGAACCAATGTACCATTGTACCTAATTGACATTGCCTGATGATTCAATGTTAGAGTAGACCTACTGAAATTGATTTTGTTGTTGTTTAGTCATTTAGTTATGTCCAACTAGACATGGCTAAATTTGATCCACTGTCAATTTGTGTCCATTCTCTAAATCTTTATGTGAATATGTACACCTTAAGGCAATGCTCATTAAGATAAATGTGCATTATTGTGTGTGTGTGTGTGTGTGTGTGTGTGTGTGTGTTTATATACACATATGCACACACCTAAAGGAACACAGACAGACAGACAACCCTACGGTTCCCATTCAGACAGCAGAAAGAACTAACATCGATATTTGCACGCGCCATCTGCAGCTCTAATGAAATGATGCTTTGCTAACCCTGCCTCGGCAGGTAACATTATTTATGGAGAAAAGTGGAGTTGTAATATACAATGCTTCGGTGGAATGGTTTGAAAACAAAATGGGAAAAAACACCCGGAGAGAATTGGGGTGATGGTGGCCGTGGAATTGATGATCTGTTCTTAATTGCTGCGCTGAAAACGTTTTATCCAGCTCTGCGGCTGTGTGGGGGCAAAATACAACAGCTGGGTACAATTCTGGCAGCTATTAGAGAGATTATGTAATTTACGGTACAAGGGTTCCAGCCACAAGGAGGCTTCCCCCTCTTTGAAACAACACGATACGGTCTTTTCTCAGAAGTAAATAAACTTCCGTAATTGCCAAATGCTCCATTACTGCATTATACAGTGTCAGAACCTGCACAAATTTGTTTCCTGAGAATTATCCTTTATAGCTTACATATATCATACCAAATAAGCAGCGATGGCTGGCTATGAATTGCTAAGGATTGCTGCTGCCTACTTATTCTCATGAGATCCTTTGGGGGGGGGGAACTGCCTGAGTGCTGTCACTATCCTAGAAGCCTCCGCCCCACCAGGGAACAAATGTAAGAGCGAAAGACATCCAAGCAAGCCATTCACATATATACTACTGGCATAATATACATCTGCTATAAGAGGGACTTGGGTGGTGCAGTGGTCTAAACCACTGAGCCTCTTGGGCTTGCTGATCGGAAGGTCAGCGGTTCGAATCCCCACGACAGGCTGAGCTCCCGTTGCTCTGTCCCAGCTCCTGCCAACCTAGCAGTTCGAAAGCATGCCAGTGCAAGTAGATAAATAGGTACCACTGCGGCAGGAAGGTAAACGGCATTTCCATGTGCTCTGGCTTCCATCATGGTGTCCCGCTGTGCCAGAAGCGGTTTAGTCATGCTGGCCATATGACCCGGAAAGCTGTCTGTGGACAAACGCCGGCTCCCTCGGCCTAGAAGCAAGCAGTGGCGTAGCGTGGGGGGTGCAGGGGGGGGGCGGCCGCACCGGGCGCAACATCTGGGGGTTAGGGTTAGGGGGCGCAAATCCACGGGTTAGGGGGCACAAATTACTTGCCTTGCCCCGGGTGCTGACAACCCACGCTACGCCACTGGAAGCAAGATGAGCACCACACCCCATAGTTGACTTTGCCTGACTTAACCTTCCAGGGTTCCTTTACCTTTACCTTTATATGCTATAAAAGGTGATTTTTATTCCTTTAGGAAGAGCTGTGCTTGCACAGAGAAAGACAGAAATGTGGGCTGAACCTGATAAAGGACCCAGGAAGTTGCTCCCTTATTCTTCTGCTACCTGCCAGGGCTGGCCCTACCACTGGGTAGACTGAGGCACATACCATTGTGGTAATGTCCACACTGACACTCAGTAATGTCCTTCCCCATAGCTCCCCCTCCTCTCCTGGTTTTTTGTGTAGCAAGTTCCCAAGTCTGCAAGAAGGATCTTAGAGGGTTCAGCTGAACAGAGTCTCCCTGCAGACAGTTGTGCTCAACACACACATTAGGAGAGAAGCACACTAGACAGCTGAGCCCTCAAATTGTTGTTTGAATGAACAAAGCTTCCATCTAAGGATGAAGCTGGTCATATATTCTAAGGTTGCCTTACTCAACTTGTTGCCTCCCAAATGTTCTTAGACCACAACTCCCATCGCACCTGACTATTGGCCATGCAAGCTGGGGCTGATGAGATTTGTAGTGACACCAGGTTGTGGGAGGCTGTTCTGAAGTATGGTACTACTGGTTTGAACACAAATTTGTTATGTATTTCGAAGCATTTCTTCCAGTGCAGAGGAAGCGCAGTCCGAACAACTTCCAACAACAGGCTTAGAATAAATATCTTTCTAAACTTTACTCAAGTTTTAGCACAAACATGAGGTAATCCACACTGAAAGGGATAACGTTCACTGTTCTCAGACTCGGTTAGGTCCTAAATTGACTGCAACCTGTCAAGATTAAGATATGGTGTCATTAGAGCCAGCTCAGAGAAAACGTTTCCCTGTATGCACAATTACGGACAACGTGATTAGATAAAATGCTAAGATATACAGTAAATGGAGCCAAAAACGAAAATAGCGTTTCTTTCATATGCCCAGACAGGAAATGTTAATCTAGCTTAAGTAAAATATGCAAGTATAACAAGCTGAGAATTTTTTCCCCTGATAAAGAAAGTTATGCTATTCTGAAGCATCGGGCTAACCAGATTGGTTAAGACGACAATTCAAATACGTAGAAAAAGCTCGTTTAATTCTTCCTCAGATTGTACCATTTCAGATTGTGTGTGCATGTGTTGGAAAGCTGCACCCTTTGAATGCTCTCCCTTTTGAAAACTTCCTGCAGGTGGAAAGTCAGCCCATCAGGATTTTTTAAATATTAAAAAAAGGCTTGAAGCGCTAGCTTTCCAAGCTGAGCATGCTCCAGATATCGAAGAGGGGCAAACTCCTTCTAAAGTGCATCATCTTTAGAGAATGATAATAAATGCTTCTATAAAATGGGCTCTAATTTAAGTGAGCAGCCACGTTCCTTTTCATAGCACCTGGTTTACTGAGCAGCAGCACCAGCTAATGTGGAGCCCTATGGCCAAAATGCCAAAAGATGAGATTGTGCTCAACATCTTAGATGGTTTCAAAGAAGCTTAAGAGATGAATTTACCAAGGACAGATCTAACAATGGTTGTTTAGAATTGGAAACTTGTAGCCCTCCAGTTGTTTGTTGGAGTACAATTCCCATCATCCCTGACTACTGGCCATACTGGCTGGGGCTGATGGGAGCTGGAGTCCATCAAGGGCCAAAGGTTCCCCATCTTTCTTCATACTAACAGTGAACACATCCCACAATTGGCTAGTCCTTACGCAGCCAAAACAGCACCATCCATGCACTAGTGAGAGGTATCGGCAGGCTTAGGGGGAAACCAAAGTTTTGCAGAAACACAAAAAGTCTTTAGGGGGAAAGCCGTAAGTGAGAAAAACTCAAAAACAGCACAATGGGGACTGAGCACGGAAAGCTCACTGGCTGTTGGGAGTAGGCAGAACTGAAAGCTGAGCGGTGGTGGAATGGAGTCTCCTACCAAAGGGCAAAACTACCCAGCAACAACGCTGTATAGGAGAATGCTACACTGCAAGATTTTGTAACAGGTCCCACTAGTGAGAGTCGAGTGGCACTTCCAGATACAGCATGCCTCTGAATATCAGTTGTTGTGCGGCAAAATTGGTTTGCATTCAGAGACATCTGGCTGACGGAATGCCAAACTAAAAGCAGGCCAGTCTGAACCAGCAAAGGAACCTTTAATGCTCTGCAAATGAATTACATAGGTAAAGGTAAAGGGACCCCTGACCATTAGGTCCAGTCGTGGACGACTCTGGGGTTGCGGCGCTCATCTCGCTTTACTGCCCAAGGGAGCCGGCGTACAGCTTCCAGGTCATGTGGCCAGCATGAATAAGCTGCTTCTGGCGAACCAGAGCAGCACACGGAAACGCTGTTTACTTTCCCGCAGGAGCGGTACCTATTTATCTACTTGCACTTTGACGTGCTTTTGAACTGCTAGGTTGGCAGGAGCAGGGACCGAGCAACAGGAGCTCACCCCGTTGCGGGGATTCGAACTGCCGACCTTCTGATCGGCAAGTCCTAGGCTCTGTGGTTTAACCCACAGTGCCACACATGTCACTTGCAAATAAGGGAGTTAGTAATAAATGTGGTGCAGTAGTAACTTTTGGAAATTACTTACAAGTTCTGCCCAATTTCATATGACCATGCTGTTCCTGGCTATTGCATTCAGAGCTTGCTCCTTGGGTGATGCTCTGGAAGTGCCAGAGACCCATTGGCCAGGTGGTTAAGTGCTATTCCATCATAGCGAAGATTCCTTCCTTCCCTCCCCACACCTTAACCACAGTGAAGTTAACTTCTCCTGGAAGTCACCCTGATTTGCTTACTTGCCTATGTGTCGCAACTTTAAATTAATGTGACATACCAGACAGCATCGTATTGATTTAGGTATTAATAAACCGCCGACTGTATCTGCCATTGATTGTAAATAAAACTAGCATTTTGCTGAGATCTTCAAACTTTCAAAAAGGACTCTGATCAAAATGGGTTCCTGCATTCGTGACAGCTTAAGCTATTAAAAAAGAAGGAAAAAAACCCCGCCCAAAACACATTCCTCTCCATCTGCCTCAATGTCAAGCACAGTAAATTGCCTTTGACGTACATATGGGATGGAATTTCTCCTTCTCCTTTATGTTTGTAAAATAAATGAGATGATGGGTTTTTATCCTGGTGAAGAACGGAGCACAGATGTGCAGGTTAGGTGTAAAACAGGCACAGATTACTGAGGACTGCTGGTGGGTGAGACCTCAGATCTTGATGGGAAGAGTGCCTTCTTTATAGTGGAACTGTTGTTGTTGCTTTTGTTTTAAAAAGGCAATTGGCTGAGCAAAGAACTGCAGTCTCTCTTACTTAAGGTGGGAGTCATTATGAGAACAGCCATGTGGGATGTGAAGTTTGAGGGCCACAAACTGATGTAAGCAAAGAAAAGTGACTCCTTCTCTCACTTCCAGTTGAGTGCTGAATTCCCAAACCAAGGATTCAGGAATGCGTATCACATACATCTATTAAGGCTCAACAATTCCTGGTTCACCCAACAAGCAGACCCACCAACCCACCAACAATTCATCCAATCCCTGACATCTCCACTTCAATGATCTCAAGTGGCTGGGATGAAATCAGTCATCTTGCTTGAAACTTGGAAGAGCTTCTGCCTTGCCGGAGCAGATAGCCTTTTTATTTTACTTTTATCTTATGCTCAATCTTTATATACCACCCTATAACAAGAGTCTCCTAGGCAGTTTACACCCAGAGCTGGACCAACTAGTTCCAGTAGCTGCTGAAAAGACAGCTACTAACTAATATTTAATGGGAGGAAATTCCGACGGGGAGATGCCCAATTCCTACATTGTGCAGAACGGACTTCCTGATGGTGTCGGCATCTTCCATAGGAACACACTACACTTCAGCCACGGACTGAGGTGTAATAACTCTTGGGACATTTGACAGTGCCATTGAATGACCACATTTGACCCACACTTGTACATTAAATGCTACCAGGTATCCCATGTTTTCGTAATCTCCATGTCCCAAAGGCCACCTCAATTTGCTCTCCTGCCTTTGGAGGTCACTCAGTTTATATCCAAGGTGGCCGTTTTGTATCTGAACAAATTCAATCTGAAGTTCTTGTCCGAGTGATAAGGAAGTCTTGCCCCCTTGTTCTGCTAAGACTTTGAGGCATTTAATTTCCTCCTCTCCTAGAAGTTGTGCCTCAACTGCACTTTTCAACTCCAGCTTCCACTTACTGGAAGAACAGACCTTGAAGTCACCCGGCAGCTTTGCCGCATTCCCAAGAAAGTATATGTAGCAATCAAAACGCCACTTAGAGCTCCCTTTTGATAAACCAAAGAGATTGAGGTCGGCAAATGTCCTATCAAGCAACTTGCTTCTCAGCCTTTGTTTCATTTCTTTACCCATCTTAAAGGTATTACGGAAAGTTATATAAAAGAAAGAGATTCTTACTTTAACACACACACACACACACACACACACACACACACACACAAAATTTGGGAAAAGAAAGTTTGAAAAATGTCACCATTTCTGAGAATGGAGCGTTGTCAGTTTCAAGGGGAACAAGCCTGGGCAGTGTCCATGGAGGAGGTCCTGGCTTGCCCAGATGGCAAGACCAGCCCCCTTTTGGCCTCACTGAGGTGGTGCAAAGGAAAGGAGAGCAATACGTTTGGCACCAGATTGGCTGCAGGAGTTGCAGGAAGGAGGTGTACAAGAAGAAGAAGAAGAAGAGTTTGGATTTGATATTCTGCTTTTTCACTCCCTTTAAGGAGTCTTAAAGCGGCTAACATTCTCCTTTCCCTTCCTCCCCCACAACAAACACTCTGTGAGGTGAGTGAGGCTGAGAGACTTCAGAGAAGTGTGACTGGCCCAAGGTCACCCAGCAGCTGCATGTGGAGGAGCGGAGACGCGAACCTGGTTCCCCAGATTGCGAGTCCACCACTCTTAACCACTACACCACAAGGCGACATCCAACCATCTTAGGGACTCCAGATTTGTGTAGGGTTTACTCCTTAGCCTTTTCTTTTCTCTCAGGTATCTCACAAGGTAATGGAGGATGAGTTTTTTCCTTCTCCTAGATGGGCTACCTTCCTAGGTTGACAAGCCCCACCTGCCCCTCACTTCCCTCTACAGCAGAAAGCACCTTCTTGACTGCTGGACTGACTATGGGTCTCGTTCGCTCAATCTGTTAGAGCCTGTCTTTGCATGCAATATTGTTCTGACAGAAGCCCCATGAGATGCCATGTTGGTTTTTGAAAGCTAAATGGCGGCACTTTGAACTAAACTTGGAAGCAAACAGGGAGCCAGTGGAGAGGTTTCTCACCTCCTAGACTCATCTAGGAGCATTCTGAACTAACCTGAGTATTCAGGCTATCCTTTCTAATTCTACATCCTCATCTTTCTTTGTTTTATTAGTGCTTGTTTTATTATTTACTTGCTGTAATTTTGATGCGAGGACACCCAGGGGACCTTTCTCAACGGAAGGGTAGCATGTGAGTATTTAAAAAAAAATACATAGATTGTGTCTCTTGGCAGCCCGCTGAATACCCTTGGGTAAAGCACTCACACTTAGTCATTCCCTCTCCCCCCCTCTCTGTCTTATAGTGCAATGCTATGCAGGTCTACTCAGAGAACAAAATGAATTTTATTGTGTACCTGATCCATAATAAAACAGAAAACCACGATGGTAAGCAATGTACTGCCCTAATGTTCTACATAAACATTCAAACGTTCACAGATAATAGGACTTGATAGTTGGCGGGGTGAGGAACAGTGGCTAAAGCACTGGGACTAGGACTTGGGAGATCTACCCTCAGCCATGAAGCTTATTGGGTGACATTGGAACAGTCTTTAACTCTTGGCCTCAGCTACGTCACAGGGCTGTTCTGTGCTTTTGTATATTTTGCTGGAAGCCACCCAGAGTGGCTGGGGCAATACAGGCAGATGGGTGGGGTACCAAAAATAATTATTATTACAGTTGTACCTTGGTTTTCGAACGGAATCTGTTCTGGAACTCCGTTTGACCTCCGAAAAGGTCTGAAAACCAAGGCGTGGCTTCTGATTGGTTGCAGAAGCTTCCTGCACTTAATTGGAAGCCGCACCGGACATTCGGGTTCCAAAGAACATTCGCAAACCGGAACACTTACTTCCAGGTTTACGGTGTTCGGGAGCCAAAACGCTTGAGTCACAAGACGTTCAAGAACCAAGGTGTGACTGTATTGTTGTTATTGTTATTGTTATTATTATTGAAGAGCTCTTTTTGAGCTCTTTTTAGGAAAGGATATAAATTTAATAATAAACGAAAACAAATACACTGTGATAGGAGCCAGGCATTTTCCTCTCTCTGCATAGCGCAAACATATTTTATAATCTTACCTACATGCCTAAAATGACAATTATATACCTCACACTTCCTCATCTAACAGCTGCGTTTCTGAAATACCATATTTTAGATTCCTTGTCTCTCCCTCTCTCTCCCACAACACATTCACCCGTTTCTAAAGAGGGGTGGGGGCGGAGAGACCCTCTCTTGGATTTTTAATCCTTGGAATTGTCACCTTGCCTCTAATGTCGATAATGACAAATTGTAATAATTGGTGGCCGGTTTGACTTAAGTAACTGGGCTTTTCCAGGTTATCCAAATAATGGTCAATTATCTGCAGAGTGAGAGAAGAGTTGGAACTGATCAGGAAGGAAGGTGGCTACTTGGTCTCTTAGAGTCACAACCTCCGGGAGCCGGAAAAGGGCTAGAGAGGCAGAGCTCTATTAGGGGGAGATGTTCACACTACTGCTAAGCCAACAGCTAAGGCAGGGTGAGAAAAAATAATTAGGTCCCAAATCTGCATTAAAACATTTTTGCAAGGCTTCATTCTTAGTGTGGAAAACTGCTCCCACAAGGTCTATTTTTAGGCTATTTTATTTTAAAAGAGATTGGGGGGAAAGAAAAGGAAGAAAAAGAAAGAACCTGCTTCATGTATAAATTTCTCAGTGGGAAGTTTTACAGTAATGGTACTTAGAAGGAGACTGATGGTGACGGAGCAGAAGAAATAAGCAAATGGCAGAAGGTCTGGGGAAATTCAGAAAATTGCAAGAACCGGATCAATGCCTCCCTCTCTCCCGAGATATATTCCGAGACTTCACCCACCCCCGCCCCACCCCCAGCGCAGACTCGTTCACCTCTGCTCACTTCATTGCCTTCTGAATGATAATGGTTTGCTTGCAGATAAATAAATAAAAAATGGCATTTCCGGCCATTAGGGCCTCTCGGCTTAGCCAATCCACACTGCATGCATAGAAGCTAGCAATTCTTTCTGGCCATTATCAACCTAATTCCAGTGCATGTACAGTAAAACCAGATTCTCTGATGGTGGGGTCAGGAATGGAAAGGAAAATAGCTCACACAGGGGGAAGGTTTCTGAACTGAAGATGAAAGTGACAGTAGAGAGTAATGCATGGAGAACCAACTTCAGCCCAAGGATTAGCACAGCTTCAATCACAGAACTGTAGATTTGGACAGCAAGAGTCATCTCTGCGGTGCAAAAACCACAGATATTGCCTATTTCTCATCTCTTGGGCATCAAGCTTTCTTCTGAACGGAGGGCAGAAATTGCCCCTCTTCATGTGCCATTGTAGAGTTAGAAGCAGTGCTAGAAACTGAGATATATATAAGCTAGGCGCCCAACAGCACCTTAAACCAAGGTTACAGTCGGCCACAACGCAATGTCTATTCGCCAGGGGTTGGACTGGATGACCCTAGGGGTCCCTTCCTGCAATCTCAACTGCATCGCTCGACTGTCGCTTGCTCTTTCAACAATTCACTTGTGTAATGGGTATGGGGTTGCTCGTGCATAAGTTGCCGCCTCTCCTGGTTATGTTGCCTTGTTAAACCTTTCTGTCTGGACAGCCCTTCAATTTGTGGCTGCCTCAGTCGCTAGCAGAATCCGTCAGCGGGTGTTTCTTAAATCTTTTCCAACATAAAAGTTGTTTGACACCCAGTCTCCTCCTACTCTCTCTGCGCGGAAGTCTTCTGCGCAGGGTGGGCATGGGTAGTGGAGGACCCGTGCTCTCCCCGCTGGTGTCTGGTGAAGAGTCCTGGAGCCCTCTCGCCGATTCCCCCATCAGCCCCTCTATATCCCTGGTGTTGCGCTGATTTGCTTCCCCATCTGCGGAGCTGCCTCTCTCCCTGCTGGGCCCTTCTCCAGCATCATTTGAGAGCCTTCCCTCCGCCTCTAGCTCCGATGTCAGTTCCCTGACAACTTGCATGCAAGACAATGACAGGAGTTGTAGCCGAACAACAATTGGAAACTCCAAGTTTGAGAAGCACCTCCTCAGAGGAAAGTTAACTTAATCCCTGTATCAAACTCAAAAGTCCAATAGGATGAAAATCCCCGGCAAAACGCCCTCTCTTGCAGTTGCAATCCCACCCCGCAGCTTCTTCTTGCATCTGCTCTTAGCACATTTTTGGGGCTAGCAATCTGGAAAGCGCCTGTTATTAATGGGCACTTCAGAAGACGGGGGGGGGGAGGATGCAGAAAAGATACTGTGCCGTAAAGGTTTGGCTAGTCGACTAAAAGCATAAAGAAAAAGGGTTTTGCTTTCAGACTTGTCACAGCATGCTCGAGATTTCCACGAGATTTAATGGTTGGGTCAGCCAGGAAGAACCTGGTTGTCCGGCGCCATATATCTGAGCATAGTGTCAAAACCCAACCTTGTACTGGGAAGCGACAGGGTATTCATATCCACCTCTGTAGTTTTCTATCTGCCAAGAACCCTGGAGAGGATTTAAATTCCAAAGTTGCCCCAAAACAAATTAGTTTTCAGAAAACCTCTCTTCTCTCGCAGGCTGACGGAGTGCCTGTCTGTGTACATATGCACAGACACAAAATTCTCTTCTTAAAAGCTTTCCGGTGCCCAGGTGACTGAGCAAATAAATATGAGAATCAGGACAACCACGAAAATAAAAACACAACACCTTCCCTTTGCAGCTTTTTGACTTTTCACAAGGCAGCAAATTAAAACGTAGCTCTGGGATGGAGGTGGGGGGGGGCAGACTTAGTCGTTCAAAAGGCCTCAGTGTTTCTTAGCAACATGCTGGGCAACCCAGATAAATATTCAGCCACCCTGAACCTCGGTGCTTATTGATGATTCGGGTTCTCAGTCACTACAAAACTGACTTACAATTGCCGGCGATGTAGGGCTCTAATGCTATTAGTATCCAGGATGCATGGGAAGGTATTTGGTCAACACTGCTTGTTTTAAAACAAGGGCAAATGCACAAAAATAAAAATAAACCAAGGCTTTGGCCCACCGTAAAAGCCTTGCCATGTCCACATTTTACCCACAGTGTCGAAACTATTGATAGCTGTCCACCCCACCCTTCACCAAAAACGGCCGTTTACAAAATATAAGGTGTTACCAGAGAACTGGTCATTGCGTGTACCCCCTGCCAAATTATAAGATCGCAAAACAATAAAATAAATGTTCAAAATGCACAGGGTGGGTGCACATACAGGGGTACTAAACCATATCCTGAAATGTTATAGGTGAGCAATTCTGAAGCCATTTTGACTCTTAAATGCCCCCCAATATTTCTCTGTAGTAAAGGTAAAGGTAAAGGGACCCCTGACCATTAGGTCCAGTCGTGGCCGACTCTGGGGTTGCGGCGCTCATCTCGCTTTATTGGCCGAGGGAGCCGGCGTACAGCCTCCGGGTCACGTGGCCAGCATGACTTAACCGCTTCTGGGAAACCAGAGCAGCACACGGAAACGCCGTTTACCTTCCCGCTGGAGCGGTACCTATTTATCTACTTGCACTTTGACATGCTTCCGAACTGCTAGGTTGACAGGAGCTGGGACTGAGCAACGGGAGCTCACCCCATTCGCGGGGATTTGAACCACCGACCTTCTGATCGGCAAGTCTTAGGCTTTGTGGTTTAACCTACAGTGCCACCCACGTCCCTTTCTCTGCAGTAGAAGGAAGGAAATGGATAATTTCCCCAAATAGTTCTTTTCACTTGTTAATAGATAAACTGCTTGGAATGTAGGGGGCTTACCCCTCCCTGCAAAAGCTGTCTGATAAGTATCAGTTAAGCCAGTAGACATGTCAGTAGAGCAACTTCTGCGTATCAGAAGGTGTAAGGTTGTAAAAGGGATTCAGGAACCAAGGTATTTACCATGTCAAAGGGATATCCCAGGCTGGCCAGATGATGCAAACTGTGACCATTATCAGGTCAGTCAGGAGACAAGACACACACTCAAATTACTGTTGTAGACCCCTTCTTTCTATGGTGTATGTAGGATGCTTTTGGGTGGTCTTTGGAGACGGACAGTCAGGTTGAGCATCTATAGCAGTGACCAGAGGAGGAATGACCACTGGGAGGAGGGCCGAGAGAAGAACCACCATAGAGCATCTGCAGCAGCACAACAAGATGCCACCATCTGCCCCAACAGCAACAAAACATCTCTCCCCTGTATCAGCTTCTACAGCCACAGCAGGCGCTGTAACTCTCCAATGGCTTGACTTCACCCCTGAAGGCACACTCCTGTCTTGTCTCTCAAGGCAGACAGATGCCAACCAACAACTATAATACATTAAAACTGTGATCATTAATCAGAAGAGGCTGATGAGAGGCCTGCAGCTTCTAGTATGAGTTTTTGGAAGTGTACTTAACGGGATTCAAACTGACATTTATAGACCACTTAATTCCAGTGTCTCTGTACTGAATGAGGCTGGTGCAATGCATTTATTAAGGCTGCTCCTAACAGTGCTTTATATCACAGGCTTTAATTTTATTTCTTCTGCCGACACAGAGAAGTATTAAGGTTCCTGTTGTGGCACATCAAGTAATGCGAGTGCTCCTGACTTTCTGGGTTGAGCAATTTATATGTATGTAATCCTACCCTAACCCTACAAACTGTGCTCTTAATTAGGTCCCTGATATGATTCTTATATTTCTAAATTCGGTTGACATATCCACCTCTGTAGGGAGGGTAAACGGCGTTTCCGTGTGTTGCGCTGGTGCCGGCTCGCCAGAGCAGCTTTGTCACGCTGGTCACGTGACCCGGAAGTGTCCTCGGACGGCGCTGGCTCCCGGCCTCTAGAGTGAGATGAGCGCACAACCCTAGAGTCGGACACAACTGGCCCGTACGGGCAGGGGTACCTTTACATACACACACACACACACACACACACACACACACACATATATATATATATATAAAATTCAGTGTGAAACAAAATACTTATTAAGACAGTACATGCTGTTTCATTAACATGACACTGAGAACGTTGCTGCCCTGGCACCTTAATTTTTCAATAATTCCACATGCACTCACCAACTTCTTGTTTTATTTTGAAACCAGCATTTTTTTATGCACGCAGGTTAAACCCAGAATTCTCACACTTATCATGCAGACGGAAGAAAAGGAAAGCCAGACCCAAGAAACAAAGCGAGGACACAATTTATTTCACGCTCAAACGGCCCGTGATGAAGGGAATTGAAATAATTTATTTTTTCTTTGCAAGAAGAACAATACGGAACTTGTGAAACAAAGTGGTCAGCAGCTGTGGGTGCTGAGTCAAATATTTGCCTCAGAGTAGGGTGATCAAGCAATATCTGCTCTTCCTTTCCATTTGTGTCGCAATCCTGAAGCGGGGCTGTGATTTTGTGGCAGGAAGCAAGAAGCCAAGCAAACACTTCTGCTTTCATTGAACCACACCATCAAAAATACCAGGCTTGGAGAGGATGCTTGAGGCAGAGGTAACTGAGATATAAAAGCCAGGAGGACAAAATACCGTATTTTTCTGTGTATAACACATCCCCGTGTATAAGATGCCCCCTATTTTGGGGGACTCCAAATTAAGAAAATGGGGGGAGGATTGCCCAGATTTGTTGAGCTTTTTGGGGTTGAGCTTTTTATAGGGGGGATTGCCGAAAATCGCTCACCCGCCTGACCTACACAGCCAATCACACATGTCACGAAAGCCACCTATCGCCTTTCCTCTCGCAGGCAGAAACCACCAATCGCCCGCCCAATCGCCACAAGGACAGCCAATCAACACCAGTCCTTGCCGCAGCCACCAATTACATGCCCTACAGCCACTGACAATCTCAGGCTCATGGCAGCAACCAATCCCAAGTCCCCGCTTTGCACTATCCGTGTATAAGACGACCCCCAATTTTTAACATAATTTTCAAACAAAAAACCCTCATCTTATACACGGAAAAGTACGGTAAACCATGGGTGCATATTCCGGGGGTCATAAATTAAACAATGCGGGTGAATGCAGCAGCCGAACCACAATGCAGAAAAGGAGGCGGAGACTCTTCTCAAACATAGAAAGCTGACATCATCAGATCAACATCGCTTTGGGGGCCATACTCCATTCAGCATTCTTTTAATTTCTGGCAGACAGGTGAGCAATTATCGGACGCCCCGTTAACCAATAACTGTCAACGCAAAACGCCGCTGCCTCTCACCGCTAATGGCTGGAGATGTTTCAGAGATAGATGAGCAGCGAGCGCTCAGCCGGAGCTATCGGAACGACGGAATACACCAGACGTCAGCAGTTCCACCAAAAAACGGGGGGTGGGGGTTTGAGGAGGAAGGCCAAAGCTCGGCCATTGCATTTGCCGTGCCTCGATGGCCTATCCGGCTGTCTTTCATGGATGCCTTTCCATTTTGCCAACTTCTGCTCTGCTAGGATTATGCAGGCTACCCACAGCAGCGGGCAGAATGCCAGCCAGCCAAGAAGCAATATAATAGTAGGACTACTCTAACTAAGCAACTGTTGAGTGCATTTGTTTCCTGCAGCGCTTGCTGGGAAAATGAATCTGGGTAGCAGGGAGTCACGCATGCTGCTTGTGTAATTAAATGTTCCTTAAGAGACCTCAGATCAGCTGCAGTATCAGTCAATGGGCGGCTGTATGGCAGCTCTTCTGAAAGTTAAAACCTTCTGCCGAGCATTCTTCCTTCTGCAGGCAGGTCTGTTGTGTGCCTTTTTTCAACCCCTTCCCATCTCACCTTCTCTTTTTAGGATTGCCCCGGCGATGAGCACCATGTCTCCAAGTAGCTGGCTTCATTCAGGGTATGAAAGGAAGCCAGAACTTCAAGAGTCCATGGTTTTCCACCGCCGTAAATGCATTTTAACCCGAACGCACTACATTCCTTTCGGAGGATGCTCAAGAGAAGATTAAACGTGGTGTGGAGAGAGAGAGAGAATTAGAGAGAGAGAGAGTTCAAGCAGAATCTCTGTAGATTTCTGCTTCCTTGAACAGAGGTTAATAAATTACTCTGCTTGAAGAAATGACCATATGTTTCAGACATTGAGCTTCTGCACAGAAGTTGCTTTGAAATCTGGTTTCACACTCCAGGACCATAGCTAACTGCTCTTTGAATGGCTCCTCCTTCCCAGCAATTTCCCTTATTCACGTGCAGCTTCACACACACTTAATCCAAGTGATAAAGACATACCGTATTTTTTGCTCTATAGGATGCACTTTTCCCCCTCCAAAAATTAAGGGGAAATATGTGTGCATCCTATGGAGCGAATGCAGGCTCCTTGGCTTCAGTGATAGCAACACGAATCCTCTGAAGCGCAGAGGGAGCGCTCTCTCCACGCTCCAGAGGCTTCGCGTTGCTTTCGATGAAGCCTGGAGAGCGATGCGTCCTATAGAGCGAAAAATACGGTAGCAAGTTCCTACCAAAGGGGTTGTGCAAGTGCAAGGAAAAGGCCATTATGGGGCAGCTCCCAGCATTTGAATAAGCCACTCTATAAATCACAACAGCACAGTTCTGAACACGGAATCTTCTGCTAACAAAAGTACTGAAGTATTCGATTGCTCCGTTTACTTACTTACTTTTTTGTTTTAAAAAACCCCACCTGGTTGTAGACTTTTCTTCTCCCTGGAGTTGTAAGATTACAAAGCAATCTGTGAAACTGAGCAAGAAACCTTTGATATTGCTTGGCTGCACTATTCAGCTGTTAACAAGAGTCCTGCAAAGTACTCTATAAAAGTTACTGGTCCACAACATGTTAACCTGCCCACATATTCTCGTTAGGCCTTTGTGGTGCGGAATAAGGAAAAACAAACACTTTTTTAAAAGTATGTCACTGCCTAGTCACAGGGATGCAATCCTTACTTAATCATGAGTGGGTGCTTAGAAGCCTCTGTTAATAATACGTCTCCAGTAAAGAGTACGTAGAAAAGGGCCTACAGTGGCAAATAAGAAGAGTTTTGCTATAACCTTGCCCATCGTGCTTTTAATGTGCTTCCCTCCTCTACAAACAGGATCTTCAAATTAATGACGCACAAACAATGGCATCAAAATATCAGTCAACCTTTTTTTTTAAAAAAAAAAAGAAATTTAATAAGACCTCTGCAAATGAAGCCATGGAACATCTCTTGCTAGAACTGCATGGGGAGTGGAGTAATAATACTCTTAACTTAAGGTTACTAGATGTCCCCGTTTCCCGGGGACAGTCTCTAGATTTACAAATCAGTCCCCTGAAAAATCAACTGAAGTAACCTGGTAACCTTATCTTAAGCAGGGGTGGGGAACTGTGGCCCTCCAGATGTGGCTGGACTCCAGCTCCCATCAGCAGCAGCCAGCATGGTCATTGTTGGCATCCATCTGTCTCGAGAGAGAATGGAGTGCACCTCCAGGGGTGATGTCAAACAGCTGGAGAATCACAGCGCCTGCTGTGGCTGCAGAGAGCAGTAACTCGTAACTGCTGCCTCCCACTGTTTTTGCTGCATTAGCAAACAGAAATGACCTTTCCTGGGAGCAAGCGTGTCTGGAGGTTCTGGACTGCCCAGATGACAACCCCACCCACCCACCTTCTCTGCCTCGCTGATGCGGTCCAAAGGAAAACAGAGTGATACATTTGGCACCAGCTTGGCTGCAGGAGTTGCAGGGGAACGGAGTAGAAGGCACCATCCAACTGCCTTAGGGACTCCACTCTGGATTTGTGTAGGGTTTACTCCTTAACCTTTTCTTCTCCTGAAGATACTCCACAAGGCAGCAGAGGCTTAGGATCAGAGTTTTCCTTCTCCTAGATGGGCTACCTTCCCAGGTGGACGAGTCCCATGGTCAATGGCCAGAAACATAGTTCAGCAACACCTGGATGGCCAGAGCTCCCCATCCCTAGTCTTAAGAATGCTTTTTTGAAAAGCCTGACCATAAAACATAAAGCAAGTTAACTTATTATCTGAAGCAAACAGCAATTTTAGTGTGAGGCCCAAATCTGGCAGAGTTCTCCTGACGCAGAAAAATGTCCTCCCCTTCATACAATCAAGGCCAGGGGTCAGCAAACTTTTTCAGCAGGGGGCCGGTCCACTGTCCCTCAGACCTTGTGAGGGGCCGGATTATATTTTTTTGGGGGAAATAAATGAACGAATTCCCATGCCCCACAAATAACCCAGAGATACATTTTAAATAAAAGGACTCATTCTACTCATGTAAAAACACACTGATTCCCAGACCATCCGCGGGCCGGACTTAGAAGGCGACTGGTCTGGATCCGGGCCCCTGGGCCCTAGTTTGCCTACCCATGATCAAGGCCAAGATTAATAATCTCAATGTTCTTCAAGCACAGCCTTCATGAATCCTCTTGTTCATCTTCATCTTCTCTCTCTCTCTTTCCAATAGCCATCAAAGAGGAAGGAAATTGTATATATTTCCTGGACTGGACTGAAAAATGTAATTTGCCAACTTGCAATAAGAAGCTGAATTTTGTAAAATATTAAACTTGAGGTTTTAAGATGGGGAATGGAGAGGGGGGGGAGAGAAGAAAACAGGAAAGCAAAACAGCATGACATCTACACAACTTGCCACTTCACACTGAAGGAAGCAGTCCTGTCATGTAGCCTGCCTCAATGCCATTACTCTCCTTGCAGGGCTAAGAATGTTAAAGCCCTGAGGTAAATTCAAGGGAGAATCTCCGCCCAGAGAAAGGGAATCAATACAAGGGAGTCTCAGCAAGCTTGACAGCCATCTTGGAAATAACCCCAAAGGTCAAGAGCATTAGGATATCTGTCGATCTCCCCCAGACCATCACAAGGATGGTTATGCTGGGAGTTACAGGAGTGGAAAGAACCCAGGTTGTTTTTTTATCGAACAGAGATATTTGAATTTAGGAGAGTGAGCAGGACACCTCGTCTAACGGATTCAATGGAAGCACTGGGGAAGTCAACGTTAAATAGTAATTTAGTTTAAAATGCCATGATCTGGAGAAGCACTTTGACAGTTGCATCCAACATTAGTAATACTCACGAGTAGACACACTGAAAATCATCAGAGTGAGTAACTAAGGTCCATTCATTTCAATGGACTACTCTAAGCAGAACTTAGTAGCATGAAACCCTGAGATACAATGGTGAAGAGTTGTGGGACAAAGTCATACTGGATTTATGAAACTCCCAACATTTCTCTGGTGAAAATAGGGATGTCCTGAGAAAAAGCGGGACATTCAGGGATCAAATCAGAAACTGGGATGGCTTCTGTAAAACCAGGACTGCCTCTGGAAAACAGGGACACTTGGAGGGTCTGGAACAGGGGTCTTCTGCATGCTAAACATGTACTCTACCATACAGACACCCGCAAGCCCAAAGCAACTTTTGTCGTCTGCTGGAACAGGAAGAGCAAGAAGTCATATCTGGTGAGATTATCCAATCCCTCTTTCTCCCTTCCTCTCATCCTTTGCAAACTAAATCAATAGGCAAGCCAAAGCTGATGCATACAAGATAGTTCTTGGAAGATTTTCTGTCTCATTAAAACAAATTGCACAAGACAAATGCGATCAATGATCATTAGCTCAACTCCAGAAAGTTGATGGTTCCCCTCCCCTCCCCAAATACCGACTAGATCAAGCCCTGTGGAGTTAAATGGAAAAGGAATGTTATAACTGTATAATTTCGCCTCACTTTGTGTAATCTGAAAAAGGTAGAAAAGAGCTTTTATTTTTTAAAAGGAAGAAAAGCCAGACACCAGTATGCATCAAAATGTTTATCCCTTGCAGCATGTGTTGCTTGCTGTTGTTTTTAATAATTACTTTGCTATTTCCAAACTGGGTTGCTTCCTCTAATTAGTGAGTCAGCTCTGCTAATAAAGATTAGAATGAGACATTCAACTAATGCTGAAGAAGGGAGTTATTTATGAAGGTCAGTAGGGGTTTTCCTAAACATTTTGATTACAACTTTTAACTCCACTATAATGCATACACTTAAACCAACAACAACAAAGAGAACCTTGCAAAAATTCATTGAATATCATTAAACCAGCCTGGAGATTGCACAGAGTAAGAATGGCAAATAAACTGTTGTAATCTGACACTTATTTCTGATCCTCAACAGCAGTAATTGATTAATAGCGTAATAAGGGTGCAGGTACAGTGGTGGCTCGCAAGACGAAAAGAATTCGTTCCGCGAGTCTTTTCGTCTTGCGAAGCACGGTCCGTCGCAACTGCGCCTCTTCAAGCGGCTTTTTTAAAAAAGCGCAAGACGTTTTCGTCTTGCAAAGCAAGCCCATAGGGAAATTTGTCTAGCGAAACAACGCAAAAACGGAAAACCCTTTCGTCTAGCGAGTTTTTCGTCTTGCGAGGCATTCGTCTTGCGGGGCACCACTGTACAGTATAAATGCGGGAAAGAACTTCTTTTTTCCTTTTCTTTTTAAAAGAATCCCTTAAGGGCAAAATATTCTATAGTAAGTATGGGAAAATATAGTGGCCTGCAGATTAGATCAGAACCCTGGAATAATTTGACTTGCTGCATCAACAAAAGTATAGTCAAGAAAAGTCATTGTATTGCTGTATTCTGCCTTGGTCAGACCACAACTGGACTCCTGGGTGCCTCAGTTTAAGAAGGATATTGTCAAGCTGGAATGTGGGCAGAAGAGGGTGATCATGTCTGGAAACCAAGCCTTATGAAGAACGGTTGAAGGAGCTTGGATAAGAGGGGACTGAGAGCCATCTTCAAATATTTAATGGGAGGATGGAGCAAGCTTGTTTTCTCCTGTTCTGGAGGGTAGGATTCAAACCAGGCATGGGCAAATTCGTTCCTCCAGATGTTTTGAGACTACAATTCCCATCATCCCTAGCTAACAGGACCAGTGGTCAGGGATGATGGGAATTGTAGTTTCAAGACATCTGGAGGGCCAAGTTTGCCTATGCCTGACTCAAACCAATGACTTCAAGTTAGATTCCGACTAAACTTCAGGAAGAACTTTCTGACAATGAGAGCTGATTGACACTCATCCAGAGGTTCATGAATGGGAGCTAATTTTAAGAGAGGAGCCTTCTTAAAAGTTTAGTTTACTTGGGCTATTTTGCTGTAAAAGGATGAAAAGAAAAGGAATTAAATGGTTGCCTTTTCTAATTAGGAGGAGCAGGTTCTCTACATTCAATACCACCCTTCATACATTTCCTTCCATTATTGCAAAACAGGCACCTAAATATTGGGTTTCGGTAAATGCATTTACATTTAATCCATTAGTTAATCAATCAATTAATTAGAAAGTAGATAACGGATCGACTTTAAAGTTAAGCCTATCAACCAAGTTAAACAGTGAAGTTTCTGCCTCTTTCCTGAGGATTACTCTATAAACCATTTCACGTAGTCTCAAAAGTACCAGTGTTTTCAGAATGGGTGGGGAAGCTCTTTCAGTCTGAGGTCCACAATTCCTTGTGAGCTGCTTCCTAGGGGCCACATGCTAGCCAGGCAAAAGCATGCAGGGAGGGCGTGGAGGAAGAGTCCCGAGTGTTGAGCAGAGAGGTCCAAAGGCCCACACTTGGCCGGAAGAACGGCGGTTGTCCACCCAACTTACAGCTTTCAGCACATGCAAAGCTTTGACTTAAGAAAACAACCCTCTTCCTTTTCATGCAACAATACCAGTAGCAAGGCTATGACATCATCAGGGCAAAGGGGACCTTCTCGGAACCAGACAAGGGCAGACATTGACCTCACGGCTCTCCCCACTGGATTCTGCTCTGCATAGGATGGTTTTCCGTTTATTTTTCTAAAAAATAAACAGCTTTCGGGAGGCTGACACATGCCTCGCTGAGCTCACAAGAGGCACGGAAAGAAAAGCGGGACATTTCCAGAATCTCGTTTCCTGGAATCCTGCTATCTTGAGTGCACTGGTCAGCTCGTGGAAACAATATTTAAGATAATAATGAGTCAACTTAAACTGATTACTCCCCCCCCAAAAAAAACCACAGTAAAATTTCCCCTGAAGTATTACGAGTCCTTTGCAGCAAAAAAAAAAAAAAAAAAAAAAGCACCGGGGAAGAAGAAAAAACAGAAGCAGTCCCATTTTGTGGGCAATGAATCCAGTTTGACCCTCCGTGTGCTCTGCAAAGGGAAGTTTCAGACAAGGTCAATTGTGTAATGAAGTATATTTGTATCATTCACAGACGTATGTCACAGAATTGTAGGGTTGGAAAGGAGGCTGAGGCCATCTGGGCCGACCCCTTGCATTGCAGGAATCTCAGCTAAAGCATCCATGACAGATGGCCATTCACGTTTGTGGTTTATATTTTCACTTCTGAACTTTTTTTTTTTAAAGGACCTTTTAAATGTGCACTATCTTAGACCATTACAGACCTCACTAAACTGTGGGGCCTGGTCTGGACACACTTGACCCCCAAGAGCCAGTGTGGTATAGTGGTTAAGAGTGGTAGTCTCGTAATCTGGGGAACCGGGTTCGCGTCTCCGCTCCTCCACCTGCAGCTGCTGGGTGACCTTGGGCCAGTCACACTTCTCTGAAGTCTCTCAGCCCCACTCACCTCACAGAGTGTTTGTTGTGGGGGAGGAAGGGAAAGGAGATTGTTAGCCGCTTTGAGACTCCTGAAGGGGAGTTAAAGGCGGGATATCAAATCCCAGAAACTCAAGGGAAACATCAGATGTGTCGAGACGAAGTTTAGGGAAGTTTTTGATGTCTGATGCTGTATTGTTTTTAATATTCGGTTGGAAGCCGCCCAGAGTGGCTGGGGAAACCCAGTCAGATGGGCGGGGTATAAATAAATTATTATTATTACTATTATTACTATTACTACTACTACTACTACTACTATTATTATTATTATTATTATTATTATTATTATTATTATTATTATTATTATTATTATATCTGAGCCCACCTAACCAAGACCAGGCTACAGCAGGAAGGTTCAGCACACTGCGATTCTCCCTTGCTATACTGTAATAGGTATGAGTTACTCGTGCGTAAGCTGGTGCCTTTCTCGGTTAGTTTGCCTTATTAAACCTTTTTGACTGCACAGCCCTTCTCATCATGGCTGCCTCAGTCACTGGCAGAATCCGTCAGTGGGCGTTTCTTGAACCTCTTCCAGCATAAAAGTTGTTTGACACCCAGTCTCCTCCTCCTCTCACTGCGCGTGAGTCTTCTGCGCTGGGAAGGCGTGGGTAGCAGAGGACCTGGGCTCTCCTCACTGATGTCCAGTGAAGAGTCCTGGAGCCCTCTCTCCAATTCCCCCGTCTGCCCCCCTTTATCCCTGGTGTTGCGCTGATTGGCTTCCCCCTCTACTGAGCTGTTTCTCCCCCTGCTGCTGGGTCCTTCGCCAGCATCATCTGGGAGCCTCCCCTTCGCCTCTCCCTCCGATGTCAGTTCCCTGACATGTACCATCACCCAAAGTGGAGAGCAAGAGCCCTGCTAATACAGACTAGGAAATCCCTGTCTGGCTCAGGAGCCCCAACCTGCAAAGGAATCTGGCCAGCCGCACTTTCAGCAGCCAGGGGTCCAGCATTTGATCCACATCATCAGGCCACAATAAGGGCCTCAAATCAGAGGAAGCCTGGTGCACCGGACAGCTCAGCCAGAACTGTGTCTCTCTCCCTGTCCACGCCTAGCTAACACCTCCAGTTAGGGACTGTTCTGATTTCGTCCTTTGAGTTTCCAGTTCCATTTTCTCTCCTTTTCTCCCTTGCTCTCTCTTCAGGAAGTGCTGCTTAAGGTTCCAGCATCTCGGCAGGGATGCGAGGCACAAGGAAATGCCTCAGCTAGGAGCCAAAATCCTCAAAACAAACTGATGTGGCGTTTGGCTGCCTCGCCGGGAGACGAGAGAGAGAGATTGCTTCCCTCGCTGCACCGGCGAGGTCTTGGCAACCCCCAGAGAATTGCTGAGTGCAAATGGAATTCAAGTGGTGAGAAACGAAATAAGCAGGCCGGCTTTCGGAGTGCAGGTGGCAGCCATTCGCAGGCCCTCTCCACACTCCTGACCTGTTGCTAAACTCCTTATTAAAGCAGAGGCGCAAATCGGAGCCCATGGTTTCTCTTTCCCGTGGCTTTCTCCTTTCCCCCTTCCTTAGCCTCTACTGCTGTCAGAGGCATCACCAGTGTTTTCCTCTTCTCTTCACAACGAATATGATCCGGCTTATCAGGAGGCGACCGCCAAGAAAAGGACTTTGCTTTTGCTCTGTACTTGCAGAGCTGTGTGAGGTCACCCACTCCTTCTCTCCTCGTGCAGAATTAACTCTGGTTTCGCTGTCCTTTGCCCAAGCCACAAACCAGCCCCAAAGCCCCAGCAAACATTCCTGTGGCAAGGAGTCTAATCACCCTCAAGCACCTTAATGGCTCATTTCTTCCCGCTCTATGGTTCTCCGCAACCACTGGAGAGGGGCTTTCCTTTCCTTCATCTCCCTAGCTTCTCCTCTAAGCCACTGCTGGTTACAGGGATTATGAATGACACCAGAGCCCTCTGTAATTCCCCAGTCGCTCGCAAAATAACGGCAATAACAAGCCAAACTCTATGGCTCCGTTGAACTAGATGGGGGCACCTCCTATTTCTACAATTCTATTATTCTTGTAAACAGAAAGGCCACGTCCTTTGGCTTCTATATACACAGCGTACTCTAAAAGAGTTGGGGAGCCTGTGGCCCTTCAGATATGGATCCAGCCACCGTAGCCTACAAATTGTAGCCTAGCAACAACTGGAAGGCCAAAGTCCTCCCCACCCCTTCTCTAAAAGGTGACAATACTAGGTGACCTGCTTTGCAAAAAATAAAATAAAAATAGGCCTCTTGCTTCACGTTAACCCTTGGTTTTAATTTGCAAAAGCCGCCCCACAGACAGCAGAGAGCGCATGCTTTCAAAGTCCCATATGCCAATGCTCCAAGTGGCGCAGTGTACAGACAAACGTTTTTCTGGGGATGTATGCTAATGAGGAAGCATTATCCTCTCCCACACACCCTTCAAGGTGCCCTCTCTCTTTTCGCTTCGCAACAAACCTCTCTCCTGCATCTGAGCGATGTTCGCAGCTCGGGGGAAAGTATCATTTCCACCCAGACTTCAATTGGCGCTTTCTTCCAGACCCAGCAAAACCAACCAAGTTCTGAGCAGGGTACCATCTGTGGAAAGAGTGAGTCATCCGCAGCTAATGATCCTTGGGCAAAATTGACTCTCAAAGAGACACAGCAGGGCCAACTCCTGTGCTGTTGGGTGAGGTGGGTGCTAGACAAGACACAGCCAAAGAGCTCTCTTCTCGCAGGGAATTCATCCCTCTCACTGCCCTTGTTGCCAGGTGCTGGTGTTGCTCCTTGATCTCAGTAATGCTGCCCCCTTCTTGCCTGCCAAGCAAAGCTCATGTCTGCTTGCTCATCCCCTCTGGGCCAAAGCAAGAGGCAGGTGGACACAGAAAGTGGCCTTCTATTGAGACACACAACTGATATTGCCTGTTGCTAAATGGCAGTGGCTGTCCAGGGTTTCTAGGTAAAGGTAAAGGGACCCCTGACCATTAGGTCCAGTCGCCACCGACTCTGGGGTTGCGGCACTCATCTTGCTTTTATTGGCTGAGGGAGCCGGTGTACAGCTTCCGGGTCATGTGGGCAGCATGACTAAGCCGCTTCTGGCGAACCAGAGCAGCGCACGGAAACGCCGTTTACCTTCCCGCCGGAGCGGTACCTATTTATCTGCTTGCACTTTGACGTGCTTTTGAACTGCTAGGTTGACAGGAGCTGGGACCGAGCAACGGGAGCTCACCCCGTGGCGGGGATTCGAACCGCAGACCTTCTGATCGGCAAGTCCTAGGCTCTGTGATTTAACCCACAGCGCCACCCGCAACAAATCACAGAATCATATAGTTGGAAGGGACATTGAGGGCCATCTAATCCAACCCCCTGCAATGCAGGAATCTCAGCTAAAGCATCCATGGTGGATGGCGATGCAACCTCTGCTGGAGGGTCCACCACCTGTGGTGGGAGTTTGTTCTACTGATGAACAGCTCTTATTCTCAGAAAGTTTTCCCAAATGTTTAGTTCGAATCGCCTATCTTGTAACTTGAGGCGATTGCCTCGAGTCCTACCCTCAAGAGCTGGAGAAAACAAGCATGCTCCATCTTCCATGTGACAGCCCTTCAGATGTTTGAAGATGGCTATCATATCTCCTCTCAGACTCCTCTTTCCCAGGCTAAACATACTCAGTTTCTTCAAGCATTCCTCATAAGGCTTAGTTTCCAGACCCTTGACCATCTTGGTTGCCCTCCTCTACACACGTTCAACATCCTTCTTAAACTGTGGTGCCCAGAATTGGCCACAGGTTTCCAGACGTGGAATAATAAATACAAAAATTTATTATTTCTATGCTGCCCATCTGATTGGGCTTCCAGCAAATTACAAAACCACAGCAAAACACCACACATTAGAAACTTCCCTAAACAGGGCTGCCTTCAGAAAGTTGTGTACTTATTGATCTCCTTGACATCTGATGGGAGGGTGTTCCACAGGGTGGGAGCCACTACTGAGAAGATCCTCTGTCTGGTTCCCTGTAAGCTCACTTCTCACAGTGAAGGCCCTCGGTGCTGGATTTCAGTATCCGGGCTGAACCACGGGGAGTGGAGATGCTCCTTCATGTATACTGGGCCGAGGCCATTTAGGGCTTTAAAGGTCGGCAGCAACACTTTGAATTGTGCTTGGAAACGCACTGGGAGCCAATGAAGATCCTTTAGGACAGGTGTTATATGGTCCTGGCGGCGGCTCCCAGTCACCAGTCTAGCTGCCGCATTCTGGATTAGTTGCAGTTTCTGGGTCACCTTCAAAGGTAGCCCCATGTAGAGTGCATTGCAGTAGTCCAAGTGGGAGATAACCAGAACATGCACCACTCTGGTGCAGTGATGTTCACAGCTCTAACTGGAGGGGCTGGTTGCTGAACATGCAGCCTTCTACATGAGAAACCAGTGCTCTGCCACCAAACTATGCCCCACTCAAAACAACCCATTTGCAATGTTGAACAGGAGGACCAGGCCCACTTCGCTGGGGTGTGGGTCAACAGAGGCCTGGCCAAAGTGACCTTGACTAGCATTGGTCAACACCAACAACACCATGCAGATGTAAATAGGTGCCAGGGCAAACATATCACTGTTTTATCCCCAGCCTCCTGAATTTACAGTACTGTGAAAAACGCTTTTGGGATTCTGTCCCTTACCTGTAGACCAGCCCTTTCCAACATGGCTTCCTTCAGATGCTTTGGAACTACAACTCCCATCATCCCACACCACTGGCCATGCTGGCTGGGGCTGATGGGAATTGAAGTCCACAATGTCTGGAGGGGACTACCTTGAGGAAAGGCTGCTGGCTTACATTCAGGATTTCATTCTCTGCCGGTAAACTCTATCATTTGGGTGTGGGAATCATAAACCAAACTGCTGATTAGCTGAGGGCTTCAGTCTCTTTGGTCCCTTCGGATAAATGAGGCTGTGCTGCAGATAACGCATGGGGTTGGATTTCATATTGCAATATTTATCCCTTTAGACACAAAGCTGCCGAATCCAAATGAGGTTTCTGTTTTAGAAGTCCCTGCGGTTTAAAAAACGGGACCGGTAAGGGGTGGAATCTTCTTCCCACATTCCTTTATTCCCTTGATATATATTAAAAAAAAAGGATTAGTGCTTAATTAGATCTGAATCCCTTAACACAAGCATGCAAACAGGGCCAGCATAGGGCTACTATTTATATAAGAATCCATCTTCTTGCAGCATGGCGTGGTGAGGTAATTAAAGCATCTCAAATAAAATAAGAATAAGATGCTTTTTGAACTGTGTTTCTGTTAACTCAATTTGAGCCTGCAGCGTCAGCAAGCAGAGTTGTCTCTTCCACTACTCAACATTACACAGAGGGTGGGGGGAGAAAAATTTCCAGCCCGGGTAGTATGGTTTTCTTTAATAATGCAAATTAGAGGAAATAATGAGAACATTTGCATGCTTTGTCAACAAAAGAGGGGCATTTCAAAGTCTCCAAAATAGTCTCAGCAGCAAGAAGCTCTTCTTGTTCTAGTGTCAAACTGCTTTGCTTTTCTTCTTTTCCTGCTGACCCAAAGGTTTCATGCTGAAAATGCTAATCACATCCTCATTTACCACAGCTTGGTCTCCCCCCCCCCTCTCTCTCATTGTCCGCATCTGTCTACAGTTCGGCCAAATGGGAGTCACCACCACATTCAACATAGATACAAATGCTTCCCTCCCTCCCTCCCTCCCTCCCTCCCCCCCCTCTCTCTCATTCGCTCACATAATTGCACACCATGAGGTTCAGGAGTTTAGAAGTCAGGTCTTGGACGGAAATTGAAACGAGAGAACTAGGGGTCTGCAGCCAAAGGTTTGGAGCTGGTTCCTTCAAATCAATAGCTGAACTTCAAGCCAAGGCAATTCTGCTTTCTCCCTCTGCCAGTTCTCTCCCTGCCCTCCTGCTCCATTTCGTCCCCCCAACCCTGCAGGGCTATAGCTCAGTGGTAGAGCATCTGTCTTGGATGTTGAAGGTCCCAAGTTCAAATCCTGGCACCTCCAGACAGGGAGGGAAGAGGCCAGGAGGGCCACTGCTATCAGACAATGAAGAACCATGTGGACCAATAATCTAGCTTAGTATAAAACAACTTGCTATGTCACACACACACCCCTACTCTCTTTCCATTGTGGAATTTATTTTCCACTGTAAGCTGAAGATGCACCTCTTAAAACAGGCTTCCTCAACCTTGGCCCTCCAGATGTTTTGAGGCTACAATTCCCATCATCCCTGATCACTGGTCCTGCTAGCTAGGGATCATGGGAGTTGTAGGCCAAAAACATCTGGAGGGCCAAGGTTGAAGAAGCCTGTCTTAATAATAATCACAGAATCATAGGATTCTGAAGGCAGCCCTGTTTAGGGAAGGTTTTAATATTTAATGCTGTATTGTTTTTAACACTCGATTGGGAGCTGCCCAGAGTGGCTGGGGAAACTCAGCCAGATGAGCGGGGTATGTATGTATGTATGTATGTATGTATGTATGTATGTATGTATGTATAAATAAATAAATATTATGTTGGAAGGGACCTCAAGGGTCATTTTTGCAATGCAAGCTTCCTGCCCACAGTTGTGCCTGGGTGGGCTCGAACCACCAATCTTCTAGGTAACAGCCAGATGCAATGACCCATTGCGTGACATGACAGTCTTGTTAGGGATCCACTAAATAGCAGCAGCCACTGCACATCTTAAGTCTCTCATCTCCTCCAATTCGCTGCTCCACCTACCTGCCCCTGCATGACATCATTATCCAGGGGAAATCAGCCAGTCAGAGGCTTTGCCATCATTACCCAACAGCATCGCATCATCCCTTCTTTCACCCAGGAGTTTCTCACTACAAACTAGAACACCCTAAGAGGGAATAACCAAAGCAAACCACCAGGAACCTTGCTAAGGAGTCTTGTCCATCTCCTAAGGCAGAGTTCATGGGGCTGTCCCATTTTATCTGCACAATCAGCCTTGGATGGTAGAGTTGGAGAGCTGGCCAAGATCATTTGGTGAGCTTTGCACCTGATTGAAGATTTGAACACAAGTCTCTCAAGCTCAATAATCTATGCACCCCACCTCTCTAGATGCTATGTTTTTCTGCCTGGTTCCTCCTTCTGCATGGGCACTTGAGGGGCGCAAGATACTGTTGACGCTTTCCCCTCCTGACTTAATAGTATCTCTGATGGAACATTACGCATTCTGCAAGGCAGAGGCAGTGAATGCAGCTCCTATAAGGCTCTTTTGAGCCTTAGTTTTGAAGGACACTAAACTCAAGATAAACACCAGATTCAGCACTTAGCATCAGCATTTGCTTTTCTCTGAAAGACTCCTCCTAAGAGCATCCCTGTCTGACTCAAAAGCTTGGTTCTGGCATTAGCTGGTTTAGTATCACTCATTTGCAAAGAGTCTAATGAAATGGTAAATGGTCCAAATGTGGGAGAAATCACATTATAGGAAGTTGTCTTGAGTGCACAGGCATCTTTTCAACCACGTATAGTTCTAGAAATCTGGGTATTGACACCTAATCATTCCTCTCTGTTAATACAAGAGCCAAATGCTTTCTTAGAGTAAATTCATAAGCGGTGTTCAATATGAGCCAGTCCCTCTTTTACACCTGGCTTTCGACCACTTGAAACCAACTTGCATGGCGTCTGACATCTCCACCATCTGGCGATGCATGCCTGGGGATCCTTGGATATTGACTGTTTTCACACACAAACACCGCATCCTGCAGAATTCTACCAGTTATATTTCATCTGCACAATCGGAATGAATTTCTGGAACCTTTTTCCATGCAGCCTGAGCAGGAACAGTCGCCATTAAGAAAAAGAGGTCGGAATAGGCCAATATAGATGTGGACTGTCCCTGGATCAAGGGACTTTTCTTCTTTAAGTTCTCAACCTAGCTCAAGGTTATGACCTGAACTCAGTGGCGTAGCGTGGGTTGTCAGCACCCGGGGCAAGGCAAGTAATTTCTGCCCCCTAACCGGTGGATTTGCACCCCCTAACCGGTGGATTTGCGCACCCTAACCCTAACCCCCAGATGTTGCGCCCGGTGCGGCCGGCCCCCCCTGCAACCCCACGCTACGCCACTGCCTGAACTAGCCAGATGTTTAACTGGGAATCAATCACAATCAGTCCATCATTTTAAAAACAAACTTGAGAGCCATCTTACCCCAAAAATGGCAGCTGCAACCTTGGTTTAAGGAGCCATTGAGTGCCCAGCTTATATATCTGAGTTTCTAACACTGTTCATATGCATGTAAAAGTCACTGTCATGTTTCCAGCTACAAGCAGTCAGATTCGAGAAGTGAACCCAAGACACACTTCTATGAGTTGTATAATGGAAGAAAGGTGGGATATGATTTTTTTCTTCTTAGCTTCTTAGCCTCTCTTTGGCCAGCTGCGCATATATATATATATATATATATATATATATATATGGCATAGGAGTTACTGCAAAGAGATAGCAAGGATTGTTGCTTGGGAGTCCTATTGCGCTATAATTTACTTACAATAGGTGGCTTCTGTCTTAGCTACAGATTTGTGGTTTGTATCACTAAGAGTGGGAAATGAATAACTGGAAAGTCCCAGGATAAGCATAATGATAACAATCAGTTCTGAAGATAGGGTATCTTCTTCTTCTTCTTCTTGGGGGGGGGGGTATTTCTAAAGCAAGCCCTGAGGTGTTTTGCCAGAGAGACCAAAAACAGCTCTGTTGCCTATTTTCCCCTAACCTACACAAAGAAAAGAAAAAAACTTTGATGGTGTATAATAAAGCCTTCAGAGCAATCCTAAAATGCATTTTGCAGAAAAGGTCACTTGCCTTTATATGGTATCTATTTGAATATATTTCTGCTATTGTGACAGACAAACTCCCACTATAAAGAAAAGCAGCATTTGGAGGAAGCACTTATCATGATTAAATTTACATTCTCTGAGAATGTCAAAAGAGCGCTCTCGTGTCGACAATTGTGTGATCAGCGTTCACATTTCTAAATATCGGAAATGACTTTTTAGAAAGTTTTTTTTATAATAATAAAAAAAATCTGTTGCTGAGTTGGGGGACTCTCACAAATGCACAGTCTGCAAAGAGGGAGTTATTCATAGCAGTTGAGCGAAAGGCTTTTGAGAATGCAAGAGGAAGGGGGCAGAGACAAGCTATATAACCAGACAGGACCATAGTTAGGGGATTTCGATAAGCCTAAACAATTCATTTGCATTACAGGAGGAGTTCTTTACAGCTTGTATGGCTACTTCGTACTTTTTGTACAAAATAATATCAGCCCTCAGATGTTTTGAGTACCCCAGCTGCCCCAAAGGGGCAGGAAAATAAAAACTATAATTTGCCCCAAAAGCAAGTGGGAGAATTAAAAGCCAGTTTCCTGGTTTGGTCACTTAAGAGATTTCAGGTAATGTTCAACTATTTTTTCCACCTCCGCCTTGTTAAGCAGTTGTTGGTTCCTTACCTTTCTTGCCCTGATCTAGCCAATGCGATCCATGCGATGGTCACCTCCAGGCTTGATTATTGTAATTTGCTCTACGCGGGGTTGCCTATGAAGCTGACCCAGAAACTCCAGCGGGTGCTGAGTGCCAAGGCAAGACTAACGGGGTCTTCGCCCTGGGACCATTTCCACGCAGTGCTACATCAGCTGCACAGGCTCCCGGTGGAGTACAGGGTCAGGTTTAAGGTGCTGGTTCTAACTTTTAAAGCCCTATATGACCTGGAACCCTCGTACCTACGGGACCACCTCTCCTGGTATACCCCGTGGGCCCGCTAACAATAATATCTTGGAGGTTCCGGGCTTCAAGGAGGTTAGACCAGCCTCGACCAGAGCCAGGGCCTTTTCGTCCCTGGCCCTGGTCGGTGGAACGCCCTGCCGCAAGAGACCAGGGCTCTGTGGGACTTGACATCTTTCCTGAGGGCCTGCAAGACGGAGCTGTTTCGCCAGGCCTTTGTTTGGGGCCCAGTCTGACCTCTCTCCTTCTATAAGACCCTATATATAAGAGGCCTCTCTAACTCCTCTCACCGGCTCATATAATGACCAACCCCTACAGTCATAATTTGATGGTTGCCTTCTGATCTTATTTGATTTTAATCCAATTTTAAGCCGTCTTTCAGTCGATTGCTAAATTTTATGTTTTAATGTATTTATATTTTGATGTTAGCCGCTCTGAGCCCAGTTATGGCTGGGGAGAGTGGGATATAAATAAATAAAAATTATTATTATTATTATTATTATTATTATTATTATTATTATTATGCGTCCCATCAATGTGATGATTCCCACTTGTGCAATGGGACTCCTCTCTCCCTCCCTGAGTGCATCCTGCTCTCTCTAAAAATCTGCTTCAGAAGGTTGTGGGAAAACTGATTTAGAGGGTATATAGGCAGGGCAGAGAGGGGGACACATTCTCTTGCACAAGCAGATATCCTTGTCCTAACTGAATGCAGCGTTGAGTTGGATGCAAGCTTTCCACCCACCGCAGGTGACCAGGTGAGTTGCTGCTCAAAGCCTATGGGTAAAACATATATTATTTAAAATATCTCATGCCCAAATCACGGGGTCAGCGACAGGGCACACAGCCCATGAGATGGAACTTGGATCACTCAGTGCATTCTGCAGAAAATGTTGCTTTCACGCCACACGTGAACACTTGCAGGCTGCACATCGTGAGAAATAGGAACTTCGCCCCTGTCCACCAGCAAAAGTCTTAATATATCTCACCCCAGTGTGCTTGCCAAATACTTAATATACCGAGCTCGCACGGCTAGCAACTCTGCAGTTAATGGCAATAATTCCAGTTATTCTGGAAGGTTACATAGCTATAAATTATGGCACAGGAATATACAGCTGTACATAAAGACACATAGCCATGACAACTAACAGTGGCCTCCCTACACAGGGGGCTACTCTGTTGAATCCAGACTTCTAATGAGCAGAGTTCCAGTCACACTGGACTAAGGAGGTGGAGAGGCAGTTTTAGCTGATTCCTCCTTCCCCTTGCATCCCTCTGAAAAGTTTTCCTGGAGGGCTGGGGTGGGGGGGAGAGTGTCCCCTCTGGAACAGCACAGGAAACTGCAAGGGGAAGGGAGAATGGGCAAAGATACATCTCCCCACTTTCTTCTAGGCTGCTGTAGAACCTGGTCACTTGCATGAATGGAAGACACTCTTTTACTTGCCGGGGAGCAAATCTGGATCTAAACTGACAAGTGCTAGACCCCAAGGAGCAACACCAGGGGATTGTTTAATTTATCTAACTTTCAGCATTTATACACCACCTTTCGAGCTCTGCTCGCAAGCTTCCCACAGCACCAGACCGGCTACTCTCAGAAGTCTAAATGCTGTCAGGAGTAGCGGTCAGCCTGGTCGAGCGCAGGCAGGTCTGCTGGGATCATTTAAATTTTTGAAGGTTCGCTGAAATAGCTGCTCCTTGATGGCTACCCGATAACTTGGTTCAGCATGCCCTAGACCCAAAAAGCTGCACAGTCAGTAGAGAGTGGAAGAGATGTTAGCTCATACAATCCACAGCACAGATCAGGGATGGGGCCTCTGGGGTTCTCCAGCTGTTGGTGATCTACTTCTCTCAACCTACCTGATCACATTGACTGGGGATGCAGAGCCACAGACTCCTCACCTCTGATTTAACATAACTAGTATTGATTTAATTGCACGCATCTTCTTTATTACACTCCAGCCCCACCTGTTCTTTCCCATTTTTCGTGATAACCCATTGAGTCAATTAGCAAAACAGGAGATATCACACTGTACTGTAGCTCCTTAGACTGAGATAACGGCTCCAAGCTACTCCCCCCATTTGTTGCTTGGAGGAATTGTGCTGAGCAGAGAGTGTTGGATTCGTGTCTACAGCAGCGTGTCAATACCGCTGTATTATTAACTGTGAGATATCGTATCTATGAAGAGTTCGAGTAATTAACTTATCAGGAAATGCACAACACACTAATGGAGAAGGCGTTGCAAAAAACACACAAAAGTTTTGCTGAATGGTGGCTTTGATGCGGAAGCCACTGCAACCGACCTCCTTTCATCAAGGGAGCAACTAATTTTTCTTTTGTCACATCCAAGACTTTACAAACCAGATCGCTCTTTGCACTGCTCCTGCTCCTCTCCTGGGAAGCAGATACTGTTCTGCAGGTTATCTGGTGTGCAGATATCCTGCTATTCAGCAAAGGCCACCTCGCCAGAGAAAGTCAGGGAGCAAGAAAGTAAACACTGTGTTCACAAACACATGGGCGCAGAGCCATGTCTAGCAGAAAGAAGTGGCTTTGGGTTATTCCTTCCTACTTGAAGTGTTAAATCCTAAGTATGGGAACAGGAGTTGGCTGCAGGCTCACCCACTCGCTTCCAGCACAAAGTCTCTCCTCAATTTGGCATCAATAATAAAACATAGTTAAGGCTAACATGGGACGCGGGTGGCGCTGTGGGTTAAACCACAGAGCCTAGGACTTGCCGATCAGAAGGTTGGTGGAACGAATCCCTGCAATGGGGTGAGCTCCCGTTGCTTGGTCCCTGCTCCTGCCAACTTAGCAGTTTGAAAGCACGTCAAAGTGCAAGTAGATAAATAGGTATCACTCTGGCGGGAAGGTAAACGGCATTTCGGTGCGCTGCTCTGGTTCACCAGAAGCGGCTTAGTCATGCTGGCCACATGTATGCCAGCTCCCTCGGCCAATAAAGCGAGATGAGCGCTGCAACCCCAGAGTCGGCCACAACTGGATCTAATGGACAGGGGTCCCTTTACCTTTACTACAGAGAAATTTTGGGGGGGGGCATTTAAGAGTCAAAATGGCTTTAGAATTGCTCACCTATAACATTTCAGGATATGGTTTAGTACCCCTCTGCATTTTGAACATTTATTTTATTGTTTTGCAAGTTTGGGAATTTTTCTTAATTTTCTTAAGGTACCACTGTATTCCAATTGCTACATCCCACCTTTCTAACCAAGGAGCTCAAGGTGATGTATATGGTTCTTCCCCTCCCCATTTTACCCTCCCAACAACAACCCTGTGTGGTAGATTTGGCTACAAGACAGTGACCAGCCCCAAGTGACCAAGTGGGGCGGTTGTTTGTTTGCTTGTTTGTTTGCTGGGGGGTTTTGAACCTAGGTCTCCCAAGGCCCCCCTCCAACACTCTAACCTCCACACCACTGGCTCTCAGCTCTCAGTCTGCACAAGTCCATTGCCAACAGATATCCCAGATACAAAGTACTTGGAAAGATACTCAATGAGAAAAGATCCATGTTAAATGTGTAATGCATTGAATAAGCCCCCCTCCCAATTGAGCATACAGACAAAGCACTGAATAAATGTGAAGAGCCACGTTTGCTAAAATTAAAAGATGAATCGCTAAACTCTTTCCAGTTCTGTTAGAAATCAGAAAACCCCTTGGTGCCCTTATTTTTTTGGCGTTTCATCTGTACCCGTTCTAAAGGAAACACATGAAATATTTAACTGCCTCCCTGTGAACAATTGCTGCTTGGAGGGATAGGAGCTCTTGATGACCAGGGGTTAATTTTGTATTAATTAGAGCACAAAAGAATTCTGACTTCTCTCTCATTATGGCATCTTCAGGCAGTTGGGGTCTTGCTCATCAAAGAGTAGATGGGAGTTCTGAGCATGACATTTGCTGCGGCGGAAGAGAACTCAACAAGCCCCTTTTAGCAGCAATGGAGCCCAGCCAATGCCAATTTCACAGGGGGGAGAGAAAGAAAAGGGGGTGGATTGATCTGCTTTCTAGGTTTTTATTAAAACCATGGTGACAACATAAAGGAAAATGTTGCAGCTGAGCTTCCTCTTCAGAAGCGGTGAGAAAGACGGGCCAGAGCGGTGGATGAAAAGAATGCATAGATTTGCGATTGTAGAAATAAAGAGAGAGAGAGAGAGAGAGAGAGAGAGAGAGAGAGAGAGAAAGAAAGAAAGAAATTAGGCCTGACTACTGACTATTTGGATTTAAAAAGCAGAGACATTACCTTGCCAACAAAGGTCCGTATAGTTCAAGCTATGGTTTTCCCAGTAGTGATGTATGGAAGTGAGAGCTGGACCATCAAGAAGGCTGATCGCCAAAGAATTGATGCTTTTGAATTATGGTGCTGGAGGAGACTCTTGAGAGTCCCATGGACTGCAAGAAGATCAAACCTATCCATTCTGAAGGAAATCAGCCCTGAGTGCTCACTGGAAGGACAGATCCTGAAGCTGAGACTCCAATACTTTGGCCACCTCATGAGAAGAGAAGACTCCCTGAAAAAGACCCTGATGTTGGGAAAGATGGAGGGCACAAGGAGAAGGGGACGGCAGAGGACGAGAAGGTTGGACAGTGCTCTCGAAGCTACCAGCATGGGTTTGACTAAACTGCGGGAGGCGGTGGAAGATAGAAGTGCCTGGCGTGCTCTGGTCAAAGGGGTCACGAAGAGTCGGACACGGCTAAATGACTAAACAACAACAATTTGGATTTGAACCAATTTTGCTCTGTTAGGATCATCACAAATTCGATCAGAATGGATAATAGGAAAGCTCACCACCCCATGTGGCAGTGTATTAGTCTCAAGAGCATTAAGATATCAAAGGTAACAGATTCAGCTCCACCTTTTTAACTCCTCTCCCCTTGCAAAAAGCTATCACAAAGTGGCTGAGTGCCGTCCTCAGGAAGCAAGAAGCCAACCAGAGCCTAATTAGGTTCTGATGGTGCTCCTGTCGACAATGAGCGACCCACGTTTTCCTTCGGAGCCTGCCGGATCCTCTCCATACCGTTCTCCATCCTTTTGTGTTTTAAAAAACAAATCCTAGACTGTGTGCTGTATCGCAGCCCAAAGCAGCAATAAAAGCCTTTTAATGCATCTTGTGTTTGCATTAAATACAGAGGCATTCCCTGGGTTAATGGCCCTTCACAATAACAGAAACAACAAACAACCCTAGAATGATAGTTTCGCCATTTTAAAGTCACACTGTTGGGATAAGAATATGTGCCCTGCTATGTGGCCTGGATGCTTTCGCCCACATAACACAAAAGACTTGCAGGTTCTGGATGCAGAAAAACTGGAACGGAAAAAAGTCAACACACACAATGTACAATCTACTGCAAGAGAAAGGATGTCAGTTTGGGGGGGATTAACTTCGCAAAGGGTCAAAATATTGCGGAGTGCACTTCCGGGCGCAGACTTTAAGGCTGCAAATGTAATTTTGAAAAATCAGTAGCTGCTGTAGGGTGACATTTCAAAAGCCGGATGGGGAGTCAAGGGGAACTTCCAATAGTTAGGGGGAAAGAGCTTCAGTAGTCTGCATGTAGTCTTTGCCCTTCACTAAATAAATCAAGCAAAATAAGGTGCACACACTGTCTATTTCCATAGGTGCAGAAGGCATCTGGCACAATTAGGAACACCTTCAGAACATCTGGAGGGGGCTGGCACAATCTCTTTGACACTATTTTGCCAAGAGACCTCCTGACTAATTTTCGGTGGTTAACAAGGGCATTCTTTTTATAGGAAGGCCTTTGGATCGGAAGCTTCCGGGTCACAAAAACTGAGTATTTTGGAAGTTTCTGCTCTTTTTCAGCTTTTGAAAATAAGCTTATTACTCACTTTGAGAAAAAAAAGAAAAGAAACTCCGCAAAGCATCATGTAAAAAAGTACAGATCAAAATGCAACCTAAACACATCTAAGCCATAGAGTTGGAAGGGATCACAGGTTCATCTAATCCCACTTCCTGCAATACAGGAATCTTTTGCCCAAAATCGGGCTCGGACCCACGACGCTGAGATTAAGAGTCTCATACTTTTCCCTACTGAGCTATCCTAGCTATACTTTTAAAAAGATAAACTAAAACTTCCAAGTAAGTCATAACACTCCCAAGCAAGCCAGCACGAAAACCCAGCATAAAGTAACCATACTGTAAACTAATCACAGCCCGACTTCTGATACAGTGGTACCTCGGGTTAAGTACTTAATTCATTCCGGAGGCCCGTTCTTAACCTGAAACTGTTCTTAACCTGAAGCACCACTTTAGCTAATGGGGCCTCCTGCTGCTGCCACGTGATTTCTGTTCTCATCCTGAAGCAAAGTCCTTAACCAGAGGTACTATTTCTGGGTTAGCAGAGTCTGTAACCTGAAGCGTATGTAACCTGAAGCGTATGTAACCCGAGGTACCACTGTACTTGGTTTGTGTCCATCACTCAGGGAAGAGGTGAGCCTTTAAGTCCCATTCAAAAATGACAAAAGATGGAGCTTCCCTATGGCCTCTAGGAAAGGAACTGTAGTACACTGGACACTTGGGTTGCGAACGTGTTCCTTGTGGGAGGCACGCCTGCAACTCGAAGGTCGCGTCAGCGCATGCGCAGGTTCCAATTCAGCGCTTCTGTGCATGTGCAAAGTGCGAGTTCGTGCTTCTGTGCATGCGAGAGTGCTGAAACCTGGAAGTAACCCGTTCCAGTACTTCTGGGTTTCAACGTGTCCATAACCCGAAAACGCAGAACCTGAAGCATCTGTAACCCGAGGTATGACCATACAGTTGTACAATACAGTGGTACCTCTACTTACGAACGTGATCTGTTTTGGGGTGCCATCCGCACCACGCAAAGTCCGTAAGTAGAGTGTCGCTACTGCGCATGCGCGAAAGAATGCTTCTGCACATGCGCAAAGCACGCACATTGCTTCTGCGTGTGTGCGCGCGGCAAATCCGGAAGTACAGTGGTACCTCGGGTTAAGTACTTAATTCGTTCCGGAGGTCCGTTCTTAACCTGAAACTGTTCTTAACCTGAAGCACCACTTTAGCTAATGGGGCCTCCCGCTGCTGCCACACCGCTGGAGCATGGTTTCTGTTCTCAACCTGAAGCAAAGTTCTTAACCTGAGTTACTATTTCTGTAACCTGAAGTGTATGTAACCTGAAGCGTATGTAACCTGAAGCGTATGTTACCTGAGGTACCACTGTAAACACTTCCAGGTTTGCCATGTTCGTCACCTGAAAAGCTGCAATGTGAAGCAAACGTAACATGAGGTATGACTGTACCAGCTTTGGAGCAGAGATCTGACTTGGTGGCAGGCAACTGCCAAGGTTCCAAGAAATGAACTCCACATGTAAAGCGGCCACTAATAGTTTTGTTTTCAAAGTTACGCATTTCCATATTCAGTTTTGCAAGCTTGCTGCTGCGGCGCATTCCGGCGTGGTTTCGCTATTTCAAGATACGGATGAAGGTGGGGAGACACCCACATCTTCCATGCATCTCCGGAAAAGCTAACAGAAACTCAGGCGCAACTTGGAAGGGATCAAAAGCGTCGTCCAAGCCTGTTGCAATGAAGGAGGGGAACCCGGAGCCACTGTCCTGCTGCTCTGTGTCAGTCCGCTCGAAAGCCAAGCTGCTTCTTGTTTAATTGCTCAAGACTCCTTGCTCCCCCTCCCTCCCTCCACCTTAAACTATAATTGTTTCATTACTTGCAGGAAATTAGTTCTTGCTGTTAAAAACACTCTAAACAAAAAAACAAAAACCATTAGTGTACCCCTAGCAATTTTTACCATGACCTCATGCAAATGCTCAACTGGGAGCGCCAGCAAATTTGTACGTGGGTGCTTTTGCAAACGGAACTGAAAAGCCACAAAATGGGCACGTTCTTATTGTTACACACCACCCCAGTTTCTGAGATTCCAGGGGTTCCAGGCGCTTGCTTACCCAAGGGTCTGTGCTTCCTTTTGGGTACACGAAGGTACAGCGGAGACTGTGGTGTCTTTATGATATATGGTTTCTTTACACATACATACAACCTGAGAGTCCCATGGACTGCAAGAAGATCAAACGTATCCATTCTTAAGGAAATCAGCCCTGAGTGCTCACTGGAAGGACAGATCCTGAAGCTGAGGCTCCAATACTTTGGCCATCTCATGAGGAGAGAAGACTCCCTGGAAAAGACCCTGATGTTGGGAAAGATGGAGGACACAAGGAGAAGGGGACGACAGAGGATGAGATGGTTGGACAGTGTTCTTGAACCTACCAGCATGAGTTGGACCAAACTGCGGGAGGCAGTGGAAGACAGGAGTGCCTGGTGTGCTCTGGTCCATGGGGTCACGAAGAGTCGGACACAACTAAACGACTGAACAACAACAACAACCTGAACCTGCAATGGAGGGGTTCACAGCATGAACACCCCAAGAGGGTTTGGGTTTCTCCTATAGCTTCAAACAGAAATCAGAAATCACAGCTTTCTATCTGTCTTTTCCAGCCTGCAACTTTCCCTCTCCATCACTTTCATCTCTAAACACTGTTGGGAGAAGGAGGCCCACCCAGTTGCCCTCTGGCACAGAGCCACTCCCTTAACTGCATCCCTTTAGTGGGCCATGACTGCATAGCAATTTTGTATAATAATATAGAAGGATGATATACAAATTAAAAGTGAAATGAAATCAAAAGTGAAACAGGCACATGAAATATGACCAGGCAGGACTGGATATTCCAGAAACTGTGGATTTTCTGGATCTAGGAATTAGAAGGGGGCCCAGGCATTCAACCTACAAAAAAAACTTCACAGGGATATTTTTTTTTTGTTTGAGGAGTGGTATGCAAGCTTCTGAATGACACTGGATTCTTCTTCAGGAGCGGACTGGCAAACTTTCAGAGATTCACATTCACAGAGGCTGCTCTGGTAAAAAGATATTGCCTTGCGAATCTCATGAGCCTTTTGTTCTCAGCAATAACTTCTGCAGAAAACTGGGGATTAGCATTTGCAATATCCTGTTTGTTGACAACTGTCTCCCTGCCTAGAGAGCGCCAAGCCCCGGGAACGAGACCTGCCACAAGGCACTTAAGATGTAGTGGTTTCCCTCCCCCTATACACACCTGCATGCAAAATCTCTCTTTTTATTAAAAAAGAAAGTATCTCTCATCCAGGACCAGACAGTTATATTATATTACTATTATTAATCACCACCCCAATCGGTCTCATCATCGTTGCGATCTAAAACTCTTCACAAAGCTGCTTTCCCCCTAAAGCAACCTTGCAGTTTGCACTGGTTGAAAAGAAGCCGTCCCTCTGTCAACAGAAGATGTTTGGATGATGCAGAGGGGTGTTTTTTAAGGGGGGGCGGATTTGAAGTTTTTTGTTGGTTTTTTTAAGTGCTAAGCTATTCCAGTAGGATATTTGACTGCCTCTACAAACTGAGGCCGTAAGGAAGATGGATTAATACAAAATCTCAGCTGACGTTCATGTTCCTGCTTGGCTGCAAGGCTCATTAGGGGCCTGATCCCAGGAGTAAGTGCTCCAGCATAGGAGAAGCCATGGTCGGCCATAAATTGATACACAGCAGCAAACCTCCAGCAACTGTCGGCACTGTGCTCTCAGCTAAATTCAACCTCAGGACCTGCGGTTGGGAGGAAGAGCAGCAGCCAGCCATATAGAATCATAAAGTTGGAAGGGACCACAAGGGCCATCTAGTCTGACCCCCTGCAATGCAGGGATCTTTTGCCCAACATGGGGCTCAAACTCACAACCTTCGAGTTTGAGAGTCTCGTGGTCTACCGACTGAGCTATCCCAGGTCCTGAAATACACTTGTGTGGCAGAAGTAGCACAAATTTGCCAGGAGGCATAAATTTAGGCTGCCTTGTAAATAAGCCCATAAAAGCTACTGGCCTGAAAATTTATTTACTCGCCTGATAAGGGAGAAGCAGGCTGTGTTTCTCTGCTGGTTGTGGAAGGCCAGAAGTCACAGAAACAACCCTCTGCGTTGGGTTCCAAGTAGCTCATTCCTGCCAGCCTGCCTTCTTGGGAGAACACACAATTCTGTTGTTGCTCTGTTTCTTGTGTCATTGTGCTGGGCACATACATAGGCCAAAGAAACACTGGAACTCTGCGGAGGAGGTTACCTACAATGAGAGTCTTTGCTCAGTTCACAAGAAGAGGGGGCCTCCAGGAACAGAAATTTGGGGAACTCTTTGCTAATCTTTGTTACTAATCCATTCCAAGCAATCTTCATTTCAGCAGTGCAAATTTAGGGTGGGGTGGAGGTGTGTTGCATCCTTGTCGCTCCTGTTAAACATTTGGAAGTCCTTTCATAGAAGCATAGAATTGTAGAGTTGGTGGGGCCCTCAGGGGTCATCTAGACCAACCCACTGCAATCTCAGCTAAAGCATCCATGACTGGTGGCCATCCAACCTCTGTTTAGAAACCTCCAATGAAAGAGAGTCTACAAACTCTCTGTGTTGATCTAGAAGCAGATCCAGATCACAGCTGGATAATAATAATAATAATAATAATAATAATAATAATAATAATAATAATACTCTGCCCTTCCCAGCCAAGACTGGGCTCAGGGCGGCTAACACCAGGTATAAAAACAACTGATTAAAATACAACTTAAAAACAAAATTAAAATACAACGGCTTCAAGGACAATGAATGGTAGTGGCTTTCCCCAGGGTTTTAGAATAGGCATCTTTCTCAACTTTACCAGAAGATCCCAAGAACTATAAAGCCATTTGCTCTGTCACTGAGCTATGCCCACTGAAGGCCAGTCCATTGGGGTGAATGGGGTACCGCCCCACCAAAACCAGACTGCCTCTGGCCAATCCCCACCAGCCTGCCTTCTTGTTTGCAACCAATCAGGGGGAGGCTCTGCCTGTCATTGGCTGTGTCTCCACATCCCCTTGGACCTTGGTGACAAGCCACCAATTGTTATGCTAATTCATCTAAGCATCAGAAACATTTAAGGAAGGCCTTTGTTAGCAAGGCTGGTTTTCTCTTCAACAGCGACATTCCCCAAAAAGGGCTTTCCGATTTGTAAATAATACACAAAGCGAGACCACACTGTCAGAAGGGACACAATGGCTTAATTCCCCCACAGGTTACGCAGAACCTGTTCATGCAGAGACCTGGCAGGTTTGCCGCGCATAAGAAGCAAGCGCCATAGAGAGCCCACAATTATTGTTGCTGTTTTTAAAAGGAAGAAAAAGAGAGAGAGTTGTTCAGATATTAATTACCCCATTCATTACAGCTGTTTACTCAGTCAAGGCAGCAGTTAATCCAGGCCATTATTTTTTAATAAAGCTTCACTTTCTCACCCAGCGCATCAGTTTGTTCGGCTTTTAACGAGAGAGAGAAGTGGCAGCAACATTGCATCATTATTTAAAGGCCCCCGCAAGGTCGCACACTGACAAAGTACCGTGGTGTTGGTTCACAGGGGAGTCTTAGCGAAAGAACCACGCGGGGCTATGTGCAAAGGTCCAGTCCTATGTGCCTCATTTAAGGTGCCAGCTTACACACATCTCCATAAAAAAGGAAAATGCAATACCCCCCCAACAAAAAAGGACAAAATATTATATTTGCATAAAAAAGCAGGTGCTAATTTCTATGTATAGATCAATGTGGAAGGTATGAGGCCTGGGGGGTAAATCTGGTCCTCTGTTCAATTGCAGTTTAGTCATGGAAGTCACTGCATGAGAAGGCTTGTGGATTCCCCTTCCATTCCAAAACAGAAACCCAATATAGAATAGGGCTCTGTAACTAGTGGTGTTAAATTCTCGAGAATAATATTTTGGAGAATATGCTCGATTAATGAGAAAATTAGAGAATTTTCATTTAAAATAGGAGAATATTCATTTTAATGCATTGAAAATGATATAATTAGTTAATATACATGTTTATTCATGGGTAAACATGTTCAGATGGCAACCAAAAACTGCACAGATACTTTTATTCAACGGGGCAATGCAGTGAATTCACATTCTTTTGATTTTTTTGCACCAAACTTGAAATTGAAAATTCAACATGAATGACTCACGTTAATCACTAAGCCTGCCACTAACCGTATATTTACCATCAAATTTGAATTCTAATTATGTTGTGTATGTATGAAATGCAGAAACCAGTTACTGGCACTAAATAAAAATACAGAAACGTCAACTGTTTAAATCAAGGCCACCTCACATGCTGTTACACATAATTGTATAGGCCTAGGTAGTTTAAGTGCATAAAGCATTAAAGCTACTTTCTGTAAAAAATAAATAAATCACACTGTATGGCCAAAGGTATAGAATTGCTAAGAGTAAGGTCACACCAAAATAGGGAAAAAAGGCCATTACATATAGTTGAAACACATACAAATTCAAATGTTCATCAAATTAAATGAACAGCATTTTTTAAACTAAAAAAAAGAAAGTTTTCTGTAGCTGACATTTCAGAACTGCCAATGGTGAATGACAAAATGCCCATCAATATAACTGGATCAAAAAAAAGGAAATCATTATTCATTACTTACACTGACAATATCACAGCTTGACTTATTATTTACTAGGTTTTTTAAATGTGGGTTGTAAAACTGGTCCTTACACTAGAATTTACAGTTTGTGGAGAATATTCTCCGGAGAATATTCTAGCAGAGAATATTCTTGAGAATATTCTCATTCTCACCTCATATCACTATCTGTAACCAATATTGCCTCTCTGACATAAGCATCCGTAGGTGTGTGTACACTTTGCTTACAAGCAGGACACTTAGCACACCCTAGGTGTTAAGTGAATGCAATGCAGGAAATGGCCCTTGTGATCAGCACCACGTATTTAGGAGCCCGGTGTTTTCTTCCGCCCTGCCTCACAGCCTCACAGACCCCCTTCTTTATGCAACATTTAAATCTGTCACGCTCCTATAACTGAACCTGTATTACAGAAGCTGACTGGATTTCACATCCCCGCGCAGAACGTTTCCGTACATAAATTACAGCAACTTTGCCCTGCACTTTCTCTCCTTCCCTTCCCCCTTCTCAACATGATTTACTGTGATCTCGTAATAGAAAAGCTTTATTTCCCTGACACCCAAGCGGTAAAGGGACCGATAATTTCATCCCTGGGAACATTCCCTCCTCTCGCCTACCAAAGGTGTTTTAAAAATCCAGAGTGCATTTGCAGGTCACAGCCATTCTGATACCAGTCTCCGGAGTCTAGGAAGGCTTCTGCAAACTCTCTTTTGCACATGCGAGAACACACACTCATTAGCCAGGGATCCCTGGACTAAGGCAAAACCTCCAATTAACAGATGAACAGAGAAAGGATACCTGCCCTTCTCCTGCAATTTTCTTTTCCTAACGAGAGTTCGTATTGCTGGTTTCATGCCAGTCGACATCGTTATCTTCCTTTCCCTACTTGAACCCCAAATGTAAAGGAAAATTGCCACAAACGAAGCGCTAACAGAAAAACATCCACATTGATTTCTCATTGCCCTTCCACAATGCTTGCTTGATGATAATTTAGTCAAGTGAAACTGCATGGGTCTAGTGGAAGGTGTCAGAAACCAAGAAACCCTAAAGCACAGTCCGACTGTTGGGTCCACTGGCATTTTGGGATGGGGTGAACTTGGTGCGTACATCAACATCCTAATGACCTGCGCTTTTCAAACTTCCTGGCTTCAAGGAACCCTTTCCACAGTCAACCGGACAACCAATTCATACCTTTACTGACTGAACGTGTGGAAGAGGAGCAGGATCACAGCCACTGACCCACACATTCAGCAGAAAGACAGGCCTGCCTGGCTGAGCTATGGCTTCATTCGAGTCCTCGGTCACACCTGTAGGTGCGGAGAGCTCAAAGCCTTCTCTGCATCCAGCACAGAAATGCAGTGGACTGCTGGAGGAGGAATGGAGCACGCTGTCCCCAGTCTCCAGCCAGCTAGTAAAATGTTTTGCAGGAGAATCAGCACCGTAGGCTCATTTACAAGATTGACAGAAGCTGTTCTCACATTGCAATGAATGCACAGGGTGGGAGCAGCTGGTGCAACCCAGATCCCATGCCTAACAAGGAATGAAGATGGGGTCTAAGGGAAGGGCTGAGGAACCGAGGGCCACATTCTGTCATACACAATATCCCAAGGGGCCACATTCCAGTGGTGGGTGGGATGAGATAGCAAAAGAAGAGCAGCATATGGGACTCTTGCCTTTGTAAGGCAGACACGAATATCACGAGATTTCCTACACGCACTTGAGGGCCACACTGAGCCCTTCCTCCCTCACCCAAGAGGAAAGTTATACGCCTTATAAAGTTATATTAGGTTTCACCATTGGCACACATGAAGAGAATTTGACCTAGCTACATCCTCTAGCCATTCTTGGTTGCCTCCTTCAAGAACCTCTGTTAAGCCTACATCTTGAAAGCACCAGGATGTTGAAAGCTGATGTATACCCTTACAATGACTTTATATGCAAGTGATAAATCTAAGAGTTGCAAAACACTTTTCTACTTGGAAGTATCGCAAAAGGTTCCAATTTTAAAAAGTTTCCTTCTGGAACCTCCGCTCGCAATTTCTTTAGTGTGCAATTGTTTTAATTTTGCCGAATGCAAAGGTCCTCTTAAAGCCCAAAGAAAAGAGAAGTGCTAGAACGCCATCCATGGCTAAAGAAGATAACAATTCGTGAAATCCTGCACATAGCTAGGCTGCTTATATCCCGCTGAAGCAAATGGGATTTAAGCAGCTTAGCTGTGCTCAGGAGTGCAGCCCAATTCTGGCATGGCCGTTGTTTTGATTGGCAGGGAGAAGAGGTTTCCCTGGGAGTTTTCCAAGCTGCCCAGATAGCCCTCAGCAACATGCTCTTGAATCATATGCTTTTCTGGCAAATTCTCATGGAAATGGACTTTAAAGCGGGGGTTCCTTTTCCAGAGCAAGGACCACATTTCTTTCTGAACATCCTTATAGGGACCATATGCCAATGGCAGGCAGACAGGGCAAAAGGCAGGAGTGGGTGGAGTGATTAATAAAGATCCCAATATATTAGGCTAGTTTCTACGCAGGCTGGTACCCCTCTCGCCACACTTCATCCAGGTGAGCAAAAGTCATCTCCAGAATTCAAGGACACTAATTAGTTTTTATTTAAGTATTTTGTGTTACAAAACAGATAAAGGAAAGGTACCTCTATTGTCTCCACTTTTAATTCACAGCCTTTTCCACAGTTTGTTTACATTCAGCAAGAGAGACTTTTGTCATAGACATCTTGCATTTGGGGGGAAAGGGAGAGAGATGGGGTATTGTTCTTTCCTTCTATTGCCTGTCAGCAGTGCAGGGGGTTTGTGTCAGAATCACATAGGCAGGTCCTTTGTTTATGTACTTATTTGTTTTTTTCCTGATAATGTGAGAGGTTGGGGGGCGGTCCTCTGAGATTGGTTGGCTGCCTTCAGTTGATTACAGTGCGAAGGACACAGTTCAGCCAGGCAAAAACCCATCGAGGAGAAAAGAGCAGCAAGGCTGGTGAGGGTTGTGGCCTGGGAAAGGGGGAGTGGCCTGGGAAAGGGGGTGTGGCTAGGGGAGACTCCCATGGGCCAGATAGGGAGGCCACAATTGGCTCCCCACTCCCTCTTTAAAGCTGCTGCTATCACCCCCCCACACACACATCAACAACATTATGAAGCCCTTTGTCTGGTGCTTGGCAAAGTGTAGAAAGAAGCCTCATTTCATTGAGGGCCAAGAGGGGCTTGTTGTTTCCATGATACTTAGCGGGGAGGAGGAGGAGGAGTTTTTTAATGGGAGCCGCGTCTGACCAGCAGCTCAGCAGGCAATTTCTTGGCTGAAGTGGCTCCTGCAAAATGAACTGGAATGATGTTAAATGGCAGCGAATCCACTTTGCTTGACCAGCTAACCATCTAAAAGGAAATTATCTGTTTACACCTTTCTTGTAACATCCTCTCCAATCATCTGAGCACAAAAGGCAATCAACGGTTTGCCAGTAATTACTGTGCTGGGTAGCTCTTCCTGGCCTTAAGCTGGACCTCCTGAGCTTCAGAGAGAGAGAGAGAGAGAGAGAGAGAGAGAGAGAGAGAGAGAGAAGGAGGGAGGGAGGCGGGGGGGGGGAGAAACCAAACAATGCTGGCCAAACAATGAGAATAGACAGAAAATGCAACTGAGCTGCTGAAATGCTGGACTGTGATTAAAAAGGCAACTGTGCCGATAGGGCTATAAAAGGAGAGCCATATTTGCATTAAACTGTGGAATATAAGACCAGAGCTGCATTGTCATTTGTTACGAGGGATTGCTATTAACAATTCCATGAAAGAAAGAGTGTGTGGTCGGGGGTCGGGGAGGCCTTTTGAAAAATGGGAAAATCCAGAAACAAGTTAATGAAACAACGAAACTCTCACAGAGGCAGCTAACAGTTAATCTCTATGTGATCAACTGCTCTGCTCCTGCCACCTTCCAGCCATGTCTCTTCCATGTCTCATCCTTCCGTGTCTCTCTGCTTGGTGTGGTGGGAACGTCTGACGGGAAAGACACACTTTTAAAAAAAATAAAATTAAAAAAAAACCACCATTGGGAATATTGCCACCACCTCACAGTCTTGCAAGTGTGATTAGACTAGGGCTGGGCAATATATTGATATCGTCCAAAATGGGTTTGAAGTCCATATTGTGGTATTGGTTTCATATCATATCCCATCACCATCTGGAGGGCCATAGTGATGGACAGTGGCTTTCCAGGAATTCTTACAGGGCTATTTCCAAGCGCTATCTCGGAACACTGGGGAATGAGCCTGGGACCTCTTGAATGCCACGTGTGTTATACTTCTGAACTATAAAAAAGGTAAAGGACCCCTGACCGTTAAGTCCAGTAGCGGACGACTCTGGGGTTGCAACACTCATCTCGCTTTACTGGCCGAGGGAGCCGACGTTTGCCTGCAGGCAGTTTTTCCGGGTCATGTGGCCAGCATGACTAAGCCGCTTCTGGCGAAACCAGAGCAGTGCACGGAAACGCCGTTTACCTTCCCGCCGGAGCGGTACCTATTTATCTACTTGCACTTTTTGGCATGCTTTTGAACTGCTAGGTTGGCAGGAGCTGGGACCGGGCAACGGGAGCTCACCCCATCACGGGGATTCAAACCGCGACCTTCTGATCGGCAAGCCCAAGAGGCTCAGTGGTTTAGACCACAGCGCCACCCGCGTCCCCTTCTGAACTATAGTCTCTCCATAATCAGAACACTCTGGGGCTGAAAGTGTTTGCTTTAACCCCAACTAGGATGTTCCTGAAGGCTCTAACAAGGAACTCTACAGATTGGGCAATGGTTATGTGCTAGCTCTCTGTGCCAGCAGGGCCCCTATATTTAAACTCAGCTTGCAACAACAGGGAAGGACTTATAGCTTGCACACACAGATGCTTAAGGGCTCATCAGATGATTTGTCTTCAGCTATAAAGTAGATGCTGCTCAGCTACTGCTTTGCCAGCTACTCCCTCATTTCCTACTAGCTTGTTTTTTGGGGGGGTCTTTTTCCTCTCCCCCCCCCCTGCTTCAAGCATTCACACTGAATTCAATTTCATTCGAATTCAATTTTCAAACTGAATTTCATTGTGTTGGTTTTACTGCCTGGTTCTTCTAAATTTAATCAAGATCATTGATTAATGATTGGGGGAATGGCATTATGCAGGGAGGGAAAACCCTGAATCTCGTAAATAGGGGTTGGTCCTGTACAGAGAGCCAGGTTTTTAAAATGCCATAGATGCCCGGTCAGGGAAAACACTTTGGTTGAAATTGCTGCTCTTACCACACTTTCAGGCAAACCCAGGTTGGTTGTGGTACCTGTGCCTCTGACCCCCCATGCAAATAAGTATATGCTGGAATATCACCACAAACAAACCTTGACACTTTACTCATGTGATTTTCTGAGTTAAGGGGGCTACAAATGGCTATTTTTGCCCCCTGGAATCAGATAACATGCAAATGAGTGCTAAATATATCCTATCACAGAATCCTATAATTGTAGACTTAGAAGGGACCCAGAGTATCATTTAGTCCAAATCCCTGAAATGCAGGAAAATGCAGCTGTCCTGCACGGGGATCAAACTTGCAAGCTTGGTGTTATCAGCGACAAGCTCTAACCAGCCAAGCTATCCAGGCTGATGGAAGACATGTTCCATTAGTTCTCTACAAGTGGCTTTTACGTCATGTGGAAAGCTCAAATGCAATGTGGAAACTAACCGTTAGCGAAATGTCGGTGAAATGGAATAAATTGCTTTGTGAATGCAGCCCTTACACAACAGGGCACTTTCCATTGTTCTGGCCTGTATCTTCCCAGACTGGTGTCACAACTGGCTAGAACTGATGCGAATTGTAGTCCAAAACATCTGGAAGACACTCAGCTAAGGAAGACTGCTGAAAGGGTCTAAAGGTAAAGGTAAAGGTACCCCTGCCCGAGCGGGCCAGTCTTGACAGACTCTGGGGTTTGTGCGCCCATCTCACATCTATAGGCCGGGGGCCAGCGCTGTCCGGAGACACTTCCGGGTCACGTGGCCAGCGTGACAAAGCTGCATCTGGCGAGCCAGCGCAGCACACGGAACGCCGTTTACCTTCCCGCTGGTAAGCGGTACCTATTTATCTACTTGCACCCAAGGGTGCTTTCGAACTGCTAGGTTGGCAGGCGCTGGGACCGAGCAGCGGGAGCGCACCCCGCCGCGGGGATTCGAACCGCCGACCTTTCGATCGGCAAGCCCTAGGCGCTGAGGCTTTTACCCACAGCGCCACCCTGGGCCTTAACTGCTTAACTGACCCTCTCTCTGACTGCTGAGTAACAGATAGGAAGGCTGAAACCTCAAAAGCTCCCTCTGCCTAATCTGCCCTCCATCTTAGGGCAATTCCTTCCTCCCTTACCTAGCCATGGTACACATGATGCTATAAGAAACCATCATATCCAATCTATGCCCAGTATATTAGACAGCACATGACTGGCAGCACATCAATGATAAAATGGGATAGGACCATAAAAATGTACAGGTTGGAACCCACTGAAAAGTCCACTTCGCATTCAGTCTTTAATCTTAAGTTTATGGAAGCGTATCTTTTTTTGTAAATTCCAATTTCAGATGCAAAAATTCAGCACTTTTGTTGGCAGGATCAGCGAAAAAGTTGGGGGACTAGAATGCTAGGTTGGCCATAGCTCAGTTACATGAGTTCAGGTTCAATCCCCAGTGTGTTCAGCAGGAGCTAGGTGTGTTCCCATCCTAAAACCCTGGGGTGCTGCTGACACAGTCAGTGCAGGTAATACAAAGCTACGTGGACCAATATGTCTGACTGACTATAAGGCAGATTCCTATGTTACATACATTATGTTCATTGATGCCACTGTAAAAACGGTAAAACGTATTTCAAGAATAAACAGGTACCTAGACACATCTAATAAAACAACATGATTTATTGCTCAGTTTTGGGTGGTGGGAAAACACCAAGGCTCGTGGCGACCAACACAAGGAATTACAGAGCTTTTAAAAGACATTCCATTCCAGATTTTGCTTTTTTTTTCTGAACTGGCCGCAGACTCAAGGTGATTGAAAACAACTGCATTGTAGCAAGGTCTCTTTGTTAATGGATGTACCAAACTCACCGGAAGGATAGGGGAGGCTTCAGTTTTGCACATTACCCTGCATGGCTCATCCATCTCACAACATAGCAGCTCAGAATATTTGCTTCTTCTTTTTTCTAAGACACAGAGGCTACAGTTTAACCTAAAAACAGCCAAGCTAACATTCTTTGCTCAAATGCACGCAATCTCCCACTAACAAATTGCACACCTAACATTCTAATTAGTGTTATGCATAAAACTCCTAATGATGTGTGTGTGTGGGAGAGAGAGAGAGAGAGAGTTTCCCACCAGTAGACGTTTAGCCACATCCAGACAAGGCAACCAGTTTTTTAAGCAGGAATTAAAGAAAAATACCGTATTTTTCGCCCCATAGGATGCACCGCCCCATAGGACGCACCTAGTTTTTTTTGGGGGGGGGAATAAAGAAAAAAAATTTTATTTCCCCCCCAGGCACGGGGCTGGCGCGAGGGAAGCCCAAAGTTCCCCCAACCCCAGCCCCCAGAAGAGCCTGCTATCTGCAAGCCTAGGGAGCCGCGCCGGTCTACCCAGGCTTGCGGACAGCTGTGCGAAGCCCGGGCGCGCTGAGGCTTCCTAATGCAGGCAGCTCTGCGTGACCCTCCGGAGGCCGGCGCGGCTTCACGCCGGGCTCCGGAGGGTTGTGCAGAGCTTCCTGAAGCCTGTATTCGCCCCATAGGACGCACCCACATTTCCCCTTCATTTTTGGAGGGGGAAAAGTGCGTCCTATAGGGCGAAAAATATGGTAATACTTCTAACAACATCACAAAGCAAGGTTACTGGATCGCCGTTGCAGGATTTTAAGGAAGAGTGAGATTATTCCATTTCTATGCGGCTCAATACCCTCTTTAGTTAGTTTGATTGTGTGTGTGTGTGTGTGTGTGTGTGTGTGTGTGCTACTTAATTTTTTTATTTGTACCCACTTTAGGACACCATTCATTGTAAAACTCTCGCTTACTGATGGACAAAATGTCTTCGGATGTTTCTTCCCAAAGATTATTAAATTATATTTGCCTGACCCGTAAGTGCCACCAAATGCCACCAATTCAGCGTTATAAGTCCACTTCAGATGGTACATAAATTGCAAAGGGGTGTGTGATGGGAAAGAACAGGGAGGGGGGACGGATCCAGCGGCAATCATTGCAAGAGGGGAAGAGGCAGCGTTCTTATTAATTTAAGGTGGTTGCACATAAACAACCCAGAGATCTGGAAAATGGCCTTGCTCTTCATCCTCTTGACAGGTCTCCCAGGAGGGAGAGGGAAGCTGGATATCTGCATTTCAAAAGCAGGCTATATCACTGAAGTGTCTGCTATCAAGACAGTATCTCAACATCTGATTTCCAGTTAGACAGGATTGGAAATCCATGTGATCAGAGCATTCTCGTCCTCTTGACAGGCCTTTCCCAATGTTTCGGATAATGAAGCGCCACGGTGTTCAATCAGGGGAAAAAATAATTAAGTTAAACAAAAACAAAAACTGGCATCGTGGCATAGTTTCTACCGCAACTATATTGCAGCCTGGAAAGGAAATACAGTCTACACGTTTTCATTAATTTTCAATTGCTGCAACAATAGCGGAAATCAAACCTGTCATCAAGAGGGGTAAAATAATGAGCAAGGGAAGGCAGCATGGGAATTTAGAGCAGGACTTCACAAACTTGGGTCTCCATCTGTTTTTAGACTACAATTCCATCACTGACTGATGCCAGCTAGGGACGATGGGAGTTGTAGTCCAAAAAACCAGCTGGAAACTCAAGTACAGTGGTACCTCGGGTTAAGTACTTAATTTGTTCCAGAGGTCCGTTCTTAACCTGAAACTGTTCCTAACCTGAAGCACCACTTTAGCTAATGGGGCCTCCCACTGCTGCCATGCCTCCGGAGCCTGATTTCTGTTCTCATCCTGAAGCAAAGTTCTTAACCCGAGGTACTATTTCTTGGAGTCTGTAACCTGAAGTGTATGTAGCCTGAAGCGTATGTAACCCGAGGTACTATTGTATGGGAAACCCTGATTTAGTGTCTTTAGCCATTACAGGTGGAGCATAGCAGTGCACTGTAGGAGAATCTCTGGCCTGCTTCTTCCATTTGGACCTGTTCGGACAAACCGCATCCACCTTTCCTTGCGCTGTCAAGGGAAAGCTCAAAGCCCAGCTGCAATGGAACAACCAGGAGCACATGTCAGAGATTCTTCCTTTGTAAGCACTGCTTGAAGTTGAAACACCTTCAACTCATGGTGCCAGGTGACTGGCAGGTGGGTGGTCCCACTCAGCTGTCAAAGTGGCCTGTGGAGGGTTGGCCAGAAACGGTTCCTCCCTTCTGGTATATAGAAGAGGCATATAGGTATATAGAAACTTCTACCCAGTTGCTTAGAACGATGAACTAATTTTAATCTGTTTTAGCATTTAAGCTTTTGTTACGATTTCAAGTACGGTGGTGATTTTGTGTGTGCGATCTTTTTATGAAATGGAATAAAAGCAGTCAAGTCAAAAAGCTGAGAAAGGTGAAGGTGATATGGACAGAAAGAGTCATTCCGCAGACTGCATTGAGATGGGCAACATTTCACGGCTCAGAAATAGCCATGTCCCTTGGAGCATTAAAAATAGGTGCTTCCTGTTTGGGCAGCTGATTTCCATAGTTCAGTGAATACCGCACATTAGCTTTTCACTCATTGTTATTATTAAAAAGAAAAGAAAAGAAATGCGGAAGCGAGAAGATCGTGTGCTAACTGTGCTTCAGGTGGTTTCACCACCACTTACAATGCAAAGAAATGAAAGTTCTCCTGGAGCTCACTGGATAGCCTTGAGCGAATCACAACTTCATAACCAAAGTTTCCAGTCTGTAAAAAGGGAATGATTTCCAGTGGTCTACTTACTGGAAGGGATGCAGGTGGTGCTGTGGGTTAAACCACAGAGCCTAGGGCTTACCGATCAGAAGGTCGGTGGTTCGAATCCCCACGGCGGGGTGAGCTCCCGTTGCTCAGTCCCTGTTCCTGCCAACCTAGCAGTTCGAAAGCACGTCAAAGTGCAAGTAGATAAATAGGTACCTCTCCAGCGGGAGGGTAAACAGTGTTTCCATGAGCTGCTCTGGTTTGCCAGAAGTGGCTTCGTCATGCTGGCCACATGACCCAGAAGCTGTATGCCAGCTCCCTTGGCCAATAAAGCGAGATGAGCGCCGAAACCCCAGAGTTGTCCGCGACTAGACCTAATGGTCAGGGGTCCCTTTACCTTTACTTACTGGAAGGTGGGACACAGAACATTATGCCAGGCCTCCCCAACCTAGTGCCTTCTCTATGCTTCGGAATACAACTCCCATCAGTGTATTGTGGCGACATAATTTATCTACGTCAAAACAGCTGTGTGAAACAGGCTTTGTCTTCTCTGCACTGAATGACAATCAATGAGAGGGCTTAAGTATGCACTTGGCTTTCCATTCAGCTCTCTGGCGAAAGCAAAGCAAATTGTTTGTTTCCACCCGTGGTGAGTTTGTAAATCAGCACCTTTCACCCCAAATACTTGGGTTGGGAGGTGATTCATTTAGTACTCAAAAATCACATGAGGAATACAGTGTGTGTTGCAGGGAGGTCAGGGGAAGAGAGGACGAGGAAAATATCACTTATTTCCAAGGCAACCTTAACAGCTTTTGACAAATCTAATACAAACTTGATTTTATAAATTCAATTAGCACCTAGCAAAATCAGATATATCTCAATGCTATATAACCATGGCTACCTTTTCACTTCTTTCCAAATGCAACATAAGACTCTCCTGCCTAAAATGAAAGGATCCACAATCTAGTGCCATAAAGTAATGGGTGGAGGGGCATGAACGAATGAAAGGATTTTTGACAGACCGATTTCTCTTTCTTTCTTTCTTTCTTTCTTTCTTTCTTTCTTTCTTTCTTGTGTGGGGGGCAAATTCTGGAGGCGCGCAGGGCAAGTTGCCAGTTGCAGAAATCTCTACCATCAAGCAAGGTTGATTAATATTTGAGCAAATCCCCTATCTGTACATTGGCAGGCAAGTATGTGCAAATGAGATAGAGTAAATGCAATAGAGATTAAGCATCCAGCACAACGGAAGATTAAAGATACTGCATTGCCTGCTGCCTAAAGCCCAGGGATGCCTGTCTACTATAGAGCCACTGATACAGTGCCTCAAAGTGCCCTAGGCTCTTGCTGCTAATACTTTTCATTCCATGTCCATCACCGGTTGGCCATCTATGCCCTGAATGTGTGCAGCGTTAAAGTCATTTATCGGGGTGGCAGCCATTGCACCATCATGTTAAAAGCTAACCATGGTTTAGTGCTGCGGGGATGAGCCTTGGGCTCACACTTTCCCCCGCTTCTCCTCTCCTTCTCTGGTGCTTTGCATGCAAAAGATCCCAGGTCCAACCCTCCGCACATCCATGCAGGGCTGGGAGAGTCAATAATTCTGAGCTCAATGGACCAATGGTCTGAATTGGTGTAAGAAGCTTCCTCTGCTCCTGACACCTGTTGAGCCACAAGTTCCCCATCTTCAGTTTAAACTAGCCGGAGCACCCCAAGTTCCAATGTAATAAGGGACTCTGGATAGTACAAAAGTGAAACCGAAAGCTTCCAATCTTTTCCAGAGGGGATGAGAGAAGGTGAGAGAGCCTGCAGTCAATTCCTGTAACACTAAACTGTGGTTTGGTATTGCATAGAAAACAGGCTGTGAGATCTTAGCAGAGCTAGACCACGGTTTATGAAGCTAGAAATAAGCTTCAGGGCCACAATCTGGTTTGTTTTCCTGGTTATTATCCAACTCAGGTGTGCCAAAGCTGGTGTGTAACAGAGAGGGATGGGGGCAGAGAAGGGGTTATGGAAGCAGCACTCGTTTTTTTACTTCATAAACCATGGTTTGTGATTTATGAAGCCTGGTATGTTTGTGCGAACCAGGCTTTTGCATTAGGGAAGATAACTCTGCAGAGGAATGTGTAACTTTTGACAACTGAACATTTTAAAAAGAATTCCCATTGCTCCAAGAGGGTTTGGTGTGTGTGCGTGTTTTTGAGACATTTTGGCATTTTCACACGCATACGCTTCTTTCCCTCTCCCCTTTCCCTGCTATGTGATTAACAGCTTTATTAATTTAGCAGCTCCTTCTTTAAGAGGATTGGGTCAGATTACTGCTCGGATCTTGGATACAGACATAGACGGCAGTATATACACAGAGAAAGGTAATGTAAGCTCATCATAATGTAACAACTTCACGCAGTACTTAATATAATTGCAGGCACGCACAATGGAAGTATTCTTCCTAAACTAATCAAACCATTAAAACGTCAGCTCCGAGCCCAGATGCATGATGTATAAGCATATGTATAGCTGGCACAGAGTCAAGTCAAACGGGATCCGAGTGAATCTCCATGATTTATTAAGTTCGACTGACTTGTTTCCCCACAGCGCCCCCCCTCCTCGTTTTTCAAGGCACACAATTGCAGCAAAGCGGATGAAATGGCACGTAGCCAGACACCATAACCTACAGCACAAAGTAGGCTCTTGTCAAACAATTTCCCCCATTATTATAAACAACTCTTCCCCCGCCCCGACCCCAGTAATTCCTGAAGATCCAGCGTACTTTGCAGCACTTCCCAGCCATCTTGCCCTAATCCAAACCAACAGTTTCCCTTCTCTTGCTCCCTCTTCTTCCACACCAGGGCCAGCCACTCCCCTCCTCTCCCCCTCTCTCTCGCCCAAAGACAAAATCTACCACAAGCCAACGTACAGACTGATTACTCAGCAAGCAGGAAGTCTGTGTCATAATCCGACTAAAGTTTCGAAGAGTCACTCTGCATCTCTTCCCATAACAAAAGCCAGGCTCAGATCCCTCCCCACTCTTAAAAAAAGAACATGAAGAGGAAATACCAAAAATATGAGCTGCTAGGTACAACTTCATGGGAACAGCCACTGGTTTTTTGGGGTCTTTTAAAAGAAACTTGATTAAACCTGACTCAGAGAATGTCTACTTTCCAACCTAGATGGGGTGAGAAGTAGAGAGAGAGAGAGAGAGAGAGGGAGATGGATAGAATCTGTGCAGAGTTGATGTCATTTTCATGGGGACCAGGCATCCAATGTCAATCCGGTCTCTACAGCTCATGGAATAATAATAATAATAATAATAATAATAATAATAATAATAATAATAATAATATATTATTTGTACCCAGTCCATCTGGCTGGGTTTCCCCAGCCACTCTGGGCGGTATCCACCAAAGATTAAAAATACAGTGGTAAATCGGGTTAAGTACTTAATTCGTTCCAGAGGTCCATTCTTAACCTGAAACTCTTCTTAACCTGAAGCACCACTTTAGCTAATGGGGCCTCCTGCTGCCGCCGCGCCACCAGAGCACGTTTTCTGTTCTCATCCTGAAGCAAAGCTCTTAACCTGAAGCACTATTTATGGGTTAGCGGAGTCTGTAACCTGAAGCGTATGTAACCTGAGGTACCACTGTACCTTAAAATGTCACACATTAAAAACTTCCCTGAATAATAATAATTTAAGAGCTCCTTCCTCAGGGCTGGTCTGCCCATGAAGCAAGGTGAAAAAGCCACCTCATTTGGTTTAAGCCCAAGTGGAACTCCCACCTTCTATGGGTGCCCCTCTGCCCCTGCCACCTGACCTCATAGCCCTTGGAGAGTATGATACAATATCACAACCATGTTGCCACATGGATCTTTCCCAGCCAACTAACATACTCCCTTCAAGCAGTGTTGTGGTCTAAACCACGGATTCTCCTCGGCTTGCCAATCAGAAGGTCGGCAGTTCAAATCCCCGCGACAGGGTGAGCTCCTGTTGCTCTGCCCCAGATCCTGCCAACCTAGCACACCAGCGCAAGTAGATAAATAGGTACCACCACTGCGACGGGAAGGTAAACGGCATACGGTTTCCGTCACGGTGTCCCGTTGCGCCAGAAGCGGTTTGGTCATGCTGGCGACATGACTTGGAAAGCTGTCTGTGGACAAACGCCGGCTCCCTCAGCATGAAAGACGAGCGCCGCAACCCCACTGTCTCCTTTAACTGGACTTTACCGTCCAGGGGTCCCCTTTACCTTTTTTACCTGTGGTTGCAACGTTCATGCATACTCCCAGAAGCACAGCCACTGTATTTTGCACAAGTATGACCTGCAAAAAAAAACCCACTACAGTATATCCTCCCTTCCCTTGAAAGGCATTATGGGTATTCTTGCTGACCATGAGCTCCAATAAGATCCTTTCTTTCTCATCTGTTCTTCATATCAAGCTCCATTTTTCATCTCCAATTGACACCTACATTCTAAGGCAGGATCAGGTTCATTAGATTGTGTTTAAAAAAAGTTTTGTTTTTGCCTCTTTGGGGGTTTTTTGGTGCTTCTGTAAACCTCAAAGATTTCTTGAGAATGCTGATACTTCCTAGTTGCTTCCCATTGGCTCCAATTTGGCTACCATCTTGTTGGCACCAACATCTGAGTCCACTGTCAGAGGGAGCGCCACCGCTTTCCTATGCTCAAAGTGGTTCACGAGATAACATCAAGCAATAATATAAACACATCCACTCTGTTGATCGTAGTCTCTCCCCACAAAAAAACCGTTCAGAATGGTTTTTTAAAAGACACATAAACTCTCTTTTTTTAAAGGCATCGAAACAATTCATAATTCATTACTAACAGAGGGGGAAAGAGAGAGGGTGGAGGAGGGCCATTTCTCAGCCCCAGGTATTGGCAGAGACAGCCTAAAACATCCTCTGGCCTAGATGGTCATGGGATCAATCTATGGAAAAAATGGCTGCATATATATATTTAGGAATTATGAGTTGCAGTGGCTGCCCATAAGCTACTGGGACCAAATCTGAAGTGTTAGCGTGAGTGCACCACTGAGCAGGATGGAACCCAAATACTTAGAAGGATGTCTTCCCCCACACCTTGATCTCGGTGGGGAAGGAGCTTCTCCTGGTTCCCCAGAAGAATATGTTCCATAGGGCAGTGATGCAAAGCAGGGCCTTCTCGGTGGCAGCACCCTGGCTGTGAAAGTTCCTTCTGATGGAGATCACCGTGTCCCACACACTGTTATCCTTCAGGTGACTACTGCTTGTTTGGTTGGTTCATATCCAGAGTGGAGCCCAGTGATCGCTGCCTGCAAGGCTGCATTCTATGGCAATGTGGGTTTTAAGGTGCTTTTGTTTCATGTTGGTTTTATTTGCAAGGGTATTGCTAACTGCCCTGGGCACCTAACTGCAGGAAGAATGACAAGAGGAATAAATGAATATAAATAAAAGAGGACAAACCCACAATCAGAGTAGATATCCCTGCACTATCAAAACACACTTATGGGGGTACGGGAGGGTTTTTCTTTTATTTTCTTATTTTCCATTCACAAGAAGTGGGTGGGATAATAGTTGCCATAAGCACCACCTCAGCAATGGTAGTTTTCCTGAGCTACTCACTATGGAGTAAAGAGGTGTGATGCTGTAAATGTATTGCCATCACACTCCAGAGAAGTAAAGTGATAGTTCTTCTCTAAAATTACAAAACCTAGGCTTTCAGACTAGATACAGACAGGGAAACAGATCTGACATACAAATGTACAAGGTTAGTCTTAAGCACTTTGTGCATTTGTATTCAACAGAGCTGGTGTCACTTATTTCAAGTGTTTTATCTTCCTTTGCTTGTGAAAAAAGATATCTAGAAAGCCTATTTATTCTGAGCCCTCACCTAATGAGGACTATGAATATGCTAATGCCCTTTGGTGTGACTAGCTAGATGGTGGTGTTAATTACCACTCAAATAGCAGCTCTAATTGCCAAAATGTTTTCCAGTCTTGCAACTGCACGGTGACAGCATGACATCCCCATTTTACAGACAGAAAATTGGGGCTGAGGGACTTGACATGTGCCCAGGCTTCCCAAACAGAACCTGACACACAATTCCTGCTCCCCACCCCAAGAAAACCCAGTACTCCCCCCCAAAAAAAAATATGAAGAACTGAAAGGAATTTGTGGTGGAATATTTTCACACCTTGTTAGACTCTGCATTTACATGTGGAAACTTGCATTGGCAAACTCTGTGTGCATATTATTCACAAGATATCAAATTTATCAAAAACTCGATAGCATCAGGTTGCTGTCTTTCAGGGGCCCAAGGAACTTCAAAGTGCAGCTGCGAAAACCCCTTCCAAAAACCGTCCAGAAACAGTTGGCGGGGCAAATGATCTATTATTGCAAAATCCAACAGAACCGTTTGCCTTCTGTGCTCTCAGGTGACCAATGATTTCCAGCTAGGGATTTTAGCTTCAAGATTTCGCATCGGTTAGATGCAGGCTGGCTGCAAAACCTCAGCTGGAATAGACACACCTGCCCAAAGTGAAATAATCTCACAGCTTTGGCAGACACAAGTTCCATTTATTTCCCCTCCTAAATTCCCCCGCGAGGCTAAGAGGAAGGAGGATTCGGTGTCTGTCTGGCACCTACCACTGTTTAGCTGGCTTCGCCTGGCCTACATCTCCTGCGCCGTTGGCAACGATGATAAGGATCTCTGTTTTTGGGTCCCTTGTCACTATTCAAATCAGTTTTTAAGAGTTCCCGTGCTCCTCCCCATTCCCTGTTATGACTTCTCACACAACCAGATATTCAGGAGCGTTAATTCGGAGATGGCATACTACCTTGCATCCCTTGGGCACGATTATGCCGATTAATCAGCCGAGGATTAAAATGGCACAGAAGGAACGCCTCATAGAACATTTCTCTCTTTTTATAAAAGCGAGTAAAGCTCCTCGAGGTCATAGCTAATGTTATTGTGGATGGAGAAGGAGGATAAGAAGACCTTTGTACGACATTTTCTGTAGCGCTACATTTCTCTGCTGCTCCCTCTCTTCATTTCTAAGAACAGAGTTGTAAGTACAAAGGAGTAACTAAAAGGGAAAATAATCTCCATTAAGCCATCTCAAGTATGTATCCTTAATGTGGATTAGTAACCCCTGAAGACAGATGGACAGGTTTGCCCAACCACACAAAAAGAATGGATTTTAGTATTTAAAGGGCTGAGAAGCAATTCTAATGCAATGCCAAAATTAATGACTAGGAGAGTGGGCAGTATAGGTTAAATTTCGGGTAAAGCCAAAGTGGTAAAAAAACCCATTAAAAAGTAAATTTACTCAATCTGCAGGGATACAAAGTTAGTGTGTTTGGGTTAACCTATCCAGTTTAAGCCCTTGAAAATAAAATAGTTGTGTCGAGGGCTGGCGAAAATACAACCGAAGAGTTGCGTTTATTCTGACGCAATTTAATCTGGAATAAGAGCCATGCTCTTTGATCCCACAAACAGGACAGGATATTGCAATTCCACTTGGAGCTAGTATGCAAAAGCCAAAACCACAAACAAGCGAGCAGCCTTGCTTTTCAGCTTGCTTCAGTGTAAACAACAACATACATTGCTCCAAAAGAGAGAGAAAAAAAGATGTCTGTAATAATGAACTGTTCAGGCTTCTCTCTGGGATTTTCAAGGTATCTCAGCCTGCCATTTGGCACAGAGCAGGAGACAGTGTGACTTTCTAGCGCGACTGGAACTTTAAAAGTTCTGTGTCCATGAAAACAATAAGGAAATAAAGTCCTCTGACAGATTTTTAAAAGACCTGGAGCAAAACTAAGATGGCACAATGGCACCTGGTGCAGTCAATTCACATATGTTTCTGCCATATCATTACAACACACTGATATTCCAAAAGAATGCTTCCCATCTTTTCTTCCTCCTCTCACCCCTTTTGTCTTGTTTAACATCTTGGCTGATGAACAGCTTTGGATAACCTGAGCTTACACACGAATTCTGCAACCTTCTGATAGGCCTGATAAGTGTGGATTTTGAGATTTCACTCACAAGCCAACAGGGACTACCTTTGCTTTTCACAGGAGGGATGTGTCACCTTCCTTACTTAGGACTCCATCAAAATGGATTAAATCTATGTACCGTATTTTTCGCCCCATAAGACACACTTTTTCCCCTCCAAAAATGAAGGGGAAATCGGGGTGCGTCTTATGGGGCGAATGCCTGCAAGCCTCGCACGCCCGGCAGGAGGTCCCACCGGGTGCGCGAGGCTTGGGGCGGCAGCCTGTCGCCCGAAGCAGGGGGAGCCCTCGGGAGGGCTCCCCCTGCTTCGGGCAAGTGTCTGCAAGCCTCGCGCACCCGGCAGGAGGTCCCACCGGGTGCGCGAGGCTTGGGGCGGCAGCCTGTCGCCCGAAGCACGGGGAGCCCTCGGGAGGGCTCCCCCTGCTTCGGGCGAGTGTCTGCAAGCCTCGCGCACCCGGCAGGAGGTCCCACCGGGTGCGCGAGGCTTGGGGCGGCAGCCTGTCGCCTGAAGCACGGGGAGCCCTCGGGAGGGCTCTCCCTGCTTCGGGCGAGTGTCTGCAAGCCTCGCGCACCTGGCAGGAGGTCCCACCGGGTGCGCGAGGCTTGGGGCGGCAGCGGACTGCTTGCGCGCACGCAGAAGCTTGGGGCACGCTGAGCTCAGCACGCCCCAAGCTTCTGGTGTAGCGCAGCGCACCTGGGGGGGAAATAAAATTTTTTCCCTTTATTCCCCCCCCCAAAAAAAAACTAGGTGCGTCTTATGGGCCAGTGCGTCTTATGGGGTGAAAAATACGGTAATGAATTGACTTGCTGGATCAAAGCAAGGTTTCTCTAGCTCAGCACTGCAGTAGCCACGAAGATGATTTTCGGATGCTCATAATATCAACAGGCCTCCTTCGTCTGCTCCAAGCATCTAGAAGTGGGAGATACATCTAGAAGAGACATGCAGAAGCATCTACTGGTAGGTAGTATCTTGTAGAGGTGGACACCTTGTAGAGATGCTCTTTAGCAATATCATCCATATAACCATATCCATATAACCCCTTGGAACTGCTCTGTTAAGAAGATTCCCCTCACCCTCTTTCCTGCAAGGAGTTTTTGCTGGGAATTCTTCTGGTGGAACCTCTTTATGGAAACGACAGCCCAATAAAATGGGGACATGGTTTGCAAGCTGGATTGGCATGTCACCCACAGGCAACAACAAAATGCCTCCCCATACAGTACATTTCTTTAGTAGTTAAGTTCAACATGGTGTCTTAACAGGGAAAGGGCCTCTGTATGTTTCACCAACACTGCCTGGTTTCAAGGGGCTGGCATTTGCAGCAGTAGGCTAAAATGGGATTTTAACAGAAGCCCAAGTACTCATCTGACAGTTTAAGATGCTTAGCAGCAACTTCCGTTGGGCATGTTTCGTTATAATTAACAGAGTCAATGCCCTCAGATAAAGCTATCTGGATTAGATAGGAAAGTGATCTGATTCCCCTTAACCAGCTATTAGTAGTAGCTGTTCCTCCCAAATGCCAGGCTACTGCCAAAACTGGTGATCCTGTTGCTTGATTACTAAGAATCAGAGATGCATTCATTGACTTGAAAGCTGTGACAGAGCTCTGGGTAGATAAGCAACCACAGTGAAACACATTCTGCGAGTTTCAGATCTTTGACCCATAAACAGCCAACTTTCATAAACACCCAGAAAGCAGAAGAGAGATCTGCCTAGCAGAATCCACCCAAGGTCCAATATTCTTGGAAGGATCCCCGCAACCAACACCACCAGGAAGGTCTACTAGAAATTGGCTAATAACCTACCAGTAGATCATTGTCTACCTTAAATTCTGACCACCCCATCTAGCTTAATAGCAGGCTACTCTGACTGGAAGCCACTCTCCAAGGGCTCTGGCAGGTATCTTTTCCAGGCCTGCTGAGACCTTTGGGCTTTCCCCCTCTTTTTTTCTGAAGGGAGATGCCAAAGATAGGCCTGGGGACCTTCTGCATTCAAAGTGTGTGTGCTATGTTCTGGTCCAATGTCTGAACCCACGAGGAAAACAGCATGACAAGAGGCAAGGCTAGACCATGGACAGCTCCAAGCAAGCAAGGTGCTCCAACAAACGTTGGGAGCACACTGAGGCCTTCTGGGGTCCTGGCTCCAGAATACCTCCTCTAGGTTTAACCCCCTTCAGAGAACTTCAGAGTCTTAAAGGGCCAGCCAACCTTCAGGTCTAAAGATGCTGGGTGCTCCTGCTTCCTTCCTCCTGGTGAAGTCCTAGTACTCCCAAGACTGGTGGTGTGTGGTGGGAGGCATCTGGTTCTTCAGACTCAGAAGAAGGTATCCATGAAGGTCCAGACTTTTGGTTCCATAGGCCTGGTAGTCTGAGAGTTCTCTCTCAAGTGCAGTGGTCTTCCTATCTTCTGCAGTCAGATCTAAGCCCAGACCCAGCTCCTATTCTGGTGCCCCTGCAGCCTCTAACTCTGTGTCCAGGTCATTGCTGGTACTGGGGTCATGACAATGTAGCAACTATGGCCTCCACCTCTTCAGTGCCTCTTTCTTTATAGGCATTAACCGTTCTGTCGGCTCCTTTGAAGCCATGTGGCACAACCCCAGTGCTTGCTGCTCCAGTACAGGATGGTGCATAGAACTGCAACAACAAGATGCAGGTGTCTGTGACGTGGTGTATGCCAGAACAAAAGATGTGAGTGTAAAAATATCCGCACAGGATAACATATCCACACTCGTGTCTTATAGCAGCCTTATTGCTCCAGTCCCTCTTTTCTTAATTCATCCTACAGTGAGCTCTTCCAGAAAGAGGCAAGGAGTTCGCAAAGTGTGGCTGGCTACATCAATCTAGGCATGTGGGATTGTGTAAGAGAGATTCCCTTATAAAAGAGAAAAACCCAAAGCTATTCTGAGACAGGCAATGTAGGAAATCACCCCTCTCTTTCGGTCTCTGTAGAAACCCATGATGTCATAAAACACCTATTGCTCTTTCAGATGCAAGTCGAAGCGGTAAGTGCATCCAAAAATAAAAATAAAGAGAGGCACGTGAATGGACTACCAGTCATTCTGCCAGAGATATCATTAAAGACTCACTTACACCACCAGTGTCTGCCTAGCCAAGGTGTTTTCACAACCACTCAACTCTGTGTTGCAAACTTCAACTGCCCCTTCAACATCATAATGAATTCCAGCAGATTTAGCTGTTTCTCATTGTATCCTCTTGCCCACAGATCTGTGTAACTGTTCTCATAACAACAAAAACTAGAAGCGTTAATTACTACTCCTGTAGGGGTTTTATGCAGGAACAAGCACATTACTACTCAGATATACTTTATGAACAGGACAATGATAGTCAGTGATTTCCAATATGGAGGATTGTTCCCAACAGTAGAACGAGAACCAACAAAACACTTCTACCAGAAGTTGAGAGGTTTGTCCCAGGAACCAAGGGGCCAAGAAAGGGCAAAGAGGGATGGCATGCCCTCTACAGAAGACTGGAAGTGCAGGGTCATATCTCAGAAGCCTCCCCCCACAAGTTCTCAAGGTAGGAAACATCACCACAACTTCCTCCAGAAATACTGTGGGCCAGTTTGCAGGCCATCAATAGTCAATTCCTCTTGACTTACACTCAAGAGACTCAGTGTGGTATAGCGCCAAGTGTTACACCTGGAAAACCAGGGGGTGACTCCCAACTCAAGTCATGAAACTTGTTGGGTGATCTCGAGCCAGTTTCTTGAGCTAACCTCCCTCACAGGACCGTTGTGAAGATGATGTGGAGAGGGGGAGAACCAGGTATGCCACCTAGAGCTCCTTGGAAGAAAGGTGGGATATAAATAGTTCAGAGTTTCTTTCCTTTTCCAGTTAAGGGGTTGCCAATCCCAAGGCAAGATGATTATGTTCGGACTCTTGCGTAATGGCCAAGAAAATGAGCTGGAAATTGTCCAAAGCTAGAAACTCTTAAGCAAGCACTCTCTCGTCCTACACCCCTCATCAACAATATGGGAATACCTTATTCAGCTCTCAAGTTCCTCCAGAACATTTATGGGGTCCAAGATAATTTGTGTAAATAGCTTTAAAATGTGGGCGGTGGGAGGTTGGTCTCTAGGTGATTTTGGCACCAACTGTTCAAGAAAACAAAACAAATTAGGCTGTTGAAATAAAGAAAGCAGACCTTCATGAGAAGGGACTGCAGGCTCAGTTGACTTCTGGTACTGAAAACAAATTCCTAGGCTCATAATACACCAGAGGCACTCTATTCTTCGATTGTAATTGACTCTTGCACCTGACTCCAGCTACTAGTACCAATTATTGGGGTTCGGGGGGGGGACCAGAGGAGATTCAACCAGGCTGAAGTCTGCCTAGCCCTGTTTCAAAACACTGAACGGAAACTATAAATAAACTCCACAAAAACAGTAATAATTAGTAACGGTATTTGTCAAAGAAGCTCCACGAGCTGCCAAAACAGACATCTTTATTACAGATCCAAACTACGTGAGAAAAAAGGGTTGCATTCTGTCAAATCCTCTCCAGCAGAATAGGGGACAGGTGTATGTTGAGAGAGAGCTGGAAAGAGCTGCTGGTAAGGGAATAAACAGCCACAAAGGCAAAACAAAAGAATCATCTTTGCCAAGGGAAGAAGAACCATGTTCTCGGCAACTGGGATGCACAGGGATAATACAAGGCCTCCGCTGCGAGCATGTAGCCAGCCAACTGCAAGTTTACCAGGCTGCATCTGTTTATGGGAGAGGCTTCTTTTTAAAACCAATTCCTGGCTAGCCAAAAAAGCTGGAAATGTGAGATTCAACTCAGCACATGGGACACTTCAAACCCATCGCCCCCCCCCCTTTCTAATCCTTTTCCTGACACAGATGGTACATTTCCAAGCTGCATAATTTCAGGACTTAAAACAACCTCCCAGAGAAAGCTCCCAGAGATTACTGCACCTATTCAGGCTAGGATGTGACGACTAACATTCCAGATTGTTTTCACACTTTTAGGTTTAAATGTTCCCGATTTATTTTATTTTTTTAAAGGAAGGAGAAACGAAAATTGCACATTATCAACTAGCTTAAAAGGCCTTCCAGACAAGCAAAAAAAAAGAGAAACAAACAAATAAACATTGGAGGAGGAGGATGCCACTCGGTAACCACCACTCAAATTTTATTATAAACGTTAAAATGTCTCTGTTTGAGAGTGGTTTCTGTTTCAAATGTAGCCAACTACTGCAGAGGGAGAGGACTGGAGATACTGCAAGACCGAGAAGTCTGCCCTATTTTCGTTCAAGTTCAAGCCATTTGGACGTCGACACATTGTAAAGCTTATCGGCTGCTCATCGAAAACAGCAACTTGCGTTTCAAACTAACGGCTCTAATTAGAATTGGCATCTCTGAGCATCTCTGACGAGCGAGGCAGCCATCTTGCTAAAGTGACAACCTTTGTGTGAGCGAGCAGACAGTCATGGGAACCAGGATGCCGAGAGGATAACGCGGCCCTGTTTATAATTACTGCTGATCCTACATAGTGCTTTGCGTCTCCAGAGTGCCTCAGCAACATTACCTCATTAATTCTCCAAAACACCCCCCGCGAGGAAGAAAAAAGGTTACTGGCCCCATTTTGTAAACAGCGGAAAACAAGCACAGGGCCTACGTCCCTTATTACACTGCTGTAGAAATGTAGAACATCCTCTGTTTTGCTTCGCTGAACAAATTCAGGGCCAATGCCAGTGCAATACTAGGGACCTGGGGGCCGACACTAAAACCGACAGCAATGGAGGCAGGAAAATAAGGCTTCCAGAATAAGCTCTGTAAACAGGGTAGGCACTTGTGAGCCTATTTTGCGGGTGGCGCTAGGGACGCAGGTGGCGCTGTGGGTTAAACCACAGAGCCTAGGACTTGCTGATCAGAAGGTCAGCGGTTCGAATCCCCGCAATGGGGTGAGCTCCTGTTGCTCAGTCCCTGCTCCTGCCAACCTAGCAGTTCGAAAGGACGTCAAAGTGCAAGTAGATAAATAGGTACTGCTCTGGCGGGAAGGTAAACGGCGTTTCCGTGCGCTGCTCTGGTTCGCCAGAAGTGGCTTAGTCATGCTGGCCACATGACCCGGAAGCTGTGCGCCGGCTCCCTCGGCCAATGAAGCGAGATGAGCGCCACAACCCCAGAGTCGGCCACGACTGGACCTAATGGTCAGGGGTCCCTTTACCTTTACCTTTTTACAGTGGTACCTCGGGTTACAGGCGCTTCAGGTTACAGACTCCGCTAACCCAGAAATAGTACCTCGGGTTAAGAACTTTGCTTCAGGATGAGAACAGAAATCGTGTGGCGGCATCGGAAGGCCCCATTAGCTAAAGTGGTACCTCGGGTTAAGAACAGTTTCAGGTTAAGAACGGACTTCCAGAACGAATTAAGTTCTTAACCCGAGGTACCACTGTATTTGAGTTGCAAAAGCAGGCCTCCCATTTCATACAGAAAAACAGCAGTGGCAAATGGCTCAGTCGGTAGAGCATGATACTTTTAATCTCAAGGTCATGGGTTCGAGCCCCACGTTGGGCCAAAGATTCCTGCATCACTGGGGGTTGGACTAGATGACTCTCGTGGTCCCTTCCAACTCTATGATTCTATGTCTGCATCTGTTCAGGAAATGAGGGATAAACATTCTTAACAATTTGTCGGGTGGAAGTTACTAGTGGCAGGTTGTGGTTGCAACCATGGGAATTTCTCATAGAGGGACCACCATGAATCCCTGTCAGGGAAACAGGCTGGGGAAACCCAGCCAGATAGGTGGGATATAAATAATAAAACCATCATCATCATCATATAAACAAATACATACAACAACAACAACAACAACAACAACAACATGCTTTGCTCTGCAATGACATTATCCCGAGTGCAAGGTTTCATGGCTAATGTAGTTCCTCTGGATACAGGTAGGTAGCCATGTTGGTCTGCCGTAGTCGAAACAATAATAATAATAATAATAAAATAGCTACTGGAAGGATTTTTTTTTATTATAGTTCCTCGGGCTCCTGATGTCTGTGGAGCTCCAGAAGGAGCTGTGGAAACGATATTTCCTATGGACTTGGGACTACCGTGGCAATTGAGAAGATGTAACAGAAGCCCTGCAGCTAGATTTACATTATGTCACTGCCAGGTATGTTTTGAGGGAATGGAAGGGAATCAGAGTGGTTTATGGTGAGGAGAAGTTTCAAAGGATTGAGCATTGGAATGTCCTCAGAAAGAAAGCTACCTATTTTCTGGTGCTTGGAAAACACTTTTTTCTTATCCCGACACAGAGACAAGCAAGAAAGGTTAGCACTGAAACACTGAGATTTGATGTGGTCTGAAGGAAAAACACCAAAAATAAACACAAGTTTTCCAGCTTGAAAGCAACCTTAAAAGCGTAGCCTGCAAGTCACTGAATACATCAGATTTCCTTTCTTCTTGACGCCTTCCAGTTTGCTTTTGGTCTTGCCAAATTTGAGTCATAGTCTCAATATTTCCTTGAAATCCTTAGAGTTAAGAGGATATAGTTTAACTAACAGCAAACCAATGAAATTTCCAAAATATGAAGCTGGAACCTCCATGAGCAATTCAAACTTTTGTACGGCTGCGATGCAGCAAGATCAGAAACCATGACAAAGCATAGTTTTCCAATCCAAATTCTAATTAGAATTTACTGAAAGAGAGACAAAACGCTGACATAACAGATGCTTCTGAATATATGGGAAGGGAAATGGCTCTTATTTAAAAAAGGGAAGCACATTGAGCCCCAGCTGCTACAGCACTAGGTTAGGAATTATCATTTATCAGTCTAGAGAAGGCCTTAGTTTAGCTAAGTATCTAATTTTCAGGAGACTACATTTATCCCATCAAGATGCTGAATGTTGCAGAAATTATTATTGTCATTCCCAGAGTGGCTTCGTGATGGGAACATGGGGTCCCCCAATAACGCCCAGCTTCCTTAAACTGCAGTTCCCAGGATTGTTTGGGAGAACTGTTAAAAGCGGTCATAATAAATAACAAGATGAAAGATAAAAAAGAAGATTATTAAAAGATTATCCAAAAAGAACTCCCTTAAGAGAGTCTGCCCGGACACTGAGGTCCAGTGCCGAGGGCCTTCTGGTGGTTCCCTCACTGCGAGAAGCCAAGTTACAGGGAACCAGGCAGAGGGCCTTCTCGGTAGTGGCACCCGCCCTGTGGAACTCCCTCCCACCAGATGTCAAAACAACTACCAGACTTTTAGAAGACATCTGAAGGCAGCCCTGTTTAGGGAAGCTTTTAATGTTTAATAGGTTATTGTATTTTGGTGTTCTGTTGGAAGCCACCCAGAGTGGCTGGGGAAACCCAGCCAGATGGGCGGGGTAGAAATAAATAAATGAATTATTATTATTGTTGTTGTTGTTGTTGTTCTTTTTGACCATCTTTTAATAATTTTTTTTAAATCTTTCATCTTTTTATTTATTATGACCACAACAGACCAACACGGCTACCTACCTGAATCTGTTAAAAGGGGTATAATAGTGCTTCAAATGTATGGTGTGCGGATGTGGCCCGAGACTACAGAGGAACCCTTATTCTGGGGCTAATCAAACCCAGTTACTTCTGGAAGCAATACAAGATTGGCTCGTCGAGGATTCTGAGAGGTGCAGCAGTTCAGCGATTCAGCAAGCGCGTCCGTGTATCTCTAGATGCATTTTATACTCTGTATTACCCGCACATACGCAGTGACACTAATTAGCCGGGATTAATTCATGAAGCTAATGAGCAGCGCTGCAAACTTCAGATGACCCCTCCCCCCTCCCGAGGCTGCTTACCAACATCTAGAAAGACTTTGCTCCCTGAGAAGCAGATGGATGAAGGGTAACATAAGGCTAAATCGCCGTGTCAGCAACAGGGTCAGCCTACAAGTGTCTTTCCCAGGGAACGTTAGTGCTCAGGTAGGAGAAAGATGTACATCAGCTTTGCACGTTATTAAATGCAAGGAGTGAGCTCCGAGACATGCGGGCTGCGTACACTTGAAAAGCGAAACGGCGTTTCTATCATAGTTCCAATGCTAACTGTATTGCCTAGCATTATAGCGCCGCTGTGGTCTAACCGTTAGTGTTGGATTATGATCTGGGAGACTAGGGTTCCTCACTCAGCTATGAAAATCACTGGGTCACCCTTTGGCCAGTCACTATCTCTCAGCCTAAGCTCCCTCGCAGGGTTGCTGTGAGGATAAAATGGGGAGGGGGCAAGAGACGTAACCCACCTTGAGCTCCTTGGAAGAAAAGGTGGTATAATAATGTAATAAATATATAAATTTGGGTGGCACTTTCTGAATGTTCAAGGTACTGGTTTGACTTCCCCATCCAACCTGGCCATTCTAGTGAAACCTTCCTGTTCAGGGTGGGTCTTTGCCTGGGCTACAAAAAGTCTTTACTGGCTCTTACTTCTGCCTGCTTTTCTAGATCTGACTTCCAGCTCCACCTCTCAGTTCCGGGTTTCTACTCCACACTCATCTGCGGCTCAGTTTTCACTCCCCTTTCCAAGAAAGGTGACTTCTGGCCAGTTCTGGAGGCTCTGAGTAAGATATCTGCTGATTTAGCATCATGACCTGGGCTTTTAAAAGATAACTTGCATACTTAATGGATGGAAATTTAACATGGAATGTCAGAATAAATGTGAGCTATTTTGTCAGGGGAGCAGGGGGAAAGGTCTGAGCTGTTTTTCAACTGAAACGTTCTCTGTTGAAATGGAGATATGTTCTTAGATGTTACATTGGACTGAATCACATGTCCTGGAAAACCAGAGAGATAATATACCGTATTTTTCACTCTATAAGACACACCAGACCATAAGACGCACCTAGTTTTGGGGGGAGGAAAATAAGAAAAAAAATATTCTGAATCCCAGAAGCCAGAACAGCAAGAGGGATCACTGTGCAGCGAAAGTAGTGATCCCTTTTGCTGTTCCTGGCTTCTAGGATAGCTGCGCAGCCTGCATTCGCTCCATAAGACACACACACATTTCCCCTTACTTTTTAGGAGGGAAAAAGTGAGTCTTATAGAGCAAAAAATACGGTACTTCTGCTTGCAGATGGATTGCACAAGAGAAAAGATTCTTCCTACCTCCAAAACTTACTTCCTTCCTACCCAAAGTGGTATCCACCAACTATTTGGCCCTAGGCAAGCACAAAGATTGTTCTATGCAAGAAATAGTCCAACCAAATGACTCCCATTAATAAACATTACAGGACATGTGATTTAAACCTTGTGCTGGTAATAAGAGATGATGCACAATGAATGCTACAGTGAAATCCACGGGCATCGAGACACTGGAGCTCAAGAAACAGCAGAGCAGAACTAAAAGCATATGATCAGATCTCGTTCTTGCTTTGTGCTTATGCTTCGAGTTGGCACGGATAAAGACAGAGACCTGTCAATCTACTAGAAGGAGCTGAACAAATTAGCAACATCTTATGCTAAGCGCATTGGTACTGACTAATTCTGCGGACGCCGTGACAATGGCCTGGAGGCACTGCGACCAAGAAGCGTTGTGTTCGCCTTGCGAAAGCATAGACTCATAAGAAAATGCACATGAGCAGACAACAGGGGTCCTATGCAGATGTCACACTGTCAATCTCATAAGCTTGCCTGTAAAATGGGGAGTGGGCTGTGCACCCATCTACACAGCCTCCCATAATCTCCCTTCCCTGGAGCAACCCTCCTTTTTTTACTTCCCAGTATGAACAACGGTATCACTCTGCGTATATACCCAGAACAAACCATGGTTACTAATGCAAAGCAGGTTCCCTAGAAATTGCAACTTGCAAGTTTACTTTAAACCAATGGTTCCCTCCCTGCTTCACTGGTGCACATGTTAACACAAATCTATGGTTGATGCTGGTGAGATAGAGGAAAAGTTGCTCCAAAGAGGGGGAAAGCAAACAGTCTATGGGCCATACCTTTGTTTATGAATGGGGAGCATCACACAAGGCCTGGACTACTGTATCTGAATTCACCAGGGAGGTCTTCAGTTTCAATGATGGGGGAGGGGTGGAGATTGGACCCTCATCCCTTCATTTTTTTTCACAGGGTGAATTAAAGTCGTATGCTCATCAACATCAACTTCGTTGGACTGGTCATGTTGTGCGGATGCCTGATGATCGTCTTCCAAAGCAACTACTCTATTCTGAACTTAACAATGGAAAGCATAATGCTGGTAGTCAACAAAAGAGGTTTAAAGACTCTCTCAAAGAAAATGTAGTATAAACACTGACAACAGGGAAACACTAGCCTGCGAGAGCTCCAGTTGGAGCCTTTACCAAAACAGCCTTTACCAAAGGGCTTTGAAGACACTCAAACTCAGGACGCAAGGGAGAAACGTGCTAGGAGGAAGGCACGCTTGGCAAATCCACACCGTGATCAACTCCTGCCCAGAAACCAATGTCCCCACTGTGGCAGGACGTGTGGATCCAGAATTGGCCTCCACAGTCACTTACGGACTCACTGTTAAAACCGTGTTTATGGAAGACAATCTTACTTGGCTACGAGTGATCGCCAGAGAAGAAGAAGAAGAATACATTCAAGGACAACATTATGGTGGGGAAACCTTCTGCCCCCTAAATATCTGGAATGAAGGGCTGGAGAAGTCACTCAGCTTTGCCCCATAGAACTAATACAGCAGCCACTGAGGACTGAGATGGTCTTCCATCTTCACTGGCATTGCCCTATCCCTGGGTTCTGTTCCTTGGTCACGCTGGAGTGTGACGGCTACCCTTTAAAAATATATATATACACGGATAGTAACAATTTCGATCATCTCAAGCTGCACTAAGTTCTAAGTAATTTTCAGCCCTGTGTCTCCGGATCCTTTTACGGGGAAAGTAAAAGAGAGAGAGACTCTCAGCCCAGCAAGTGAAGCTAATATGTGTATTTTGACCTCAGGAAATACCTGCAATTAACCTATGCAAACATTCATAAAATATACACCGTGACATACAGTGTATACCTAATAAGGCGATGATGACACTTTCATCAGAGTGACTTGTGCAACGGGCTGATAAGCTTTACTCCAAGGAGGCAAACATTGCAAGACTGTAAGCAGATGCAAGAGATGCGGGAGCACAAAGTAATAGGGGGGTGATTGCGATCAGCGGGGTGAACAGCAGTACCTGTCAATATTTTAATGATAGCTTTAGGGTAGATAAAAGACATGGTTTTCTCTCTTTTTTCCACACAAGCTTTTTCGGATTAGCTTAATTTGAACAAAGAAGTCATGGAAAGAGCAAGGTTCCCTAAGCCAATCATTCCATAAGCCTTTCTTATTTTAAACTAAACGGGCATGATGAAAAGAAAATATATCTAAATATTATAGTTCAACACACAACACACACACACACACAATTATAAGAAAAGCTGAACCACATGCAACACTCCAAAGAGGCATGGAAATAGAACGACAACCTACAAATCCTAAGGGGTTCTCCAATAAACTGGGGGAGGGAGATAATAATACTTCGGATAAAAACTTACAATTTGTCACTCATTCTATTCCAATCACAATGTATCCGTTGAACTTCGTTATTTTAATCAGTGCTGCTTGTGTAGATCTGGCTCTCCCTTATCCTCTCCTAATTTTTCTTCTATTTAAATCACTATTTGCAAAGCAGAACAGTGGACAAGGGGCTCCCCGCCCCCTACTCTTTTCCAATGTCTGTAATTAACATTCCCCACATTTTCTGTTCTGTCCTAATGATGCTAAATACTTGTTTAAAAATCCTCAGTCCTCCCACGTGGAAATATGCATTTCGGTTTCTCAGTAGAGTTTGCCCATCTGTAAGGATGGCGATATAGCAAGAAATTCAAGCCTATATAACGGACCACAGCACACTATGCTGGTCTTTATAAAAATGTGTTACAGCTGTTAGCAAATATTCACTCAAAGGAAACATGAGTTGCTGTGGTTGCACCACAGCAAATATAATACAGGAAGATGCAGACTCTCCCCTATACTCTACCCAATGTTGACCCTAAAAGAAAAACCCAAAGGCTACTGGACACCTTAACTGGAGATCTTAATAACCATGCAGATTGATCTCACTTTATCCCAAAGGCAGGCAACCTGATGTTCTCTAGATGTTGGGACTCCCATCACTCCTGGCCATTGGCCATGTTGGCAGGGAATGATCTCAAGGACACTACCAACCTCTGCTTTATCCTAAAACTGGAAGCCAAGCTGGATACATTCAAATTCAAGGCAGCACTTGCTTTCCACTCTAAGATTCCTGCATGAAAAATTTGGCTCACAGACTTCCACCAGTCCAGAGTAGCTTTTATATCTTTCCTGGGAAATATTCCATTATTATAGGGCATGACTATGCTTAGCTTCAACAACAGTGGGTGCTGGGCTAGGGAACAGTGGTCATGGAGATGCTGTCATATATCCTATCCAGCGATTTTTACAAATCTGGTTTTAACATATGAGATAGGTGGAAGGTACATAGTATATTGTCCCAACAGTAACAACTATTTCCTAGGGGAAAGCCATAAAAGTGTTAGAAATTATTGGGTAAATTCTCTTTTCGAAAAGCACTAATATGCATGATTCATTCTTTGGCTGCAAGGAAATATATGACAGCTGTTTATTGCTTCTTACCATGGGGGCAACTTAATCTTTTTATATAAAACAACAAGAATCCAGAAACAAAAGTCTGTAGTTTGTCCGATTCTGGATTAGTCTTGCAAATATCAGACCAATTAATCTAGGACTTCCAAAACCAGGAAGTGTGGTGCTGATCGTTATCATTATTGTGCTCTGTTTGCATATTTGTTAATACATAACATCTGTGTGCCCAATATTTGAACAGCCGTTCAGCACATCACACGCCAGCTTTGACCACTGAACAAGGGCTCTGAGTCACGTTTGCCCCATGTGTTTGGGCTTGTCAGTGTTCCTTTCAATAGAGCTTAAAAGATTACAGTTTTTAAAACGTCGTGTTCTCTGTTCTTGCTTTTTACAAAGGGACGTGACACAAAACTCCTCAGTAAACTGGTCATGCCCCCCCCAAAGTAAACCAGTTATTTCTATTCCAACAGTTTTCTCACACACCCAAGAGAGTCAAATTCAATTATTCTTAAACGTTAAACGGTGCAATCTACTCTGGACTGCACCACTGCAAAAACCGTGAAGAAATACATGTTTGTGCATTCGCAGGGGTGGCCAACTCCCAAGAGACTGTGATCTACTCACAGAGTTAAAAACTGCCAGTGATCTACCCCCTTTTGGGGGATTCAGGTCAAAGTTGTTGAGCTTTCTTTAGGGGAGCGGGGAGCCAGTGATCTACCACAGATGTCCAGTGATCTGCCAGTAGATCACGATCTACCTGTTGGACGTGCCAAATCTATAGCAATCAAAGTCTAGCACACAGAAAAGCCAGTGTGTCAGGCAGTGAACTTTTGACACTCGTGAATGCACAAATTTGAGCGACCCCTGTCCTAAAGGCGGAAGCAGTATGGTTCCAGAAATCCATACCATGTCTCTCTAAACATCTGAATGCCCTATCTGATGAGAGTTCAGCCTCTGCCAAAGAGTCCATGGAAGGATGAAGACGGAGTCTACAAGTCCTCTAGATCAGGGGCGGCAAATCAATGACTCTCCAAATGTCATTGGACTGCAACCCCCTGGCCATGCTGGCTGGGGCTTGTAGGGCAACAGTTCCCCATCCCTTCTGTAGATGGTGATGTCCTTCCTAGGTTAAATAGAGAAACTGACCAACCTGATGCTCACTAAATCCGTGATGAGCAAGAGCCAAAAAAGGGGACAGCCAGAGCTGAAAGGAATGGAGTCACCCTCTTTTTCGTACCTCCGGATGTGCCAATTATCCCTCACAGCACGCAGCTTGAAAACATACTATTTGTATTCAAACTTTCAAAAACACAAGCTCCATTAAAGGCTGATTACAGGAAATTTAAATGCCCCAACTATTCAAGAGATATTTTCCCCCCTGAGGTGGGCAGAGAAGGAAAACTGGCAAATCAACGGTGCACTTGGTCAATTTGAGATTTATCCTCCACTGGGATGCTTTGCACAGAATTTTCATGCTGTCCATCAACATTATTAATTCAGTTTAAGTAATTAGTAATCATGGGCAACTTGTAAAACTCTGTATTTATCCTTCACATCAGGAATATGTCGTTAAGCTTCCCCAACAATAAACAGATGAATTCCATCATAACTAAAGGAAAGGAGTTCTTTTTATTCTTAATCCACCAACAAAGTTTCCTTTTGTCAACTTTCAGGCGCAGCATACTTAACGTAGATTTTTATTCGACGTAAGCCCAGGTGTTCCCTTAAGTTTCCATTTTCTCGTGGTCTCACAACACTTAAAAACTGGCCTAGACTCATTCCACCCGTGCGGCTGAGCTCTTTGGTTAGATTTCTCCTCACCTCTCGTGTTTCATTTCCTAAACTTTTCAGCCAAACACACAAAAACCCAGAAAGAAACCCCCAACTACCCAACGCTCTGCCTTTCACTGCAATTTCACACATAACCTCCCATCAGAAATGGAGCGGACATAATGAATTGGACGTTTCATATGGTCTCCGGGGTGGGTGGGTGGGTGGGGGGAGAGACTTGGTTGCCAACGGAAGTGTTATTAGGGATTCAGCTGGCAGCAGACTCCCCTCGGAGATCTCTCCGAATCAATGCCTCGTCTCCGTGCCAGCAGACACAAGGCAGCTAATGCCTGATGAATGCAGTACAAAAACAAACCATCAAAAAGTTGCAAGGAACTCTAATATCGGTCTCTTGAGGTTTGCCCTTCTCCAGGCTAAAAACGGCATCTGCACCTTGCAAAAATCACAGTAGCCGCACGGACTCTCCCTTCCCCATTAGCACACATGAATGGTTTCCATTCCCTGTCCTTCACGTTGTCGCTTTCTTTTCAACGTGATAACCTATTTCTTCATAAGAAAAGTCCCACTGGGTCAGACCGAAGGCTTATCTAGTCCAAAATCCTGTCTCGCCCAATGGCCACCAGTGTCTCTAGAAGGATAAGAAGGGCTGTAGCGTTGCTGCTTTTGAATTGTGATAATTTGCTTTCATTTTGTCTGGTTTTATAAAGCAAGGTGGACTATAAATTTAAGTGGCAATCTTCAGAGTGGATAATATTTTTTTTATTCCTCTCTCATAACACTAAAATATGGGCATCCAATGATGCTGAACGTTAGACAATTCGAGGCGGATAAAAATACTTGTTCAACCACCGCTTAGTTAAAACTACGGAATGCGTTTCCACAGGAGGCAGTAATGGTCACCAACTTGCATGTAGGGCTGGGCAATAACACTGTGATACATCATGGGTAAAGGTAAAGGGACCCCTGACTATTAGGTCCAGTCGTGGACGACTCTGGGGTTGCAGCGCTCATCTCGCTTTATTGGCCGAGGGAGCCGGCGTACAGCTTCCAGGTCATGTGGCCAGCATGACTAAGCCGCTTCTGGCCAACCAGAGCAGCGCACGGAAACGCCTTTACCTTCCCGCTGGGATGGTACCTATTTATCTACTTGCATTTTGACATGCTTTCGAACTGCTAGGTTGACAGGAGCAGGGACCGAGCAACGGGAGCTCACTCCGTCGCAGGGATTTGAACCGCTGACCTTCTGATCGGCAAGCCCTGTGGTTTAACCCACAGCGCCACCCATGTCCCTCATATCACCAGCTAAACACTGCGATATACTGATATATCACGATGTCTGAAATAAGGATGGAGCTATGTAGAGGCTTCAAGGATGTCTTCAAGGTTTTTCCCACATCGTGATTTTTGCTGATGCCTGCTCTTGTGTCTCGCGGCCCCCTGCCCCTGAGGCAGGGGAAAGTTGAGCCGGAAGAGTGAAACAAGGGCTGCAGGAATCGGGAGAAGCATTGGCTAGCTTCACGGTTTTTCCCACATTGTGATTTTTGCATAGCACATGACACGCGCATAGCACACATCATGATTCACGGCATATTGCCAGGTCAAAAATTATGAAAACTCAGAAACCCAGAGGAGAAAAACTTTTTAAAAGAATGGGAAAAATTATGAGTTACTTAGGAAACCACTGTAAGCAGATCGAAACAAGAGCAGGATTTTAACTCACTTGTAGTGGAAAAATATTATGGACAATATGGTTTAATATAAAAATTGGAGAAGGACTGAATATGCAGTTGTAGATGTTTAAAATAAGACTCCAAGAAAGGGTTGGGGGGGGAAGTCTTGAGATTCACAGAATCTACATATTTTTATAGATATGTCTTCACTACTTTATGTTTATTTGTATTTTGTACTTGTAAAACTAATAAAAATGATTTTGTAAAAAAGACACACAAAAGCCAAAAATAAATAAATATGAAACTGATATCGCAATATGGCATGGCCAAACTTGGCCCTCCAGCTGTTTGGGGACTACAAGTCCCATCATCCCTAGCTAACAGAACCAGTGGTCAGGGATGATGGGAACTGTAGTCCCAAAACAGCTGGAGGGCCAAGTTTGGCCATGCCTGGATATTGATATATCACCCAGCTCCCACTTGGATGCCTATGAAAGAAGGTTGGATAAAATCATGGAGCAGATAGTGACTAGCTGCAATGGCTACATTCTACTTCCCGTCAGAGGTATAATGCCTCTGAATGCCACAATCCCAATGAGTGAGATGTATGATGCTCTAGGCGTTCAGGTTATGGGCGTGATTCTGAATCGGGTCATTAGGCCATCTAGAGCACTTTGAGCTACACTGATTGGCAGGGGCTCTCCAGGATTTCAGACAGCCCTACCTGGCGATGCTGCGGATTGAACTTGGAACCTTCTTCATGCAAGGCAGATGCCCTACCTATGAGCTCTCTTCCACTCCAGCAGATAGAATTAATATTCACATAACTCAGAGTGCTCTCATTTAGTTGTGAAGCAGCTCTGAACATGCACGGGCCAGCCCTTACGCATAAGGCCTTGCAGCATCTACCATGACGAGTTAGAAAATAAAACTAAAAACCCCAAAGCCTGTATGTTTGTTAACTTTCACTGCATCCACACCCAAATTGCATAATGCAACAATTTCCCAGAGTGTCACATTGCAGCTTCGGAATAAGAATGTAAAGAGTTGGCTGAGCAAAGAATCGTCACCATCATGGGACACAGAGAGACACTGATTTATGACTCTCTGGTCAGGAGGACCTAAGAGCTTATTCCAGAGACCCCAATGAGCTGTGCAGCCATTTTTCCTGCATTTAAAAAGACACGAGGGGGACACACACAAAATGTCAGTATCTGACGACATTAATTAAACTGGATTTCAAATACAGGAATGGCCAATGGCAACGCTCCATATTCCTTAATACTGGGATAGTCACCAGTCTAGTTGCTGCATTCTGAATTAGCTGTAGTTTCTAAGTCACCTTCAAAGGAAGAGTAGGCAATGGGAGGGCACTGTGAGGTGGCCCCAGAGCTAAATAAAGGCAGGCAGAGCCAACTAATTCCAGTTTTGCCCCCCTACAAGAGGAGAAAACTGACAGGCAGTGCCATCCCCTGCTCTGGTTGTATGTAGGAATTCAGGCACAGATGGGCTACCTGATGTGGACAGACTGAAGAGGGAGACAGGGGGCTCCATTCTCCTAATGGAGCAGCTTCCACCGTAATCCATGGACAGAGCGATGGGCAAGAGGCAGAGGAAAGTTTTTGCGGCACAAAGTCAGACATCTAGCTTTCCATTATAGCAGGAACCGTGGCGTCAGCACGGCAGCTTATGGGCCGTAAACATATTCTCGATACTTGTGTTGTATCTCTCAATTTACATCAAAGGCGAAACTGGGTTAAATGGTTTGCCCAAGGCCCTTGCAGAAAGCCTCTGGAGCAGCCGAGGTCCCGAGACGCCTCCGCCCCTCATTTTAAATTATCAAGAACACATTGTCGAAAGTTTACAGCAGCTCAACTTTTCCTCGTAGCAGAAACAAATAGTCGCTGGATTTGCTCGAAGCAAAAGGCAACTGCCAAGGAAGTCTCCTTGCCTGTTCCTAAACATTATTTATGGACTGCAAGGTGCAGCAACAGGGAGGGAGGGAGCGAAGAGGGGAGGGAAGCCTCTGCACCGCAGCCATATTTCACTTTCACGCTAATTCTAATTGTGTATTGAACAATATCGAGCAGGAGGCTAATTAAGAGCCTTTTGCAAGACTGTTGCTGGATGTTTCGTTTCATTGAGGAAGACAGACTTCCTCTGCAAGAAGCCACACGAGAGAGAAAGTCCAGAGGCCACAATCACTGGTAAATTTAAAAAGTGTTTCACTTTCTGCAATGGTTCCTCCATTTCTCCACGCCCCTGAAGGGTTGCAATTCATCTCATAGTGGTTGAAAAGCCAAGTTAGAAACACGCTTCAGTGTCTCTCGGAGACCACGGGATCCTTTTTCTCATCTGGGAAGGCAGGCAGAGAAGTGATGAATCAGGCTTCCCAAGAAAATCCTGGAGGCCCTTTCTCATATAAATGTGTGTCAGTAACTTTAACCCTTCTGCCCCGCAGCCATAAAGTATCAACAACTTTCTTGGCACATAAATATTAGAATATGACAGTCTGGACCCAATTGAGGTTATCTGTTGCTATCTTAGATAGTGTATTGAAAGTCTGTGCAGTACACGTGCAAGTTGCACACATTTAACTTGTGCGAATTCAGCTTTCATGTTGAGTAAATTTAATAAGAAAAGGGGCGGGATGGAATGGGCATATGGGAAAAAAGACTGGTAATTCCACCCAGTGTGCTTTGACTCTGCACCATTTAGGCTCAATCCTGTATTAAATTGCGGGCTTACTGTATGTTTTAAAGGGGTTTTGCTTGCCCCTCCTCTCTGTCCTATTTTTGGGCCTTTTTGGTGGTTGGCTCCAGAAGGTGGGGGTGATCCAGACGATGGTGTGTCAGCTCCATGGAGTCACCAATGTGGGGATCCAGAGGGTGTGATTTTATAGTCCATATTTTCTAATATCTACATGAAACAGCTGAATGGGATCATCCAGACATTTGCAATCAGTATGCTGATGACACAAGGGACACGGGTGGCGCTGTGGGTAAAACCTCAGCGCCTAGGGCTTGCCGATTGCATGGGTCGGCGGTTCGAATCCCCACGGCGGGGTGAGCTCCCGTCGTTCGGTCCTAGCTCCTGCCCACCTAGCAGTTCGAAAGCACCCCTAAGTGCAAGTAGATAAATAGGTACCGCTTTCAAGCGGGATGGTAAACGGCGTTTCCGTGTGCTGCACTGGTGCCGGCTCGCCAGAGCAGCTTTGTCACGCTGGCCACGTGACCCGGAAGTGTCTCCGGACAGCGCTGGCCCCCAGCCTCTTAAGTGAGATGGGCACACAACCATAGAGTCGGACACGACTGGCCCGCCCGGGCAGGGGTACCTTTACCTATGCTGATGACACACAAATCTGCTTCTTTACAGTTCATGAAAGTGTGCAGTAGTGAATAAGCTGGATTGGTGCCTGGCCTTGCTAATGGACTGGATAAGAGTCAACCAAGTGAAGCTCAGTCCAGATGTTGAGACACTGTTGGTGGGTGGGTCCTTTTTTACAGGAGATGGCAGTACAGAAATACAGCTATGAATGAATGGATGGGAAAATGTTGTGGGTGAAATCCAGCAGACATCTTTCCTATTTACCGTAGTAACAAGCTACATCCAAGGTGCTGCTGCAGGTATCCCCTTTGCAAGGCCACTGAGAAAGACCTTAAGCAGCATCCTACAATGGCTTCTGAGATCACCACGGAGAGGATCCACACACAAAATTGTACAGAAGCTGGTCTATCACCTTTTCAAGATGGCCATGGCTTCATTCTACAGGGCAACGGTTCTTTAGGAAAATGAAACAAGACTCAGCACATTCTTGTAGATGAAAATGCACACCAGGCTATTCATAAAATGTGCACACAACAAATACAGAGACCCAATTTGGATGAAATACAATACAGCAGCTATATTATACAATGTAATTCCCTTCTCCGCCAAATTGTAGCTGTATTGTACTAATATAAATAAATGCCAAAAAAGCAAGGAAATACCAACAACTACGGATTGCTGGAAAAGCATGCATTTCAACAAAGTGTCTCTCTCAAGTTCCTCCAAATTCTTTGGGGAAATGCTTATAACCAGATTCCAGCTTAAATGATGGAAGAGCACTACTGCCCTTTCTAGGATAGTTATGCATTAGATGTAATTCTTCCAGCTTGCTGCATCTACTTTTATAAAAAAATTGTTTCCTACAAGGCATAGAGTAAATCTCTGCTTTATAACAGACTGTATGGCGTTAAAATGTCAAAACAAAATTACACATACACTTTACTGGTTACCGACTGCGCTTCAGTATATAATGCAAGGTGTCTGAAGTACTGTCCGCACTCCGGTGGCCCAAGGAAAGAAGAAATTTACTCAAGCTCTCTTCTCAATTTATAACAGCTGTGACAGCCTTCAACCACTCCCTCGAAGGGATAAGGTTTCATTTCTGCCATAGAGATTTTAAACAACACAACACCCATCAGCATATAGTCAAAGTGGGAAAAGGCATTTTAACGACATTATGACAAAAATGACGATAAATCAAAATTTTCGTTTAAACCATTGGGGGCAGATACCTGTAGCACAAAGCTACAGATATTTCCCCTTGAGAAAGTAAAATATGGGAATCTTGTCCTTTCTGAGTGTATATAAACTTGCTCAGCTGCCAAACACTTCAATAGTGGGAGTACTCTCCATTAAAAACCATTCTGTGAGACATAATTTGATGGGATGTTCATGAGAACTAGACCTTAATAGCCAAGCTTTTTTTTTCTGAACCTCAAGGGCTGGAAGTATCCTTCCAAAACAACATTACAGCAAGTTGACCCTCCCAACACACTGAAGTTCCGTCTGGGTTATACTATATATTTATTATTCTAACTATGCAACTGTACCGAGGGGCAAAAAATGAAATTGAGTTTGCACCATCAACAAGAGAATTATTTATTGTTTATTCTATCTGTGATTAAACAAATTTAAAAGAAACGTAAATGGGAGGAAAAGGTAGCTTGACAGGCTATTGTACCTGGGCGTAATATTTAAGCCATTTTTTATACTGCACCAGGAAAGCTACTACAATATAAAACAGATTTACAATCTCGCAGCCATTTTCTGCTGCTCTGCCCCCACAACTCTTTCTTTTGAGCTGATAGTAAACAGATTCTTTTCATCTCCCTAGCACTGAGTAATATAATCAAAGAGTGCTGCAGGGAAGAAAGGCGTCTAAAGCATTGTTTGTTTGTATGAATATCTATAATCCAGTCTGATTTATACAAGAGGGGTTTTTTGGGGGGGCGGATGGGGGTAGGCCTTTGGTTAAGCAGACTCGTTTCAGTTAATTTCTGCTTCGCACTCACTCTCAGCCCCCAGAGTCTTATGAGCTAACACAGATGTACCAATGATGAAGAGGGAGCAAAGCCATGATGCAAAGTTTCTGGGCACCGCTAGAGGAAAAGGAGCTGAACTGTAATGGGGAGAGCCCCAACGGTGTTGATGATTTTTGGCTTCCTGTCTAGAATAGCTTGAAGGAGTTTATTAATACAGAAGACCAGGGGATCCAGAGCTGCCGGTTTTCGAGATGCCGCAATTAAGGATCCACAGGGTCGGCAAACACAAAAACAGACAATATCAAGCAATTGTTTGTCAGCGAAACTTCAGACGAAGAAGCGAGGGTGTAAATATCCCTGTCAAAGCAAGGAGGGGGCTCTTTAAATGAACATAAAGGTAAAGGGACTCCTGACCATTAGGTCCAGTCATGGCCGACTCTGGGGTTGCGGCGCTCATCTCGCTTTATTGGCCAAGGGAGCCAGTGTTTGTCTGCAGACAGCTTCCGGGTCATGTGGCCAGCATGACCAAGCTGCTTCTGGCGAACCAGAGCAGCGCACGGAAACGCCGTTTACCTTCCCGCCGGAGCGGTACCTATTTATCTACTTGCACTTTGATGTGCTTTCGAACTGCTAGGTTGGCAGGAGCAGGGACCAAGCAACGGGAGCTCACCCCATCGCAGGGATTCGAACCGCCGACCTTCTGATCAGCAAGTCCTAGGCTCTGTGGTTTAACCCACAGCGCCACCCGTGTCCCTTTAAATGAACATACAGGTGCAAAAAAGTGGGGCACTCATGCAGTGGGAAGCTCAGGGCTGGCGTCTTTGCAAAGTCCGCTCCCGTGTAATGAGAATGTGTGCTGGGGATTATTGTCTATCTCATAAGATCGCAGCCCCGAAAAAAGCACACTTTTCGGCCCTGTGCTCTCATGCAAGTCACCTGGCTCCTCAGCATGCATAGGCAAACTAAGGCCCGGGGGCCGGATCTGGCCCAATCACCTTCTAAATCCAGCCCATGGACGGTCCAGGAATCAGACTGTTTTTACGTGAGTAGAATGTGTGCTTTCATTTAAAATGCACCTCTGGGTTATTTGTGGGGCATAGGAATTCATTCCCCCCAAAAAATATATATATAGTCCAGCCCCCCACAAGGTCTGAGGGACAGTGGACCGGCCCCTTGCTGAAAAAGTTTGCTGACCCCTGCTCCTGAGGGTTCATGACCCTGAAAGATGCGTGTCCTAATTTTCCTCTAGGGCATGTTGGAGGGTACGCAATACTTACATCCATAAAGGAATAACACAGAGAAACAAAGTATGCATGCAGTACTAACTTTGTCACCAAACTGAAGCTAAACACTACCCAAAAGACCCCCTCATGAATTGATGTGAAATAAGACACAATCTTATCATCTGATAATTTTTATCACTCCTGCTTCTGATAAATTGCTGCAAGCCATTGCAAAGAAATGAGTCCCTACTTTACAGTTTATTTAATATGAGCAGCCACGATGTCTTCCTAGATGTACAAACCGAAACCTCTCCCCCTCTCACACACACACACGTAGACACACACGGGGGGGGGGAGTTACTCTCCGTGCATAAAATGCAAAATGTATATGCAGCTGCTCATTTCATTTAGCTAGCTCATAAATGAAAGTTAATAGGCACTACACATTATTCGCTAAGCTACTGGAAAGCTAAATAAGCCCCACTGTGGCACCAGCTGGGAGAATACCAAATATATATGTTGGTGGTTATTCATAGTAATGCTGCAGAAAAAGAACACGTTTGCTTTTTTAAAAGCCTTGTGTTTTACAATCAGAAGTACCTGTATTTAATTTTTTTAAGGAGAGTCATATCCTTCCCATGCAAATGTATATTTTACAAACCAACAAATTTATCTAGATTTGGTGCTGTATTTCCAAAATTTGGGGCAAGATTACATGTGTTTCTATATGACGTTTGGAGAAAACATAATTAAAGAGCAAGTTTGGAAGAAGGGTGCATTTGATTAATTGAAAGTGTTATTTTAAAAAAAAAACACAACTCAAAACAAAAGTAAGGGGTTTGGAATTTTACCCATTGTCATCTGAAAGATAAGTTTCGTTATCAAAACTTGGTTGGATTTAGGTAGATCATATACATATATATCCCTTTTAATGAACCCTGAATGGACTAGAATAGGGCATAATATCTTTACCTCTTTTTATATCCCCACAACACCTCTAAGATGCATATGCTGAGATATAGCTAATTTCCCCAAGAATACCGAAGAACCTGCAAGGCCTGAGCAAATATTTAATGGCAGGATTACGGCATTATAAATCTTTTCTTCTTGCCTCATCTTGGAAATTTTAAATGTATGTCTGAATCAAAAGTTTTGAAAATGGAAAAAAATGTAAAGACTAGCATGCAGTCTAAAACTCCACGAAAACTGGGTGCAAGCAAATTAGGATGAGTGCTCAAGGTCTCTGCATCTGGCCCTTGGTTCTCGTTGGCCTGACCTCTGCTCTGTCCTTAGCTACACCTCTGACCGGTTCAACCACTGCTTCCTTTTGCCAGGATCACATCCCAGGGGTGGCCCATCACAAAGCCTGAGGATTCCTGAAGTTATATAGTCACACAATTGCAATGTAGACACAGTGCAAACTCAGGAGGCGGAAAATCCATGGTAGCATTTATAATGTATATCGCTAGAAATAGCTCGTCATTTTTTTCAGAGTTCAAGACGAGGAACAAAAGCAAACAAAGTGGTACCTTGGTTCTCAAATGCCTTGATACCCGAACAACTTGGAACCCAAACACTGCAAAGCCAGAAGTAAGTGTTCTGGTTTGTGAACTTTCTTTGGAAGCCGAACATGCTCCGATTTGAGTGTTACGCTTCTGATTTGAGTGCTACAGTTCCGTTTTGAGTGTTACACTGAGGTCTGTCTGTTTTTGTTTTGTTTTTGTGACTGTGTGGAGCCCAGTTCAGCTACAGATTGTGTGACTGCAGTCAATTGTTTATTGCTTTCATTTTATGGATCAATGGTCTCGTTAGATAGTAAAATTCATGTTAAATTTCTGTTTTAGGGGTTGTTTTTAAAAGTCTGGAATGGATTAATCCATTTTGCATTACTTTCTATGGGAAAGCGTGCCTTGGTTTTGGAACGCTTTGGTTTTGGAACAGACTTCCGGAACGGATTAAGCTTGAGAACCAAGGTGCCACTGTACAGTGACAACAGCGGGACTGATAGAAGCCATTTAAATGAAGGCTATTTTTATTTGTCTGTTTGTTTTATTATTAATTACCCTCCCTTTGCTCTTCAGGTTTCAGGGCAGGTTATGACAATTGGAATACCATGCCAAAAGCTTTTCAAGTAAGGCTTTATTGACTAGTCAACAGCAACTAGGACACACACTCAGCCCTAAAAAAACTCTCCTGCCTAAAATATGGGATATTGAAGAAAACCTGTAGACTTCAGAGAACTTGCAATCCTAAGAGATACTTCTTTGAAAAGAACAGAAAAGAATAAAAGCTCTAACAAATGTGGAGGGCAACTCCAAGCTTCTCCTTCTCACTTCAGAGTCCTTTTTCTGGTTGCTAAATAAAGTATTCCGTTCACTACGGGCAAGAGTTATTTTTTCCTCTCTCTCCCCCCCTACAAGCGCTGACCTAACTCATAAACAAAACAGACAGAGCAATGTCTCATTAGAGCCTGTATAGACAAATGTTCATGCTGAGAGGGCAGGCCCATGCAGAGTCTGATGCTACGGCAAGAGGAGCAGTTGTCTGCTATTTTCTTAATATAACAGAGGCACTGTGTTTATTCAACATCCGGACCATGCTTGGAACTGCCCTCTGAAAGTCCCCGTTAAGTCCACTGTAACCCCATTGGGCATACAGTGGTACCTCGGGTTACATACGCTGGAGCTAACAGACTCCGCTAACCCAGAAATAGTACCTCAGGTTAAAAACTTTGCTTCAGGATGAAATCAGAAATCGTGCTCCGGCAGCAGGAGGCCCCATTAGCTAAAGTGGTGCTTCAGGTTAAGAACAGTTTCAGGTTACGAACGGACCTCCGGAACGAATTAAGTACTTAACCTGAGGTACCACTGTACTGAAAAATAACTTAACACTAATACCTTCTATCACTAAAGTATAGCCAAAACAATGGGTAAAATCTAGGCAAGGTTAACTGCTTTCAAATCCCATTCCTTTCCGTGAAAGAGTTATGGCTGTACTAAACTCTCCCACTAAAATCCATGGGACTTACGGGGCGCAATCCAACCACTTTCAACACCCCCACTGGTTTCTATATGAGAGCGGAGAACAGGCTTAACTCTACCATTGATACCACTGGGAATTAAAAGTGCTTAACTTCGTTTCGAGGGTGGTCAGCATATTCCGTACCTAACTTCTTCTTCCTAAAAGGGAAGGTTCAAGTTTAATCAATACATTGTACAGTGGCTCTGTGCACACAGAGAGCTGTTAATAGCAAATGAATCTCGAGAGGTGTCCAAAGCAATGTCTAGTCCTGTTGTGTTGGGTGAGTCAAGAATGTGGACAAGATGCTTGGATTGGTCAGGGTGATCACTTGCGCTCTGGACTCTTGCTGCTCCTGGGTGATAAAAAAAACTAGCAGGGAGGGGACAGCTGGCTGGGCCAAGGAGGTGATTACTATCTCCTTGTGAGATGGGGTGGTCCCTTCCATCTTGAAGGAGGCAATGGCAAAACCACTCCTCAAGAACCCCTCCCTGTATTTGGAAAATTTAAGTAATTACTGACCAGTTACCAATCTCCATTTCTTGAGCAAGGCACTCTTGGAGATCCATTTCAAATGGAGTTTAGGCCAGATTTTGGCACAGAAACTGCTTTGACCATTGTTGGGAGGCAAATAGTGGAAATGTGTCCTTGTAAATTCTCCTGAACCTTTCAGAAGCTTTCAATGCCATCAACCATTCTATCCTTCTGGAGCTGCTGTCTGAGTTAGGGGTGGTTAGCACCACTTTGTGGTGGTTCCAGTATTGCTTGGATGAACATTTCCAGGGGGTGATGGGTGATCTTTGGCCCCATGGAGCCTTCCAATTTGGGGTTCCTCAGGGTTCGACTTTATCCCCTAGGCTGTTTAACATGAAACCACTGTGTGAGGTCATTCCCAGCATTGGACATGCTGGAGAACAAATTCACCCCTCCAAATTAAAGGAAGATGAAAGTTTCGTATCTGGATTTTAAACTTCCAGCCCATCACTACTGAACAGTTGGAAGACTGTCAGAGGTAAGGTAGAAAAATAGAAGCAACAGTCTGAGCCTAAGACACCCATACAGCAACATCAATAGATGGTTGTTGTTGGGAAGGTGTATTGAAAAGAAAGTTAAGGAAAGTCAACCCTCGCTGAGAACGAATCCCAATTTTGGGAAGGCTTGAGATAATTTTTTCAAGAGCAGGATGTTTTCTTCATAAAATGCACACCCCCGAGCAGCCTCGGTAAGATTTATGGGGAGAGCTAGTACAGGATCTATGCAGCACTGTATTTCTTTGAGAACACAGAAGGAGATTTACAGCGGAGATGATACATGCAAATGTATTCTATGTGGAAACTTTTGGCATTTGTTATTAATTATCCTTCCCACAGCCCAAAATGCCACCCCCAGCCCATACTGCTGTGCTTCCCACATCTCCTCACCCACAACATAGTAAAATTTACAGATGGTGTTGATACCAAATGAAATAAAGTCATTGTCTTCATTCTGCTTTCCTTGGTTCCTCACAACCTTCCTGTTTTCTCAACCACAGTGTTGTTTTGTACTCTAAGCTGAGTTTTCCATTAGGGTAGGAGGAAAATAAATTTTATTACAGTTTCTAGAGAAAACTACAAAACTTAATATCTTTTCCCCCTTTTCTTAAGCAAACCAAGACTTTTATCTAGATGCAATAAAAACACAAAAGGGGTGAAAGAAAGAAAGAAAGAAAGAAAGAAAGAAAGAAAGAAAGAAAGAAGAAAAGAGGTTAAAAGAGAAAAATAATATTCAGAAAATAAGATTCTTCATCTGTATGCTATAAAACCAACAATATTCACTTCCTCCCATCCCATATAACACCCAACAAGGCCACTTGCTATAAGCAAACATTATCTTCTATCCTCAGATCCAGGTATCATTATTTCTTTGTCATGCAAACGTCTATGAGGGGTTTACAATCTTCAACAAATGTTAGCAATGACTTTTCTCTGATTCAACATGTCTGTTTTGCCATCTCAGCAAAGTCTGTTAGTTTTAACAGCCATTCTTCCACTGCTGGTCATCATGGGTCCTTCCATCGTAACGCCATCTAACATTTCGAATATCGGCCCAACAACAGAGGCTTTTTCAAACAGGCTTGCCAGGCTGCAGGAAAAAATCACGCGTTGTGCATAGGGTGCTAAAATGTCTCTCCTAGAAATCCTGATCCCATACAAAATTCCTAGGGATTCCTGAAGGAAAGCAACAATTTAAGCTTGTATGGTAAATATCCCCTCACTGTCTACTACAAGGGATGAAATCTTCGACTGCTGGTAGGAGCTACATTAAACATGCTGCAAGGCCTATTATTATTCTCCAGGCCTAGCAATATTTAGAAGTTATGTGGGATGAAGTTGCCTGCCAAGTCCTCATGACCTTGAATAGGGGGCACATGAGCCCATGGAAGCCTACCATGAAGCGCCACGGGGCATCAAAGAAGCACATGCCTCTCCACCCCACCCCAATGATTTATACCTAAAAGGGAAGTCATGCAAGTTAGTGGCTGAATCCCATGAAAAGCTTACACAGCTGGACACCATCAAACTTCCCAGCAGGGAAGACAAAGAGTTTAGGACAGGAGGGTGAGGCAATCTGGCGGAAGAGAGAGGGAGGACTATATAAAGTTACAGCACATGGGGCTGGAGGAAGGCAACCCATGGCAAACAAGGTTACTATTGGACAAACAAGGTGTGCTTTAACAAAATAAAATAAAAAACCTTCCAGTAGCACCTTGAGCAAAGAAGGACTTGGGTGCCTGTTAGCGACCAAACAGAATGACCCAGCCAGGTGGATCATTTCTGGGGGGAAATGTTTCAGAAATATTTGCACCAATCCACTAATAATAATAATTAATTTATTTATTTATACCCCGCGCATCTAGCTGGGTTTCCCCAGCCACGCTGGGTGGCTCCCAATAGAATATTAAAAACATGATTAACCTCAAACATTTGAAACTTCCCTAAACAGGTCTGCCTTCAGATGTCTTCTAAAAGTCAGGTAGTTGTTTATTTCCTTGACATCTGATGGGAGGGCTGAACGATGGGGGTGGAGACGCTCCTTCAGGTATACTGTGACAGGTTAGAGGTTTCCAATTTATAATGTCTCCCAATACTTTAATGCCCAAAGATGGGCAGTTTCAGAATTTTTAAACTCAGTGCTTTACTAACATCCAATTGTCAAGAAAACTCTTCGTATTGAGTACATCACTCAACTCTACCCAGTATAGTTACTAAATATGAGTTATGAAATATATGTGCAGAGAAAGCATGCCAAATGTAGGTTTTTCAAACGGGATACATGCTGCAATTCTGTGGGGTGGGGGTTGTTTGATTTGCTTCCTAGTTTCTTCTCGGGAATAGGTTTTACTCTGACCTGCTGAAAGGAATGGACCTAACTCGCTCATCAATTTCACTGCATCTATTGTGAGTAAGACCTAAGCCCTGTCTGCACTTTGAACAGCCGTGGCCTCAAAGACTCCTGGATACTTTAGTTTGTTAATGCTGCAAAGAGTTGCTAGGGGGATTCCTATTCCCCTCACAGAGCTACAAATCTTGGAGACGTTTAAGCATCAATCCTTATTTGCAGGGAAAAGGTTTCATGTATTTGGTAGCTGGGTGCATCAATACTGATGTGCAATAATGTCTGTACAAGAAGTGTGGTCTCATTTTGCATGAACAATGTCTTGTGTATATATTATATAGTTTTTGTTGGCCTTTTGTCTGTCTTGAATTAATTTTATAATGAAATGATTTTAGAATGTTGTCTTATTTTATTGTTGTTAGCCGCCCTGAGCCCAGCTTTGCCTGGGGAGGACGGGATATAAATAAATTTTATTTTTATTTTTATTTTTATTTTTATTTTTATTTTTATTTATTTTTATTGAGAGACAATGGAATGCACCTCCGGGGAGTGAAATCAAATCGCTGTGGTAGCAGCACTGAAGCAACCTCGCTGGGGTGCAAGCTGGTCATATATACAGCGTTTGATACTCCCATTGTTCTGGGCGCATTTTGCGACAGGGAATTTCATTAGCGTGAGCAGTTTCTGAGCTCTGGGCACAGTACTGCGCCTAAGATTTCAGATTAAAACTGCAGGTTGGCAGGAAAAGACGAGCTTCTTCTGCCTCTCCACTTCCAGCTACTCTCCGAAGACTGGAGAAGAGACCCTTTTAAGAATATTAGGGAGGTAAGCAGGGGAAGGAGTAGACAATGTGAAAATGAACATGATATTTTAGCTGCAGTTCATTCATTTTCAGCTTTGCATTCTTGTTAATGAAAGTGCGCCTAGACATTCCATTGTTGCGCCCATAACTTAGGGTTAAGGCGCCATTTAGAGCCTAGCTTTCATATCTCTGTTTCTAACACTGCACACACACACACACACACACACACACAATTTTTTTGCATCCCAAAAAGGCGAGGAGGAAGCACAGATACTCCGCCACAATATGAAATGACTAATTTATCTTAAAATCCACAAATGCACCCCGCTAAAATAAATGTTTTTCAGTTCCACCCCTCTGGGCTTCTTCCAGTTGTCACTTCTCACTTCAAAAGGTTATTTTTCAAGATAAAATGTTTATATTATCCAATGTGAGGAGAATAAGTTCGCCCACGACTTTTCAGCCCACAGAATTTGCACGTCTGCCTTGGAAGATTCCACTTCCCCTTCATATCCAGCCCACCTGAACGCAGTTCGAATTGCTAAATGAATGGGCACTCATGACTGCCCTAATCTTTTAAAAGTAGCAAAGGATGACCCACAGTCAGGTTCATGTGCTTCAAATTCTTTGAATCTCTCCTTGTCTCCAATATGGCTTTAATATTTTGTCCAGAAAATACCTGTTAAAATACAGTGGTGCTTCGGGTTAAGTACTTAATTCGTTCTGGAGGTCCGTTCTTAACCTGAAACTGTTCTTAACCTGAAGCACCACTTTAGCTAATAAGGCCTCCTGCTGCTGCTGCGCCGCCAGAGCACGATTTCTGTTCTCATCCTGAATCAAAGTTCTTAACCTGAAGCACTATTTCTGGGTTAGTGGATTTTGTAACCTGAAGCGTATGTAACCCGAGGTACCACTGTATACGGATGAAAGTATAAATTGCCACCGCTATCAGCTACAATTTTTTAAGAGCATCCATGGTTCAAATGGGCTCAGGACCAGCAACACAGAATGCCTCCACCGACTTGCTCCCACATCTCCTAAGGCACAGGAGAAGGACCTTCATTCAGCTTCTCCTTCATTCACAACCCTTCAGCTGCTGACGGAAGGAATTATAATGCAAGGTGAATTATGGGAGAATTCTGTAAAGAGCCTCAATACCCTAGAACAGGAACAGCAAGCGGCCGTATTAATTCTTGCATCCAACTATGCCAGGGTTCAGCTGCACCAAAAAATCAGAATGGGTTGGTGCTCTCTCCAAAAAGAAACTGGCCCAATTGCTATTTTACCATGAACTGTTTACTAAGGCAGCCTTGTGTTCTGCAGAACTTAACACTTGGCCTTTGAAAGTCAAGAGAGGAGACATTAAAAATAAAACGTAGCCCACTGTACATTACTCATACAAATAGCTTTCTTGAAATTAGTTATTTAAAGCAGCCACACATACCCAACTGTGCTAAGGAGAGTTGATCCTATTTCCGGGGAATTCCTACCGAAGACTTGTTTACATGCTACGAGTGGGTTGAATGACCTCACAGTAAAGTAACACAGAGAAGCGTGCAGAATGTTTGCTTCATACAGTACAGGCCACCGAATGGCCAATGCAAGACTGCAGAAATAATCATAAATAATAATAATTTTATTATTTATACCCCATCCATCTGGCTGGGTTTCCACAGCCACTCTGGGTGGCTTACAGCATATACAAAAAAGTAAAGGGACCCCTCACCATTAGGTCCAGTCGTGGCCGACTCTGGGGTTGCAGCGCTCATCTCGCTTTATTGGCCGAGGGAGCCGGCGTACAGCTTCCGGGTCATGTGGCCAGCATGACTAAGCCGCTTCTGGCGAACTGGAGCAGTGCACAGAAACGCTGTTTACCTTCCCGCCGGAGCGGTACCTATTTATCTACAGTGGTGCCTCGCAAGACGAAATTAATTCGTTCCGCAAGTTTTTTCTTCTTGCGAGTTTTTCGTCTTGCGATGCACGGTTTCCCATAGGAATGCATTGAAAATCAATTAATGCGTTCCTAGGGAAACCGCCTTCAGACCAGGTCCGGGGACAGTCTGTCCCCCGACCTCTTCTGAAGGCTGGGGGGGGGGACAAGGGCTTTTCTTCCCACCGCCAGCCTTCAGAAGGCTGTTCTGAAGGCTGGGGGTGGGAAGAAAAGCCCTTCTCCCCACCTCCCGCCCCGCAAGCTCCGGGGACAGGAGGGCTTTGCTGCCGCCCGCCAGCATTTTAAAAGCCCCCGCTGTCCCGGGGCGATTTTAAATAGCTGGTGGGTGGCAGCGAAAGCTTCGCTGCCGCCCGCCAGCATTTTAAGATCGCCCTGGACAGCAGAAAAGTCTCCGCTGCCCCGGGGGCTTTTAAAATGCTGGGGGTCGGCAGCGAAGGCTTCGCTGCCGCCCGCCAGCATTTTAAGATCGCCTGGGACAGCACAGAAGTCTCCGCTCTCCCGAGAAGGCAGGCAGGGGGGAGCAAAGACTTTCGCCCCCCGCCGGCCTTCAGAAGAGGTCCTGGACCTCTTCTGAAGGCGGGCGGGGGGGCGAAAGTCTTCCCCCCCCCCGCCTGCCTTCAAAAGCCGTCGGGAACAGTGGAGAAAGGCGCTGCCTTTCTCCGCTCTCCCGGGAAGGCAGGCAGGGGGGAGCAAAGACTTTCGCCCCCCCCGCCGGCCTTCAGAAGAGGTCCAGGACCTCTTCTGAAGGCCGGCGGGGGGCGAAAGTCTTTGCTCCCCCCGCCTGCCTTCAAAAGCCGTCCGCGATAGCGGGAAGCGCTTCCCTGCTATGCCGGACTGCTTTTAAAATGCTGGCGGTGGGGAGCAAAGCCTTTCGGCCCCGCCGGCCTTCCTGGACCTCTTCTGAAGGCCGGAGGGGGGGGGAAGGCTTTGTTCCCCACCACCAGCATTTAAAAGAGGTCCCCGGAGATTTCCCTATGGGCTTTCGTCTTGCGAAGCAAGCCCATAGGGAAATTCGTCTTGCGAAGCGCCTCCAAAACAGAAAACCCTTTCGTCTTGCGGGTTTTCCGTCTTGCGAGGCATTCGTCTTGCAGGGTACCACTGTACTTGCACTTTGACGTGCTTTCGAACTGCTAGGTTGGCAGGAGCAGGGACCGAGCAACGGGAGCTCACCCTGTTGCGGGGATTCGAACTGCCGACCTTCTGATCGGCAAGTCCTAGGCTCTGTGGTTTAACCCACAGCACCACCCCTTACAGCATATATAAAACACAGTAAAACATCGAACATTAAAAAAAACTTCCCAGTATAGCCTTCAGAAGTCTTCTAAAAGTTGTGTTGCTCTTTTATCTCCTTGACGTCTGAAGGGTGTTCCACAGGGCAGGCACCACTACCAAGAAGGCCCTCCGCCTGGTTCCCTGCAACTTCACTTCTCGCAGTGAGGGAACCAGCAGAAGACCTTCGGAGGACCTCAGTGAAGTCATGATAGATAATTGCAGATAACAAATATTTGTTAACAGAACTCTTTTTTCTCAAGTTAAAATTTCTAAGGCAAATGGATGCAATAAACGTGACAAACCTGATCCGAGACTCCATTCAGCCCTGATTACGTCACTTCTTAAACATTTCCCATCTCCCCCCACACCTTTCAATTGTAGGATTTTTAAATCCTTTGCTGGAATTGCTTCTTCCCGCATCACCAGGGCTTTGCCAGCAGCTTTCCTTGACTTCCCATTCCCTGCGGGACTGCTGTTGTTGACATTTCCCATGCACCTATCTTGCAGGCCCTTTGTCTTATGACAAGATAATCAGCAGAAGCTAGATAACCACTTAAGAGAGAGGAAGTTAAACTGGCTCTCTTGTCGGCTGTAGGACGCCGGCAATGGCAAGAAGATTGCAGCGGGCTTGATGACATGAGAACAGACATTTGTAGCCCTTGGATCTATCTAGGAGTTTGGCTTGACTAGATTGCTCCCCTCTTTCCCACTGTAGCGAAATTGTCCAAGATTGCAAGCATCACTCCCTCCTTTTGCTGTCATTCGGGAAAGGCTAAAGATTTCAGGCACACACACAATGCAATCTCTGAAGTTTCTCAGCTGTTCTATCAAAAGGGACATTACCATCTTAATCCTATGCCTCCAGATCCCATACATATGATGAATCTGCTTTATAATCAAGGTCAAGCCATTGGTCAACCCAGCTCAGCATTGTCTAGATTGGCAGAAGCACTCCAGAGTTTCAGCATTTCCAGGAAACCAGGATATGCTCTACTGTTGACCTATGTTCCTTCAGCCAAGGAACTGGGATCTGATTTACTGACTGGCCCAAGGACATTGTGATTTCCTGAGTAAACTATGGTTTGGCTTGTTTGTCTCATTAATAAACCATAGTACCTACGGGACCACCTCTCCTGGTATGCCCCACGGAGGATCTTAAGGTCCACAGATGACAACATTTTGGAGGTCCCAGGTCACAAGGTGGTTAGATTGGTCTCAACTAGGGCCAGGGCCTTTTCACTATTGGCCCCGACTTGGTGGAATGCTCTGTTACAAGAGACTAGGGCCCTGTGGGACTTGATATATTTCTGCAGGGCCTGCAAGACAGAGCTGTTCTGCCTGGCCTTTGGTTTGGACTCAGTCTGACCCTTATGTTTCCCTCCCCTTATGGTGTTGATCTATGGGCTACTTATAAAATGAGGCTGCATTTTAAATTCCATTTTAGCCTGTATTTTAAATCGGGGTTTTTCTTTCCCTATTATGTTTTTACTGTAATTTTACTGCTGTTAGCCACCCTGAGCCCGGCTCTGGCCGGGGAGGGCAGGGTATAAATAAAATTTATTATTATTATTATTATTATTATTATTATTATTATTATTATTATTAATAAACCAGGCTGCATTCAATACTACGTGAGCAGAATTCTACCCACACAACAAGACTTCTCCCTTCTTGTCCTGGTGTGTCTCCAAAATTTGATCTGGAAGGTCACCAGGGGGGCAGGGAGGGGAGTTCCATCCTGCAAGCAGAAGTCTGCTGCATGAGATGAATGTTGGATGCAACCCCCTGTGTTTTAATGTGAACAAGTATCTCACTGTATTCCTCCCCCACTCCTGCTGCTTGAGAACAAGACACGGAGTCTGGCTTGTTACGACATCCAAACCCGGGCTTGTGGTTCTGTTTCCCACAAGCAAACCTTCATCAGGAAGTCAAGAACAAACCTCGCTTACCTGTCATGGTTTGGACATGACAACTAGGCAAGTTGTGAGCAGAAAGCAGGAGAGGGTGAAGAGCACAGCAAGGACTTCTCAACAGTGTGCACCAGCATGTGTGCTTAGGTTAAACCATGGTTTGATGTGACGTACGACTCATGACACTGCCCAGTAAGGAGGAAGTGAGAGATTCATGAGGGACAAAGAAATATCATAGGTCTGCTCATTCAGTTCCTCCATCCAAACATAACTAAAGTAATGTAGGAAGAAGCTGAAATGGACTTTGCTGTTAAGTGTGACTTGTCCCTACTATTATTATTATTATTATTATTATTATTATTATTATTATTATTATTATTACAAGGAGCCAGTGTGGTGTAGTGGTTAAGAGCAATAGACTTGTAATCTGGTGAACCGGGTTCGCGTCTCCGCTCCTCCACATGCAGCTGCTGGGTGACCTTGGGCCAGTCACACTTCCCTGAAGTCTCTCAGCCCCACTCACCTCACAGAGTGTTTGTTGTGGGGGAGGAAGGGAAAGGAGAATGTTAGCCGCTTTGAGACTCCTGAAGGGGAGTGAAAGGCGGGATATCAAATCCAAACTCTTCTTCTTCTAATAATAATAATGATAATGATAATTTATTTATACTCCGCCCATCTGGCTGAGTTTCCCCAGCCACTCTGGGTGGCTCCCAATCAAGTGTTAAAAACAATACAGCATTAAATATGAAAAACTTCCCCAAACAGGGCTGCCTTCGGATGTCTTTTAAAAATAGGATAGCTGCTTATTTCCTTGACATCTGGTGGGAGGGCGTTCCACAGGGAGGGCGCCACTACCGAGAAGGCCCTCTGCCTGGTTCCCTGCAACCTCACTTCTCGCAATGAGGGAACCGCCAGAAGGCCCTCGGCACTGGATCTCAGGGTCCGGGCTGAACGATGGGAGTGGAGACGCTCCTTCAGGTATACAGGAAATGTATACAATGGGTATACAGGTATACAATGTGAAATTCGTGACTTGTTCAAAGCCACGCAGAGAGAGTTGCCTGGGTAAGCAATGGATATGAAGTAAGATCTACCCTACCCAAGTCCAACACTGTCCACTACGGAATACCACAGCTCAGTGGTAGAGCATCTGCCTTGAATGCAGAAGATTCCAGGTTCAATTCCCGGCATCTCTAGGTAGGGCTGGGAGAGAATCCTAGTCGAAACCCTGGAGAGCTGCTGCCAGTCTGTGTAGACAATATGGGGCAGACTCGGTACAAGACAACTTCCTCTGTTCCTATGTAATGCTGCTTTGCTTCCTGATAGATCTGCTTGAGGCATTTCACATGCCCTTGGCAAAACAAACAAAAAACGCGCCATAGAATAAAATAAAGCATCACTTTTCTTGGAAGACACGTATACCAGACACTGATCGAAACCTGATGACTAGATGTAATTTTTTAAAAATTACAAAATGTAGCTTAGCACCAGAACAATAAAATTGCTGGCTTACAGCTGACAGGTCTCTCATGTTAAATCAGTTTATGATTTATATTGACCAGAGCACTCTCAGCAAAGTCCCAGTGCAAACAAACCCTTCCAGCCAACCTCATTCCCTTGAGCCAACAACTCTTCATTTTCTAAAAGAAACGCTCATTTTACAGTATCTCATACATCTGGCAGTGACGGAAATGCATCTAACTTAATCTGAAGTCAGATGTGGCAAAACAGAACCGGGGCTTTTTCGTGTTCCTCCCTCACTGGGGCGAAAGTGGGGCTAAATTCAGGCGGGCCAGATTCAAAACCTGAGCACCGCCGAACATCAGGTGTCTCAGTGTTCATTTTCAATTAAATAGGTTTCATGCAATGTTTGCAGAGATATAAATTGGCTGCAATGGAGAGGTTGTTTGGAGCAAGTTTCAAAAGAGTGGAGGGGGGGAGACTTTAAAGACCAATAAGCTAAGCTTTGGGTCAACATTTCATTGCAGCAATGTCAAAATGGTGAAACCCAGACTTTGCTTCCCAATCATAAGATGTTTCTTGACATTTGACCAGAACAAACAATTGAAATGGGAGGTGGTTCGATCACACCTGGTATATGTTTGGGCCTCTTCCACCCCACCCCCAAACACACATAAAAATGCTATGATAGCTGCTTTTCCATCTAGACAAGATGTTGTAAACACTCCTCGTTCCCATAATAACAAGAGACACGCACTGAGCTGAAATCAGCAGCCAGGCAGCATTGTTCCTCTTTCCTGAATCTTTCAGAGCAGCTGAGATCCCCAGGCTTTCGAGTTGCTAAGATGGAAAAATGCCCCGCAAAGTCTCCATATGGAGGCACGGAGAGCAGATTGGGCAATATTCCCTGGCTCCTGGAAACCATGACTAATAAGCTACTGGGAAGATTCCAAAACTGACTTACTTCCCCACTGGAACAGAGGAATCAGTTGTTAAATGTGGAAAACCTGAACTTCCAACCATCCTACTTAGTCTCTGATTCATTCTATCTGGCAAGGAAACTGTTTCTCCTCTTATCAGGAGAACACGGGGGAGAGGAGAAAATGCACAAAGAATTCTTTCTTGAAAATTGCAAAATCTCTGTCTCTTTCTCTGTCTTGTTGTTAATAATAATAATAATAATAATATTGCCATTGTCCCTAGGAGGAGTAAGAGAAGATGAACCTGAAGACCCGGTATATCAACTGCAAATTGTTTTACTAAGGTTTATGACAGGAACACCCTGCTCTTCCAATGAATTCTGATGTCCCAGCAGAAAACTGTTGTTTTCTTTTGATTCTTGGCGATTATCTGATTCCCCTCTGCCTTTTCCCCCCTACTTGACAGATTTTCTTTTAGAGAAGGGTGGGAAAAACCACACTGCACCTTACTGAGATCTTTTCACTGCAATGCAAATGCGTTAATGCAGCATGCTCGGCCAAAAAGCTGTTCCTCTACAAGCTCCTTCAAGTGCCTGCTTATTTTCCAGACAAAAAAAAGCAAAGGATAAGGAAAATGTGATTCTAACATACTGGGTACCATTGGATGTATATGCCTGTGTGCCCAGGAAAGACAACAACAAGAAGAAGTCCATAAGACTTGCTTTGAAGTATGCAATAATCCCAACATACATAAGACTTAAATAACTTTCAGAGAGAAGAGAAGTGGAGTTGCAAAACTAGGGCAGAGACATTAGAATACCCAGGTGTATAAAAGACTATGCAAAACTGGCAAAAGTAACAGCAAAATTAAGAGAATTTAAAGATGAATGTTTTGTGGGTGCCTTTTTCGGATTACTCAAGGAATTGTTATAGTATGGTGAACTCGTGAGCCGGATTTGAGCTATGAGCAACAGAAGTAATTAGATTATAATATCATGGTTATGATTTAATAGACAGAAGATCGGGTGAAGCTGAGCAGGAGAAACAACAGCTCCATGGAAATTGGGCTGGGAAGTCGACAAAAAGGAGAGAATGATGAAATTGTGTTTTGATTGTTAATGTTAAAAATATTGAAATACATATATTTTAAAAAAAGGATACCCCAGGTGTAAAGGCAAATAAAACAAAATGATGTCACAATTTGCTCCAAATTTTTACACATGGTATGATAAAAGTCTGTAATTTTATCAGGACAAGTTACTTGTGGTTTACTGTTGTAACAATTGTTTTCTCAAAATTTATCTTCAGTATCATGAAAACAAATTAAAACAGTATTATTCTTTAATTTGAAAAATCGCTCCGAATTCATCAGTGGCTCTTGTCAACAGATGTAGGGCTTTTAAAAATAATAATAATAATTAAATGCCGCACCAGTGACCTCCTTCCATAGCAGAATCCTGTTTGGCCTTATCGGGGTAATTTATAAATGTTGTGATCATTTCCACAGCGCCATCATTGCGCATGGTGCTTCATGATAGAGCGGAGGAGTATCTGCTCCAGCAGAAGACAATCTAAAGCAGCAGCCGGGTGGAACTGCAATGCTCAACTCACCTCTAAACAGCAGCATCACTTCTGCATATAGTGGTACCTCAGGTTACATACGCTTCAGGTTACAGACTCCGCTAACCCAGAAATAGTACCTTGGGTTAAGAACTTTGCTTCAGGATGAGAACAGAAATTGTGTTCTGGCAGCACAGCGGCAGCAGGAGGCCCCATTAGCTAAAGTGGTGCTTCAGGTTAAGAACAGTTTCAGGTTAAGAACGGACCTCCAGAACGAATTAAGTACTTAATCCAAGGTACTACTGTACTGGGGTGGAGAGAGGCAAGGTTGTGGTGGTGGCAGCGAGGTCAGCATGGTGCAAACGTACCAGGGGAACCAGTTTGCAACCTTTGCTCGTGCGTTTACAACACAAAGACCTGCAGTGACGCCGTTGTAAGGAGGTCCGGTGGGTGACGCAGCCCCACCATGTCACACCCAAATTTGTTGATCTAAAAATTTGTTTTGATCGCACGTGATTCAGATGAGCTGCAGTGGCGAAAGTGCTGAAGGGTGTGGTGCCAAAGGCTTCGTGGAAATGGTGGGGCTTGAAGAGGAATCTGAAAGAGTAAGAGCAGTAGCTCATCTGTGTGGACCTTCGCCAAAGAGAAATTTCTCCTGTTTAGACAACAATCTAAAACAGCTGTTTTGGACTACAGTTCCCATCAACCCTGACCACTGGTCCTGCCAGCTAGGGGTGATGGGAGTTGTAGTCAAAAAACAGCTGGAGACCCAAGTTTAGGGAACCCTGATCTGAACGAAGCCCAGTTGCTTTAAGCACTTTATAGACCAGTGTGGGGAAAACTGGATCCCCAGAAATTTCTGGACTCTAGTTCTCACCATCTCTTACCATGAAGTATAGGGTTTAGTGCTGACAGGCGAGTCCAACAGAGTCTAGAGGGCTGCCGGTTCCTCAGCCCTCTCACAAACAGACCCGCTTTGATAGTAATCAAACAGAGTTTAACAAGAGTCCACCTTTGGGGTGAGAATAAAGTTTTGCTACTGGGAAGTAGACAACCACTGCCGCCACCACTCCCAGTGCATGAAGAAGCCTTGACTGGCTACGGAATGGAAATGCTCATGTGAGCTAAAACTGCAATATTATTTCAAGACAAGCAACCGAAAATGCCCCAGCCGAAACAGCAGCTCTTCTTTTTGCTGTATCTCACCATATGCAAAACAACAACACGCAAGAAACTTTTAGAGTCTGTGTTTGTCAGGTACAGTTTTTTCCCCTTTTATTCCTGTGGCGGTGATTCACTTTAAGGGAGCTTTTGCAGTTCCAAACAGATGTTGCTTCATAAAAAAGAGAAAGAATGTGTTTTGGGTTTTTTGCATTTGGCTTAAGAGAAACAGAATTTGCAAGTATCAAGGCAAATGCCATGGGGTTTGCTGAGTCTATACCGATAGCACAGAGATGGGAAACCTCAGGAGTGTAGGCCTAATTCAGCCTTGTCTGTCTGGTGGTTGGGACTCTCCCCTTGCCACAGTCCTGTCAGCCCTACTTTCCGGCTTGCCTGGACAAAAGATAGAGATAGTGTGTCTGAATGTGTGCAGAAACCGCCTCACTATTACATTTGTTGCTTCGACTGCTCTTGCCTTAGACCTGCCCACGACTGTCCGGTGGCCCCTGAATGGTTGTTCAGATGGGAATGTGGCCCTCAAGTGTCATGAGCCCTGAGGAACTGTCATGGAGGTAATGGGCAGATCCTGAAGAGGTGGGGGAAGAGATCCGGGAGTAGCAGACAGAAGACCCAAATGGGAAGAGGAAGGTGGTTTCTGTGTTCCAAGAAAAGTTGAAAGGCACCCATAACAAGTTCTGTTGTTGAAGCCCAAGTCTTCAACAAAGCAGCATTAGATAAAATTTTAAAATTGGGCCAGCTGCCCAAGACATTTTGCTGCATGAGCTGAAGGGCAAGATGGCTTCCAAAGGGTTGGCAGCTGAATCTTATTCTGATACTCGCGATGGGATGGTTTCCTCCACCAGCACCCAAAGGCAGCAGGACAGGCCGTGTAGCGCACCAAGTTCTGTCCTCCAAAAGAAGAGGAAAAAAGGTATGGCTGAAGGACTCAGGAGACACAACTATGGGCTTCAGCCACCAGCTCCCTCTCCTGAGTACGTGACTTGAACTGGTTGCTTCATGGTACAGCCAGCCCGGGTAGAGAGATTTATTAGTGGCACCTTACATGCCGCTTTACGAACAAACAGGTACAGTGGTACCTCGGGTTACATACGCTTCAGGTTACAGACTCCGCTAACCCAGAAATATTACCTTGGGTTAAGAACTTTGCTTCAGGATGAGAACAGAAATTGTGTGCCAGCAGTGGGAGGCCCCATTAGCTAAAGTGGTGCTTCAGGTTAAGAACAGTTTCAGGTTAAGAACAGACCTCCGGAACGAATTAAGTACTTAACCCGAGATACCACTGTATGATCTAAAGCAGTGTTTTCCTAGCTGGGGTCTCCAGCTGTTTTTGGACTACAACTCCCATCGTCCCTAGCCAGCAGGACCCCCAGTGGTCAAGGATGATGGGAATTGTAGTCCAAAAACAGCTGGAGACCTAAGTTCGTGAAACCCTGAACTAAAGGTAGACACGAGATTGGAGGCAGGAGAAGAACGTGTGGTTTTATACATGTGTGCAAGAGAAAGAAAGAGAGAGAGAGAGAAAATGAATGAATGAATGAATTGTAGCCAAGCAGAAAGGCGAGAGTTCACAACTTGTAACAGCTGTTTTTGGGATGCTGCACCAATACTGGGTGGCCACCTCCGAAACTGCATTTTTTAAAATTAAAAAAAGAGAGAGAGAAAGTTTTATAAGAATCAGGCTTTGGGATTTCTAGCCTGAAGCTCCTTCCCCTTTCTCCCAATTTCCCACAAGCCAACTGTGCATTCTTGCTTCCCTTCCTTACAAGCCCTAAGGCAGAGACCTCCGTGGTCGTTTGGGAAGACTTGTCCCCTTCCTGCAAACGATTCCAGTCAGCATGCGCTAAGCTGAATGGCTAACTGAAGCTGAGGTTCATGGACTTACTGAACTTAAAAAGAGAGAGAGAATGAAATGAAAACTCTGGCCAAATAGGTTCCAGGCAAATATTCTGCGCTGCTCCAGCACACACACACACACAACACCACATATGTACACACTTGGGATACACGAATAAGCAGCTGGGGCAGCGTTACTCGGAATAGTGTTTTGCATTCAAGCATGGCTCTGTGAAATTTCAGAGCACAAGTTTATTAGTTAACTGGACAGCGTGCCAGCAAGGCAGATAAGCTTTTGCCTCTAAAAAGATTAGCCTCGTCTAATAGATGGAGAAGCCAGCGGGAGAGAAGGCTGTACTGCGTCCTTCACTGTTAACACTGTTGTGCTCCTTCAAAAGAGAGGGACGCACATCCCAGGATGCTCTGCAGCTCGCTTAACGATGCGTGCAAATAAGTCAACCATTAAAGCAAAACCATGTGCACATTTATTTATTGCAATTTATTACCACTTAGCGAAACTCAGGACAAACAAGTGGCTAACGGCCATGATGGCAGAGACACATGCTGGTGATAGTAGCAGTATGATAGCCCCAAAACTGTGGAACTCCCTTCCTATTGACTCATGCTTTGCCCCACTGCTTGAGTGAGCATTAAATACCTTCTCAGAAGCATGTCAAAGTGCAAGTAGATAAATAGGTACTTCTCCAGCGGGAAGGTAAACGGCGTTTCTGTGCGCTGCTCTGGTTTGCCAGAAGCGGCTTAGTCATTCTGGGCACATGACTCGGAAGCTGTACGCTGGCTCCCTCGGCCAATGAAGCGAGATGAGCACCGCAACCCCAGAGTCGGTCATGACTGGACCTAATGGTCAGGGGTCCCTTTACCTTTACCTTTATTCCATTCCATCAAAGGCCTTCAGCTGAGATAGGGTTGCCATATTTCCAAAAGTGAAAATCTGGACACAAAAGTTGTTGAGCAAAGTTGTTGCCAAAAAAAAAGAGAGAAGTTATTGAGCTATTTTCAGGGAAATTTGAAAAAAAATAAATCTGGATTTTCCGGGATATTTAAGCAATTTCTACCCTAGCCCCTATATTTAACTGGAATATTTCAATGATAGCCAACAGGGTGTCTTCTAAGGTTCATTCCCTAGCACATGTAGTTAGGAGAGCCAGGACTGGGAAAGTTATTTGGCTAAGGCCTTGGCAGAGCATCTGCAAGTCAGGACAGTCTTCTTCTTCTTCTTCTTCCCGTCATCCTCCAAGGGCAGTTTACAATATAAAAACACAAAAAATGCATGCCATAGAAAAACAATAGACCCACACAAATGGTTTAAAACAGTGTTTCTCAACCTTACTTCCCCACCTGTTGTTGGACTTCAGCTCCCATCATCCCTGTCCACTGATTCTGCTAGCTAAGGATGATGGGAGTTGTAGTCCAAACAACAGCTAGGAGCCCATGACTGAGAAACATTGGTTTTAAAGGCCATAGATTGTTTAATTATCCAAAGGCCTAGGAGAAGCTCTACATCGCTAAAAGCACAAGGTTGGAAGACTTAGGTGTGAGTTTACACCATTGTTCGAAACTCCCATTGTTCTAGGCACATTTTGCAACAGAGAATTTCATTAGCCCAAGCAGTTTCTGAGCTTTGGGTGCAGTGCTGCGCCTAAGATTTCAGATTAAAACTGCGAAGTGGAAGGAAAGGACGACCTTTTTCTGCCTCCCCACATCCAGCTACTCTCTGAAGACCAGAGAAGAGACCCTCTTGAGAATAATAGGGGTGGGTGGGGAGGGGAAGGACTAGAACCAGGTGAAAAACTAACATAATATTTTAGAATAAAAAATTCCTTCCAGTAGCACCTTAAAGACCAACTAAGTTAGTTCTTTCAGACGAAATGCATGCACACGAAAGCTCAAACCAAGAACTAACTTAGTTGGTCTTTAAGGTGCTACTGGAAGGAATTTTTTATTTTGACTACGGCAGACCAACACGGCTACCTATCTGTAACTGGAATAATATTTTAGCTGCAGTTCATTCATTTTCAGCCTTGTATTCTTGTTATAAAAAAGCGTGCCTAGACATTCCGTTGTTGCACCCATAACCTAGGCTTAAGGTGCCATTTAGCTCCTGGCTTTCATATCTCAGTATCTAACACGGATTTACCCATGACGCACAGAAATCTGCCTTTGGTTCTACGCCGCGTTTCAAGAGCCAAACTCAAAAAGCAAGCGGCTGTTGACCAGGCTGCTAACTCAGAATGGTTTCAGATACAGATCTAAATGAAAAAGTCCAGTTGCGATTACTCAGTCAGACCGTCATCTGTGCCCATCAGATACCACAGTATTAAGAGGTACACACAGATTAGCGCGAGAAAATAAAATCCCAAGACGAGGACTTGCCTGAGCAAGTCACAGGTACTGCTTGCTCTGCCCTCTGCTTCCATGGAATCATAGAATCATAGAGTTGGAAGAGACCACAAGGGCCATTGAGTCCAACCCCCTGCCAAGCAGGAAACACCATCAGAGCACTCCTGACCGATCGGGTCCAGTATCCTGTTTTCACAGTGGCCAACCAAATGCCTAGAGCAAGCCAACTTGCGAGAACAGGGCACAAGAGAACTCTCGCCTCCTGCAGTTTCCAGTTACAGTGGTCCCTTGGTTCTCAGACTTAATCCATTCTAGAAGTCCTTTCCAAAACCAGAGCGTTCCAAAACCAAGGCACGCTTTCCTATACAACGGATTAATCCATTCCAGACTTTGAAAAACAACCCGTAAAACAGAAATGTAACATGAATTTTACTATCTAACGAGACCGTTGATCTATAAAACGAAAGCAATAAACAATGTACTGCAGTCACACAATCAATCAATCAATCAATCAATCAGTAGCTGAATTGGGTTCCACACAGTCACAAAAAACAAAACAAAAAGAGCCACAAAAATGCAAAATAAATAGCAAAAACATACAGACTCAAAATGCAGGATTTAAATTCCATCCACTGGGCCTCTAAGACAGAACAATTCCGCCTGGCTTTCAGTTTGAACTTATCCTAATCTTTTTATTCCCCTTCCTTCCCTCCCCCTCCCCTTTTTATGAAGATTATCAGCTCTGGGATCCCACAGCTAATTCTCCCCTGGTCTCCTCGCTGGCCCAAATAGGACTAATTTAGCCAGCTAGCCCTGGTGAGCATCTAATGTTTATTGGATGGATTTCCCCCCCTAAATTGATTTTTGAATTCTGAACTTACTGTTATTCACGTTTCATACTGTATTTTATGCTGTTTTTTGTTGCATCAATTAAGTGTTTTAAATTTGTTGTTAGCCGCCCTGAGCCCTGTTTTCTGAACCGGGAAGGGCGGGGTATAAAATAAAAATTCATTATAAAATGGAGGTATGGCACTCAGAATGGAAACGTAACACTCAAAACAGAGCATGTTCGGCTTCCAAAAAAAGTTCGCAGATCGCAAACAGGTTTGCACTGTTTGGGTTCCAAGTTGTTTGAGTACCAAGGCTTTGAGAACCAAGATACCACTGTATTGATATTCAGAAGCAGAACTGTCCCTTGCTGTGGAAGCAGAGCAGAGCCTCCATCATGACTAGTAGCCGCTGATACAGCTTTAAAGGTAAAGTAAAGGTAAAGGGACCCCTGACCATTAAGTCCAGTCATGACCGACTCTGGGGTTGTGGCGCTCATCTCGCTTTACTGGCCGAGGGAGCCGGCGTACAGCTTCCGGGTCATGTGGCCAGCATGACTAACCCACTTCTGGCGAACCAGAGCAGCGCACAGAAACACTGTTTACCTTCCCACCGGAGCGGTACCTATTTATCTACTTGCACTTTGACGTGCTTTCAAACTGCTAGGTTGGCAGGAGCAGGGACCGAGCAACGGGAGGTCACCCCGCCGCGGGGATTCGAACCGCTGACCTTCTGATCGGCAAGTCCTAGGCTCTGTGGTTTAACCCACAGCGCCACCCATGTCCCTGATACAGCTTTACCCTCCACAAATTTGTCTAATCCTCTTTTAAAGTCATCCAAGTTGGCAGCCAGCCATCGCCGCCCCTTGCGGGAGCGAGTTCCGCAGTTAAACTAGGAGCTGCGCGAAGACATGCTCCCAAATCTATAAACCTTAATAAGCAAGGAAAGCAAACTAATTTTCATTTTTTCTCTCCCAATGTCTGCTGCTATCATGGCCCTTGGAAATCCATTTACATAGCATTTTAAAAATTAAAAATAAAAAAGAAGTTTGAAATGAGGAAGAGCCAGAAGGATAACATTTTCCAGCCCCTTTACTAGGGGAGGAGGGCTTTAAAAATGTTTTGGCGGAAATGCCAGTGGGCCAGTGTGGCAAATGGAACAGTAATTAAAGAAAAGGAAAGAAAGATGATCACATCTGGACATGGGACACAGTAGCATTTTCTGTTGGCACACAAATATTACTTTGGCTCTCTTCCACTCTGGCAGATTGAAAGAAGTCCCATTAGATGAGATTTACACGAGTGAAGATTAAATCCTCCCCTCTCTGCCACTACTTTGCATGCAGTATCATTTTACACACACACACACACACACACACACACACACACCCTAGACCAAACCAAAATAGCTTTTCTCATTCCAACCGACATACATTTTTAGATGCATTTCGGGGGAAAACCCCACTTTGCTTAACTATTTGCAGAACATACACGCGCACACACAAAACACACACACTTGTGTTGGATAATTAGAGGAATCCAAAGTAATGGTAGCTTTCTAACTGCTTGGTAACGTTTTATTTAGGCTTTATTAAATACAAAAAACCCTGCTACCCCAAGAATCCAGCAATTGCTTTATCACAGAGCTTTTTACTCACAAGAGTTTCCACGTCATTTGGAAATCATCCTTGATAGTTAAGGGTTCAAGGCCATGTGGGAGGAAGGATAGTCTCAGCCAATGATTTACTGTGGCGAGCCATACTCCAGCCTCGATTCTTACAAATCCAGTTTCAAGACGCATGGTAGCGTTGGAGACGTCTTTAGGCACCTGTGGGGCTGGTCTTAAGAATTTAGACGGTACCAATTCTAATGGTGTGCAATCGGCAAGGGGGCCTAATTGGGCACCATATATAGGCAAGCTACACAATGGATTTGGCCTCAAACTGTTTGAGGGCTGCGGGTATATATGGTCTGCCTTCAGTCGTGAGGTACCTGAGTATTTATGCTGCTCTGGGCATTCCCTGCAGCATAATCCCCGTGGGCTTTTCTGATTCCTGAGGAGTGATGGGTTATACCCAAATATTTGAAGAAGGTGACCTGCTCAAACCTATGGCCATCGATGTACCATGAGCAAGGTTTGGGCCTTTTGGCAAAAACTATGATTTTCTGATCATTTAGTTCTACTTTCGGGGAGAGATCTGATTTGTCCACAACTCTAGGTAAAGGGACCCCTGACCATTAGGTCCAGTCGTGACCGACTCTGGGGTTGCGGCGCTCATCTCGCTTTATTGGTCGAGGGAGCCAGCATACAGCTTCCGGGTCATGTGGCCAGCATGACTAAGCCGCTTCTGGTGAACCAGAGCAGCGCACAGAAACGCCATTTACCTTCCCCCTGGAGCGGCACCTATTTATCTACTTGCACTTTAACGTGCTTTCAAACTGCTAGGTTGGCAGGAGCAGGGACCAAGCAACAGGAGCTCACCCCGTCGTGGGTATTCGCACCCCCGACCTTCTGATCGGCCAGTCCTAGGCTCAGTGGTTTAACCCACAGCGCCACCCATGTCCCTTCCCGTGTCCACAACTCTAGCAGTGTCCAAAATCCCCCAGGCACTGGGCGTGTTTTGCAACTGGCACAGGTCCAATAGCAAATATGTAGAGATCTCTGGATGCTAGGTTGGCGACTGGCATCTCCATCTGGCTGGCTCCTCCACATTTTCGTAAGCAGGTACGCATTATATGCATTATATACCACCCTTTTCTCCAAGGAGTCCGTGGTTCACCCCACTCCTCAGTTAATCCCTACAAGTTAATCCCTACAACAAGGTAAGGTAGATCTGAAATAATTTCCTAGAAGCTTGAAATTGTTTCTAATCTGGATTGTGTTATTTGATGTTTTAATGTGCTTTGAGGTTTGTTCTTTAAAATATAAAGCGGTATAGGAATGAAATAATAGTGAATATAATAATAATAGACTTCATTGGAAAAAATGGCACAGAACAGGGGTAGCTAACATGGTGCCCTTGAGATATTATCGGAACATTGTTAGACTACAACTCCCATGATCCCTGACCACTGGACATGGTGGGTTTTGTAGTCCATCAATGTCCACACTGGCTCCCACTGATGCGGGCTGACAGAATTTAGTGTATGGGCATGGCTGGGATGGAGAGGTACCTTTTCCCACTTTGGGGGGATGGGGAGAAGATTTAATTCCTTAAAAGGGCCATCCACTAGCAAAGTCACATGGGCAGAGAGCCGTGGCAGATGTCCAGATTCATTCGATTACTTCCTCGCATGCAATCACTTGTCAAGACAAAGGAATACTAATGATGCTGGCCTTTGGGCCACAGCCTTTTAAAAACACCACCTCCAAACTTTGCAATTCTGATCTAATGAATGGCACTAGCCCAGGAGGAGGAGGAGAAAAAAATAAATATTTTGTTTCACCCCTAACATAGCCGCAAAAAGAATAAGACAGAGCTGAATATTATTTGCAGGAGACGCAAGGGCTACTCATAACCTAAACTTTACCGTTTTAAACCACGGAAAAACTGGACGGTCACTCATGGTATATCTACGTACAGTATATATAATGAAGTCAAGAGCGTTCTTCATTTAACAGGTAAATGTTAGCAGCCCATTTATTAGTAGAACCTGACGGGGCTTTGATATACCTCATGGTTGAGAAAAGCAAGGTTTCCAAGCATAGAGAGACAGAGCCTTTAAGGTAAATTCACTTCTCTCCTCTTTAAGCCATGGACCATAAATTCTCCTGGTGTTTGAGGTTTCAAACTGTGGCTTCCCTTGTGAAGATTTTCACACCTACAGGGAAAAGATGCAGAACCCTGAGGTTACATTCTCATGCCACTTTACATTTGATGGGGGGGAAGCAGGGGGTTTGGGCAGCGAGTCCTATTATTATTATTATTATTATTATTATTATTATTATTATTATTATTATTTCAGATGGCAGAAGTATACGCTGATGTCTTTCAACCTCGGTTAGGTGTTGTTGTTTTTCTTTTCTTTTCATTTTAAAGAACTAAAGGAGTTGCATCACCTTCAAAGCCGATAAAAGGCAAGTTGAGGGGTTTTTCCTGAAGTGTTTTTACGCTCAAAGCCCTTTTTCGTTCTGGTTCAGGGGAGGAATGACACGGTATTAGATTTACAATTGAAACCATATTTCCACCTGGCCTCAAGAATTGTGTTTCTGCCATTTGATCAAACTCCTAATTCTAACTCTGGAAAGACTGCCCACCCCATCACACAATTTTTTTTTGACAGGGGGGGGGTAGGAAATATATGACAGCAAATACCAGCCAAAGTACACTAAGTTCATTTCATTTTTCCTCATTCCACCCAATTTAAATTTACAGTTTCTAGGTTTTTCGTTAGGTGACAACAAATGTTCATAGAGTGAGAGCAGAGGCGGTTTAATAGGAATAAAAGACAGATCCCAAAATGTTTGGAGAAGGTGCACTCTTAAATCAGGGAATTTAAGATACTCTTATTAGATAGAGGAGTTCTGTCGAAAGCAACCTAAAACTGGAGAGCCTTACTGAAATCATACATAAATCCCCTGAAAGATTTGGTGTATCTTTATTTATTTTCTATACTAATTTGTTGCCACTGAAACCCCCTTTGTGACTGCTTTTTATCATCTGGATACCTGGGGTGCGAGCTGGTTTTACATCTGGTTTGCAGTTTTTTATTATTCTCGGAGTTTCTTCAGCACAGTGCATCCTGGGGACAAATTCCAATGATTTTGAATTTCTAGCACACACAAAAAATTAGTTGTTGCATTCAAATGCAATGGTAAACTATGGTTTATCATTAACATGAATGAACCACAGGCTTATAAGGCATCCATTGTTTAATTCCTCTTCTTCCTCTTCTTCTTCTTTTATTTACACCCCACCCATATGCCTGGCTTTTCCCAGCCACTCTGGGCAGCTTACATGTGGCTGCAAAGAGATCAGAAGCTTCCGCTTCCCTTTTAAACCAACCACAGTTTAGCATTGCGTCCAAACCCAGATACACTGTGCTTAGCCTGAACTATGGTTGACTGAAACAAGCCCCAACTTCAAACCTTCATTTATGACGCTGCCTTTTTTCAATAAACCATAGTTAAGGTCCCAGTTTACTGTTCAGAGGTAAAGCTAAACCAGTTAATTTTAAAAAAGGAGTTTCCGTATACCGCTTAGAAACCATTTTTAAGGGGCATATAATTTATTGAAACAATAAATGATAATAAATATATAGTGAAAGCTTCCAGTCTCTTCCATGTGCTGGCAGGGAAAGTAGGGAAACTCATGAATTTTAGATGATGATGATGATGATGATGATGATAAATATTATTATTATTAACACTCTGCCCATCTGACTGGGTTCATATGATGATAAACCATCATTTATTGTTTCTTCTGAATGAAGTCCATGCGCATTTAACAAACATGAATGGGTAGTTATACTTTGTTATGAATCAATCATTTTAGGGTAGTGGAAGAATAAATGGAGTTTCACCAACAAAGAAAGAGAAAAAGAGTTGTGTGAGTTAGCAGCCATTTTTTTCTCTCCAGCATCCTGACCAGATGCTGAATCGCATTCCAAGACCCATCTGTTTCTCAGTTTAGCAACATAAATTTTAGTTCAATATGTTGTAGTAACAAGATATTTTTAAAAACCAACATGAGGCTATGTAAGGGGTCGTGGTAAAGTCAGCTTTCAACGTTGTGTAGATGCCAGCAGTTACAGAGATACGTGTCGTCGCTGAGGAAGGTGTCATCAAATAACTTTCGGTGGCCACAATAAGCAGTTGTGACTGAAATGTTAACTGTGCTGTTTGCAAGACCTCGCTACAGTATTCCATTTGTTTAAGCCTTTAACATTCGTATCTGCCGCACAGGAATACAGTATAATTCAGTACTAACAAGCAGCATTTGAAATGGGTAGAGGGGCCAAGCGAAGAAGACATTGTTGTCTTCCTTCTCTGCAATGTTTGCTAAGGACTAGGATCCAAGTGCACACTTGTCCCTTCTTAGAGGCTGCTCCAAAACTGGCACAACTTTATTTGCTCATCATGGCAAAACCCTTAGAATGACAACACACAGACAGTTGAAACATATAAATAAATAGATAAATTGTCCAGTAGCACGTTAGAGACCAACTAAGTTTGTTCTTGGTATAAGCGTCCGTGTGCATGCATACTTCTTCAGTTGCGTGTCGAGGTCCCCAGGGCCAGCCCAATAACTCACACATCACACAGAATTTTTTGTTTAAGATTTTTGGCATAATTTTGGCCACAACTTTATTAAAATACAAATTTGTGAGTGGTTGCTTAGGCATTGGTTGCGACTATCTGACCCCGCAACCGTCATTACAGCCGTCACTACAACCATCTCCCTTCGCTGTGATCAATCCGATGCACGGGCAAAAAGAGGAAGCCCTAGCCTTGTGCAAGGAGTTTTAGCATTTCTGGCTGTCAATCAACAAATGGCAACATTAACTTCATCCCAACAACAAGGGAAGCCCCAATCGCATCAGTGGCCAATGATCAATTAGCCCGCCCCCAACTTTGGAGTGTCCTGGCGGCCCCCACCGCAACACGTGCTCTCCATGAAGGAGAACACGCTATACTACCTAGATATCTGAAGAAGTGTGCATACACACGAAAGCTTATACCAAGAACAAACTTAGTTGGTCTCTAAGGACAATTTTTTTATTTTTATTATACATACATATATATATATATATGTTTCGACTGCAGCAGACCAACACAGCTACCTACCTGAATCTAGAACACATAGACAGGCGTAATATAGAGGAATTGCAGCAATTTATTCCGCCATGATATGAACCTATCTGCACATTATTTGTGATAGATCCAAGACTGCTAGTGCAGGGACAGGGAACCTGCGGCACTCCAGATGTTGTTAGACTACAAATCCCATCATCCGTGGTGCCGCTGCTTCCAAACCACTCTACCGCCATGCCTGTCTTCATCCCCAGCTTGCCCAAGGGCATACAACACACCCAGGCCTCCATGCTAACCTTTCCCAGAACCTGTTGCCTTCCAGATGTTCTGGACTACAACTCCCATCATCCATTGTCTGCAGACAACTATGATTTCTAAAATAGGTCTAGGAAGGAGGGGGTGGCAATCATACCACACTCTCGTGAGCTGTCAATAGACAGAAAAAGGTACAGAACCTCATATGATGGCGCTTCCATTGCTTTAATGCAACAAGCAAAGCCGCAAGACTTTCAGTTCTTTATCAGTGAATAATAACAAAACATTAATAGATGAAGAGACTTTAAATAACAGCGGAGAGTTTCTTAAGGAAAGAGAGCGAGAGAGAGAAGAATGGAGATCAGAGGAGCTTGTGCTTTTTAATAAAAGGCCAAATTTCTATGCAGAGCGCACTTCAAAAGCCAAAAAAATTAAAAGAAGTTTTGCCACAGCTTGTTCCACATTTAAAGAAAGGTTTCTTGCGGTTCCCTTGAGATCTCGCAACCTGAAAACGGCATTCCAACAGGATGTCTGTAACAAAAAAAATCAACAGGTTTGCATGAGAGAGGGGTGGGGGGGGGAGATTGCAAGCTACATTCAGCCCCTCTCTCATCGTTGAAGAGCAAGCAGGGCTAAGATAGAACAAGTCCTTTGGCAACAGGTTGCCATGACCCCTTTGGAAAATAAAGGAAGACCAGGAAAAAATCAAACAAAGGTAGCTTTGATAGGAAACAGTCCACCACAGGCCCGCAATCAGCAACAGTGGTTTGAATTCCCAAGATTCCACAAGGATAAATTTAGGGGGGTTGTGGAATGTTCCCAGGCTAGGAAAGATGCAAAAGGAGACGATATAAAATGGGTTTGTGGCAAGTGTGCCAGCCGCACAGAGAACTTTTTATTTATTTTTTTGCACTGCCCCCCAACCAGCAATAAATTTGGAAGGCGGTTTAAAAAAACAGCAACAGGTAGATTTGCAATAGGACAGGAAGACCTCCTATCTCAAATCCCACACCTCATTAACACAGGACACTGCTTTCATACCAGGTCAAACTATTTGCTCCAAACTTCTCCAACCAGATGTTGCTGGACTATTTATTCATTTACAAATATTCTTTATTGAATTTTAATAACAGGCAGTAAGCAGATGGACAAGTAACAGACAGGTCACAGAAGAAAAAAAGGGGGGGAGTTTTTAAATGATCAGTTGTCACAATTGCCTATAAGGAAATACAGGATTGAGCTATGTGATTTACTGAGTCAATAATTAAACATACCAAGAGGAAAGGAATGTGTGATCTATGATTACAGAGGGTTCCATAGTCTTAAAAAAAGATAAAAAGCAACCTTAACCTGGCCTATCTATATATCAGGTTTCCTACCCATCTGTCACTGCAAGGTCGCAAGCATGGATTTTTAATAACAAAAAGAATGCAATTATTTTAAAAAGACCAAAAAAGAATTACAACCTTAAAACAAGGAAAAAGTGTAAGAAAAAGGAATTAAAAACAGTTTCACATATATATATAACTATGCATTCCAATACATCAAAACATTCCAAACAATCCCATACATAAAAACTGGTAAAGGTAGTGCTAACAAGAAACAATGGAAGAAGGATCTCCACTTAAAAGGTTTGTTGAAAAAGGAAGGTCTTCTGTAGAAATGACAAGGGACAGTGCCCACAGTACCCATCATTCCTGGCTACTAGCCATGTTGTCTGGGGCTGATGGGAGTTTGAGTCCAACAACAACTGGGGACGGCTGCTATACTTTGCCAGTGGTTCTCTCCAGCATCTGCCTTTCCCATCACCTGGAGCTTCCAGGGGCTGAACTTGGACCTTTCTATACGTAGCGTGCTAAGCTATGGCGTCTGCTCCCTCCCAAGGAATAACTCCATAACAGACTCGTCTTTTTCCCCTTCTTCCACGACATGGGAAAACCAAGCAGCGCTGTGAAGATGAACAAACGGGATAGATTCTTGCCCTTTCCTACAAAGCAGAGAGGAAGTTCCACAAGAAGCAAATCGAGTTTTTCACACATGAGCAAATGTCAATTTTGGGCTGGCGAGAAGAAAATCCTTTGTTGCGATTTGCTTGCATTTTATCATCTCAAAACAGATAGGGGCTATTGGATGGATCTGGAACACACTCTCGTTGGTCCAAAAGGCCACTTAAGTAGGATAAACAAATGTTTAGGTGTGTCTGCTGTCTACAGACAGCGGCATACGGCAATTTTTCAAAAAGTCAAGATAGCAAACTTTCAAACACCTGGAGCTTGTTAGACATGCATACAGCTCTTTGTTCCTAACACAAGTCAAGACAAAAGGAGAACAAAATATAACTCAGAGAGGCAATGTGTAGCCTAATGACTTTTGCTGACATCTTGAAAATTCCAGGGCTTATTTGTTCTGCAAGTAGTAACCTTAAGATTCCTCTGGCTTTATCATAAGTCAGCATAGCACATATATGCTGATGTGCTGGTTCTTCTGCACATGAATCTCCCATCAGAAACAGCTCAGTACATACAAAACTTCAGACCCTACACTGAAGAGGGTTGTAGCAACTTATCGAGCTCTGAAGGCACTGACTTTTGTTGTTGTTGTTTAGTCATTTAGTCGTGTCCGACTCTTCGTGACCCCATGGACCAGAGCACGCCAGGCATTCCCGTCTTCCACTGCCTCCCGCAGTTTGGTCAGACTCATGTTTGTGGCTTCGAGAACACTGTCCAACCATCGCGTCCTCTGTCGTCCCCTTCTCCTTGTGCCCTCCATCTTTCCCAACATCAGGGTCTTTTCCAGGGAGTCTTCTCTTCTCATGAGATGGCCAAAGTATTGGAGCCTCAGCTTCAGGATCTGTCCTTCCAGTGAGCACTCAGGGCTGATTTCCTTCAGAATGGAGAGGTTTGATCTTCTTGCAGTCCATGGGACTCTCCAGAGTCTCCTCCAGCACCATAATTCAAAAGCATCAATTCTTGGTGCTTTTGAATTATCAGCCTTCTTTATGGTCCAGCTCTCACTTCCATACATCACTACTGGAAAAACCATGGCTTTAACTATACGGACCTTGCACTGACTTTTAGCAACCAAAAAATATCCTATTGGATAGCTCAGCTGGTAGAGCATGGGACTCATAATCTTAGGGTTGTGGGTTTGAGCCCCACGTTGGGCAAAGGATTCCTGCATTGCAGGGGCTTGGACTGCGTGACCCTCCAACTCTACAATTCTATGAAGATTTGGAGCAGTGAGGTGTGCTGTAAAAAGCAACCTGTCCAGTTCTTGATGGTTGCCAAAGGTGGTCCTCACTGTGCTTCTCTGGGCTAGAACCCCGAGCAGGAATTGTATCTATTGCAGCGGAAGCCGTGTGCCAACCAGGATATGCGGTTCAGTTCTTACTGAGCATATAAGCTTAGACTCATTGCACGGAAAACAATATCAGCACAAAGAGCAGGAGGTTAAAATGCAACTTGAGAAAGAGAATCATTAAGATGCAATCATTAGTAATTGCTGGGATGGTCTAGGAACAGAGGCTTTTAGTTCTCACCAGCTGCCCCTTGGGGTTAGGACTTGAAATTGCTGCTCTGTACACAATCGCATTTTCTGAACTAGATCACATGTAATTTTATACACACATGCACAAAATTAGTTTTTTTAATATCTTGTTTACTTTCTATCTTGTATGAAAGTAACATGATATTGTATATTTGTGCATACGTTTTGTATGAAAGTAACATGATATTGTATATTTGTGCATACGTTTTGAATGCATTTTCTTCTGTGAACCACTTTGAGTATAAATGCGTAGAAATTCAGCATCTCGCAATGGTTCCAATGGTGATGGTGTAGTTAGCTTCACAACTGCCTTGGATGGGAAGTATTCTCAGACTCTAGATTGGCCACTCCTACTCAAGAAGGATCACAGAGTTATGAACTTTGCCTGAGAACAAGAACTGGTCTTGCTTTGCTTCCTCTGTCTACTGCCCATCACCTGACCATGGAACCCATGATGTATTTATTTCTTAATTATTTGCTGCATTCATACCCTACCTTTCCTCAAAGGAGCTCAAAGAACCCTCAATTAATGCACACAACACCTCTGTGAGGTAGGTTAGGCTGAGAGACAGTGAGAACCAGCTCTGACCTTAAGAATACTGAACCATGCTATTGATCTGTCTTCATCCATGTTGTCTAGAATAAATGGCAACAGTTCTCCAGGATTCTCCAGGCTGTGTGTCGCAGCCCTGCCTGGAGACATGAGTGACTGAACCTGGGAGCTTCTGCATGCAAAACATATTGCTCTTCCACTGATCTGTGGCTCTGCAATGCTTGAGTAGACTTCTTCTATTTAAAAACCATACCAACCATTCTTTACGAATAATTTCCCTCCTTTGTCTTGTACGATTGCACTGCATATCAGAATGCAATTTCGCATCAAATTCTAAACACACACCCCCTCCCAAGAAGCACGACTGGGAGGGTGATGGATGAACGGATAAGGAATTCCGTGCAGAACAGACAGAAGCACAACATGAAACCATGCAAGCAAACTCTGCACAGCTTAGCAGTGTGACACAAACCTCTGCAAAATGAGCACACTGTGCCAGCTTGCCGTACTTCGGCCTCTGCCATGTTCATTAAATTGCTAAGCAAAATAGGGGAACTGGTGTGGGTTCAGTGGTAGAAAAGACTTCAAAGGTTCCAGGTTCAATGCCAGGTACCATAAGTAAGTCTATGCAATGCCCCTGTACTGGAGAGCCAATGGCAGTCACTATAGACAGTATTGAGCGAGATGCAGTGCACTTATTTTCCTAGTGCATTATTTCCACCTTCCCATTTCGACTCTCTGGCACCCTATCTGCATAACCTAGCAATTCTAAAATATAGACGCGCTCTTACTCTCGCAAGATTGAATGTACAGTGGTACCTCGGGTTAAGTACTTAATTCGTTCTGGCGGTCCGTTCTTATACTGAAACTGAAACTGCTCTTAACCTGAGCTAATGGGGCCTCCCGCTGCCACTGTGCCGCCAGAGCATGATTTCTGTTCTCATCCTGAAGCAACGTTCTTAACCCGAGGTACTATTTCTGGGTTAGTGGAGTCTGTAACCTGAAGCGTATGTAACCCGAGGTACCACTGTATTGCCCTTGACTGTACTCGAGGGACGATACCAACAGATTCCACATGAAAAACGCTCATGTCCCTGTGGAGATGGCAGTACCGAATTGGTGGCACATGCCCTTCTGGCTTGCACTCTTTATAAAGACTTGAAGAATGAGTTTATCACCCCTCTTTTATTGTTCATTCCGGGTCGTCCAACCACAGTGGTCGTCCAACCACTCTTGGCAGATCAAGATGAGCAGGTGACAGCAAAAGTTGCAAGGTTTTTAGCTGGGGCAATCAGAATAAGATCCACTATTTGACTATTGATCAAAACCCTAAAATGTATTTCATATAACTGACTTTTTATTTCTATTCTTTGTATATCGTATTGTTGTTTTATTGCTATGGCTGATGGCTGACGCAAGGCAGATTCCAATGTTATTTTAATTACACACAACTAGAACAGGAGAGAAAGAGAGCCGTGGCCTGCTACTTTATGTTATAAACGAAGATGTCCACCAATAGATCAGATTTATCCGGGCACGTTATGGCACAGTAAATATGATTTCTATGCAAGAAAACAGGACAGTTCAACCCTGGAATCCTACCTAAATGAAAAGTTGTCAAGCCCCTCATTTTCAGAACAGGACCAGCTCATCCAACACTCTGTTTGGGAAAATTTGTGTCAAACCGACATTCCAATTTCAGCAGCGCACATAAAATTCTGCACATTTATTTAGCACCGTTAACAGATTTTTACATAACTCTCGAAGGGACTGACTCGATTCATTTCCCTCCCGAGCGAAAGACGGATTAATCCAAAACGAACTAAGACAGGCAACCAGAAATAATGTTACTACAGCCAGTACACATTTCCTAAACTGCTGTATCAGTAAGCTGCTTAAGAACCTCAGTACCACTGTACTCTACATCTGCTCGATAATTACTACCTCTCAAAGCGCAGATTATGAATAGGCACGCAGCACACCAGAACAACCCCACAGGGGAGCAAGAAAGAGAGAACAACCCCACGGAGTGGCTTTCTTCTTATCTCAAAATTTAGAAGTAGTTCTAAAGAACCTACTTAAGAGGAAACCTGGGTAGCACTGCCACCGGTGCAACAGTCATGGTTAAAACTTGATAATGCAATGGAAGGTGGAGGCAAGGTGTGTGTTTGCGTGTTTATATTGGTCCCCCACTTCCTGCAAAGTATTCTTCCTCTGCCAAGGATGCTTCCATTTTTCTGCCGCAGGTGAGCTGGGATGTTTAAGGCTTCCTTATTGTTGCATGGTGGCTGAGGGAGTTGGCATTGCGTTTCTTCCCATCAAACACTTATTAGGCTGGTCACCTTCCCTTCTGGTGTGGAAAAGCCCCAGGTGTGGAATTACTTCATGGTGCAATTCCCTTGAGCTTTAACGAGAGGGAGAACCCCGGAAAGGGTGCAGGCCACTGGCAAGATCAGACTCTCCTCCACGTGTCTGTATTTTCCAGGGACAGTCCTGGATTGACAGGAGCCATCCCAGTTTCTGATTTGCTCCTGGAATGTCCTGTTTTTCCTTAGGATGTCCCTATTTTCACAATAGAAATGTTGAAGGGCATGCAAGATGGCAATACACAAACTCTGCACCCCACCCACAAGAATTTGGGTGTGGTTCTCTCACTGTGAGAAGTGAGGTTACAGGCAGAGGGCCTTCTCGGTAGTGGCACCCGCCCTGTGGAACACCCTCCCATCAGATGTGAAGGAAATAAACAACTATCTGACTTTTAGAAGATATCTGAAGGCAGCCCTATTCAGGGGAAGTTTTTAATGTTTGGTGTTTTATCGCTTTTTAAATTATTATTAACATTTATTCTGTTGGGAGCCGCCCAGAGTGGCTGGGGAAACCCAGCCAGATGGGCGAGGTGCTGTGGTTGTTGTGGTTGTTGTTGTTGTTGTTGTTTTCACCAAAATCTTATCTCCCTTTTAAAAAAACAATCTTCAAAATACAATTATTTTCTCGCCCTCTGATGGAAAGCGGCAAATGCAGGGGCAAATGCAGGGTAAAAATTTTGATGCAGTCAATAAGGAATAGGGTTCAGGAGGGTTAGGCAGCAGAAAGGATAGAGGTTTGGCGGTCCAGAAAAAACTTGAATAGATTTTAAGGCCGAGGCAGGTAGGGTGCGGAAGAGATCAGCACTCAAAGCACCTCCAGCGCAGAATATTTCAAAGTGTACTTGCATGCAAGATCTAAAAAGTTGATGCATTGATCTCTCTGAACTCTGGGAGTCAAAGGGATTTGCCTTCTGTGTGGCTAGCTAGGGAACAACTTCCAGGCAGGCCTTAGCTCTTCAGTCGTGTGCATACAAGCATCCACCTGGCATTTGTGGCATCTGGATTTTGTTCTGTGCAGCCAGGCGTGTGTGCGTGTGCGTGCTTGGAGGAAAGAAGCCCGTACAAGGAAAACGCTCCCCCTAAGGATTTTCTATGCATTGGTTTATAGCATTAGTGCTTATCAGATTGCTTCGGTGCAAAAAGTCACGAGAAAATTAGTTTTGTTAGCAGCGCAAGGATTTTAGCAGGCTCTTTGGGGAGGCTCCCAGCAGCCTGTTCAGTTTTCACAACGAAAAGGCACAACAACTGGGAAGTAACTCATTATGGATTACTATTCGGCTCCATAAATATGCCAATAACAGCTATATTAAGCACCTGTTTCAAGAAATCCTCTTATCTCACAGTTGCTGGATTTTGTTCCCTTAAAAAAAATAAATCAGAGAAAGTCAGTCCTACCAGCATCTTAACATGGGCTGTTAGGTTGTGGGTGAACATATCGGACGACACAGCGATTCTTCAAACAGCTCTTGTTTATTCACAGGCCAGAACAGAACTGAACTGAAGGGTTCAGCCAGCCTGCTTATATGGAGCTCCACTAGAACGCAACCATTTTCTGTAACTATCCAATCACTGAACGTTACTTTCGATCCCTTATTTGCATATGTGGACCTGAACTATCTACAGTATCCCCCCTGCTGGCCCAGGGTGAGAACTTCATTACATAACATGGGCAACAGCACTGCTATCTCTTGCACAACCCAAGAGTATTACTCAGTGGGAGTTATACATGGAGAAAGTCCCACTTCCTATCTCCGGCAGTTTCCAGCTAGGGCTGGGGAAAGTCCCTGTCCGAAACCTTGCAGAGCCCAACCGTGTAGCCTCTAACTGGCTCTGGCGTGGCCATATCTGGAAGGCACCAAGTTGGGGTAGGATGGGACAGCCAACGTTTCTCAGCTTTGAACTCCCAGATATTGTCAGGACTAATTCCTATCATTCCCAGCCAGCTTGGCCAATGGGCGGGGATTATGGGAGCTGTAGCCCAACAAGGCTGAGCTCGATGGACCAATGGTCTGATTCGGTATAAGGCAGCTTCTTACAATTGCTCAGCCAGGACTGGGGAGACACAGCCATCAATACATACTAACTCTCCCACTTCTCATTGACTTAGGCTGCATCCATACAACCTTTTTCCACCCATTTCCCTGATGTTTCCCTAACTGTTTAGATTTGAGCTTTCACCTGAAAAGTCACTTCACTCTTTCCTGCCATTCCCATGGGGGAATCCTAGGGGAACAGAAACATGCATGTGCGGAAACGGTAGATTGGGTAGCAATGTTGTCCAATGATGCCCGATGTTGTGTTAACACCACCCAACCCTCCAAGTGTCCCTATTTTCCAGAACAGTTCCAGATTTACAGAAGCCATCCCAGTTTCTGATTTGATCCCAGAATTTCCTTTGATCCTGCTTTTCCTTTGTTGTTGTTGCTCAGTCATTTAGTCATGTCCGACTCTTCATGACCCCATGGACCAGAGCACGCCAGGCACTCCTGTCTTCCACTGCCTCCCGCAGTTTGGTCAAACTCATGCTGGTAGCTTCGAGAACACTGTCCAACCATCTCATCCTCTGTCGTCCCCTTCTCCTTGTGCCCTCCATCTTTCCCAGCATTAGGGTCTTTTCCAGGGAGTCCTCTCTTCTCATGAGGTGGCCAAAGTATTGGAGCCTCAGCTTCAGGATCTGCCCTTCCAGTGAGCACTCAGGGCTGATTTCCTTCAGAATGGATAGGTTTGATCTTCTTGCAGTCCATGGGACTCTCAAGAGTCTCCTCCAGCACCATAATTCAAAAGCATCAATTCTTCGGCAATCAGCCTTCTTTATGGTCCAGCTCTCACTTCCATACATCACTACGCTTTTCCTTAGTATGTCCCTATTTTCATAGGAGAAAAGTTGGAGGGTATGGACCACACTCACTGATGTGAATGGAATTTGGCATGATGTGCCGGCGTGTCGGTCAGAAAGTCACAATTCCGTAACACGTGAGGGATTGCAGTATGAAAGGAATGTTAGAAGACAGGAGAGATGCACCAGCATTATAACCCAATGGAGGAAAAAACTGAATAATATTATAATTTTAGAATACCTAACTGTATATAGATATGAAATGAAAGGGTTTAAGGTCAGTGAGAAAGAGGAGGATTGGTTTGAGAAGATATTGAATTATTTGGGTAGGTTTGAACAATTTGGGGCAATTGCACTTGGGATGCTGGCAGTTTACCTATGAAAGTGCTCCTCTTGACAGGTATAAGAGTCATTCTTTGCTTAATTTCTCCTACCTATGCCTGTGTTAATGAAGTCACATTATTTGCATTCCTGGCTTGCTTGTTCTGCTTATTATTTTTTTTTAAAAAAACCCTGCATATCTAATTTAACTGCAGGACCAAAACTATCTAGGAACTCGGAATAAAGCCGAAAACTCTGAATTCTTTGTTATCTTCCGCCGCACAAGCAAGACATCACTATGGTATCAAGGCCCAGCATGGAAATCTCACGGCGTTATCTGATCAAACAAATACAAAATTCTTTCAAAAGGTTCGGTTGCCAGAGCCTTGGAAGAAAGCGGGCGCAACAGCAGCTCTCTTTGTTTAAATACAGCATATGCCCTGTAGCATTCTCTTCACATCCCGAAGGCTCGAGGTTATTTTGGGACGCTGCGACTGATGGAATAATTACATTACTACAGGGTTTTAAGTTATAATGTCTACATGCTTTAAATATCTCCCTGTTGCTGCTTGGCGATGAACTGCACAACACATCCTGCAGGAGCCAACCACAACGAGCGGTGGAGCAATATTTATGAGTTTGTTTCAAAGGTTCCCGGATTTCATGCAGCATGTTCAAAGATCTGACACCTACTTGAAGTAATACATTAAAAAAGAAAAACTCCCCATAAAGCATTTCCCTCACACACAAAGAGGGAAGCTTTCATTAAAATAAGAATCCGGCAAATTTTATATCTACACACACACACACACACACACACAGTAAACTGTCACTCAGAGTACCATCCTTTAACGTCTTGCTTCAGATAGAGAGATGGTTCTTCCAACTGTTTCAACTCTGAACATTGCAGGCTTGATAAGACCAGAACCATCTCCCAGGCGTAAATTTTGATGGCTGCGACCCAGAAATGGAGAATAGCCCCGCTGCTTGCTTTGGACACTGAAACTTGCTGGTGGTGTTTTTAGCTCCACGATTCAGCTATGGGAATCCAATTCCAGCTCAAAAAAGCATTTATGTACAGTCATACCTCAGGTTGAAGTAGCTTCGGGTTAAGCATTTTCGCCTTGCGCTCTGCGGCGACCCGGAAGTAACAGAGCGCATTATTTCCGGGTTCCACCGCTCATGCTTGCGCAGACACTCAAAATGACGTCGCGTGTGTGTGCGGAAGTGGCGAATCGCCACGCACGGACGTGGGTTGTGTTCGCTTCAGGATGCGAATGGGGCTCCAAAACGGATCCCGTTCGCATCCAGAGGTACCACTGTACTAGGAAAGGGACACAGAGGATTAAAAATGTTGCAAGCCAAGCATGCAATCCCAAAGCAGGCCTACCTTACCGAAGTCTCATCACGGCCTTGATTTGGCCGATGGGTCAGAGATTCCCCCACCTCTTCCTTTCTAAATTGAAAAGGCCCAACTACTTTAGGATTACCTTATTTTATTATTATTATTATTAAAGGTGTCCCAACCCCATGATCATTTTGATCACCCTTTTCAACCTCAAGATATCCTTTTTCAGATGGGATGACCACAGAGTTCCAAAACTTTAAGTCCTGTACTAAACGGTGCGGCCACGTTTTTGGAATAATGTTACCTACACATTTAACGAAGTGTACTCATACACTTTTTTGTACAACTGTTACAAGACCATCTTTTTTAAATTTTCCGTCCCTTTCCAAACATTTGCCCCATCGCATGTTTCTTTGCCCTCAAGCTCTTGAGCCTTGTTGCTGATGATGGGTTGCTTCCCATTGGCAGGAGATATAGGACTTTTTTTAATTTTAAAAAACCTGAAAATTTGTAACTTTTCTAACATCTCAGGGCCTAACTATTACAGTTTTATGAAGTAATGGAAGATACATTCTTGGTCAAAAGAAAAAATATACACATTTTAATGTGTTTATTTAAAGTACCGTATTTTTTGCACCATAACACTCACTTTTTTCCTCCTAAAAAGTAAGGGGAAATGTCTGTGCGTGTTATGGAGGGAATGCCTACGGGTGGCATGCCTATGGATTTTCCTCCTCTAAAAACTACGTGCGTGTTATGGTCGGGTGCGTGTTATAGAGCGAAAAATACGGTATTTATATTCTGTGTTTCACAGGCGGAAGGCAGTTTACATAAAGTACCGTAAAGTCATATAGCTCAATCAAATGCACTGCAGGGTTCTGTGAATTCAGCAGCCAGAAAACACAGCAATTCAGAGCAACTTCCCACCAAGTCTAAAAGACATGGGTCTGCAACTATGTGAGGACCATAATTGAATCTAATCCTGACATAAGAATCAGCAAAGCATCTGGTCTCCAGCCCAGGGTGTTGTGATCAACCACTTTTTTAAAAAGTAAAAAGTAAAAATCCCAAACCAAACCAAACCCGAAAGCTTCTGATCTTCAGCTCCCTTTGAAAGCTATTCTCAGAACCTCAGGGGAACAAACCAGACAGGAACAAAAAGAAAATCTGCCACCGACAAGACATTTCTGGAATGAATTGGCCTTTGATAGGTTCTTCTTGAGACACTGATCCAAGGCTGACTCACAAATGAAAACACAGGAAGACAGTACTGCGAGGATGGAAAACTCATTCGAGAGAGACAAATTGGGTTGTTCACACGGCGGTGTAAAGGGAACATTCACACTGGTGGGCCTTTGTACTGGGAGAACCATGGAATTGGAATCCCAACATGGCGGCTCCATTTATAATAGGATCCTCTAGGAATTCATATACTACTAGCTGTGTTTGTCTGGAAATGATGGGAGTTGTAGTTCAACAACATCTGGGGGGCATCATGTTGTCTGTTTCCACTGACCCAGTGCATTAAAGGCTAACGGGAACATCAACCAGAAATCTCCCATAAAAGGATTGTTGCAAACATTAATATCAACTGTCTTCAGCTTTGTAGAGGAGATGTGCTGTAATCCTGTGTCCATCTTTCCCCCTCTTTCTCTCCCCTTTCTCCTTCTCTTGCCTAAGTTCCCACCCCCTTTAAAACGAATGGTGGTGGAGCTGCTATTACACAAAAGTCTGGTGCACAGTCTGCTTGTGGGACCCAAGCAATCAGTGGGAGATTTTAACTGCACAAATGGATCTAAACAGGAGGAAACCAAATGCAGCGTTTATTTATTTTTAAGTGAGAGGAAGAAAACAGCCGGATCCCGTGCACATTTACTCAGAAGTAAGCCCCACTGAGTTCCATGGGACTTGTCGCCAAAGTAGCATGCACGGGATTGCAGCAAAAAAAGCTTTTCCTTCCGCACTTCTCTTTGGCGGTAGTAAATTACTACCTCCCAACCAATTCATACCATCAGCTGCAGCCCTGAGCAAGTGCAAGTCATTAAACATTATTTTCATTCTGAATTAGTAGCGAACACTGACACTGTAAAATATAGGATGCTTGCCCCCTTTTCCATTACCCTTTGGAAAGAAGCTTTTCAAGCATGAGAGGCAATCTCTAAATGAAGACGGAATATGCACGTAAACACAGACCAAAATACTTTAGAATTCCAGAATGCCAGAAGATAAACAAATATGCAGAGCAGGTTTTTACAACCTCCATCAGCTAGGATTTTAAGTGATGAACTGCAGGGATTTGCAGACTTCTTTTTGTTTTTAGGAATTAAAGGAATGCAACTGTCAGTAAGATATCTCTCTGATGTCTCCCAGTACAGACTGACCTGCAAGGAGGCCAGGGTGACAGCTTCCTATAGAAAGGGGAAAGCCTTCTACCATGGCCTTAGGGCAAGTTGGAGGCAGAACAAACAGAATGGCTTTGAAGAAATGCAGTGGCAAAAGGTATGTATTTCAGTGGGTAAACAGCCCTTGCTTACAGAATTGTCAGTCAACATTTGACAAGGTGGCTTGACCTATGCACAGGACAAAATCCCAGGGAAACCAACCAACCAATCAGCCGAGCAATGTGTCTCCTTCATATCCTTCGCTGTTTCGGCTAAAACTATTTCATAGAATGCCAAATGGATTATCTTGGTGCAGATGCTTCCTTGATTTGGGACACTACTGTCGCTATCAGATCACCCACAAGGATTATTAAATCCAGTATAGGAGAGAGCTAACAAATGAACATTAAAACAGTGCAGGAAGCTAGTATGAAGGATCTAGGCCCGGAGTGGCCATCCAGATTTTGCCAGATTGTGTCTTCCATTAGAGAGTGGTCTACATGGTTCTCTCCATCTCCACAACCCAATGGGATAGGTTAAGCTGAGAGTGTGTGTGGCTGCCCTAAGGCCACCTAAACTACACCAGAGGCAGCCAACATGGCTCCCTCTGAATGTTTGGACCTGGACCATAAGCATAGCTAATGGTCAAGGACAATGGGACTTGAAGTCCAGCAACATCTGGATGGCATCTTATTGGCCATCCCTGCACTGAAGCAATAAAGTATACAGTGTAAGGTAAAGGTAAAGGGGCCCCTGAACATTAGGTCCAGTTGTGGCCAACTCTGGGGTTGCGGCGCTCATCTCGTTTTATTGGCCGAGGGAGCCAGCGTACAGCTTCCGGGTCATGTGGCCAGCATGACTAAGCCGCTTCTGGCGAACCAGAGCAGCGCACGGAAATACCATTTACCTTCCCGCCGGAGTGGTACCTATTTAGCTACCTGCACTTTGACGTCATTTCGAACTGCTAGGTTGGCAGAAGCAGGGACCGAGCAACGGGAGCTCACCCCGTTGTGGGGATTCGAACCACCGACCTTCTGATCGGCAAGTCCTAGGCTCTGTGGTTTAACCCACACTGCCACCCGCATCCCATACAGCGGTACCTCAGGTTAATAACTTAATTTGTTCCAGAAGTCCGTTCTTAACCTGAAACTGTACTTAACTTGAAGCACCACTTTTGCTAATGGGGCCTCCCGGTGCTGCTGCGCCGCCGGAGCACAATTTCTGTTCTCATCTTGAAGCAAAGTTCTTAACCTGAGGTACTATTTCTGGGTTAGCGGAGTCGGTAACCTGTAGCGTTTGTTACCTGAAGCCTATGTAACCTGAGGTACCTCTGTATTTTCCATTCTCAGATAGCATGCAAACAGTGACACAGTGTGGAACTTTTTCCAAATGGATATTTCTTTATTTATTAGGGAAGTTCTTTTGCCAGTGGTTTCTTTTTCTGATGAAAATTTTCTATTTCATCCGTTCTTCAGCAACAATGAATGGATGCCAGCATTAGGCAAGCTTGGCAGTTTCCATGTTTTTAGCATTGCTTCCTAAATACAAGTAATGTGCTAAATCAAATCATTCCATAGGGCGGGCATGGGGAATATTCAGGCCATCAACAATATTCAACCCACAAGGCCATTTTCCTAATGATGTCATGGGAACGAAGGATGTTTTTACGACATCAGACATTGGGCAGATAAAAGAATAATTGAGAACCTTAATAGTGCACTCCCAGTTCTTGCTTCCTTTCAGAACCTCTTAAATTTAGCACCAAACGCAGGCTCCAATGGGACTGGTTCCACCCAAGATCTTTCAACTAGAGCCTCAAGTGAAGCTCTGAATCTAAATACAAGGCCTGCTGCATTCTCAAAGACACAAATTCAGTCAACTGTCAATAGTAGTCTACTGAGCTGTGACCAGTTTTGGATCTTGCCCGCTGGACCAAAGTGGGTTCCCTACTTCTGCCGCACAGCATCAGAACATTTCCCAATGCAAACTGAAAATGTTCCCATGCAAATTGCCCTATGAAAGGAGATACAGTGACAAAGATCTCCACTAATTCAGATTCTCCATACCAAGCTACACAGTCAGCAAGCAACCCCAAACTAAGTACCTTAAGGTGCTTTCAGCGAATGTCTGGTTAAAATACTGCAGTCATTACAGCAAAAACAAACGAACACAGATGTCATTTATTTTACCTACTGCCAAAAGAATTTAAATGCAGCATCACATATGGCAACCAAAAAGAGGAGTAGTATTTTGATGGAGACCAGAAGATCGCTACACAAGCCAAAGCAAGGTTTCTTAACGGCCCACTAAAGCTTTTGTTCATATTTTAAGGTACAGCTTTACTGGATTGTTACCACTTCCAAGATAAGGGTTGGGGAGGTTGTGGCCTTCCAGATATTGCTGGACTCCAGCTTTGGGCCCAAACTAACAAAACAAATTTCAATAGAGACAAATATAACACTGGAAGAACCTGCTGCACAAATATACGATGGAGGACACCTGGCTTGTCAGTAGTACACGTGAAAACGATCCAGGGGTCTTAGTAAACCAGAAGCTTATCCAGAGTCAACAGTGTGATACAGCAGCAGAAAACCCTAATGCTCTTCTAGGCTGCATCAACATAAGTATACAGGGGTGCCCAAACTTTTTTCAAACAGGGCCGAATTTGATGAAGCGAACATGCGTGAGGGCCAACCAAAGTTGCTGAGCTTTTTATCAACCGGCGGGCCAGATTTGGCCACCGAAACAGACTTTGGACATGCCTGGTATAGCGTCCTGCTCAAGGGAAGCCATAGTAATGCCGGAAGATGTGCAGAGGAGGGCAACCAAGATGATTGAGGGTGTGGAAACCAAGCCTTCTGAGGAACAGTTGAAGAAACTGGGTATGTTTAGCCTGGATAAGAGGAAACTGAGAGGAGATACAACAGCCATCTTCAAGCATCTAAAAGGGCTGTCACATGGAAGCGGGAGTAAGCTTGCTTTCTCCTGCTCCAGAGGGTAGGACCTTCTCAATCCGGCCCACGGACGGTCCGGGAATCAGCGTGTTTTTACATGAGTAGAATGTGTCCTTTTATTTAAAATGCATCTCTGCGTTATTTGTGGGGCGTAGGAATTTGTTCATTTAAATATATATATATTGTCCGGCCCACCCCATGGTCTGAGGGATGGTGGACAGGCTGAAAAAGGTTGCTGACCCCTAACCCAAACCAATGGCTTCAAGTTACACGTAAAGAGATTCCAACTAAGCATCAGGAATAACTTTCTGATGGATAAGAGCTGTTCAACAGTGAAACGGACTCCCTCAGGAGGTAGTGGACTCTCGTTCATTGGAGATTTTAAAGCAGAGGTTGGGTGGCCATCTGTCATGGATGCTTTAGTTGAGATTCCTGAATTGCAGGGGGGTTGGATTAAGTGACCCTCTGTGTCCCTTCCAACTCTATGATTCTATGATCATCCCTGACCATTGGCCATGATGGCTGGGGCTGATGTAAGTTGAAATCCGGCAACATCTGGAGAGTCACAGATTCCCAGCTGCTGTGCTTGATAGTCTCCCTTTTGAGAGATGTGTCCTCCTAGGAAACATCCATAAGAACCCAAGAAGGCCAAATGCTTATCATAGTCTAACATTTCATTCCCACCGTGGCCAAGCATATATTGTTTAAGCACCTATGTATGCACACAACCAATGCCTATTTCTAGGTTGCTTTAACCTACCTCACCGTTTGGGGGAGTGGGGAAGAAATGAGATGAAGGATACACCTCTAGCCCTCTTGGAGGCCTTGAGTCAAGGACACAAATAAGCAAAACAAATACAATCTAAATAAATCAAGTGCTTATGTCTGTAGCAGCAAGACAGTCAATGCAGTGGAATCTTAAAGAGACCAAAGCCTGGTTTATATGATCATTTGGGAGGCCCGTCAAATCAGCAGTGACCCTCCCTTGCCGTTCTTCTCGGGCAATGAAGGCGCTTCCACTGGAGGAACCACCGGTGAATGTGTTTCCTCTGTAGGAACCACTACTGCAAAAGCAGTAACTCCCAGAAAACTCCAGAAATGAAAATTTAGGGGCACAGCCAATCCTGCTTTCCCACGGCGAAACCAGCCACCCTGAGCAAATTTTCACAATAAACTGGGAAGGATGGCCACAGCTCAGCAGTGGAGAATCCGCCTTTCATAGCAAAACATCACAATTCCTAGCATCTCCAACGTAGAGCTGGGATAGAACCTTGCCTAAAACCCTGGGGAGTTGCTTCCAGTCCGTGTAGGCAATACTGAGCTGGGTGGACCAGTGGTCTGACTCAGTGTAAAGCAGCTTCCTGTTATTCCTATGGAACGTGTGGTGGTGAAATGAGCGACATGCCCATGTGCAACATGTGCAAAGCAACAGCTTGTGCCTCTTTTATTCGCATAAACCTTCCTGTAGGTGAAAAGAATACGAGTCACAGGTTGACTCTTGCCTCCCATCTTTTCAGCAGAACCTGCTGGATCAAATCATTGGCCCATCTAGTCCAACGGCTACACGAAACCCACAAGCAGAACATGAGCACCAGGGCACTCTGTACACCTGCAGTTCCCAAGGGAAGGTAGAACAGATCCATGGGAATGTGTTCCATCTTCTCAGCAGCGCTTTTCCGTCTGGAAAACAACAGCCACCGAGTTTTCTTTGCCAGACTAGGAGGGCAGGTGGTTCTCCTCCATGGCTGCGTGCAAAAAACAACACACAAGCTTTCATTCCCCCCTAGTTTGTGTGTCTTATCCCTCCACCAGCTTCCTGCAGTTATTGCTTTGTTTGGCTGATCCTCAAGAGGTATGACTCTCTATGTCGGAATGCCTGTGTTCCTATCCATACCTGAAGCCATCAAAATAAGGAGTTGAGCTTCGTCTGCATTTTCTTTTCCATTTCATCAACCTTAATTAATGGCAGCCAATGCACACAAGATGTCTGATGTGGAGGAAAGGAGGGGGTGGGAACCCCTCCTTTTGGCCTGAAAAAGTCCTTCCTCAATTAGATTTGCAAGCAGTTAGCTTTGAGGGTAAAGAGTCGGTCATTAGAGGTCTAACAAATTAAGACCGGGACAACCAGTAATCTTTAAATACAGGCTTTAATGATTTCAACAAATCACTGCAGGCAACATCATTTTCAGGAGTGCCAGGAGAGACTTTGGATAATGTTTTTCCAATGGCCCAACAGAAGAAGAGACTAACAATGGAGGCTGGCTGTGCAGACTGGAGAGACAACATCATTTGGTGTGTCCTATTCAGACCTCTTAGATCTACGAACGTCACCTGCCTGATTTAATTGCAAATTCGCACTACCTTTGGACAGCAATTGGAATGTGAATATAAGTGTTCTCTATGGTCCACCTACAATTATGAGTCCCACTGAATACAATGGAAACTACTCTTGGGCAAGCAGGTATAGAAGCCCGTTTTCCACTAGAACATGGGTGCTTTCCAGGAACACTGAAATTGCTGCTTATTAGTGTGGAGGGTGAAGCCTTTAATGATCTGGGATGCTATCTCAGTTTAAAGTTCTTGTACAATGTGCATCACTTCTGATGGTAACCGTAAGGAGTAGATATGCGAAAGCATAACGCAAGATTAAAAGACATGGAGAAATCTTGTTCCTTCCAAACATGACATTTCCAGTTCCTAAACACCTGTCCTATGCTTGCCCTAGAGGCCTGTAGTTACCCTCCAGAGCCAGAAATAAACAGAGAGGTACATCAACCCCAAATTCCCTGCATTCTGCTTGTCCAGAACTCAAAACAATGGTTTGAATTCCTGCATCCATATGAAGGATGCATATTTAAACATAATACCTTATGATTATGGTCTCAAAACATCTCATATGAACTGCAGTGGTCTAAAACAACACTTAACACAATTCAGATGATGTAACTCAATAGATGCACTCCTGCCTATCTGAAAATCCATTCAGCGCAGGCCAATATTCAAATAAGCAAAGTAAAGAGCACGGAATTGCTTTTCCTCCTCCCAAAAGGCTCCCCCGATGGCTTTGAGAAAAGATGGAAAGCGTGCCAGGCAAGCGTCAACCCAGAGCAGTAGGGGGAAGCGCAATGTCTTTCTCCTCTCAATAATTCTTCAGAAATTCCACCTCGGATCGAAGGTTTGAAAATTACCAAGCCATGTCCACAGACCATGAAAATTTATCAAGTATGTCTTATGTGACAAGAAAAGAATGCCTCACTGCCAAAATTAGATGGGCTTCAAAAGTTACTGACAATCACTGCCATACATCAGGCGAGCAAACCATCATCTTTTGACACAAAAGGTGTTTCAAAAGACTGATATTTTCACGCCAGGAAACAAAAAGTTTGTACACCGGGAGAACTTCGGGATTATACCTAAAGTCACTTGCATGCCAAAACATTTCAGAGGGCTGAACGATTGCTCTGTTTCTGTGGCCGCAATCGTAGGCAAAGATTTATACATGAAACAGATGGGACTTCAACCAATTTCCATATAATCAAGTCTGGGCCAAACATCCACACTACTGCATCAGAGCAAAACATCGCAGTCGTCATAGGTAGATGGGGCATTTAACAAAATTTAATGAACGAAGGAATGAGTTCAGTAAATTACGGAATCTTTTTAAAAAAGTAATTCCATTTATTTCTTCTTTATTTAGAGTATTTGTGTTCTGCTTTGCAGGGACACCATCCAAAGCTGTTTGCATGAGATTATTGTATCAACAAGCATCATTAAAAAAAAAATTAAATGTACAAAAGAATGGAAAAGACTACTTGTTTGTTTTGAAAAGGCTGTTACTGCTTCTCCCCACCGATGCCCCTGTGGTGAAGTTGGGGGGCACTATGGGAGCTGGGTGGTTATGATTCCTCAAGTATCTTAAGGGGGAAAGTGTGAAAATTAGAAGTAAAAAATCAACATCAGTCTAAAATGTTGGCATAGGAGAGATAACATGAATTTGCTTCTAACATTAAGCCAAACCATGGTTAAGGATGGACAAGCAAATCTGTGGGCCTCTGGAGAGGAGGCTGAAACCACGTCCCGCTGTTCTGTTGCTTAGCCATGGTTTGGCTTAGTGTATCATCCAAAACTGGGTCCATGGGTTACTTCTCTCCAGACAAATCACGAGCTGTAAGAGATAGGACAAACTATGTTGTTGTTTTTTCCAGAGACTTGCCAAGCCACAAAACTGGGTTCAGATGAAAACCTAAGCCAAACCATGGTTTAGCTCTGCACAGCACCAGAGTGGCAAAAAGGAGGAAGCAGAGTAGCTGCGATCTCCTCTCAGAAACTTACAAATTTGGATGCTTTGGGTTAGTGTTATGTGTGACTGAGGTCACTGCATAACAAAGAGAGAGAGAGAGAGCAGAATAGGAGGACACAACAGGCAAAAGGAAGGAAGTTCCAAGAATGCACTGAAGCAAAGTTGGCTGCTACTCAGGTCCAAATCATTTATCTATGGATAAAATCTGGCTGTACTGTAGAAAGTTTTTAAAGGTAATAAAGGCTTAACTGGGGTAGTTTAACTGGTAGAGCATGAGACTCTTAAACTAAAGGTTGTGGGTTCAAGCCCAACATCTGGCAAAATATTCCTGCATTCCAGGGGGCTGGATTAGATTACAATTCTATGAGAACATGCAGTAGATTTCAGAGTTAGCTCAAGAGCAGGTGGCAAGCATTGCAAATGATGGCCAGGTGTGAATTATTGGAAGGTTTAGCCCACAAACTCAACAAAGGTACTAACTGCCGACCGTCAACAGCACAGTTTGGACATGGTAAATTCCCAATAAATCCAGCATGGTGTAGTGGTCAAGAGAGATGGACTTGTAATGCATAATGTCTATACCTCTGACAAGACGTGAGGTGGAGGCTGAGAGGAGCTGACCCAAACAATGCATAAAGTTCACAAAAGAACTAATATCTTGAACAGGAATAGTTTATATAGGCCATACTCTTAACCACGCAGCTCTAACTCATTCCACTACCACCAAAGCAAAGCAAAGTTTGCACATTTCTTCTGATGCATAATGAAATATTTGCTTCTTATGGTATGGTGCTCCCCCCTAGAAATTCTGTTAAAATGAAGTACAATCCAGTCATTCACATGAAAATCCAGCACAGGTACACTCAAAAGAAAAGGAGGGGGGAGGATGGGAGGAGAAGCCTTATCTGAAACAAGACACCACATTTTCCGATCAGCAAGGTTAACCAAGAGGCAACACAACTGAACGGGCGTAATTTCTCAGCCGTTTATGACACACTTGCGTTCCATTTTAATCTAAATCTTGCCTTAGCAGGACAAGAAACAAGCAAACAATTTTCTGTTCCACACAGTAAATTGCAGGCTGCCGTACAAGTGGATTGTAAATTCCATATGCATCAAGCTGCTAAGCCTCGCAGCTGCTTACTCCTTCTGGGTTTTTTTAAAAAATGTGGACTAAAAATGTCTTTACTTTCTTCATTTGGCTGCCCCACACCCCACAAAAACCCACAATGGCATAAACACAAACTTTGGCCAGATAGACAGAAGGAACTTTGATAATGAGGATGTTCTGATTTGGGTGTGATGCTAAACCATAGTTTAATGAATGAGCATGGATGTGCCTTTTGAGCTCATACCCTCTCCTTTCTCCTTGTGGGATTGGAAGCTTCCTGCTTTAAATTCACTGAAGTTGGTCTTTATGGGTCAAACCTGATTTACTGAAAACAACCCAAAACCAAGCTGTGGTTTCTTTTCCTGGTTTGCTCCAGTAAACCCTAGCTTGAACTAACCATAGTTTCTGAACTAATGTAAAGGTAAACTGTGGTTAATTTAAACCAGAATGCTTCCAATTTCCTCCTTGTAGGTTGTGCCAGAGAGGGGAAGCACCATGCTTGAGGTTCACACCCAATTTCATCCATGTAGCACCACTAAACTATGGTTCAGCATTACAAACCAGGTCACTATGCGTCATTTCCAAATGCTAATTGCATACTTTCCAAAGCTTTCGCGCAACTTTTAAAGCACAATTTGTGTTTGAAATTGTGCCAGAAAAGGCAAAAAGAGAGAGATGAAAGAATGGAGGGGAAAAACAAAGACAATATTTGACCTTTGAAACCTATTGCCTTGTTACCAAAAGAAGACTACACCGTTTTGTTTTAAAAACAATTTTTTTCTGTAACATTTCACACAAACCATGAGACCTAATTAGCAAGCCATACAAACCTCAAGGAAAAAACAAACAAACATTCCAGCTTCCTCGCAGGCTGTCTAACTGTTCAGTGGTCTCTAGGAGACATGCAGACATACCTTAAAACACGCTGCAGACACCCTGGAATGTGCTTTGCCTTGAAAATGCCAAATAATTAGATTCTCTTCCTCGCTGTCTCAAGCATCTATAATGCCCAAAAACCTCAACTGTGCTGCCAAAGCAGTTGAGGCGCTGCTTCTACCAAAGAGGGTGTTTTGAAAGACCCACCACCCTTATAGGTGATGTAAAAAAGAATCTGATGTTGTTTCGAATGTATGGAGTGAATGTGGCCTACAATACCACTTTAAACTGTCATGGTTCCCCCCGCAAAGAATCCTGGGAGTTGTAGTTTGTTAAGGGTGCTGAGATGCCTATTCCCCTTACAGAGCTGCCATTTTCATAGTGGTTAAACAGTCAATCCCTCTTGACAGAGAACTCTGGGGTGTGTGAGGGGAATAGGGGCCTCCAAACAATTATCGGCCCCCTTAACAAACGACAGTTCCCAGAATTATTCGAGGGAGGCCATGACGGTTCAATGTGGCATCGTAGTGCTTCAAATGCATGCTCTACGCAGAAGCAAGCTCTGCTGAACTCACTGAGGCTTGTTCCCAGCTAAATGGGGTCACGACTGCCGCCTTAGGTGTTGATCCATGAACCCAGGAAGTAATCAACTCTTATTTACAAGGCATAGAGTAAGCGGCTTTGACAGCAGCCCCTGAGGTTCCTGAAAAGGTTCAACCATCTTTTAAATACAGTGGTGCCTTGGAACTCAAACAACTTGGAACCCAAACACTGCAAACCCAGAAGTAAGTGTTCCAGTTTGCGAACTTATTTTGGAAGCTGAATGTGTGTGCCACACTTCCGTTTTGAGTGTTACGCTGAGGTCTGTGTGTTTTTGCTATTTATTTTGCATTTTTGTTTCTGTGGCTCTTTTCGTTTTTTTTGTGACTGTGTAGAACCTAGTTCAGCTACCGATTGATTGATTGATTGATTGACTGTGTGACTGCAGTACATTGTTTATTGCTTTCATTTTATGGATCAATGGTCTCGTTAGATAGTAAAATTCACATTAAAATCGTTGTTTTAGGGGTTGTTTTTAAAAGTCTGGAATGGACTAATCCATTTTGCATTACTTTCTATGGGAAAGTGTGCCTTGGTTTTGGAACGCTTTGGTTTTGGAACGGACTTCCGGAACGGATTAACTTTGAGAACCAAGGTATCACTGTATCAGGATATATGCCATTTCTTAAAACTAGGGCTTAACTGGGATATTGCAAAACTCAACTCTTTAAAGAAGAAAGAGGGAGGGCTGGGAAACTCCCTGCCCAAATCATGAATATACAACAGCTTTCTTATTCACGGAAAATAAAAGCTACGCCAAGATTTTCCCACTCACCCCCAGCCCGCTTTTAGGAGGCCCAAATGATTTAAGAAACCAGAATATGTCATAATTACAGAAAGTTTCCAAGAACTAATAACTTCCATGGAAAGAGTTTTGTGCTACATTTGCTGAATGATTTGCTTTCCACATTTCCCTTTTGGTCTACTTAAAAGCAATGAGCTTCTGACAGCAATTTGCTTGCCGGCTGGGGAATTCTTGCTGAGCTCTAAAGAATGCTGGATTACGTTAAATTGCTGAAGGGGGTGAGGGAAGAGACCACTAGGGTGGGGAGAGTCCCTATAAATAAAGGGTTAAAAGTAAAAGGAACTGGAAGGCACCAGAGCCTTTTATAGTGCCCAATTACACAACTTTTGCTAAACTTTTATTATCAAACTTGCTAAATATCTTTTAAACAAATCGACAGATTAATTTCATCTGTCTGTAAATATATAAATATTAAATGCATACTGTTTGTTACAAAGAGATTTGATGTTTTCAACACAATCATTTCTTTTAATTTATAAAAGTAACGAAAGTTCTAAAAGAGAGATTGCTTTAACCAAGAATATTTCATACAGAACTGGCCCTCAAATGTATTGAAACTGATACTACCCCAATAACCTCCCCACATCCATTCACTGTCAGTCCGCTAAAATATATTTGTATTCAATTACAACTGATTAAGGGACTCAGGTGGTGCAGTGGTCTAAACCACAGAGTCTTGTCGATCAGAAGGTCAGAGGTTCGAATCCCTGCGATGGTGTGAGCTCCCGTTGTTTGGTCCTTGCTCCTGCCAAGCAGTTCAAAAGCAGGATGTGCAAGTAGATAAATAGGTACCGCTCCAGTGGGAAGGAAAATGGTGTTTCCGTGCACTGCTCTGGTTCGCCAGAAGAGGCTTAGTCACGCTGGCCACATGACCCAGAAGCTGTCTGTGGACAAGCGCCGGCTCCCTCAGCCTATAGAGCGAGATGAGAGCGCAAACCCACAGTCATCCGGAACCGGACCTAATGGTCAGGGGTACCTTTACTTTACAAGTGATTAACTGGGGAGGGGGGGAATCAGTTAAATCTAAATATATTTGCTTATTTCCCAATTTTCAATAAACGTGTCTCTTTTAAGATAGTCAAGCAAGTGTGGGGAAAGCTGCCTAGGATTATACAATAACATACCAGAGTCATAGCAGCATTTACAAAAAAATAGATTTATTATTTTTAAGAAAAACCTTTACTGATTAAAATACACTATCCCTTATTAATTAAAGCTTCAGCATTAGACAATTAAAGTTTGGACAACATCCCTGCCCTGCTATTATTTGAAATGCAGAACATTATGCAAAGTCTGCATGTTGAATTTCAGATTGTTTCAAAATAAAAACTTTGTCACGGGGACTTGTCTAAAATTAGATTCAGGGACGGACATGTGTGTTGTGCTTTATGGTTTTTATAGAGTCTTAATATGCCTATATGGCACCCGCCACAATAAAGTTGGTGGCTAATGCGAGAGAGAGACGGGAAACTAAGCGACACACGAGTTTTTTGTATGACCCAGAAAAGGCAAGAAGACCACCCTACAAAATATCCTCAGTGCTAACTTTTGGTGCTGGGCTGGCACTCGTTCAGAGGATCCAGCAGATTATCAGATTAATATTCAATTAACGGCTCGGAGGAGGTAGCTACTCTTACACAACACCTAGCAAACAGAAGGATGTACGTTTGGGTACAGGAGACCACCTGCCCAATCCTGCTTCATTGGCAAAGCTGCTTTCAAAGACCTGGACTGCTGAAATGGAAATAAAACCTGAATAGCTCACTTTTAATTTCTTTAAAAAAGAGAGGAATGTTATGCCTAGCAAGCACCCAGAGACTATAAAAGCCCCAGCCACACCAAGACTCAATTGGCAACCCAGCATCTGACTAGTGATTTGGCACAACTGGCAACCGTCTTGGGCAACAAAGCAGCCGCCCCAATCTCCTCCAGCAGCGGGTACCAGCAATAAAGGCTGGGAATATTAAGAGGCTGCTGAGGAGAGACTGGGCACCACCAAAATATTCAACTAACGGACCCAGAACGGTAGTGGGTGGAAAGACCGAGGGCTGTGAAACTCTGGAAGGGGGGGTACTTTTGTCTGGAATGGGACAGAAAGCAGATCTGCCACAAAAACAAAGGGAAGCAACCAGCCATAGAATCACAGAACTGTAGAGTCGGAAGGGATCAAAGTTAGCCTTCAACGTTAGCTATGTCAACGTTAGCCTTCGAGTTTTAGCACCCCGTAACAAGCTGTCTTCTTCAGGAACCAAGGTGTTTGAAAGACAATTCATCCCACGGAGACAGAAGGCTGCGTGTTCAAATCTCAACATCCATCTTCCGCAGCTTATTCTCCCCATGACTCATCCTGCCATATAAAGAAGGGGATGTAGAGAAGACTACAAAGTGAGGGTTTGGGCCAAAATCATGGCCCATGAACCTACTTTATCAGCTCTGGAAGAACCTGTCATTTGCACACCAATTGTTTCATTGGAAAGGGGTCCAGTAAAAGCCCAGAGGTGTGTTCACATGGGGTCCAATGGGTTGCCTTCCTTAAAGGCGCGAGCAAAATTCTACTTACAGGAGCCAACGCCCTCATGAGTTCACTTTCCATCCTTGCGGGTCTCTCCGCAAACACACAGCACAGACAAGCCGCTGCTGGTGGGCTCACTCAGCTATGAACACACCGCTAACAGCATCAAGGAGATCAATCATGCACTAAATTGCTACTGAAAATATACTCTCTTTTCTGCTCTTATTTCTCCACACGGCTGACCTGCTATTTTCTGCTATATATTCTTTACATGCTGCGTCCCGGCGATTCTGACTCAAAGCCTGCCTCCTCACGAGCATCGCAGCAAAAATGAGGGAGGACCAGAGGCAAGCTCCCGGCACAGCCCCAGGTGTTCACGGGATGTGGACTTTTTGTTGTTGCTGTTTGCTTGGTTAAGTCTTGCTGCTGCTGCTGTGATTATTCTTATTTTCTCCTAACCTAGAAGAAACAGTCAGCTGCTTGGCCAATAACCAGCTGGAGAACCACAGCCGCTGCTCTGGCACTAGGGGACAGCCTATGAATCAGCCTTTGGCCTCTCTCGGCGCTCAAGTAATAGGATAGCGTGCCAACCTTAGTTACATCAGACCCCTGGCAAGCCAAAGTACGGAGGGGTGGAAAACGGCCCGGCTAATTATACCAGGCACCCAGCAGCTACAGCTAGAGCACAGTCTTAAAATGGACATGGTTACACTTCCAGCATAATTTAAGCTATAGATTATAGGTGGCAACTATGGGCAGCATTTAAGTGTTCTGTACTTGTATTCCGGGGAGGTGGGGGAAGGCGGATTCCACTAAATTTAGCACTAAAGTAATCCACATTCTGGTTCTGGCAATTCAAGGACAACTGCATAAATGTAAATCGTTTACGACACAATACGATAATCTTTATTGTCATTGTCCAATACATCACAAACAATGGGAGAGATGACTTTATTTGAAAGGGGCGGGGAGAGAAACTTACCTGTAGGAGCTGCATTTGCACAGCCAAAAATTCATTTAAAAATCTGGTTTTGTGAGAAGGAAGGGGTGGCACCTCTGCCTCCCAGGGCCCATGCTTTAGTCATAGGTCTAAATAGCACCAAGCACAGGAAGGGCTCTGAAATAAGCAGGCCAAACTATCCCTTTGCAACTCTGGTTCCATGTATTAGTTGGTTCACCCACCTGCTCCATAAACAAGGGTTCAGAATTGCTTAGCCTTCAAAACCATATCATAAGTACATTTAAAACATCCTCAAATCCCATTATTCCAAAACTGGCAAGGGATGTTTAGTCTCCTACAATCTGTACATTTTGTAAGCTAACACTTAAGAGTCACGCATGACATACTATCAGATTCTGAAAATATTATTTTTTATAATTGTTAGTTGAAATTTCACATATTAGGCCACTCTGCCAATGAATTATCTAGAGGAACAAACTACCAGGAAAAGAAACCCAGAAACTAGCTGTTAGGGGAATTAACTAAATGAATTTGTTTTTAGAGAGATGCCACTAATTTCCCCCCTCCTGAACAACAAAAAAGAGCTGGAAAAGACAACACTTCCTTGTCTGCCAATTTATGCTAAAATTATACAGGAAGGGCCCATGTCTTCCATAAGAACTTCCTTGTTTTGTTATTGCAAAACGCAGGAATTTCCATCACTTTATAAGGATTGACACCTCCAATATAATTTTAAAAAGAACAAAAAAGGAAACAGTTGTTTACAGAAGGGCTATTTTTGAAAGGGGTGTGCAGGTGGGGGCCGGGTATCCATTTAGCTGTTTCCTTTCCTTCCCCCACCCCACCCCCCAAGGTGTTAAAGGTTTATGGCACTTTTTGCAAGGCTCCATGAAGTCAAAAGAAGCTTTAAGCAAATTGAACTCTGCATGCAGACACAAAAGAGGAATGCTGTTATATGGGTCAAGCAAACTCTCCTTTGATCTTTCAACATCTGGATGGCTATTACATGGGGAAAGTCTGAGCTTCCCAAATCAGGGCATGTGGGCAGAGGAGAGAAAGCCATGCTGCAGAAGCAAAGCAGAAAAAGGGCATTGCTAACCCGTGTGTTTGTGCATGCGTGCAAGAGAGCTCAAATTGCAATGCACACATGCTCTCAAAAGCGCAATCTTCCTGTATTAATAGCCAAATAGCACTGGGGGGGGGGGGAAAGAATTCTCTCCTGCCTTTCGAAGGTAACCAAGATACTGCAAGCTTTTTTTCCCGTTCCCCCCACCCCAAACTAGATCCTAATTTTCATAGAGCAGGAGACAAGGCAAAACAGCCCCATGAAATTACGTCCTGGAAAAGAAATGTTGATTAAAGCGGGAGAGGGTCACGGCCATGATCCAGAAGTCTTACAGAAGGGTCCTGCTTATGCTGACAGATGGGGGCAGAGAGCAAAAAGGCAGAACAAGGGATTCTGGGCCATGCCTCCAATTCACTCTGGGCTTGACTCCCTTTCCTTCCTACAAACTGGCTGAATGATGCCCCAACATGGGAGCTGATAACCAATGAGGTTGTGCAGAGCAGGAATGGCAAGGCTTGTGGCAAAAGAAGCAGGAAGCCTGTGGCACTCCAGTGCTTTTAAAAGGTAAAGCTAAAGGGACCCCTGACCATTAGGTCCAGTCGTGGCCGACCCTGGGGTTGCGGCGCTCATCTCGCTTTATTGGCCGAGGGAGCCGGAGTACAGCTTCCAGGTCATGTGGCCAGCATGACTAAGCCGCTTCTGGAGAACCAGAGCAGCGCATGGAAACACCGTTTACCTTCCCGCCATAGCCTACTTGCCCTTTGACGTGCTTTTGAACTGCTAGGTTGGCAGGAGCAGGGACCCAGCAACGGGAGCTCACCCCGTCGTAGGGATTCGAACCGCTGACCTTCTGATCGGCAAGTCCTAGGCTCTGAGGTTTATGTTGAATGGTTTCTTTAAATGTAAAGGTTCATCATTGTTCCACCCGATGTGTATGTTTTTAAGTGGCCAGAGCAAGGGCCAGAACAAGATAACGAGACCCAGCTTTACAGCTGTGAAACATAGCAGGTCTGCTGAGTTGTATTGATAAAGCTGTGTCAGCAATTGGGTGTAGTATACAAGGAGCAGCACCTAGCTCTCCCATTACCCTGGGGGATGGGTTGGTGGTTGGGTCATGTTTGTTTCTTGATGTATTTAGTGTAAAAGGAGTTTTTGTTTTTGTAATTAAAACCTTGTTTAAGTTATTTTTGAGTCCCTTTTTAATGCATGGTCTCCCCAGCAAGCTCTCTGCAGCGTTACTATACTGCAAAAAGCCAACAGTTTAACCCACAGCGCCACCTGCATCCCTGCTTTTGGGAACTCCCAAATCACATAAGCACCAGCCAGCATGGCTAACCGCCAGGAATGATGGGAGTTGCAGTCCAGCAGATTCCCCGCCTCCCCTGCGAGAGAACAAGTTGCTGATGCATCTGGAGGAAAGAGACAACCAAAGCACAGAACGCAAGGCCAGAGAGAAGATGGTCGTAGCCATAAAGTGGGTGGTGGAATTTAGCGCAAGGCTTCTGCATTAATTGAAGCCGAGGACAGATGGCAAGAGTGGCAGCCAGCAACTAGTCTAGACAAGGGGATTGTGCTTCCCAGTTTTTGACAATGTTATTATTTCAGCACCCACGACATGGAGAGTCAAACAGAAAGGGGAAAGGGACTGGGTCCATGGGTTTTCCCAACATCCCTTCCCCATGGAAATCTGTATGCCTACATAAGAAGAGCCCGGCTGGATCAAAGACCTGGATAGCTCAGTCGGTAGAAGCATGAGAATCTTAACCCAGGGGTCATGGGTTCGAGCCCCATGTGGGCAAAAGATTCGTGCCTTGATGGGGGTTGGGCTAGATGACCCTCGTAGTGCCTTCCGACTCTATAATTCTATGATCTGGGCCAGAATCCTGCACTCACAGTGGCCAGTCGGATGCTTATAGGAAGTCTGCCAGCGGGTGCAAGAGCAACCCTCCCCAACTGCAATTGCCAGCAAGTGGTATTCCAAAGGCATACTGATTCCGACGGGGTTAACGCAGCCATATCCCGAAATACAGCTCCGTGCTTCTAATCCATGCAATAAAGAAAAGAGCCAGTTCTCAAAATATTAGTAAGCATTCTCTGAAGAACATGATTCCGGGAGGTTTTCCTCACCCAGAACTAATAGCCGCTTGGAGAGAGTGATCTGGACTTGGTGTTGTGGCACAGGAGGAAAGGGTTAGGCTTTTGCTTCCCCACAGCAACAGGGTCCCGATCCAAGCCCTGCCGCATCTCCTGCAACCGTGTTTGGTTTAGCCTCCAACAGGCAGGGCAACCCGTGTCCTTCCTTCGCACCTGATCATCAGCCTCCTTCCCTGCTGGAGAGCAACTAAGGAGGAAGGAGTCACACCGATCCAACATTACTGTGGCGTGTTTATGGAAGCCAGAGAAAGCAGGTTTTAAGGCATCAAGGCAACTTGTGACTTGGGCCTTACACAGCTCAGTACAGACCTTCCTTATTTTATATCGGGACATGGGTGGCGCTGTGGTCTAAACCGTTGAGCCTCTTGGGCTTGCTGATCAGAAGGTCGGTGGTTTGAATCCCCACGATGGGGTGAGCTCCCGTTGCTCTCTCCCAGCTCCTGCCAACCTAGCAGTTCGAAAGCACGCCAATGCAAGTAGATAAATAGGTACCACTGCGGCAGGAAGGTAAATGGCGTTTCCATCCACTCTGGTTTCCGTCACGGTGTCTCATTGCATCAGAAGCGGTTTAGTCATGCTAGCCACATGACGCGGAAAGCTGTCTGTGAACAAACGCCGGCTCCCTCAGCCTGAAAGCGAGATGAGCACCGTAACCCCATAATAGCCTTTGACTGGACTTCACCGTACAAGGGTCCTTTACCTTGACCTTTACCTTTATATGGCTCATACCTACTCAGGGCATTTAATTTCCTGGTCATAAAAAAAAGTTTAACAGCAAGATTTGGGGGATGAGGGAGGGAATGGAAGATGATTGTTCATTATAGTACCCTAGCAAGCACAAACATTCTGCTTCATGTGTTTGAGGAGTTGTATAGCAAAGTGCAGAGAAATTAGAGTTTGGAAATATAGGAGATCGTGCCCACCCATCACGAAATGTGGGAAGGGAGGATTGATTTTGGAAAAATGTCTCGCGTATCAATGGCTAATTAGGGTATGCATATATTTCACCAAGGAAAATGGAACCTTAATCTCATTACGGTCATATTTGGACTCTAACAGGTCATTCGTTCTGGATGTTTATCCACAAGCACAAGGAAACCAGGCAGTGGTTGGTAGAAAGAGGCTGGATTGCTGTCCAGCTGGAGAGGGTATCTCCTGCAGGTTCCAAAGATCTCCAAAGGCTGTTCCACAGTTAACTCGGAGGGCTTTTTTTTAGTGCAGTTACCCCTCCAAACATCTCAGAAGGCCCCTGTTCGGTGAAATAACATTTCTGCTGACACACACACTCTGCATTTTCCAGAAACCGCTGAAGACATTTTTCTTCAAACAGGTTTTCCCAGCTGGAAAAATGGGTTTTACAAATTTTTGTTCCTTTTTGTTGTTTTTTTAAACTTTTCCGAATTACCTTGTTTGTAAGTCACCTTCAAATGGTGGTTTGGAAGGAGATCAATAGATAAATTGTAACAACAACAACAACAACAACAACAACAACAACAACAAGCACTTCTACACAGTGGGTCTCATCAACTCCAATAGCTCCTGGTTGTTATTTTGAAAATTAAAAAAGAAATAAAAAAGAAATTAGTGCCTTGCACCCTAAGCTGCAGGGAGTTAATTCCTTGACTATTGTCCTGCAAAGCTCTTTTGGAGAGACTGGGGTTTGGTGGGGGCAGAGGCACTGGTAAGATAAGAGCCCCAACTTAGATACACACAAAAGCCAGGAAATTCACAGTTAATGCTGAAAATTAGTGCTGACACGCCAGCTTTCTCTCCCACCATTAAGCCTTTTGGCAGAAATGGCAGAATCAAGGCTGGGGTGTCAGCTAAGATTTGCAAGCTTCACCTTGAAGTTCTTTAATGTCGGCCAGACAGCCCTCCGACGCTGTTATTAGACGTAGGAAAGCTGTGTGCGTTGAGACACACCACGTATGTGCGGGTGAATGCAAACACAAACACACCCCTCTTACACTTGTAGCTGCACACAAGTGATACAGGCTATATATCACTCTCCCCCCCCCAAAAAAAAAAAAAATCCACACCAATCACCGTCATGAATTCTGCATTAGCAAACTTGTAAGATCCCAAGCTATTCTGCTAAAAGGGACCCAAAGCCAGGTTTAGTAAATGGCTGAATGGCACCAACAAACAGGGTATCCATGGCAATCAGATTTTCACAGAGGGGTGTCAAGTCTAAAGAGGTGGCCTCTCCTCCGACTGAAAAGTGGCAGGCAAGCGGGGAGGGAGAAAGAAAAAAGAAACTATAACATTTGTATTTTGAAAATGGCATTTTCCCTAGAAATAAATTTCAAGGGCCGGGAGACTCTCCAATGCAGAATTGCCGAACTAGAACCAAACAAGTTTGATTTGATCTGCTAAGGAATAAATAGAAATAACAGTTTCCCATTCCTTAGCAAAGCCAGGATTGTTTTATTATCATCAGTTAATCTCGCTGTTGTGATTTATCCCTATATATTTTAAAGCTCTGATCTCACGTGGTAAAACATAAGGGTGTGTATGTGTTTGTGTACATATACACAACACACACACAGAGTTCATGCATGCAATAAGGCAGACTGAGCACATGGATGTATTCAGGGCAAGACTTAAAAGGGAAAAACCAACCAGATAATCACTAGGATGTTGAATCAGAACAATGGTAGGCCTTCCGTAAGGAGAAAGCAATATATCCTTTGCCTGTTCTTTTCACACAACCCTATCAATGCATGGGAACTGTATATAGATTTCTTTTTTTTAATGTACACACTGCTCTCTTTTCTTTTTTTCTGTAGATTCCCAGAATGGTTTGGCAATCTTCAAAGGCAGCTCTGCGAATTACAGCTCTATGAGGGAAACAGGGCTCTCCTAGCAACTCTCAGCACCCTTCCAACAAACTACAGCTCCCATAATTCTTTGGGGAAAGTCATGGCTGGTTAAAGTGGTATCATAGTGCTTTAAAGGTGTGGTGACGATGTGGTCCAAGTCAGCCTTTTTTTAAAAAAAAAAAAACGCCCCAAAAAAAATCAGTTCAAGCACAGCTGCAAAATTAGGGAGGGGAAAAATACTGAAATTATGAAGTGACATGTCCAGAGAATTTAATTCCAGACGAACTGGATTAGCTAATCGCTGGGTTAAGAATTTCAAAAACTAAGAACTGATGTAATTAGGGGCTTCTGTCTCGTCAATTGCAAGTGCTAAATATTTAACTGTCAAATTTGCATCTATAGGGGAAAGGAGGATCACTTATTTTGGCAAAGAAATTAATGCTTTCGCACTTGAAGACTTGCCAGTTCAGATCAACATCAACCCAGTATCACTAGTAGTTTTTTAAAAAGCTGTTTAAAATATTTTTTAAGCATTCTGTATAAATGCACTATTTTAATATGACATTAAGAAGGAATTATGCAGATTCAATGGCTCTTAGCCATTATATTAGCTAAATAGAACCTCCATGTTCAAGAGACAGTATACAGTACCTTTGAATAGGGACGCGGTTGGTGCTGTGGTCTAAACCACTGAGCCTCTTGGGTTGGCGGTTCGAATCCCCGCAATGGGGTGAGCTCCCATTGCTCTGTCCCAGCTCCTGCCAACCTAGCAGTTCAAAAGCACACCAGTGCAAGTAGATAAACAGGTACCGCTGCGGCGGGAATGGTAAACGGCATTTCCATGCACTCTGGTTTCCATCATGGTGTTCTGTTGTGCCCGAAGCAGTTTAGTCATGCTGGCCACATGACACGGAAAGCTGTGTGTGGACAAACACCGGCTCCCTCGGCCTGAAAGCGAGATGAGCGCCACAACCGCATATTTGCCTTTGACTGGATTTAACCATCCATGGGTTCTTTACCTTACTTTACCTTTACCTTCCTCATACCTTTGAATACCACTATAGCAGGGGTGGGCAACCTTTTAGGTTCAGCAGACCAGATCTTTATCTCACCCCACCCCAAAGGAACAATTACTTGTCAATGATGATTCGCAGGTAGATGGCCCTGTCCACCTGTCAAAGTTGAGGATGGCAGGTGGGTGGGGGATAGTGACCAAGCAGGACTCAACTGGTGCATGGAATTCAACCCAGCTTCTTTGGGGATTGGCTGTGCAAGCTCCAGACACTCAACACCTGATGTCAAATGTGACATGATTGTGGCTTGGGTTGGGAAGACCTTGTAGGCCAGATTGGCAAAATATGCCCTGCGCTATAGAATAAGAGGTACCATATTTTTCGCTCTATAAGACGCACCAGACCACAAGACGCACCTAGTTTTTGGAGGAGGAAAACAAGAAAAAAATTATTCTGAATCTCAGAAGCCAGAACAGCAAGAGGGATCGCTGCGCAGCAAAAGCAGCAATCCCTCTTGCTGTTCTGGCTTCTGGGATAGCTGCGCAGCCTGCATTCGCTCCATAAGACGCGCACACATTTCCCCTTACTTTTTAGGAGGGGAAAAGTGAGTCTTATAGAGCAAAAAATACAGTATCTGGAAGTGGGGAAAGGGAATCATATGTTTGGTTACTGTGGAAAGTAGGGTATTTTGCTAGATATGCGGTGGATAACCTTGTCCTACAAGGCCCTCCTTCTACGCAGTGATGAAATAACCTTGTAAAGCTCAATCACACTGGACAGAGCCTAAAATGAGGACCTTAACTGGCTAAGGAGCTCACAAGAGGAGAGACTATCTCTTAAGCATGCACTCAGGTCATTAAAATGCTAAGTACCAGCAAGTCCAATATGCCCCTCTTATTTTTATGCCGTATGCTGGAGGCATGGACAACAGAAACAACCTGTTTTATTATGAAAGCTTTAGCAAAAGCAAAACCTAAGAACGCATCGCTCTTCATCCTCCGATCCACAGCCTTCACTCTCTGCTCATTAATCCAGGGGCATGATGGGAGTTGTCTACAGATTGACAAGAAGCATAAAGACGGGAGCATCATTGAGCCCAATTAGTCTACCTTGGATATCTGAAGGGCTGACATTATCTCTGTTGGGATTTGAACCTGTTCTTCCTAAGGAGCAGAGGGCTTACACACACACACACACACACACACACACACAACCTGTCCATACAGTGAACAGGAATAATAGAGAGAGAAACTCTGGATAGTGGGAGCAAAAAAGTAAAGTCAGAGACACAGAAAGAAGCTGGAGTAAGAGGGCAATAAATATTAGGAGTGCTTTGCAAAAGAAAAACATACATCTAAGTTTGTATGTCTGAGGTTAAGGAATTCAGCCAGTCAGCCAAGGTTTACCAGTAGGTAGATCGTGCAGAGTGGACTATCTGTTTTCGTATCAGATCCTAGAGGGCTAAATAACTGGGGAATAAGTCAATGCGCCAACGCTCTCTGTCCTCCTGGGTCGTTTTTTATAGATTGCTCTATAACCATCACACCATCTGTGACACTCTGAATTAACGCGAGATAGAATTACATACTTCATTGTTTGCTCCCTGACACATTCATGTTGCAGTGTCACTCAATATTACTTCAGACTGCATTGTAATGAGGATGACAGGTACCGATCGGGAGGGATTAATTTAAAAATCAAGGCAATTTAAAGCGCTGATTTAAAACCAAGATTCCCATTTTGAAGTGCATGTGTTTCCTGTAAGAGAAAAATAATAACAAGCTAGCCAGTTGATATAAGCAACTAGTTTGCAACTAAAGATACTTTTTATATACAATCTAGGAGGGCTGTGCAAACCCATGGATTAACCTCCATGTACCATACTTTAGGAATTATATCTGCTTAGACCAGGGATTCTCAAAGGGTGTGGCACAATCAGTATCCACGCCCCTCTCCCAGAGTATTGGCTATTCTTCTACATTTCTCCACAGGGATTTTCAACTCTGACAAATATGCAAGATCATAAAAGAGAAAAGCTTCTTTGTGTAGCAGAGGAGTTGAGAGTTTGTCTCAAATCAGACCTAATATAAACAAGATTACCCGGAAAAAGCAAGCTCACACCTCACTAGGTCTGTATACATCAGGCACAGGGAAACTCGGCCCTCCAGATGTTTTGAGACTACAACTCCCATCATCCCTAGCTAACAGGACCAGTGGTCAGGGGTGATGGGAGTTGTAGTCCCAAAACTTCTGGAGGGCCACGTCTGCCTATGCCTGGTATACATGCTTAAGGTATATATGTAAAAGTTTCATTTAGAATTATATTCTGAGACTGGTTCCTGTTCTTTCTGCATTGTTTCAGATATCCCATGATCATTTTACACAGTAGTTGTTCTGTTATAAATCAAGCACCGCTGAGAGTTGTTTCTATTCGTTTTCCAATGTATTTCCTATCAATAAAAAAAAAAAAAATTGGCGCAAGCAAATTTTTATTCTGAAAGTTGTGGCCCAGAGAAAAACGTTTTAGAACCACTAGCTTACACACAGGAAACAGAATTCTGTTTGGTGTGCTTGTCTACATATGCAAGTTCATTTACTTCAACCCTGTGCACACTTATTTGGAAGCAAGAACTGCTGAATCAGGTGGGATTTATTTCAATGTTATGGTTTTGACCTTCAAAGCCCTTCAGGGAAGTCTCATAGAACATGCCAGAAAAGCCACTGTCCTACAAAAGGGGGCTGGAAGAAGAGGGCCTGACAGTTCCATCCCTTCTCTTGCAACCTGTTGCATTCCTAAAATGGACACAAGCTTCCCTCCTCTGCCAGAGTGGTGTAGTGGTTAGACTGCTGGATTAGGACCTGGGAGACCAGGGTTCAAATCTCTACTCAGCCACAAAGCTCACTGTCTGACCTTGGGCCAGTCACTGCCTCTCAGCCTAACCAACCTCAAAGGGTTATTGTCAGGATTAAATTAGAAGAAGAACATGTAAAAGAGCTAATGCTTTCTAAACATTGGAATTTGTCTCCTTCCTTCCCTTTCTGGAGCAGATTCCACTCCACTTTGTGTCTTGAATTTCATATGACACCTGCACCAACAGAAACTATGCTTATTATTAACTGCAGCTCCCTATTAAATCCGAGACTGAAGCTATAAATTTTGAAGCATGCTCACAAACCAGGGTTATGAGGGAACCGTGAAACCATGGTTATGATTGAAACCATGGTTAGCATTAACTCTAGTTTTGTTGCAGCAGTTAACCTCTGACTAGGCCTTTATCTAGCTCTTTCACTGAGCACCATGTTCCCTCTTCAGGTCATAATTAATCTACATAAACGTTGTTCCAATGAAATGTCACATTCCGTTAATTTTGAACCTTGGAAGGTGGCACAGATTCCATCCACGTTAGTTGCATGTGTGTGGGGAGGGAATATTTGGGTGTACACTTTGAAATCTGCTGTGTGCCCATTCCCATCAGGTAAGGTAAAGGTAAAGGGACCCCTGACCATTAGGTCCAGTTGTGGCCGCCTCTGGGGTTGCGGCACTCATCTCGCTTTATTGGCCGAGGGAGCCAGCGTACAGCTTCTGGGTCTTGTGGCCAGCATGACTAAGCCGCTTCTGGCGAACCAGAGCAGCGCACGGAAACGCTGTTTACCTTCCCGCCAGAGCGGTACCTATTTATCTACTTGCACTTTTTGGGGGTGTTTTCGAACTGCTTTGTGGTTTAACCCACAGCCCCACCCGCGTCCCTCCATACAAAATCTTTATGTTTCGGTATATTTTATGTGCTGCTTTTTTTGAAAAAAAAGGACAACATTTTGACATTTCTGAAGGAGAAATTTTGAAAGTGCGAGAGTAATTACTGGTTATCTCAGATACCTGTTTGATCAAGACAAGTTAGGCACGCGGGTGGGCGTCCTTACTCAGTGGTTAATTCCCCCTCGTGGGATACACTTCACACACAATGCTTCAGTCATGCAGCTGTGACAAGACAGAGCCCATGGTGTGGGAAAGGCAGCGCTGCTTAAAAGTACTTTGAATATATCTGCGAATAGGAAACAGCCACATATCGCTCCAGATCAACTGTGTAACCAGCAGCTCTCCAAGGCCTTCGGTGGGAGGTGCTGAGCGGCACTTCCACCTGAGATCCTTTTAATTTGAAGAAGCCAGGGATCAAACCCAGGACTTTATTGCATCCAAAGCATGTGTTGTGCAGCTGAGCCACGGCCTCGTTCCCTTCTTTGCTCCCTGCAAACTGTGGGCAGCTTCTAGCTCCTGGGAACATCCCTTCTGCTCCCAGCATCCTGTGCAGATTTGCCTACGGGTGTCAGCTCTGCACAGGATCTCCCGGGAGATCCTTTTATCTTGTACATCTGGCCTGAACAAACACATTCCAAAAATAGTATGGAAGGCAGCAAGCAGCGGTGGTGGCGGTCAGGCTTAGCAGACCTACGGAACACAGAGCATTACAAATGAAATTGCAGGAACAAGCAGCTAAGGGGCATTTCTGGTCCTCTCAGAGACTGGGCGAGGGGAAAAAAGGATATTTTGAACACTTCTGTTGCTCAGGTAAAACACACTGTTTTTCATTTGCTGCAATCCTCCGCCATTAGAACGCGCACACAAACACCAACGAGCAATCCCTATTTATTTTTTAAATGCACATGAGCCCACAAAATTATTAGTCTCCCCATTTATTTTTTTACTACTATATCTTGCTTCTTTTTTTAGGGGAGGGGAGGCACATATTGTGCTCCTTCTGAGGGAGTTTGTTCACCTTTGGTCCCCACCTGTGGCTCCTCAAGGCTGTCAGCACAAGACAGCAGCCACATCCTGGGAAAGGCTATAACCAGCTGGCTAAACTAGGTGAGGGTAGCCGGTGGGTCTCTCAAACCCTCAGAGAGTTAGGGACTTCCCCTGCATGTGAAGACAGGCTCTGGCAGATTGAGTGGACAAGACCAATAGTGGGTTCAGTGGTCAAGTAGGCAGTTTCTGCATGTGTTGGAGAGGGAAATGAAGGGGCTCCTCAACCTGGGAAGGTAGCCCATCTGGGAAAAGGAGGCTGTTTCTGAAATATAGGACCCAGACCATAAAGGACATAGGTGCCAATTGTAAACCACCTTGCCAACAAAGGTCCGTATAGTTAAAACTATGGTTTTCCCAGTAGTGATGTATGGAAGTGAGAGCTGGACCATAAAAGAAGGCTGATCGCCGAAGAATGGATGCTTTTGAATTATGGTGCTGGAGGAGACTCTTGAGAGTCCCATGGACTGCAAGAAGATCAAACGTATCCATTCTGAAGGAAATCAGCCCCGAGTGCTCACTGGAAGGGCAGATCCTGAAGCTGAGGCTCCAATACTTTGGCCGCCTCATGAGAAGAGAAGACTCCTTGGAAAAGACCCTGATGTTGGGAAAGATGGAGGGCAGAAGGAGAAGGGGACAACAGAGGACAAGATGGTTGGACAGTGTTCTTGAAGCTACCAACATGAGTTTGACCAAGCTGTGGGAGGCAGTGGAAGACAGGAGTGCCTGGCGTGCTCTGGTCCATGGGGTCACGAAGAGTCGGACACGACTAAACGACTAAACAACAACAACAAAGATTTTCAGACATACCGCTGCTAGATTTGTGGCTCAATATGCTCCCAACTCTCTCTATGGAAAAGCACATAGGCCACACTAGTTTTAGATTTCCATTTCAGCAGCCAGACATCTCTAGGGCATTGTGGGGAGTTAAAATGGCGGTCGCCTACCACTGCTTGGAATGTGGATGATTCTTGCCACTACTGCCGGTTAAGTCCATCAGGAGATGAGCAGACACACCAGAAGGCACATGGCCCAGGGTGGGTTGTGTTTTGCCTCAAACCTAGATCTGGCCTCTGACTTCAGTAGTCAACCCAAGAGGCTGTAACAAGGGTGTCCAATGTGGGGCCCTCCTAGATGTTGTGGGAACTACAACTCCCAACATCCCTTGACCACAGACCATGCTAACTGAGGCTGATGGGAGTTGGAGTCCAATGAACATCTGAAGGATACCCACTTTGGCTATATTCTTGGGTTACAAAACACAACTCCAAAGCCCGCTTCATCCGCTACAAAGACATTATCCAACACTCCTTTTGGCAATCGCTTCTCTGCCAACGCTGAAGTCACGAGTTTCTAGCTAGCAGGAAAAAAGCAACTGGAAATCAAGACTGCAGAAATTAGACTGCATTTGCTTCACTGAGACGCACTTAGGAGGTGCACAGTTTTATTTAAAGAAAAAGCACACACATCCCCCCCCATAGCTGCATTAGTTATTCCTTGCTTCACTCAACCACAAAAATCAGCTGATTCGCTTGGCATTTTAATAATTTGATCATAGGAAAGCTTCATCTATTTATTTATTAAATTTATATATCCGTCATACGAGGGTCACAGGGCGGATTTACAGCAGCTTTTAAGAAGCCTTCTAACCTCCCGGCAGAAAGGTGAAAATAATAATTTTGTCACTTATTATTATTGCCACTAATAGGATGCCTATTGTGTTTTTTGGGCGTTTAACCCCCCCCCCCTTTTAAAGAGAAGTTCAGGGGTTGCCCCAGACATGGTAAATCTTTTAGTGCCCTCAAAAGTCATTCTGCCTTCTAGACATTCCATTCCCCCCCCCCCCGCAGATGAAAAAGAGGCCAGCGACCCATGAAATGTCCGGAATTCATTTAAACAGAGCTCAGGCAAAGTCGCAGGGAATCTATTGTGCTCAAGTGAAGTTCAAACGCAAATCCTGTCAGAAATGATGCCCCTCATTGGTCCCTTGGTAGCAAAGGGGTTTTTTTTTCGGGGGTGGGGTGGGGATGGGGGGGGAGAGGAAAGGATGGGGGAGGGGAGGCTGGAAAGTAGAGGCCTTTTGCAAAACCAGAGATGAAAAGCGGAGAAAGAGGAATGGTTTTTTTAAGGCAAACTTTCTCACAGTCCTAGCAGGAAAAAAAATTAGAGGTTCTGGGCAGTGGGGAAAGGCAAACCTAGGACCTTGCAAGGGTTTGGACTACAACTCCCATCAGCCCCAGCCAGAATACGCCAGCTGAGGCTGATGGGAGTTGTAGTCCAAAACAGGTTGGCAAAGGCTGGCCTAACAGATCGTGATTTGAGCCCTGGCTAATTTATAACATGGTTCTTCTTTCCTAGAGCTCAGCAGGTGAAAAAGTCTAGCATTGGTGCACCAACTTTCTGAAGCAAACCGCACTCAAGGCTGCTCAGAACACAAAATTCCCTAAGGAATATAAGACCTAGCAATATTTAAAGAGTCGTATAAAACAACAGGCTATTGGAAACACCTATTTATTTATTTTAATAGATTTCTATATCACCCTTCATCCTAAAACTTCAGGGAGGCTCACAGAGCAAATTACAGGACAAAGACATGAAAGTAAGTAAAACTAGGGTTGCCGAACGTACAGAATTTCCCAGACATAGACGGGATTCGGTTGTTGGAAGCAGTGTCCAGGAGGAAAACGCTGCAATGCCTGGGACGTATGGCAACCCACGTCGGAAGTATAGAATTTGGCTAATTTCTTTAAAATAAGCTCTAAAACTTCGGCCAAAAGTTCAGATTTTGCAATATAATGATGTATATTGCCAGGCACTGTATACATTGCCAGGTGACGTAGATTTGCAAGTATTCATTGAAAGGAAACAATACATTGATGATTCATAATAAGAACTAACAATTGGGGCAAAAATAATGATCTCCAAAACTAAATCTTGACCCTCCCCCCCCCCATGCTACTGACCAACCCTAAACAATATCCCACCCTAGTTTAGCATCTAGGTTCCGGGGGTTGAGGGGAAAGGAAGAGAAGGAGAAAGAGAAATTTAAAAAGAACGGCTTGCCGTGTTAAATATTCATACCAGCAGCTACAGTAGGCTAATGGGGAAAGTGTTCCTAGAGCCCTGAACAACTTTGTTAATGCACGGAGGCTGGTAGAGGTCACAGTATGCTTTGGGGAAGTCATGAGCAATTTTAAGGATGACGCTAACTGAAGCTGTTCGGTAGTCCTCTCCCCCCCCCCCCGCCGCCACCCCTCCCAGAAGGACCTTAATGTGTGGCCGTCTGTTGCATTAAAACTACGCGAAGCCAAGAGAGGACTCCAAATGTGGGCCTCCATGCCCATCTGTTCCACCCCACATAGGGTAAACAAAGGAACAGCACTGGGTGTTGCTGCAGGGAATCAAATTGGCAGCAAAAGCATTCCTTGGCATAGCCTAATTCAAAGGGGGGGGCATTTCCACCCGGTCTGAGGGCCACGTTCTCTTGTGGGCAGCCTTCCAAGGGGTGCATGCCAGCAAAAGTAGGCAGAGCAACTAATGTACATGTCACCTCTATACAAGAGACTGGTTTCTGCGCGCGCGCGCACACACACACATACTTCTCTCGATCCTCTACTCAGACAATCAAGAGGCATGGTCAAGGGCACGGTCCAGCCAGGCAGAAACATTCAGGGGTGAAACAGGGTAGGTGAGGGATACTGTTATGTACTGAAGTTCTCACCCTGGGCCAGCAGGGGGATACTGTAGATAGTTATGCAAATGAAGGATCGAAAGTGACATTCAGTGATTGGATAGTTTTAGAAAGTTGCTACAGTTACATTCTTCTGGAGCTCTATATAAGAAGGCTGACTGAGTTCTTCAGTTCAGTTCTGTTCCAGCTTACAAATAAAGAGCTGCTTTGGAAGAATCGCCGTGTCGTCTGGTATGTTCACCCACAGCTTAACAGATACGGCAGGGAGAGGGCTGCAGGGGCCAGATTCGGAAACCTGAAGAGCCACTTCTGGACCCAGGCAGTGTTAGAAACTCAGCAACATAAGCTAGGCACCAAATAGCTCCTTAAACCAAGGTTGAAGTCCCCAAAATGGAATGTCTAGTGGCCATTTTGGGGACAAGATGGCTGTAAGTCTTATTTTTCAAATGATGGACTGGCTGGGATTGATTCTCAGTTAAACATCTGGCTCACTTGATGCAGGAACAGTCCACGTAGATATTGGCCTATTCCGACCTCTTTTTTTTCTTAATGGCGACTGCGACTGCTCAGGCTGCGCAGAAAAAGCGATTTGGTTCCAGAAATTCATTCCAATTGTGCAGATAAAATGTAATTCTACAGGATGGGGTATTAGTGTGTGAAAAGAGCCCAGATCTAGTACATGCATAGCCAGCTGCCCTCTGCTCCCAGCACACCCTCATGTGAGAGTGGTGCCTGACACAAGGCTTGATCACCACGTTGAACCACTTACAGACCTTCTAATCCAGTCAATGAAGGAAGAATTGCTGTAGAACATGGCTACCCAAGGTGGTCCCCTCCAGAAGTTGGTGAACAACTCCCATTCCCACTGACCACTGGCAATGTTGTCTGGGGCTCATAAGGTGAACCTCTGGCTACCCAGATGCTGTCGAACTACATCTCCCATCAGCTCCGGCAAGCATGGCCAATGGCCAGGGATGATGGAGCTGTAGTTTAGCAACATCTGGAGAGCAAAAGTCCCCGCACCTGGTCTAGGGCTTATGGAAATCCAACAAATAATGGAGGGTGCCACACTGACTTCATCTGCCATAGAAATTAGTTATCCTAACAGCAGCCCCTAAGCTGCCTTTCCCTTCTACGTCTCAGTGAATGGCATAACACAGCCTCCCTCAATCTGCCGATTCCAGATGTTGTGGGCTGCAATGAAGAACTGAATGCATGTGCCTCGACAAGGTCATATTTGGTGAATTAATTGCCCCGTTCACTCTCTGATCGTACTGACAGCAGCATTTGGGGGGGGGGGAGCAGGGAGAGAATGATGGAACCTAGCTTTGAATTTGAAATATTTATTTACAAAAGTATTTCTACGCTGCCGTCTCACAAAAGTTCAGGGCAGTATACAGGAACATGAAAACATTCAGAAGCCGTGCCAAGCAATCAATAAAACAACTATCTGCTCAGGGGACGTATTAAACAACTGCATAGGCCTATCGGCATAAAATAATGCAGGTGAAAGTTAGGCTGCAATCACTGCTATTTTAATATATATATATATCTTTTTGAAAAATGTACCCCTTGTCTCCTCTTCTCTGTAGGGTGGTACAGATGAATTCTCTTTCTTATTAACTCCAACTGCCTACTCCTTGGGAATGAAGATGAGGTTTGTAATCAGCACTTCTACACAAAAGAGGTTTCAATTCTAAATCGAACCCCTAAAGTCTACGGCATGCCAAATTAAATATAACTAATAATAATAATAAGGAAGACAGAGTATCGCCAACACACTCAAAAGCAATTAAAAGTCACAGTGTGCATCTATTGAATTCTGACCACCCTAGCAGGCCTGTGGTTTTAGGTGTTATGGGCACAAGGTAACAAACTAATCACTTTTTCCCCATCTCCAATATCACACAGACCTGCATGCCTTGCTTCCTTTACATTACAACATACACTTTGGCTTTTGAGTTTGCAAGCCGCTGCCCAAGTTTATCAATCTTCTTACTCCTCTAGGCCATCACGTTAAAAAGCAAACAAAAAACCAACAGTGTACACCTCCTGTTCTATCAATTTCTACAAAAGTTGGGTGTGAATGCAGTGGGAGCCAATTAACTTCCTTTGGAAACCCAAGGTCATGCAGCAAAATTATATTAAGCTGCAATGCAAAAGGAGACCTATGTGGGGAATCATCTCAAGGGATCTCCACAGAAGAGCCTGTTCCAGAGATTATATTAAAAGTGGGAGGGGAGATCTTAATACAAAGTGGGGTGGGGAGAAGGATGGCAAAGTCAGTCTTAATTCACTTACATGATACCTTCTGCTGTTGCCCATTACATTTTAAATTCCACCTTTCCTCCAAGGAGTTGTGAGGAAGGCAGACATCACATTTAGCTTTCTGACTTTATTTTTCGGGGGCAGGTTAAGCTAAGGCACGAGACGAGTTCCATAGCTGAGCCGATATAGCTCAGTGGCAAAGCATCCGTTTCATCTTCAGAAGGTTCCTGGTTTGATCCCTGGCATCTTCAGGGAAGGACTGGTAGACAGGTCCACACCTGAAATAGTTGTGCCAGTCCATGTAGACAATACTGAATTAGATGGACTGCATTTTGGCAGCTTCCTGTGAAATTTGAACACCGGTCTCCCTGAATTAGAAAACACTGGTTCTAGTTTCCCTAGCAAATTTTAAGTTGCAGGTGTTGAATGAGTGTTTTAGGAGGTTGGCAGGGCACAGGCAACGAACAGGACAATCAGCCACTAATGTATAGTGTACAATAGATTACATAAAAAGTACTGCACTTTTTAGCCACTTAAAAAAAAAAACCCAAAAGCATGCATTTTAAAATAGAAAAAAGTTGTTTAAAATATATATATAATATAATTTAAAAACATCAATGAATAACTTTCTAAAACTATTAGATATGTAGCTAGAAGCAGCTGGAAAACTTAAGCAATAATACATTTAAAAATAAATAAATAAATAAATAAATGGCTGGGTTTTGCCAGCCACTCTGGACAGCTCACAGCACCTATAAAAACACAGTAAAAACATCAAACATTAAAAAATGTCCCAATACAGGGCTGTCTTCAGATGTCTTCTAAAAGTGGTGTAGTTCTTTATGTATCATCAACAAACATGCATTAGCACATCAGAAGTCTTCTTCCAATTCAAACTTCTTAGAGAAGTGGGGGGGTGGGGGAAATACTATATTCCATAAACAGGGAAGAAGCCACTGCTCCTCACTCTCTCGTTGACTTTATCAGATTAAAAGTTGGGGCTCCAATATGGCCTCTCCAGAACATCTCCAAGGGCGGAGAGAGAAATATACAAGTTTCCCCCTCGGGAATTTAAGCCTTGGGGTAGAAGTGGGGGGAAATCATCATTTTGAGTTGGACTTGGAAACTGACTGCCAACGACCAAGGCTGAGCTCAAAAAAACAAAATGGTGTGATAGGCTCTCCCACGGGAGTACAAGCAGCCAAATTCTGCACTGCCTGAAGATCTGTGCACTGTAAGAAAAAGAGCCTTGCTGGGTCCGGCCAAAGGCCCACCTACTACTGTGTCCTGTTCTCACATGCGCAACTAGACACCTATGAAAAGCCTGCTGGCAGCTCTGTCTCCATGTGCAATTCAGACTAATGGTCCAACCTGCCTAGTCCAGTCTGCTGTAAAAGGCAGTGGCTCTATAGCAATGGTAAGCAACCTAGGGCCCGTGGGCCGGATGCGGCCCAATCGCCTTCTCAATCCAGCCCGCGGATGGTCCGGGAATCAGCGTGTTTTTACATGAGTAGAATGCGTATTTAAAATGCATCTCTGGGTTATTTGTGGGGCCTGCCTGGTGTTTTTACATGAGTAGAATGTGTACTTTTATTTAAAAGGCATCTCTGGGTTATTTGTGGGGCCTGCCTGGTGTTTTTACATGAGTAGAATGTGTACTTTTATTTAAAAGGCATCTCTGGGTTATTTGTGGGGCATAGGAATTCGTTCATTCCCCCCCCCCTAAAATATACTCCGGCCCACCACATGGTCTGAGGAACGGTGGACCAGCCCAAGGCTGAGAAAGGTTGCTGACCCCTGCTCTATAGAGTCTCAAGCAGAGAGGGTCTTTAAGTGGAGATTCCAGGACTAGAACACTGGGACCTTTCGCCTGCAAAATGTGTCCACTCCCACTGAGCTAAGGACCCTCCACCCATGAGTGAAAGCAGGGTGGGGGCGAATTTTCAGGAGGCTGCGTGGAACAAAAGCAATATAAGGCAGAGAATGAACGCTTTCTCCAAGAACATTTTCTGAAAAAGCTAACAACCGTTAGTGGGGGAGCCACAAAAGCCTTTTTATGTTAACACGAATAGCCTTCCTAAACCTCATTTTGCACCGAGAAGGGAGGTCACCAATGGATTTTCACCTGGGGCACTAATAACCTTCTGCATGCTCAACCTTTCACACTGTTTACATTCGGAGACAGCACGCTTATAAATGAGCCAAGAATCTTTTCAAGGCTAGACACCACCGCCTGGTATTCCTGATGGTCTTAAACACTCTGTACAAAGCAGCGTGGGGAGAGCTAGGTCAAGTAATTCACAAAAAAGCCAAGCAAACTCAACAGTTCTACCATCGCCTTTCGCAGGGAGTTGTCTGCATTTCTTGCTCCTTTTTTTCCTTCACAAACAAAATCCTGAAAGGGTTCTATACCTAGAATTCACCAATCTGTTTACTTGGTTTCCGCACTTTGAAAAGTGACCTTGGAAACGTGACTTTTGGGGAAAACCTGGAAGTCGTCTTCCTTTTCTTCTAGCAGACTGAAACTACAGGAGAGGGTGAGAGAGGGTCTGTTTCATTTAGTTTTGAACACTAAGCGAAGTTTGTGGACCCTTAAGTATATCGCAGCAAAAGCAAAATAATCCAGGCCACGAAGAGACAAGGAAAAGTCTCAGATGCTTGGTTTCCCAGGCACCTGAAAACTTGATGCTCGCTACTAGTAACTTGATATTTTTTCCATCCCCAAACAAAACATGCTGGTCACTCAACAGTTCCATGCTAGCAAGGGAGATATTTTGCCAGCCAGGTAGGAGCATCCAAAGTGCTCCCTTCAGAACTCTGATTGGCGAGTAGCCGATAAATATGCACCAAGTAAGTGCAGAGAATACTGCTGTAGCATGCTGCCTTTGCCAATCATCTAGTAAAGTTAAAATAGAGATAAGTAAGGACCTATGGACGTTAAGTCCAGTCAAAAGCGACTATGGGGTTGCGGCGCTCAACTTGCTTTTCAAACCAAGGAAGCCGGCGTTTGTCTACAGACAATGTTCCGGGTCATGTGGCCAGCATGAATAAACAGCTTCTGGCACAACAGTGATGAGTGCCAGAGCACAAGGAACTGCCGTTTACCTTCCCACCGCAGCAGTACCTATTTATCTACTTGCACTGGTGTGCTTTTGAACTGCTAGGTTGGCAGGAGCTGAGGTAGAGCAACGGGAGCTCACCCCGTTGCGGGGATTTGAACCGCCGACCATCCGATCGGCAAGCCCAAGAGGCTCAGTGGTTTAGACCACAGCGCCACCCGCGTCCCTAGTAGCAGGAAGAGTATAGAAAAAATAATTACAAATGCCACCTGTATGTCAGAAATTCTTGGAGATTTTTGCCCTAAGTCTACACTGCACTGAAATATCAGCCCTTTTGAACACATCAAAAACCACCAAGGTTGCTGTATGTCCTCTACATACCCACCTGAGAGAATGTGTATATCCCCACTGGACTTACTTCAGAATAGTTATGCATAGGATTGTGCTGCAAAAGAATTACGGTGAAGTCAATGAAAAGCTACAGAAATAAACAACATCTTATTAGGTCACTGAGATACAGAAAGCTGATACGGAACATGACCCTAAATGGGAAATGTTGGTTTCCTGGTAAATGAACAACGAGCACAAACATTGGGCTGGTGTACTTAGCTTTCCTCTTCCGCTTCCACAAGGAGACCATTTCTACTTTTCAACAAGCCTATGTTCCCCACATTTTCTAACAATAGGGAACTGTGGTTTGTTGAAATTGTAGTTTCAAAACAAACCATGTCATGGTTTGTTTCCGGCATGATTTCACTAACCATAGTTTAAACAAATCGCAGCTCAGTTTGATCATCCCAGGAAACGGTGGTTTGTTTGAAAGCAGATACTTTCAACTCTCCCCACATGTAGAGAAGAGCAGGGAGGAGAAAGCAGAACTATGCTTCTCATTGTAACTGAGCCAGGTGCACGTGTGTGTGTGTGTGTGTGTGTGTGTGTGTGTGTGTAGTATTTGTTGAGATTTCTCTCAGTTTCTCTCTTCGCTAACAGAAAGCTAGTACAGTAGTGCTTAATGTTTATGTATCACTTTTTCTAAATACGCATAACACTGTTGAGCAAAGCAAAACACGAAGAGTACTGAGAATAATCCTCTGTGTCTCCGTGGCCATGAAAAGTCTGTGTCAAGATACTTGGGTGAACTGCATTTCGAAAAACCATTAAGAAAACCTCTGGATGCTCAGAGCCCAGGAAATTCAAAAGGTCAGACCGCCACCTAATTTGTTGTTACACACGAAGATTCGATACGGAAACTCTTCATTTTAGAAGCCCTTTCACAATCGAATGCATCACTTTATGGCGACATCTTTACTGCCGTTAATTGTTTAACACAGCAAACTTTAGTGCCATCCTTAAGGATTTATTCACACCAAGAAACAAAACCTACCTCATCACCAGAGGAAACGGCTTCCATTGTTTGGGCTTTTCTCATTGGAGAGAGGGGGGGGACACACCAATCTTCCGCAGCTCTTCAGGTTTTTTAAACAAAGGGAAATGGTGTTGTCTCCTCTCCTAGGATATATTTTTCAGTGAATTCGCTTTGTGTGCCGCACAAAAGCTGTTATCGAAAAACCTGTTCCTAAATTGACCTGCGGCGAGTTTGTTGCTCTCATCGAGCAGGGAGCGGGTAGGGGGGAAGCCTCACACAGTAAAAAAGCATATATATTTGCATAACACTAGCTAAGATGACAATAAATGGGACCATTTTAGCAAAATAGTTTTAAGCTAACAGGCTTGACACATATGGATAAATGCTACACGAACCGAGCCAGTGAAGGCAAAATTACTCTGTGAAAAAGAAAAAAATTCCAAAAGACAGCAAGTTGTAGTGTTTCGATTCCTCCTCCCAAAAGATATTAGCTGGAGAAGTAGCGGGGGGGGCTGCGGGGGGAGGAACGTAAGAGGAACTTTGCTGGATCAGACCAATGGGAGGACGAAAAGCAGGACCAAGAGCAACCCTCTCCACTTGTGATCCACAGAACTGGCATTCTAGCTAGCTAGAAGCCATTGCAAAGTTATTGCCTTTCTTTTCAGACTCCCAGAAGGGCCTCGGCAAATCATACGACAGTGTAAGACTATGGAGCAGATACATATGTCCCGGGACTGTCTACTTGGACCAACAGTTGTTCTCCAAGATGGCAGGGAAAGGTCTTCTCCTAGTTACTATAGAGATGCTTTTCAATGGAGATGTCCTGCTGAAGTCATGCACGCCACCTGGTCCCACCTCTCGGCATCCACTTGGTCATCACCAAAGGAAGGAAGGAAGTTCGCTGCAGGGATGCCTTCCTTTGCAGTTGGCCACACTAATGTGTGGGTGTTTAGAGGCAAAGCCAGCCAGCATGCGCATCACCAAGGGCGGGGCCGGGAGTGTGGTACCGTTCCCCAGGACTCACCTGGAAACAGTGACGTGGGTGGTGCTGTGGTCTAAACCACTGAGCCTCTTGGGCTTGATGATCAAATGGTCGGCGGTTCGAATCCACTCTACAGTGGTGAGCTCCCATTGCTCTGTCCCAGCTCCTGTCAACCTAGCAGTTCAAAAGCATGCCAGTGAAAGTAGATAAATAGGTACCACTGTGGCGGGAAGGTAAAAGGCGTTTCCGTGCACTCTAGTTTCTGTCACAGTGTCCCGTTGCACCAGAAGTGGTTTAGTCATGCTGGCCACATGACACGGAAAGCTGTCTGTGGACAAACGCCGGCTCCCTCGGCCTGAAAGCGAGATGAGCGCCGCAACCCCATAGTCGCTTTTGACTGGACCTAACTGATGTTGGGAAAGATGGAGGGCACAAGGAGAAGGGGACGACAGAGAATGAGATGGTTGGATGGTGTTCTTGAAGCTACTAGCATGAGTTTGATCAAACTGCGGGAGGCAGTGGAGGACAGAAGTGCCTGGCGTGCTCTGGTCCATGGGGTCACGAAGAGTCGGACACGACTAAACGACTAAACAACAACAACAACAACTGTCCAGTGCTCCTTTACCTTTACCTTTTACTCTCCTGGTACTCTCCTCTGAGTGAATTGCACATTTGCATGTAAATAATGCATGTCCTATGGCTATCAGGTGTCTTCTGGAAGCCCTTTTCCTAATCCTACATGCAAAAGAGCAGGCACTGAGTATACTGGTATGATTTTAGATCATAAATATATAGAGAAATGACCTTTTTTATTAAAAAAAAAAAGTTCAAAGCATTTCTTCATGTAGTATGAATTGGGGCGAACTATGAGCCTCAACTGCTATTCCTTGTACAAACACTATCGATTCCTCCATATAGCAATTTTCCTTTAAAAAATAACTTTCTGAATAAAACTAGATACATTTCTCCCAGGCATGCAACATGACCTCCATCTAAAGACAAGCTTGGCTTTTTTGTTGGAAAGCAGATTTGCCTCCGAGGAAACCTTGCAATTAATACCTATTTGAAATACGGCACATTGGGTTCGAACTCTGCTTCAGCCTCAACTCTGCAAAAAAAGCCTCTGAGGCACGCTGTTTTGTTTACTCATTTTTATATCCTCAATAAACCTTTGATGCAATTTACTACTGTTTTCATGGTGGCTATTAGCAGTAATAATTAAAGGACTACTGGCTATGGAATTCTGCAGTTTGAAAATTGGCCTTATTTATGCTTTGTTTACGATTCCTCCCTAGCACTAAACAGCCTGGAGCACCAAAAAGCAAATTTTAACAAAGGGAGAAAGACAATGAGACTGTGTTTGTATACGAGCTTCAATAGCCCTTTGCATTGGATTTTCTGAACGCCGCAACAGCTTCTGTGCAAACTCCCCGTTTGTTACGAGACCTCCAAAAGCTCTCAGGACAAAAGAAATCTGACCACACTGGAACACATCTACACAACTGGTGCCCCCCCCCCGCCAAGCCAAGCACAGCTTGACAATGTCCTCAGTCACTTCTTCTACTTGTGACTCTTGCTAGTGGCCCCCAGAAGCGAATGTGGCCCTCAGGCAGAAAGGGTTCCTCTCTCCCACGATACAACCCACTACCTGAGCAGTGGCGGTCCTGTTGTAGGTACCGTCACACATGCGCAAAAGGAATTGGCAATAACCAGCCTGAATAAAATTTATAAGAAATAGAGCACCATCAGGTTTAATTTTTTATTATTATTATTTGAACCAACAACATCTGACTGGGTTGTCCCAACCACTCTGGGCGGTTTCCAACAAATATAAAATCATAATAAAACATCAAAGCTTAAAAAAGCTTCCCTATACAGCGCTGCCTTCAGATGTCTTCTAAAGGTTATACAGTGGTATCTTGGGTTACATACGCTTCAGGTTACATATGCTTCAGGTTACACACTCCACTAAGCCAGAAATAGTGCTTCAGGTTAAGAACTTCACTTCAGGATAAGAACAGAAATCGGGCTCCGGCAGCGCGGCGGCAGCAGGAGGCCCCATTAGCTAAAGTGGTGCTTCAGGTTAAGAACAGTTTCAGGTTAAGAACGGACCTCCGGAATGAATTAAGTACTTAACCCAAGGTACCACTGTATAGTTACTCATTTCCTTGACATCTGACGGGAGGGCGTTCTACAGGGTGGGTGCCACCACCGAGAAGGCCCTCTGCCTGGTTCCCTGTAAATTCACTTCTTGCAGCGAAGGAACCGCCAGAAGACCCTCGGTGTCCAGGCTGAATGAATTGGGTGGAGATGCTCCTTCAGGTATACAACGCTGAGGCTGCTTTGGGCTTTAAAGGTCAGCACCAACACTTTGAATTGTGCTTGGAAAGGTACTTTAAAAAGTAAGAGAGGCAGGTCTCTCCCACAGGAAGCTTACAATCTAAAATTTGACGCAAGAGAATAAGGGAGGGGAAGTAATGTGATGGCTTCAGCAGTGCATACACACAACTCAACAAGAAAAACATTGCACGCTGGACTGCTATGTACCATATTTTTTGTTCTGTAAGACACACCAGACCATAAGACGCACCTAGTTTTTGGAGGAGGAAATCAAGAAAAAAAATATTCTGAATCTCAGAAGCCAGAACAACAAGAGGGATTCGCTGCGCAGCGAAAGCAGCGATCCCTCTTGCTGTTCTGGCTTCTGGGATAGCCGCGCAGCCTGCATTCGCTCCATAACACACACACACATTTCCCCTTACTTTTTAGGAGAGAAAAAGTGAGTCTTATAGAGCAAAAAATACGGTATGTCTCAAACAGACTGCATGGTACTGCAAACCTAGCAAGAGTTGTCAGGCAACAGGTGGGGTGCATTGGCTGTTGTTTATCCTGGTTGATCACAGGTTGTGCAGGCCTAAAACTACAAAGGAAGGTGTTAAGTACCATCAGGTATTCCCACCATCATCTGCATGCAAGATCTCCCACGGCTGACCTTGGATTCCTCCCTAAATCCACATCAAACCTTTTCCCACTTGCTTGTCTCCTTGGCACATCCTCACCCAGGGGGGAACTGCAAAGCAAAAAGCAAGAACAAGAATAATCTGTTGTCATTAATGAATTGACTCAGTCATGCTGTTAACAGCCCCATTTAATTGTACAACAGTATTTCCTTGGCAGTTCCTCCCACTCTAATGCAATAACAATCCTCCGCAGCGTCCCCAAAGAATTACGCGGGCTCAGTTTACACCCGTGTCGCTATACTCTTCCCCTGGAGCCCGTCTCCAAAATACTATCCGCTCGCCTCGCTGTGATTAAGCATACAGTCAAGATTAGCCTAGTCAATATCCATCACAGCTTTCATGCACAGCCACAGACATGAGTTCAAATAAAGAAATAACACGATGCCAAGATGCTAACTAACAATACTCTCATTACTGGCAAACCTGCCATTAATCACAAGCTGATGGGTCAGAGCTGGGCTTTCCAGCTCCCCCTCCCTTCTTTGTGGCACAGAAAAGATGCACAGTTTAGCTAGAAAGCTAGAGAGAAAACCTCACCTAATATTTCCTAGTCCGATGCCTCTTTCCAACTAGGCAAACAACGCCCCCCAAAAGTATTGCTGCGCCTGAACCAAGCAGCACCCAGATCATACAGAAAACCCAGGACTGCTTGCAAAAACCAGAAAATACAGCAGTTTTATAGCACTTTTAAGTGCTCACCGTGTAGGTAAAGGTAAAGGGACCCCTGACCATTAGGTCCAGTCGTGGCTGACTCTGGGGTTGCGGCGCTCATCCTGCTTTATTGGCCGAGGGAGCCGGCGTACAGCTTCCGGGTCATGTGGCCAGCATGACTAAGCCGCTTCTGGCGAACCAGAGCAGCGCACGGAAACGCCGTTTACCTTCCCGCCAGAGTGGTACCTATTTATCTACTTGCACTTTGACGTGCTTCCGAAATGCTAGGTTGGCAGGAGCAAGAACTGAACAACGGGAGCTCACCCCGTCGTGGGGATTCGAACCGCCGACCTTCTGATCGGCAAGTCCTAGGCTCTGTGGTTTAACCCACAGCGCCACCTGCGTCCCCATATAAGGTAAGCAATAATATCATTTCCCATATTGTGGATGAGGTGGGGTTCAGAGGGCAAGATGAAGAGGGGATGCTGCTCAGGTGCAAAATAAAAGGAAAATCCAAAAACAAAATGTGGTCTTTGGCACTAGTGCCATTCAGATTTCCTGGCTGTTCTGAGTGCATTGTTAAACATTTGTCTAGATAAGATATAGTTAGTCAACTAGGGGTTCAGATGGGGCTCATCAACCAGGGAAGGTAGCACACATCAGAAAAGGAAAACCCTGGTCCTAATCTTTCACTGCCTTGTGGGATATCTTCAAGAGAAGGAGTCTGTCAGACAGAGATCTCCACATGGTCACAACTGGACCTGTCAGTTGCAAAACATGTCTGGGGGATTTCTCGCATTGCCACATGCCCATTCTTTGCTGAGGGTTCTCATCTAGGCATTAGGCCCCTTGGTACCAATGAGACATGCTTTGTTTACAATCCTAGATCCTGCTAAAATGCAGACCTCAAAAGTCCTGAAGATTAGGCCATGTGGTTTGACGGGAATTAAGAGTCCAAGAGCACGTCTATGGTTAGCCATCTCCTGCCCTGGGTGAATTAGAACTAGGTATTTCAGCTACACCATTTCAGGTTCTGAAACACCTCGGGACACTAAAACAGCCAAATCAACATCCCAGGATCTTGCGCCACTTCCTTCCACTGCATCCCTTCTCTCTGTTCCGTTCCCTTCCGCGTTCTGCCAACCTGTCACAGTGCGGACATGAAATGCTACATTCCAGATGATACTCGCCTACATAACAAAATGTTGTTGGAGCGCAACCAGGAGCTCCGGTTCCCTCGCGGTGGCTGCGGTTAACTGATACCTGAATAGTCATTTTATCCTCTGACATCAAAGCAAATGCCCAAATTCTGGCAGCTTCCCAAGAACACGACGCAGGAAATCAATGTGCAAAAGAAGCCACTCTCCTCTCTTCCCTTTCCAAAGTAACAGCTCTGTCCAATGCCTAGGTTCAGAAAGAACCTGAAAAAGAAGTTCTGAGAACCTTAAGGAGACCAAGATTAAAAGAATAAGAACGGCACAGAGGTTTGCCATGATACACTATTGAATTCTGAGAGGAAGGGGCCACTTTATTTAAGACAACCAAAACAAGAAACCAGAAGGGCTATGCTGTTTCACACAACTAATAGCGTACAGTTATAGAATCAGAGAACTGTAAAGCTGGAATGGACACACAACATCTAGTCCAACCTTCTTGAAATGCAGGAATCTAACCTAAAGCATCCATGGCAGATGACCATCCAACTTCTGCTTTAAAATCTCGAAGGAAGGAGACTCCAAGACCTCCCAAGGGAGTCGGTTGCACTGCCATTAGGTAAAAACATTTAGTTGGCTAAATGGCATTCAGCAGGACATTTTTAAAAAACAGGTAATTTTTTAACATAAACACAACAAGCACCATATTGGAAAAAGGTGATCACCCTTAGCTCTCACACAGACGGAAATAACTCCAATATGATATCTACTGCAATATATACACAGTCCTTTTTAAAGGGGGGGTTGAGTGAGGGGGGAAACCAACCTAGGCACATCTATGCAGATCTAACTGATTATCTCTCATTATCCATATGGTGTCTTTAATTGGGTGGCATGGAAACCTTCCTGGATCTGCACACACCTTTGGAACAGTCAAAGATCTTGGATCCTGGCCAATGTTAATAGCCATCTCATCATTTTAAAGGTTCTTCAGTTCCACAGTGCGGCACAGCAATTCGTAATCATTTTGTTATACAACAGTGAACCATACATGAGAATATTCCGTACGAAGGCGCATGGAAACGGTCCCCCCCCTGCCAAAACTATAGGGAAAACTGCACTGAATAGTTGCCAAATGGGAGACCAACAGAGATCCACAATTGTGAAGGATAGCTCAGTTGGGTAGAGCATAAGACTCTTAATCTCAGAGACATGGGTTCAAATCCCCGTGTTGGGCAAAAAGATACTTGCATTGCAGGGGGTCATACTTTATGACTCTTGTGGTCCCTTCCAGCTCTGTGATTCTGAGATGATAGATAGATAGATAGATAGATAGATAGATAGATAGATAGATAGATAAGATATAGATATAGATATCTCGCAACTGTAAGATTCCTGGAAGAGCAGCAAGGTATATCATTAAAATAAATTATATGCGGAGCAATCAATTGGCCAATTCCTGATCAGTCATATGTCCAATCCAGGACAAAAAAAATCAATTAGAGATGTTAGAGCATTCTTTCCTTTTTAACTATTAAAAGAAGACAAACTCCACAAAAATCATTTGGCTAATATTAATTTTAATAGGTACCTGAAAGACTGCAACAAACTACAATATTTGTTCAGGAGCAGAGGGGGAATGCAATCAGCGTTTGGCTGACCAATATATTATTATTTCCATTAACATATAAATCAGAAAAACTAATGGATCTTGGCAACTTACAAATACAGCAACATCAGCGAGTTAATGACAGAGGTCAGAGAGAATTGATCGAATTTGTGATGTAACAGCTAACTGGATTTTTTTTAAAAAAAATACTGTAGCATGCTGTGCTAAAGTTATAAAAGAATGTTGTTGTTGTTGTTTTAAAAAATCATCCCTTCACTTCTGGTGCAACAAGAGGCAGGTATTTGTTAATTTTCTGACACACATTTCTTCCCCCATCACCAGCCTAACAAAGACTTGCATTGTTCTCCACACCTGAGCATTCTAGCCGGCTTGGATTTTGTAAGGGAAGCTTTAGATTACAGCTTTAAACATCTGACACTGGAGTAGGGTCAGATGTTTAAAGAAGAGTAAGTTTTTTAAAGGAGTGGTGGGTAATTAAGGAAAATGCAAGATTTTAATAGCAGGTACTAACTAACAGGACCTTGCAGATAAACAGTACAGGCGTTTGGCAGATAGCAAAAACCTAGCAGGAAACACATGGTTATGCGCTGCTAGAGATAAAGGAAAGTAAGCCTTGTGCTTTAACAAAATCCCAACTGTAAATCCATGCAGAATACAACGCCACAAGTTTATACCAAGGGGATCCTGGCAAAGCCACAAATGGATGTTGTGCAAATGCAAAGTGAAATTCTAACGAAATTTGTAAGCCATGTTGCTCGCAAGAACTAAGCCTGCTCCCATAAATGTGTGCGTCCCAAACTGGATATATTGATTGACACCCATATATTTTTACAGAGTCCAGATGAAGTTTTGCAAGCACCCTTATTATCCATGCAAAAAGTATCTCGTGTATCATTTTTATTTATTTATGTTGCAATGTTTATATATGCAGCACTTGATCGCAATAAAACCTCGAAGCGGTTTACATCCCATGTTTAAGTAGAAAGTCGAGTTGCCTTTAAGGGGAAAGATGGCTCTAAGGTCCTATTTTTCACATGATGGACTGACTGATTGAATCTCTGTTAAACGTCTGGCTAGTTTATATCACAACCTTGAGCTAGGTTGAGAACTTTGAGAACTTAAAGAAGGAAAGTCCCTTGATCCAGGGACAGTCCACATCTATATTGGCCTAATCCGCCCTCTCTTTCTTAATGGTGACTGATCCTTCTCAGCTTGCACAGAAAAAGCATTTTGGTTCTGATTGTGAAGATAAAATATCGCTGATGGAATTCTACAGGATGTGGTATTTGCACGTGAGAAGATGTCAGGCTCCATCCTGGTGCTCAGGCATCTTCACTTGGTCGCAAGTGGTTGATAGCCAGGTGCAAAATGCACCTGGCGCCTGGCTAATTTCAAACACTAGGCCTACTACAAGAATTAAATAGCTTTTTTCAGTGTCAACTATTTAAATACCCAGCACGTTTCTCTCTCTCTCTCTCTCTCTCTCTCTCACACACACACACACACACACACACACAAACACACACACACAGAGAGAGAGAGAGAGAGAGAGAGAGAGAGACAACCAATCTTTTTTAAAAACTTTTTTTATTCAAAATTAAAACAAAACATATTATCCAGAAACATATCATCCTTATTCCCATTTTCCTCCCTCTTTGATTTCTCTAAAAATGCGGTTTTCTGCATGTTACACAGTTGTATAAATCCTCAAACTATTTAGCTGATTATTATCAATAAAAAGTTTGTGAGTGTTTATTCAAAGCCACACAATCAATCAATCAATATAATCAAAATATTGGCAAAACGCATCTTCGTTACTGATTTTCTAGTGCTTCAGGAAGGCGTTTCTTAGAAGAAAATGGGGGGGGGGAGCCTGAAGAGGTGGACCCTTTCATAGCACGGGAGGAATAAAAAATGCACACACCCCGTAACAGAAAATTATGTTTTACCAGTCTTCCTTTGGCGAGGATTGTGTTAGCAGAAAACAAATGCCAGATGCCTGTTTGTTTTATTCACTGGAAGAGCGGAGGGGCGAAGTAAAAGAGAGAGAGAGAGAGAGAGAGAGAAATATCTGGAAGCTCCCTGTTTCAAGCATTACTGCTTTTAATTAAATGCTATACGTGACGAGCGCATAAAAATGAGCACTGTTTGAAAGCAGCAGGTAGGAAGTAAATTTATCCAACTGTAACTGCGGACTATTCCCGCTCCTCTAATGCTGTTCTGCAAGCCTATTACTGCTGTGCTCTTGGACGAGTTCGTTTACAGGGTTTATGTTTATTTGGGGGTCATTTTGCAGGGAAAACAAGAATTCTGCCAGTCTCTTCAGAAGTCAAGCTGGGGTTGGAAAGCCAAGACAGAAACAGTCTCATTGCAGCAGCAGCAGCAACAACAACAACAACAACAACAAAAGCAGCATCTCACTGATGCTCAGGTCAAAAGACAAGCCTGACCTGGAAGCTCTTATAAAAGGTCAATAAAGAGCACATGATCTGCTTCAGCCTATGTTTGGCTGACTGGTCTTTACAAGTCTCAGTTCCAGAACCCACCAGGGTCTGAAGTTCTGTTATCTAGAACAGCAGCTCCAATTGTTGGTCCGCAGACCTCAGGGTGTCCAAGTAACCCACCCAGGAGGTCCACAGCACATACTCATCAAATGTCCAGGACATCTCATTTTGGGCAGCGGTGCTCTCACAGTGCCTCAAAACACGTGAGATTGCGGCCGGAAACACGTCACGCACGAGATCACAACATCCAAACGCACACATTTCTGGGTGCCGTGATTTCACGTTGGCTACGGGACTCACCTGGGAGTGCAGATTGGAAGACGTGCATCCCTGTTTTGTGCCAGGACATGTAGGAGGGTATGCTGGCACCATTCACACAACAAAAATTGCATATTACTCCTACTCTCAGCAGCCAGAAGCATCCTAGCCAGACCCTGGAGAGACCTGACAGGAATAAACATGGACCAATGGTACCAAATAGTATGGGAAATGGCCTTACAAGAAAAACTGACCTTGAAACTGACAGGGGGACAAACAGAAGGAGACGCCTTCACCCCAGTATGGTTCCGCTTTATCACATACACAGCCCAACAAAAATCCGCCGACAGCATACGATTCAATATGGCTAACCTGACTCAAAAATCCATCCCTCTCACACACAAACAAATCTCACTGCAGCCAACCAACCACACCCTCCAACCTCTCTCACCACCAAGGAAATGCAACAAACGAATAGGAAGAGAACCCACACAAGTGACGCCGACACAAAACCCCACACATACACTAAGAATAGAAGAATTGCCACATGACCCCCCCCTCCAGCCTTCTTCCCAACCCAATACTGCATGCAACACTAATGTCTCATAGCAAATGAAACTGATCTGTAGAAAACACAACTTGGAAAAAGAGACAATGCACGTATTTTTGTAAACTAATAAATCTTTAATAAAAAGTATTTTTTTTAAAAACCACCCAGCATATTCCTACATTGCATGGGGTTGGACCAGATGACCATTGGGATCCCTTCCAGCTCCCCAATTCTATGATTCTATGAACTGCCACAGAGATATCAGTGTTTTCAAAGGTAGGGGGTCCATGGCTTGGCTTGGCTTGACTTTAGGAAAAATTGAAGTTCGCAGTAGTTGGCTAACTCTAGAAGATCAGGTGGGGAAATGTTCACAGACAGTAAAGCAATGCGACCAGAATAGAATCAAAACTGCACACAATGATCAGTGCAGTGCATTAGGCAAGCCGTGACTTTCCTTAAAGATCAAAGAAAAGGAACAACAGAGCCTGCTAATATCACTACCTTAGAGGGGAAAAGAACCAAGGGACATTTTGTTTTAAGGAATTCCTTGGTCTGGAAGAGGATGCAGACCAAGTTTATTGGCCTGTCCATTGTCTGGCACATCTTATTCTTATGCAAGTAAAATCAACCTCATCTTCCGTCCGCTTTTTTTTTTTAATAGCCCAGGAAGAAAACAAAGACATATGTAACAACAATAAAAGTCTGCCACAGTCCTCTTTCCTATATCCTCAGCTGGAGGGAGCAACATGCACTGCCCACAGCTCAGTTCCGTGGCCAGAAGTTCTCATTAGGACCGTCTCTCAGAATTCCCCCACTGACACTTAAAAAGAAAATGTTTTCAGCCCTGATGGTTGTGGACATGTGTCTGAAAATGCGACAGCCACAACTGCTAACTCTGCCATCCAGTTGTGATACTAACAAAGGCCATCCAGATTTTTGAGTGGTGAACCACCAGGAGGGGTGTGTGGGCCGTCCCACATCAAGAAGGAAAAATTATTTGTTGTTTATGTTTTATGGCATTGGATCCAAAGTGGCCCTTCCACAAACAGGAAACTAAAATTATTACAGTGGTACCTCTGGTTGCAAACAGGATCCGTTCCGGAGGCCCGTTCGCAACCTAAAAAACCCACAACCTGAAGCGGCATATCTGCGTAGGTGCGCGGCGCGATTTGGCGCTTGTGCGCATGCACAAGGAGCAATTTAGTGCTTATGCGCATGCGCGAGCAGCGAAACCCGGAAGTAACCCTTTCTGGTACTTCCAGGTCGCCATGGGACGCAACCTGAAAAGATGTAGCATGAAGCAAACGTAACATGAGGTATGACTGTAATAGTATGATTATTGAATTTATATACCGCCCTATACCTGGAGGTCTCAGACCTCCAGCAGACACTCAAGTTGGCAGAGGATGTGATGAGAGAGGCAATCTTCACCTTCTCTTTTTTCCCTGCCCCAACTCCCACATTGTTCCAGAGACTTTGCTTCCCCAAACACAGGGGTTTCTGGAGGAAAGAAGAATCAGTAAAAAAACACAAAAAAACCACCCCATTTTTAAAAAAATGCCTGCGCCCTTTCTCCAGTTCAAAGTTCCTAGGAACTCTATCCCAGTAAAACAAGCGTAGCTTATTTACAGCTGGGGAAGCACTGATGGCATACATACCAAGCAAATATGGTGGTTGCCATTGCTAAACAATGGGGAGGAAGAAACCCTTACAGATCTACTACAAATTAGCAAGAGATAAGGGATGTATGAGCAGCCCTCCTGGATCAGGGCCAACAGCCCATCTAGTCCAGCATGCTGTCCTCAGAGAAGACTGTAAGAAGGACCTGGGTGTAACAGCACTTGCGATTCCCAGCAGCTGGTACAGAATACTACCTCCCACAGCAGGTAGAAGATAGCTTCATCCTCCAGGTATTGGTCCAATTCTCCTTTAAAGTCATTTAAGTTGGTGGTCACCAGTATGACCTTCTTCTGTCTCTCTTTGAGTATTCAGCTTTGTTAGACAGACCTGGGTTCTAGGTATTAAGAGGAGAAAAATTAAGACTCTGCCCCACTTTCTCTACATTGCGCACGAGACCTTCCAGGAGCTAATAAAAGCTTTCCTCTCCAATGAGCCTTTTGTTTTGTAGATGCTTGCTCTATTGTATTGGTTTTAATTATCCCTGCTTTTTTTTAATAACTTTTATTGCTGCTGGTGGCGCGTTTTTGTTGAGTTTTGTTTTTCTACTGCCATTCTGGCGCTTTTGTAATTGATACTTTTAAATTGTTCCTATATGGTTTGATTTGCCATTAGCTGCCCTTGAGCTTTTTTTTTTTTTAATGGAGGTAAGACTGGGCACAAACATTTCAAATAAATTAATTAAATAAGCCACCCCATGGTGCTTCTGTGATATTATTATTGTCATCGTCATCACCTATCAATTTATGCACCACTTACATTCCCGAATGACCTCTAAGTGATTTACATGAATGAAATCAGTTGCAACATATTGACACATAATTAAAACGCACAATAAAAGAACTCCATCAAAACATTAGAAACATGTGTGAATAAAATAATTAAAAAAGCCCATTAAAAGGCATAACAGTGAAAACAGTTAAAAAGATAAATTGAAAACAAGAAGATCAGAAAATTCAAGTCAAGGGGAATGCTTGTCTAAGCCAGTGGAATGCCAATGCTGATGGAGCCTCTCATATTTCTGCAGAAAAACAAGGCTATATTGTAGGGATGCTGTTTTGGACTACGACCTTCATGATTTCTGCCAGCTGGCCATGCTAGCTGGGGCTAATGGGTGGGGGAGCCTATCAAGATATGGAGGGTTACAGGCTCCTCACCCTGATATATTTGAACCCACTTGGACCCTTAGACCAGTGTGGTGCAGTGGTTAAGAACAGTTGACTCGTAATCTGGTGAACCAGGTTCGCTTCCCCGCTCCTCCACATGCAGCTACTGGGTGACCTTGGCCTAGTCATTTCTCTGAAGTCTCTCAGCCCCACTCACCTCACAGAGTGTTTGTTGTGGGGGAGGAAGGGAAAGGAGAATGTTAGCCGCTTTGAGACTCCTTTGGTAAGTGATAAAGCAGGATATCAAATCTAAACTCTTCTTTTCTTCTTAGAGCAAGGCAGAAAAAGTAGTTTAAAGCGCAAACTGCTGTGCACAAACTCAATGCACAAACTCTTTTCTCCCACCATCTCGGCACTGAGATGCTGGAACAGCAACGGAAGGGGGAAAAGAAACGAAGAGGAAAGAAAAATGACAGGCAACTGAAAGCTGTAAAATGTCAACCTGATGGAGAGATTTGGAAATTCGAAAGGAAACAGATCAGAGTTACAAGGGAGAAGCATCCCAAATGGAAGCAGCCCAAATGGTATCCAATTAAAAATTGGGGGGAAGGAGGGAATGCCTGGGAAGAAGGTACCCACTTGTGACAAAGCATCTCTGGAGTGGTCCTAAATGGTGTGCCCTTGGAAATCCAGGGCTACCCAGTTTAACCATGAATATATAGCACACCATAAGAAAAGAAAGGGACGCAGGTGGTCCTGTGGGTTAAACCACAGAGCCTTGGACTTGCTGATCAGAAGGTCAGTGGTTTGAATCCCCGCGATGGGGTGAGTTCCTGTTGTTCAGTCCCTGCTTCTGCCAACCTAGCATTTCGAAAGCACGTCAAAGTGCAAGTAGATAAATAGGTACCGCTCCAGCAGGAAGGTAAACAGCGTTTCCGTGTGCTGCTCTGGTTCGCCAAAAGCGGCTCAGTCCTGCTGGCCACATGACCTGGAAGCTGTACGCCAGCTCCCTCAGCCAATAAAGCGAGATGAGCGCCACAACCCCAGAGTCGGCCACGACTGGACCTAATGGTCAGGGGTCCCTTTACCTTTACTAAGAAAAGAAAGGGCTGCAGGTACGCAGAGTTATTCTTTTTTAAAAGTTCTTCACCCAGAAAAGCTGGATCCTGCCGTTTTGGTAGGCTGCGAACATTAGTCCAACGTGTGCACAATTCTCCTTTCTTTGCATACATTTGCTCTGCATTTATTTTTTACTACAGTGCATAATATACTCTGGTCCTGCAATCAGGAGTGGAAGGGGAACTGGACACTGCAGCCCTGTTCCCAACCAACTACTGGAAATCCCTACTTCTCTTTGACTTCTAAGAATTCAACCATCACACTTTCAAGCGTAATCTTCACAGCCATAAAAGACTGGAAACTCTGATAAAAAATTAAACCAGAGATTCTCAGGAAGCTGAATTCTCCAGCACTCTATTCTGCTTGCTCTCTCTACACTTATTTATATTCCAAGGTAGAGACCGATTTCCCTCTCTCCCTATAGTTCTTTCAAAGGGGTGAGGGAAGACTCCATCCATCCATCCATCCAATAAATAAATAAATAATTTATTTATACCCCGCCCTCCCCGGCCAAGACCGGGCTCATCCTGCTCCAAGAGGAAGAGGGCATCCCCACTCCTTTAGCACATGATTAGCAGCCCAGTGGTATGTGAACTGGACACCATTATCCTCATGTGAGAACATTTGCCAGAGGTCAAAATGCCACCATATATATTCTTTTTCTGATTGCTGTGTCTCCAACACAGAACACCACTTTTGAACGGAGGTTGTTTGCAGGCACATGGATGAGAGCCAAATGATTCTGTCTCCATATATCTGCATGGAAAACAGCCCTTGATTTACTCCTAGGTAAGCAGGTGTAGCATCACAGCTCAAGTGATCCAAGGGGGTTTCAGTCCTCCCTCTCAAAAGCATCCCTCGGACCACCTGGTCCCGTCCCCCCCAATCGCTCTGCTAATCTTCCTCCATTCTCTTACAAGAATTATTTTAGTATTCATACCATGGGCACACCAAGAGTTTTACTTAATTTGTTCCCACAAAGGCTAAGAGAATCTGACAATTAATAAGAGTTAGAAACAGGTTTTCTTACACTCATAATGAGTCTCGTGTCTTTCATTATGATCCACATGCTTATATTAATTTTCAGCGATTATTTGCCATATCAGATGCTATCAGGCTCCTTATTGTTCTTCTTCTGAATACAGGATTTTGATGGCCACCATCTCCCTGCCCCACTCAGGCCATTCCCAAAGTAGTAAACTGAAAATGAGAATGCATTATTCCCCTTTTAAGGGGAATCCAAATAAATGGCACCACCCAAAACAAATCCTATAATTATATTTCCCCACTTGGATTAGGCAAATTGATATTATTATTATTATTATTATTATTATTATTATTATTAAAGAAAAGACCTCATCCACCAGCACCCCGTATAACACTGTATGGCAAATCAAAGACACAAAGAAACCGCGTCGCATATGGGCTGCCTCTGTGGAAAGAAAGCAAAGCATTTTTTTTTATTTTTTTTCTTCTGAAGTGCAAAATCCCTGCTGCAAAACCCAGAATTGTTCTCCCCTTCATCTGCAAATAATGAGTTTGATTTGCAGAGGCAGGCTCCGATTTGGCACCTGCAGAAGATATCGGGTGCAATTTCGGATGGCGCACTTTGCAACAGCTAAACATCAAATTCCTCGGCTGCACCTGTAAATCAGGTACTGTTATCAAATGTGGCTGCAGTTATCTGTGGGTGCAAAAAAAAAAAAGTTTAAAAAAGCCAAAAGCCAAAGAGAAGCCGTTCTCTGGGTGGGGGGTAGCGGGGGTGGGAGCTGAGGCCTCCAGGTGCACTTATTGCATCTTTCTGAATGCCTGATTGCCCAGGTAAGGTCATTTGTATTCCAAGTGAGAGGACATCATATGTTATTGAGTTCTGTCAGAATCATAGAATTGTAGAGGTGGAAGGGCCCACGGGGATTGTCTAGTCCAGGGGTCAGCAAACATTTTCAGCAGGGGGCCAATCCACTGTCTCTCAGACCTTGGGGGGGGTCTATTTTTTTTTGGGGGGGGGAATGAACGAATTCCTATGCCCCACAAATATCCCAGAGATACATTTTAAATAAAAGGACACATTCTACTCAGGTAAAAACACACTGATTCCCGGACCGTCCGCAGGCCGGATTTAGAAGGCGATTGGGCCGGATCCGTCCCCCGGGCCTTAGTTTGCCTACCCATGGTCTAGCCCAACCTCCTGCAATGCAGGAATCTTCTGCCAAGAAGGGGCTCGAACCCATGAACCTAAGATTAAGAGCCTCATGCTCTACCAACTGAGCCATCTCAGTCTGCTAAAGAGAGGCTGCAGTGACCTGCTTGGCCCCTTCTCCACGCTTAACATCAGCACAATAGCATTTGCTCAGGCCGAGCATAGGCAAACTCGGCCCTCCAGATGTTTTGGGACTACAGTTCCCATCATCGCTGACCACTGGTCCTGTTAGCTAGGGATGATGGGAGTTGTAGTCCCAAACACATCTGGAGGGTCAAGTTTGCCTGTGCCTGGCTTAGACCTACATAGCTTCAACAAGGTTGGGGTATCATCTGTCTCCATCAAGCAAAAGCTTGTCTTGATTTATGTGCCCAATTCCACTTTACAGAAAGTACTGGAATTCAGGTTTCCTTGGCGCTGAATCTGGGATATTTGGTGCCCCACTTTTTTTTTTTAAGAGACAGGCAGAGAATAATCTTAACACACCCCACACCGACATTCCCAGAAGTCACAAGAATGCTGCAAAAAATTACATGGAATGGAGATAAGCAAATCTATACCCCCACATAGATAGAACACGTTCCAAGCTCCATTTCTGAAGCCGGAAAGTATTCATGTTTACTTTGAAGCCTCCCCTAATTTCCAGTAAGATTTACTGCTTAACAAGCATATCTACGCAGGCAGCAACAAATCCACTTATTAAGGGAGCGTTCCCCTGGTTTGGATAAGATTAGAAGAAATGCAAGATATCCCTGTAAGTTTCTTATCTCCCCAAGTTCTGCAGGACAGGCAAAGCCTTCACTCACACACACCAAAGTTTGGAGAAAGCAAATCTCTTTGCTGTTTCTAACCTTTTGCAGCTCCCCTAAAGCTCAAAGACACAGGGACCGGTTGATGGGGAGAGCAAAACTACAGGCTGCTTAGTAAGCCGAGACAGTATTTGGAGCCCTCTGTTGTTTAGCAGTGCAGCCCAAGAATGAGAGCCGCAACCTGATGCACGCTTACCTGTGTAAACCCCACAGAACTCAATGTAACTTATTTACAGGTAAACATGCACAGGTTTGCACTGAACATCTGCATGCAACGGACCATCAGGCTCAGCCACCTACCAAAATAAAAAGTCTCCTGATCTGAAATGTGCGCAATATTTCTGAATGACTTTAGATTGTATCTCAAACAAAAGGAAACAAAAAAAAAAAAAACGTGGACCATTGATTTGTGTCCACATTCCAATGACCAACTGCAATTTAATGGGAGGAGCTGGGAGAGGAAACTGAAGACTCATTCTGAGCAGAGCAAGTTATGCAGCCGGCAAGAGGGAAGGTTATCAGCGGCAGACATCAATGCTCAACACATACACATTCCAGGAACTCAAATGGGTTTTTAATTGGGTGCAAGCATACAATGGGAACTTGCGTATGATCGCGGTTTATAGTGAACTCTGTGTCAAAAGGCACAAATCCAAGCATATAATTATAACCCGTTACAATTATGTAGGGGAAATGGGGAAAAAAGAAAAAGATACAATCCAATCTGGAAGCCTGCTCAATTGACATTCTTAACACACTCAATACTTTTGTTTCATAGCCAGCTAATCAACCAAATCAGGGCTAATTCTGTTCCATTCAATTGAACAGAAAGTATGAGACAAACAAGTAAACAAACAGGAAATTTGCTTACGGAAGAGTTTTTAAGCCGTTATGTGTTACCGATACTGTTCAAAAGGACAGAGGGGCGGGGTGAGGGGGAATAAGAGAGAGAAAAGGAAACTTGTTTGAACAAGCGAATTCAGCCCTGCATAGATTATTATTAGCTGCCTTACAAGAATGATTTTATCAGTCGCGCACGGCAATTCCTCTTATCAGCTTAGAGGGGAAAGTGGTCTTTGCAACAGACTCGGCCAGACCAACGGGGTTCAAAGAACAAGAAACAAGATTTGGGAAGGACTGCTGCAAAATCTCTTTTTTATATAGAGATTTTGAGCAGAGGCTGGATGGCCCACTTACGGGGGATGCTGTCATAGTGGACTTCCTGCTATCAGAAGAGGACTCAACTAGATTGCCTGAGAGGTCCTTTCAAACTCTAATAATTTCAATGACACCTGAGGTAGGACTTTTAAAAAAGGTGCATGCTGTTACATCACCTGAGGCTTTTACGGCACTGCAGAAGCTGACAAGATCAATCTCATGCACACACACAAACAGAAATTTTAGGTATCAACAATGGCAGGTGTGTGCAAAGCATCATCTTCCTATCAAGAAAGATAGGGGCGCTGCGCAGAGAGGGAGAGATTTTTCTTCTTGTTGTTCTCCCCCTCTAAAACTAGGTGCGTCTTATGGTCGGGTACGTCCTATAGAGCGAAAAATACGGTATTTATTTTTGGCCGACACCTAAAGACATGCAATGATGGCGCAACCAGAGAAAATGCAACAATTTTTAAAAATATTACACACTAGTCCCAGATGAAAGGTGTTTCCAAGGATGAGCACCGTGAGTCAGAGCCTAATCTCTAAAGTTCTTCCCAATTTCACGGCAAACTATAGAAGGTGTGGCATTTAGAAGAATTCTTGTGACACAGCAGGCCTCCACAGCTTCAACAAGTAATAATAATAAAAATAATAATAATAATTTAATATTTATACCCCGCCCATCTGGCTGGGCCTCCTCAGCCACTCTGGGCGGCTCCCAACAAAATATTAAAATACCGTAATACAACAAGCAAAGAAGGATTGCTACAACAGAAAAATAAGAGCAACTTTGGTCTCTAAAAAGATTGCCTGAACATCAGAGTTATAAACCAAGCGAGATGCAATGAGGGGAGGTGAACAGGAGTTAAGACGTGATATAATTAAATATCCAAAATGCCTGCTCCGTATGTCATCCCTGGTTTATTTTACAACCATTTTAAAATGCATTTTTGAAGGAGGAAGGAAGGAAAGGAAGGGGCATCTTCACCTGTTCAAAAGAAATGCGGGGGGGGGGGCAGCTTGCTACAAGCATATTTAGGCTCAATGTGGTCCCCCCCCCCCCGAATCGTATTATCCACAGCCAGGTAGAGCCTTTTATTGGATCAAGGTCTCTTTGCAAAACAGGAATTTCTTCCCGTGTATTTCTCTGCCTCTCTCTCTCTGCGCACGAAACATGTCAAATCTTGCTCGGCCAGCCACGTCCTGTGCCTTGAATTCCTCCATCAAGAGAAGCCTGCTTTCATGACTCCACACTGGAATTCCTAGCCACCCTGCTTTGAACCGTAAGGTCTACCGGACATTATGGGAAATGGCAAGGCTTAATAAAGAACAATTTGCTGGCGAACTGAGGAGAGAGAACAGCACCCAGGAATAGCAGCAACAAAGAGGCACATTGATATCAGGACCTTATAAAACTACGTTTTACATAGACACAGGCTCCTCCTATGTTCCCATGCAAATTTGCAAGAGGCAACCAAGTTCCTCATCAGATAACGATCCATGAAACCCTATACCTAGCACACTCCTCAGTTGGTGCAAAGAAATGTTTTATCTACAATTTTAGTAGAAATGTGCTCATAGCAGGTTAGGCGGTTTTCCCAGCTATCACAATATTATTTGTTCCGACTGGCAGTAAGATCCCTCCAGTCTTTCCTGTCACCTGAACCTTTTGGCTGGAAGCCAAGGGACTGAACCCAAGACCCTCTCTGCACACAGAGACACACAATACTACAGAACTGATGTGTTAAAGTCAACTAACATTCACACTAGGCTGGTTCTAATTGGCACCCCTGTACGCATGGAAAGATGCAAATCTAGCAGAGATGCCCACTGTCAGAAGATAAGGGGATGTGATTTCGACCAGTTGCCCCTTACCCCCTGAAATCCACTCACCTCCTATCCCTGCTATAGACCCTCAAGTCTCTGGAACTGATTTGGCGGGGCATTAGGAACTGAAGGTGGCAAAAAAAGGGAACTGGAAGAATTGCTTCAACTCCGCTAAATCACAATGCCCTTCTATGATTGCAAAGTACCATCTGGTTCCCCGTTACTCCCAGTTAGCCTGGAAGGATAACTTTATTTTTTTTAGAGAGAGAGAGAATGTTTTTTTTTTCTTTTCCCTAAGACGTTATGCATTCATAGGCAGGCAACACATGACTTAAGGTTATGCTCATTAATCCTTGTGATGTGAAGTAATCTACAGCTGATGCAACTGATAGCTCCTGCCTGCATTGCCACACATAGAAACAGTTACGGGCTATGGACAAAACATGCACACACACAGACAATAAGTAGTCTGTTTAGCAATACAGAAATGCTGCTTTAACTACATAGATAAACATGCAGCTATTAATCACTTATTATTACAGAGACGGCTGCCTACCTACCTGCACTGACAACTCCTTGGGTATTCCTGGTAAAGCTGCTAAGCAGATAATGAACAGAGAAAACCCTCAGGAAGTCAGATTTCAGCTCGCCGTCAAACACCCATCCATTAAGTTAAGTAAATGCTTGATGCTATTTATCTTAAAACAGCGCATTGGCTCAAAATAGACTTGCCGGCCCAATTCATAAGTGGCAAGGAAGATGCCGGTTCTCTGCAGCTGAATCCCATGCAGTTGAAGGCAACATCTGAGTCAAAGGGTACCTGGTCGCAAGTGTTGCTCCACCCTCAACGTGCAAGCGAATGACCCGGGTGCAAGGAATTCCCACGTGAAAACAATTCAGCCTAAACATTAGCAACACTCTTCCGCCATCAGTCTGGTCTCAGGAACACTGGGTCCTTTTTAACCTGCTCTGCCTCACCTGCAGCAAACTCCTGGGTCACTATTATAATCAGTAATTGCTCTAGGGATGCCAACAGAATGTTAGCAAAAAGGGGAAGATTTTTGCGTTTACACATTAACACCGCATGGCCTCAACCTAAAGGACAGTACCAACATCACTTTCCTTCCGCAATTAAAGACCTTTTGAGCCCTCTATCTGCAAGCTCTAAACCTGCCACCTTGGAAACAGCACAATTTTCTCCCGATGAAGGCAAAACCAAAGCCTTTTGCTATAAGAATTAAAAATTTCTGTTTTGCTACTCACTGTTATGAATATATGGTTTTAGTGATTAACCGCATCGAACTAGGATCCAGAACAAAGTGTTGTTTGATGCTTTCATTACTGCGTCTTATAACGTAATATATCTAATAAACATTATATTACAATATTTAGTCGGCCAAAGCAGCTGCACCCATTGATTTCAGCTGCCATGCCGAAGAACTGACGACCCTTCATTGCTTTTTGATTTGCCGATTAAGAACCTGACCCCTCAATTACTCCTGTTTTCTGACATTTTGCCATTCGAAAGAGGATCCTCATCGCCAAACCATTTCCTCGCCAGCAATCACTTCCACTCAGTGGGGGCATCCAAGAATAAACAAGGCAACTATGGGGTGTAGCACTCGTTAAGCCGAGGGGGCCGGCATTTGTCCACAGACAGCTTTCCAGGCCATGGGGTACAGTGTCGGAAACCAGAGTGCATGGAAACACCTTTTACCTTCCCACCACAGCAGGACCTATTTATCTCCTTACGCTGGTGTGCTTTCAAACTGCTAGGTTGGCAGAAGCTGGGACAGAGCAATGGGAGCTCACCACCATCGCAAGATGAGTGTCACACCCCATAGTCGCCTTTGGCTGGACTTAACCGTCCAGGGGTCCTTTATCTTTTTCAAATTATCAAGAATAAGCATTTTTGAGTTTTGCAGAATCAGTTCCACAGGTGCCATGAAAAGTTGTGTGTTCACACAATCGTGAAACACCTAGTGTACAGGGCAAAGAAGACATGGACAACTAATATGCACACATACAGAGTAATACACATTCTTCCTCTTTTAAACGGAGTGGACAGTCCACCTTGCAGCTTCATGGACCATTGGCATAGGAAATTGGGCTCAGTGGACATGTGCCAAGGACTCTGCATCTTCCAGACCCAATTCCTTCCCCTCCCAGTTCAAAAAGCAGCAGACCATTTGCTTCTCTTCAGCCTAAAAAAAAAAAAAAAAGCAAGACGCAACACCTAAGCCCATATTACAAAGCACACTACCCAAGCATTTATATGATTCAGAATTAATGGCACTAAAAACAAACCTAAAGAAGCGATACAGAGGCATATGTATTAACATAATGTATATTAGATACATACGCACAGAGAGTGCAAGTCGCTCCTTAAATCCCGTTTGCGAGTATTCTAATCAAGATAATGCAATTCATTTTAGTCGGCATCAGCTTTATCTGCTGAGATGCATAACTTTGATGAAAATTAATTAGTTCAGTGCTGCAGATGGATTTCTTAATAGAACTTGGGAAGACTGAGCCAAAACATGTCAAACACTCACTAAGCATATTGCAAAAATGTTGGGGCCTTATTAGGACAGATTTGGGGGTAGCGGAAGAGACATGGGAAAAAGTGGGGTGCTGGACAGTTCTCTGGGCAGAATTTAGCGGCCATCAACTTTTACACTTAGGTTTTTCCTCCAATTTGCTAGTCATACAGATTTTGCAAATGATTATAATTTACAGCCTGATCCTTTCCAGGTGTATTAAAAACGAACAAAAAATAATTACCCACACAGAGTCCAATTTCAGTGGGGTTTAACCCCAAGGAGACACAATCAAGATTGCAGACTTAGGGTACAAGCCTACGCCTATTTACCTGGGAAGAAGACCTATGGAATGTAATGGGGATTTCCTTCTGAGTAAACCAGGTGCAGAGGATTGTTCATTGAAGTCACAATCCTGTGCAGTTACCTGAGAGTTAAGAAACATTTAATCCAACGGGGCTTGCATCAGAGTAGACATGCCCAGGATTGCAATCTCACTCTGTTAACACAACACAATAACCCTTTTTTTTTAAGAAGGGAAAAGGAGAAGTGAATCTAATTGTGAAGTTTACACTTGCTTTCCCTTGTTCAGCCACTCAGTGTCTGCCTTGCCAGGATCAATGTTGCCAGGCCAACAGGTCACCTGCAGAGTACCTGCAGTCCTGTCCATCACAGAAAACAAGGAAAGGTAAATTCCTCTGCAAATTCAATATCAAACACAAGATGAAACTAGGAGACACAGGAACCGTGGCCTCACCCAACTGCGTTGAGGCAAGGTAGCCCATTCCTCAGTTTGAGAATGGTGCATCTTCAACTTATAGAGCATCAGCCAAAAGGAACTATGAATTGCTGGACTGGATGCCCAAATCATTGAGCACTCCACTCACAACACAGCAAGATTTGTGTGGAATCTTAGGGCAGATGTAATGGCTCTCCTGCTGAATAGCTCAGTTGGTAAGAGCAGGAGACTCTCAATCTCAGGGTTCTGGGTTTGAGCCCCACATGGAGCAAAATATTCCTGCATAGCAGCGATGACCCTCAAAAATCCCAGCTCCACAATTCTACGATCTCTGGCCCCTGGTATACATTGCCTCTGCCCACAGAGCTTCCACGCAGCTGTTTGCAAGCCCTAAGAAACCAGCCATGAAGAGGCTAATGCACCAGGAATTTATGTGTTCTTTCCAAAAAGCTCTCAACATTTAGATCAAGGGATAATAGGAGGACAGATGTTTCTGGACTCCGAATCCTAACACCCCCAGGCGACATGGCCAATGCCTTGGGAGTTGTGGCCCAAGAACATCTGTAGGGTCAGAGGCTCCTATTCTCCAGCCGAAATCAAAGGCAAGGCTAGGATTTTTTAAGGCAGTTTCGGGATACTCTTTGGAACAGTCACATTCTCTCTCGGAAGCAAGCCGCCTCTTTCTCCCCCTCAAGGTAAAGAGAGTTAACAGAGGACAATCTCCTACAACTATCACATGTATGAGAATAGATATAATGTGCTTATAAAGAGATACCGCCAGGATTCTGAAAGTCATGCTTCCCCCAGGATGTGGCCTTGTCAGATTTCATAAACTATATGTGCAGAGCCAAGCATGGACGGGACTTGAATAGTGGGGGGAAGGGGGAGCGAGAGACAGTGTTCTGCACAGTAATGGCAAAATTCTATAAATCCACACTGAATCTGTGCCTTGGAGTGATTTCTAAGGGTGCCAACAGATGCGCACACAGGTGCCGCCTTTCCAAAGTAAACGTTATTTATGGCATTTTGCAAAAGTAATCGCAGCCACCTTTTCTAGAATACCGCGAGTCAACATCCCTAGGCTGCCTTTAAAAAACCCCACAGAGGACCCTGCTCTACCTCAGACAAAGCTGGGCATTTTTGGGTGCCTAAAACGAGGAAATGGAACCCTAACATCTTCTCCCAGGGGGAAATGACAGCACAAAGTCCTGCACTGACATTCCCGGTTGCTGGGACTTGTGGCATCCCTTAGTCAAGGGACCGAGACCTCCAAGAGCCAACCCTTTTAAGCAGAGTGTGCTTCTAAACATAAATGAACCAAAGGGAGCTTAGCAACATACCCAAACTGGTAGGACTTAAAGGAATGGAAGCGTTAGACTAAGCTCAGATGGCAACATCAGAGTGGTAGATCATATTCCAAACAAAGAAATTCCTGAAAGCCTACAGGCATTTAAACCTCATTCTCTCAATCACTCACCTCCTTCAAGAGACCCATTTACCCCACACACTCACCCAAATATTCAAGGAAGAAGATCTTGAGTTATGCGCGAGCTGCAAAGGTTTGCAAATATGCGGGCATCACCAGGATGATATTCTCATGACCTCTAAATGCACATTATGCACACAGCCAACGGAATTGGCCCTCGTGGAGGAATCAGGTGCACTGCCAGTGCAGATGTTCCTTATTTGGCTGCTCTTGCAGGAGCCAGTAATGTTCATTCTTCTAGTCCTAATCAAGCTTTCAAACTTTTCCATTTATGACTTACAAATTGACAATGGTTGCAGTCTTCCAACTTGTATCGCTGATTTTACGAGTCTCCCTAACCATCCCTGACACAACCTGTGTTTGGACCAACATCTAAATAAAAGGAGTAAGCCTCCGCATTTGTTTCTCACATGGAAATCAAGCTGCTTTTACTTAGGGATCTCAGCTCTGCAAGCACAAACGTGGTCAGCATTTAAAGTTAACTAATGAGTTTCGAACAAGCTCATTATCACTACAACCCTACAGTGGCCATTTCTGCAAAGCTGTTGTCTCAACAGCATCTACATGCAAAAAGTTACATTCACAACTTGCAAGTTATACTGGAGAAGAGACACTAGGAATAGGAGCTTGGATGCAGAAGTAGCTCAGTTTACACCTGCTATTATTGACGCACCTGGGTAAGTGTATGAACTGCAATGAGCCTCTCTCTAGGTCTGGAGAAAGGGTTCTGTACAACTCAAAAGCTTGTAAATCTACTCTACTACTTGAGGAACCAACAGAAGGTACCACCCATATTACTCTGCAATTTATATTTCTTATCTAGATTGGTATTCATCCCATGGAGTTAAACGTATCAAAAGTAGGAGGGGGGAAAGACATGGAACAGAAAAACCACAGGAAACAAAACCACAGGAAACATTTACACCGCTGGAAACAGCTGTCAACATGGAAATATGCAAAAGGTTTTGGAGCTGGACACACCTCAACGTTCCCTGGTTTCACAGCTGTTTTGTGCAAGAAAAATAAAGGTGAAGGCTGAGCATCCATCCAGCACATAAATTAACCGAATCAGTTCTGCAGCTGCATAACAAACTCATAGCCATCTAAATAAATGTTCACACCCACGCGTTTTAGCAAGTCATCAGATTTCTCTGAACTTTGTTCTAGGCATTATCCATCAAGGTTAAAAAGAAAATCGACACCACGCAGAAAGAAGCCTTTTGTGCAAGCAGAACTATAAGGGAGCTAAGCTACAATGAACTTTGTTCAATTTCTACCCAGGATGGGTCACAGCTGACTAGGACACCACAGGTCACTCCACCTTCAGCTGCAGCTGAACCAAGACGAAGCTGTGACCTGGCACACTTTTACCTCAGGAGGAAGCCCCAAAGAAATCAGGAAGATGCCCCTTGAACACTTCTTGTACATTCAGAAGCAAACCCCGGAGAATTCAGCAATATGTACGATGATGCAATCTTATGCATGCTTACTCTGCAATAAAATCAACGTTTTTTAGTGGGGCTAAAAGCGCACACAGGATCGCAATCTCCCAAGTATGCATAGGCTTTCATCCTGATTTCCAATGGGGGGTGCAATTCTCAAGTCATCTAAATGCCTCCACCCAACTCAAGGGGGGCAAATAAACCTGGTAGGCCCACACCTCCTATTTCACACTTTGAAAGATTTCCATTTATCCTGCTTGTAGTTTTCGGGGGAATTCTGTAGAAGAAGCAGCAGTGGCGTAGCGTGGGTTGTCAGCACCCGGGGCAAGGCAAGTAATTTGCGCCCCATAACCCGTGGATTTGTGCCCCATAACCCGTGGATTTGCGCCCCCTAACCCTAACCCCCAGATGTTGCGCCCGGGGCCCCCTGCACCCCCCACGCTACGCCACTGAGAAGCAGGCCCGAACGGTGGGACTTTAAAGAGGGTTGCAGAGAGCCATTAAGCTGCCACCTTTTAACGTGCAAAGAAGGAAAGAGACAGCAAGAGCAGCCACTTACTTTTCATATTCCGCGTTGTCCCTATCGCACCGTGAGTCCTTGTGCTTTTGCCAGTCTTTGCCGTGCTTGCAGGTGGTCAAGAGCACAACATCCTCCCCATTATGGACATGATATAAGGCATTCCTGGTGTCGGACCCTATCCCAGTCAGGTACCTTTTCCCCTTGAACACCAACATGTACTTCCTGAGAGGAGGGATGGTGTTAAACCTCAGGAAGCCCTTCTCCCCTCCTGTCCTCGGGTGATCCTTAGAAAAGAGCGGGATAGAGACGTCAAACTTCGGGCGGAAGTTTTCCGTGCTGATGCTGGCTTTGGCGAGCATGGCCTGGCCAATGTCGAAGCCCACGTCCTCAGTGTAGTCGGGCCACGTGCCGGAATATAAATTAAAAACTAAGTGGTTCCTACCATTGTTCCACAAGTGGAGGTTCTGGACCTTGGACCGCAGGTTGTGCACGTACTGGGGGGACAACTGGTCCCTGTCTAAGGTATCCAGGCTGAGGACGAACAGGCAAGCTTGGCTGGGGTCGGAAGTATAAAACCGGGAGCCTTCGATGGCGGCGAGGATGTTTTGGTAACTCTCGGCGATCTTCTCCCCTTTCTGCTGAGGGTAGACGTACACCTTGAAGCCGTTCTTTTTGCAGAGGGCGAAGTCAAAGCAGGACTCCATGCGGCACTTCTTGCCCTTGTAGACGCTGGCGTTGGCGTCGCGCTTCTGCCGCGGGGAAGTGTGCATGTTGTACTCCTCGTTCTCCAGCTGCTCCCAAGGGACAAAGGGGCGCAGGGCGTCCGGGAATCGGGGCCAGTAGTGCTCGGGGCTGCCGCTGTGCTGCAAGCCATTCCTGCTACTGTGAGCCTCCCGTCTGCTTTGGCTCCTGGATGCTCTGAACTGCAAGCCTCCCAAGTAGAACAGCAGGACGACGAAAGTGCCAGCGGAGAGCAGGATGAAGTAGCGTTTTTTGGCCTGCATGTGTCCTATCTGGGTCGAGAGGATTGTAAATAAACACAAAGATCGCCCAAGTTTGCCAGTCGACACTTTCAGCTTGAGTCCGCCATCTTCCCGCCTGCAAAGACTTTAAACTCTCTTCTCCCACCTCCTCTTTATTCCTTTCCCAAAGCCTCGGACTGATGCAGCGCATGTGGGCGATTTCTTTAACTTTCTCCCCTCCGGTCTTTCATCTTTGGCTCGCACAATAGAGATTGGGGAGGGAGGGGGGGAAGGGAGAGCGAGAAGGGAAAGGGAGAGAGAAGGGGGAAGACAGAGAGGAGAAGAAGGAGAAGGAGAGAGGGACTGAGAGAAGCAGGGGCAGGCAGAGAATAATCACGCCCAGCCCGGCTTTGGAGGGGAGGAAAGGAGGGAGCGTGGGGCTAGGAATTCCCTTGGAGGAGGGGAGAGGGAGAAGGCACCCGCTCCGGGAAAATGAAACCACCCAGCCCAGGTCCCCCTTTTCGCCCTCAAATCGGCTGTTACAAGATTGAGAAATCTGTCCCGCCCTCTCGCTCTCTCTTCCTCTCTCTCACACACACATAGGGAGCCGGTGCTTGCGGATGATCAAGGTGCAAGAGCCGCAAGCAGCAACTTCAACTCACACACAACATTCCTCGGATGTCTTTTCCTAACACACAAAATAGGAAGGGGAGCGCTGGGGGAGGGGGGTGGAGGAGAGAAAGAGAGGTGAGAGACGGACGGACACACACAAACACACCCCGAGCCGCCCGGCTTTCTCCGAGCAAGTCGGTATATCACCAGCAGCCTGTGCAAGCAGCCGGCTCCGGTTCGCGGCGTAGCACCATCCGAGGCTCACATCTTCCAGCCCGAGCGCCGTAACCTGACGAATCCCTGCATTTCTCTCGCCTTCTTCCCTTGCAGCGGCTCCGCGGGGAGGAGGAGAAGGGAGGAGAGGGAAGTCTCTCTTCCAGGCTGCTCTGCGATCTCCCCCAACCAGAGAAAAGACCCGCCGCCGCCGCCGCCTCTTCTGCTGCTGCTGATGTTTCTTCTTCTTCTCCTTCTCCTCCTCCTTCCTTTGCCTTCGCGGCCGCCTCCTCCTCCTAGCCCCCGCCCCTCTCAACCATTCATTTCAGCGAGCGGCGATGGCACAGGAGCGCGCCCCCCCCCTCCGGGAGGGAAAGGGGCTGGCTGGCTGGCTGGGAGGGAGGGAGGGAGGCTGACCGCCGCCTCCCCCGCCTCTCCGAACGTTGCCGACCGCGGAGTTCCGACCGTCGAACGTTACCCGGTTCTGAATGTTACACTTGCAACATTCCATTCCCCGACACCACGGCGCTGACCTCATCCATCCACGCAGCCCGCTCGCCGATTGGCTGGGCGTCACGTCCGGAGGGGGAGGTGCTTCCGCTGCACCCATTCATAACCCCCCTCGAGCCGGAGGATACAGCTTTGCGGTAGATCCAATGGCCGTGGAAGCTTCTCTTCCTCCTTCCCACCCCCCACGCCCCTTCTAAACCCACCCCTCTCGGAAGGTGCGTGCCCGGTGGCTGGCTGGCTGGCTTGGTGGGTGCGTGGGGTGATTTGCTCGAGGGGTGCACACCGGCTGCAAGAGGAAACGGCCTGCCCTTCTTCCTCCTGCCACCCCTTCCTGCAATCCTGCAATCAGTGACACTGATTTAAAGGGAGGACCCTAAGCGTGGATGGAGGGGGGACACGCATGCACGCACACCCACCCAAGTCTGTGGGAATTCGGCACCCACATCCACACACACACCCCCCAAAAAAAACTCCACCCCGGCCCCAGTGCAGGCAGCGACAAGAACCGGTTGCCTAGGGCACCGCCAACGTGTTTAGCGATTGTTGAGGGTGGGAGTGCCCGGGAAGAGGGAAAGACGCGCTCCGGTTCGCCTTCGGGGCAGCGGAGATCCCAGCCGAGTCAGCAAGAGGAGGGGGGAAGGGGAGGGAGAAGGGCGTAGCAGCTGGAAACAATTGCTGCGAGACGGCGGCGCTCCGGGGATGAGTTGCTGGCCCGCGTTTCCTTGCAGGTCGTGTCTCGTAGGGCCGCGCCGAAGCCTGCCAATCAAACCTTCGGCGGCGCTTGCTGCCGAGCAAAACCGTGCACGGAACCGTTAAGTCAGCACCGGCAGCCCGATGCTACCTGTGTACAGCCACGGTGCAAGCCTGCTAAACGGGTCTACTCGGGAGTAAGCCCCCGTGTGCTCAGAGGGACTTGCTTCCTCCCAGCGAGGTGAGCGGTTGCCTCTGAAATCGCGCTGGGTGGCCAATGTGGTTTGCTCTCAGATCAAGCAGAAGGCCCAGGGAGCAATTTTAAGGGTAGCGATTTAGGAGTCGGGCCCACACTGAGTTCGGCGGGTTTACTTCTGAGTAAGCATGCACAAGTTGGGGCTGCCGGAGCGCTTTCGGAGGAGGGGGTTAGTAAATCCCGCCTGTCCGCCTCTTTAAACTCCCTGCCACTAAATATTTCAATAGCACTGGTGCAAAGAGACCTCTCTCTCCCTCCTCCCCAAAACGCAATCGGGCTGTCCAATCTGGGTTCTTTTGGAAAGATCAAGTAGCGAATCAACTGCAGTTAAAATAAGGGAGTCAGATCTGTCGAACCCAAGCGAACCTCTTCATGGCGGGGCGAGATAAAAAAATAAAGGAAAAACTGGCTTTTGGAGGAGATTGAGGAAAAAGGAGCAAGTTCGCTCCTCGTTTCTTCTTCGATAGGGAGACAAGTTTATACGCGCGCCCTCTACCGCGCGGACTCCCGTATCAGCATATGGTACATCCCAGCAAAGCTTGCGTAGCCTTTTGGCACCCTGAGCAGCAAGGCAGTTTTGTCAAGCGAGTGTGGGCTGGAGGGTTCTCTCCCAAAGCACAAATTCACCCGCGAGTATCAAATGAGCTCCGTCTAGGAAGACTTGCCAGAACTGCAAAGCAAAAGTGTAGACCTGATCCCATGCATGCTTACCCAGAAGGAACTGCCACTGAATTCAGTTGGATTTGCTCCCAAGTGAATGAAATTTTAATGGACAGAAAGTCCAAACTAAGACAAAAAGGATATAATTCTGGTGCATCAGAATAGGTGGGTGGATAATACATAGATTTATAAGCTGTCACTACCCTCCAAAGGTGACTTCTGTACAATCGTAGAACACAAACTTTTTAATAATAATAATAATAATAATAATAATAATAATAATAATAATAATAATAATAAAATAATAATAATACATAGCATGTGCAACATAAGCCATAAAACCAGCTACACATGCTTAGAACTGACTCAACCAGTGTAATAAAATCAATTTAGAACCACCTCAACCTTTTACAGGACCAACAGCCAGAAAGCAGTGATCTCCATCCAATAGGTTAGAAGGCTTTTGAATGAGGATCAAACAAGCCAACGAAAGTTACTGAAATACTAGTTTTAGTTCAGTCCCAGCATCTCAGAGGGGTTTACACATTCCAAGAAGCACAATACTTTGTAAAATACAGCAAGAATTGTACTAGGCTGTTGGGGCTGGCAGAGATGGGAGACAGCTGCATATCATAGAATCATAGAGTTGGAAGAGACCACAAGGGCCATCGAGTCCAACCCCCTGCCAAGCAGGAAACACCATCAGAGCACTCCTGACATATGGTTGTCAAGCCTCTGCTTAAAGACCTCCAAAGTAGGAGACTCCACCACACTCCTTGGCAGCAAATTCCACTGTCGAACAGCTCTTACTGTCAGGAAGTTCTTCCTAATGTTTAGGTGGAATCTTCTTTCTTGTAGTTTGGATCCATTGCTCCGTGTCCGCTTCTCTGGAGCAGCAGAAAACAACCTTTCTCCCTCCTCTATGTGACATCCTTTTATATATTTGAACATGGCTATCATATCACCCCTTAACCTCCTCTTCTCCAGGCTAAACATGCCCAGCTCCCTTAGCCGTTCCTCATAAGGCATCGTTTCCAGGCCTTTGACCATTTTGGTTGCCCTCCTATGGACACGTTCCAGTTTGTCAGTGTCCTTCTTGAATTGTGGCGCCCAGAACTGGACACAGTACTCCAGGTGAGGTCTGACCAGAGCAGAATACAGTGGCACTATTACTTCCCTTGATCTAGATGCTATACTCTTATTGATGCAGCCCAGAATTGCATTGGCTTTTTTAGCTGCCGCGTCACACTGTTGGCTCATGTCAAGTTTGTGGTCAACCAAGACTCCTAGATCCTTTTCACATGTACTGCTCTCAAGCCAGGTGTCACCCATCTTGTATTTGTGCCTCAATTTGAAGACCATGCTTTCAGTGTTCAATGGAGTTAGCACATCACATGGCATCTTGGCATGTGGCAGAATTCATTCCTTCATACCAGTCTTCTGCTGTGAGGTCAGCTTCTTAGAGTCTCCTCCAGATCCCACTGCTAACTTAGTTACTATCTGCTTAACCTAAGGAGAGGATCTTCTTAGTGGTGGCCCCACATTTACGGAACATAATTCCTTCCTGCCTGGCACCTGTGTTGCTATCATTTTGGTACCATGTAAATACATTTTTTGTCCTTCCAGGGTTTCTCAATTTTTGAGTTTTAATCTTCTGGTCTTCACTACGATTGTGTTTGACTCTGTATTGATTTTATTGCTATTTTATTTGGGAAGAAACTGCCCTGCAGTCTGCCTGGGGGCAAAGTGCATTTTACAAATATATATAAAACAAATCTAGTACAAACAGGCTGACAAGTAGAAGCCTGGACAAATTATATCCAAAGCCTCGCTTGGCTTAGTTTAACAGACCAATACATGTCTTACACGGAGTCCTATGCTGAAACGCAATTACCGGTAATATTTGTCCATATCTGATGTACAAATCCCTAATTTGTACGTCCATAAAATGCAAAAACCTTCTACCCTGCCATTTGGTTGACCAATAAACTGAACTGATAAGGAGTGTGTGGGGAAACATAACCCGGGGGGAGAGGAAATGGTGTTTATTACCGGTATGAATTGACGCTGGAGGGCAGGTGTCTCAGCAGATGATCCTGCAATCTTGAACTCAAATTAAGTAATGGTTGTGTCAAGCAACATTCAAGGCAACCTGCGTCCAAGGTCTCTACTTGGCGGACGTGGGGAACAGAGAAGAAAAAGATGCAACTGCCTTGAAACATATAACAAGCTAGCTAGAAAACAGAAGAGTAGAGGTCATCCAAATTGCTTCACATACATCAGTCTGCAGAGTTGCCACTACTTCTGTTACCTGGCCCTGCTCTTCCGCCTTTATCATGGCATGAAGAAGTGATATGTTTGCAGGCACAAGGATAACAGAATGTGTCACCTTCCAAATTTCTGTATGTCAGGAAAGGAAGCAAGGCCAGCAAAACACAGGGAACAGCTAGAGCATGGTCAAATCTCCACTTACTCCAAATGTGCTCCCGTTGCTAGTTTTTGAAACTGCATTCACAGAGCATGAGCCACAATCCATATCAGTCATTTCGTTCCTTGACCAGTAATGTGATGGGGTGCATTTTTCTTCTCTCCAATCATCTTCAATCTGTCTAGAAAAATTAATCTGCATTCACGTCGTACTTAAGAACAGCATGCACATTTGAGACAGCTGTCGCACATGCATGTTTTCAGTGGCGCAGAGTGCCTTCCGTCAGCTTCGGCTGGTGGCCCAGCTGTGCCCCTGTCTGGACAGGGGCAGCCGAACTTCTGGTTGCCTATGTGCTGGTAACCTCAAGGTTAGATTACTGCAATGTGGGGCTGCCTCTGAAGACTGCTCAGAAACTTCAGCTGGTGCTAGGTTGCACACCAGGGCAAGAAGGTGTGAGCATATAATGCCAACTCTGGCCCGACTGAACTGGCTGCCAATTAGTTTCTGGGCGCAACTCAAAGTGCTGGTTTTGAACTATAAAGCGTTAAATAGCTCAGGACCGCAGTACCTCAAGGACCGCCTCCCGCCATAGGAACCAACCTGTGCTCATCATCTGAGGCCCTTCTTCATGTGCCCTATCCACAAAAGGTCCAGAAGGTGACAACACGAGAAAAGGCCTTTTCTGTGGTGGCTCCCTGTTTGTGGAATGTTCTGTCCAGGGAGGCTTGCTTGGCTCCTTCACTACATATTTTAGCTGTCAGGCAACAATGTTTCTCTATTACCAGGCCTTGGGCTGGTTAAACTTTTTACGACCTTCTAAATGTTCTTGTCGGAGGAGAGTTACTTTGTTTGGTGTTTTCATTTTGTATTTTTAGGTTGTGAACCACCTTGCCATCTTCTGATGAAGAGCAGTATACAAATTTAATAAATAATAAACGTGAACAACACTCTGGAAATGCAACCTGGAACTCAGCCGTGTGCAGCGGGTGGGAGCAAAGTCACCTCTCTGCCATTTAAGCCGCCCAATGTGAACACACAGTTGTACAGATCTGTGAAATTCAAAGCCATTATACAGTCATGTATGCCTCTAAATCTCTCTGTGTGGCAGGCAGATAACTCAGCCACAACTTCTCCTACCCATTCCTTCCCAGGCCCGTTTCGTTTGCTAGATGCCAATCCCCGACCCTGCCCTTCAACAAATCACTTTCAATGGCCATCGAAAGCCGCTGAACATATATCTTCATCCAGCTCTCGTAACATCAGCAGTGAGAGTCAGCAATCTAAACAACAGTCTGTTGCCTCATTAGCAGGAACAAATTGAATGTGGTGCTCAAAGACCCAGGCGCAAAGAGTTTTTGTGTGCAACCTTACCCTTACTAGCTATCCAAATCAGTCTCTATACGTCTTTAAAGGATATTCAAACCACGTTCTGTTCCTGAGGAGAATTCTGGGAACTGCAGTTTACCCCTCACGGGGTTACTATTCCCAGCGACCCTTAACAAACTACAGTGCCCAGAATTCTTTGAGGGGAAAATGTGTTTCCAAGGTGTTTTCACAGTATATTGCGTATGCAGCCTCGGTTTATCTGTAGTTGTTAGCCTGCAAGATCCACACCCCAAATCCAATAGCCAGCTATCGTGTGCAGTCTCAATACCCCGTGATATTTATCTTGTTCCCAAGCGGTACTGAGGCGATGGCAAATATGTCAAGGGTAAACTTCTGTGGGGTGATGGTTAAAATGCAAAATTATATGAGAAGCGATTTAAGGCTGCCTTGTGAAGTGCTTCGTTCTGTGGGATTCCACCTTAAAATAGCATTTGCCTTGAGCTGTTCTTGCTAACTATAAAGAGAAACGGAGAGACAAACAAAAGCATATTTTCTAATGTGAATTTATGGAATGAGGGCGCTCAGTCAAAATTATTCTATCGCTTGGAGCAAATTAAAGTGGTCTCTTCTCTTTTACAAATTAGCACTACAGCTAGGCTGGTTTATCACAACTGGATATTGCTCGGGAAGGAAAAATATTGGTGTTTCTTTTTTTTCCAGTAGTGAAATGTAGCTGCCTAAACTTTTGTATCACCTAACAGCTGCTTCTTTTCTCCTTGAACAGAGTTGGTTGTTGGTTGAGGTGATGGATAACCTGTGGGATCTCCAGATGTCATTGGACCTTATGTAGGCTTAAAGAAAGATGCTTTATAGCAAGTCGGACCATTGGTACATTTAGTTTAATATTATCTACAATATCTGGCAACGGCTCTCCATGGTTTCTCAGCCTTACCAAACTTGGGTCCCCAGCTGTTGTTAGACTACAACTCCCATCATCCCTGACCGCTAGTCCTGCTAGCTAGGGATGGTGGGAGTTGTACTTCAACAACAGTCGGGGACCCAAGTTTGAGAAACACTGCAAGCGTGCTTTTAAATCACAGGCATAAATGACTTACAGTGATTTTTTTTTTAACATCTGGTATCTTCTACAAACCTAGACAGCATCTTAAAAAGCAGAGACATCACCTTGCCAACAAAGGTCCATATAGTTAAAGCTATGGTTTTCCCAGTAGTGATGTATGGAAGTGAGAGCTGGACCATAAAGAAGGCTGATCCCAAAGAATTGATGCTTTTGAATTATGGTGCTGGAGGAGACTCTTGAGAGTCCCATGGACTGCAAGAAGATCCAACCTATCCATTCTTAAGGAAATCAGCCCTGAGTGCTCACTGGAAGGACAGATTGTGAAGCTGAGGCTCCAATACTTTGGCCACCTCATGAGAAGAGAAGACTCCCTGGAAAAGACCCTGATGTTGGGAAAGATGGAGGGCACAAGGAGAAGGGGACGGCAGAGGATGAGATGGTTGGAGAGTGTTCTCGAAGCTACCAGCATGAGTTTGACCAAACTGTGGGAGGCTGTGAAAGACAGGAGTGCCTGGTGTGCTCTGGTCCATGGGGTCACGAAGAGTCGGACACGACTAAACAACAACATCTTCTACACAGAAGATGCTTTGGGTGCAGAACGAAACATTATAGGATGATGTCATGATAGGGCATATATGCAGAGTCAAGGTCAAATCCTGCTTCAGTTTTGCTTCATAACAGCAAGATGTAAACACGGATCACCTGGAATCCTGCAAAAGCAGTGAGGAGCCCATTTGGGCTGAGAACGTACTCACAACTCATGCTAGATAGATGCTCCTCAGATTCATCATACATATAAGTTAAACACAGTGCCCAATCTCCTCTAGTTGTCACCTTTTCCCCCTGGCAGGGTTACTGGGCCTTAAAGGCAGAAAATCGTCAGGTGAAACTCCCCTCCTTCCCTCCATTTCTCTTTACAGGAAGTCCTGTGCAACCATCAGGAGGTTTGTTCCAGTGTCAGAATCAGGATCTAACTTTTGGAACTCCTTGCTGTTACATATCAGACAGGCCCCTTCTTTGCGGTGCCTCTTGAAGACGTCCCTTTTCCAAAAAGCCTTTTAAGTAGAGGGTTTTTTTTTTTTTATTCCAGTCCATATCTGCAGTGGACTTGAAATTGTTTTTGAAATATGCTTTTATTGCTGATGTTTTTATTGTGAAGTCGCTTCGGGATGTTTTTATGGAGAGCGCTTCAGAAACAAAACGAGTAAATAAATAGACGGGAGAAATAATTCTGCCCAAACAGACAGAATTCTGCCAAGCACAACTCAGGGAACACATGACAATGAATGAGGCGGTCTACCCAGTGCAGCCCCCACTTAAAAGAATTAAAGCACATCGCTTTTATTCAGATTTAGTATCCTGGCAGAACCTCTAGATCTGGCGTTTTCTATTTGCTCTGCGGAACTTTGCCATATGCAAAACCACATGCCAACCCAAAATATGACCCCCTGGCACATGAGGCTTCAGTGGGTGACTCTGTGAACCCAATGTGGAAAAAACAACATTTACCACCCTGACCACACGGTCATTCATCAGGCAGGGCCGCTTGTGCACTAGACATTGTTTCTGTTTCCAGCTGTTCAGCGCTATTATTAGCCAAGTCATAAACATGTACCTTATAGCGGTGGCAGCGTGAAACACAGTCAGATGCCACTTGTTCCAAAGCTGATTCAAAAACTCTTGATTCACACTAATATTTCAGAAACTTTGCCTGCCATCTTTGGCTGGTGACACTGCTTAGCTCAGACTGCAGTACTTGATTGGGGAAACTTGGTTGAGTATCAGAATTTGGATTGCCAGCTTTCTAAACTGGCCCTACTCCTGGACTTTTTAACAGCAGCCTGGTACACAGAAATCAAGCAGGGAAATATTTCAGTGGTATGGAGAAAAAATGATAGGGAAAGCTTTTCGTGCCAGACAGAGGCTCCCCTCCAGACTGGGGTTTTATTGCGGCTCGTGTTTTGCAACGTAGTCTCGACACAGCCATAGGTGGTGGATTTATCCTGCTTTAGTTTGTGATGTGATGTGTACCCAATGCTATCACATTACTGGTGTCTGGAGGGGCTATAGCGCAACGAAAGCAGCACAAAATTAACCATTTGTGGTATAAAAAGCGACAGGGTTTCAGCAGGAAGTTACGGGATATGCGCCAATGCAAAATGAAGAAGCACGACCCCCCCAAAAAAAACCCTTTCGCAGGCACAAACAGTATTAAAGTGGGATTGTGTATGACCTCCCCAATAACATAATGGGCACAAATCATCACAAAAATGCTATAAAAAAGGAGAAGCCCCTAAGAGGTGATACGATCACCACCTTCAAATATTTGAATGTCTGCCGCAAAGATAATGGAGTGAATTTGCTTTCAGTTGCTCCACAGGGTGGGACCTAAACAGTGGGTTCAAATTAAAAAGAAATTGAATTTAGACTATCCATTAAGAAGAACAGCTGAGGAATAGATTGCCTCAGAAGGTGGTGGAGTTTCTTCATTTTTAATATATATTTTTTTTAGTGGAAAATGGCTGGCTACCTATCCACAGCATCAGAGTTCCTGTGTCAGTAGAGAGGCTAAGCTAGATGTCCTCTGAGGTCCCTGCCCACCAATATTCTCCTGTTAAAGGCACATGAGCAAGGCTGGTAAAAGTATGGCAACCCTAGTGGGAGATTATAGTTGAATGTGCATACCAAAGGTTGCAGTGACTCTACTGTATTATCATGCCACCTTCAAGACTGAACAGTTTTCATTTTGTATAAGACAGGTAAAACTATAATTACATGCCACAGGTGGTAAAAGGGCCTCCATCGATTATTATTATTATTAGTGCTGCCAGCTCCAGGCCCAGGGCCTAAAAATATCTGAGGAACAGCAGCACCTTCTTTCCCATTGTTTGAATCCTATTTCCAATGTCTGTTCCTGTGTAAACAGGAACTTAATTGCAGTCATCTGCAGGTTTTAATGTTTACGTTCAAGCTCTGAAATGGCATAAGTGTTGCAGGACAGTGATGGGGGGCACTTTTGCTCCTCCATGTGTTGTTGGACGTCAGGAATGTGGGATGTGATCCATGAGAAGCAGTCAAGTACAACATTCCTTGTAATGCTAGAGAAGACATGCGAGGGAATGTTTGGTCCAGCCTGTCAAAACCTCCTGTTCCTCCTGGCTGGAGCATCCTTCCTTTTGCATGTGATAGAAGGTGGGCGTGACCTAACCTGTCCAGGTAACAAAAGGACAAGTCACGCATCACACACTCCTCTTTTTTACTTCCTTCTTCGTTTGACCAGCTTATAGGTAGAACTGCCCTGCTAGCTCTCAGCTGGCAGAAGCGCTGGGATTATTCCCCCATGTAGGGTAGATCCACATGTACATATTTATAACTAAGTTTGCCTTCAAGAATCCAACTGTGAACTGATGTGAGTAAACTTTTTAAAATCTACTTTGAATAAGATTATCTCATCTTTATTCTTTTAAGAGGGATTCAAGGGAACTTATGAGGAACGTACAATTCAATCTGAGACAAATTGAATTGTATAATAGTGAGAGGTTCACACGAGCCTGCAACCAGCTATCTACCTGCTGTGCATATAAAAGGGGAATGTAACTCTGCTACATAAAGGAACTTGCTAGCGCAAGTTAGGAAGGCTATTCATAAATAATATATCCTCTCCTGCCACCCTGAACATTCCCACAAGGAAGGTTTTGGGCATCACATGGCAAGACAGATTCTCAAACAAAGATGTGCTCTCCCAAGCCCACATTCCCAGCATGTTTGCACTCCTGTCTCAGAAACATCTGTGCTGGGTTAGTCATGTCCACAGAATGGAAGATGTGCTCTACAGGGAGCTGGCTTTAGGTACCAGGCCTATCGGCAGACCAACTCTGTGTTACAAAGACTTCTGCAGACGCGACATAAAGGCTGGCAACATCACCGCCACTGTATGGGAATCCCTTCCAAACAACCACAGTGCCTGGAAACAGGCAGTCAAGTCGTGTATCCACAGCAATGACCAGAGGAGGAATGATGGCTGGGAGTAGTGCAGAAGAACCGTCACGGTGCATCTGCAAAATCACAATCGGGTACCTTCATTTGCCCCAGCTGCAACGAAACATGTCTCTCCTGTATCGCTTTCCAAAGCTACAGCTGGCACTGTAAACTTCCACTGGTTTGACTTCACCAGCAAATATGCACTCTCCTCCATTGTCTCCTGAGACAGACAGATGCCAAATCTGAGAAAAAAGCTCTGGTTATTCCTCACCATTATCCATGCTGACTGGGTGGTGATGGGAGTTAGAGTCCAATAGCATCCAGAGGACCGCAGCTTCTCCATCTCTACTGGAATATCTTGCTATTGTTACATGCACAGCTGCTGTGTCTGTCCTGTTAAAAGAAAAAAAGTTAGGAATCCTAACTTTATCCAAATAAATAAATAAATAAATAAATAAACCCAGTCCAAATTCAATGCAAACTGAATCAGAACTACTTCAATATATATGATCTTAAAGTTATAGAGTTTTAAAAGGAATCTTTAAGGCTCGGGGCTCCTTTACATTAGGCTGAGTCATTCTGTGATATTCTGATCTTATTCACTGTCTGATGAGACTTTTTGAAGATCTGCCAGCCAGATTTCTTCTACACACACACCTTATTTATTTAAACAAACAAACTTCCTCCCTCCCAGCATTGTAAATGGCTGAAGAACATTTGGACTGAGAGATATGGGTCCATTTGTGATTTACATTTCTCTAGGCAATCCTCGCAAGTCACTTTCCATATGCAAATGTGGATGGCAATCAGATTAGCCAATGATTCACATATTACTTAATCTTACCTGTTCTTGATCCACACCTGTGCAAATAACACAGGAAAGTGAAAGCGTGCGCACCCACAAAAGATCTTTCACAATATCCTGAGCTTTGTGCACTAAATTTCCCCAAAGAATTCCAGATTTTTATCTCCTGGCTCCTCTGTTGCCCTTTCAAATCCTCACCCACCTAGGGCATCAACACCAAGCTCTGTTTTTTTTTGGGGGGGAAAGCGAGGCAATAGCCACAAAGTCAGGTCTTAATGGGCAGATCCCCTCACTTGTTGAACCAGCTTCTAGTGATAGGTTCTCTTGCCTTTGACCAAATCAGTGAAGGCAAGCCCCCAGACATTTCTGCCCTCCATCCAAAGGCAGAACATCTCTGCCACTGTGCTGTGTCTCTGTTATCTTTCCACTGCCCCTCAAGACCTGCTCAAACAAGTTGCAAGACATTTACCTCCTTCCTTGAGGAGGAGACCCCCGTTCTCTAAGCAGAATGTCTTACGGAGGGAACGGAAGTGATGCAAGGCTGTCTGATCATACACATTGCTGCCTGGGTTGCCCAGAAATACCTGTAGGACCTTTGGCAGGATGCAGCTGGCTGGGCCAGAGAACAGAGGCATCGCTCAAGAGGAGGAGGAAAGGGAGAGGCCCAGGGCAAAAGGGCGAGGTGAGTGGAAGGAGGTGGGGACATGGTAATTAGGAGAAAGGTGAGGATATGACTCACAAGCAGCAGCTGCTTCCAACTCCACAAAAGCACACCAGGTGTTCTGAACCACAAGCCACTACACTAAAGCTACCTGCCCTATTTGCAGAGAACACTCCTCTTTTGGAAGTTCTCTACTTAAAGGGCTGTTGCTTGGTTTAAAGATCATCAGAAGAGACAGACAGTAAAAGAGGCCTGGAAGTTGGTCGTCTACAGTTAGCAGCAGATTTTGGGGTCTCAAATTTCGGTGGTGCCCTGTGTGATGCCAAAATTTGGAATCCTCCCTTGCCTTCCATTCTACATAATAGTTGCAGCAGCACCCCCCCCCCCGGCTCTGTGCCCAGTGTGACCAAACCAGTCACGCTCCCCTAAACCCCAGACACTCAAAGTGTCCCTATTTTCCAGGGATAGTCCCAGATTTACAGAAGCTGTCCCAGTTTCTGATTTCAGCTTTTCTTTAAAGGTAAATGGACCCCTGACCGTTAGGTCCTGTCACGGATGACTCTGGGGTTGCGGCGCTCATCTCGCTTTATTGGCCAAGGGAGCAGGCATACAGCTTCCAGGTCATGTGGCCAGCATGACTAAGCCGCTTCTGGCGAACCAGAGCAGCGCATGGAAATGCCGCTTACCTTCCCGCTGGAGCAGTACTTATTTATCTACTTGCACTTTGACATGCTTCCGAACTGCTAGGTTGGCAGGAGCAGGGACCGAGCAACAGGAGCTCACCCCGTTGCGCGGATTTGAACCACCAACCTTCTGATCGGCAAGCCCTAGGCTCTGTGGTTTAACCCACAGCACCACCCACGTCCCTTAGGTTTTCTTTAAGACGTCCCTATTTTCATCGGAGAAATGTTGGAGGGTATGACGTTTTGAGACACACCCCTGAGCCAGGGAGATAAGTAACTATACAACTTGTAGAAGACATCTGAAGGATAGGGAATTTAAAAAAAAATGTTTCACATTTTACTATGTTTTTAGATATATTGGAAGCCACCCAGAGTGGTTGGGGCAACCTAGTCAGAAGGGTGGGGTATAATAATAATAATAATAATAATAATAATAATAATAATAATAATTGAATAGGACATCCCTATTTTCATCAGAGAAGTGTTGGATGGTATGAAATCTGCCTCTGCACCCGGGCTGCAGATTGTGTGGGCCCTTCCTCATTGTGGTAAACTCTCATCTAACGAAGTGCATTTCCATAGGAAAATGGTATGTAAATCCGCCCCCCTTTTGGGCAATGCATAAAATGGTTACTCCACATGGAGAGGATTTGTGGGCTGGGCTGGATTCTCCAGAAACAACATAGGCTGCATCACAAGCAAATGTGCTTGAGTGAACGCTTTCAAGGCAGCAACACTCCTTAATCTTACACAAAATAAAGGGGAATGGCACTTAACATATGTTCAGGGACACTCTCTCCCAGTGCTTTTTTCTTTTCTTCCTGGGGGTATGCAGGGGTACGCATACCCCTAAACATTTTGTGAATCTTTGTACTTTTGTCCATTTACTTCATTTTTCCTGATATGAACTATAAAATGGTGGGCGGTTTTTGAATCAAAATGAGAGTACCCCTTTGTTTTGTTTAGTCGTTTAGTCGTGTCCGACTCTTCGTGACCCCATGGACCAGAGCACGCCAGGCACTTCTGTCCTCAGAGTACCCCTAAACATTTTTTTTAGAAAGAAAAAGCACTGCTCTCTCCTATAGTGTGAGATCAGGTCTGAGCCCCATTCTCAAAAACATGTGCCAGAACAGAGCTCAGGCGTAGGGCCATTGCTATGAACATGTCGTCACTCAAGGTTTGCTAGCAAGGCAACTTGAGGGAAACACAATCGTAAAAGCTGGGTTCTAATATGATGCATGTTTCTTATGCAGAAGGACTGTTGGTAGATTCACACCCAGGTCTAAATTAGACCCTGAAAACCAGCGCCCTTCCTGCGTACCAGTGGCAAGACTTGTGATTACATGCCTGTGAGTCAATTTAAAATGCTGAAATCCTGCCCAGCGTGAGTAGAGTTGCTAACTTGTGACTGGCAATGCCGCTCTGCCTTTTACAGTGCCATGGCATCCAAAAATGATAGCAGTGAAACCGTTTTGGTTATCAACCAATCACCGGCCTGCTTTCTGCCTGCCAGGCTGCTGCAAAAGGCAAAAGAACAGTAAGGTTGACAGAATGACAGCTCCTTCTATCTGCCCTTGTCTGGGTCGCTCAAACTTCTTTTAAAAATCATTATTATCAAGTATTAGAGAAGGCCTTTAGTTCTCTGGCAGAGCATCTTCTCTGCATACATATAGGTGCCCCTTCAGTCATTTACGTTTATAACTCGCCCTTCCTCCCCAACGGGAGCCCACAAAAAAATAAAATTCTATTAGGTAAATGTATAGGGGACCCCGACCATTAGGTCCAGTCGTGACCAACTCTGGGGTTGCGGCGCTCATCTCGCTTTATTGGCCGAGGGAGCCGGCGTACAGCCTCCGGGTCATGTGGCCAGCATGACTAAGCCACTTCTGGCGAACCAGAGCAGCGCACGGAAACGCCGTTTACCTTCCCGCCGGAGCGGTACCTATTTATCTACTTTCACTTTGATGTGCTTTCGAACTGCTAGGTTGGCAGGAGCAGGGACCGAGCAACGGGAGCTCACCCCGCCGCGGGGATTCAAACCGCCAACCTTCTGATAGGCAAGTCCTAGGCTCTGTGGTTTAACCCACAGCGCCACCCGCGTCCCTAAAATTCTATTAGAACAACGTTAAACAATGCAATAACATATTTCAGGCAGCTGTTAAAACCATCCGTGTTAAAACTGCATAAAACGATCAGCTGAAATTCTATGAACTCATCTCATAGGAACTCAGACTTATGCAGAATTGGACCGCTGGTCCATCTAGTTCAGTACTGTCCACACTGAGTGGCAGCAGTTCTCCTGGGTTTTAGGCAGGAGTCCTTCCCAGCCTCTAACTTTAGTAGGTTTCTCCTTGATGGAATAGGGTGTCTAATTTTTCAGCTGATGACAGCACACCAAACTTCACTTAAAGGCGAAAGAGCAGGCCAAGCTCTCGTCCCCTGCCCCGTATCACACGGCAACCTTACTCCCTCTAACTATCACTCTTAAGCTTTAAGCAGGACTGCACATCCCCATTCATAAGCCTGATGTCCTGTTTCACAGAGCAAGCAGGTCCACGGCCAAGGCTGTTAAGAGGTGTCAGCAGCTTGCGGGATGGTACTCCATTCCTCAGCTGAGCCAGAGGGCTTGGGTAGTGCTGTTGAGAGATGTTAAATAATTTTCTGAAGTCCTTTAGAGAGGGGGAAGCAGGAAAGGGAGAGAGGATCACGGCGCTCTCTGTAGAAGCCAGTGAATAGGAAGTGAAGGACACATGTAAATTCCACTTCTGTGTTCTGGCATTCCTTGGGGAAGTACTCAGAGCTCCTCGTTGGGGCTCTTCTCTTGGTTTAATTTGAATATCCTTGCACATTAAAGATTTGTGTGTTTAGCTTCATGGTAAGAGTAGGCACTCAGTTTGCACAGAAGATGAAATGAATCCTTGGGTACGGATGGCCGGGGGGGGGGGGCGAGGGAGCGGAGGGTGGCACCAATTCAGCCAGTCATATTTAAGGTCTTTGGGGCTTCTCGGATCTATAATCAAGGCTGGCTCCATTTTTAGGAATGCAAGAAGCTGCCTTAGGCTGCAACAGGCCATTGATCTATGTAGCTCAGTAATCCAGGGTGAGCCTAGTTAAAGCTGTGCAAGTGTGTCAGAGATGATTTCCAAATGACTTGCAAGGCTCAGCATAGGTTAGGAAAGAAATTTGACGGCTGGTTTCTTTTGGAACAAGTTGAAATGGTTTATTTTTCTTTGTGAAGCATGCTCTTTGAAATGGACATTATCCTCATCTAAGATGTGGTGAAAGCACTGTAAATGTCACTGCTTCCTCTGTCAGCATGTGACAGGGGCCACACTCCAGGAATGGCTTCGACTGGCCAATGGGTCCCAAACCCTCGGATTTCTTCTCTGTGTGAAGACATGCTCTGGTGTATTGCGAAGACAAGAACAATAGTGGGTCTGACAGCCAATAAGGCAGTTTCTGAACGTGCTGTAGAGAAGAAGAGGAGGAGGAGGAGGAGGAGGAGTTTGGATTTGATATCCCGTTTTATCACTACCCTAAGGAGTCTCAAAGCAGCTAACATTCTCCTTTCCCTTCCTCCCCCACAACAAACACTCTGTGAGGTGAGTGGGGCCGAGAGACTTCAGATAAGTCTGACTAGCCCAAGGTCACCCAGCAGCTGCATGTGGAGGAGTGGGGAATCGAACCCAGTTCACCAGATTACGAGTCCACTGCTCTTAACCACTATACCACACTGGCTCTTCCCACACTACAGGGAAGCAAAGGGCAAATGGGGCTCGTCCACCTGGGAAGTTAGCCCATTTAGGAGAAGGAAGACATTGACCCCAAACCTCCGGTGCCTTGCAGGTGATCTTGGGGAGAAGAAAACTCTCAGGAGTAAACTCTACACAAATCCAGAGTGGAGTCCCTAAGGCAGTTGGATGGCAGCTTGCGTGCCTTCTTCTAGCAACTCCTGCAGCCAAGCTGGTACCAAACACCTTGCTCTGCTTTCCTTTGGTCCACATCAGCGAGGCTGAGATGCGGGTCTCGTCATCTGGACCGCCCAGGACCTCCATGTACACTGCCCAGGCTTGTGCCCTGGGAAGGCCACTTCAGTGCAGTTTGATTTCATCCCTGGAGACGCAGTCCAGTGTCTCTGGAAACAGATGGATGCCAACCTAATATTCTCTCTCCTGTTTACTTTTGAGCTGTTAAGCTAGATTGGTTCAGTTGAATTGTTTGGTATTGGTATTTATTGATGGACAATATAATTTCTATTAGTTTCTAATATATCCTATTTGGGTTGTTATCTTTAACTGTATCCCTCTGAAGACCAGTTGCAGGTGGGGACTGCATTGCTGAGTCCGTATAATGTTTGCAAGCTCCCCATCATAATCTGGTTTGGCCACTGAGAAGACGACACTGGGCTCGATGGGCCTTTGGCCAGACTCTTCTTAGCTCCTTAACAAAAACCAGCCAGAAAAGCAGTGTCTTCTGGTCCTTGCCAGCTGATGATACAGTCCAGGTTCCAGCCTCTTTCATCCATAGGGAAAGGGCAGAGAGCCTTGCAGATGGAAGCTGGGGCTTCCAGATGGCAAATGACGCTGTCCCACAGAAGCAGCTGTTTCAGGCAACTCTGCCTTGAATCGAGCATGGAGCAAAACTGCAGCTTCCTGTCTGCAGTGATGATGTTCCTGCAAGTGAGCAAACCAGCCAGCAGTGGGACCCCAGCGCTTCCCTAGAGGAGACCTTCATCTCAGTTGGTAGCTCTATTGGATTAAAATTGATTGTATGTATGTACTGTTGCTTTAAACACGGGAGAAAGGGAGCGAGAGAGTTTTCCAAACTACATAGGAAGCTGCAGATAGCTAAGGGCAGAAATGTAATTGTTGGGCATTGCCTTTATCGCCTCTCAGAGAGCAAAGGACAGGCCTTTTTGAACATCAGATATCCTGGCCCGACCGTTGACCCCTCACTGTGTCAATACTCACACCAGGCTGACAGTATCAAAGTCTTTTGCAATATTAGAAATGGTTCAAATAGAAACACTGACCTTTGCCTCCGCCAGGACAAAATCACCGAGCAATTAGAGAAGGGCTATTCAGATACACCCTCTCCTGAAACCTTGGAGATTGCTGGTGGGGGTGGGAATGCCTTCCGAAAAAGCAATGAAATAAAATAAGATTCCTTCATATGGCACAATAGCCACCTCTACTATGTGCTTTTGCCACATTACTGCATTCATGCAGCACCGTGCAGAATTAATGAGTGTGCTATAATCATCTCTTTTTCTAACTGCGGCCCTCAGACACATTAGCCAGAATATAGGGGCCTCGGTGGGTCTTGCATAAAGCTGGCTGCAGTCGCTGCCTCCAGCAATCAAGACTTTCTTTACGTTAAATAAGCCAAAATAATACTAAAATCCATCATGGTTTGGGTTAAAACTTCTAACATAAAAATACTTTGCAACCTGAATTGGATCAGTTTTATATTCCAGTTTCATTGTGTGGCTACTCCCAGCTCCCGCCTGCCATAACTCATCACCGTATGTCTGCAACATGCATTTAATTATATGTGCTCTCTCTCTAGCAAGTGTGCACATACATGCACGCCTATCTGGCAGTATACAGCTTTTCACAAAGTGCACAGGAGGTTGCCAGGGTGGCTGGGTGTCCTGCTCTACAGAGAACAGTCCTCTGTTTCCGAGTGTGGTCAAAATATGAAGAAGAAGAGGAGGAGGAGGAGGATTTGATATCCCACTTTATCACTACCCTAAGGAGTCTCAAAGCAGCTAACAATCTCCTTTCCCTTCCTTCTCCACAACAAACACTCTGTGAGGTGAGTGAGGCTGAGAGACCTCAGAGAAGTGTGACTGGCCCAAGGTCACCCAGCAGCTGCATGTGGAGGAGCGGAGACGCGAACCCGGTTCCCCAGATTACGAGTCCACCGCTCCTAACCACTACACCACACTGGCTCTTAAGAACCGCAAGAAGGGAAAGCAAATGGGGCCTTGAAGTTGCCCATCCATAGTTAGAAGTTCCTGGATAGCACACGGACGGTCACCAACTTGGATGGCTTTAAATAATGAATGGACACATTCATGTTGGCTTTCAATGGCGACCAACCATGATGTCTGGAGACGGTAATGCTTCTGAAAACTTGGGATTAGTTGGCTCTGCCTATTGGTAGCGCCTCTGCCCTGCCAGTCCCCATGGGCAGCAGCCACCAAGACAGTCCCATGCTGGATGGAAGCTATGTTTCACAGGAGAGAAGATCTACCAGAGACACAGCAACGTAGCAAGAGGGGAATGGCCTGTACCTATATAGTGGTACCAAACTTTATTATTATTATTATTATTATTATTATATACATTTTCCTTCATAAACAACAGCAAACAGCAAGTACACAACAAATACTAACCTAAATTACACAACATAATCTAGCCTAAATTTCCATTACAATCTTTCAAAAAATTCCAACATCTTATTAATATCTCTATTATATACGCATGTTGACCTCCCTCCCTCCCGATTTCCGGCTTCTTAATAAGTCTTCCTTTTCTGCAGTTTCATAGTTACAGCTGAACACATCGTAAGATTTATGTAATACCCGCTGTGGTTTTTAAATTTCTGAAATTTCCTTCAATGTATGTTATGAATTTACTCCAATCGCTAATAAACTTTGTACCTTTTTGGAATCTATTTTTTTGTGTGTGTCATTTTTGCTAGTTCAACATATTCAAATAATTTTATTTGCCATTCTTTAATAGTTGGGATATCTGGGTTCTTCCATTTTTGTGCGATTAAAACCCTGGCTGCTACTGTCGCATATTGGAATAGTGTCTGATCTTCTTTTTTAATTTCGTCCCCAATTATTCCCAATAGCAGGGCTTCCGGTTTTTTAGAGAAAGTGAATTAAATATTTTTTTTAATTCATTATATATAAGTTCCCTTTTTTTTTCCACAGGTCCACCACATATGGTAGAAGCTCCCTTCTTTAGTCTTACATTTCCAGCAGGTTTTATTTCCGGTTTTATACATTTTCTCTAATTTCACCGGTGTGATGTACCATCTAGACATCATTTTTTCCATGTTTTCTCCAAGTGTGGTGCAGGCCGTGAATTTCATTCCTTTGTTCCATAATTTCACCCAATTATTGTATTCTATGTTATAACCAAAGTCCATTGCCCATTTTACCATTACCTCTTTTATCTCTTTGTCTTTGGTATCCCATTCTAACAAAAAGTTGTACATTTTAGATAGGAGTTTGGTTTTATTTTCTAATATTTCTATCTGGTATTTAGATTTTTTTTCATTCATCCCTATCTTTTTATCTTCGTTCCATAATGCATTTATTTGATGATATTGCAGCCAGTCTGTAAGTCTATCATTTAGTTCTTCATACGATCTCAATTTCCATCCATTTTATATTCTTATCAATAAATCTTCATAGGTCATTCTTTCCCCTTCCAAACTTAATCTGTTCCGGAAGTCCATTCCAAAACCAAAGCGTTCCAAACCCAAAGCGCGCTTTCCCATAGAAAGTAATGCAAAACGGATTAATCCATTCCAGACTTTTAAAAACAACCCCTAAAACAGCAATTTGACATGGATTTTCCTATCTAACGAGACCATTGATCCATAAAATGAAAGCAATAAACAATGTACTGCAGTCACACAATTAATCAATCAATCAGTAACAAAAAAGCTGCAAAAACAAAAATGCAAAATAAACAGCAAAAATAGACAGACCTCAGCATGACACTCAAAATGGAAGTGTGGCACTCAAAACGGAGCATGCTTGGCTTCCGAAAAAAGTTCACAACCAGATCACTTACTTCTGGGTTTGCAGTGTTTGGGTTCCAAGTTGTTTGAGTACCAAGGTGTTTGAGAACCAAGGTATACGGGATTGGTGTTAAGGGATGCAGTTAATGGGTTACTTCTCCATGAGTCAGCAGAGATGACTCATTCCGCCCCCCCCCATGTACCTGCAGGCATCTTGTGACTCTCTTTATCTGTGTTCCTGGGCAGATTTGGCATGTAACTTGCATATCAAAGGGGCTCAGGTTGCAGCATCCTGTTGTGGTAGGAGATAGCCTTCAACAATTCCTGCCATCTTTTGGAGCTGTGGATTCAGCTGAAGGGTTTTTGAAGAAGAGATCCTTTGAGTTGGGGAAGTTCCAGACTTCAGAACTCAGAACTCCACCCGTTTTTGCAGGACTTTGCAAACAACTGGATTTGGCTTGGAACTTTAACACAGCAAGGACTTTGCAGCAGAGAACCCTTTCTGGGTTCTCAGAGAGAGAAGACTACTTGTAACATCTGTAAATACTGTGTGTGATGTATGTGTTGGCCCAGTAAAAGACAACTCTGCTCAACGGCTGTCTTCTGTGGTGAGCTTAACTGCTTGACTGAGCTTCCGCAGCGCACACACCCCCCAACAACCTCAGCACTTGGCAGCTGCTGAGGAAGCATGTCTAGAAGCGAGTGTACTTAATTCCGTTCAATCCCAACGCAGCCCCCAGCAGTGCTGAGTCACATTCAATCGTTGCAAGTAACTAGACCACAATAAAATGTATTCCAGTTGCTAAGCAATGCCTTTCAGTCTATCATTGTGTTGTTGCAGGAATTTATGTATGGGGGGCGGGGTTGCCGCTCCAGCAGATATCATGCACATGCAACCCACAACCAAAATCAGCACAGCCACTTTTGTGACTTTTGTGATTTGCCCCCACAAAACACTTCATCACATTTTCTTCCTATCTATTCAAAGGGCCTCTGCTGCACAATACCAAATGTAACAAGTCACTGATAAATTTATCTATGTACAGGCCCACTGGGAAAACTTCAGAAATTCATATAGACATGTGAGCTCAGCTACTCAGCAGCCCCTCTGCCTGAGTGATAATTCCTGGCCTCCTGATACCTGAGTGCCAGACAGGTAGCCATTCCAGAAATAACAAACTCAGATAAAGGCAAAAGGGTGTGATTAACTTGACTGGGAAACAGGGAAATGTAAATATCTCTTTTGTTACACTTGATGGGTGTTTGGTGGAGGGCAAGGGGAACCATGGGGCAGGTTCTAGGATGCTCAGATTACTGCCACCAGACCTCCCCTTTCATGGTGTATTAGTGATGTAGTTTGGGGGTGTAACATGGGGATTAGCAGCTAATAAAAGTTTGGGTTCCCTTTTGTTTGGCTTCCATCTTGTTTCACCTTGTGGCAGGTGGGAATCCTGTCTTCAATAAAGACCAAGCCTACTGGCTGCTGTTTTGCTTTGGTATTCCTGGCTGGTGTCCTTGTTTTTTGTCCAAGGGAGCCCTCAGATTTCTCCGTTAACAGTGTGCAATGAATACTCAGTGAATTTATGAGGAGGGTCTATTCTGGGAAGAACGTGAATCTTCTTTCCTTTTTTCGCAAGCAACAAGTCTAGTGGAAGTGGAAATTCCAGCTCGTGACCAAAACAACAACAACAAAACAACCCCCCAAAAGGAAAATCGCCGAAAGAATGACATATCAAAAGGGAATAGGGAAACTATAACTTTATTCCTCTTCACTGGAGGAACATGTTACGATCCACCATAAAATCTCTGCCTGTGAGACCCAGCGTAGTCAGTGGACAGCATATATTTATATTCCTGCTCAGCTGCATGCTCTCCATTTCCCCACTGCCTCACTTTCCCATCTGTAAAATGGAGCAGTAGTGACGATACCCTGCTTCACAGGGTTGTTGGGGAAACGAAGGAGATCAATGGCCCAACACAGCAATTTAACATCTAATCAACAAGCGTATACTCTTTCACATAAAAACACTTGCACGCGTGTACAGAAAGCTCGTCCCCGTGTTCAGTGCAACTTGTGAACAAACCTAGTATCACACCACAACTGGGTTATGGCACTACAGACCCCAGAGTATGGGTTTCTCAGTGGGCAGTTAAGAGTTTTATTCCGTCTTTTGAGTTGGATTAAGTGTGTGTGTTCTCTCCCCAGCCCCAAGCTTATGCAATCTTCTAAAAAAATATTTGATAGACATTTTTCCTGCTGTGAGGCACTCATTATTCTATTTTATTATGTATTTTTTCACTTGTTTGATCTTGCCAGTTGCTTTGAAGACTCATAGGTGGAAACGTGGCCTAGATATATTAATATAAAGACAAACAAACATTTAAGTAAAGCTTCCCACTGCATATTCATCACGGAAAGTAAAGGCGCAGTCTTTGGGTTAATCCTGGGTGACTTTCTCCCCTCGTACTGGGATGGGTGAGGCTAGGAATGGAAGGACAACATAATTGTCAGGGAACTGACATCAGAGGGAAAGGAGGTGATAGGGCTCCCAGAGACGGGGAGAGACTCAACAGCCAAAGCAGGGACCAGCAGGGGGAGCGCGGGGTCTCTGGAGGAGGATCTCAGTAATACTGAGAGAGACGCAGCAACGCAGGCAGGAAGCAGGGGAGAGAAAGGGGTGAGAGACACGTCCAGCGAAAATAGTGGGGAGGTGTCAGAAGCAACTGCAGGGAGACCCATGCTTCGTCGGAAGCTGTCACGTCGTGAGTCCAGGAGACGTGTTTCCGTTAAGGAACTTCTTTGTTGGAGGCGTTTCCGCAAACAGCCACTGTCGGACTCTAATAGTGACTAGAGCAGACATGTCTGAGGAGCTCTGTCACACACAGAGGTTTGTGGGGCCGCACAAACTCTGAAGGGGCACCATTTTAAGCACAAGCAGCTAATCATCCCCTGATAGCAGTCCGACAGTCTCTGTACGCTGCCTGTGCAGGAGAAAGCATCATGAGCGACCCAGCCGGAGCCGGAGTAGCAGGGGGAGGAGCTGATCCAAGCTTGGAAGAAAGATACCGAGCATTGGAGGTCCAACTGGCGCTGCAGACGGCGAGGCTCGAGGAGAGGAGGGCTCAAGATGCAGACAAGAAGGGGAGAACCACTCAGTTCCCCAGAAAGGTACCAGGATTGGTGCAGAAGTTTGGGGGGGACCCCAAGGATTACCATGCCTTTAGGACTGAAATGCAATATGCCCTGAATGTCCAGTTTGATGAGTTCCCTGATGAGGAATCTCGAGTTGCTTTTGTAATTGGGCATCTTGAGAAGGGCGCGCGAGACTGGGTTCGACCCCTGATGGTAACGCACAACGATATCCTAAAGGACACTATGAAATTCTTTCGTGCAATGGATATCATGTTTTCCAGCGACATTGAGGAAGGGGTGGTGCGCAGACAGTTAATGGCTTGCAAGCAGGGAAGCAGATCTGTCCGTGAGTACTGGACTGAATTTACCATGCTGATTCACAGATTGGGGTGGGATTTATCGGCAGCACCCATTCAGATGCTATTTGAAGAAGGTCTTTCTTCAGCTGTGAAAGACGAGCTGGCCAGGAGCCCCAGGGCGGTGTCTATGGATCAGCTGACCAAATCTGCGCTGACCATTGGAGCGCGCCAGGAGGCAAGAGCCTTGGAGAGGCGGGAAGGGAGAGGGGAACGTTGGAAGGAGTTACACATTCCAGACATTCCTGAGCCAGCTTTCCCGCCGGCAGAGCCGATGGAAATCGGAACAGCCCGCGCGCGCGCAGTTTCAAAGCCCAGTGAGGGGGCGAAGAAGGAGGGAAAGGGAGCCCGGAAATGCTATCTCTGCCAACAGCCAGGCCACTTTGCCAGAGTCTGCCCCCAGAGGAAGGAATGGCAAGGAATGGTGGGAGCTGTTGAGGGGGAAGAGCAGGGAGAAACGGAGCAGGTAAAAGCCAACGCCTGGTTGCCATCAGGGCACTGCAGCCAGGCCAAAGAGCAGTGAAAGTGCCCCTTCCCCAAGTGCCAGTGCCAGAAGCTCCTCGACCTGCTCTAGTGATTGAAGTGTCGCTAGAGCTGCAAAATGGACACCCCCTAAAAATAAAGGCACTGTTGGACTCAGGCAGCTCCTGCAATTTTATGAGCAAGGAGTTTGCTGCTGAACACCAGATACAGACTATCCCTTTAAGCAACCCCCTGCAGGTGACCACGATCGATGGCAGGGAACTGTTGGGAGGAGGAGTCAGCTTGCAGACCATCCCAATGATAATGAGGGTGGCAAGGCACACAGAACTGATAGCGTTTAATGTGGCCACCTTGGGAGGTGCTCCCATTATTTTGGGAATGAGCTGGCTAGCCCTACATGATCCGCTGGTGGGCTGGCATCAAAGAGTGGTTTCCTTCGGTTCCGCACATTGCTTAGAACACTGCAGGGGGGAAAAGGGGTCAGCAGGGGCCCAAGCCACCCTGGCAGGGACTGAAGTAATGGAGAAGGGGAAGGTGCCACCACAGTATGCTGATCTCAGCGACGTGTTCAGCGAGAAGGAAGCTGACCAACTACCTCCGCATAGACCCTTTGATTGCCAGATCAATTTACTCCCCGGAGCACAGCTTCCTGTAGGCAAGTTGTATGCCATGTCAGACAGGGAAATGCAGGAGTTGCGAGCGTTCATTGACAAGAACCTGAAGAGAGGCTTCATCAGAGAGTCCAAGGCAGCGGGGGGTAGCCCAGTGTTTTTTGTGGACAAAAAACACACGGACAAGCCGAGGCTGGTATGTGACTTTCGGGCCTTAAATGCAGTGACCGAGCCGGCGGCTTTTCCTATGCCCAGGATTGATGATATTTTGACCAGGGTGCGGAAGGGAAAGATTTTTACAAAGCTGGACCTAAGGGGGGCGTACAACCTGATACGTATAAGGAAAGGGGATGAATGGAAGACCACCATGTTCACCCCTTTGGGGGCATTTGAATACTTAGTTATGCCTTTTGGATTACAAACAGGCTCCGCGTGTTTTCAAGCTTTCATGAACCACGTACTGGGGCCTTTGCTCTACAAGAATTGCGTGGCCTTCTTAGATGACGTGTTGGTGTATTCGGAGAATGAGGAGCAACATGTGAGAGACGTCAGAGAAGTGTTGAGCAGGCTGCAAGCCAACAGACTGTGGGTGAAACTGGAGAAGTGTCAGTTTCATACCAAGGAGGTGGAATTCCTGGGGTACCGCTTGTCAGATAAGGGGTTGGCCATGGACCCCGGCAAGGTTCAAGCGGTGCTGGAATGGAAAACACCCAAGACCAAGAAGGATGTGCAGAGGTTCCTAGGGTTTGGAAACTTTTATCGTAAGTTCATCCGAAACTTCGCCCACCTGACGGCGCCCATCACGGACTGTCTCAGCAGCAAAAAGAAGTTTGTTTGGACGGGGGAGGCGGAGCGAGCGTTTGAGGAACTGAAAAGGGCCTTCGCCTCTGACGAACAACTTCTACATGTGGATTTACAAAAAAAGCTGAGGGTCGAAACAGACGCGTCGGACAGAGCCATAGGGGCGGTGCTTCTTCTGCAGCCGGGGAAGGAGGGGTCAGAGTGGCGACCGTGTGCCTTCTTTTCGCGAAAGCTGAACAAGTCTGAGAGGAACTACACGGTGTACGACCGGGAACTTCTTGCAATTTATGAGGCCTTCCGGAGATGGAGGCACCTACTAATTGGTGCACAACAGAAGGTGCAAGTGTGCACGGACCATAAGAATCTAGAGTATTGGAGAACTGCGCGAGTGCTCAACCAACGGCAGTTGAGATGGGCCCAGGAGTTCTCCAAATTTAACTTTGAGATTTGTTACGTACCAGGCCCGGAGAACGTTAGGGCGGACGCTCTCTCACGCAAACCTGAATATTTGGAGGGAGAGGGTGCACCCGAAGAGACCCATGTCATTCCCGAGGACCGCTGGGTGTGTGGGGCGGCATTGGTGGGGCAAAGGGAACTGGTAGAGGGAACGGGGCAGGATGAATACGCCCAGGACAAACTCAGGAGTCTTAGGAGGGAGGGAGACAAACCCGGGGGTTTTGAGGAGAGAAATGGGGCGTTGTACTACAAGGGAGCGTTATACATACCTGAAGGGGAATTGAGGGAAAAGGTACTCAAGCAACTGCACGATAACCCCACAGCAGGGCATTTTGGGCAACACAAAACCATGTGGCTGGTTACCAGGGAATTCTGGTGGCCCAAGGTTAGGGAAGATGTACGGGAGTATGTGAGAGGGTGTGACCGATGCCAACGAGCCAAGGGGGAGAGGCGGGCGCCGGCAGGTTTATTAGAACCACTACCCACGCCGGAAAGACCGTGGGAGGCAGTGGCAATAGATTTCATGACTGATCTGCCCAGGTCCAAAGGGAAAACAGCCATTATGGTGGTGGTAGATCTGTTAACCAAGATGGCCCACTTTATAGCCTGCTCACATGCGGTCACAGCAGAAGAAACCGCCAAATTGTTTGTGGAAAATGTGTTTAGGTTGCATGGCGCCCCCTTGAGGGTGGTTTCGGACCGAGGGAAACAATTTACTTCCAGGTTCTGGAGGAAGCTCATGAGCTTACTGCATGTAGAGGTTAATTTCTCTACTGCCCGTCATCCAGAAACCAACGGGCAGGCGGAAAGAGCTAATGGTGTCCTCCAGCAATATTTGAGGTGTTATGTTAATGACAGAGAGAATGATTGGGTGGAGAAGCTGGCGTTGGCAGAATTTGCTTACAACAATGCAGAGAACGTGTCCACGGGGATGAGCCCTTTTTTGGCCAATCACGGGTGTCATCCCCGAGCCTTCCCAGGGGGGGAGGGGGAGAACTGGAGCGTTCCAGCAGCAGAACAGTTCGTTGAAGAAATGGAAGCGATCCATCGCCAACTCCAACTTAATTTAAACCGGGCGAAGGAGGAATATAAGAGGCAGGCAGACAAAACCAGAAGGGAAGGGGAAAGCATTAGGGTGGGAGACCAGGTGTGGCTGTCCACCCAAGGGTTACCATTTAAAGGAGGTTGTAAGAAGTTAAGACCCAAAAGACTGGGCCCATTTGAAGTCACGCAACAGGTCAACCCAGTGGCTTTCAGACTCCGGTTACCGAACCACATGAAGTTGCACCCAGTGTTCCACAGATCGTTGCTGTCACCGTATATAGGGGACAGAGAGGGGAGGGTCAATAGGGGACCAGCGATGGAGGAAAAAGAACACAGCTACCATGTAGCGGAGATTCTAGATTCCAGGTGGAAGGGAGAGCAAGTAGAGTATTTGGTAATGTGGGAAGGGGAACCGGAGTCGGAAAACACCTGGGTCAGGGCAGAGGATGTAGATGACGAGGTTCTAATTGAAACTTTTCATCAGAGATTCCCTCGTAAACCCCAGCCAGTGGCGAGGTTCCGGAGGGAATACTTCGCCACCACCGACGAAGAAGAGGAGTTGGAGGGGTTCTCTGATTCCGAGGTGGAGGAGGATTCAGCGAGTCGGAACGAAGACCGATGGAGGGAAATGTTCGAGACGTCTGAAGATGAAGAGGATTCGTTTCGGGGTTTCAGCTCCTCACCGCCCAGAGGAGAGGGAGGGGGCGGGGGGGAAGGGGGCCCTGGAGGGGAGGTGGATGTCAGGGAACTGACATCAGAGGGAAAGGAGGTGATAGGGCTCCCAGAGACGGGGAGAGACTCAACAGCCAAAGCAGGGACCAGCAGGGGGAGCGCGGGGTCTCTGGAGGAGGATCTCAGTAATACTGAGAGAGACGCAGCAACGCAGGCAGGAAGCAGGGGAGAGAAAGGGGTGAGAGACACGTCCAGCGAAAATAGTGGGGAGGTGTCAGAAGCAACTGCAGGGAGACCCATGCTTCGTCGGAAGCTGTCACGTCGTGAGTCCAGGAGACGTGTTTCCGTTAAGGAACTTCTTTGTTGGAGGCGTTTCCGCAAACAGCCACTGTCGGACTCTAATAGTGACTAGAGCAGACATGTCTGAGGAGCTCTGTCACACACAGAGGTTTGTGGGGCCGCACAAACTCTGAAGGGGCACCATTTTAAGCACAAGCAGCTAATCATCCCCTGATAATAATGAAACTGGGAATACATGGGGGGCAGATCCACACGATACCTTTTAAGCATATTCAATGCCCATTTAGAGCCCGTGACAATCCCCAATGAATCTTGGGAACTGTAGTTTCCCCCTTATAGATAGAGCAACAATTTCCAGCACCCATAACGAACTACAGTCCCCAGGACCCTTCGGGAAAGTCATGTGATTTACATGTGCCATGGATATGCTTTGACATGTGGATCTGTCCACTTGAGTCCTTGTATCCGGCATGCAAACTAACCCAAGCTAGTTTTGGTGCAGCAAGTGCGAAGCAGAAGCTCTGTAGCTAAATGAACATGTTTAAGATGGCTTAATTTTTTTCCTGGTGGTGCATGGAAGAGAAGGAGGAGGGTAGGCGGAATACAACTCTTTGAGCGAACACAGAATATATATGTATTCATTCCACCAAGGCAGTTTTTTTTTTTTACAAAAAAAAAAGAATGAGCAGCTGCTATCGCCAGGTGGAATTATAAATTTGGAGTCACAATTGCTTGAGTTTCTGACAAAAGCTTGAGTTGCCCCCGAATTGCCAGAACAACAGACAAGCTATACAGGACTCATTTTACATGAGGAGGACAAGGAGCAGTGCCCGAACCGAGGAGGCAGAAATAACCCTTTGTTCTCCTCACGGCATCGGAATGCAGGCCTGTCGGCGCTTGCCAAAGCATATGCAGAAAAGGGTATTTTCGCTCCGAAACCACCGATTGCTGTACTATGCGCACTGGAACATGCTCCATTTGAGAAGGGAAAATGAAACCACAGATATAAATGCAAGCTGCACACTCCCTCTTATGGTATTATAACTCACTAATTTCAGGCTAACGTAGCTGCATCCTTTGGAAAACAGAAGGTGTAAAACCTATGGATCAGGGATGGGCAAGCTTTTTTGTTCCTTACGGACAACTGTCCAGAGGGGGCCGCACTCCAGCAGTGGGCGGAGCCAGAGGAGGGGAGTGGGCGGAGCAACAGAAGTAGAGCAATGGGGTAGGGAAAAGAGGCAGTTATGGATCCGACATGGCTGGTCCTTCTCCAGGGAAATTTAATTTAATTGGTCTGGAAGGGTTTGCTTGGAAAGCAGGCAAAGAGATATGTAATGTGCATAGAAAAGTCTGAGTTTTGTACGGCTGGAATGTAACCTATTGTACTGACCCTCCAAAATTTCTCCAATGAAAATAGGGCACAGAGCCTATGGCTTGCCGATCAGAAGGTTGGTAGTTCGAATCCCCGCGACGGGGTGAGCTCCCATTGCTCGGTCCCTGCTCCTGCCAACCTAGCAGTTCGAAAGCACATCAAAGTGCAAGTAGATAAATAGGTACTGCTCCGGCGGGAAGGTAAACGGCGTTTCCGTGCACTGCTCTGGTTCGCCAGAAGCGGCCTAGTCATGCTGGCCACATGACCCGGAAACTGTACGCCGGCTCCCTTGGCCAATAAAGCAAGATGAGCACTGCAACCCCAGAGTCGGCCACGACTGGACCTAATGGTCAGGGGTCCCTTTACCTTTAAGGAAAAACAGGACATTCCAGAAACCAGGATGGCTTGGAGTAAGCATCCCTTCTGTTGCTACCAGTATGTTATGAACCACCCTGACATCTACAGATGAAGGATAGTGTACATATTTAATTTATAATAATAATATGCCCATTTTATCATACAGCTCTGCTTGACATACAGCCCCCTAGAAGGTTATCCACGAAGGGAAGTAGCCCATGGGTTTGGTCTACTAAATCTACTAAATCATCCTTCCTTCAAAAATGTTCTGTAATGTTCCTTCTGCAAAGCAAAAGTGATGACCAAAGAGCAGGTATTTACAGAATCCTGTGGGTCTTCCTGCAACTTAAGCCAAAACTGGATTCAAGTCGACTTATCTCAGCACTACTTTTCATTCATATGTATGGCACACCATTAACCTTGCTACTTCCCCCCACCTTTGAAGCTATTAAATCTACTCCCATGCCTGGGTTTGTTTGTTTTTTAAAGCATCAACAAAGGCAAAACTTTCAGTTTTCTTTTTTAAAAAATAGATAAATAAATTCCATATTTCAGGAACATTGCCATGCAGAAATGAGGTCAAACAACGCAGAGTACAAAACTGTCTAAGATATGAAACGAGAAAGCAGATTTCCAAATCTCCCAAAAATCACGCTGAAAGGGACTCGTGTGATAATTAAATTGTTTTCATTAAAAGATGCTTCCTCTCCCTCTCCTCCCTGGCTTCCTGTAATTATGAGAACCTTTGAAAACAGAAGAAATTAACAAACATAATTAACAAATGTACACAGAATTAACATTGATATCCGTATAATGCACTGAACATCACAGTATCCTGTCTGCAGGGGAGAAAAATACCGCTCTACAAATTAACCTCCATAATGCTGGAAAAGGGGTATAGAATTAGACACAGGGGTGCTGCTTTTTAAGATCCCAGTAGGAATAGCCTGAGGGCTTATCCAAATGTTACGTTATTTGAGACATTTCCCATTGCAGTTGCCATCTTTTCATGAATTATGCTTTAATTATCCTGCCGCTAGCAACCCAGTAGATTCTTACTTTTCTCCAGTGCTGAGATGGAGAAGAGAAGAATCAGGATTCAGATCTGGATCTCTAGATCTAGATCCCTGAATTGCAACTCAGTGAATCTTGGTCTAAAGCTATAAGCCCTACAGCAGTGGTTCTCAACCTGTGGATCCCAAGATGTTGTTGGACTACAACTCCCATCATCACTGACCACTGGTCAAGCTGGCTAGGAATTATGGGAGTTGCAGTCCAACAACATATGGGGACCCACAGGTTGAGAAACACTGCCCTACAGCAAGGAGAAGAAGAAGAAGAAGAGTTTGGATTTGATATCCCGCCTTTCACTCCCCTTCAGGAGTCTCAAAGCGGCTAACATTCTCCTTTCCCTTCCTCCCCCACAACAAACACTCTGTGAGGTGAGTGGGGCTGAGAGACTTCACAGAAGTGTGACTGGCCCAAGGTCACCCAGCAGCTGCATGTGGAGGAGCGGAGACGCGAACCCGGTTACCCAGATTACGTGACTACCGCTCTTAACCACTACACCACACTGGTGGGGAACCTGTGGTCCTGCAGATGTGACTGGACTCCAGCTCCCATCATCCCTGACCAAAGGCTAAGTTGACTGGGGCTGATGGGAGTTGGAGTCCATCTGGAAGGCACCACATGGCAAATCCCTGCCCTATAGGGTGATGTTGCCCATTCCAATGCTCTGAAGAGACTGGGAAGTGTATATTGTCTCATCTATGTCCACACCATACATTTAAAGAACACAACTGCCCCTGAAGAATCCAGAGAACTGTAGTTCAAGGTTGTTGGGAATTCTAGCTCTGTGAGGCGTAAAGCTACAGTTCCTAGGATTCTTTGGAGGAAGCCTTGTGCTTCAAATGTTTGGTGTGTATGCAACTTCTTTCAGTTCCTCTTGCTTGCTGGTCGTATGCTGGGTCCAATTCACTCCTGGCCCTTCTCTGGTTGACTACCAGGACATTTGCAAACCAAAATGTTTGTTTACAAAGCTATTGTACTATCAACCTTACTATATGCTTGCGAAACATGGACCACTTATAAACGCCATCTCCAACTCTTTGAAAAATTCCATCAACAGTGTCTCTGAAAAATTTTATACATCACCTGGGAAGACTGGTGAACTAATGCCAGTGTATTGGAAGAAGCAAAGATCACCAGTATTGAGCAATGATTCTTCAACATCAAGTTTGTTGGAATGGTCATGTTGTGCGGATGCCTGATCATCATCTTCCAAAGCCACTACTCTATTCCAAACTTTAAAATGGTAATCTCCCGTTGCTCGGTCCCTGCTCCTGCCAACCTAGCAGTTCGAAAGCACATCAAAGTGCAAGTAGATAAATAGGTACCACTCTGGGGGGAAGGTAAACGGCATTTCCGTGTGCTGCTCTGGTTCGCCAGAAGCGGCTTAGGCATGCTAGCCACATGACCCGGAAGCTGTCTGCGGACAAACGCCGGCTCCCTCGGCCAGTAAAGCGAGATGAGCGCTGCAACCCCAGAGTCGTCGACGATTGGTCTTAACGGTTGGGGTCCCTTTACCTTTACCTAATGCTGGTGGTCAACAAGAGAGGTTCAAATACTCTCTTCAAGGTAAATCTAAAAAAATGTCCATTCTTAACCTGAAACTGTTCTTAACCTGAAGCACCACTTTAGCTAATGGGGCCTACCGCTGCCGTGCAATTTCTGTTCTTATCCTGAAGCAAAGTTATTAACCCGAGGTACTATTTCTAGGTTACCGGAGTCTGTAACCTGAAGCGTCTATAACCTGAAGCATCTGTAACCCGAGGTACCACTGTATAAACACCGACAACTGGGAAACACTGGCCTGTCAGCGCTCCAATTGGAGAACAGCCTTTACCAAAGGTGTCATGGACTTTGAAGACGCTCAAACTCAGGACGAAAGGGAGACATGCACTAAGAGGAAGGCATGCTTGGCAAACCCCCAACATGATCATAGGTCCGTAAACCTATGTCCCCACTGTGGAAGGGCGTGTGTATCCAGAATTGGCCTCCGCAGTCACTTACAGACTCACTTTTAAAACCATGTTTATGAAAAACTCAGTTATGAGTGATTGTCAAAAAACTCCTCCTGGGTAAAAGTGAAGCTATTGGCGACCACACAAAAACTTCTTCTGCCAACTATGAACCCATTGCTGGACCCCAACGCTGCCTCAGTTCCTGTTGGTCTGGAGTTAAAGGGTCTGGGGGTGAGGGTACAGGTATGGTATGTGCCTTTATTCATTGAGGCACAGAGAAGGCTGCAGAAGTCATAGCGATGGGCCCAACTGGAAGACATCCGCTGCCTTTCTAACCATCCGACAGTCCTTGGTCTGCCTCACATATTTTACGCTTATATTGGTTTAATTCCAGGAGCCACTCAAGTTACGCTGGTCTTCATCAGCTGATTTTACATCGTTTCTGGAAAGGTCTTCGCTTGCCATTTCCCAGACAGCCCTCAAGTCATGCAAAAAGTGAAAGATGCAATTATTTCGGAAATGTACCTTGGAGTCACCCTGGAGATACAAAGTAAATCGTTATTTCTATCTGGGTTTGGACTTTTGTAATATCCCAACTTTATTTCAGATACTTTGCACATTTCATTCATGCCAGCTCCAAAGAATATCACACAGCTTAACCTAGGGATGGAGAATTCTGCCCATTTCCCTTTCCCTGTTTCTCATTTCCCCCCCAATTTCAAGTTAAGTTGCCCCATTTCTGTATAAGCTTGCAATTTTTATTTTTTGTAAAAAAAAGTCTGCGGAAATAAATTGTATGCCATCTTTGCATGCATATTTCCTAATATAGATTTTTTTTTGCAAACAAATTTGCCTAATATTAATGTTTTTACAAGCAACTTCCCCTGGGTTTTTTTTGGGGGGGGGCATAATTTCCTCCAATATACACACTTTTCTGTACATAGTTTCCTGATATATGCATTTCTTTCTTTCTTTCTTTCTTTCTTTCTTTCTTTCTTTCTTTCTTTCTTTCTTTCTTTCTTTCTTTTTGTTGGAGAATTGCATCACAAAATCCACAGAAGTGCAGATTTTGAAGGATAGCTGTGTCTCACTTTGCATATTGGTCCAGGAAAGGGTGGCTTTGGTAGGCTGGCATTAAAATGTGAACAGAATGATCTTCTCCCTTATCCTAGGCTTAAACTAGTTTAATAAGCTTTCTCTCTGGCCAAGGAACCCTGGGGATTTTAAGTCAGGGAAGAGGACTGAGGGATTTCCTGACAGAAAAAACACTGAATGGCAGACAGGCATCCCCCCTGTTGAAGTTTTGATTCCTTGCCCCTTAAATTGGGAGGCTTGGGGTGCCCCTAAAACAGATTTGGAGGTGCAAAGGAAGAGAAGAAGGGAAAAAGTCCTGTTGTGCCAGCAAATCTTGTTCTGCTCATGCCTACCCGGTTGAATGCTACACTGAATTCCACCCTGTGTGTTTACTTGTGGTTGGCTTGTTTTAAACACTGTATTATTTGATTGATGATCACCCTTAATTGATTGTTCTGTAAACGGCTTTGTTACCATCTGTGCTGCAAAAACAGGCAAACAAGCAAACAACAAATAAACAGAATGCAGCTAGCTTCTACTCCCTAATTTATGGGACTGTCTGGTAACACAGATATCCTCCAACAAGGAGCCATTGTAACAACCTGAGTTCAACCTGTCTGATTGCCTGGGAATATAAGGGTCAGTTGTAATGTTTATCCGAAAACAAAACACATCCATATTTAGCACAAGGAAACATAGGATTATGAAATGAATAAGACAAGAGAAACCTGGGAACTCAACAAATCCTTACTCTTTCCACAGTAGACAGAATCCAAATGTTAGAAACTGGCTGTGGCTATCTCCGCATGGCATGCTAGCTTGGGCTTTTACAGTGGTACCTCTGGTTACGTACTTAATTCGTTCCGGAGGTCCGTTCTAAACCTGAAACTGTTCTTAACCTGAAGCACTACTTTAGCTAATGGGGCCTCCTGCTGCCGCCACACTGCCACCATGTGATTTTTGTTCTCATCCTGAAGCAAAGTTCTTAACCCAAGGTACTATTTCTGGGTTAGCGGAGTCTGTAACCTGAAGCGTATGTAACTTGAGGCGTATGTAACCCGAGGTACCACTGTATTGAGCAGAAGACACATGGCATCCTTCTTTTCCAAATTCTCTATCGGACCCGTGGCACTGAAGTTCACAAACATAAATCGCAGACCAGCAAATTAGATGTGAACAATGAAAGCTGGAGTCTAACAGGCAATAAGAACACTAAGCTCATGTCAATGAGCTCTGCAGGAATGGTGGATTCCTCAGGATTGCTGGGGGCACCAGGGTTTGCTGGGGCAGTTCCTCAGGATTATGGTTTGGCCACAATTGAATCGTGACGATATTGGCACATGGACCAACCAGGGGCCCAACTAACGACTGAACACTTTTGCTCCCCGTTTACAGTGACTCCTCATTTCATGGATACAGTTAGATGTGGCTACATGTCATTCTAGCTATACAGTACCTCCAGGATCAGAGAAGCTTGCCTCCAAATGCCCGTTGCTAGGGAACAACAGTTGGATGCATGGATGTCGAATGCATCTGGTTGGTGACTATAGGACAGAGTTTGCTGGACCAGACAGGTCTGTGACGTTAGCATATGAGAGAGTGCTGGAGGTGAAATAGTTAAACAGCTTGCCCAGTCAGGACCAGAGGGGTGGAGTCAGTGGGACTATAAAACCAGCTCTAGGAGGGGCGAAGGGGGGAGTTCGTTGGGAGTTGGGTGGTTGGTTGGAGTGGGAGTGAATAGGGATGGAGTCGGTGGGTAGGTTGAGTTAGTGTAGCGGAATAAGCTGAGTCAGGAACATTTAGGGGCTAGGAAGACAAGTAAATATCTCAGAGGTGGTTTAGAGAGAGAAAGCAGGTAGCGGAAGTTATAGGTCTGGATAGGCACCCCATGAATGTAATTGACTAATACTGTTTATGAAACCACACGCTTGTTAAACTGCAATAAATAAACAGAAGTTTATGTTTCAATTTAACCCTGACTGGACTCAGTATTGTCCCAGGTAGGGCTGGGTGGTGGCAGCGAGGAATAGAGTGGCAGCACAGGGATCAATAAATGGTGAAACGTCCGGGGACCCTGTGTGATCGCCACAGATGTGGCTACATGACATTCTAGCTATATAGTACCTTCAGGATCAGAGACGCTCGCCTCCAAATATCCGTTGCTAGGGAACAACAGTTGGATGCATGGATGTCGAATGAGTCTGGTTGGCTACTATAGGACAGAGGACGCTGGACCAGATAGGTCACCTGGGGTGGGGGGGAATTCTTCTTAGGTTCCCCAAATCACCAAACCTCCCCTTTCGATGCTGACTGATATTTTCATGTGAACGTTCTGATTTATAGTGTCCAGCTACATTATGGAGAAAACCCCCTACACAATTCAACAGCATCAACACAACTTCTTACTCTTTCCCAGTGTCCCTGCCTCCCAGAATTTGCAACCATCTTACTTTCAGGAGCTCCTGACGAACACAATGTCTCTCTCTCTTTTTTTAAGGGTATGATAGTGCCGGCTAGAGAGCGCTCATAATAACCTCTCTCGAAATGTATTTCCACTATCTCATGAAGCTCAAAACACTTTCTGACTTCACAGGCTATCATGGGATACCCTCTTATCTGGGTCAGTGGAGCTCAAAGACCTGCTGGGCAGATTAGGGTAGGAGGGGGATGTGATAAATGTCCTCCTCTTGCAGATGGATTTTTTCTCTTTTTTAAAAAAAGCATTGGTTGGAAGCTCATCTACTTACAGAACAGGATTGATCTGGAACAGAGGCAACTCATAACTCAAGAGCCATCTCATTCCAAAGGGAAGAAACAGAAAATTGTGGCTTTTGGGAAAAAGAGGGCTTGAGAATCAGCGGTGCAAATAGTCCAGACATCTGTTTTGCTAAAGCAAACAAACAAAGGATCAGACGGAGGACTAGCAAAGGGGAAGCAAGTTACACAAAAAGCGCTGACTCCAAATAAACAAGGCAGAACGCCACACATAAGCCCCTTCAGCATTTCACTGGGTAGGATCAATAGGATTCGCTCCACCCTGCTCATCTTTTTACTGCTCACACGCAGGTTTTTTTTGGTGACAGTATTGATCTCTTTCATTTCTATAAATAAACATTTTTTTTAAAAAAAAAGGGGGGCAGTCATTAATTTGGGGACTGATGATGCCAAATAGCTGACTTCGCTTCAAGGTGCTTAAAATGATTGAAAAGGAAGCTTTGGTAGCAATAAGATGGTTTTGTCATAATAGGTACTTAGAGAGATGTTTGGAACCTACTCTTAACCACAAACAGAAAAGATATTTTCCTCTTCAAGTTCATCCTGGATGACGCCTAATAATATTTCAATTTGGTATTGATGGAGGAACTGAGCATTGCAAAGCTGGGAGCAGCATCAGCCTCCTTTTTTCTCCAGAATGGGATCTGAGAAGGAGAGTCAAGACTCCACCCAGCACCAAAAGCAACAGGGGAATACCATAATTAATTCCTGAACCAACAGGAATATAAACTGATTGCCTCCCCCACTTTCTCTCTCCCTCTCTGCTGCCTTCTCAGCTGGCTTCTCTGCAGAGATTAAATCTAGTCCCAACTCATTTCCTAAGGATTTAAAGCTGGATTTCAGTAGGAGCTGAGAAAAAGACACTCCTTAGGTGTTTTGTTTTGGGGTTTTTTCTCCTACGATTTCCTGTACTAATCAGTCCAGCTCTTTGTGGGAATCTACTTGTGTTGCCTTTTCCTCTGAGTAAAATTTACCGTCTCTTACATATTGCTGGCATCCGTCTGTCTCTGGAGACGATGGAGGAATGCGCCTTTGGGGGTTGAAGTCAAACTGTTGGGAAGTTGCAGCACCTACTGTGGCTGTAGAGACCGACGCAGGAGAGACATGTTTTGTTGCAGCTGGTTTGCGAGTCGAAGCAGGCTGTGAGTCTGGTGGAACGCGGATGATCTGAGAGGCGAGACCTCTTGTTCTGAAATTTTCTGTGCAAAAACAAAAGTAACCTCCCCATAATGTCATATCATAAGTAATACTGCTCTTACCCACACCCTTCCTTTAGCAAAATATTTGTTTTTCATTCTCTTATGAATAAAAAAAAAATTCTAATGGTTAACCTTGGTCTGTTTCCCATGGAATTCCATGGGGCAACAGACAAAGGGCTCAGTCGGTAGAGCACGAGGCGCTTAATCTCAGTGCCATGGGTTCAAAGCCCCACGTTGGGCAAAAGATTCCTGCACTGCGTGGGGTTGGACTAGATGACCCTCGTGGTCCCTTCCAACTCCACAACTCTGTGATTCTGTGAATGACGCCAAAGCGAAGTATTCTGGCAGAGCCATGACAACAACACAGAGCTGGTTCCAAAGCTATCTTCAGATACCTTGCTGTCAGGGCTAGGGCAATGTTGGAGACCGCCTCCCCATCCTGACCCTTCCATGGAGGAGGAAGAGGAAGACAGTATAGATTTACAACAGGGGTTTTGAGGAAGGTCACAGCTCAGAGGCAGATGAAGGGAAGAGTTGGGAAATAATGGGAGAGGAGGGCAGAAGAAGAGAGGTAGCTGGATGAAATGGTGTTATTAGAAAGTATCCCAGGTCCTCCATCTCCCAGAACTCAGCAAGTCTTAAAAGTAGGAGAGCAAAGAGCTCAAAGACAGAGGGCATGTAGCAGCAGCCATAGAAGTGACGAACGAGGAAGTGGGAGAGATGGGTGTGTGTGTGGAGATTCACTCGGGATAACACCATTCACCAAGAAGCTGGGTTCTATAGCCTCTCTCTGTAAATACTGAAATAAAAGAGGACAGTAAGAAACCTTTGTCTTTATACTTTCCTGGGCAACCAGCCAGCAGCTGATGACAGCACTCTGAAACTTGCTTACCTCCCCACCCCCAAGTAAAAGCACCACAAAATAATGACAATTATGCCAGGGATAAGCATGTATACATTGTAGTTGATCAGACTTTTATTTGGATCTCATGGTCATTTTGCAAATGAGGGCTTTTCTGCCCAGACCAAATCTCAGAATGAATTCCACCTTGCCCAAGACCTCGGAGGAAACACGAGCAACAGAAACATACTTTCCAATTGTCATTTTAGAGGACTGGAATGAGAACAGTTGATTGAAACCCAAAGGGCCTAGCTGAGGAGAAGAGTTTGAAGGTCCTTTTGGCTGGTCTATGCCCCAAGGTGTCACTACGGACAGTCAGGCCAACAATGGTGACTGTGGAATGGAAGCAAGTATGGCAAAGACTTGTGGGTATACCCCTCAAACACAAACAAAATGGCAGCCGTTATATTGGTTACCCAGTGCTTACCCTCATCTTTGGGTAATGGTAATACCTGAGAACACATTTAGTTTCTAGGCCTATATAACAATACATAACAGCTCACGTATTTTTTTCGTTACTGGAAATCATCCTGGAATATTTTTTTTTTTAAAAAAAATCACCACAAAACAGAAGAGGAAGGTTATGAGAAAGATGTAACTTCAAACTGTGCTTTAAAATTCCCCTGGTGTTCCTCAGGAGGTTACTGAGTTGGGTCAACAATGGCAGGCACAATTTCCTGAAAAACAGCTTAGCTGACACCGCCACTCAGTTATTGGGTGTGCTTCCTCAAATCACAAGGGCCCATGATGAGACCCAACAGGCCCAGCCCCACGTGGACTGAGAACATGCACCATCGTTGCAACACACAAGACTTTAATGGTAGGTGTCTTCAGCATGCAAGTCAACACGTAAAGAGTTCCTCAAGATAGGAAAATCGCTGCAGGGTGATGACAGCTAGAGAACTATGGGTGGTATTTGATTAAATTTGGTCCATTAATTTAAATAGGACTACTCTGTGCAAAACTTAGCTAAATATCACCCGAAGTTCAGCAAGGGGCATGGCAGATGTTGACATGTTGGAAAGGGTCCAGAGAGGAGCTTCACTAAGGGGAAATCTTGCAAAGGATGTTCTCTGCACGTTGAGCCTGCAAATGCCTTTTCTCTCCTGTTTGTATTTAACATAATTCTTTCGTTCAGAAACCAACCCATCTAACCCTGAGGGAAAAGGACGACAGATCAGGGTGGTCGATTAATTAAATTCCTGATGCTGGAGACAAACAATGAAGGAGGCCTTCACACCCTGAGCTTCTAGAGGTGACTGGCTGGTCAGAGTTAGAAACCAAATGCTGGACCAAAGATGGGTCTTTGGGTCTGATCTATCAGGACTACTCTTCTTTTTTTACAGTAACACTTCATTGAGGGTCTTCACATGGATTACTAAGGGAGTCTGATAATGCTCGAAGGCTGTACACGCAACGGACAGCTGCTGGTGGAAGAGGAAAGTGCTGAGAGAGTGCGCAAGGAAACCAGTTAGTTCCCCTCGGCACACACAGAAGTAGGTTCATCACTAGTCAATAATAATCTGAGGCACTGGTTGTAGACATGGTCCCATACAGGAGTTAGTATCAGAGACTGTATTGTGCAACACAAAGGGCAATTGATTATTTTTATGGAAGAGCCAAGTTCAACCACATTGTCCCAGGGTGGTAGTCAACTGCCTTTTACTCAGACTAGACTCACTGAACTTAATGGACCCAGCGTTCATTCGTTTCAGTGGGTTGACCCTGAGTAAAACTTAGTTGAAGACCACCTGTGGCCTTCAACTACTTCCGCAAAACACACCTGTCCCCTTCCTAGGGAACGTTCATGTCATGTTTTTACACCTCTAAACCAGCAGCTGCTGTCAAGCTCAGCAGACACGAACAATGCCACAGCACCAGAAAAGCAGTCGGAATTGGCTTGCAATGCTAGCATGTGTACATTCTGCATGGACATCACAAAGCATTGCAAACCACTCGCCCTCCACAACAATGCAGATGCTTGGGACATGATTTTTATTCAGAAAGACTCTTTCCTCCAGGTAGCAGAACACACTAAATCATCTGTGTGGAAAATCACAAACGAAGAAGCCTAATAACAAAAATATGGTCAAGCTTCAAGGGCCAGATTGAGAAAACATTGGCAATTTGATACAAGTGCTTGACCAGGACAAAGTGAGATGCTTACTAAATCCATATGGGTTTTGATTTCTTCCTCAAAGCAGGTCAGCCATAGCAACCGCTGTAAGGCTAAAGGCTATGCTGAGATGGACCAATCTTGATTTAGCAAATGCGTAGATGCTGAGTTTCTGGGGTTCTTTTGTGAAGGCTGCCAAGTCCACAAGTCATTGCTGCATCTGGGCTGCCAATGGCAAGTGATTACAAGTGTAAATCGCAAGTGATCACAAGAAGGAAAAGAGGTGAGGAGTTCAAGATCCATGTGTGCTCATAGAACAGCTGGTTTCTTAAGGTGCAACTTGTAGGATTGACAAAGTTCAATGCATGAATTACATGGAAGTTCATATATATTCAAAGTCACTCAGCAAGTGTAACAGTCTATCAGGTGGGAGAAAGAGAGATCAATTGCAGAGTTCCTATCTCTTGATTTAAGGTCTAGGAGGATCTAGACCTTTGGGTTTCCTATGGATGCTACCATTATCTTTCACTACTGAAAGTTTTGTTTCCAATAGGAAACTGGATGGAAAGCACTTTTATGGATGGAAATTAAGCCGCTCTGCTTTGGCAACCTAGAAAACGAACGGTGCTGAGCTAAGTTCAGTGCAGATGCAACAGTCTCGAGCCAGCTACAGTTATGTTGAAAGTAAACAGTTTTGCTAGTAAGACAGCATTTTATGACAGCAAGAGGCTTAAGCTGAAAAAGGGACAGCTCTGATTCGAAACAAAACATAGTTTAATAGATGGCTCCTTGACACTCTATTGAAGAATTCCAAAATATTTGTGGCCTTTGGGATTTTTGGCTTACTCTACCGCCAGTGAGTTATCAGGCTAACCCAAGAGAGATCTGAGGACAATATGGCACATATGATGGAAGGAAGATGTGAAGCCCAGGGACTGAGCTGGTCAAAGGAAGAAAATGTCACTGGACTGACCTGCTCAGGAACACATTTGGGAAAGCTCTGCTTTCTGAAAGCTTCAGTCCTCCAAAGAGACTTGGAAGTGATTGGTGGTTAATTTTACCATCCTATAAATAACTGCAGTCTTCATTCCTAAACTTTCAACATCATAATCTGCAAAATTTATCCATGTACCTAAAAACAAAAAAGGGGTAAGGTAGTCATTTCCCTGCCCCCCAAGTATTCTTACTCTCGACCGTCGGCACAAATTGCTTCTAATGGTGAAGACAGACATAACGTTTAAAAAGTGGTCGCAATATCTTCCTCGCCTACAAGTCAAACCCTGGATCAAGCAATTAGTCCTGTTTCTAAAGAGTGTGGGGTTTTTTTTGGGGGGGATATATTTTATTTAAAATAGCATATGTAAGTGTATTCATCTCTAGGTTCACCTTCTCCCATTTTCCCCCTGTTAAAAACTGGCGAGCATCCCTGTTCCAGGGAGAAAAAGCGGGTGGTCAGGTGGTGTTCATGGCGTTCCATGCGCTAGCCAATCAGTACTATGTACAGCTGGCTTTTGCTACAGATGAGTGCAGGTTTTTCAGAGGTCACCCTGCAAAACAATGCATATATTTTAAAATAAAAACCCCATAAGGATAAAGAGAAAGGAAAAGATGGTTTCACCCAGTGTGATGAGGATGCTTCAGGAATCACCTCACTGTTTTTACAATGATACAGCTGTCTTCATCATCAAAAACAAGGGGTTCTTTCAACGAGAGAGCAATCTATTTTATCTGAGAATATTTTCTTTCCCTCTATTATTGAACATGCATCAAAACAACAGAGTCTTACTTGTCATTTTTGGGGGGTGGGAGGAATTAGTGCAGCAAAGAAATGTACGTGCTGTCATTCTACTACTTCTATAAGTAAAGTGTCAAAATAGCCTAACAACATCCAGACAAGTTACCAGACCAAAACTTGCAGGAATCGGTGAAGGATGCAAATCATGAGCTAGACTTAAGGTACAATCCTAGTGAAAGGGAGGTCCATGAAACTCATTTTTAACAGATGCGTCCTCCGAAGGTTTCCCACAGCACAACCAAATCCGTGAGAACATCTGTGTGGAGATCACGTATGGAATGCCGATACCATAGGGTGGAATTTACCATTCAGCTGCATCACTAACACATACAGGATATGCCGACATTCCTATCAGGGAGCAAGGATAATCGTGAACATTTCCAGTGAATTCGCAGAGATGGAACTTCCCGCCCAACCCATCCCATAAACATCATGCCGTCTGCATACATAATATAATCCAGTATTGTCATGCTAAAGAACCGCCCCTCCCCCCAAAAAAACCCTAAAACGGAATCCCCAAACCCAGAACTTTTAGTGAAAGTCAGAGAGTTCCCTGATGGGAACACGGAGTTTATGCACAGTGATGAGTATCAGAAGGAGGTTTTCCAGCATAAAGCGTCCACCAATGACAAGCCGGAGAAAGTCAGCACCATTATTTCAATCCCTCGAGCAAACGAAGATTCTTCATGTTTTATCCCGCTGTCGAGACGGGCTGGGCTTTGGCTACTCCTCCAGTTCTCGAGAGCGGTCTTCTTTTTGGCAGTGCCATCGCTTCATGCCGTATTTCTGTTTGATTTCTCGTGGAGAAAAAAGTTCATTTCGGAGTCATCTGGCAGGGCAGCAGCTTCAGAGGCTGGCAACGGTTTACGAAGAGCTCTCTGCCGAGGCTGTTAAAAACAACAACAACAGACAATCCGTAAGTAGATGCTTAGCTCAAAGAGAGGCAATTACAACACATCGCAGCTGAAACAAAAGGTCAAGGCTACATTACACAAATCACACAACTGCTAAAGCAAAGCGTGCCCAGGCATATATTTGCTTTATTTTATTTTCCTGCATTTGCATTCCACCTGCCAGGAATCCAAGGCAGTACACACGAGGCAGCCAGGAGGTCTCCCATCAACTCACTCACTGACCAGACCAAGACCTGCTGAGCACCAGCAAATTGGTGCCCTCTCATGCGCCTTCAGATAATCACCTGGGACCATTTCCCCCTTGCATCCAACCTTTCCTTCCGAGCACAATTCAAAGTGTTGGTGCTGACCTCTAAAGCCCTAAACGGCCTCGGTCCAGTATACCTGAAGGAGCATCTCCACCCCCATCATTCTGCCCGGACACTGAGGTCCAGCGCCTAGGGCCTTCTGGCAGTTCCGTCACTGCAAGAAGCCAAGTTACAGGGAACCAGGCAGAGGGCCTTCTCGGTAGTGGCGCCCGCCCTGTGGAATGCCCTCCCACCAGATGTCAAAGAGAAGAACAACTACCAGACTTTTAGAAGACATCTGAAGGCAGCCCTGTTTAGGGAAGCTTTTAATGTTTTACAGACTACTGTATTTTAATACTTTGTTAAAAGCCAGATGGGCCGGATATAAATTAAATATTATTATTATTATTATTATTATTATTATTATTACACTGTACCCCAAAGTTGGTTGGTGGCCACATTTGGCTGGGGAGGAGCCACAACTCAGTCGTGGAGAATCTGCCTTGAATGCAGAAGGTCAATCGCAGGCATCCCCAGGTGAGGCATTTAGCCAGTTCAATGGAAACCATACGACTTAAAAGTCAAAAAGTGCACCCAACTTTGATCAAGTCAAAAGTCAAAGTGCACTTAAGAGTCAAAAAAGTGCACTAGGCAAAAGCAAGCACTTGAAAAACAACAACAACCATCTTTGGAAACCCTCACCTGAAGCAATTATTAAAGCCATTATCAGTTGGTGACTCATATACGGTAAGTTTTAATCTGCTAATTAGTGGATCGAATATGCACACTTAGCATTCCAGATCCTGGACTCCAACTCCCACCAGCCCCAGCCAGCCTAGCTGATGGGGGCTGTAGTCCAACTACATTTTGGAGGGCCACAGGTTCCCTATTCCTGGGCCTTGCAGTGCACATGCATAACTTAACCACCTCCCTCAGGAATGTCCCACCATATGCTAAGTATGCATATTTGGTCTACTAATTAGCAGATTAAAACTTACATGAGTCATCAACTGATAATTGCTTCAACAGGGTTCTAGCCCAATCTACTTTTGTTTTGTTTTACTTTTTATGAACTCTGCAGCTGGGATGGTTCTTCTCCAAAGAAGATCTGCTCCAGGCCTGTCGCCAGCACAACCTCTGCTTTCAAAGGGATTTGCTGTCCCTGCTGGGTTGGATAAGGACCTGCCTTTCTCCAGCCAGAAGGGAAATCCAGGATTGTTTGTGTGAGAGAATGAGTGTGAGAGAGAAGGTCAGCAGCAAAGCTTCTGCTCTGCGTACAGAAGTTCCCAAGTCTCCCATCTCCATGTACAGATGGAGAAGATACCTTGCCAGAAACCCTGGGGAGCTGCTGCCAGTTAGTGTGGACAATATTGAGCTAGATGGATTGTTGCTGTAAGGCCCTATGAGAATGTGGGCGAACAAAAGTGTGAACGTGTCCAGCCACATCTACTGGCAGGTGGCCCTTCAGGGGCAAAATGGTTGCCCACTCCTGACTTACGACGTAGGAATGAAAGCTGAGGTAAGGACAAAATGTTCAAAAGGTAAAATAAACACCACAAACACATACTAATAAAACACTCCTAGTCCTAATTTAATTTAATGAGGGTGAAAGAGGAGAGCACAAAAGATTGTCTGAAGCTCAACATCAAAAAAACTAAGATCATCACCTCCTGGCAAATAGAAGGGGAAGAAATGGAGGCAGTGAGAGATTTTACTTTCTTGGGCTCCATGATCACTGCAGATGGTGACAGCAGCCACGAAATTAAAGACGCCTGCTTCTTGGGATCACGAAGAGTCGGACACGACTAAATGACTAAAGAACAACAACATCCCTAGCTCCCTTTTGGGCATTTTATTGGTAACGCTGTTTTCTCTGTGGTTCCTTTTTGTGTGAAGAACAATCCAACTTTCCCCCCTTGTGTTCATATGGAAGCTTAAAAAGCTCAACTCACAAGTTGTGTATACTTGGATAAGAAGTGAAACTGCGAATTCACAGGGTGAATTATTGCAGGGTTGATTTTCAATGAAGGGCTAACTCTACCACAGCAAAATCTGGTGATAAATCCTTGATCAGAATAGGATGGAGCATGGAGTATCCCAGCTCTTAATGAGACACTGCTCAGGAAAAACTGATTTGGCCAAAGAATATCAAGCACCCCCTTCAATATCCAGCACCCCCTTCAATATCCAGACTTTTCATGTCTTCTGGAAGGAGCTCTGTCTTAGAATAATCTGCAAAATGTGTGCACAATTTTCAACAACATATAAGGATCCCAACTGATGAGGAACAAGCAAGTTTAATTCTCCTCCAGAGTGTTCCTGGGATGCCAATATTCTGAGTGTTTTGCTTGTTACGTCTTGACGCTTATTCTTATTTTTACAAAGCTCAGCGAAGAGGCTTGCTATCAATGAAGAGGCATGCTATGAATTGGCAGGCATTTTAGATGATGGCCGAAGAGAGGGAAGCTGCCAATTCGTAGCAGCACCTTAAACGGGGACCCTCCACTTTAATCCTGCAAACGTCCCCATGTCCTGCCAAAAATAGAGAAAAGCCCCCAACGACTTGTAATTAGACACCTTGCGTATAGGTGTTCTACATGTACTCAACTCCTGATAAAAGATCGCTTATAAATAAAATATACACCCAAAGAGCCATGGCTTGCAGCCAGCAAACAGATGCTCCGCAAGAGAATTACTGTTGCAAGCTAGCGTATTTTTGCCAAGAAGCTACGGATGAGACAGGGCAAAGGCAAGGATGGCTCCGGGTTCCAGTAATTTCCCGTGGGTCACATTAAGGTTAAGGCTGCATTTGATTCTGATTTTCACTGAACAGTGGAATGTCAGGGGGAGTTTACTGCCCTAAGCTTCCTGTATTGAGGTCACATTGCCGGCAAATAGAATTTCCAAGCCTGGCCCCCTGTGTACAAATCCGGACATTGCTGCATGTATTTTTTTATTTATTGCACAACGTTCTAACAAAGCAATCCACTGATAAGTGGCATCGACGGTACACCAGTTCAAAGGTGGTTTTGAACAGCTCAGCTACTTGATGGGAAAAGCAGTATGAAAACGAAACAACAAGAGCCTCTGGTTCATTCTGTCCTCCAGGCCGGATCAAGGATGGAGGGGTTTCGGGGGCAGCAATAATCAGGAACTGCGTAGGCAACGCTTTAAAATTCACACTCATGCACGTGTCAAAGTCTCCGCCAAACTAACTGGGAGTTCTATTTTAAAAATCCAAATTCCGCCAACGTATAAATCATGCAAATGGATGAACTTTGCATATGCCTGCTTATTTTCTGTAATTTGATCTGCTCCCATTCACCACAGAACTGGGCAAAGAGCAATGCCAGGCCTTGCCCCCTGACCTGCGGAGATCTTATCCAGCCTCCCCTCCGGATTCTGAAATTTCTTCAAGCGCTGGCCAAGCACTTTCAAGCATATCTCCACAATAATAAGGGGCCATAAAGCTGCTCTACATTGTTTTAAAAAGAAAGTTGAGGTCCTTAGGAACCTGAAATCGATGGCTAATGTCACATTTGAAGGGCTTTTCTCCACTTCCAAAGAACTGCAGCAACATTTTCACAGCTGGGCCTATAGCCAGGAAGTTTTGTACAGGAAGTGACATGGCTCAGTGTTGGAGCATCTCCTTTGAATGCAGAAGGTCCCAGGTTCGATCCTTGCCATCTCTCGGAAGGACTGGGAATGTCCCCTGCCTGAAACCCTGGACAAAAGATCCAATCACCTGAAATTACGCCTAAGCTTTGGTTTTGTCCAGATTTGAAAATGTCACCTGTTTTCAAACCAAAGCGAGGACACTTTAAAAATAAAAATAAAATGTTATTAAATATTTTCTTGGTTTCTAAAAGTACATGTTTCTTTTTTCCAGGTTGTACAGTTTCTTACAAATCAGTTGCATTTGTAGTGAGACATTAGTGCTGAGTACAGTGGTACCTCGGGTTAAGAGCTTAAATCGTTCTGGAGGTCTGTTCTTAACCTGAAACTGTTCTTAACCTGAAGCACCACTTTAGCTAATGGGGCCTCCCGCTGCTGCCGTGCCGCCCCCGCCCAATTTCTGCTCTCATCCTGAAGCAAAGTTCTTAACCCCAGGTACTATTTCTGGGTTAGCGGAGTCTGTAACCTGAAGCATCTGTAACCTGAAGCATCTGTAACTCGAGGTACCACTGTACAGTATAAGGTTGGGGAGGAAGTGGGGGGGGGAGAGGAGGGGGGTAGGGTGAGGCATGGGGACTAGCCAGGCAGCGCTGTTGGTGCTCGCAGTCCTTAGGGGCTCATCAGTTTGCCTCACCGGAAGTCCAGGACACTTTTTTTTTGAATGAGTACGATATCAAATCATCTTCTTCTTCTTCTTCTTCTTCTTCTTCTTCTTCTTTAAAAAAGAGATTTGTTGTTGTTGTTTAGTCGTTTAGTCGTGTCCGACTCTTCGTGACCCCATGGACCAGAGCACGCCAGGCACTTCTGTCCTCCACTGCCTCCCGCAGTTTGATCAAACTCATGCTAGTAGCTTCAAGAACACCATCCAACCATCTCATTCTCTGTCGTCCCCTTCTCCTTGTGCCCTCCATCTTTCCCAACATCAGGGTCTTTTCCAGGGAGTCCTCTCTTCTCATGAGGTGGCCAAAGTATTGGAGCCTCAGCTTCACGATCTGTCCTTCCAGTGAGCACTCAGGGCTGATTTCCTTCAGAATGGAGAGGTTTGATCTTCTTGCAGTCCATGGGACTCTCAAGAGTCTCCTCCAGCACCATAATTCAAAAGCATCAATTCTTCGGCGATCAGCCTTCTTTATGGTCCAGCTCTCACTTCCATACATCACTACTGGGAAAACCATGGCTTTTACTATACGGACCTTTGTTGGCAAGGTGATGTCTCTGCTTTTTAAGATGTTGTCTAGGTTTGCCATCGCCTTTCTCCCAAGGAGCAGGCGTCTTTTAATTTCGTGACTGCTGTCACCATCTGCACTGATCATGGAGCCCAAGAAAGTAAAATCTCTCACTGCCTCCATTTCTTCCCCATCTATTTGCCAGTTGATGGGCCCAGTGGCCATGATCTTCGTTTTTTTGATGTTGAGCTTCAGACCATATTTTGCGCTCTCCTCTTTCACCCTCATTAAAAGGTTCTTTAATTCCTCTTCACTTTCTGCCATCAAGGTTGTGTCATCTGCATATCTGAGGTTGTTGATATTTCTTCCGGCAATCTTAATTCCGGTTTGGGATTCATCCAGCCCAGCCTTTCGCATGATGAATTCTGCATATAAGTTAAATAAGCAGGGAGACAATATACAGCCTTGCCGTACTCCTTTCCCAATTTGGAACCAATCAGTTGTTCCATATCCAGTTCTAACTGTAGCTTCTTGTCCCACATAGAGATTTCGCAGGAGACAGATGAGGTGATCAGGCACTCCCATTTTTTTAAGAACTTGCCATAGTTTGCTGTGGTCAACACAGTCAAAGGCTTTTGCATAGTCAATGAAGCAGAAGTAGATGTCTTTCTGGAACTCTCTGGCTTTCTCCATAATCCAGCGCATGTTTGCAATTTGGTCTCTGGTTCCTCTGCCTCTTCTAAATCCAGCTTGCACTTCTGGGAGTTCTCGGTCCACATACTGCTTGAGCCTTCCTTGTAGAATTTTAAGCATAACCTTGCTAGCATGTGAAATGAGTGCAATTGTGCGGTAGTTGGAGCATTCTTTGGCACTGCCTTTCTTTGGGATTGGAATGTAGACTGATCTTCTCCAATCCTCTGGCCACTGCTGAGTTTTCCAAACTTGCTGGCATATTGAGTGTAGCACCTTAACAGCATCATCTTTTAAAATTTTAAACAGTTCAGCTGGAATACCATCACTTCCACTGGCCTTGTTATTTGCAGTGCTTTCTAAGGCCCATTTGACTTCACTCTCCAGGATGTCTGGCTCAAGGTCAGCAACCACACTACCTGGGGTGTACGAGACATCCATATCTTTCTGGTATAATTCCTCTGTGTATTCTTGCCACCTCTTCTTGATGTCTTCTGCTTCAGTTAGATCTTTACCACTTTTGTCCTTTATTATGGTAATCTTTGTACGAAATGTTCCTTTCATATTTCCGATTTTCTTGAACAGATCTCTGGTTCTTCCCATTCTGTTGCTTTCCTCTATTTCTTTGCATTGCTCGTTTAAGAAGGCCTTCTTGTCTCTCCTTGCTGTTCTTTGGAAATCTGCATTCAATTTCCTGTATCTTTCACTATCTCCCTCGCATTTTGCTTGCCTTCTCTCCTCCGCTATTTGTAAGGCCTCGTTGGACAGCCACTTTGCTTTCTTGCATTTCTTTTTCATTGGGATGGTTTTAGTTGCTGCCTCCTGTATAATGTTGCGAGCCTCCATCCATAGTTCTTCAGGCACTCTGTCCAGCAAATCTAAATCCTTAAACCTGTTCCTCACTTCCACTGTGTATTCATAAGGGATTTGGTTTAGATTGTATCTTACCTGTCCAGTGGTTTTTCCTACTTTCTTCAGTTTAAGCTTGAATTTTGCTATAAGGAGCTGATGATCTGAGCCACAGTCAGCTCCAGGTCTTGTTTTTGCTGACTGTATAGAGCTTCTCCATCTTTGGCTGCAGAGAATATAATCAATCTGATTTCGATGTTGGATTTTTTTTGTTTGTTTGTGAGGCCAGATGATCAAAACATACAGCCTGCAATTCTGAGATGAAGCATTTTGGGGAGAATGGAAGTCCTGGCAGATGCTCTCAGCAGGTAGCCTTTGGTAAAGCCAATTAGTCAGAGGCTATTGCAGCTGCTCTATGAGACTCAACTGGATTGCAGAAAAAACAACAATAAATGTATTCATCCAAAATATATTCTAGTAAACGGCATGTACGCGTCCTCGGGTAATTAGAGCAACACCAGACTCAAAATTCTCATCATCCTTGCTTTTAAAACAACAACAACATACAAACAAACAAAGCCCACAACCTCGTTCTGTTTCAGTGTATCTGAAGAAGTGTGCATGCACACGAAAGCGCATACCAAGAACTAACTTAGTTGGTCTTTAAGGTGCTACTGGAAGGAATTTTTTTATTTTGACTATGGCAGACCAACACGGCTACCTATCTGTAACTGTGAGAGGTGTGTGTGTGTGTGTGTGTGTGTGTGTGGTGTGTTTTACAGAGGGGCAAACCTTTGACAGTTTTACACAGATAAGGCAGAAAAGAGTGACAGAAGGAGAGAGAAGGAGAGCGAGCCTTAACCTGTTGTGGAGCTCTGTTTCTTTGTGTGTTTGATTATGTTTTTATATATGTTGGAAACTGCCCAGAGTGGCTGGGGCAACACAGTTAGGTGGGCAGGCTTTACTACTACTACTACTACTACTACTACTACTACTACTACTACTAGATGTCCCTGTTTTCATCGAAGAAATATTGGAGGGTATGGTATCGGGTAGTGTGAGAGCAGCTCTGCGTATTCCTGGCCCTACAGAGTTCCCATTAAAAGAGAGTCTTCCCCCTTTCCTCCAGGAGGAGGAATTCTTCACACACATCCCCACTGCAAGGAATAGAGAAGCCTAGCTTGCTGGGAGGTCTGCAGAGGCATCAAAGCAACTCTGGAGATCAAAGAGCACAACTTTCAAGTAAACTGTACATTTGACTATGCACTAACATGGTGGTTCATGAACTTTGCTGAAGTCAAGGTTTGCTGCAGAGACGACTTGGTTCCTGCCTTCAGATTCTGGAAGTGGAAAAGATCTCAGAGGTACCTGTCCAAAGGCTCAGCGGCAAACCTCTGAAGTTGCAAGGTACACAACCCCTGTGCCGAAACATTTGTCAGCATTTTTAAAAAGGTGACACTGAGTGACAGTGTCTCTTTGAGAGGCTGAACATTAAATTCAGCTCTCAGTTCATTTGCCTTTTGGTGCTTATGAACCACCAAGACAGCCTTGCCTTGGTGGTTATTATATTGATGGCCGGGTCTTCTGGGCAAGGTGTTTTAATTCCTCTGCAGCCTTTGGAAAAATTGCTGACTTTTGCCTCCACGTGCGTTTAAAGGCCTTTTTTGCTCAGCAAATGCACTGCAGCAAATAGCATTTTCTGGCACGGAGAAGGGGCCGTGCAATCTTTAAGGCAGAACATTACTTTATTACACATGTTAAGGCTTTTACTCCGTTTTAACTTTTATGAGCACGACAAAGAACGGAGAACCGGCGTTTAAATGAAGGCTCCTTTTATCCCCAGTCAACTTCACACCATTCACAAAATGTCACTGAGACATTTACTTCCAATGTGCCCAATCCCTTTAAGCTGTTCTGGGACTATTACATTTTTTTGGGGGGGGGGGGAATTGTGGAGGGAGGACCCCTGTGGTATCCCAATACTACTGACATTTCTTAACATATTAGTGGCTTGCTTGGGGGCATGAGAGCTTTCTGAAGCCAAATGAGACATGATGGAAGAAGCCCCTTTTATTTAATGCTGGGTTTACCCATTCACACAAATCTTAGAATTGTAGAGTTGGAAGGGACCACAGAGGTCATCGAGTCCAACCCCCTGCAATGCAGGAATCTTTTTGCCAGTGTTCTGTATGTGGCCCTTCTCTTGCAGTCAACCTGGAAGCTGCAGTTAGTGCAGAATGCTGCAGCACAATTGCTGACAGGCGCGAGGCCTTGTCGCCATATAACACCGGCGTGCAGAGATCTGAACGGGCTGCTGATTTGCTACTGGGCTGGCTTCGAGGTGTTGCTATTAGTACAGTGGAACCTCTACTCACGGCCACAATCCGTTCCGGAGGCCCGTCCAGAAGTCGAAATGGGTTGCTGGGAGAGGTACCGTTGTGCGCAGGCGCGGGCGGCGATCGCCCGCTTCTGCGCATGTGCGAACGGTGATTGCCCACTTCTGCGCATGTGTGAACGGCGGCAAACCCGCCAGTTACTTCCGGGTTTGCCATGGGTGTTGGGCAAAATGGACATGAGCGGAGGCGGATGTAAGAAGAGGTTTGTAAGAAGACTGTACAGTGGTACCTTGGAAGTCGAACAGAACCCGTTCCGGAAGTCTGTTCGACTTCCAAAATGTTCGGAAACCAAAGCACGGCTTCTGATTGGTGTTCAAGATCCAAGGTACAACTGTACAGTGGTACTTCAGGTTAAGAACTTAATTCCTTCTGGAGGTCCATTCTTAACCTGAAACGGTTCTTAACCTGAGGTACCACTTTAGCTAATGGGGCTTCCCGCTGCCACCGCACCACCGCCGGGCGATTTCTGTTCTCACCCTGAAGCAAAGTTCTTAACCTGAGGTACTATTTCTGGGTTAGTGGAGTCTGTAACCTGAAGCGTCTGTAACCCGAGGTACCACTGTATTGTTATGAGTTTGGGGCAGGCCAGGCTGCATGCTTGAGCCACCTTCTAATTGTTGGAATAGCCAGGCTAGCTTCCTGGCGAGCTAATGGCCCTCTAAGTATGGTCCATTAAAGTAACAAAGGAAGTGGCTCTGTGCCAGATGAAAAATACAGACAGCAAAAAGACACCATAGCCTCCACTGTCCTTCATTCCAAAGGAAGCATGAACCCTGCATAAACTGGCACGGCTCAGAGATTGGGGTGGCGTGCAACAGTATATAAAACCCTGAACAACGTGGGACCGGTTTACCTATGAGATTGCCATACCCCACATGTGCTCACTTGACCGCTTCAGTTGGTGGATTTGGCATTACTACATGCGCCACATATTACAGACCCTCCGAGTGTCCCTATTTCCCAGGGACAGTCCTTGATTTAGAGAAGCCGTCTCAGTTTCTGATTTGATCCTTAGGATGTCCCTGTTTTTCATTGTCCCGCTTTTCCTTAGGATGTCCCTGTTTTCATTGGAGAAATGCTGGAGGGTATGGAGTTGTGCGACTTGTGGGCAAAGGAGAAAAGTAACAATACAACCTTCAGAAGACATCTGAAGGCAGCCCTGTATAAAGGTAAAGGGACCCCTGACCATTAGGTCCAGTCGTGGCCGACTCTGGGGTTGCGGCGCTCATCTCGCTTTATTGGCCGAGAAAGCCGGCGTACAGCTTCCGGGTCATGTGGCCAGCAGGACTAAGCCGCTTCTGGCGAACCAGAGCAGCGCACGGAAACGCCGTTTACCTTCCCACCAGAGCGGTACCTATTTATCTACTTGCACTTTGACATGCTTTTGAACTGCTAGGTTGGCAGGAGCAGGGACTGAGCAACAGGAGCTCACCCGGTTGCACGGATTTGAACCACCAACCTTCTGATCGGCAAGCCCTAGGCTCTGTGGTTTAACCCACAGCGCCACCCACGTCCCTTAGGTTTTCTTTAAGACGTCCCTATTTTCATCGGAGAAATGTTGGAGGGTATGACGTTTTGAGACACACCCCTGAGCCAGGGAGAAAAGTAACTATACAACTTGTAGAAGACATCTGAAGGATAGGGAATTTTAAAAAAACGTTTCACATTTTACTATGTTTTTACATATATTGGAAGCCCGTTGCGGGGATTCGAACCGCCGACCTCCTGATCGGCAAGTCCTAGGCTCCGTGGTTTAACCCACAGCGCAACCCGTGTCCCTAGCCCTGTATAGGGAATTGTGGTTTTTTTATTTAAAAAAACCAGTTTAATTATGTTTTTATATATGTTGGAAGCTGCCCGGCATGGCTGGGGCAACCCAGTAAGATGTGTGGGGTATACCGTATTTTTTGCTCTATAAGACTCACTTTTTCCCTCCCAAAAAGTAAGGGGAAATGTGTGTGCGTCTTATGGAGCGAATGCAGGCTGCGCAGCTATCCCAGAAGCCAGAACAGCAAGAGGGATTGCTGCTTTCACTGCGCAGCGATCCCTCTTGCTGTTCTGGCTTCTGAGATTCAAAATATTTTTTCCCCTTGTTTTCCTCCTCCAAAAACTAGGTGCGTCTTGTGGTCTGGTGCGTCTTATAGAGCGAAAAATACGGTAAATAGTAAAATTATCATTGTGGAATGGGACGTCCCTATTTTTCACCAGAGAAATGTTGGGAGGGTATGATATTACTCATTCCACCTTTGTAAGAATTTGACCATTTAGTGTGGTAGCACTTTGGGAACTCCCTGACTATTGAGATTCAGCAAATGCCTTCCCTGCCACTCTTTTTGGCGCCTGCTAAAAACGTTCTTGTATAGGCAAGCCTACCAAGATGCTTAAAACATTGGGTTGTTTTTAAATCTGTTTTCTTTGATTTAACTTTTGTAAGTTTTAAAGTAGGGTTGTACATTTTCCCTTGATTTTATGGCTTTATTCTTTTGTAAACAGCTTTGTGGTTTGTTTGTTTTTTAAAAAAGTCAGTGTGGTTTGGGATACCCCCAGAAGGCAAGGAGAGTCAAATCCTCATTGGCCCAATGATAGACCAGCCCACACCCGTTGCTACAGCCCCACAGCCATCATCCTCTGGGTGATTTCCATCTTGCTGGGCTCGTTTCCAGTATCAGAGCTCGGCTATGATTAAATATTTTCAATAAACGCACAAGACGTAACCGGCTGTACATTTGAAAAAATAATATATACTATTCATTTTATTGAATTGTAGATTTCAACAGAAGTAGCTCATAAAGTTCAACGAAAAAAGTAGAAGACCCAGTGGATCAGTTTATTCTCTAATGCAGTTTATGCATAAGGTCCCATATATGTGAAAGTGTCTATTCCACCAGTCTGTTCAACAATCCACATGAAATGTTGTTACAGTTCCACAGAATCCTTTCACAGAGTCTAAGACAAGGATTTCCTGAATATTAGCCTTGTTTCGCCATCCTAGGCTTCATCAGTAGTACAAACTCTAGGCATAGCTGTCGACTTTTCCCTTTTCTTGCGAGGAACCCTATTCGGAATGAGGGAATTTCCCTTAAAAAAAGGAAAAAGTTGACAGCTATGTCTCTAGGTAATACAAATAAATACAATATCGTAATCTCATGCATTTTTACAGCAAAAATAATATAAGAACCGTCAACAACCTTACATACCATATATGATATCACAGGACAGTGGATCTTATAGCGTAGTAGTAGCTGCTGTAAACAGCAACTTTTACAGAGTAGAGTTATATTGGATAAGCACAATATTGATTTGAGTGAAAGGTGTTGGCAATCAACAGATACTAAATTTCTTTCTTAAAGTGACTCATATGGCACAGCAGAGGTAAAACTGAGATTCCTCCGTTGGGGATCCCTAGCCTCACTTTCAGAAGTGTAAGGCATTAGGTAGCTGCTGGGAGTGGGGCAAGTCTGAGAAGCCGCCCACCGTGTTAAATTTTCCACACTCCCCATAAGCAGGGCTTTTTAAAAGGAGGAACTCACAGGAACTCAGTTCTGGCACCTCTCAGGTGGCCGTCACTGCCATTCTAAGAGAACAAGGTCCATGATGAGTTCCAGCATCACTTCTTCTAGAAAAAGAAGAACTACCCCCAAGTGATGCTGAATTGAGGCATAGGGGGAAATTGGACATTAGGGGAAATTGGGTGGCTAGCAGAAACCTGCTGCTAATTGTTGCAGTCTGTGGCCCCACTGCTGGGCCAAGCAGGCTATAACCCTGCTGTCGTCCCGTCCCGTCCCCCGGTCATTCCCTGGGAAGTGGAAACAGAAATCCCCTCAGACTCTTGCCTTTGCATCGGTTGCGACTGTAAGACTTTGGGTAGGAACTAAGAGCTTCCCAGGTGACTTAAGGAAAACTCTTGGCTGGTCCATGCAACTGTGTAAACTCAGTTTTTGCGGCCCTTCTTATCAGACCAGTAGGTTCCTGGGCCAATTTGTTGACCTGGCCTTAAGCGGTTGCTTATATGCACATGATACCCACATGCTCTGCTTTCTTAATCACAGGCTACGTGGATTTCCTTTCAAGCAAAGCATCTATATAAGCAGATGTGCTTCCTGAACTACATGCGCACCATAATAGGCGGATGATACTCTTAACTATCAATTTGCCATACCACAGAGAGGAGTGGCCTAGAGGTGTCTGTGTCCCAGCCAGCAATGGGCTCTTGTTGGTTGCTGCCCAACTACGGCAGGCTTCTTCCCAATCATTTTGCACTGTATTCTGGGACATCTGTCTGTCTGTCACATTTTGTGCTGTGTTTCTGAGGTGCAAAAAACCAACAACAGCCTGCGCAGGCTTTGGCATGCAAACTGCTGCAATGAGATTTGTTCCAACGAAATGTTATCTCGTTCTTTTCCGAGAAGCTTTTTATCTTGCAAAACTTGCGTCGCTGTTAGTAGAACTTTTTCACAGGAACTTACTATTACCGTATTTTTTGCTCCATAGGGCGCACCGGACCATAGGGTGCACCTAGTTTTTAGGGGGGGGGGTTCAAGAAAAAAAAATCTTATTTCCCCCCCAGCCCTAAAGAGCAGCGTACAGGCCGCGAGCAACCTCTCCCTGCCGGAGGGGTTGCACGCGGCTATGGCACAAGCCAAGGCAGCCAGCGGGATCCATCCCGCTCACTGTTTTGGCTTCCTCTTTAGCCCCGCGCAACCTCTCCCTGCCGGAAGAGACTGCGCGAGGCTAAAGAAGCCATAGCCACGTGCAGCCTCTCCCTGCCAGGGGGGAGGGAGGGGGCTGCACACGACTATCCCTGTAGCCTGGAGAGCGAGAGGGGTCGGCTGCAGGGAAAGCAACGCGAAGCCTTTGGAGCGCGGAGGGAGCCTGCATTCGCTCCATAGGACGCACACACATTCCCCCTCAATTTTTGGAGGGGGGAAAGTGCATCCTATAGAGCGAAAAATACGGTTTACAAAACATGCTTCTCCAATAAATGCAGATTTCTGTTATTTAGCTGTTTCACTTTCTTTGAAACAACCCAGACATTATAATTAAAGAAGCAGACAAAGGTGGAGCTGTCGTCATCATGAACAAAACTGACTACATTCAGGAGGCTCACAGACAACTTTCCAATACCGCCTTTTACACAAAATTGGACTCAGACCCCACACAAGAATACAAGAAAGAACTGAACAAGATTGTTAAGCAGCTACCCCCACACATCCAAGAACAGATCCTCACCAACACACCAACAGAACCTCGACCAGGAACTTTCTATCTTCTACCTAAAATACACAAACCAGGAAATCCAGGATGCCCCATCATTTCAGGTATTGGCACTATTACAGTGGGTGTCTCCGGTTATATGGACTCTGTTCTGAAACCATATGCCATCAGTGCTCCCAGCTATGTACGTGACACCACAGATTTTCTGAGGAAAATACAATCTTTAAATAATCTTCCCAACAATACTATACTAGCTACTATGGATGTGGAATCTCTGTATACCAACATCCCACACAACGATGGTTTACAAGCTATAAGGAACACCATTTCAGATAAAACCACAGCGGACCTTGCCACCAAACTCTGCCAATTTGTCCTTACCCACAACAACTTCAAATTCGGTGATGACCTGTTCCTTCAGATCAGCGGCACAGCAATGGGCACCCACATGGCCCCACAGTATGCCAACATCTTCATGGCAGATTTAGAACAACGTTTCCTAAACTCCTACCCACTCAAACCTCTCTTGTACCTGCGATACATTGACGATATTTTTATCATCTGGACACATGGTCAACAGACCCTGGACACCTTTCACCAGAAATTTAATGATTTTCACCCCACAATCAACCTTACAATGAATCAATCTATGCAAGAAATACATTTTTTGGACACTACTATAAAAATACAGAATGGGCGCATAGACACCACCTTATACCGTAAACCAACTGACCGACAAACATATCTACATGCCTCTAGCTACCATCCCAAACATACCAAACAGTCCATTGTATATAGCCAGGCACTACGTTACAGCCGCATCTGTTCCAATTCTACAGACAGAGACTCTCACCTAAGAGATCTACAGCAAACCTTTTCAGAACTAAAATACCCAGCAGATGAAGTTAGACAACAGATCAACAGAGCCAGACTTATACCCAGAGAGCACTTGCTGCAAGACAGACCCAAAAAAGAAAATAACAGAACACCTCTAGTCATCACATACAGCTCCCAAGTTAAAACAGTACAACGCATCATCAGAGATCTACAACCTCTCCTGGACAATGACAGTTCTCTTTCTCAAGCTCTGGGAGGAAGACCTTTCATTGCCTACAGACAGCCACCCAATCTTAAACAACTCCTAACCCACAATAATACTACAACCAGACTTAACACGGACACTGGCACCAGAGCCTGCAATAAACCCAGATGCCAACTTTGCTGCCACATACACCCGGACAACACCATTACTGGCCCCAACAACATCACACATACCATCTCGGGACTATTCAATTGCTCATCGTCTAACATTGTGTATGCCATCAAATGCCAACAGTGTCCTTCAGCTCTCTATATTGGACAAACAGGCCAAACCTTACGCCAAAGAATAAATGGACATAAATCTGACATCAAGAATCACAAAACAGAGAAACCAGCAGGAGAACACTCCCAGGACATTCTATACAAGATCTCAAAGTAGCTGTTTTACTACAAAGAAATTTCAGAAATAGACTGGAAAGAGAAGCTGCAGAATTGCAACTCATTACCAAACTTAAAACCACGGAGAGACCTGGTTTGAACAAAGACATTGGATTCTTATCCCATTATACATGACTAAACCATTTCTCACCTTTTCACCCCTTGCCTTTTCCTGTAAGACCTATTACAGTTGTTAAGAGTCGTCAACAGGCTCATCTCAGCTATCTGCCTATCTCCTATTCCCACCACCCTTCTGAGTAATACCCCTCCCCACCTTCTCACTATATAGAAGGATCTGGCAACTTCTGTTTCAGTGTATCTGAAGAAGTGTGTATGCACACGAAAGCTCATACCAAGAACTAACTTAGTTGGTCTTTAAGGTGCTACTGGAAGGATTTTTTTTATTTTCACTTTCTTTGCTTCTGAAGAAAAACCCCACAACCGAATAGCCCCCATCAATTATCAATTTTCCTCATTCATAAACCCAAAGACCCTAGCCTTGTAGCTGACCCAATGAGGTACACTAAAAATACATGTAGTACTCATACATAAAGCATCTGCCTCTGAGGTGTACAATTGTACAAAAATGAGTCACTCAAAGGCAAACTAAAAGTAGGAAATGCATGGGTGGATATTTTTGCAGCCAGACTACCTCAACATTCATCTCTCGTGATTTTATCTCATCTTATTTATTTAAAATATTTGTAACCTATTTTTCATCACAATGCACTCCGGGGGCAGCATACAATAATATGAATGAAAAGCTACCCAACACAAGCATAAACATTAAAACCGCAAGCAGAGAGCAGCAGTAACAGGCATAATCAAAACCTGGCCAGGCAATCAACCTGCCGTAAAGATCTGATGGGAGAGATGGATTTTCCACGGGTGCCGAAAACTAATCAGCATCAATGCCAATCATATTTCAAGGCGGAGGGCATTTGGGCATCGCTGCAGGATAAGGCCTTTCCCTGGAGGCTGGATGCAGAACAACCCAGAGGGCATCAGTTGTAGAGCTCAGCAGGTTGACAGGGTAGTATGGGAGCAGAAGCTCCATCAAAGGTCCAAGTTGGGAGAACTACCTGAAAATGACTCACAGGTGGTATTTAACTCCAAGCAGGCTTGCTAAAAAGGGGTGTGGGTGGCGCTGTGGGTTAAACCACAGAGCCTAGGACTTGCCGATCAGAAGGTCGGCGGTTCGAATCCCCGTGACGGGGTGAGCTCCCGTTGCTCGGTCCCTGCTCCTGCCAACCTAGCAGTTCGAAAGCACGTCAAAGTGCAAGTAGATAAATAGGTACCACTCAGGCAGGAAGGTAAACAGCATTTCAGTGCGCTGCTCTGGTTCACCAGAAGCGGCTTAGTCATGCTGGCCACATGACCCGGAAGCTGTACGCCGGCTCCCTTGGCCAATAAAGCGAGATGAGCGCTGCAACCCCAGGGTCGGCCACGACTGGACCTAATGGTCAGGGGTCCCTTTACCTTTTAGGCTTGCTAAGATGTGTAAGACTGAATCAGGCAAGTGTTGGGAGATGCAAAGAGGTGGAGGGAATGTTCTTTCATATGTGGTGGACTTGTAAAAGGGTTAAAGAGTATTGGGAAATGATCAATAACGAATTGAAAAAAATGTTTAAAAGTACTTCCCACCCCACCCCCCAAACCCAGAGTCCTTTCTGTTGGGAATAATTCAGACTGAAATTCCCTGGTGTCTAAAAAGGTTATTTATTTATTTTTATTTATTTATTTTATTAAAGATTTTGTTGATTTACAAAAGTGCGCAATGTCTCTCTCTCGTGTCCTCCCCCCTCCCCATGTAACATTTTTACAAATCATTTTCATTTGTTGAGACATTAGGAAGAAAAGGGAGAAAGAGGTGGAGGGGGGGGGAGAGATGGGTGAGGGTGGGGTTGGGTGGCGATGTTTCTATTTCACTTACTATATTTAAAAAGGTTATTTATGTATGTTACTACTGCAGCCTGTGTTTTGTTAGCCCCAAATTGGAAAACAAGTGAGGTTCCAACCAAAGAAGAATGGCAACTTAAGCTGGTGGAATATGCACAACTTGCAGACTTAACACACAGAATTAGAGAACAAGAAGAACATACATTTAAAGAAGACTGGAAAATGTTCACTGAATATATGGGGGGAAATTGTGTACAGCTGAAAACGATGGCAGCATTAAGATAAATTCAACAGCATAAACCAGTTTTGATGGATGCAATAATGGAAGAATGAATGGTATAGTTTTTGTAAAATATGCAGGGATTTATGATATGTAAAATGAACCATGGAAAGAGAAGAAGAGATGTCATTGATATCTTAAGGATGTAAACTGAGTATTTTAAATTGTCAGACAGAAAACTTAATAAAATTATATACAAAGGTCCCTAGTTGTTTAGGGCTTGGTATATGAGCTCCAAATGATGGCTCTAGCTGGCTCTGTGTGTTGCTTATAGTCCTGCAACAGCTTTTTGCCAAGTGCTGCCCTCAATATGTTTTGGACCACAACTCCCATCAGCCCCCACTATAGGTTTTTCCCCCAAAGCCACTGGCTGTTAATTTATAATTGTTACTATAATTAATTTACAAAATAAAAATACAGGCATCTGTGTTAAGTTATTGTACATTGCAGCCCGGGTGGGGGGGTGTATATTTTTTTGGAGGGTGGTGGGCTTTACTCTTGCCTCCATTTGGTATAAGATCATGATAGGTCGATAAGATGGAAAAGCCAATATACACACACTTGGAGGGGTAGAGCCATGAGCCCACCAGTCAACAGGGGGTCTCTTAAATTAATCCATTTCCTTAAAAAAAAAAGTTTTTAACCCTTTCCAGTCCAAGGCTACAAAGAGCACCTATCTTTGCAATGCACCTGGAGTCAGCAGAAGGCAGCTGAGTAGCTTCCCATCATCTTAGCTCTTGTATATACTTTGGCTGCCACAGGACACTCCCTCCCCCCATGTTCTGCAATCCCACCCAGTGCGATTCTCTACATACCCAGCATGGCCTTGACATTTTTAATGGAACAGCAGCAGAATCAGAACCTTAGGTCAAGCCTATGCACACCAGAGAGTCTGTGAACAAGGAGGCCCAGCCAACGTTGTGGGCTGCTGAAGGCTCTTCTGCAGCAACACAGGAAAGACTAGACTACCACACCTCTTGTGCCTTCACTCCGTTGCTGGTGTGTGATCCTGTACAGAAAGCTCATGCCTCAAGGCTCTTTTATGCAGTGTGCCAGAATCATAAGCTATTTCATCTTTTCACATTTTGATTAATGTCAATGGGGATTCTTTGCTAGTTTTCTGGGTGAGAGTGAAGTTGACAAATACTGATGCTTACCCAAGGAACTCGAATCCTGACAGGTCTATATATATTTAAAGCTAACACCAGAAATTCAATCAATAAAGAGAGGAAAGTAGATTTAGGTGTTAGATCTAGTTGCTTGTACTCTTGTAGATTTGTGGGATTATTAGTTCTCGGTTTCTCGGTCTCAAAACACGCATATGTTTAACAACATGTGTCTTTTGGAACATGCAGAGTTAATGCTGCAAACGAGCAAAACAGCAGCTTAATTTTCAGATGATCTGAACATCTGAAGGACCCCCAGGCCTTTCAGGTTCAATACCTGCAAATGAGCAGCAAAACATCACATCTTCAATTGCACAGCCTTGCAATATCATGCCCCTCTCCATCTTATGGGAAGGGGCATAGCTCAGCAGCAGAACATCTGCCTCAAATACAGAAGTTTCCAGATTCAATCCCCAGCAACAGGGCTGGGCGAGACCCCTCTGAAACCAAGCAAGATACAGCTAATCAGTATAATTCAGTATGTTCCTATGTTATGGCAGCCCCTCTGCAGGTGAGGGGTGACATAACTGGGCTCCTGAGCCCCACAGGCGTGCCGCAGAAAGAATGTAGTCGGGTCAAGGGAGCAGTGGACTCAGAAAATGTTGAAAACCTCTGTCCTGTGATAGGACTGTGCTGAAAATGCCTCCCTCTCATTTGGCTTAGAAGGTGAGTTTACATAGCTTCCAACTGGGAGGGGATTCCTTCTCGCAGGAATGAGGAGCTGGTAAATTGGGGTGTGTGTTAATCTGGTTGGGGTCCATGGAAATGGGGCACCACTTTTAATTGCTCCTCCCCGGTGGGGTATGTGTGTGTTTGTGTGTGTGTGTGTGTTTGTGTGTGTGTGTGTAAGAGAGAGAGAGAGAGAGAGAGAGAGACAGACAGACAAACAGACAGACAGACAAACAAACAAACAGAGAAATTCCTACCATCTGACCCACATATTACCCCATTTATGGATTTCATGTACCACTAATGTCAGGCCCATTTACATCTTTCTTGTGATGCATAAGGTGTTTGAAAATACCCTACTTTTAATCCTAAACATGGGGGGATTTAAATTTACATTTTAACTTCAACTCGGAGTTCCTATTTTGGCTAATCAACTTTCTGAGCAAAATAATAATAATAAATCATTCTTACTTATTTATTCCTTCAGATTGAAGGCCACCCACCCCGCCCCCTTTAAACCAAGAATTTAGACATATCGTTTGGAAGCGACATTAATGGGCGATGATGTGTTATGGAAGCATTTCCGAAACACTACTGAATAATCACAGTTGTGGGTGGCTCATACAGTAGAACCTGGCTAATTTATACTAATGACTGGAATGCTCGTTATTAATTATTGAACTCTGAATGAGTAACAGCAAACAAAGCAAGGGAAATTCATCACAAAAGACACTTTGTTCATGTATTTTGACAGCTGCAGTCTGAATTACAATGCAGGATCCACTAACAAGTGTCCTGTAGTCTCCTTTGCAGCAGCGGCAATTGAGCGAGATCAAAGCCACGCTACAATTGATATTTGCTCTTTGCTCAAAGGCAGGTAGGCGAGAATCACTGCTGTGGGAACAAGATGGTCTTATCCAATTTGGATCCTTGATCCACTGCTAAAGAGTTCCACTGGTACCACATCCTTTGAGCCTTGAAATATGACGCCTCAGTGGGCCTTCAAATAGGTTAGGAACTCGCACCAGATCTACAGGGTTAGGTATCTTTCTTATATTTAATCCACTTCCCACTGTGAAAGAAGTCAGCATATTTAAAAGAGGGGTTCAGTCACTATTGCTATAGGAAATTAGAAATTACTAAAACGGTAGGATTTGGGTTATTTGGGATGGGAAGGGGAAATATAAGCTGCAGAGGAATTCCTGGGCTAGCCTATCCAAAGGACCTGGCCAAGCTAGGGCCATTAAGAAACAATACAGGGCCACTGAAGGCCATTGGTAAGGCATGAGAACTGTCCTCGCACCTTGCCCTGACTGAGCTGTGCAGAGAGACGGGAGATTTGGAAGGTTGCCAGGGTAACTGGACTATGATGTCACAGGAAGAGTATGGGGCATGGGACAAGAGGCTTGGAATAACTGAATACAGTGGTGCCCCGCAAGACGAATGCCTCGCAAGACGAAAAACTCGCTAGACGAAAGGGTTTTGCGTTTTGTGAGTCGCTTCGCAAGACGAATTTCCCTATGGGCTTGCTTCGCAAGACGAAACGTCTTGCGAGTTTGTTTCCTTTTTCTTAAAGCCGCTAAGCCGTTAATAGCCGCTAATAGCCGTGCTTCGCAAGGCGAAAAAACCGCAAGACGAAGAGACTCGCGGAACGGATTAATTTCGTCTTGCAAGGCACCACTGTAAAGGGCAGAATGAAGGGTTTTGGCTGGCTGGCTGAAGGCAAGCTGGGAGTCTTGGACTCCAGAGCTGCACTGATGATGGTGGGAACAAGCCCCTCTTGAGACAAGCATGCTGTAAGATCTGGACTCACTCCATCTAAATTCAGGTGTAAATATGCAAATAAACCATATTTCTTAAAGCCACAACAGCCACAGCTGTGTCTTCAATTCTCCAAAGGAGCACCAACCCTGGTTGAGGGCCAAGACCCCTGGAATCCCATGTGTGGCTTGGCAGGGGTCAGAGCAGCCTGTAACATTATCTTCCAGTGATGGGCCGAACAAGGGGTTATGGGCAGAGTGGTGATCCTGTTGTCCTTCATTATGTTGTTGGACTCCAACTCCAGTGATCCCCAACCGATGGCCAATGGACAGAGATAATGGAAGCTGTAGTCTAACAACACCTAAAGCAGAGCTTTCCAAACCTTGCATGACATACTTTTTAGAGAAGCATTGTTTCATCATACGGCAATTCAGTTTTACTAGCAAATCAAAGGTTAAACTAACTCCAGCCCCAGGAGGAGTGCAGGGAGAGTTTGAGCGACACACCTGCAACTGACACACTATTGTGTTGCGACACACAGTTTGGAAAGCTCTGATCTAGAGGGCCACAGGCTTCCCATCCTTGAGGACGGGATGGTAGTGATGCAACCAGCTTGACAGCGGAGGACTGACAAACTGACCCATGTCCTTGTCTACTGCAAGATATGATACTGATGCAAGAAGAAAGTAACTCGTGTTGCTATAGAGCAGGCACGTCCAACTCCCAAGAGACTGCGATCAACTCACAGTATAAAAAGACCGGCTATGATCTACCCATTGTCATTGCCAGGAATTTGATTTTTAGGGGAGTGTTGGCCAAAGGCGATCACTAAACTTCATACTGAGATCTAACTGGGACCCCCCCCCCGGCAATCTACAAGTAGCTCACGATCTACCTGTTGGACATGCCTGGTATAGACTGCATGGGTAGGCAAACTAAGGCCAGATCCTGCCCAATCGCCTTCTAAATCCAGCCCGCAGACAGTCCGGGAATCAGCGTGTTTTTATATGAGTAGAATGTGTCCTTTTATTTAAAATGCATCTCTGGGTTATTTGTGGGGCATAGGAATTCGTTCATTTCCCTCCCAAAAATATATTCCGGCCCCCTACAAGGTCTGAGGGACAGTGGACCAGCCCCCTGCTGAAAAAGTTAGCAGACCCCTAGTATAGAGAGCAGAGGAACACATCCAGACCCAGAGACTTGCCATCAATTCTGGCCGCATCATTTCCCCACCTCCCTGCCTTGTTCTCATTTTATAGTTAACAGCAGCTGGAGTATTTGGTGGCATGTTTATTTCAGTTTGCTTGTGCCTGATGATAATTTTGTTACTAAGCTTGTGATCTTCTCTTTCAATTATTCTCTCTCCTCCCCCTCCTCCATATTCTTTCTGATGGTGAGCCCTGCAGGTGCAGCCTTGTTAATTTCATGTTCGCAGAGTGCCTAGGCATCTGAGGTGCTTTATAAAAACCCTAATGCGAAGCTGGTGCCGTGCCAGTCGGCCTGAAGGGGGCCTGAAGCTCTGCAATCAACACAGGACAGCTGAGCTGCATGATCAGCAGAATCGTGGGGTGAGGTTCTTGCTGGCCTGGACCTTCCCTAAATCAGTGCCCCCCCCTTTTCATGAAAGAAACCGCCTTCCCTTCAGCATCATGCATGTACCAGAGGGATGGTTTAGCAGGCTTTTAAAGGTAAAGGTAAAGGGACCCCTGACCATTAGGTCCAGTCATGGCTGACTCTGGGGTTGCGGCACTCATCTCGCTTTATTGGCCGAGGGAGCCGGCGTACAGCTTCCGGGTCATGTGGCCAGCATGACTAAGCCGCTTCTGGCGAACCAGAGCAGCGCACAGAAACGCCGTTTACCTTCCTGCTGGAGCAGTACCTATTTATCTACTTGCACTTTGACGTGCTTTCGAATTGCTAGGTTGGCAGGGGCAGGGACCAAGCAACGGGAGCTCACCCCGTCATAGGGATTCAAACCGCCGACCTTCTGATCAGCAAGACCTAGGCTCTGTGGTTTAACCCACAGCGCCACCCCAAAGTTTGCAGATACGCTTTTTAATTTTTTTTACAAAGAACACTCATGGGACGCCTGCCTCCTCCACTGCAAAAAAACAAACACACCAGTCCATTGAAGACAAAACATGCTCAGTGGTCACAGAATGCTAGCTGGCTGATGCGTGGGTAGGTAGGGAGACAATCATTGGGGGGGAATGTTTTCCTGAAAGAAGGAGCACTCCACTCTGCAACGTTTTGTTGCAGACCCATTGTGTACTGAAGTCAAATCTAAAACTACTTGATTTTGCTTAATGGTGGCTACTGAGTCTTTTATATGTTTTAAGTGTTTAATATGTCTGGATTACCAATGTTTTATGGATTTCCCCCCTCTTATTATTTTTATTGTCTAAATTATGCCAATAAAGGCCAAATGAGTATATTACAACATTTCTTCGCATACTCTGTCCATTTTTTAAAATGCTTTTCATTTATCTGGAAAGCAATATTATTTGTCATTCTTTCTAGATTATCTGCATCAGGTAATCTTTTCACCTAATGTTAAATTCCCATATTTACAAATGCTAAAAAACTTCCTCAAACTGTTTGGGGTGTTTTTGGGATTTCTAAATATGAAATAGTTAAGATTTCTTTTTTCCATTTCCCAAAAAGATGGAGACTCAAAAGCAGTAAAAGGACTTCTCTCCGAAGAAGGGAAGCGAGATTTAACATAGGTGACCAGTTATCCTCTTTTAGAAACCGGTTTGGACCATGCGTTCTTTATTTAACCCCTCCACTCCCAACTCTGGGCACAAGTACTAACAGAAGTTAGGCCAGTTCATAGCTCTAATCCTCTAATTGCTCTGCCTGGGTAAACCTCAGAGACACAGAAGCCTTTCCCTTTTCTGAGAAGCTCCTCTCTTTTCCTTGGTGCCTCTGCCAAAGCTAAGAAAAAAGGCACGCCTTGCCTCCAAGCCATGTGGAACCTAACCCTTCCTTCCCATCCCAGAATCCGTCTCCGAAAAGCCAAAACGAACAAAGCTCAAAGTGCCATGAGGGGGAGAAAAAGGAAAGGGGGTGGGAAAACAAAGCAAAATTTGGATTAAGTAATTCCTGGAACAGAACCACTTTTAGAATATTAAACACACACAAATATATATACACAGGGTGTTGGCTCATTTTACAGCACATACGACCGACACCGGATTGAAAATTATGTACCCGAAAGCTTAAATAGTTGGCCCTCTCATGATGTTAAGCACTGCAGACTTGCCAGCACATGCGGTTGCGACCTATCACACTGTTTTGTGAAACTACAACCTGGGAAAGGAAGGAACGTTTTGGGAAATGTGCTTAGGAACATAGGAAGCTGTGTTATAGGTCAATCAGACCATTGGTCCATCTAGATCAATGTTGTCTACACTGACCAGCAGCAACTGTCCAGGATATCAGAGAAGGGGCATTCCCTGCCAGATACTTCACCTGGGAGCTCCTACATGGCCCTGCCACTGAACTACGGCCCTCTCCCATCGACTAATACTCTCCCCTTACTCCTTAGAAACACTAGCATTCTTCCAAAGGGTTATCGGATGCCAACAGCATTTGTGCAGAGCGAAAGGGTGTGATTTGTGTGATGCATGTAAATTTTGATTTCTCTGCAGCTCAGGAGAAGGCGGTGAGATCACAGCCAGTCCTGGTGGCACCCAGAATGCCTTCCCAGAAGTTCTGAAAATACAATCGCACACAGGTCTGGCCCAAGATAGCTTGTTTGCTGAGGTGGGAGCCACAAATGATGCCCTCTTACCAATACAAGTTCATAGTTCCAAAATAGTGTGAAATTATTTTGGCGCGTGAGGCAGAAAAATCCCCCAAGTGACTCCCTTTTCCCCTCCTCAGCAGTAAAAATGAGACAAGAAAGAAATGAAATAACCAGAAATTTGTTGCCCTTTTAAGACACCCGACGTCAGCTCACTTGTCTCATTCTCTCTAATGGTGCTGGCAAATGCAAAAAGGGGTTTTTCATGGCAGCCCAGAGATCTCTGGCATACCATTCCCTGGTGGAAACTGCAATTAATTCAGAATGCAGCAGCTAGACTGGTGACTGGGAGTGGCCACCGGGAACATATAACACCGGTCCTGAGAGATCTGCATTGGCTCCCAGCACGTTTCCAAGCACAATTCAAAGTGTTGGTGCTGACCTTGAAAGCCCTAAACGGCCTTGGTCCTGTATACCTGAAGGAGCGTCTCCACCCCCATCATTCAGGTCCAGCTCCAAGGGCCTTCTGGCGATTCCCTCACTGTGAGAAGTGAGGTTACAGGGAACCAGGCAGAGGGCCTTCTCAGTAGTGGTGCCCGCCCTGTGGAAAGCCCTCCAGATGTCAAGGATATAGACAACTATCCTACTTTTAAAAGACATCTTGGCTTCTCACAGTGATGGAATCGCCAGAAGGCCCTTGAGGTGGGACCTCAGTGTCTGGGTTGAACGATGGGGTGGAGACACTCCTTCAGGTATACTGGGCCGAGGCCGTTTAGGGCTTTCAAGGTGGCCGCTCCCAGTCACCAGTCTAGCTGCCGCATTCTGGATTAGTTGTAGTTTCTGGGTCATCTTCAAAGGTAGTCCCATGTAGAGCGCATTGCAGTAGTCCAAGCGTGAGATAACTAGAGCATGCACCACTCTGGTGAGACAGTCCAAGGGTAGGTAGGGTCTTAGCCTGTGTATCAGATGGAGCTGGTAAACAGCTGCCCTGGACACAGAACTGACCTGTGCCTCCATGGACAGCTGTGAGTCCAAAAGGCCTATCTTGTTCAGCATCTTGTTCTCACAGTGGCCAACCATATACCCATGGGAAGCCCACAGCAGAGTTCTCCCCACTTGTGGCTCCCGGGATACTTCCTCTGACAGTGGAAGTAGAACTTTTTATGGGAGCTAGGAGATGAGCATGTGCAGTCCCAAAGTGCAGAGTTTGTCTGTGTTCTGGCACTTACAGAAAACAAGAACATACGAAGGTCCTGCTGCCCAGGAAAAAGGTACACACAGTCCAGGATCCTAGTTCACACAGTGACTAACCAGATGCCTATTGGTTTATCAAATGCTTTATCTCCTTTAAAAATAATAATAATCCAATAAAATTTCAGTAATGGATGAACTTCTGCCCCCACCTCCAATTTTATTATGCTATGGATCCTGCAAGTCCATCCTGGTTAGAGTATGGATTGCAGCCTATGGGATGCTCACAAGCAGCACACAGAGCATTCTTCATTCTCAGCCTACTCTTTTTTCCTATCCCTGTAGGAGAACCTGGAATTGTGTGATGCTCGGACAAGATGGCTATTACAGTGCCAAGGAGCTGGGAAACAAGTGACTGGCTGAATTTGGGAACAAGGATGTTCTCAGCCCCAGTCCCAATCTCACATTCCTTCAGTCAAGAGTGAATTCAATCTCCCACCTGCAGGGCAGCATAAATGGTAAACTGCTAAGCTTAGGGGAAGAAAAAGTTCCCTGTTCGAAACATGGTTTTTCAAACTGTGGGTCATCTAAAATGTGTGATTTGTTCCAGGGGGAGAGAAAAACGTTTGCACTGTTCCTGAGAATTAGCTTCCTGTGGTCACTTTTCTGTGTAGATTTCTAACTGGCATAAACTTCGCCCAACTTTGTTCCTGACTGCATGCTCCAAAAAGCTGGAATATGTAAATACGTGAACTGGGATACGTAAACCCCAAGAACTCCCATACAGTCATACCTAGGGATAAATGTGCTTCAGGCTGAGTGTTTTCAGGTTACACTCCGTGGCGATTCGGAAGTAACGGAGCATGTTACTTCCGGGTTTCATCGCTCACGCATGCGCAGACACTCAAAATGATGTCACGTGCATGTGTGGAAGCGGCGAATCGCGACCTGTGCACGCGCAGACGTGGGTTGCGTTCGCTTCAGGATGCAAACAGGGCTCCAGAACACATCCCGTTCGCATCTAGAGGTACCACTGTACTGCCATTTCACCCTCTTTCCCCAACTTTGTCCCACTAGTGGAGTCAGAAGTATTTAAACAGAAAGCCTAATTGAACCTTATGTGTTCGGCAACCATCTGGCTGGGCAAGAGCAATGGGAACATCCTGCTAGTCATTTCCATGCTGTGTACCATGGGGTGCTGGGGTGCCATGAAAGAACTGACGATGTGGTGTGAAAAATGAAGGAAACCAATTTAAAGACTCTTGGATTCTCAAGCCACCCACCTACAAAGGAGGCTGCCTGTTGAATCTCTTTGGCTACAAAGGGCTGGCTCTGTTTATTTATTGATTGCCTTAATATCCCACCTTCTCCTCCAAGGCATATATCTCCTCCTGTCACGGGCTGGATGCAGCAGAGGACTGGTGCAAGGTACCTGCTGGGGAACCCCCACAGGAAGAAGGCTTAGAGCCTGAGGACTGGTGGTGGAACGATGCTAAGTGGTTAGAGAGAGAAGAGGGAGCAGACTGGGTGGAGGAGGTGTTGGAAGCTGAAGAGGCAACAGGGTTTAGTGAGCAGGGAGAGGCTGTGGCAGAGAGCAGTCCAGACTCAGAGGCAGGAGAGGAGAAAGGCCAGGAGAGGGCCAGAATACAAAGATAAGGCAGGATCAATGAGAGACAGGATGACAGAGCCTTAGGCTACTGGGGAAATAACCAGGGAGGAGCCTTAAAGAACGGAAGTAAGGTGGAGAGCTTCAATCCTCACAACTGCTTCATTGAGGAAAGACCTACTGGGAAGGCTTGCTGTGCCCCCTAGGACTGAGCTGTTTTTGTTTCTTGAATAAAGAGTTGACTTCACTTACACTGGGTGCTTCATTGTTTTATTGAAGACCTACGCTCGACCAGTTCCTGACGCCTCCTTCCCATTTTATCCTCACACCAACCGCACGAGGTAGGTTAGGCTGAGAATAAGTGATTGTCTCAAGATCACCCACTGAGCTTTGTGGCTGAGTGGGGATTTGAGCCCTCGTCTCCCAACACTCTAACCACTACACCACGCTGTTTGCACCATGGTCTTGCCACCTGCTAACAGCAGCATCCCAAAAGAAGCTCTTCTACAGTGAGGAACATGTGGCACTCCAGCTGTTTTTGGCCTACAACTCCCATCAGCACCAGTCAGCATAGCTAGTGGTCAGGAATTCTGGGAGTTGGAGTCCAACAACACCTGTACTGTCCCAAGTTTCCCATCAGCCCTGCTGTTCAGCTGCGAAGTTCACTGAGCAATCCTGGGCCAATTGCTCTTTATCTTTTTCTAACCTGGTTCACCAGGTTGTGAGAATAAAACGAGAGGGATTATTTATGCCTCCACAAGCTCCTTGCAATTAAAATGTTCTGAAGGACTGCTGACTGCACAGCCCAGCCAGGCTAACAAGAAAAGAAAATCTCCAGAGCAACAGGATTTTAGGCAGTGAAATAAAAGTGTAAGATGCACTGTACTCCAGCACTTTGTGTCATCAGACTTGGCATGCAGACCCAAATATGTTAGCAGGCTAGGCGATTAAGTCAGCTTTATAGACATGATGTCAAGTTGAATTTGGCTGCATTTAGAAGTATAGCCTCACACCTGGCACACTCCTTTAACCAGCCAGATTTGAAAGTGGCTGTAAATCCCCAGTATGGCTATGATTTAAGCCTAATGTCTAGTTAGCCTAAATGTTGATGTGACTCTTCCCTTTCGTTCCTTATATGCTTTCGACTCAGATTACGGTGAATTCTTGCAGAGGGTGGGTGGCTGTGACAGATGGGACATTCTCCGGAAAAGCTATCCCAATTCTAAAATGTTAGGAGCATTTCTAAAGAGATTTGCTATAACCCTAAAGTTTTGATCAACTTCCCAGCATAGGTAAGCAGTGGTGGCCCCTCTATATGTTGTTGGACTACAACACCCATCAACCCTCTGGGATGTGAAACACATAGCAGTCAAGTACAACATTCCTAAAGTGGACACGCTAGGGAATGCTTTGTACCAGCCAGGAGAAAACTTCCTGTTTCCTCCTGAGCTGGGACAAACTTCCTCTGCATGTGACTAGAGGTGAGCGTGACCTAACCTGGACAGAGGAGCACACCTCCTTCTTTTGCTCCTTTTCTCCATTTTGCTTTTCTACGTGTGAAAACACGTGCCTGTCCGCAGTCACTTAGGACTAACTCCCTTATCGGATAGTTCCACATGTATATATACTTTTGTAACCTAGGTCTGCCTTCAGGGATCTAACTGTGAACTGAATGAATGTGAGTAAACTACTTTTATATTGACTTTAATAAGATTGTCGTGTCTATTCTTTTTAAGAGGGACAAGAAGTGATCTTACCAGGAATTTTATATAGAGAGGTTCAGACGAGCCTGCAACAAGCAAACCACTGTGTGTTTAAGAGGGAATGTTTAAACTCTGCTAAGACATAATGCAAGTTAGGAAGAATATCATTAAGCAATATATCCTCTCCTGCCTCCCTGAACATTCCCCCAAACCCTCATTGGCATAGGCAGCGGTGGGGGATGATGGGAACTGCAGTCCAGCAACATCTGGTTCTCCATCCCTACTATATAGCAGAGGTGTCTCTGAGCTGCCCCCCTGCCCCAAAGTGAGGTTCTTCCTTACAATGCCCCACAGGGGCCTGGGAAGCACACCCTCCCCAGCCAGCCTCAGAGGCACCATTGGCCTAGGGAGCTTATAGCTAGGACTGCTGCAACTAACAGCTGTGCAAGCCTTTGGGAGGCAGAGATGCAAGAGGGCATTAGAGGAGGGAGGGAAGGAAAGAAAGAGGGACAGAGACCAGTGTTGCCCATGGCAACCCGACCATCGTTCAAGGCAACCCAGGGTGTCACGGCACACTGGATGAAAACCGCTGCTATATAGTATGCATTTTGGATGGTTCTGTCTTCACCTGGGTCAGACATAGGGCTCATTTGCCCCCCAGGTGATGGATGTCTGCTGGAACTCCCATCCTCTTCCAGGCGTTGCACGTGCATAAAAACTGGGAGATTTTTCTGCTCCCTAGATAATCACGAGTTTCCCTTCTTAAAACGCTGTAAAAAAAAAAAAAGTGAAATCCTCCAATGATGCAATGCTCTAGTTAAAATTACAAAGCACTAACTCTAAAATTAACTTGCTCTGGGATATCTTAAAATAGTAGATTGCTAGTTCTGAGCTTACGGGTGTTCTCAGTTAGCTGCCGCTGATGAAATATAAAAGTGGTTTATTACACATATAATTATATATAAAATCCCTGCCCAGTACTTTTCCTTCCTAGTTCTACTGTAATAGTCTAAATGCATCCTGGTTGGCATAGACTACTATCAAAGGGCTATTGCATCATAAAACCTGCACTAAGCAGCAGAATCCGAAAGCCACACAACTCCATTTCCCTCTTCTTGACTCTCTCCTTCTAGTCCTGACTCTGCTTTGCAATTTGCTTCCTGCAAGTACCTGCACATTCTTTGCACGCAAAAGCCCCCTTCCCCCTCAATTACTGATGTCTCCATTTAGGGTTTGGGAAGACTTTGGCCAGAAATCCAGGGCAGCTGCTGCCAGTCAGTGTTGACAATAATAATAATAATAATTTATTATTTATACCCCGCCCATCTAGCTGGGCTTCCCCAGCCACTCTGGGTGGCTTCCAACAAAACATTAAAATACAGTAATGCATCAAACATTAAAAGCTTCCCTAAACAGGGCTGCCTTCAGCTGTCGTTGAAAAGTCTGGTAGTTGTTGTTCTCTTTGACATCTGGTGGGAGGGTGTTCCCCAGGGCGGGTGCCACTACCGAGAAGGCCCTCTGCCTGGTTCCCTGTAACTTGGCTTCTCGCAGTGACGGAACCGCCAGAAGGCCCTCGGTGCTGGAGCTCAAGTGTCCAGGCTGAATGATGGGGGTGGAGACGCTCCTTCAGATATACTGGACCGAGGCCGTTTAGGGCTTTAAAGGTCAGCACCAACACTTTGAATTGTGCAAGCAAGACTGACAGATGATCTAATTGGATATAAGGCAGCCTTCCTATGTATGTTTCCAGTCTATACGTACTTATTTTGGAGTCATCCCCATTGAACTCAACCATTTTACTTGGGCTTGTTACCTTCACTCAATGGAAGGGGAAATAACCATGCCAATCCCAGGGCTGGCATAATCTCTCCCCCCCTCCTATTCCAGAGAAATGCCTGGGGGCAAGAGGGTTTGGAACCAGCAAACCCTATCTGCCCCAGACATGCCCCCCCCCGAACAGTTGCTGCACTGGAAAAGCTCTCTGACCTCTCAGCCTAGATAGCTCAGTTGGTTAGAGTATGGTGCTGATGATGCCAAGATTGAAGGTTCAATCCCTGTATGGGATAGCTGCATATTTCTCCATGGGGGGGGGGGCTACTAGACGGTCCACAGGGTCCCTTCCAACCCTACAATTCTATGATTGTCCCTTTCTTTGAAAGAGGAGAGGAAAACCAACAGACTGCCTGCCTGCCCTTCCTGGAAGCTTAGGACTTAACCATCTTTTTGCAAGCTTTATTAATTGACAGAAAGCATTTTTTCATTTACTGTGCAATTATTATTTTTTAATAGGTTAATTTTTTTAAAATAAATATAAGTGCTTAGCAACAACCGCAGGAGGACTCTTAGAAGGGGCATTTCCTCCTCTTCCCTATTCTCACAGTGGGGAGAATGGCTGTTCTAATTCAGGACCAGCTATGACACGCAACGTACCAGAGGGCAAGGCATTGAGTCATGGGGGAGGGGGGAAAGTTCAAATGTTGCAAAATCAGTAATTTTCAAAGCATTAACTTGCAATTAAAAATACTTCAACAATCAACAGCCTGCAGCATCAGCATGGGAAAGATGTTTCCAGCTACCCAACACTTTCTTTGCAAGGTTTGCAAGTTGCTGCAGGAGATATTCTATGAGCAATAGCATGGGAGGGGTGTTTCCGGGACCAAGGTGAAACTGTCAAAAGCCCTTGCTATTTTTGCTATTGCCAGGAGATGTGATGCTGTTAATGTGAATGTTGTTGTAGAATCATAGAATCATAGAATCATAGAGTTGGAAGAGACCACAAGGGCCATCGAGTCCAACCCCCTGCCAAGCAGGAAATAGCACTGAAATGTTCTTTGCATGTTGGTAAAGGTAAAGGTAAAGGGACCCCTGACCATTAGGTCCAGTCGTGGCCGACTCTGGGGTTGTGGCGCTCATCTCGCTTTATTGGCCGAGGGAGCCGGCGTACAGCTTCCGGGTCATGTGGCCAGCATGACTAAGCTGCTTCTGGCGAACCAGAGCAGCACACGGACACGCCGTTTACGTTCCCGCCGGAGCGGTACCTATTTATCTACTTGCACTTTGATGTGCTTTCGAACTGCTAGGTTGGCAGGAGCAGGGACCGAGCAACGGGAGCTCACCCCGTTGCGGGGATTCGAACTGCCAACCTTGGCAAGTCCTAGGCTCTGTGGTTTAACCCACAGTGCCACCCGCATTCCTTGCATGTTGTTACATTTGCTATTATGTTATTGGGTGTTGTTGTTTTTTAATCTTATCTTGTAATTGTTCTTGTGGTGGGTGATTTTGAGATGTATTTCAGTTTTCTTTCTTGTAAGCTGCTTTGAGCGTGATTATTTTTGTGCAAAAGCAACATATAAATCAAAGTATGAATCATTATATGAATTTTTGCTAACTGAAAAAACAACAACAGATTAGGTAGCTTTTGGAGACAACACAAACTTTTTAACCCCCTCCCATAAATTATTATAACTTTTAAGAATGTTAGGTAAGGTTTCTATAAATATGAATGATTCACCGAGCAATTCTTCTCCTTGGCTTTTATCCTAGAACACGAGGGCCAGCCTACATGTTATTTAAAAAAAGGAAATTAAAACAGAAATAAAGCTAAGGAACAGCAACTAATTTAAAAAAAGTAGTAGTTTTAAAAGGCACTTCTGCTAATGAACAGCAGGCTAATCAGCATCATGACTTTGTGGAACGTTTGATAAGATTTGACAGCCATCAAATACATGGTCAATTGATTGGTCAGTTGACAAATATTTGCCCAATAAATCGAAAGATGTGCCAACCATAACACACCATCTAAAATCAAACTTTGCATGCTTCTTTTAGTCATATGCAAGTTTATGCTGCTTTAAGTAATTAAGGCTGCAGTTATAGACCCACTTACCTGTAAGCAAGCCTCATTAGACTCAATGGGACCTACTTTTGTGTTTACATCTTAGCAGACATGTATAGGACTGAGACGGCTCTTTACTGGGCGTCAGCCCTACTCAGCTCTGAGTAACTTATTCTTAAGTGACTTATTCCTAAAAAGGCATAAGATTGCATTGCAAAACTCATTTGATCCATCACTAAGATTTCTTTAACTGGATGACCAGAGTCCTAGTCTGGAACATGTGGATAATGAGTGATGACACAGTGGGCATGTCTTGGTGGGTAGTAGGGAAATCAGGGTGGAAGGTCCTCTCTGCCCAAGACTACCTTCAGGACTAAGGGGTGTGGAGGCCTTTTTCACTGGTATTTCCTCCTCATCTTCCCACATCCTGGAGACCCTGTTACAAAACACACCCCACCCAATGTCTTTTTGTAGATGTGTCTTCACATGAGCCAGTGGGGTGCATAGAGACCACTTGAGAGAATCTCCATTAGGATGGCCAACTTTTGATTTCAAAAAAGGCTGGTCTCTCGGTGGGCAGAAAGAACCTGGCAGACTAAACAGGAGAAAACCTACAGGATCAGAGTTATTGCCAGCTCAGCCTATAAAAAGCAGAAACATCACCTTGCCAACAAAGGTCCACATAGTTAAAGCTATGGCTTTCCCAGGAGTGATATATGGAAGTGAGAGCTGGACCATAAAGAAGGCTGATCGCCAAAGAATTGATGCTTTTGAATTATGGTGCTGGAGGAGACTCTTGAGAGTCCCATGGACTGCAAGAAGATCCAACCTATCCATTCTGAAGGAAATCAGCCCTGAGTGCTCACTGGAAGGACAGATCCTGAAGCTGAGGCTCCAAGACTTTGGCCACCTCATGAGAAGAGAAGACTCCCTGGAAAAGACCCTGATGTTGGGAAAGATGGAGGGCACAAGGAGAAGGGGACGACAGAGGATGAGATGGTTGGACAGTGTTCTCGAAGCTACCAGCACCAAACTGCGGGAGGCAGTGGAAGACAGGAGTGCCTGGTGTGCTCTGGTCCATGGGGTCACAAAGAGTCGGACACGACTAAACAACAACAACAGCCTACACTTGCATCCTAGTGCATGGTGTTGTAGAGAGAAGGCAGTTTGAGAGCAATTCCTATATGCAGATGTTGTGGGCAGGGACTGCTGCCTTGCTCAGATGCCTCTGTCTCCCTTGGCTTTGAGTTTGGGCTGAGACCAGGGACCTTGGCTTCTTAGCATGCGTTCTTGAACTCTGTAACCCATATAAGCGCACTAAGTGGAAATGCTGTTCCAAATGACGAACAGTTGCACATGAATGATTCACTGCATGGAAGCTGAGAGTTCCCAGGAACTCGTGCAGTGAGTCACGGCCACCAAGTGTCAAGTTCCTTGCCTCGGGGTCCCAGCGTCTGCCTGGTGACTCACCAGTCACCCTTCCTGGTCTGAGGATGTGGCTCTCCCAATGCTCCCAGACTCTTAAGGATGGCTCCCTTACAGCTTCTCCTCTCCGCAGCCACACAGGAAAATGTGACTAGGCAGGGATGGGAAAATCTGCCCATTTCAGTTCTTAAAAGTTTCCCATTGTCCTAGTCTTAAATTCAGTTCTCCACATTCCCCCAACAATTCACATTAAGATAAAATAAAAATCCTCATGAAAATTCATTAGCATTTTAGTGCGAATTTCTCCTAAGAAACATGTATTTGTATGCAGTTTTAACTAATATACCCAATTTACCCTGATATAATGGATTTGTGTGTGTTATTTTTGGCAATATATGCATTTTGGTGCACTCTTATATATGCATTGTTGTACACATTGCCTGCATTGCAAAATCTGGAGAAGTGTGAATTTTGAAGGATGGCTGTGCTTCAGTTTGCCTTCAAATAATAATAATAAAAATAAATTTTATTTATACCGTGCCCTCCCCAGCCAAGGCCGGGCTCAGGGCGGCTAACAACCAACAAGTTGAATGAATACAACTTAAAAACAAGATTAAAATACAACATTAAAACATTAAAATGCACCCTCATCACAGGAGGAGAAAAGAAAAAAGAAAGAGGGGGAGGGAATCAAATTGACTTGAAGCCAAAGGCCAGGCAGAATAACTCTGTCTTACAGGCCCTGCGGAAAGAAATCAGATCCTGCAGGGCCCTGGTCTCATGAGACAGAGCGTTCCACCAGGCTGGAGCCAGTGTTGAAAAGGCCCTGGCTCTGGTTGAGGCTAATCTGACTTCCTTAGGGCCCGGGACCTCTAGGGGGTTGCTATTTATGTTTATGAACCTCAAATGCAAAATGAATCAATCTCCTCCCCCATGGGACTGCAGAATCAGTTGTGGGTCCTTGAAGGAGACTTTACAGCTCTCCTAAGGGAGTGATGGCCCTGGTAGCTAAGCAATAAGAAGGCAGTGAAGGCAACAACATTTTGGCCCAACTCGGGTGCCAAAATGCTTTGGGCTGACCCTGTACAATGGTACCTCCGGTTGTGGACGGGGTCTGTTCTGGAGCTCCGGTCGGATCCCAAGGTTTCCATAACTGGAGATCCCTGTTCTGCGCATGCGCGTGGCATGATAGAGCGATTCTGCGCATGTGCGCGCGGGGTGAACCCCAGAAAAACACTTCCAGGTTTGCCACATGCGTGTCCCGAAGGATACGTAACCAGAGGTGAATGCAAGAAGAGGTACCACTGTACTACATTTTTCTTACACTACTTTTTCTATTCCGTTGCATACTCCTTCCCGGCAGATGCCCCACACTCCCTCTTCATTTCTTATACTTTAACTGTAAGCTCAATTCCTGCTTGCTCTCAATCTCCCCTCAAGATGTTCATCTCCTCCACAAAGCCTGCTTTCCCACAGACCAAGGTTTATCTCCTAACCCTGGGGTAGCCAGTCTCTGAGACTTGGGCGTCCGGATGAGTTAAGACCTCAAGTGGTCAAAGGTGGTTTCTGTTCAGCTGCACGTGCGAGGGCACAAACTGTGCAGGGGCTGTGAACGGCATCCCTGCACTTATTTCGTTTCATTTGTCGCCTTGTGTGAAAGCCTCTAGGTGACGATGTACAATAAACCATAAAACAATTAAAATACCCAATTATGTTCAAAATGCAGTACATAATAGGGCCTTAAAAACAAAACAGAAACCCTTAACTAAAACGATTTCAGCATCTTTGCAAACCTCTAAGAACAGGGAGCACCGTGCAAGTAATACCAATCACCGTCAGAATTCCAGAGGGACTAAAATAACATGTCTAAAATATTAGAAAAATGGTAAGAAGACAGAGGGAATAAAGTCTTTGCCTGGGGCTTAAAAGACTTCAGAGTAGGTGAAAGGTGAGGTGTGTGTGTGTTTTAAGAGGAGGGGTATCTCCTATCAGCTCCAGCCAGTGTGGTGAATGGCAAAAGATGATGGGAGTTATGGTCCAAAGGATTCAGAAGGCATCAGGTTGAGGAAGACCAATTTACAGGACTGGTTTTCAACTGATGGGAGATGCAGCTGACCGCAGACTGCAATGAAGCTGCCGTATACAATGGTACCTCGGGTTGCATACGCTTCAAGTTACATGCACTTCAGGTTACAGACTCCGCCAACCCAGAAATAGTACCTTGGGTTAAGAACTTTGCTTCAGGATGAGAACAGAAATCGTGCAGCAGCGGTGCAGTGGCAGCAGGAGGCCCCATTAGCTAAAGTGGTGCTTCAGGTTAAGAACAGTTTCAGGTTAAGAGCAGACCTCCAGAACGAATTAAGTACGTAACCAGAGGTACCACTGTAAATATAGGTTGGAAAACTGAGAAGTGAAACCCCAGCTGGACTAAAGGTGGGTCAGTCCCACCTTTGAAACTGTTAAATACTATTGGTTTAAAGCAAGGATATGGCCTTGTCCGTCCTAGTCAATGGGATCAATGATAAGGGATGATGACAGCTATGGCCCAGAGTTTAAAGCCCTGCATTAAGGAAAGCATCCAGCAAACAGGACACCCCACACAGAAGAAGAAGAAGAAGAGTTTGGATTTGATATTCCACCTTTCACTCCCCTTCAGGAGTCTCAAAGCGGCTAACATTCTCCTTCCCCTTCCTCCCCCACAACAAACACTCTGTGAAGTGAGTGGGGCTGAGAGACTTCAAAGAAGTGTGACTGGCTCAAGGTCACCCAGCAGCTGCTTGTGGAGGAGCGGAGACGCGAACCCCGTTCCCCAGATTACGAGACTACAGCTCTTAACCACTACACCACACAGGCTCTCTCTCTCGGTGCTGCCTCCTGTACTTTGGAGTGAGGGGCACTTGGGAGCAGGCCTTCTGAGGTTTATATGTCTTATATGTGCCCCTGAACTGTTATAACAAAAGCTCTTGTTTACCTGGAGGGCGAGAGGTGTGAGTCTGGCCACAACCGCCATTACTGGAACCCAGCAGGTTGGTTGTGAGGGAAGGTAGTTCTCAGCTTCCAAAAGGTCCCCCCTGCCTCCAACTCCAGGGTGAGAACTCACTTTATACTGCAATGCGCTCTATGTGGGGCTACCTTTGAAGGTGACCCGGAAACTGCAACTACAACTAATCCAGAATGCGGCAGCTAGACTAGTGACTGGGAGCGGCCTCCGAGACCGCATAACACCAGTCTTGAAATATCTACATTGGCTCCCAGTACGTTTCCAAGCACAATTCAAAGTGTTGGTGCTGACCTTTAAAGCCCTAAACGGCCTCGGTCCAGTATACCTGAAGGAGTGTCTCCACCTCCATCGTTCTGCCCAGACACTGAGGTCCAGCACTGAGGGTCTTCCGGTGGTTCCCTCACTGCGAGAAGCCAAGTTACAGGGAACCAGGCAGAGGGCCTTCTCGGTAGTGGCGCCTGCCCTGTGGAACACCCTCTCACCAGATGTGAAGGAAATAAACAACTATCTGACGTTTAGAAGACATCTGAAGGCAGCCCTGCTTAGGGAAGCTTTTAATGTTTAACAGACCACTGTATTTTAATATTTTGTTGGAAGTTGCCCAGAGTGGCTGGGGAAACCAGAAAAAAATGTGCACCCCAGTTTTCCTCTGCGACATGTTGGAAGGCACACAATCCCTTTTCACATGGACGTCAGAAATTGTAGCTCTGTAAGGTGAATAACCCTTAGCACCCTTAACAGAATTTAGTTTTCAGAATTATTTGTTTTCATATCACAGCATATCACAGGGTTTAAATGGACGCTGGGAATGTGGGCCCAATTGACCATCACCATGCCAACTCTCAAAGTGGCACATTATGGAGGCAAGAGCCTGTTGGGTATGCGTGTACATGAGGAACTTGCCGCCCAGCTCTTCCTGAGGATCGGGCTTTAATTTCAGACTTCAAAGACTCCACCTCACAATGAAAAAGAGGCCACTGTATAGAAAACACATCTTAGTATTCTGTACAGCTTCTCTCCACTTTTCAAGGGTGGAAGAAACTTTCCCAACAAGTCCTTACCATTATTAGTTATTAGCTGTTTCAATGTCAACTGTTCTTTTCTGCAACACCAATTAATTTGAGGTCCCTTCTCTTACACTTATTCTCAACGGCCTCTACATTTTTTCCAGTGTAATCCTTTATCGCTAAACTAGAAACATACTTAACGCTGTATAATTCAACTCTTTAAAGTGTCACATTGTACGTCCACGGTTGACACGTTTCCTCCTGGCTCCTGTATTCTGTCTGTCGGTGTCACAAGTCCACAGTGAACCGGTATCCAATTTAGCACTCAATTGAGGCCTGATAGTTATTTAATATTGTTCTTAAAAGAGATTTCAGCCGCTGAATCGTTACACATATATACTGAAGAGCTCTGAGCGCTTTCAAACCCTTCTGATAAGTGATCACAAATTCTATGGGCATGCTTATGCAAGACTGTGTTTATCTTGCAATTCCACAGCAGCACAGGAAAACACAAATCATCATACAGTCGTACCTCGGAAGTCGAACGGAATCTGTTCTGGAAGTCCATTCGACTTCCAAAATGTTCAGAAACCAAAGCGCGGCTTCTGATTGGCTGCAGGAAGCTCCTTCAGCCAATCGGAAGCTGCGGAAGCCCCGTCGGATGTTCGGCATCCAAAAGTAGTTCGCAAACCGGAAGACTCACTTCTGGGTTTGCAGCGTTCAGGAGCCCAAACATTCAGGAATTAAGCTTTTTGAAAACCAAGGTACAACTATTTTGGGTTTAGGATTCAACTGCCTGAAAATTTAAGCTTTCATTTCAGAATTTTTAGAAAGCATTCCCCACCCACCCATAAGACACACTTGACTCTTTGTGGGCCACATCTGCTAAAATTCCGGAAGCAGCAGAGGTGGCTCAAGAGAATTTTCAATGACAGCAGTTGGGATTCAGTGGCATTCCAACAACTAGAATAAAATTGTGTGAACTGATCTTTAAAACCCTGTAGCATGAATTATGCAAATGCTCTCTACTGGCATAACATGTACAGGTCACTGAATCCAGGCTTTCTAGATATATATATTTTTAATCAACTACGGCGAATATGCAAGGCCCTAGATATATAGAATTGTCCATGCTTTGATTGATTTGATTATGCTACTTTCCACCACATCTTAAAAATCCCTAAAGCAGGGATGAGGAGCCTGATATTATTGGACTCCATCTCCCAAAAGACCCAGCCAGCATGGCCAATGGTTAGGGATCATATGAGTTGGAGTCCAACAAACATTTTTTGGGGGGGTATAGGTTGCCCATATCTGGGCTAAAGTATTTCATAGAATCATAGAGTTGAATCATAGAATCATAGAGTTGGAAGAGACCACAAGGGCCATCGAGTCCAACCCCCTGCCAAGCAGGAAACACCATCAGAGCACTCCTGACATATGGTTGTCAAGCCTCTGCTTAAAGACCTCCAAAGTAGGAGACTCCACCACACTCCTTGGCAGCAAATTCCACTGTCGAACAGCTCTTACTGTCAGGAAGTTCTTCCTAATGTTTAGGTGGAATCTTCTTTCTTGTAGTTTGGATCCATTGCTCCGTGTCCGCTTCTCTGGAGCAGTAGAAAACAACCTTTCTCCCTCCTCTATGTGACATCCTTTTATATATTTGAACATGGCTATCATATCACCCCTTAACCTCCTCTTCTCCAGGCTAAACATGCCCAGCTCCCTTAGCCGTTCCTCATAAGGCATCGTTTCCAGGCCTTTGACCATTTTGGTTGCCCTCTTCTGGACACGTTCCAGTTTGTCAGTGTCCTTCTTGAATTGTGGTGCCCAGAACTGGACACAGTACTCCAGGTGTGGTCTGACCAGAGCAGAATACAGTGGCACTATTACTTCCCTTGATCTAGATGCTATACTCCTATTGATGCAGCCCAGAATTGCATTGGCTTTTTTAGCTGCCGCGTCACACTGTTGGCTCATGTCAAGTTTGTGGTCAACCAAGACTCCTAGATCCTTTTCACATGTACTGCTCTCAAGCCAGGTGTCACCCATCTTGTATTTGTGCCTCTCATTTTTTTTGCCCAAGTGCAATACTTTACATTTCTCCCTGTTAAAATTCATCTTGTTTGTTTTTGCCCAGTTCTCTAATCTGTCAAGGTCGTTTTGAAGTGTGATCCTGTCCTCTGGGGTGTTAGCCACCCCTCCCAGTTTGGTGTCATCTGCAAATTTGATCAGGATGCCCTTGAGTCCATCATCCAAGTCGTTGATAAAGATGTTGAATAAGACCGGGCCCAAGACAGAACCCTGTGGCACCCCACTAGTCACTCTTCTCCAGGATGAAGAGGAACCATTGATGAGCACCCTTTGGGTTCGGTCAGTCAGCCAGTTACAAATCCACTGAGTGGTAGCATAGTCAAGACCGCATTTTACCAGCTTCTTTACAAGAATATCATGGGGCACCTTGTCAAATGCTTTGCTGAAATCAAGGTAGGCTACATCCACTGCGTTCCCTTCATCTACCAGGCTTGTAATTCTGTCAAAAAACGAGATCAGGTTAGTCTGACATGACTTATTTTTCAGAAATCCATGCTGACTATTGGTGATCACAGCATTCCTTTCTAGGTGCTCACAGACTGTTTGCTTAATGATCTGCTCCAGAATCTTCCCTGCTATTGATGTCAGACTGACTGGGCGGTAATTATTTGGGTCCTCTCTTTTCCCCTTTTTGAAAATAGGAACAACATTTGCCCTCCTCCAGTCTGCCGGGACTTCGCCTGTTCTCCAGGAATTCTCAAAGATGACTGCCAGTGGTTCTGAGATCACATCTGCCAGTTCTTTTAATACTCTTGGATGCAGTTCATCTGGCCCTGGAGACTTGAATACATCTAATCTAGCCAAATATTCTTGTACTATCTCCTTAGTTATTCTGGGCTGTGTTTCCTTTGCTGAATCATTTGCTTCAAATTCTTCAGGTCGGGCATTGTCTTCTTTATCGGAGAAGACTGAGGCAAAGAAGGCATTGAGGAGTTCAGCCCTTTCTGTGTCCCCTGTTTGCATTTCACCATCTTCTCCTCTGAGTGACCCCACTGTTTCTTTGTTCTTCCTTTTGCTACGAACATACCCATAAAAGCCTTTTTTGTTGCTTTTAACCTCTCTAGCAAGCCTGAGTTCATTCTGTGCTTTAGCTTTTCTGACTTTGTGTCTACACGTGCTGGCTATTTGTTTGAATTCCTCTTTGGTGGTTTCCCCCCTTTTCCATTTTTTGTACACATCCTTTTTAAATCTTAATTCAGTTAAAAGTTCTTTAGATAGCCACCCTGGTTTCTTTAGGCACCTTCCATGTTTTCGTCTCATTGGTATTGCCTGACATTGTGCTTTTACTATCTCCGTCTTAACAAACTCCCAGCCATCATGAACTCCCTTTCCTTTTAGTATTGCTGTCCATGGGATCTCACCCAGCACTTCCCTAAGTTTTATGAAGTCGGCTTTCTTAAAGTCAAGAAATTGAGTCCTAGTATGCTTGGCTGCTACTGTCCGCTGTATAGTAAACTTCAGAAGAGCATGATCACTCGCGCCTAATGATCCTTCCACATCTACCCCACTAACCAGGTCATCAACATTGGTTAGGACCAGGTCTAAAATGGCTGTTCCTCTTGTTGCTTCTCCCACTTTCTGGACAATGAAGTTGTCTGCAAGGCCAGTGAGGAATCTGTTTGACCTTATGCTCTTGGCTGAGTTTGACGTCCAACAAATATCCGGGTAATTGAAGTCCCCCATTACTACTATCTCCCTTCCTTTTGCATGCTTGGCCATCTGTTCCAGGAAGGCATCATCTATGTCCTCCGTTTGGCTTGGGGATCTATAGTAAACTCCCACAATGAGGTCTCTGTTATTCTTCTCTCCCTTAATTTTGACCCAAATGCTCTCACTTTGGCTTTGAGGTTCTAAATCTTGGATCTCTTCACAGGTATACACACCCCTGACATATAACGCCACTCCTCCTCCTTTCTTGTCTGGTCTGTTTCTCTGAAATAGATTGTATCCCTCCATTATTACATTCCAATCGTGGGACTTATCCCACCAGGTTTCAGTGATGCCTATTATGTCATATTTAGTTTGCTGTACCAAGAGCTCAAGCTCATCTTGTTTATTTCCCATGCTTTGCGCATTAGTGTACAGACATTGAAGTCCATTAATCATTCCCCCGTGTCTCTTATTTAAGGATTTTTTCCTCCCTCCACTAGGTCCGCGTGCTGTTTGCTCCATTTGGTCTATGACATTTGGATGATCATCTTCATTAATTGATAGACTCCTACCTTCAGGAGCACTGTCTCCCTCCCCCACATTAGTCAGTTTAAAGCCCTCCTGATGAGGTTTCTGAGATTTTTGGCAAAAACATTTCTCCCAACCGTTGTGAGGTGCAGCCCATCACTTGCCAGAAGTCCATCTTCAAGAAACTGCAGTCCGTGATCTAAGAATCCAAACCGTTCCTGTTTACACCATTTGCGAAGCCAGCTGTTCACTTCCACTATTTTCCCCTCTCTCCCTGGGCCACGTCGTTCAACTGGGAGGACAGACGAGATGACAATTTGTGCATTTAGTTGCTTCAATTTCCTGCCGAGAGCCTCGTAGTCTCTTTTGATCTTCTGGAGGCTATTGCTTGCAGTGTCATTGGTTCCCACATGAACCAAGAGGAAGGGGTATTCGTCAGTGGGTTTTATGATTCCTTGCAGTCGTTCAGTTACATCTTGGATCTTAGCCCCGGGGAGACAGCACACTTCCCGAGACATCTTGTCAGGCCCACAGATCACTGCTTCTGTTCCCCTCAGTAGGGAATCCCCTATCACCACTACACGCCTCCTCTTGGGTTTGGTCGGGGTTCTTCCGTGAGCTGTCCATTCCAAGGTCGCCTGCACATTCCCTGAGGACTGACTTTGCTGCTCGTCTTCATATACCTGATCGACTGTAATGAGGGAGAGATCCTCAAATGGAGTCTGCTCTTCGTCTTCCATGCTAGGGGAGAGGACCTCAAAGCGATTGTGTATTTCTAAACAATCAGAGTGAACCCTGGGCCTCCTACTTCTTTGAGTCACGTTTCTCCATATATCTGGCTCCTGTGTTGGTGAACTAGCCTCCTTCTCAGGGGAGTCCCCTGTCTCCTCCCTGGTGGAGACGGTGTGCTCTGTTGCTTCCAAGAAGAGCTCCAGCTCTCTAATTCTTTGGAGCGTAGCTACACGTTCCTCCAGTTGCTGGACTTTGTCTTTTAAAAGGGCAATCAACATGCAATTGCTGCAGGTAAAGCTGCCTGCAACCTTTGGCAAGATGGCAAACATTGCGCAGGAATCGCAGGCGACTGCAGCTGTTCCCTCCCCTTCCATCTTGAGATCGTGTCGTTGGGGGTGGCTACAGAGGTCCTCCATCATAAAAAGCTTGAGGACAGGACAAATAACTTCCCCCCCCCCACAAAAAAAAAACCTAGGTCTCCCCCAACAAACGTTTGAGACTAGCTCCCCTATTTGAGGCATCTTAAATTTGGTTTTTCCAGTAGTGATGTATGGAAGTGAGAGCTGGACCATAAAGAAGGCTGAAGAATTGATGCTTTTGAATTATGGTGCTGGAGTCCCATGGACTGCAAGAAGATCAAACCTATCCATTCTGAGGAAATCAGCCCTGAGTGCTCACTGGAAGGACAGATCCTGAAGCTGAGGCTCCAATACTTTGGCCACCTCATGAGAAGAGAAGACTCCCTGGAAAAGACCCTGATGTTGGGAAAGATGGAGAGCACAAGGAGAAGGGGACGACAGAGGATGAGATGGTTGGATAGTGTTCTCGAAGCTATGAACATGAGTTTGACCAAACTGCAGGAGGCAGTGGAAGACAGGAGTGCCTGGCGTGCTCTGGTCTATGGGGTCACAAAGAGTCGGACACGACTAAACAACTAAACAACAACAACAACAACAACAACAACAACAAGTTTAGGGGGAAAGATGGTGGAGGTTGCAGTGCTACGCCCAATTACATGGGTGCAAACCATACTGAACTAAAGTAAACTTGTGAAGGAAACGGCATGTTACGGAACCAGCTTATAAAATGATGCACAATGTGAGAAAAGCGGATGGAGATCCTTTGCTTTTTTTGTTAGAACTCGGGGTCACCCAACAACAGATTCAGGACAGTGAAAATAAGGTACGTAGCACAGAATTAATTTATGGGCTCCATTGCCTGAAGATGTGGTGATGGCTGCTCTCTTAGATTAGATGGGGATGAGACAAATTCATGGAGGTCTATTAGGCAGTTGCTATGTAAATGCACGGGATGCGGGTGGCGCTGTGGGTTAAACTACAGAGCCTAGGACTTGCTGATCAGAAGGCTGGTGGTTTGAATCCCCACAACAGGGTGAGCTCCTGTTGCTCAGTCCCTGCTCCTGCCAACGGAGCAGTTCGAAAGCACATCAAAGTGCAAGTTAGATAAATAGGTACCGCTCCGGCAGGAAGGTAAACGGCATTTCCGTGCGCTGTTCTGGTTCGCCAGAAGTGGCTTAGACATGCTGGCCAAATGACCCGGAAGCTGTACGCCGGCTCCCTCGGCCAATAAAGCAGATGAGCGCCGCAACCCCAGAGTCGGCCACGACTGGACCTAATAGTCAGGGGTCCCTTTACCTTCTGTAAATGCACAGGTATCCAACCTAGACCCACCCACCCCGCTCTGCCAAATGTTGTTGAAATGCAGTTCCTATCAACTCTGTCTATTGCCTGTGCTGGTCAAGCTGATGGGAGTTGGGAGTCCAACAACATCTGGAGGGTACTCAGTTCCATACCTCAGTTCCTATCTCCAGGTCTGGAAGTAGTGCTGCTGTATATCAGTAACAAAGCAAGACCTTTGTGGTCTTCTCAGAAGTATCTTGTTGGCCACAGGGGAAAACAGGGTGCTGGACTAGACAGATCAGGGATGGGAACCTGTGGTTCTCCAGGTATTGCAGGACTCCGACTTGCATCAACCTGAGCCAAGCACGGCCAATGGTCAGAGATGATGTCCACTATATTCGAACCATAGAGACCTTTGCTGTGATGTGTTGTGCTTACCGCCTATGTGTCCCACACCTAACAACAGGAGCATTTCCCCATGTGCATAGCTGGGGGCATTTAGTCCTCCAAATAATGGCAATCAATCAATGCCTGCAGTAGGCCAGGCAAGGGCGTGTCTGCCTTGTTCTTCTGTGGCAACACCATTATGCCCAGCAGGCAGATCTCGTTCATGCCAGCTCCCTCTGGCTCCCCTCTCTTGTTTGCTGTGGCAACTGCTGTGGCAAATGCTCCCCTGCAGTGATTGATGATTCTCTGCATCTTAGCGGGTAAGATTGCATCAGCAGCACTTGGAAAGTAAATGGCACTGTCAGACTCCATTCCAGGGAAGCGGGAGTACTTGGGCCAAGCGCATTAATGAAAGCAGGCAGAAACAGACAAGTACAGAGTACCAGCACAATACCTCACTCACAGCCGTCACTAAGCGCAGCGTGCCCGTACAACGCAGTAAGAGTCATTTCACTGTTAGTGATCGGCTTCCAGTGCCGGCTGTCAACAAGCCAGACCATGGGAACTAACTGGAACAAGACATGACTATAGGAATCACAGAAACACAGAATTTTAGGGTTGAAAGTTATCCACAAGGATCATCTAGTCCAACCCCCTGCAACGCAGGAATCACAACGAAAGCATCCATGACAGATAGCCATCCAACCTCTGCTTAAAAACCTCCAAGAGAGCCAATGTGGTGTAATGGTTAAGAGTGGTGGACTCGTAATCTGGTGAACCGGGTTTGCGTATCTGCTGCTCCACATGCAGCTGCTGGGTGACTTTGGGCTAGTCACACGTCTCTGAAGTTTCTCAGCCCCACTCACCTCACAGAGCGTTTGTTGTGGGGGAGGAAGGGAAAGGAGAATGTTAGCCGCTTTGAGACTCCTTCGGGTAGTGATAAAGCAGGATATCAAATCCAAACTCCTCCTCCTCCTCCTCTTCTTCTTCTTCCAAGGAAGGAGAGTCCACAACCTCCTGAGGGAGTCTGTTCCACTGTCAAATAACTCTTACTGTCCGAAAGATCCTCCTGATGTTTAGTCAGAATCTCTTTGCTTGTAACTTGAAGCCATTGGTTTGAGACCTGAATTCCAATAGGGAACCTGGAAAAGAGGAAGCTGAGAGGAGATACATCAGCCATCTTCACATATCTCAAGGGCTGTCACATGGAAGATGGAGCAAGCTTGTTTTCTCCTGCTCTGAAGGGTGGGACCCAAACCAATGGCTTCAAGTTACAAGTAAGGGGATTCTGATGGAACACCAGGAAGAACTTTCTGACAGTAAGAGCTGTTCGACAGTGGAACCGTCTTCCTCAGGAGGTTGTGGAGTCTCCTTCCTTGGAGGTTTTCAAGCAGAGGTTCTGTCAAGGATGCTTCCCTGAGATTCTTGCATTGTAGAGGGTTGGACAAGATGACCTTTGAGAACCCAACTATAAGATTCTATGAAACCTCCAATAAGGTTCTGTTAAGGAGTGTTTGCTTCTTTGTAAAGGTAAGAAGGCCATTTCCACCATATTCTAGCTCAACAGAACACAGGTCAATGTGTGGTGATCCCAGTTATTAAAAGGCTAGTCTAAATGTTACAGAATACCAACCAGCAAGTCACTGCCTAGTACAGACCTGTTCTTATCTAAAGCTTCCCCTGTCACCTAATAAAAATGGCAATGGAATTGTTTCATAAAAAGTATTAGATTGTTGCTTTAAAAATGAAATATTCAATGTGACTGAAAACTGGCACAGGCAGGCAGTGGACCCAAAACAGGGGAAATTGTCTCCAAACCCCGAGGCTATCCAGAATGGGGTTATTGTAAGAACATAATAAGAGGCCTGCTGGATCAGGCCAAAGGCCTACCTAGTCTAGCATCTTGTTCTCACAGTAGACAACCAGGACATGAGTGCAAGAGGGTCCAAAAATGCTGAGGTATCTGTCCAAAAGCAGAAGGATCTAGGGAAGCAACAGACAGGTTCGATACATGTTCAGCCTGTTCTGGAGAGGACTGCATTAAAGGATCCTTTGGAGTCAGATCCAAAGTTTTGGGGCAATCCATCTTTGCCACCTGAGACATAAGTGGCCTCTGTGGCTTAGATTGCCTTTTACCAGCTAAGGTTGGTGTGCCAATTTCAGCCTTCCTCAAAAAAGCACACTTTGGCACCCGCTTTAATATCTTTCCGATGCTAGGCAAAAACCTTTTTGTCTGGCCAGACCTTTACAATTTCACAGAGTGCTGTGATTTATAGCATGATGGCTGGGCTTGTTTTTCCAACGCCCTGTTCCAAGGATGGGGAATCTTCAGCCCACTGGATGTTGCTGGGCAAGTCTCATTCGTCCTTGTCTTTGGCTATGCTGATGGAGCCATGCAAGGACCAAGAGAATAATAGAATCATCAAACTGTAGACCTGGAAGAGACCCCAAGGATCATCTAGCCCAACCCCCTGCAATGCAGGAATATGCTGTTGTCCTGTATGGGGATCGATTCTATGACCTTGACATTGTCAGCACTACTGACAATGAGAGCCAGCGTGGTGTAGTGGTTAAGAGTGGTAGACTCGTATCTGGTGAACCGGGTTCACTTCCCCGCTCCTCCACATGCAGCTGCTGGGTGACCTTGGGCTAGTCACACTTCTCTGAAGTCTCTCAGCCCCACTCACCTCACAGAGTGTTTGTTGTGGGGGAGGAAGGGAAAGGAGAATGTTAGCCGCTTTGAGACTCCTTCGGGTAGTGATAAAGCGGGATATCAAATCCAAACTCTTCTTCTCTTCTACTACACTCTAACCAACTGAACTATCCCTGGTCACAGGTTCTCCAACCCTGCTCTGCTCTAATGCATCACAACTTCATTTTTTAAAAATATATATTGATCATTTGATCAAGTGATCTGCTTTCAAGTTCTAACTGCCCTATCTGATGCTTTTTAATTTGCAACTGTACTGTATTTGCGATTTATTTTTATTTTGCACACTGCCCAGATAACTCTTGTTACTGGAAGGCTGAGACACGGAATAAATAAGCAAAGGATGGGAAATCTCTTTAAGCACAGGAGGAAACAGGAAACACCTACTGGAATAGATATTAGCTGGAATTTACACCTCGTGCTGTAAAGACGGAAATGTTCAAGTTTGTAACTGGACAGTCAGATGACCAGTTACAGCAACAGAGTTGATAGCAAATTAAAAATAAATGAAAAAAGCCAGACTTTTTCATACATTTTAAAAAAACCCTACTGGTCATTTAGCATGAATAATAGCTTGCATATGGTTGCTAAAAGTAATGGGACAATTGCCAAGCCAAGTGGAACAGGGGGAGAGAAAAGGTAGTAATTGAATAAGAAGAGTCAAGTGAGAAGTAATCTGCATCTTGGTTCGTTCTAAAATATAGCGTCTTCAGCCAACAGAACAGAAACTCTACACATCATAAATAACAAATGGAAAAGTTTCCTTGGGCTAGCTAAATATCCAGCAGAGTGAATTTTCATTAAAGAGACACAAAAAATAAATGAAACCATCAGTTGTGACACGATCCCCTGGGGGAGAATGTACTTCAATCATAATCATCCATGTTTTATATCTCATTCTCTACTTATATCTTCTCAATAAAGCCAAGGATTCCAAGCTACACTGGTGCAAACTGTAGCTACAAGTGGTGGGAATTGACCCACCGTCTGCAGAAATGACTGCATGGATCATTTGCCTAACCTGCATCGTGAAATGAGGCTTATTTACAAGTTTAGCTAACCTTTTGGAATGTACTGCAATCCACTGGATAAAACCAAAAAAGGTGTTTCAATGGCTAGTACAGTGGTACCTCGGGTTACAGACGCTTCAGGTTACATACACTTCAGGTTACAGCCTCTGCTAACCCAGAAATAGTACCTCGGTTTAAGAACTTTGCTTCAGGATGAGAACAGAAATTGTGCTCCAGCAGTGTGACAGGAGCAAGAGGCCCCATTAGCTAAAGTGGTGCTTCAGGTTAAGAACAGTTTCAGGTTAAGAATGGACCTCCGGTACGAATTAAGTACTTAACCCGAGGTACCACTGTAGCTGTGCCTCAGCTGTTGTTCTGCTTCAGGTGATGGTGCTAGGAGGCAGGTGAGGCATTTGGAATGGGAAAGTCTATGTGGGACTCAGACTGGCGTAGGTTTAGGATGTTGCTTAAGCAACAATTAACTCCAGGTTGAGTCTCGGTGGCTAGCTCCATCCTCCAAGTAGAATCATAGAATTGTAGAGTTGGAAGGGACCACAAGGGACATATAGTTCAACCCCCTGCAATGCAGGACTCCCCAGCATGGGGCTCAAACCTGCAACTCAGAGGTTAACAGTCTCATTCTGTACCGACTGAGCTCTTATTTTTAAAGTGGCCTGGCTTGTTTCAAGAGCTGTAGGCTCCTACTGCTTGAGGGAGATGATGGTTGCAACGGTCGTCTGTGCAAGCAGGAAGGCCAGACACACAGATTTTTCAGTAGGATCACCTTGCCAACAAAGGTCCATATAGTTAAATCTATGGTTTTCCCAATATGGAAGTGAGAGCTGGACCATAAAGAAGACTGATCGCCGATGAATTGATGCTTCTGAATTATGGTGCTGGAGGAGACTCTTGAGAGTCCCATGGACTGCAAGAAGATCAAACTTCTCCATTATGAAGGAAATCAGCCCTGAGTGCTCACTGGACGGACAGATCCTGAAGCTGAGGCTCCAATACTTTGGCCACCTCATGAGAAGAGAAGACTCCCTGGAAAAGACCCTGATGTTGGGAAAGATGGAGGGCACAAGGAGAAGGGGACGACAGAGGACGAGATGGTTGGACAGTGTTCTTGAAGCTACCAGCATGAGTTTGACCAAACTGCGGGAGGCAGTGGAAGACAGGAGTGCCTGGCGTGTTCTGGTCCATGGGGTCACGAAGAGTCAGACACGACTAAATGACTAAACAACAACAACACAATATTATTCTCTTAATTTGTTAGGTCAATCCATTAACAAATGTTTAACTGACTAAAAAGATACCTGTGATAGAAGAGAATGTCTTTTTCTAAGTCGATGCCTGCTGTTAACACATGGATGCAAGATCTAAAAACAAAGAAAACAACACTCATTGCTTCAGAACATTTAGTTTTACTCAGATGCAAATGTAACTAATGGACGAATGGACGAAAAACATATACGTTAAGCCAATTTGTGATTGCTTTTAACCGGGTGGCTGCCAGTGCTAATTTTCAGTTGTGCATCTAGAATCTGAAGATGTAGTGTTTTGGACTGGTGGGTACCACTGCCTGTGTTTGACAAAGCAACCAGCCCCCCCCATGCTTCCATTCCTTTCTGCACTTCTTTGAATTTTGCAAAGCAGTTCTGCAACCCAACATGCATTTATTAGATGGACATCTGCAGTCAGATGAATATATTCATAACAATAACATACAAAAAGGGATACAGTGGTACCTCGGGTTACATACGCTTCAGGTTACAGATGTTTCAGGTTACAGACTCTGCTAACCCAGAAATAGTACCTCGGGTTAAGAACTTTGCTTCAGGGTGAGAACAGAAATCGTGGTCCGGCGGCCTGGCAGCAGCAGGAGGCCCCATTAGCTAAAGTGGTGCTTCAGGTTAAGAACAGTTTCAGGTTAAGAATGGACCTTCGGAATGAATTAAGTACTTAACCCGAGGCACCACTGTATTAGGGGGAACTGCTTGCAAAATTGTGCATATTAATCAAAATGGCATACAAAAATGTGTCTATTAGGAGAAGTTTGTACTAAATTCTGACGAGTTTTTGTAAGGAATCTATTATTATTATTGTTGTTGCTGTTGTTGTTGTTGCAAACGAATGTAGGGGGACTGAATTCCAGAATCAGGAACATGAGAAACTAAAAGAAACAAAATTGGCAGATCTGCCTAGCCCTAATAATTCTTTTTAACCTCACCATCACTGTTATAATCTCAAAATACTAAACGGATCTTTGGCCCCTGATTTCAGTACAGCACTTCGACTGTTTCCTCATAGGTACTCCAACATCATTCTGTAGCATTTCATTTCTGTGATGGTGGCTGCAAGTCATGTCTTCTACCCCTCAGACCCTCCCATGAGTTCACTTCCCAAGTATGGAAGGGTTGGCTTTGATTACTCATTGTCACGGGCAAGACAAGGTGCAAATGCTCAATGGCACCTTCCACTGTGCTCTCACACCATGGGTTGGCAACCTAAGGCCCATGGACCCCTGCTGCCCGCTCGGTTGGCTCCTGTGCGCCATGCTAAACTGGCGCAGAGCAGAGCAGGGACCGCCTTCTGTGATGCTGGGCGGCTTCCCATTGGTTGCAGGAAGCTCCTGCAGCCAATGGGAAGCTGCGCACGCCTCCTTCACACCGGAAGGAGCGCCAGAAATAGTGTTTGCGTTTGTGTGCGTGCGTGCGCACACACACTCCAGCCCACCGTGGCGTCTGCAGGACCGTGAACCGGCCCAAGCCACAAAAACTTTGCCGACCCCTGGTCTAGGGCCAAGTCCTAGAGCTAAGTGACTGGACACTGGATTATAGCTCACACAAGTCAGAAGTGTGGTGCATTTCACTTTAATTTTTCAAGTAGGTGTTTAAGTAGGAAAGGTTTGTTAAGGAGACATATGTTTGTAAGAGAAGGCAGAATGATGGATTGGACATAATTTTGTTTTACATTTTAAAGTCTGGAATAATTTATATGCTGTATGGATGGATTTTTATTAACCTTTCCTACCTGAGCTAAAAGCTTTAGATGAGACTATTTTAAATATCAAATGTTCCATGCTTTCCATTTTTGTGATTCTATTATGCAAATTCTACTCATCTCTTTACTTTGAAACATCACATAAGCTTCAGACAGATTTCCCTCCCCCTCTTTTAAAAGTCTTAAGTAATAATAGAAAATGCAAGCATCTAAGCTTGTGGGAATGAGTTCTGTCCCACCAGATCGCAAGAAGTAAATAAGAGCGAGCAACTCAGTATTTATTTATTTGGGTTTATTTTTAATGTGCATTTATATGCACATCTGTCCCCAGAGCTTTGCAGACCACCTTGAATCCTACTTGATTCCTCCCCCACCCCCAGCTGTTTCAATTATCCCAGCACTACCTGAAGCACAAAACACCAACTGCAGCATTCAAAAGCAATTAATAAGAACATTCTGGCTCTGTTCATGCGTTATTTTCTTGGAGGGAATACTCCGCTTAGTAGGACACATGCACTTAAGCCGAGCCATCTGAGTTGGTGGCTATCACTGCCATCATCACGTTCCATGTGCACCATCCCATATATGTGTAGCATTAGTACACCAATAATTAGCTGCTATTGGCATGTACAGGGAACAGAGCACATGGTGAAATGCATTCAAACTAGACCCCGGTGGGCTGGAGGGGTAGTGATGGAACTCTTCTTACATGAGTAAGTTTTCTCTGCAGTCCAGGTCCCTTACACACTGGGCCTTAGTAAGGCATTTGGTTCAGAAAAGAACTCTTCAACACCCTAGATATCTGTTTTAGGGGCCATTCAGTAGCTGATTGTGTGTTGTCCCAATGGCAGTAAGCTATGTATTCCAATAAAGAAACAGCGTGGAGTTCTGGAGTTTAGAATACAGTGGTACCTCGAGTTGAGAACTTAATTTGTTCTGGAGGTCCATTCTTAACCTGAGGTACCATTTTAGCTAATGGGGCCTCCTGCTGCTGCCGCGCTGCCACCGTGCGATTTCTGTTCTCATCCTGAAGCAAAGTTCATAACCCAAGGTACTATTTCTGGGTTAGTGGAGTCTGTAACCTGAAGCGTCTGTAACCTGAAGCGTCTGTAACCCGAGGTGCCACTGTAACTACATCTGTCTTTCTAGACAGGAATAGTTGGGTAATATACTCTTTTTTTTAAAAAAAAAAAACTGTTTTAAAGAAATGAAAGTACGCACACACTACACTGTATTACGATTAAGTTTTTGATGTATCTCGTTCTGCAAACCACCCCACCTTTCAGGAACACATTCTAAGGTATAGTTTGCCAGCAGTGTTTGCCAGCAGAATGGAACAGATATCCATTCTCTGACCCGGAAATGTACTCTGGAGGTTTGGAGTTAATTTGTGATGAAACAAGGAGATGCAGGAGAAGAGAGGAAAAGGAAGTTCCATCATGCAACTTGGGTGACAATGGACAACACCCATTGCTTTTAAAGGGGTTTTAAATCTTTGGTTGACTTCTACCACATCATTGTCCAGTGCAGTGAACAGAGTCTTGCTTTTTACCTTTACACACTCTCATTCGCCTTGATTTGGCAAAAAAAAAAAAAAAAAAAAGCGGCACAAATTCTAAGCAACTTATTTCCCTCTCATCTCATCCTAAAACTTATTATGTTATTTAATGAGACCCAGTGTCATCGTTGTATTATGCAAGGGTTTTCTTTGTGGATTTGCATCAACTAGTAGCGAATTTGCAAACAACCAGTTTAATGATGGAATCCAACTGATCCAAGAATTTCAAAGGGAATTGCTGGCAATTATCAGCTGTGTTCAAAGCATACTTATTTGATCTGCTCATTTTGATTATCAATTAAGAAGATAGTGCCAAGTAGGCAGTCCATGAGTTTTAATTACTTTGAAATCTGCACAGACTTTTGGCAAATGACTTTTATTCAAGCTTGCACAATATACCTTTTAGCTCTATGATTCATTTAGGTTTGAAACAAAACAAAGCAAGTAAAACCCAATTAAAGCATTTAACTTCCAGTGCTTGCTTCGGCGAGGAACATTGACATTTGGTGTCCTATGATCACGGATCTAGGCATACATCCGCTGTGATTAGGGAGCTGCTTATTAACACTGCCTTCCTTCCTTCTTTTTTTTCTTTCAGGAAGGTGTTTTCATCTCTCAGAGTTTATAACTTTCCAAGAGACAACATGATTGCGAGGCAGGAAAATGGCTCCAAGCATCTTCCACAGGATAGACAGCATGGCGCAACAGTGCGCGGCTTAGCACGGGAAGGATTAAAATGAAGAGAGAGGATTTAGCTTTAATTATTTTAACTCAAAAATAAGATGATTAATTAGGATCAGAAAACAAACAAAATACCATGCGGCCAGGACGATAATTGTTGATGGAGTGGTGAAGGCATTGCCAATTTGGTCTAGTATCTACATTCTCTCTTCCCCTCACCCCGTTAAAAAAATGTTGAAAGAATAATCACTTATGGTCTTGCCTTGCTTTTTTATGTAAGCAATGCAAGGTAACAACAACAACAACAACAACAACAACAACAACAATTTATTTATACCCCACCCATCTGGCTGGGTCCCCCCAGCCAGTCTGGGCGGCTTCCAACAAAACACTAAAATACATTAACCTATTAAACATTAAAAGCTTCCCTAAACAGGGCTGCCTTTAGATGTCTTCTAAAAGTTTGGTAGTTATTTTTCTCTTTGACATCTGGTGGGAGGGCTTTCCACAGGGCGGGCGCCACTACCGAGAAGGCCCTCTGCCTGGTTCCCTGTAACTTGGCTTCTCGCAGCGAGGGAACCGCCAGAAGGCCCTTGGCGCTGAACCTCAGTGTCCGGGCAGAACAATGGAGGTGGAGACGCTCCATCAGATAAAAAGGTTATCCTTTTTTTGCAACCCCAATGCAAATAACCCAGTAGAATGGCACTGGAGGGAACACTCTGAAAGGAGGCCACAGAAAGAGAGCAGATCAAAGTGAATAAGCATCCTGGGGTGTCACGCCACTGCTTGCCCAAGAGCTTGGAGATAGCTTCCCATGTTCATATTGAGATATGAAGCTACCTTAGAGAATTGGTCCATCTAGCATAGTACAAGGCACTTTTGACTGGCAGCTGCTTCCCAGGGTCCCTAGAGGAGGACCTTCCATAACCTGCTATTTGCCCATCAAACTGGAAATGCCTGGAACCTGGAGCTTCTTGCCTGCAAAGATGAGCTATGGTCCTTTTCCTGCTGTGGCGCGCAGCTAGGAAAGTGTCCTGGGAAGACAGCCACGCAAAATCCATAGCTTGCAGTGCTCCTAGCCTGGTCCCTTTCGGATATGTGGTCCAAAGGAGACCAGACTAGGAAAACCAAGATAGGCTGCAGAATTGTTTTCTTCAAGAAAGGAAAGAACACATCTGAAACAAGCTAACTGGACCCATGGACCTGCCTTACAATGAGCTAGATCAGCCTTCCTCAACCTGTTCCCCCCTAGATATTGCTTCAGCTCCCATCACTTGCAGCCAGCATGGCCAATAGTCAGGGATGATGAGAGCGGTAGTCCAAAAAACCTGGAGGGCATCAGATTGGAGAAGTTAGACAGGGCAGTATCCAGGAATTTTCATTTTCAGAAATTCTGCTGGGGTGCTATAATTCATGTGCACAACATGCACCACTATAAACACATTGCAATTGACTGCATTAAAAAGTGTGTGTGTGTGTCTACATTTTCTTTTGGTATTTGTGTGTGCATGCTTTGTTGCTTAGAGGCACAACCAACACAGTGTGGCAGAAAATCCTCAGACCAAGGCATTTGACAGCACAAATACAGGAGAGTGTTTTATTCCAGCTTCACACTTGCTGTTTATCAACATGAAGTTCAGTCTATGCAACCCGCTGTTTTGGTGATATAGTGCCTATCTGCTCGGTAGCCAGTCAAGGCCAGTCAAGTTATTTTGGCACCTGACCTGAGCCAGGAAAACCAACGAACACCTCTCTCCCTGCTCCCCGGCCATAAAAAGACAACAATAAATCAAATAACTCACCATTAGCCTTATGCTACAAATCAGAGGCATTCACTTCACTCTGTCATATGGGCCCATGCAGGCAAATTGCATCATATGCCCTTCAGCTATTCTTCCTCATTGCATGCCAACCCACAACAACCCCAGCATCGGAGTGGTCAGAGAAAATAATTATAAAGAGGGGCATACAACCCTGAGAAATGCTATGAAGATGGGGGCTGCTGTTCTCCTTAGGGCTGCAATTCTAGACACGCTAATTTTGAAGCAAACTTGCTGCCACAGGTGCGACTGATGGTCCCCAACTTGGATGCTTTCAAAAGAGGATTAGATGAATAGGAAGAGGCTTTCTATGGCTACTAGCCATGATGGCAACGCTCTGCCTCTAAGGCTGTGGGAGGGATATTTTTTGTTTGCTTGCTTGCTTTTCAATATAGTTTTAATGACTTCCAATATATAACAATTACAAAAAGAGAGAGAGAAAGGGATGCAAAAACAAAACCCCAGCTCGCCCCCTCCCTGCTACAGGACAGATCAATCTAGAGAAATTTGCCGAAGTCCAATCTGTGATTTCAGTGTTTTATACAAGGATGCCATATTTCAACAAAATCGTCTACATCACTTGTATTATTTAATGCCTGAACCACTTTGTTAATTTTTCTGATACGGCAATAGACCGTATAGTCTGTTTACAATGAGAGATACTCAGATGTTCCAATCCTTTCCAATTCTGTTCCACTCACTAGTAGGCATGTTGCTACTAAAAGAAAAGTAATTAGTTCTTTATAACAAAGGTCAGATTGCCCTTCTTTAAAAACAGTTCACAATCCCAGACTTGGTGTACATTCGACATGTTGACCCGTGATATAGCTTATTTCTGTAAAAACCCTCTATCAGAAGGGTTTTATATGTTCACACATCCATGCACTACAGTGGTACCTCGGGTTAAGTACTTAATTCGTTCCGGAGGTCCGTTCTTAACCTGAAACTGTTCTTAACCTGAAGCACCACTTTAGCTAATGGGGCCTCCTGCTGCTGCCGCGCCACTGGAGCATGATTTCTGTTCTCATCCTGAAGCAAAATTCTTAACCCGAGGTACTATTTCTGGGTTAGCTGAGTCTGTAACCTGAAGCGTATGTAACCTGAAGCATACGTAACCTGAGGTACCACTGTACATGTGAAATGTTGTACCTATACTATTGTAGCTGCTGCTGGATGGATGTGTTGACTAGATTCAGATCCCACCTTGCTCTGGTACCTGACGAATTGTACTTCAGAAAGTGTATGGGTCGAGGGGAACCCTGTTCCTGGCTTGTGGCTTTGAAGTGCTACCTGACCATCAAAAGAAGCTACTGGTGACATCCCTTTTTTATTTTTGCAAGGAGTAGCATTCAGAAACGGAAGCCTCCAACTGCATCTCAAAGTGGCAAAGCCCCAACACAGATTTGCCACCTCTGTGAGAAGCAGGTCATATAGCAGACTACAGAGCCAAGATATTCCCACGTTAAAGCCACTTCACACTCAGAGACGGAAGATGCTACCATCTCTAACTTGACAAAAAGGCTTTATTGTCTGCCTGAACCACTTACAAGAATATTGCCTTTTTATCTTGACACTGGGTCCTTGACATTTTATGAAGACTGACAATCCACTCCTTTTGCGTCACCATGCAAATGATGTATCGCCAAGGACAGGTAACAGGCAGGATGGGTATTGGAAACAAACATGAAATCTAAACCCTGGAGATCAGCGTCAAGGAAGAGGGCAAAAAGGTGTTCTATCTGCATCAAATACAGGAGACAACCTGTGCTGACTGAACTGCACCAAATGCAAGCATTCAACAGCGGTATTTTAGTATGTTCAGTTCTGTTTAGGTAGTGGAATGCTCTTTCTTCAATCACAGCATAGCTCCTTTGATCCCACAGACAGGTTTATGCATTTCATGGGCATTACTGACAATGACAGATAAACACCGCATTAAAACTGCAGCTACGGCACCGAAGGAGGAGGAAAATGTGTTCGAGGCTTACGTGGGGTGTTCAATCTTCAGGCTCTGAAGGACCTCATATTCCTCACTGTTACTTAAAAGTTCAGCCCTTGGAGGAATTTAAAATGGAAGACTTTAAGGTTGAGCAGCACATCATGACCAACACAGGGATGCCACTGAAATAGTCCCGCTCCCCAAATAATACATAACTTCCCAAATGCTCTGATGTCAACAAACGGCGATCGCTGTTGTCTGCCAGAAGCCATTGACTTGGTGCGGGGAAGGGCAGCCTGAGGTCAAGGTGAGACCCTTACCAATTTGATATACAGCATGTGACTGGCATCTATTTTATTTATTTATTTATTTAATCAAAACACCGATTGACGGTAAAAAACAACTCAAAATGGTTTACGAAAGATAAAACGGGGGGGGGGGACCGAGAAAAATCCACAACCCTCCTTTAAAACACACAGAAGACAAAATATTTCATCACTGATGGCGGGACAACCTCCTTCTCTGTACCTGAGGGAAGCAGGCTCGTTAGGGGACTTGTGAGAACAGTGGTTTATATGCCTATGGTTTCACCACATTTTGCCTAACGGTAGGTGTCAGGGAACTGCCATCAGAGGCAAGAGGAGAGGTAAGACGCTCCAATGATGCAGGGGAGGGAACTAGCAAGGAGAGAGAGAGAGAGAGCTTCCTCTGGGGAAGGAAATCCAGGGGACACCAGGGAGGAAGGAAAGGTGGAGAGTACTGTGGAGAGGAGGCTCCGAGACTCTTCCAGTGAAATCAGCGGAGAGTGCACTGGACCTCCGCTTGGCACGCCCACGCTGCGCAGAAGGCTTCCGCGCAGAGAATCTAGGAGGAGACTGGGAGTCAAAGAATTTCTATGTTGGAAGAAATTTAGGAGACGCCCACTCACGGATTCTGCCAGTGACTAAGACAGTCGCGTTTCAAGGGCTGTCAAACCAGGGAAAGTTTTAGCTATACGACTAGCTTGGAGCAGTTTGCAGTTTACGCACAAGCAACCCCAATTCCCATTACAATAGGCATGGGTTCAGAAGTGAAGAAATATACACGTTGATGGTCTGGATGCAGGGGGAGAGTTGCAAAACAGAGGATACCAGTTTGGGCAGCAGTCCCAGAGTTGTTCTTCTTCTATCAAGTAGTTCTTGACGAAAGGTCCTGTTTCCTTTTGTGTCGATTGCTTTTAAGGTAATCAGAAACAACACTGCAGCAGGTAGTCCAGGGTTTCTGGCAGGGACCAGTGTCTGGTTCAGAACATGAACCCAGCCCTCAGGCCTCAAGTCAAAAGCCACCATTAGCAGCGGCAGAGAAATATGCCCGTGCACATTGGTGGAGCATTATCTGCCAACAACGCGAACTGTGTGTCTGTTTGGGGTCCTAGATCTGGTCCACAGAGGTATGGAATGAGAAATATAAAACGACACCAAAATAAAGGTTGAGACACGGGTCAAATAATAGATTGAATTAATGGAAGTTGTACAGGACAAAGTCAGTGTTGGCTTGAGCCAATATGTGCAAATCTTCCATAAGGCAACACGGAATTGAAGTGCTAAGAAAAACTGAGATTACTATTTCTAACCATTCTCCCCTGGTTAAGTCAGCTGTCGCATGCCTGAAAAAGAGGTACATGAATGGATTTCGGAAACCATTAGGTCCTCAGTTTCACTAAGCCGGACAGTTTCACTAAGCAGGCATGGATTTCTGTATTCATTAGCCCTGAGCCATGGAAAAATAGTAATAAAAAGGAATACTTAACACGAACATATGAACGTCTCAGAAGAGTAATAGAAAGCCTGGAAAAGGCATTTCTGGAGCATTTTCCCGGCATCCCAACTTTCTCTACAAACTGATTGTCTGAGTAACGTAGTTAAGCATAGGCTGAGATTCTTCAAAGAGAATGAAGTCACTATTTTACAACATGCACTGCACGTCAGTCATAGGAGTCTTGGCTTCAGTTGCTGCCAGGTAGAGAATTAGTCTAAACTTGGGAGTAAGGTAAAGGTAAGGTAAAGGGACCCCTGACCATTAGGTCCAGTCATGACCGACTCTGGGGTTGCAGCGCTCATCTCGCTTTATTGGCTGAGGGGGCTGGCGTACAGCTTCCGGGTCATGTGGCCAGCATGACTAAGCCGCTTCTGGCGAACCAGAGCAGCGCACGGAAACGCCATTTACCTTCCCGCTGGAGCGGTAACTATTTATCTACTTGCACTTTGACGTGCTTTCGAACTGCTAGGTTGGCAGGAGCAGGGACTGAGCAACGGAAGCTCACTCCGTCGTGGGGATTCGAACCGCCGACCTTCTGATCGGCAAGTCCTAGGCTCTGTGGTTTAACCCACAGCGCCACCCGCATCTTGGGAGTAACAGGAGCAGTTATTTAGTGCTTGCTTCCCATCCAGATCTTATCAATTCTGAACATTCTGAACCACGTCGGCGTCTTATTGCCAGTTCACATGACCAAACCGTGGTGTTGAACATGCAGGTTGTGTGAATATTCACCATATACACATCACATTTACTGCTCAACCTGCTTTCGGCAGATGTGCAGCAATGCAGGCTGAGTTGCAATTCCGGAAGGTAGAGCAACAGGCAGGTGCATGATCAGCACATGCAATTCCCTGTACCAATCAATTCAGGCCACATTCTTGTTACAGAGGATGGCCTGCAGCTCAGTGGCAGAAGACCTGTTTGGCATGCAGAGGGTGCCAAGTTCAATTCCCAGCTTCTTCAAATAAGGCTGGGAGAGACTCCTAGTCTGAAACTCTGGAGGGCCACTGCCAGAGCCTCCCATTTGGTTATAAGAACGGGCCTAAATAGGAGATTAACTCCCAAGGGGAAATCACGTCTGAAATTGTCAGCCATGATTAAAACTCGCTTCCATGCCAAGCAAGAATGGCCAAGCAGGTTGCTTCATTCTTCTTTGTTCATGCTATATCCATGGACTGCTTGGGGGGTAGGGTGCAAGAATAGGGGAGAGGCTGGTATTTGTTAAGTGGCTGGTGCTTCTCCTCTCCAGAGGGGCAGTGTCTGCTATTCTGTAACCTGCAAAGGTCATCAGTCAGAGGTGGACTCAAACTGCAGGCCTTCTGGGAGTTGGACCAGAGCATTGCTCTAGTTGCCATGACTGCTGATTGGAAAAGAAATAAATGATTTTTCATCACAAGCTGCTTGTGAGGGACTCTGCCTTGCTCCATCCAGTTCCAACGTGGTTAGTTCCTGGCTGTTCCTGTCCCCTACAAAAATCCTTCCAGTGAGCTGACTTTTTGTCTGTGGTACCTCAGGTTACATACGCTTCAGGTTACATACGCTTCAGGTTACACACTCCGCTAACCTAGAAATAGTGCTTCAGGTTAAGAATTTTGCTTCAGGATGAGAACAGAAATCGTGCTCCGGCGGCATGGCGGCAGCGGAGGCCCCATTAGCTAAAGTGGTGCTTCAGGTTAAGAACAGTTTCAGGTTAAGAACGGACCTCCGGAACGAATTAAGTACTTAACCCGAGGTACCACTTTAGTAGCTTCGCTTACAGTGCATTCACCCTTATTTCTGTCCCCTGTATAGTCATGTAACCATTTCTGTCCCCGCAGAAGACTTTTGCCACGCTGGCACCAGGCTTTAAGGGCCCTGTGTCAAGATGATGATGATGATAAAATTAATAATTTATTATTTATACCCTGCTAATAATAATAATAATAATAATAATAATAATAATAATAATAATAATTTATTTATACCCCGCCCATCTGGCTGGGTTTCCCCAGCCACTCTGGGCGGCTTCCAAAACAATATTAAAATACAGTAATGCATCAGAAATTAAAAGCTTCCCTAAACAGGGCTGCCTTCAGATGGTAGTCTGGTAGTTGTTGTTCTCTTTGACATCTGGTGGGAGGGCATTCCACAGGGCGGGCGCCACTACTGAGAAGGCCGTCTGCCTGGTTCCCTGTAACTTCACTTCTCACAGTGAGGGAACCGCCAGAAGGCCCTCAGCGCTGGACCTCAGTGTCCGGGTAGAACGATGGGGGGGGGTGGACCGAGATATCCTCCGTGAGTCCCTCTGCCTTCTATCTGGCACCAACACACTCCCTCTGGGCTCAGTCCCTACTGCTGCCTTGAGGCACAAGTGGGTGAGGAGGTGGCAACAGTTGTTGCTCCTTCTTCTGGTTCCTGCTATCCACTTGCCCTCTCCTATTTTGCCAGAGGGAGAGACAGCAGGCAGCCAATGGCAAGAAGAGTGCCAACAGGCGAGGGGGCTCTGGGAGACAGCTGCAACTCCCCTACTAAGAAATGAACCTCAGCAGGTCCCCGGCAATGCCCACCACTGATGCCAGCCACACTCTCTCGATTTCCTGGGCAACCCTTCTCCACACCCACCTCCACCTATCTAAGATGCCTCCTGGTAATCTACCTTGGCCTCAATTCTCTGCCTGACAATTTCCCATTGACCTTCACTCATGTGTCTGACCCTAGAAGCTGGAGATGTTACCTTCTATCCTCTGTGGCTTGGCTCTGAAAAAGCAGCGCGCAAGGATCTCACTGGGTTTGGGAACGCCCATTGTTTGTAGCTGAAATAACCCATCATAAAGAATGCTCACACAAAAGCTGTAACTATTTCTGCAAGTTATGCAGAGAGTTATGCAAGTTATCCAGCCAGTTATTTAAGCCCGAGACCCGAACCCTAAATTAGTTCAGAGATAGTAAATCTGGGGATGCATGTGATGGCTACATAATTTGCTGAGAGACAAACAAGGGCTCGAGCTGTGACTTTCTGTGTCCTCTCGTGTCACCATTCCCAGAACAGACTTTTGACTGTGCAAACATAATTCTTTTGGTGTTAGCTGCCAGGTGAGGGAAAGGAAGCAAGTTCCCAGTCCTCTAATACAAGACACAAATTAATACAAGACCTCTCCAGAGGGTTCGATCTGTGCTAGCAATGAAGACAAAGTTCTTCCTACCATACCACCTGCAGAAAATACACACAACTATTTCACAATTAACTTTCTGGCTCCCAAAGAAGCCAGCTGCAGAAAACAGTCTCACATGTTCTTAAAGGGGATTACAAAATCTGTAATAGGGGCAGACATTGTGGTGACCTCCATTTGTTATTGGAGCACAACTTCTTTCAACTCCAGCTAGCATGGCCAATGGTCTGGGATGATGGGAGTTGTAGTCCATCAACATCTGGACGACACCATGTTGGCTTCCCCTGCTCTATAACAAAAACTAATATCCTGTAATGACAGCTTATATTCACCAGCGGTGATATTCAAACTGTGTTCCAGGGAAACCCTTTGAAAGTTATCAACGTCCCTAAGTCAGAAGATCAGGAGTGGTGAATGAGTTTCACTGAAGGACAGCTTATCCACTCATGACTCGTCTTATCCCACAACATGCAGACACAAGAAAGTGTTGGGTATGTCCTATGGCACAACTCTCACCTCAAATGGAGCAGTGGTGAGGCCGGACAAACCTAAAATTAACAAGGCGTGTGGTAGAACATGTCCCAGAATTCTTTGCAGCATTTCCTCTCTAGACAGAATTCCTTAAGTGGTGAAAGACACCACTCTGTAGAAGGCTCTCCACAACATCCATAGCTCAGTTATGAGTGAGCCTGCTGTCTCCTTGAGATCACAGCATACTTGGATATAAAGAACTAGCTTATACAGAGTTAGACAATTGGTCCATCTTGCCTAACACCCATAACTCTAATGGTCATTGGGTCTCCAAGGCCTCTGGTGCAGATCCCTTTTTAAAGAAAAGAATGCCCTTTAACACTGAATGTTGATCTGGTAAAGGTAAAGGTAAAGGGACCCCTGTCCATTAGGTCCAGTCGTGACCAACTCTGGGGTTGTGGCGCTCATCTCGCTTTATTGGCCGAGGGAGCCGGCATATAGCTTCCAGGTCATGTGGCCAGCATGACTAAACCGCTTCTGGCGAACCAGAGCAGCACACAGAAACGTCGTTTACCTTCCTGCTGGAGCGGTACCTATTTATCTACTTACACTTTGACGTGCTTTCGAACTGCTAGGTTGGCAGGAGCAGGGACCGAGCTACAGGAGTTCACCCTGTCGCGGGGATTCGAACTGCCGACCTTCTGATCAGCAAGTCCTAGGCTCTGTGGTTTAACCCACAGCGCCACCTGCATCCCTTAAGGACCCTCAAGTGTTATGTTGCTTGCACACGTACTATTGAAGCAAGAGACCTGCACACAGCAAAGGGGTCTGTGCATTACAGACTGGCATCATAATGGGCAAAGTGAATGGGCAAAGCTGAGGAAACTCAAGTTACTTTTGCTAAAAAAAACCACAGGCTTTGCCGACAAAAACATACACCCATTTTCAGCCAGAAAGCTATAAACTCTTGAATTTACATTCCAATTGTCTCCGAGGACCAATTCAAATGTTCAGCGTGGTAGGAAATTGGAGCAAATGACTGGAAAACGAGTCCACCTTGACATGTTCCCCTAACATCTCTCATCGCACCAGGAGTGTTCAAACACCATAATCCACACAGGAAACTGATGTCATAAAAATCACTTTGTGAGGATTATGCTATATCTCACAATATTCAGTGTGTCAAGGTGAACTCAAGTTTTCACTAGTTCCTTCCTGATGTGTTAAGCTATCCTGGTTAAGCAAGGATGCCATTCCATTCAAGAAGCAGGTGGAAAGCGTGGGATCTGTACTTAGAGCATGCGGACATCATTTGCCAGCACACAATGGACTTGTAGGAAGGAAAGGTACTTCCCAGGAGTCAAAAAAATAATGGCCAGGCTTGATAGCCAACAATTGCTTCTACCAGGTAGTTGGAATGTAGTCAAAATGTGCCTTAGCAGATATATAATATGCCCGTCCCTCTCCAATGGGGAAGCACAACCTGCTCTGCCCATGCTTCACTTCCAAATTGCATTAAGAAGTCTCTCTGTCCCATATGGTCTGAGTCTCTGCACCTCTCTCTTTAGAAATTAAAACATGTCATCCATTTTTAGCTAACGTTTCATATGTTGGGGGCAGGGGGTTAGATCTCAAGCCTGAGTGATCTACTCTGTGCACTTACTAGTGTCAGGAGTTTAGCCTACACTTGAGTAGGACCCTGGCAGAGACCCATGCCCGACTGGCATGTTCTCTCCCTCCTGGTCGATCGGGAGCTTCAAAAGCTTTCTTCAGCCAGAACATCACAGCGACCGATGCCAACAGACATTGGCACACTCAGGGATCCGAACAGTTTGTGCAACTTGCATGACAGGCCTCAGCAACTCAGCATTTTGGCTAATCTACTTTTTATTTACATATAAACACACACGGAGCACTGCAACATGGCTCCCTCTCTCTCTCTAGCATCAGACAGCAAAGAGAACAAAGGACAAAGGACAATAGTCCCACTTCACGGAACACAGTAACACAAACATCCTGTCTTCGTCACTTCCCACTCTGTGGAGTCAAAACATACACCGTCATGTGAAAGAAAAAAATCCGATGACTGCAATCATGGAGCAGGAATTCGAACAACTAGAACTGGGAGATATGCCAAGCAAAGCAGGGTCCAAATTTTACCATTAAAAAAGGGGGGGGGGAGGGAATACACGTGAGGAACACAGATATAATAAATTTTAGGCCAGGAAGGCATATGGGGTGCAGTGCTGAGATGAGAGTTCACATCCTTGCCCTTCTGCTTCCTATTAGGAATGGGCAGAGCTGCCAATTTGGGTTTCTTGTTTTTCCAATCTTGGTTCAGCTCTCTACCTTTCCTCATCAGTTTATTTTTTTTAAAAAAGAGTGCAAGTGTACTCTTCTCCTAGTGTACACATTTTCCTATGCAATTTCCCCTAATATCGTGCATTTTCACAGAATTGTAGAGATGGAAGGGACTGCAAGGATCATCTAGCCCAATCTCCTGCAATACAGGAATCTTTTGGCCCACCATTGGACTCGAACCCACAAACCTGAGATTAAGAGTCTCGTGCTCTAACAAGCGAGCTACTTTTTTAATTCTCCCCCCCCCACTAACATGTGCATTCTAATGTGTGCTGTCCTCTAGTATATGAATTTGTGTAGAACTACACTGCAAAATTTGGAAAAGTAAAAATTTTGAACAACAGCTGCGTGTCAGGAAATGAGAAATAGGAAATTCGCCTCTAAATGTGAACTGAATAGAATCCTGCCCCCCATTCTTTCTTCTTACAATTATCACACTTTCGTGAATGCCTGAAGGAGGCTTATGCCTGTATGTATATATAGATCTTTGCTTGCCTCTTTCCAGACATGGTTTCAAGATGTCCTCCGTCAGCTAGCTGATTAAGATTTGGCTAGGAAGCTCCAGGTGGTTAATTGATAAAATATATATATCTCAAAAGACAATTCCTTTAATTACATGCATCTGACATCTCTATATATATGTTTTATGAGATAATAAATACATTTTCACTAGGTAGCCACCGGAGCCATATGGCAGCACACAAGAGAGCTGAACAAATGAGGTATAATGAGGCTCATTAAAATAAGCAAGATCTACTATTAAAAGGACTTTGGGAACTTGAAAGATAAAGGTTCAGAAGTCTGTGTCATGCAAGATATGCCCCACGTCTCTTTTTCATTCTACTAATGCTCTGCCAAAGCTGTTGGTGACCTTGAGCAGCGAGAAAAACAACTCTTAAAACAAACTGGCATCTACAAAAAGCCTTGTATGAATGAACAACTCTAGACACTCAACAGAAGGCAGGGCAGGAAAGGAAATGCTAACAGAAAAATAGTAGGATGCAGGTCTACATTCTGTCAATTTGTTGTCTTTAATTCCCTCCAATATGTCAGTGGACTAATAGGCCATAGGAAGACATCCACATCTAATTTTAGGGAGCTGCCCACTTCTGAAGATAGACCAGTGATTGATCTAACTGCAAGGAACTGCTGCGTACACTTTCAGAAATCAACGGCTTATGCAGCCAACAACACTACAAGATGAAGCATCTCCTTTGATCGCAAAAGAGAAGGAGCCAAGATTGTGCCTTCCAGATTCCAACTCCCATCACCAGCAGTCAACATGGCCAATGGTGAGGGAGGATAGGGGTTAATAATAATAATAATAATAATAAATTTTATTTATATCCCGCCCTCCCCAGCCGAAGCCGGGCTCAGGGCGGCTAACAACAATAAAAATAGTTCAACATTCTAAAACATTCATTATAACATTAATTAAATCAAATTAAAATCAAATTAATGGCAACCATCAAGCAAATTTTTGTGCAGATTGCCAGAGGAGGGGGTCAGGCTGCGCCCTGACAAAAGGCCTGGTGGAACAGCTCTGTCTTGCAGGCCCTGCGGAAGGATGCCAGGTCCTGCAGGGCTCTAGTCTCTTGTGACAGAGCGTTCCACCAGCTTGGAGCCGCGGCCGAGAAGGCCCTGGCTCTAGTTGAGGCCAGCCTAACCTCTCTGAGGCCTGGGATCTTTAGGGTGTTTTTATTTGCAGACCGTAAATTTCTCTGTGGGACATACCAGGAGAGGCGGTCCCGTAGGTACGAGGGTCCTAGGCCGTATAGGGCTTTAAAGGTTAAAACCAGCACCTTAAACCTGATCCTGTACTCCACCGGGAGCCAGTGCAGCTGGTACAGCACCGGATGGATATGATCTCGCAGCGAAGACCCTGTAAGGAGTCTCGCTGCGGCATTCTGCACCCGCTGGAGTTTCTGGGTCAGTCTCAAGGGCAGCCCCACGTAGAGCGAGTTACAATAATCCAGTCTGGAGGTGACCGTCGCATGGATCACAGTGGCTAGGTCAGGGCGAGAGAGATAAGGAGCCAACTGCTTAGCCTGGCGGAGATGAAAAAATGCCGCCTTTGTTATAGCTGTAATCTGCGCCTCCATAGAGAGGGAGGTATCGAAGATTATACCCAAGCTCTTCACGGATGATGCTGGCACTAATTGCACCCCCGCAAGAGACGGGAGTTGCCCCCTCAATCCCATATCGCTCCGTCCCAGCCAGAGGACCTCTGTCTTCGAAGGATTTAACTTCAACCGGCTCCCACGTAACCATCCAGCCACAGCTTCCAGACATCTGGTCAGTGTATCTGGGGCCGAGTCAGGATGGCCATCCATCAACAGATAGAGTTGGGTGTCATCGGCATACTGATGGCAACCCAGCCCAAAACTCCGGACAAGCTGGGCGAGGGGGCGCATAAAGATGTTAAAAAGCATCGGGGAGAGAATCGCACCCTGAGGCACTCCACACACCAAGGAGTGGCACGATGACAATTCCCCCCCAAGCGCCACCCTCTGTCCCCGACCGGAGAGAAACGAGCGCAGCCATTGAAGGACTGCGCCCTGGATCCCCACGTCGGCAAGGCGGCGGTCCAGGAGTTCGTGATCGACCATGTCAAAGGCTGCTGACAGGTCTAGAAGAATCAGCAGCCCCGACCCGCCTCGATCCAGCTGCCTGCGGAGATCATCTGTTAGGGCGACCAGAGCCGTCTCGGTCCCATGACCAGCGCGGAAGCCGGACTGGAATGGGTCGAGAGCAGATGTTTCATCCAGAAACCTACCAAGCTGTTCAGCAACCGCTCTCTCAATCACCTTACCCAGGAATGGAAGATTCGAAACCGGGCGGTAATTGGATAGATCTAAAGGATCTAATGATGTTTTCTTTAAGAGCGGACGCACCACTGCCTCCTTCAGTTCCCCTGGGAACATCCCAGTGCCAAGGGACAAATTGATGATATCACCCAGGGGGGCCCGCACCTCGTCTGGACACGCTCTAATCAGCCAGGACGGGCACGGGTCAAGAGGACAAGTGGTGGGCTTTCCAGCTTGGAGGAGTCTGTCCACATCAGCTGGGGATATCCGGTCAAAGTGGTCCAATACTGGACCCGAGGACAGTCGAGGGGCCTCCAGTTCCTTCATTGTATCCAAATTGGCAGGGAGGTCATGGCGGAGCAACAGGACCTTCTCCGCAAAAGAGCTCGCAAATGCCTCGCAGCTGTGTGCCGAATTGTTATTTAAATTTGGCTGTCCTTCGAGGGACGTTAAAGACCTAATTATACTAAATAATTGCGCCGGGCGAGAGCTAGCGGAGGCAATGGAGGCCGAGAAGTAGGACTTCTTAGCGGCCTTCACTGCCATCTCGTAGGTTTTCATAAAAACCCTATAAGATGTTCTTGAAGCTCCGTCACGGGCACCCCGCCATACTCGCTCTAGCCGTCTGAGGTCCCGCTTCATTTTCCGAAGCTCCTCGGTAAACCAGGGAGCCCGGTTTCTGCGGGGTCGCAGAGGGCGCCTAGGTGCGATCTCATCGATGGCTGCCAGGAGCTGGATATTCCAGCCCTCAACAAGCTCAGTCAATGAGTCGCCAGGGGGAGCAAGGTCCCGCAAGGCCTGACGGAATCTATCAGGGTCCATCAGCCTCCGCGGGCGAGCCCAAATTGGCTCGCCACCTAAGCAGGGTGGGGGTGGAAAATCAATCCTGGCTTTCAGTGCATAGTGATCAGACCATGGCACCTTCATCGAGGGAGACATGATCACATCTATACCGGCGCCAAAGATCAAATCCAGCGTGTGGCCTGCTTGATGTGTGGGGCCCGAAACAAACTGGGAGAGCCCTAGTGTCGCCATGGAAGACACCAGGTCCAGAGCCTGTGAGGAGGGAGTGGCATCAGCATGGATGTTAAAGTCCCCCAGTACCAATAGGTTGGGGAACTCCAAGGCCCAGCCGGCCACCGCCTCCAGCAGGCCTGACAGGGTGGCTGCTGGTGCGCTAGGTGGCCGGTACACCAGCCAGACAGCCAAGCTCTCCTCGGAGCCCCACACTAGGCCAACACATTCAATGCCGGGGATCGATGGCGATGGTAGAGCCCTGAAAGAACAGTCTTCTCGGATTAATAATGCCACCCCTCCCCCCCGGCCCACAGTCCGCGACTGGTGGAGGACGGAGAAACCCGGGGGCGCCATCTCTCGTAAGGTAACAGTTTCCCCTTCGCGCACCCAGGTCTCTGTCACACAAGCCAGGTCGACCCCCTGCGAGGTGAAGAAGTCTCGCAGGGTGGCGGTTTTTTTGCCTATAGACCTGGCATTGCACAACACCAGTGACGGAGGTGAGTAATCCTTGCTCACCCTACCTTCGTCCCTCGGGATGGGGCGCAGATTGGAAGGGGTACGAGCATATCCATATCTCGATCCCCTTCGCCTATGACATCTGCCCCCACCGCCATACCTCCCTCGCCCCACTACGGTAGCAATCCCAAGCCTCAAACCAACCTCCATTTACAAAATAGAAACGAGTCAAATCAAAAACAATTGTACCAACACAACAAATCCCCACCCCACTCAATAGCCAACCCCAAACCAAAATAAAACAGAACAAAATAGAAATACATCAATAAAAACCACCGTTCATGGTGGTACAACAAAGTAAAAAGTAAAACCCCCTATAAAACATTTTAAAATATATAAAAACATTTTAAACATTTGCCACGGCAACACCAGTGTCCTTAAAACAGTAGCGGTGGCGAGTGTGGGCCCCGTCCCCTAGGCCTGAGAGGAGTGTGCCTACAGGAGGGAGCGGCCTTCCTCAACCCCCACGGTGAAGCCGGAGCAGTGGTGTCCCGGTGCCTCATGAGGCCTCTTAAGACAGGAGAGTCCTCCTGGGCAGCAGAGCGCAGCAGTCCCTGTGAGTCCTTCAGGCCCCGCCCCGGGCCAGATGGTGAGTGGCAGGAAGGAGCAGGGCCCTCAGACACCCACACAGGAGAGTCCTCCTGGGCAGCAGACGCAGCAGTCCTTATGAGGCCTCAGGCCCCGCCCCGGGCCAGATGGTGAGTGGCAGGGAGGAGCAGGGCCCTCAAACACTCACACAGGAGAGTCCTCCTGGGCAGCAGACGCAGCAGTCCCTGTGAGTCCTTCAGGCCCCGCCCCGGGCCAGATGGTGAGTGGCAGGAAGGAGCAGGGCCCTCAGACACCCACACAGGATTCTTTAAAGCTTTATTTGTGTGCCTGGCACATACATCTGGACAAGGACATAGGATCATATAAGTAACATTTGCCATGATGTTCTCCTCAGGAGCCATGGAGAGCGGCGGTTCTTGAGCTCCTCTCTTTCTATGGCGGGAGGCAGGCAGGCGGGCGAGGAGAGCAGCGGGGTCGGCTGCAGGTGTCGGAGCCCGCCGAGAAAGCGGGAGCCTCGCTCTCTCGCGCGCTCGCTTCACCCCGCCGTGTGAAGGCTGAAGGCTGCGGTACAGTCTGTCCCAGATAAATGCATTAACAGCAGCCACCTCATGATTCATTAATCAGTCCCAGTGACCAGAACCACAGAAAGCGGCGGGTGCTGGGGCTGGGGAAAAGGGGGGGGACAGAAGAGAGAGAGAGAGAGAAAGCGAAAGGCTCGGAGGAAACGCGAGCGTGGTCCCCGCTGGAACTCCGACGCGCGCGGAGTTCATTAATGGATTCATGACTCTCGCATTCTCCCGCCTTGGCGCTCAGCGGGAGGGGAAGAGCGTGCCGGCTGCTGCCCTCGCGCTTCGCCAGCCAGCTGGAGCGCGCGGCACTTAACGGCCGGCGCCCGGCGCGTGCCACACAGCGTGTGGAGTCCTCCACATTGGCTACCTCTGCAGTAAATTGCCTCCACCCAGCTAGGCTGGCCATTGGCTCTCCTCAACAGGAAGCATTAGAAAAGCCTACTGTTCAGGCTAGGACTTTTGCTTTGTCAATAATAACCTTTACAGGGTCTTTTGGGCTACTTAGCTCTGGCTTGACGGCTGCCTATGGAACAGCTTTGACACCAACACAAAAACTGTCAACTTTAGTTGCTCTCAGGCCGACAGCTTGCCCAGTTTCATTGCCTGAAGTTTTGCAATGTCAATGACTGATATATCCCAGCCAGACGCTTTACAACTGGGCAGTGGACCTTCCTCCTTTTGAAGCACATGGCAAACTCAAATTCACTCTGAAGCTGAAAAAACCTCTAAATTATTTTGCTTTAGTAAAGCCAAGAAGGTTAGCCAGCAGAGCTGCAAACTGTTAGTTTCTGTTTGCCACTGTGCAGCTGCTTAGAGTCACAAGACTCTGTTTACATTCCAGAGACCTTCCTGGCTGTTGGAAGTCTCACGGGAGATGGGAGACGGATGTGACGTTACTGGTTTCCTGTTCCTTTATCTCAGTTGCTCTCTGCTCTCACAGAGTGAGGATGTATTTTTCTTTGCTGTCTGCGTAGTAAGAAATAAAGCATAGCGATGTAGCCATAAATCTCATCACTTCTGCGTGCTGTTTTGGATTCTCTGCTGAATGGGATGTGCCTGGAGCTTCATCAAAGGTTCAGGTCATCAATCACATCAGGGGTGATTCTGAAGGACTCGGCCGGAGGAAGATGAGCTTTATCAGCTCAGTCGAACACAGATCCCGACACAAACAAGGGGCAAACATGTACCATGGAGTAAGCCTCTGTGGTTTAGCAAAGGGCCACAGCATCTGTTCTGAATGCAGACGGTCTCAGGTTCAATCCCAGGAGAGAAACATTGGAGTGACTCTTTCGTTCAGTGCGGACAAATACTGATCTAGATGAACCAATGGTCTGACTTGGTATAAACGCAGCTTCCTGTGATTCTAGGGCCTGTTTCCTCAGACATGAGCAAGCTCTACTCCAGAAACGTTTATGCTGCTGTCAGGGGTTCAGGAGCAGAGGCGAGGGCAAGGGAGGAAACAGAGAGCGAGGGGGAGGAGGCAGAAGAAAGGATGAGTGACGACGACGACCCGAGATCTCCGAGTCTGTCCAGTGAATCAGAAGATTCACAAAGAGGAGCACCAGTGGCAAGGGCAAGGGGGGAGACTAGGGGGACACCCCAGGAAGAAAGAGCCAGAGGGGACTCAGAGGGGAGCAGTTGGAGATCGGGACCTACGTCACCGCCAGAGAGTAGGGAAGAGGAAGAGCGCCTGGGAACTAGCGCTGGCAGCTCACAACAGGAGGGAGGGCACGAGTCAGGAGTGGCCACACCTTCATCGGGGAGCGAAGTGACGGTTAGACGGAAAGTGGAAGGTTGGGCGCGCGCGCCAAGTTCAAATGCACAGGAAGGTGGCGCAGTAGGCAGCCCGGAAAGAGAGCCAGGTCCTAAAGCCCGGCGCAAGGAGACAGGGGAGTCAGGGGGGTCAGCGTCAGAAGAATCCCGGAAGGGAGAGACCCAGGGGGGCAGAGGGACCCAGAGGAGAACTGTCAGGCGGAAAAGGTGGAGCAGGGCTAGGATATTAAGTTGGTGCGCAAGGGGCGGAGACTCAGAAGGAGCTTCGCCGACCTAAGCATAAGGCGTAGGGTTGCACGCAGCAGCTCAAGAATGGAGACTGTAACTCAATAAAGACTTTTAATCAACAACCGCTGGCTAGCGTGATCCTCTGTGAGCTAGGATCTGGAAGTAACCCTGACAGTAAGCTCCTTCTCTTCAAATTGTGGACATCCACGACCTCGCGGAGAGGAGGGAAAGCGGGTGCCTACAAGAAAGCTCACGAACGGTAGACAATATGATGGCCGAACAGCAAATAACGGAACTCAGAGACGCGGTTTCACGACTGACTGCCGAGGCGGTGGCGTCCAGGAAGAGAGAGGAGGACGCAGCGGCCGCCTACAGGGATCTCCAGGTCAGGTTGGACGTGCTTACGAAGCAGGGGCAACAGACACCCAAATCAGAGGGGATTGGGTTGGGGAGACGCACAGGCAGTCTGGTCTCGCACTTCGATGGGAATTTGCAACAGTACCCCAATTTTAGAGCAGACGTAATGTGTGCACTACAACTACTGCACAAAGACTTTAGAGATGAACAAGAGAAAGTGGGGTTCATCATGTCCGATTTGCATGGAGACGCTAAAGCATGGCTGCGCAATTTGTGGAGGGATAAGGATCCTGCGCTCCAAAATGCGGACGCCTTTATTAAAGCGATGGATGGCTGTTTTTTATCAAGCATTGACGTGGATCTTGCCCGAAGGGAGGTGCACGGACTAAGACAAGGGAGGGCCAGCGTACGGCAATATCATGCCCGCTTTTTCGCTTTGGTCAGTGCCCTGGAATGGGACAGAGATTCGGCTCCCGTCAGAGACCTTTTTTGGGAGGGCTTGAACAGCTCGGTGAAAGATGAGATTGCGAGGGGGGAGAGACCCCGGACCACGCAGGAGATCGTTCAGAGGGCGCTGGCGGTGGGAGTGCGGCTGGAAGAACGTCCGTGGAGCAGGGACGAAGGGCGCAGCGGGCGCGAACCAGCCAGGGGCTCCTCCTTCCTTCCCAGAGAAGCAGCGCGTGCGCAATCCACGCCCCCAACAGGGGGAGGGGTGGAACCGATGGAGGTTGGGAGTGCAAGGGCTCAGTCAGCAGCCAGAGCCCTAGCACCGGCAGCAGTGAAAGCGAAGCCTCCTAGAGGGAACAGGAAGTGTTACATCTGCGAGGATCCAGGCCATTTGGCGAAAGAGTGTCCCCGGAGGCTCCACAAGCACACTGCAGCCTCAGCAATGGTGACTGCAGCAACGCAGCAAGGAGAACCACAGCAGGGAAACGACGATGTCTGGCTGGAAGAGGAGGCACTGGGGCCCAGCCAGACGTGTCAGTGAAGCAGTCCCCAGAGATTTTACCGCCCATGGACCCCCTCCCGCCCAAGCCAGTAGTGAGGCTCACCGCATCGCTCCAGCTACCCAATGGAATCACCATGGACGTGCCAATCACCGTCGACTCGGGAAGCAATGCAGACTTCATAGGGCAGGACTTTGTCGACCGGCACGCTATACAGTTGCTGCCTGCCGCGCTGCCACTGCAGGTTGTCACGGTGGATGGCAGGGAGCTGTTAGGGGGGCAAGTGGTGAAGCAGACGCCACCTATGGTGCTGCGGCTTGGAAATCACAAGGAGATTATCAGCTTCAACGTCACTCAACTCTCAGACACGCCTATCGTATTGGGCATGAGTTGGCTGGACAGGCACAGCCCGACGCTGGCTTGGTACCAGAGGCAGCTGACCTTCGGTTCTTCCTTTTGTGCTGAACACTGCATCATGCCCCAGCAAGAAGGGGAGCAAGAGGAGTCACAGCTGCTGCTCGGCACGCTGCAAGCGATTCCCCACAAGTACGCAGAATTTTTGGAGGTTTTCTGCGAGAAGGAGGCAGACAAGCTACCCCCCCACAGACCATATGACTGCAAGATTGACCTGCTGCCGGGGGCGGCGCTGCCCAAAGGGAAGCTGTATTCCATGTCTGAAGACGAACTGCAGGAACTCAAGGAGTTCATTGATCATAATTTGAAACGCGGTTTCATCCGAGAGTCCCAGGCAGCGGGGGGCAGTCCTGTATTCTTTGTGAAGAAGCGAGACACGCCCCAGAAAAGGCTCGTGGTGGACTACCGCATTTTGAACAGTGTCACCAAGCCGTCGGACTTCCCCATGCCCCGAATCGACGACCTCCTCGCGAAAGTACGCAAGGGCAGCGTGTTCACCAAGTTGGACCTGCGAGGGGCGTACAACCTGATTCGCATGCGGGAAGGAGATGAGTGGAAGACAGCCATGTTCACACCCCTGGGCACCTACGAATATAGAGTTATGCCTTTTGGATTGCAAAATGGCTCCCACGTTTTTCAAGCTTTCATGCATCACGTGTTGGCGGGGCTCCTCTACAAGACGTGCGTCTGTTTCTTGGATGACATCCTGATCTTTTCGGAATCGCAGCAGGAGCATGACAGACACGTCAGGGAAGTGCTGAGCAGGCTCCAGCAACATAGGCTTTACGCCAAGCTGGAGAAGTGCCAATTCGACGTGACGGAGGTGGATTTCCTGGGATACAGGTTGTCTGACAAGGGGCTCGCCATGGACAGCGCCAAGGTTCGAGCGGTGTTGGATTGGAAAAGCCCACGCAACCGGAAGGAGGTCCAACGATTTGTCGGCTTCGCGAACTTCTATCGCAAGTTCATCAAAGGCTTTGCTATGCAGACTGCAGCCATTACAGACACGCTCAGTTCCAAGAAAAAGAAGTTCATCTGGACAGCGCAGGCGGAGCAGTCCTTTCAGGCACTCAAGCGTCTTTTCGCCTCGGAGGAACAGCTGCTTCATGTCGATCCTAGCAGGCCGATGAGAGTTGAAACAGACGCCTCGGACAGGGCCGTCGGAGCAGTCCTGCTGCAGAAGGACCCGCAGGGGGTTTGGAGGCCCGGAGCGTTTTACTCCAGGAAGCTCAGCAAGTCCGAACAGAATTACACCATCTGGGACAGGGAGTTGCTGGCTATTCATGCAGCGTTCAAAGCATGGAGGCACTTCCTGATTGGAGCCAAGCACACGGTGCAGGTCTGCACGGACCACAAGAATCTGGAGCACTGGCGCACGGCACAGTTCCTGAACCAGAGGCAGATACGTTGGGCTGAGTTCTTTGCGAATTTCGACTTCCGAATAGAGTATGTCCCGGGGGACACCAACATCATGGCGGACGCGCTATCCCGTAAGCCACAGTATCTGGAGGACGCCACGCCAGCGGCCGCCATGCACATCTTCGCGCCAACAGTGTGGGCGTGCGCTGCGGCGACAGTGGACCTGGAGGCGGTGCGACAAGCGTTGCAGAATGACTCTTTCGCGCAAGCAAAGATGGCTGAGATGCGAAGGGGCACGGCAGCGACCAACGGGTTCCAGCTGAGAGATGGATTGCTCATCCGCAAAGGGGCCATCTACGTGCCGGGAGACGAACTTCGCGCCAAGGTACTGCATCAGCTGCACGACGCGCCCACTGCCGGGCACTTTGGCAAGGAGAAGACGGTGGAATTAGTCGCCAGGGATTTCTGGTGGCCCGGAATGAGAGGGGAGGTCGCGGACTACGTGGCGAGGTGCGACACCTGCCAGAGGGCCAAACCAGTGCACAGACCGCCGGCCGGACTGTTGGAACCGCTGCAAACTCCGGTCGAGCCATGGGAGAGAGTCGCCCTGGACTTCGTCACGGATCTGCCCAGCTCGAGGGGCAAGACGGCCGTGCTGGTGGTGGTGGACTTGTTCTCCAAGATGGCGCATTTCATCCCGTGTGCGAAGGTGGCCACGGCGGAACAAACCGCCAAACTGTTCATAGACCACGTGTTCAAGGTTCACGGTCTGCCACGGTCTATTCTGTCCGACCGCGGGCGGCAGTTCATCTAGAACTTCTGGCAGAAGCTGATGGGCTTCCTAAACGTCAAGATCAACCTGGCGTCGGCGAGACACCCGCAGACCAACGGGCAAGCGGAGCGGGTCAATGCCATCATGCAGCAGTACCTGAGATGCTATGCGAATCAACAGCCTGCGACGTGGGTGGATTACCTGCCGCTCGCCGAGTTCGCCTACAACAACACGAAGCACGTGTCCACGGGGGTCACGCCGTTCTTCGCCAACAACGGGAGGCACCCCAGAACCTTCCCGGGACTGGAAAGACTGGTGGAGGGGGAGCCGCAGACAGCAGATGCGTTCGCGTCGGAGTTGCAAGAGGTTCACGATCAGCTGCGGCGGCACCTGGAGCTGGCCAAACACGCATACAAGGTGCAGGCAGACAAACACAGAAGGGTTGGCGAAGAGATCCAGGTGGGAGACTGGGTCTGGTTAGCAGCCCACGCAGTGCCGGCCAGGTCGTTGGCCAAGAAGAAACTAGGGCATAAGCAACTGGGGCCCTACCAAGTCGAAGAGCAGGTCAACCCGGTGGCTTTCAGGCTGGCGCTTCCGGAGGGTTCCAGAATGCATCCGGTGTTCCACAGATCGGTGCTCACTCCCTACAAGGCACCGCACAGGTTTCAGGAACCCGGCACGACGCCGAGTCCGCTCCGAGAGGGAACCAGGCAACGGGGAGTGGCACAGGAGGTGCGCCTCAACGAAGTCACGGAGATTTTGGACTCCAGATGGGGGGAAGAGGGGGGTAGAATACCTTCTCGCTAAGGAGGGCACCCCGGCCAATGCCAACAGCTGGGTGCCGGGCTACGCTCTAGATGAACCTCTGCTCAAGGAAGAGTTTCATGCCCTCTTTCCCCATAGGCCAATGCCGGCGGACTTTTTCGACGACTGGCTTTTCACGCCCACGCTTTCAGCCAGCACGTTCCGGGGGTTCGACTCGGATGAGGAACCGACACGAGACGCCCGTTCCCCGGAGGGGTCACCCTCGGGATCTGCCTCAGAACCCTCGTATTGGTGGGATGATCGACCAGAGGAGCAGTGGCGCAGGAAGTGGCTGGAGGGTCCAGGACGAGCTACGCCTACAGAAGGAAGCGAGGGAGAGACCGACATGGACTTTTTCGGGGACAACCAGGGTCTCGAGCACGGCGGCACGGAGATGGAAGCAGAGGTGACCGTCGTTGATGAGAGCAGGGAGGAAGAACCGGGAGTCTGCGGATGGAGGCCGGCCACGGGAAGCGAACTGTACCCGACATTCGTCCCTTTGACACTGCAGCACCCAGTTCCCGCACCGGAGGGAGGGGAGGGGGGAAGGGGGGGCTTTGAGGGGGGGATGGATGTCAGGGGTTCAGGAGCAGAGGCGAGGGCAAGGGAGGAAACAGAGAGCGAGGGGGAGGAGGCAGAAGAAAGGATGAGTGACGACGACGACCCGAGATCTCCGAGTCTGTCCAGTGAATCAGAAGATTCACAAAGAGGAGCACCAGTGGCAAGGGCAAGGGGGGAGACTAGGGGGACACCCCAGGAAGAAAGAGCCAGAGGGGACTCAGAGGGGAGCAGTTGGAGATCGGGACCTACGTCACCGCCAGAGAGTAGGGAAGAGGAAGAGCGCCTGGGAACTAGCGCTGGCAGCTCACAACAGGAGGGAGGGCACGAGTCAGGAGTGGCCACACCTTCATCGGGGAGCGAAGTGACGGTTAGACGGAAAGTGGAAGGTTGGGCGCGCGCGCCAAGTTCAAATGCACAGGAAGGTGGCGCAGTAGGCAGCCCGGAAAGAGAGCCAGGTCCTAAAGCCCGGCGCAAGGAGACAGGGGAGTCAGGGGGGTCAGCGTCAGAAGAATCCCGGAAGGGAGAGACCCAGGGGGGCAGAGGGACCCAGAGGAGAACTGTCAGGCGGAAAAGGTGGAGCAGGGCTAGGATATTAAGTTGGTGCGCAAGGGGCGGAGACTCAGAAGGAGCTTCGCCGACCTAAGCATAAGGCGTAGGGTTGCACGCAGCAGCTCAAGAATGGAGACTGTAACTCAATAAAGACTTTTAATCAACAACCGCTGGCTAGCGTGATCCTCTGTGAGCTAGGATCTGGAAGTAACCCTGACAGCTGCAATGAATCTGCTGGTCTTTAACAAAGCAAACAGAGTCTTGTGGTACCTTCAAAGTCAAATGGATGGGTGATTAAAAAAACAACAACCCATACTGGATTCTGTGGAAGCAGGCAATGAGGAAGCTTGAAGCAATTTGGTGGCATGACCAAGGTCATACAGCGCCATTATCCAAACTCATGTTTGCCAGGGGACAGTTAGCTGGGAGTCTCCTCCTCCTCTAGCCTTCTGTGCTTGCTCTGGTGGCTTCCTACTTAAGAAGATTCGACAGAAGGTAAAATGCTCCCAAGGTGCCTATTCTTTGAAAAGACTTCTCCCTCTCTCTGTTTTTTGCAAAATAAATAAATAAACTGAAACCCAATGGATGCCTCAGAGCTGCAAACAAATGAGGCATAGAGGATTTTGCTAGATGTAAATGTTTGCGGTTCTGAAAGTCTTCCCAGTGCCCTTCTGCTTCTCTCGTGTTACCTGAAGGCTCCTTGAACAGCTATTCTCCTAAGATTTTACAGCTATATCCACTGAAGACCAATCCCTGGGGAAGCAGTGATGGGGAGTATAAATTGGTTGGTCTCGAAGCAGCAGCGCATTAAATGTATGGAACAAAGCGGCATTTATTTTGACACACTCCTTTTCCAAAACTTTGCTCCTCTGGTCTTTCCCAAAACCTAAAAGATTTACCCTTGCCCACACTATGTTCACTGCTCGCTGTCACGTTCCACATCCGAAACTTAGCTTCTCCTCTTCACCTGAGGCGCTCTCCACATCTGTATTCTTGACAGTCCAACCCCACTTGCACTCACATCCACACTCTCTGGGCTGGCCCACACATTTGACAACTCCCACAGGGATTACTGGCAAGCCGACAGCCCAGCTGTTATGAAATGTTGCCTCTCCTCTGGGGCCACAGCATTCAGTTGCAGCAATTTCTGCTGCCGCCGAAGTTCAAAATGAGATTCCACTATGATGCCAACTGCAGTAGCCAAACAGACAACCCTTGAGTAGATCCAGAAGTTCGTATAGTATTTCTTAGCCTGCAACTGCATGCACATTTAGAACTAAGCCACATGGGACAAAACAGAGCTTAATTGTGAGCAGACATCCTTCGGGTTGAACTGTTAAGTGCTCTTTATAGGATTGGTATCCAGAATGAAGACAAAGGTCAGCCTGTCAGTAATTCCACATCTGTATGGACCCACTGGAGATGGGGAACCTGTGGCCCTCCAGATGTTGTCAATTTCCACCAGCAGTGCCAATGGTCAGGGCTGATGAGAGTTGGATCCCAACTTCTAGAGGACCACAGGTTTGCCGTGTCTTCTTGGCTCTCCCATCTTCGCAATCTCTGCTAGGAGGTGACCGTGAACTTCTTGCCTCCTGTTCTGTGATCTCCTACTGAACTCTCAAGTGCTAACGAACCTTGAAAAGTGGAAGCAGAGGCTTCAGAAAGCAACTACCGGGGAAAGAAGACAATATATAAGAGGACTGCGATAATTTAGTTCTGGTCTGCTTCTTTTTCAAATAGACCCTTGCCAACACTTGGCTTCTTCAGAAACTGCAACCTCCGTCCTCCTGAAGGCTAGAAGTGAATATAACTTTGGTCAGGTGCAACTTGACTTTTCCAGCTATTGTACCTAGCCATTCAACTGAACAGCCATGCAATTTTGAACAGGATCTTCCATGCTAGGAAAAAAATAGCAAGAGAAGCAGAAGACCCACTAAGAACAAAGCATTAGGACCAGGAGTTTGATGCTGGAAAGATTACATCCCTGCACCGTCCTAGCCTCTTGAGTACAGGTTGTGTGTGTGTGTGTGTTTTTAGGAAGACATTTCTTAACTTTAGAGAGTAGGTGGAATTTTATTTTATTTGTATACCGCCCTATACCCATAGATCTCAGAGTGGTTCACAACATAAAACCACAATATGAAAAACACGAAATGCATATGGTTGGTTTAGATAGCAGGTCAATGGGTCCAGACCTGAGACCCAACCTTCAACATGGGACCCACTTCTGCTTTTGATGGCTACTTAATAGTGCTAATAACACACACTGCAAATCCTAAAATGGCAACAAAGCAGAATATACATAATGTTACTTTGGGCACCACTGCTACCAATGGTGTTTTGTCCCTTCCTAGTGTCACCGTGCCTGAAATAAATCAGCTCCCCAATTAGGAACATTCTGATCAGAATTTTGAAAAGTTGTGAACGGACATATTTAACTACTTGCCTATCATATTTAATGCTTGGTGCACAGTTCAGAGGACAAACAGTCACCCTGTAATAATCCCACCTAGCATTTTCAAAGGTTTAAAAGCAGATGTGTGCATCTTTTTCTTATCAAGTGCAACAGGTCTGTGTGAGCCCCTGCGGGTCAGACTCATGGGCAGACCCATGGCTTCTCAAGAGCCTTCCCCCCAACCCCCCCTCCAAATGTGAGACTGATACTTAATAGTTGTTATAGAATGATTAAGTGATGGTTTCTTCAGTAGTGGGTCTCTCACTGCAGTCTCATTGGGACAGGGAAGGAGCGGTACTGCTGCTATCTGTATGGCGCTGGATTTCTTTAGATCAGGAATGGTGAAACCCATTCCAGACTCAAGGCCAGATTCCCACATGACCAGCCTTCAAGGGGCCATGACTTGGCCTAGGGAAAAAATAGGCAGAGCAATGGAAGCGCATAGTAAGTAGGTCACATTCCAGTTGTGAAAACACCAGAGGTTTCCCCATCCCTACAACACGCATTTCTTCACCCAGGGAAGCCAAAGGCATGATCACAATTCAAGCACACAGGACAGCACTCAAGGAGAGGGTGGGAGGAGGTGTGGTCAAGCAACCTTCAAATATCTCAAGGGCTGTCGCATGGAAGACGGAGCAAGCCAAGGGCTTCGAGTTACAAGAAATGAGATTCCGACTAAACACCAGGAAGAGCTTTCTGATGGTAAGAGCTGTTCCAACAGTGGGACGTACTCCCTCAGAAGGTGGTGGACTCTCTTTCCTTGTAGGTTTTTAAGCAGAGGTTGGATGGTCATCTGTCATGGATGCTCATCTGAGATTCCTGCATTGCAGGGTGATGGACTAGAAGATGAACCCCAGTGTCCCTTCCAACTCTATGATTCTATGATTCCTGGGGGGCAAAGAGAGAAGGCTGGGGGGCTGTGTTTGCTCCCTGGGCTGAGATTTCCTACCCCTGCCTTAGATGGATGAGCTGGTTGTAAATTATGTGCTATGCTATTATGGATCCTTTGCAGATGGGACATTTGCTTCATGAGAAAAAGTTGTCTAGGGATTAACTGTGTTACTGCTCTGGTTGGTGGAAGATAAAGGTAAAGGGACCCCTGACCATTAGGTCCACTTGCGAACAACTCTGGGGTTGCGGCACTCATCTCGCTTTACTGGCCGAGGGAGCCGGCGTACAGCTTCTGGGTCATGTGGCCAGCATGACTAAGCTGCTTATGGCAAACCAGACCAGTGCACAGAAACACCATTTACCTTCCCACCGGAGTGGTACCTATTTATCTACTTGCACTTTGACGTGACGTGACCTGTTGACGTGACCTATTTATCTACTTGCACTTTGACTGCTAGGTTGGCAGGAGCAGGGAGCTCATCCCGTTGCGGGGATTCGAACCGCTGACCTAATCAGCACACCCTAGGCTCTGTGGTTTAACCCACAGCACCACCCTTGTCCTGGTGGAAAATGGCTGAGGCTAAATTGATTACATGGGAAAATGCAAAGGTTGGTTCTTTTTTTGTGAGACATTGAGGCACAGCTTCTGATTCAGTGATTTTGTAAACCTGCTAGTGATATTTCAACTGACGTGTGGAGTTTTTATTGCATTTTTTTGGATGTGATGAAAGACATTCAGGGTATTTTGCTTCGCTGCTAATTTACGGTGCTTTATAAGGGAATCTCAACTGCATTTTTTTGGTATCTGCTTTCCATTTTGAATGCTCTATTCTAAAATAGGGTTCTCCTTTCCAAGAACCCTGTCCACATCTTCAGGTTGCAGAAACTAAACAACATCCACAAAAGTCTGACTAGACAGAGCCCTTCTGACCACCAGAATGGATTCAGTTACAGCTATGGCATCTAGATTGGAGCAGATGCAAGCAATTTGTTTTCCTGAAAAAGTACTATGACAGACAATGCCTGTCTTTACAGCAACATAACCTCCACCCCAATGAAAAATGATATCCTCAGAGTCCTTCTCCCTCTAGCTTTCTACAAAATCTCATTCTTCCATCTCCTTTATCAGCTGCATTTGAAATGTCTGACTGTTTCCCCAGCCAGACAGCCATGATGTGTCATAGCTAGTAGCCACCAGCCATAAAAAGCCATTTTTTAATAATAAAAAAGAGAGGTCTCCTAGCCATTAATGGGCATTGAGGAAACATTTCCAGCTATTAGGTAATCCAAAGACTAGACAAAAAGGTCATCCCCTTAATTGATAGCCATTAAACATTATTCGGAGTCCAGGCTAAAAGGATCATTAGTCTGACACCGTATTTGGCATCTTCTTATAACCTTAACTGCATGAGCCGTTGAGTTTAATATAGTGCAGCTATAACAAAGATGATCTAATGGCCAGGAAACTAAAATGACAAGGCTAATACTACTTTAGGCACTACTGAGCAGTTTCCTGAATTGATTGAACTTGTCAGGAATCTGGCAACTGAACCTTACAAGCCTGGAGCCAGGTCAGGTTCATGGAAACGGCAGTAAAAAAATTTAAATGGCAGTAAAACTTTGTTTAAAGAAAGGCCAAGGCAATTTGTATTTACACCTTTCCAGAATGCCCACAGCACCTCCCACCAAATGGCAGAAAGTCAATTACCACAATTATCACGTCTTTGGAAAATCCACTCCCTTATGAAAGCAGAAATGCTTGTCTGAGTTGCAAAGCTGGAGAGGCCCCAGCTGATTGTCAGGGTCAGGCTGTGCAAATCAGCTGTTAGCTCTTCACGGCATGACTCACACTCCAAAGTGTGCACTAAGGCATCTTCTGGCCTGTGCACCATCTGTGCCTGGCTGGTGGTTTGAGTCCACCTAGGGACGGCAGTGGGCAGGATTCCGGCACTGCAGAGAGTTGGACTAGATGATCCTTGGAGTCCCTCCCACCTCTACAGTTCTGGGATTCTATGACTCTAGTCTAGAAGCTCTCGAGAGGCAGCTTGAGTACATGTCCCATAGCTTTGTTGTAAGTATATCTGAAGGAGCATCTCCACCCCCATCGTTCTGCCCGGACACTGAGGTCCAGCGCCGAGGGCCTTCTGGCAGTTCCCTCACTGTGAGAAGCCAAGTTACAGGGAACCAGGCAGAGGGCCTTCTCAGTAGTGGCACCCGCCCTGTGGAATGCCCTCCCACCAGATGTCAAAGAGAACAACAGCTACCAGACTTTTAGACGACATCTGAAGGCAGTCCTGTTTAGGGAAGCTTTTAATGTTTGAGGCATTATTGTATTTTAATATTGTGTTGGAAGCTGCCCAGAGTGGCTGGGGAAACCCAGCCAGATGGGCAGGGTATAATTATTATTATTATTATTATTATTATTATTATTATTATTATTATTAGGGTGGTTTATTGCTTGTAACTGATGTTGGTCGGCCAAAGGCCTGACACCTTTAAGCTCAGACTTAAATGTTTTATGGTTTTATGACAGGAGACACAATCATATTAGTTTAAGTTAAGGAACAGGGGAGCAAGAGGTCGGAATGCAAACCTGGTCTCCATCACTTGTCAGGACGATGAGGGCATCACAAAGGCAGAAGACAAGAGACACCTTTTATTCCCAATGCAATAGGTTTAGTTGCACTAGATTCAGTTGAGGGAAATTATTTATGTGACTTTCACCTATGAGGCCAGTTTCTCTGCCTACCGCTGCTCTGTCTCTCTTTCTGTACCCTGTGCAGCTGCAAACTTCAGGTCACCTATTCCTCCCACCTGCAAGGTGTCCTGATGGCAGGAAGAGGGCCCATGGATCCTCCTGCCAGAGAACTTAGTGCGAGACCTCCTTGACCTCCTCTATGCATCTCTCTCTGGGAACCCGAGACATTCCCCACTGCGTGGCTGGGAATGCAGGATCGACTGTTTTTTACCAGAACCGACCGGGACCAGATGCAAAGTAGCAGCTGCAAGGGTGCAGACAGACACAAGAGAGTTTAAGAACAGCACGTGCTCAGCCTGGGCATTTCTCAGTGTCAAAATCGATAATGCAGTCTTAGCACCCGGGAAGCCGCTCAGTTTCACAGCCTTGTTGACACGGCAAACCTTATCCCAACTTAGCAGGGAGTAAGCCCTGCTGAACACAGTGGGGGTTACTTCTGAGTAGACATGCATAGGATTGGAGACCTTTAGCTGCTGCTATTGCTAAAAAGCAATGTGATCCCCATCTACATGCCGCCAGGCTGTTTGCTTTCATTGGCTTGGTTTGGACCGAATGATAAGCCAAACCATAAAAAGGTAAAGGTACCCCTGCCCGAACGGGCCAGTCTTGACAGACTCTGGGGTTTGTGCGCCCATCTCACTCAAGAGGCCGGGGGCCAGCGCTGTCTGGAGACACTTCCGGGTCACGTGGCCAGCGTGACAAAGCTGCATCTGGCGAGCCAGCGCAGCACACGGAACGCCGTTTACCTTCCCGCTGGTAAGCGGTACCTATTTATCTACTTGCACCCGGGGGTGCTTTCGAACTGCTAGGTTGGCAGGCGCTGGGACCGAGCAGCGGGAGCGCACCCCGCCGCGGGGATTCGAACCGCCGACCTTTCGATCGGCAAGCCCTAGGCGCTGAGGCTTTTACCCACAGCGCCACCCGCGTCCCTAGCGCCACCCGCGGCCAAACCATAGCTTAGTGCAAATGTGTGTGTTTCTCAATAGGAGCCTGCAGCTGCTGCAATCCTTGCCTGGTTCTGCTGCTGCCCTGCTGTCTAGGACTATGCTGAGGTTTCTTTTAGTATGTCATTCAAACTCAAGGCTGTGGTTTGTCTCACCAAAGATAAACCAAGTATGGTAACCAACTTTGGTTTGTAGCTGTTGGTTTGCCTAGACTCTAGGCTCTAGAGCAGTGTTTCCCAACCTTTTTGGGCAAAGGCACACTTGTTTGATGAAAAAAATCTCGAGGCACACCACCATTACAGCCCCGTGACGTCAGCGCGCAGCGTCGCGCCGGGAGGGATGCACAAAAGTGTAAGTTTCAATTTTTTCCCCTCCCCTCCTGTGTAAAGGAGAATGCACTCTGCTAAGTAAAGGCACTTGCCACAGCAGCGTCAACGTCACAGCACCCACCGGCACCCAAGAGAGAAGGGGTCTCAGCAGCCCTTTTGCCAGGAAGAGGAGCAAGAACGAGAGGAGGAGGAGGAAGAGGAAGAGGAAGAGAGTCCCCCCCCAAAAAACATTCTCCTTTTGATCTTCCTTATTTGCAATTCCTCATTGCAAAACAGCGGTTGATATACAGCTGATTTTTTTGTTATTACAGTCCCCACCCCCTCACCTAGAAAAACACCACCTGTCAATTATTATTATTATTATTATTATTATTATTATTATTATTATTATTATTATTATTATTATTATTCCCCGCCACTCTGGGAGGCTGAAGCCCTTTAAGGCTTCCTTCTGTCCACTCTCTGTGAATTACCTGCCCGGAGCGGGTTTCTGGGGGGGGGGGGCGCTGCTGCCGGTGTCCTCCCCGTCGAGTCTCGCCTTGCCCGGCACGTGGCGGCCGCCCTTTCCCACACTCTGCCGGCTGCGCTGCCAAGCCCCGCGGCTCGGCCTGTCAGCATTACCGGGCTCGGCGGGCGGTAATTCCCGAAGAAAGCCGGCGGCGCTTGAAGTGCTGGCAAGCCCCCATTTGCATGTCTGTTTTCCGCAGCCCTTGGAGAGGATTAAGTTCCCTCCTTCCTGCTGGGGAACCTCCAAGCTTTGGGGGTGGGGGGGGAGGAGGCAGCAAAGCGAGGCAGGAAGGAGAGCGCAGCTTGGCTGGGTGAGCTTTGGCAGGGGCAGGGAATGAGAGCCGCGAGGCGGGCGCTGAGGACGGAAGCGCTGCCCGCCGAGCTCGCAGGCAGCCAGGCAGGCAGACGGCGAGAGCCCCACGCTGGGCGGCCTCTCCTCGCCGCCGCCACCCCGCCCCTCGCCGCCCAACTCGCCCGCCTCCCTCCCACGGAGGTAGGCTGGTGTGCCGTGGGAGGGAGGTGGGCGAGTCGGGCGGCGAGCACACGCGGGGCGGCGAGCAAGCTCCCTCCCACATCCCATCGCCACTCGCTTCGGCCGGCCTACTGGGCTGTCGCAGGCGGAAGGCCTGCGCATGCGCGAGGTTTTCGCGCCTTCCTCCAGTAGGCCGGCCGAAGCGAGCGGCGATGGGATGTGGGAGGGAGCTCACTCGCCGCCCCGCGTGTGCTCGCCGCCGCCCTGCCTCTCGCCGCCCGCCTCGCTCGCCTCCCTCCCACGGAACACAAGGCAACGTTCCGCGGCACACTAGTGTGCCGCGGAACACCGGTTGGGAAACACTGCTCTAGAGGATGCAAACCAAGAGCCTGGGTTCAGGTGACAGTTTGGAATGCTCATGCAGAGCCAGTGTGGTGTAGTGGTTAAGAGTAGTAGACTCGTAATCTGGTGAACCGGGTTTGATTCCTCACTCCTCCACATGCAGCTGCTGGGTGACCTTGGGCCAGTCACACTTCTCTGAAGTCTCTCAGCCCCACGCACCTCACAGAGTGTTTGTTGTGGGGGAGGAAGGGAAAGGAGAATGTTAGCCGCTTTGAGACTCCTTAAAGGGAGTGAAAGGCGGGATATCAAATCCAAACTCTTCTTCATTCACGGAGTTACATAACAACTCTACCACTGTGAGTTTCTCAGCCTTTCTTCTCAAATGGGCTTCTCAGCCCAGCTCCTAGCCTGCACCTGACTCAGAATGACTTGAGCTCCCAATATGGTTACCCGCCACCCCTATCTCCACGAGATTCCAGGGGTTCAGGAACTTGTGTTTCCTTTAGGAGAATGAGGCAGTGTCTTTTATATATGGTTTATTTACAGATATATATACAACCTGAAGGGATTACACAGCATTCACATCCCCAAGCGGCCTACTCTTCCTCCTCTTTGGATTCAAAGAACAGCAAAAAGCCATCCTCCATGCCTCTCTCTGCAGGTGGCGCTGTGGGTTAAACCACAGAGCCTAGGGCTTGCCGATCAGAAGGTCGGTGGTTTGAATCCCCGCGACGGGGTGAGCGCCCGGCTCCAGCAGGAAGGTAAACGGCGTTTCCGTGCACTGCTTTGCTTCGCCAGAAGTGGCTTAGTCATGCTGGCCACATGACCCGGAAGCTGTACGCCGGCTCACTCGGCCAATAAAGCGAGATGAGCACTGCAACCCCAGAGTTGTCCAAGACTGGACCTAACGATCAGGGGTCCCTTTACCTTTACCTCTTTCTTACAGCCAGCCCACATCTTGTTCTGAGCACCCGCCCCTTCTCCCCTGCCAAACTGCTTGCAAAAATTCCCCTGTGTGCTTATGCCATCCACCCTGAAATCCGAAAGACCCCTTTGTCTCTGGCCCTTCAACACACAGCTGGATGAAGGGCTCCTCCCCTCCTTGTCTGGCAGTCTCTTTTGGCAGCTTCCTTGATGGGCCATCACTGGTCTTTGTTTCTTAATGGCTTACACTCAACTAGCCCTGCCAGTCTGGCCTGGTTCATTAACATAAGCTAAATCCAGGCCTTTCTATGTTTGGCACAGTTTAATTAAAACCAGAGGCATAGCTGGGGGGGCGGCGGGGGGCACTGGGTGCCACACCAAGGGGAGCAGGACTGACACGGTGGCTCGGATGCCTGCAGGCTCCGGGATGACCAAAAGGGCAATGGGCAGCTTGCGACTGCCCTCTGCCTCCCCCCACCCAATGGGTGGCTCACTGATTAAACCTTGACTAATTCTAACTCTAATTCTAAAAAATATGGGTGACTCGCACCCACAAGCCCTAGCATCCACAACCTATAACAATACATTTCTGCTGTTGTTGTTATTTAGCCGTTTAGTCATGTCCGATTCTTCGTGACCCCATGGACCAGAGCACGCCAGGCACTCCTGTCTTCCACTGCCTCCAGCAGTTTGGTCAGACTCATGCTGGTAGCTTCGAGAGCACTGTCCAACCATCTCGTCCTCTCTCGTCCCCTTCTCCTTGTGCCCTCAATCTTTCCCAACATCAGGGTCTTTTCCAGGGAGTCTTCACTTCTCATGAGGTGGCCAAAGTACTGGAGTCTCAGCTTCAGGATCTGTCCTTCCAGTGAGCCTCAGGGCTGATTTCCTTAAGAATGGATAGGTTTGATCTTCTTGCAGTCCATGGGACTCTCAAGAGTCTCCTCCAGCACCATAATTTAAAAGCATCAATTCTTTGGCGATCAGCCTTCTTTATGGTCCAGCTCTCACTTCCATACATCACTACACATTGGTATCTCTCAATGATTATAGACCAATAGCCTTAACATCTGTTGTTATGAAATGTTTTGAGAGATTGGTGCTAGATTATATTAAGGCTAGTCTTCCATCCACTTTGGACCCGTTCCAGTTTGCATACAGAAGAAACAGATCTACTGATTATGCTATTTCCATCGCCGTCCATACTGTATTGAGTCATCTAGAACGACAGGGAACCTACGCAAGGCTGTTGTTTGTGGACTACAGTTCTGCCTTTAATACAATTCTGCCAGACAGGTTATTTCTTAAAATGACCAACTTGGGTATACATCAGAAGATCTGTCTGTGGGTAAGGAATTTCCTGACTGATAGGCCGCAGACAGTGAGAATGGGACCTTACTATTCTTCTACTCTAGTATTAAGCACAGGAGCCCCTCAGGGATGCGTGCTAAGTCCCTTTCTCTATTCTCTGTACACATTTGATTGCACCCCACTGTATAAGTCCAACACAATCATCAAATTTGCGGATGATACAACAGTGGTGGGGCTCATCAGTGGAAACGATGAGACTGCTTATAGGAAAGAAGTACAGGGGTTAATTCAATGGTGTAAAGAAAATAATCTTATGCTTAACACCAAAAAAACCAAAGAACTCATAATTGACTTTAGGAGAAAGAAAAGTGTATTGTTACCATTGCACATAAATGGCGAGGAAGTGGAGAGGGTTGGTAGTTTTAAATACCTGGGCATTTATATCTCGGAGGACCTCTCATGGACTACAAATATTAATATGGTTGTGAGGAAGGTGCAGGGGAGGTTGTATTTCCTGAGAATGCTCAGGGGACTGAATCTATCCCAGCACCTACTCCTGTCCTATTATCATAGTACCGTCGAGAGTGTCTTAACCTATAGTATATTATCGTGGTATGGGAGCAGCTCTGAAACGGATAAAAAAGCTTTACAGCGAGCAATTAAAATTGCCCAGAACGTTATTGGGCTCCGACTACCAACCCTGGATGAGATCTTCACGTCTCGCATCTTAAAGAAGTCACATAACATTCTGAGAGATCCCACCCACCCTGCTCACAACTTCTTTGAACTATTGCCTTCGGGCAGAAGATATAGGACAATGAAAACACGAACCACACGCCTTCTGAATAGTTTCTATCCAAGAGCTCTGATTGCACTAAATAATGATCTCAGGGCCAGTTGCAAGGTTTAGCAAGTAGGGAGAGGAAGGAATGAGATAGGTTTTAGGTTATGTTATGCTTTTAAATAGGTCATGCTATATTCTAGACTATGTATGTTTTATAGATTTATAGATTATGACCAAATAGGATGAGAGCTCGGAGATACGTGCAAATGTATATGTGTATCCGGTCTTTGGGTGGGTGTTTGATTTTCGTTGCTGTGCATACTGTGTATATACGGACAATGACAATAAATTATCTATCTATCTATCTATCTATCTATCTATCTATCTATCTATCTATCTATCATCTATCTATCTATCTATCTATCTATCTATCTACTGGGAAAACCATAGCTTTAACTATACAGACCTTTGTCGGCAAGGTGATATCTCTGCTTTTAAAGATGCTGTCTAGGTTTGTCATTACTTTTCTTCCAAGAAGCAGGAGTCTTTTAATTTCGTGATTGCTGTCACCATCTGCAGTGATCATGGAGCCCAAAAAAGTAAAATCTCTCACTGCCTCCATTTCTTCCCCTTCTTTTTGCATTTCTAGTCAATGCTTAAGTTTCCTTCCAAGTCTGGCTTCTCATACCCCATGCACATTCTAATGGTGCCAAATTGGGGAAGCGCTAATCCGTGAACAAAAAAGGTGGGTGGGAGGGAAAACCCCTTCAGCTCCTATGCCTAGGAACATCCACAGACTGGAGTACCTCTGCCTTGACGCAGGTGCCTTCTCTGGAAGAGACAAAACCCACATACTAAACGAATGAAGATATGTTAAAACAAATAGATGGGTAGAGCAGTGTTTCCCAACCTTTTTTGGGCAAAGGCACACTTGTTTGATGAAAAAAATCTCGAGGCACACCACCATTACAGCCCCGTGACGTCAGCGCGCAGCGTCACGCCGGGAGGGACGCACGAAAGTGTAAGTTTCAATTTTTTTTCCCTCCCCCTTGCCGGGGAACCTCCAAGCTTTGGGGGTGGGGGGGGGGAGGAGGCAGCAAAGCGAGGGACTGAGGGACTCCTCCAACGACAAGGGTTGGGGAAGAAGAGAAAGGGCTATTCCGCTCCAGTCACGGGAGGGGAATATGTACTGGCCCAACTGGTGTGTGGTCTTCGGAAAGCGGGGTGCGGGAAGGAAGCCTAGGCTCGGGGTCCACCGACCTTGGCGGAGAAAGGCAACAACCGGAGCCGATGACGAGCCGGCACGTGCATGCAGCGGCTGGCCTCGAGCTCGGGAAGCTGCGCGCGGCGATGTTGACGCGGGGCGCACGAGAGCTTGGGGCGGGGGGGGGCGGGAGAGAGAGAGAAAGAGTTGGCAGCACCAGGCGCTGTTACTTATTGCGCTGCGGACGCTGCCAGCAACTGCGGTGGTTGTGCGGCGGCCGCCGCCACAGCACGTCCTCGTCAGTCAGCTGAGCTGCCTGGCGGAGTAGGGAGCCGAGGGGCGGGGCTTCCTTTCTGAAGGAGCTGAGGGTGGGGGTCCTCCGGCGCCTTCGGCGAAACGGCGCCGGCCCAGAGCGCTTCTAGGAGGCTGCCTTTGTGCGCGACGTAAAGCCCTCTTTCCCTCCCTCCAGCCCCGTGTCACCTGTGGAAAAGGGGGCTTGATCCAGTGACGCAACTCGGAAAACTGTTAGAGAAGCCAGAGCAGGAAAGTGAGTGGGAGGCGGTGGCGCCGCTTTAACCCATGTTTCCTTTTTGAAAGAGAAACTTAAGTCAGTGTTTCCCAACCTTTTTTGGACTCGCCCGCCTCCCTCCAGGCAACATCTTGCGGCACACCAGGCAACATCTCGCGGCACACTAGTGTGCCGCGGAACACCGGTTGGGAAACACTGGGGTAGAGAACGACACCTGTACTTTCAGACGGTTATTCCTAAGCGTTGCAAGGACCTCTGGCAAATAAAAACCCCATTGCCCTTGCCAAGTCAAGCTTTTACATGTTGGGTAGCATAATTATGTGTTGGGTTTGTCTCCAGCTTTGCATAGTGTTAGTCAGCACACTGGGACACAGTTTATTGGTATTAATTGCAAGTTACAATCTCGCTGTCAAGAGCTCCGATTGACATTAATAGGAAACAATTGCATGGGACACAAAATAAAGAGCCAAGCCCGATCTTTTGGATCCTGACAGCATGTTCAGCTGTTTATGTTTTTAATCTGTGTTCTTTCCCTACAGCACACAAAGGCCTGAACAGTTAAGAACAGAGCACATTAGATTTGCCCCAAGAGAGGATGTCATTGTTGTTGGCTTTTTTCTACAAAGGAGAAACCCCACCCCACTGCCTTTGCCCTCTTTTGCTGGGAAACTAATTCAGTTATTTATCTTCTAAACACATCTCCCTTAGATCAGATTAAAATAGCACTGAAAAGAATGTCCAAAGTGAACTTCAACTAACCACTTTTAAACGCTGGGACACAAAGCACGTTTATTGCACAAATTCTAAAGCTCATATCTTCTGAAGCCTCAAGAATCTAATGTACCATCTAACGCACCGATTCCAGATCTACAGAGGCACAGCAAACTATACCACCTGCAGCCAGGAAATACAATTTTAAATACTGCTGCTGCCGCCTCCATAAGAAACTCCCTGCAAAGCCAGAATCTGTATTCCTAGTCAGCAAAGTTCCCAACATGCAGCTGGAGAGAAGCACCTTGTCCTGGTGTGCTAACTTTCTACTTGCAGGGAGATTTTTATATTTTAAAAAGTGGCATCTCTCCAGACGGCAGGCTAAAGAAGGCGGAGGAAAGAAAGTAAGAAGAGAGGTTGGATGCAGAAAAAAGAAAGAGCCATGTTGTCAGGAACCTAGGACAACGGCTGTGGCAGGGCACTGAAATTGATGCACAGGACTCTTAAGAAATTATCATGGCCAGTACACGAGAGTCATTTTCATACAGTGTATGTAACAGCTCCAGCAATTAAAACAAGCACACTAGGTGTTGTATCCACTGGGTGCACTTTGCACAAGCTTGTGGCTTTTAATTCTGTGGGAGACATCTACAAAGGAGAGTGATTCTCTTCATTTCTGCACCTCCCAGAGCACCCTAAAAAAATCTGTCCAGGATTTGGTCAAGAATTTGAGCAAGATCTCAGAAATAGCCATGGGGCTCTGACCAGCAATTACAAACTCATTAATGTGTTTTCGCTGAGAGCCTTTCTGAAATCTGGGGCCAAGAGCGCAAAAAAAAGTACAGTCAAACCTCGGGTTACAGAGGCTTCAGGTTGCGCGTTTTCGGAATATGGACGCACCGAAACGCGGAAGTACCGGAACGGGTTACTTCCGGGTTTTGGCACTCGCACATAAACACTAAATCGCTCTTTGCGCATGTGCAGAAGCGCCAAATCGCAACCCACACATGCGCAGACGCGGCACTGCGGGATGTGAACGTGCCTCCCACACGGATCACATCTGCAACCTGAGCATCCACTGTACATCAAAAGTGTATCTGTTTCCGATGGCAAGGGCTCTCCCTCTCTTCCACCTGAGTTGCTCCTGCTCTTTAATATAGGTGAGCATAGAGAAAGCCATTGAAGTGTTTCTTATTTTCAGTGCTCAGATACCTTCCAACAACAACATTCATTCGTTTTTATTTGTATGCTGCTTTCCCACACAAAAAAGTAACATGCTCCAAGTGGCTCACAACAAACTCAATAGCTCAGCTAGTAGAGAACGAGACTCTTAATCTCAGGGTTGTGGGTTTGAGCCCCACCTTGGGCAAAAAAGATTCCTGCACTGCAGGGGGTTGAATTAGATGAACCTTGTGGTCCCGTATAACTCCACGAGTCTGTGAACTTCTATGAACTACGATGAAACAGGGTTGCGTTTCAAACAAACACTGCAAAAGCAATTTCACAGCAACATAGCGAAACAACAACAGCAAATACAACAACAGACAGAAAACCCACATTTCAATACTATAAATATAACAAATTACTTAACAACATGCATCATCCACTGGCGAAAATAGCAAGGGAGCTTCACAGTTTCAAAGCAGCATAGTTTTAACATGAAGAAAATAGAAGTGGGAAGGAAGAAGGGAAATATGGCAGGGGGGGGAATGGTAGTTTGATAGTAGGGAGGTTCTGTGTATATACCGTATTTTTTGCTCTATAAGACTCACTTTTTCCCTCCTAAAAAGTAAGGGGAAATGTGTGTGTGTCTTATGGAGCGAATGCAGGCTGCACAGCTATCCCAGAAGCCAGAACAGCAAGAGGGATTGCCGCTTTCATTGCGATTCAGAATATTATTTTTCTTGTTTTCCTCTTCCAAAAACTAGGTGCGTCTTGTGGTCTGGTGCGTCTTATAGAGCGAAAAATACGGTACCTTGCACACAGGAATTTTGCAAGGCATCGAACACCCCTTAGAGATGTGGACTCTGACTAACGTTTAAAAACCAGAGACCCCCAATCTCCTACTACGTTGACCAATAAAAATAAACCAAGGTACAACACCGGATAAAAGAAAAAAGCAAGAGCAGAAGAACTTCTGGCTAGCCTGTGCGAGAATCAGGCCCTGTTAACCATGAACCCCCAATTTTGGGATCCCCTCCAAACCTTTTGGGTGTTAACTATGAACCCCATGTTTGATGTGTCAATTACTCAGTTTGTGGGGTGCTGCAAAACAAATGCAAAACTTTGGCACAGGTTTGGAGGGGATCCCAAATTTTGGGGTTCATAGTTAATTATCCTTGAGCGAAAGCACGTCAAAGTGCAAGTAGATAAATAGGTACCGCTCTGGCAGGAAGGTAAACAGCGTTTCCGTGCGCTGCTCTGGTTTTCGCCAGAAGCGGTTTATTCATGCTGGCCACATGACCTGGAAGCTGTATGCTGGCTCCCTCGGCCAATAAAGCGAGATGAGTGCCGCAACCCCAGAGTCGGTCACGACTGGACCTAATGGTCAGGGGTCCCTTTACCTTTACCTTATCAGGTAGATGCTGGTCACTTCTTAATATAATTTAATGTTCTCTTCTTGCAGAGAACCATAACAGGAGCAGTTTGCTTTGACCTGGCATTGCTTCTATCATGCAAAATCTTTTGGTTAGAGAACAAACACCATTGTGGATTTTTTTATTTACCCTTGGCAGATATATATATTTTTTTACCCTTGGCAGATATATATATTTTTTTACCCTTGGCAGACACACACACACACACACACACACACACACCCAAAACAAATTGAACTGTTTCATTAGCCAGAAATATCTCAGATAGAGACAGCCATAAAAATAGATTGGTTTTATAGCAACCAGCACAGACAGAGAAAATTACGCTACATAGCGAGGGTTCGCAAGGGCTCTGTGGCAAATCACCTACTTTTTCATCACAGGAAAGGTGAGATTACTCCAAGGCAAATGCTAGGTGGGCTGCCGCAAGCAGCAGGAATGACTCACATTATTGCTACCTTGGCTGTGTGCATTGTGTGCTGCTGCACAGCTAATCCCCAACCCTTCATAAGGCAGCCGGCGTATCACACAGAGGGGGTAAAGGAAACAGGAAATAGAAAACAAGGCAGAAGTAAATCCACAGACTAATTGTTTCCCAGCAGAGAAATATCTCTCGAGCGCCGAGGAAAGATTTACCCCAGAGATCTCAGAATATATTTACCTTTATTTATACGGAAGGAAAGATATACAAGGGTTCCAATCAGATGGGGATGAATCACAACACTCCCCGCCAGCCTTTCTTGTGACTGGGCATGAGAAAGACTTATGAATGTGCCCCTTCCTTGCCGGTGCTGATTCCGTACACATTGCAGTCAACCCGTAACTGCAATGGGGAGCGGGGCAGGCCCGTAAGGGCTTAAGCCGACCACCTAGAGGAGCTTCTCTGAAGGGGGCACCCTTCCAACATCAACGGGACACAGCACACACGCCCTCCAGTGTCTTGAGAAAACCCCTTATTCCCGATTTTATTTTATTCTTTGGCTGTCAGGCTTTGGGAAACTGGCTTCAGTTCTGGGCACCACAGTTCAAGAAGGACACTGACAAACTGGAACGTGTACAGAGGAGGGCAACCAAAATGGTCAAAGGCCTGGAAACGATGCCTTATGAGGAACGGCTAAGGGAGCTGGGCATGTTTAGCCTGGAGAAGAGGAGGTTAAGGGGTGATATGATAGCCATGTTCAAATATATAAAAGGATGTCAGATAGAGGAGGGAGAAAGGTTGTTTTCTGCTGCTCCAGAGAAGCGGACACGGAGCAATGGATCCAAACTACAAGAAAGAAGATTCCACCTAAACATTAGGAAGAACTTCCTGACAGTAAGAGCTGTTCAACAGTGGAATTTGCTGCCAAGGAGTGTGGTGGAGTCTCCTACTTTGGAGGTCTTTAAGCAGAGGCTTGACAACCATATGTCAGGAGTGCTCTGATGGTGTTTCCTGCTTGGCAGGGGGGTTGGACTCGATGGCCCTTGTGGTCTATTCCAACTCTATGATTCTATGATTCCTCCCCTGTGGCAGTAAATAATAAGATCAAACAAAAGGAACGTTAGATTCTTTAATAATCACAAAAGATTGTGTCTTGTTAGAAATGGCGGTGCTTCCAATTAAGGCTCACCCCCCTCTGTCCCTATTAATCTACGCCACTCCTACGTCTGAGTTTAATTACTGTAGCTGAGTTCATACCCTCTGTGCTTTTTGTTCTGAGACTTTCTGAGCTCTTCTCGACCTTGGGGAGGGCGGTGGAGGAATGCTGTCCAAGGACTGTGAATCTGTTAACCCTCTCTCTCCCAATGTTTCTTCTTCTAGCTGTCCCCCATCCAGTATTTCCCAGCTTCTGCCTTCTGAACTATGTCCCTCTGCAAACCACTGTTCCAAATCTATGCTGTCCTCCTGTTCCTGTGAAGACTCAGGATCAGGAGAAGGGGGTGGCTCCCACCATTCCTCCTCAGTGCAGCCCTCCTCACACAGTCCTTGACATTGGTAGATTTACAAAACAATAAAAACACACACCAATAAATAAATTTTACAAAGGGACAAAATTAGATGTGGATGCACGAAGCATTATTTAAATATACAGTGGTACCTCTGGTTGCAAACGGGCTCCATTCCGGAGGCCTGTTTGCAACATGAATAGAATGCAACCCTTAGTGGCGCGTCTGCGCACGCGCGGGTCATGATTCGCCACCTCTGTGCATGACGTCATTTTGTGCGTCTGTGCATGCGGCGAAACCCGGAAGTAACCTTTTCCGGTACTTTCGGGTCGCCGCGGGACACAACCTGGAAAAAAGTATCATGAAGCAAACGTAACATGAGGTATGACTGTATAAAAAAAGCAAGACTCCTTGTGCTCCACTCCACTGTGCAACTCCTTTCTTCCCGCCCAGTTCTCCACCTGCCCCTCAGCATCATGCGGAGCTGGGCCTCCATAGCAGCAGCCTCTCCTCCTCTTCCCCCCCCTCAATAATATTTATTGAGTTTCATACATATACAACACATACTGTAAAACAACTGAAACAAAAAGAAAAAGAAAACAAAGAAAACAAATAAAGAATAAAAACAGAAGATATAACAGCAAACACATAAACAATACAAATTAATTAATTAATTAAACTTCCAACCTCATAGACATATTGCTTGACTTCCTCTAGTCCCTCCCATCTGAATTTCCTTGTAACTGAATGTAGCAGTTTTCCAATACAGTGGTGCCTCGCAAGACGAAAATAATCCGTTCCGTGAGTCTCTTTGTCTAGCGTTTTTTTCGTCTTGCGAAGCAACCCTATTAGCGGCCTAGCGCTATTAGCGGATTAGCGGCTATTAAAGGCTTAGCGGCTAAAAGGCTATTAGCGGCTTAGCGGCTTAGGAAAAGGGGGTAGTGGAAAAAAATCGGAACACTCGCAAGACGTTTTCGTCTTGCGAAGCAAGCCCATAGGGAAAATCGTCTTGCAAAGCAGCTCAAAAACGGAAAACCCTTTCGTCTAGCGGGTTTTCCATCTTGCGAGGCATTCGTCTTGCGGGGCACCACTGTATCATTATTCCAAAACAATATTCCAATTATAGTCAAATTTCTTCACTTTTCTTAACATTCTAAATCTCATTTATTTAATTAACTCCTAATTTAATCCTAGGTATATTTGGTAACTTTTAATTTTTTAATGTTACAATATTTATTCAAATAGTCTTTAAACTCCTTCCAAACGTCTTGATGTTCCCCTTCTTTCTGGTCGCGGATTCTTCCAGTGAGGTCAGCTAGCTCCATAAAGTCCATCATCTTCATCTGCCAGCCTCTCCTCCTCTTTGCCTGCTCTCCAGCAGCTCCTGCAAGCTGCCCAGCAGAGGCCATGGGGAAGCAATGGGGTCCTCCCTTGCCACAATCACTCAGGACAAGCACCGGCTCACCCTCTTCCCTGATCTCAACAGCAGCAGCACTGGCAGGGGAAATAGGAACATTCCAGGATCAGATCAGAAACCATTCTGAAAAATGGGAACACTTGGAGGGTATGCAACTCCGGTGGTGAGTACTGATGGCATTGTAGCACAGCAGCCTCCCAGAGGCACCATTGTCAAAACGGTGCAAGGGGCCACGTTAATATATTTGTATTTTAGGAATTGTTGCTGGGTGAGGAGGAAGAGCAAGAAAACCCAGTTTTGTGTTGTTGTAAATAAAAATATGACCTTTTCCCTTATGGGGTATCCAAGAGCCCATATAGAGTCCTTACATAGGTTCCCTATTGGTAGGAGAAAATAACAGAGGCCAACCAGAGAATATTGAGAAGCAAAGCAGCTAGTAAGCTTGATCTTTATTGATCTGTTGCAACAGGGTACTCCCCTCACACGCAGGAGAGGAAGAGGACCCACAAAAATGCTGTGCAATGGCTTATAAAGACTTTTGAAATTCCCATCCTCTAGACCAAGACCACCCCCAGAAACATTATGCATACATCACAGAAGGGGTGTAACCTAAGACCACCCCTCAGATACATCCCACCTACACCACAGAAATTTAAATATTGTTTTTCTCCTGTCACAGTTTATCTCCTGTCTGGCAAGTTACTTGATTGGATTTCTTGGGGAGCCTGGCCATTCTTTTGTAGTGGTAAAATACTTATTTCCTGGGCCAGGTCACAGGCTCACACCTTATTCATATCTTTGAGACAGGATTTGTGAGGAAAGAGACAATGGGGAGGCTTTTCCAGGTTAACCTTGCAGAGAAAGGATTTGGTCAGTTTAGGAGTCAAAATGGTTCCAGGTTGGCTTTTCTGTGCTGATCTATGTATGTGCAGTTATGAACATTACCATATATCTAAGACCATAAAATTCCTATCACAGTGTATGATTCTGTATGTCTGGTTCTGGGTTTGATTCTTTGACTTTTTGGGAGGATTTTGTAGCAATGTACATGAGCTACCTTAGATGAGTTTAGTTCTTCAGGGCTCGATAAATTGCATCCTAGGGTACACTAAAGAGATTTGCTAAAGCACTCTCAGAACCACAATCTTATCGTCTCTGAGAAATCCTGGAGAACTGGTGAGGTCCCACAGGACAGGAGGCAGACAAATGTTGTCCCAATCTTCAAAGGGGAGGGAGAGGAAGATCTGGAAAACTGCAGATTGATTAGTCTGATACCAAGGAAGATACTAGAACGTATCCGCCAGGAATTAATTTGTAAGTATCTCGAAAACAATGCGGTGATTAGCAGGAGCAAGCCTGCCAGACTAACCTTATCTCTCTCTCTCTCTCTCTCTCTCTCTCTCTCTCTCTCTTTTATCAAGTTACTGGTTTAGTGGATTGGAGGAATAATTTATCTTGAGTTGAGCAAAATGTTTGATAAAATTCTCCATTGCATTTTGTTTGGGAAATGGTTAACTGTGTCTTAGATTATAATGTGTTCAAGAGCGTTCAAAGCTGGTTGGAAACCCGAGCTCAAAACACTTCTCATTAAACCAGGGTGTGGAATTCTGAACGGACTGCTCAGGTCTCACCACCAGAACTCTGTTTTGCTGCAAAGTGCTGCAAAAGTGTTGACAAACTTTGCCACCACTTTGGAATGAATCAGACCATGTTGGGTTTTGGGGTGATATCTATGGCCCTTGGTTTGAGTATCAATTACTCAGTTTGGGGGAGTGCCGTGAAACACAGAGTTTTCGCTGCACAAAGACTTAATGAAGCTGCTCCCCAGGTAGGTTACAAGAATTTAAAATTAAATATTAAAAAACAGTTAAATTACAGCAACAGGTTCTGAGAACAAATATCTCAGGCGTCAAAGGCCACGGAAAAAATCTAGGTCTTCAGCATGTGGTGGAAACTGTATCATCAACTTGCCAGATGCACCTCTGAGGGGAAGGAATTCCGCAACCTAGAAACGGCCATAGAGAATGACCTCTCTTCAAGGCAACCATCATCCCAAGCTTCTGAGGGTGAAAATACCTCCAAGAGGTTTCCTTCTGCTGATCTTAATACCCAAGAGGTTCTCCAGGGAAGGAGGCAGTCTCTCAAACATGTGGGGCCTGTAAAACCAGCTGGCAACCATTAGGGGAGCTTCTTGATAGTGACAGCAGTTCAACAGTAGAAAAAATAATAATCAGGTAGGTGGCAGGCTCTCCACGTTGAAGGACTTTGAGCAGAGGCTGGAAAGCTATCGGTCTGAGGAGGCTCAACTTACAGCTGGATTGAGCAGCGGGTATCATACTCTACAGCTCATGGGGTGACCTTGAGCCAGTCACCGCCCCTTAGCCCTAAGCTGCCTCACAGGGTTGTCGTGGGGATAAAATGGGGAGGAGGAGGACCATGTAACCATCTTGAGATCCTTGGAAGATAAAGGTGGTATAGGAATGTAACAAATAATAAAATATTCTGCTGGAGAAAACCAGGATGAGTGTCATCTGGTGCTCCTATGCAAGACAGGTGGCTCTTGTGAGAATGTAGCATTGAAAGACACGGCTGACTCACACAAGATTGTGGCACCACTGCAAGCCCCAGTGCTGGCTGCAAGCTCAACCTCCTCCCCAAGCTCAGTGGTGGCAGTGATGGAGAAACGGGACATTCCGGGATCCAATCAGAAGCCAGGACGGCTTCTGTAATTCCGGGATGTCCCAGGAAAATCGGGACAATTGCAGGGTATGGGATATGGGCAAAGTGACTCAACAGGTCCCCTCCAACTCCCGTTATTCTAGGAGAGCACGGCTATAATGTGCTCATACTGGCAATATTAACCAAGTGTGACATTTCATAGCATCACTGATGACATTTAAGGAATGATACATGAAATCAACAGAGGTGACAGGGAACGAGAGAGATACCAAAGTTCTTAGAGCTACATTTTGCAGTTATGTTTGCAATGGATTGTGCAATCAGAATATTACAGAAGAAAAGTGTATTTATTTGTGTGTTGTTTTTTTAAAAAACTGTTCATCATGGAGTTATTTTTTGAGTCAGTGAGAAATCAGCTCTGGCTCTTTCGCCCCAAAGCTGACAAGTCTGAGGTATTATCAGAAGGATTACAGCGAAACGTTAGGAAGAGAAGCCATTCCCTCGAGGCTGGCTGTCCCTTTTTGTGAATTCCTCCAAATTCTACCCAAAGCTGCACATTACCACATTGGCTTGATTTCTCCCCTGCCTCGGTCGCATTCACTGCACTAAAATAATAATAATATTTTTTTTAAAAAAAGAAACTGCTGTAAACCAATTTTCAACTAAACATTACAAAAACAAAGCCTGTGCCAGTATCGGTAAACGAATCATAAAAATTAATTGTCTTGCAATGAGAGGAAAGGACTCTGTTAAGCCTTAAGGAACCGAGTGGGGCTCCAAGCCGTGAGGACTCTGCATGCCCTAAAGCACCACGGAAAATATTATTACTCCAGAAGCTGTGAAGGCTGGCTTGTGAGGGGAAACGTTCACATTATCACATTCATAATTCATTAAGAGACTATTACAAACGCTCCCCCAAATAAACCCCCGAAGAAGAACTAAACAGCAACATCAAACCACTGCCTGCCAAATGATGCTTGCCTTACGAATGCAACAAACTGTGCCAAGTGCTAAATTTGTCCACCCTGATCCCGCTCAAGCAGAGACAGGGAAGCTTCGTCCCTCCAGATGTTACTGGACCACAGCTCCCAGCAAGCCCCAGCAAGCATGGGCAATGGCCAGGGATGCTGGGGGTTGTAGTTCAGAAACATCTGGAGGACCAAAGGTTTCCCACCCGGAACTAAGTAGACACATAATGCAGCTTTGGGTGCCATTTGTCCGCAGTGCATTGAGAGCCAGCGTGGTGTAGTGGTTAAGAGCCGTGAACTCGTAATCTGGTGAACCGGGTTTGCTTCACCGCTCCTTCACATGCAGCTGCTGGGTGACCTTGGGCCAGTCACACTTCTCTGAAGTCTCTCAGCCCCACTCACCTCACAGAGTGTTTGTTGTGGGGGAGGAAGGAAAAGGAGAATGTGAGCCGCTTTGAGAATCCTTAGGGTAGTGATAAAGCGGGATATCAAATCCAAATCCAAACTCTTATTCAATGAAATGCGCATGTGAACGTGTGTCTGCATCCTGGTGCAACAAGCTGTGTACTTGTTGTGTGTAAACAACCTTGAGGGATAGCTCAAGTTGGTAGAGTATGAGACACTTAATCTCAAGGTTGTGGGTTCAAGCCCACTTTGAGCAAAAGATTCCTACACTGTATGAGGTTGGACTAGATGATCCTCACGCTCCCTTCAAACTCTACTATTTTATGATATTTTAAAAGGAGGACTGGAGTTGGATCAAGGTGATCAGATTCAAAGAAAAAATCCATGGGTGGGAGGGAAGGGAGGAAGGGAGGAAGGGAGGAAGGGAGGAAGGGAGGAAGGGAGGAAGGGAGGAAGGAAGGAAGGAAGGAAGGAAGGAAGGGATGCACAAATGGATTTTAGGAATTTGGCTAGACAGGTAAGTTTCATTCCAATCCCAAGCCCAAATGTGCCCATACAGTACACCTAAGGCAGGCAAACATTAGCTTGCTACATTCATGCTTACATTTTTTGACACTTTACAAGAGTAATGGGTTGGATTCAGAGATAGAAGAGAACTCTGCTTGCCCAACAACCCTTTCCTGCTTCCCTCACAGCCCTCCAAAATTCACTCCCAAGGGCCAAGGGTATTTCTTACATTAACGGTGGCCAAAAAAAGAGAGGCCATCTCATAAAAGAAGTCAAAATTTCTGAGCACTCGAGGATCTTGATAAAGCAGGATCCTTGATCACATAAGATACAATCAACTGCGTGTAAAAGCTCCCTGCAATTATTCCCTGCTTGAGCCATGGAAGGTCAGTGACACAGCAGACAAGCGGGCAAGAATTGCACAAAGACCCCTGTGTCCAGCTCGCAGATACAACAGTTGCATGTTCAGGCAAGCCCAAGGTAGATTTGTAATCATGTTGAAATTGACTCTTAATGGCTAACTAGCGAAGAAGTGAGCCAAAACAAATTCCCCGGCAGTTGAGCCATGCACAGAACTTCCTTCACGTCAGAGGGGATATGGGTGAGATGCCACATGCCCTGCTCGTCACACATATTGCAGATCCCTCCTAGTCAAAGGGAAGGCCAAACAGCCTCATTCAGCTCACTGGAAGGTCCCAAACACTGAGCTCTGCCCTGTGCATTTATCCTACAAAGAAAACCGTGTGTGTGTGTGTGTGTGTGTGTGTGTGTGTGTGTAGCTCTTGTCCTGTGGACTTAAATGGGAGAGAATGTCATTCTGGTCAACAATGTGCATCCTGAAATTTTATGTATTTCCTTTACTGGCCAAAGGAAGATATAAGACTTCCTGCTTAAAGAAAGGAAAATAAACAAGACGTGGTTCTTGGAATGGGTGTTCTAGAACGGCACTTGTGCCTATTACAGCCACAGAACATTCTTCCAAACTTGGAACAATAAACACCCGTTTGCATGATCCTGGCTCAGCTCTTAAGCTGTCAGCTGGATGTGACCACACACCAGGAAGCAAATCTTTTTGTTTCTTCTTCTTCTCCCTGCCTAGTCTTTATGCCTTTTTAAAAACAAAACAGCAACATACCGCCACTGCATTTCCTGTGCTTTGTAGGTAAACATGGACAACTGCCTAACTGATTTGTAACAAAGCTTGTGGCACAGACTGGGTGAGACGAGGCTGCTAAAATTAGTGCCTTGGAGCGGTCAGAGTCACAGGAAATGGGACGCAAAACCTAAGTAGGCCAAACCAATGTTTCTTCCACTACGCTATGCTCTCTTATGAAAAGAATTAGGAAGACATCTGGTTTGAGTTCCAAGGGAAGATGCTGTTCTCTGGAGATATGTCTGTCTGTCTGTCTGTCTGTCTGTCTGTCTGTCTGAGACTGGCTGGAAAATGTCAGGTCCTAAGGCTCTGACCTGGGTGTATAGTATACTTTGGATATCTGCATTATGAGGGTGAAATGGCGAGGGCATGCAGTTGGTTTCCAGTACAGGTCAAATCATATTAAAAAAGGAGAAAGAGGATTTTAAATGCTGAGCCAAAGTGGTTTTCCTTTCTCCCTGCCTCAATGCAATTTTCCAGGTCATGAAAGGGGGGAGACTGGTGCTCTATAGAACAATTCCATGCCATGATGTAGAGTGCTCTGGAGAAACCAAAATGGCAGGCATGAGCCAGGAGAAGGAATGGTGATATTTTCTTCCCACGTCCATAAATTCACCCCTACCTTCAAAAAGCAGGTAAACCACTTTCATCCCACCTCCTTTCCCATGAAACAGCTGCTATTTCTAAATTTAAAAAATTAAGAACTTTCAGACTAACCCTAATTTTAATACCTCCTGTCCCAAATGATCAGGGTTTACGTGATTTAAATTTTATCCCTTTCAAAATCTTGGGAGACAGCTCAAACCCATTGGGTCAGTTTCACAGCTGGGTTGAAATGGATAGTCTTATTACAATGAGTTACAAGGAATGAAACAGTGGGATGGTTGTGATATAGCTGTGATTTGCCAGGAACTTTTAAGGAATTAAAAATGAGTTAAGCATTCTGACTGGTTTGGGATGAACCATTATCATCATCATCATCAACAACAACAAGAAGACCAGAGGAAATCAAAAGAGGTTAGGAGAGCAAAACAAAACTTAAGTGTTCTGCTTGTTTTGACCAATCACGTCTGTGCTCGGAGTGAGGTTTGTAAAGTTATTATTTCAATGGACCATTCATAATTTAATTTCAAATACTGGCTGAGCTGCATGCTTGGGTTGAGGGAGAGAGATCAGGTGTGGTCGAAGGATGCAGATTAGCATGTCAAGGACAAACACCACCATCTAGTGGTATGTTTAGTACCACAAGGGGCAATGTCAACCTAAACCTTCCATTCACAGTTACCTACTACATACTAGAAAGGCCATCGGGATCAATAGTAGGTTTAGGGGACCCTTTAAATATTCCTTAGTCATGGGCTCCAGCTGCAGAAGTATCTAAAATAAAGCCCATGTTGTGTCAACATATTGTACAAGGTGAAGCACAGTTAAATGTATTTCACCATTACACCATGCCAGTGGCGTAGCGTGGGTTGTCAGCACCTGGGGCAAGGCAAGTAATTTGTGCCCCCTAACCCGTGGATTTGCGCCCCCTAACCCTAACCCCCAGATGTTGCGCCCGGTGCGGCCGGCCCCCCTGCACCCCCCACGCTACGCCAGTGCACCATGCTGCTACAATGATCTCAACTAGTGACCTTGATTGACTCTACCGTTGGTTCCAGTTACCTGCTGCATCTTCAGAGTAGCTTCCTTTGATGCCTTGTGTGGTGAATCTGTGGCTTTCCAATGTTGCTGGACTACAACTCCCATGATTCCTGACCATTGCCCCTGCTGGCTGGGGCTAATGGAAGTTGGAGTCCAAAAACATCTGGATAGCTACAGGTTAGCTACTTCTGCCTTCTGTCTTCACCCATGGAACATTTAGATATCATCACATGCCCATACCATCAAAAGTTGTTGTCTGTTCTTCTGGCCTAGGAATTGATTCTTCCAACGTTATTCTGTAAAGGGCCATGTAAACTGAGTAATAATAGCAACAGCAAGTCTATGAATGGATAATGGTTAAGCAGGTAATAAACATTATGTGTTCTGGGTCCAAGAGAATGCTAACCTTCTGCAAGAATACTCACAACATTTATCCAGAGGGTAGTTCAGTTTGTAATTACGTATTCTGGCTTGAACAGCAAAAGCAAATGTTTCGACAGCCATTCACAAATAAACCAAATGGCAAACCTGCTACCTGACCAAGTTGATGCAAATGTAGCCTCCCAAAGAGGAGATGAAAAGACAATGGGCAACTGCTGAATTTGATTTGGAAGGAATTTATTGGTGACTGGCATTTTGGAGCTCCTTCTAAGAACTACCGTATTTTTCGCCCTATAAGACGCACCTTTTCCCCTCCAAAAATGAAGGGGAAATGTGGGTGCGTCTTATGGGGCGAATGCAGGCTTTCGCTGAAGCTATCCGCTAGCTGTGGGAGACCCAGCTCTCCCACGCTAGCGGAGACCTTGCCGGCACCCAGAAGCTTGGGGCGTGCTGAGCTCCGCACACCCCAAGCTTCGGGATTAGCGCAGCGCACCTGGGGGGAAATAAATTTTTTTCCCCTTTATTTCCCCCCAAAAAAAACTAGGTGCGTCTTATGGGCCGGTGCGTCTTATGGGGCGAAAAATACGGTAACTGTGATGTTTGGCCACTCATAAATTTCACCCAAAAGTTATGGTTATTAAGACCCACCAAGAACAATGGGACTTTAGTAAATCAAGACTAACTTAAGGCCAACTGATTTCAAAGGGAATTGCAGGTGATGAGCCAGATCTGGAACAGGGCCATACATACTCCAAGAAGCATATGGTTCAGTCAGTGGTGCAGCACAGGGGCAATTGCCCCAGGCGCAAAATTGTTAGGGGGACAAAATATCAACACCCGGTCAGCAGTTTTGACTGAAAACGGCTTCTCCATGTGAACCACGAAGTGACCTCTTCAGACAATGGAATGACTCTTCTTATATCTGTGGCTGTGATCTCCTGAGTGACATGGACATTGTCAAGCAGTTGAATGTGCATGCATACTCCGCCCGTTTTGCTTCCATCCACCCACCACTCTGCACGGCCCCGGGCACTGGCAACCCATGCTACGCAAATAGGTTCAGGTGTGGGGAAGGTTTGGCCCTAAATGTAGTCCCCCAAGCCTCTCCAGAGTCCACATTCCATTCCCAGCCACACCCTCTCCAGGCTCTGCTTAACACCTCCCATATGTGTTTTTGCCTGACTGGAATGTGCCCTTGAACGCTGATCATGGTTCTTGCTTCCCTGGGTGGAGGCTAGAGTAAGTGTAGAAATGAGTCCACTGTATAAAGGTAGAAGATACATCTGCTGCCCTGCCCATTCTTGCCTCTGGCACCACCCAGCATTGACACGTGGTCCTGGAAGGTTGCCGAGAATGGAATGTGGTACCCTAGATTCTGAGTCAGGATACTTTTTGTGTAAAACGCCCCTATCTCTAACTAGCTTTTTCTTGAATCTTTCCAGGGCATAAGATTCTACATCTGTGCAGTCTGTACATTTAGTATGTAAGCCTGGAAGCCCATATTAAGACATCGCTCTGGATACAAAATAAATCCATTTTGCTGCAAACTTAAGAGAAAACCATTGATTGCTGAAACCTGACTCTCCCGCTCCTCCCGCCACCCCATGTGTCTGAATAATCAAATGGAACAATGCATTTTTGCAGATTTTGCCCTGGAAGGACGACAAATGTTTAAAAAATGGCTCAAAGGACTCTCACACATAGATGGGCTATGCCAATGAAACGTCAAGAGTGAAATCTGACCACAGCGTTCTTCAAAGGAACAATTTTCCACGTATGCAGCCGCGAGACTATAAACATTACCGGATTGTCCATAAAAGTTATTTGGAAGAATTGAAGTGCTAGGAAGCTGGCAATAGCTCCATCCTGCCAGACACCTAGGGTATATTTATTCTTTCTTTCTTTCTTTCTTTCTTTCTTTCTTTCTTTCTTTCTTTCTTTCTTTTTTCCCTTTCTTTAATGTTTATTGGTTTTTCATGCATCCTCCATTAAGTCCACCAGTATATTTCCCATTTGCGTCGATTGTTTTAGCCAACCCTCCTCTGTTCTTTATCAGAAAATCAAGGATTGCACCCTGACCATCTTTTGTACCCTTTTCAGGAAACATTGACTGCCCTCCCCCCTTTTCTTCTGCCGGTGTTTCTAATGGAGCTTGAAATTAACATGGCTTTCTGTTTAGCTTCTAATTTGTGCACCAACAGCATTGATGTTGTCAGTGGAGAGCTGCAAAGAATGCTTGTTTACTACCAGCAGCAGGAGGACAGAAAAGCATATGGTGTTAGATGTTCTTCACATGCATGCCAGTTATTAGATACGTCATCACTCAAATCAGCCTGCACTCCATGGCTCACACTCCAATGTGTGAACAGCCTTCATTGATACATACTGTGCTTGAGAGAAGAAGAGGAGAAGAAGAGTTTGGATTTCATATCCCGCTTTATCACTACCCGAAGGAGTCTCAAAACGGCTAACATTCTCCTTTCCCTTCCTCCCCCACAACAAACACTCTGTGAGGTGAGTGGGGCTCAGAGACTTCAGAGAAGTGTGACTAGCCCAAGGTCACCCAGCAGCTGCATGTGGAGGAGCAGGGAAGCGAACCTGGTTCACCACATTACGAGTCCACCGCTCTTAACCACTACACCACACTGACTCTCAGGCCTTATCTGATTCCCCCTCCACACTCATAGAATCACATAATTCTAGACCTGGGAGGTACCTCGAGGGTCATTTAGTCCAACCCCCTGCAATGCAGGAATCTCAACTAAAGCATCCATGACAGATGGCCACCCAACCTCCGCTTAAAAACCTTCCAAGTCCACAACCTCCCAAAGTCCACAACCTCCCAAGGGGGACCATTCCACTGTCAAACAGCTTTTAGGTTCTTTCTTATGCTGAGTCAGAATCTCCTGTCTTGATTGCACCATTGTGGTATTGGCTGAATAGATTTGCAAACTGTGTAAGCAGCTGGGGGGGACGGGGGTACAAATAGTCGTTTTTTCCCATTGGAGGGAGAATAACAATAACAATAATAATTTATTATTTGTACCCTGCCCATCTGGCTGGGTTTCTCCAGCCACTCCGGGCGCCTTCCAACAAACATTAAAAATACATCAAAATGTCACACATTAAAAGCTTCCCTGAACAGAGCTGCCTTCAGATGTTTTCTAAATGTCGGGTAGTTGTTTATCGCTTTGACATCTGATGGGAGGGCATTCCACAGGGCGGGTGCCACCACTGAGAAGGCCCTCTGCCTGGTTCCCTGTAGCTTTGCTTCTCGCAGTGAGGGAACCACCAGAAGGCCCTCGGAACTGGACCTCAACGTCCAGGCAGAATGATGGGCGTGGAGACGCTCCTTCAGGTATACTGGGCCTAGGCCGTTTAGGACCCCTTGGCCCATTCTAATGAGGAGTCTGTGAATGATAAACTCGAATTTCCATTTTAACTGAAGGTTCAGGAAATGCAGTATAGCTGACAACATGCAGTACGATCCCAGACTCTGCTAGCCTCTACCTGAGGCACTGTGTTGAAAAGGATAGTTGATCAACCATTAATTGTTCTGATGAGAACTTCCTGGGTAACAAACAACGATGCATTGCCACTGTGGTGCAGCTATTTGACCGGAGGATGCTCACTAATGTGTTTATCAGGCGTCATTGATCAACCTGCTGAGCTGGATGTGCTATGCCTACAAGTATAATTGACCTGTGACATTCCCCTGCAGCCTCCCTTTCTCAGTAAGCCTAGGAACTTAGCCAGTCTTTGAGGAATTACAGTGCCCCAAGAGGCCCCCTATAAGGATTATCTAACTGCATCTAGAATTATGTACACTTTCTACTAACCTCCCCCCACCACCATCAAATTCAGCACCCAATCCCAATTCTGCATCAATAAAACTTGAATTTTCCATGCTACGTAACTTAGGCAAATTTGCAGAATATCTGAATTTGCACTGTGTATCTGGCCATATTTGTTCATTTGCTCATCAATCATGGCAAGGGGTAAAGAACTACCCAGGACAATGAAGCCCCATATGCCCAAGCCTGGAAATCATTTTGAGACACCATCCGGCTTTAGAAATTTCAGCAGGCATTGCCCCCACACTTCCAAGCATATTTTTTCAGCTATAAGAGTGAGAGACTTACCTTTTCAAAAGCAAAACTTGGGCAGAATCCAAAGAACTGTTAGTGGAAAAAAACTAGCCGCTAGCACTGTTCCACAAATGAGCTTGGAAATAAATTCACACAATGCTAAAACATAGACGTTCTTGTGCCCTGCTCACGTAAAGGGGTGTGTGCAACTAGATGGAGATTTTTTGGCTTTCTGTACTGCAAGACAAGAAAGAGGGACACGGGTGGCGCTGTAGGTTAAACCACAGATCCTAGGACTTGCCAATCAGAAGGTTAGTGGTTCGAATCCCCGCGACGGGGTGAGCTCCCGTTGCTCAGTCCCTGCTCCTGCCAACCTAGCAGTTCAAAAGCACATCGAAGTTCAAGTAGATAAATAGGTACTGCTCCAGTGGGAAGGTAAACAGTGTTTCTGTGCGCTGCTCTGGTTTGCCAGAAGCGGCTTAGTCATGCTGGCCACATGACCCGGAAGCTGTATGTTGGCTCCTTCGGCCAGTAAAGCGAGATGAGCGCCACAACCCCAGAGTCGGCCACAACTGGACCTAATGGTCAGGGGTCCCTTTACCTTTACTGCAAGGTGCAAAACAGCTCTTCCGAAAGCCAGAGGCACTTTCTGCACCTAGAAAGGCCCCTTTGGACCCACCCCAATCACAGGAAGCTCAACTCTGCGCCCACTGCCATATCTGGTGCCTTTCCTGCACTCCCATGGAATAGAAGGACACATAAACCTCTCATTCAAATAATTTGATGGCTATAGCAGGCACTTGGCTATAGCCTTGCATTTGATTGACAAAGGCACTGTGAGGTGTTGAGATGCAGCTGGCAGTGAGAAGGGTGTGTGGGTTGTCCTCTGCTTGCCACTCCTCAGTTTGCTGCCTGAGGAAACCCAGGATCCTGCATGCCCATTAAAGCAGAGCTTTCTAAACTGTGTGTTGCGACACATTAGTGTGTCGGCTGCAGTGTGTAGGTGTATCCTGCGAACACTCCCCGCGCTCCTCCTGGGGATGGAAAGTGGTTCGTTTAACAGCCGGTTGGCTATCAAATACTGTGTCGTGAAATAATGCACGTCTAAAAAGTGTGTCAACAACATGAGGAGTTTGCAAAGCTCTGCCTTAAAGGGTCAGGGCACTGGTAAACAATTCCCCCAGCAAAGCGGCTTGACCACAAAACCCTGTTGCTGACCAGGGAACTAGATGCTTCAGCCATCTTGGCAATCTAGTACATGTTTAGAGACACCCCAACCATGTTTTTGTAAGGCTGACACGTAGAATACAGAATCATAGGGATCCCAAGGGTCATCTATTCCAACCCCCTGCATTGCAGGAATCTCAACTAAAGCATCCATGACAGATGGCCATCCAACCTCTGCTTTAAAAACCTCCAAGGAAGGAGAGTCCACAGCCTCCTGAGGGAGACACTTCCACTTTCAAACAGCTCTTACTGTCAGAAAGTTCTTTCTAAAGCTTAGTCAGAATCTCCTTTCTTGAAGCCATTGGTTCGGGTCAAACTGGAGTAGGAGAAAACAAGCTTGCTCTGTCTTCCGTGTAACAGCCCTTAAGATATTTGAAGGTGGCTATCCTAGCTCTTCCCAGTCTCCTCTTTTCCAGACTGCACTCAACTCCTTCCACTGTTCCTCACAAGGCTTGGTTTTCAGACCCCTGATCATCTTGGTTGCCCTCCTCTGCACGCTTTCCAGCTTGTCAACATCCTTCTTAAATTGTGGCGCCAGAACTGGACACAGTATTCCAGGTGCTATCTGACGAAGACAGAATGGAATGGGGGTATGAAGTCCCTTGATCGGGGCACGGTACTCCTGTTGATGCAGCCCACAATAGCACGGGGGACTGGTGCATGTCTTTCTCCGCACAAATCCCACACCTGTGGCTTACTGTCCCCTATGCTCATGCTGGCAGTGCACACATTGCGCTAATTACATGCAGCGACATTGTGGAAACCAGACGGCAGCCTTTCCCTTTCATGATGTTTTCCCACTTTAGACAAGCTGCCCACCCACCGGTGGTGCAATAAGCAAGCAAGTATTTACCAGGGCAGAGATCAGGCCACGAGAGCCTCGCAAGAGAGAAAGCGGCGACGGCGCCATACTCTGAGCTACTCCGATCGCAGCAATTGTCTTTTCTGACTCATGCATTTGTCTGTTTTCATTTCAATTTCTGTCAAAGACTAAGGTCCTGAAATTTTAATGCTGCATAATTATATATTCTGCAAATTAAAGCAGCATGGCATGCCAACTGGGAACAGCATGTTTCACACTTCATTATGTCTGCTGCAACTCAGCTTGTGTTAAGGGCTGATTCCTCACACACACCCATCTATAGTTTTCGTTTACGGTGGGGTGTGAGCACCTCAACTGTCTCTCAGCATTGGAGGAGTCTGTGGGGCAGGGCAACTGCGCACCCTGCCATCCTCCCCAGCAGAAGATCAGGCGAAAGGCACTCCACCACGAAGCTAACACTCATCTGGGAGTCATTTAAGGCACCCTGCTGAGTGGCAGCTTTGGGAAGCCTCACTCCGGCAGGGGGCACAGGTAGCAGCTGTCGCAAATGGTGGCCGGGGTTGCTGTAGTCGCTTCCATTTCATAGAATCATAGAATCATAGAATCATAGAGTTGGAAGAGACCACAAGGGCCATCGAGTCCAACCCCCTGCCAAGCAGGAAACACCATCAGAGCACTCCTGACATACCACCTGGTGGAACTCGTTTTATATTGCAGAACAGCTTGTTTTCTGTCTGTCTGTCTGCTCCAATATAAAGAGTTCCAATAGAAATCTGTTGCACTGTGAAGACACACCTCCTGCCCTGCAAGAAATATCCCTAACTAAAGCTCCACTGACAATTGCCGGTTGAGCTGACAATTGCCGGTTGGGGATGTCACTATACAGCGATAATAATATTTGAATTTACTTATTTTGGTGTTTCTAACTTTAAATATTTATAGATTTGTTTTAAACATGCCCAGCATGCCTTTCCAGCTGTCCAGTCTAGTCTTCAAGGAAGACTGCAACATCAAAACCAACAATAGCACTGGCATTGCAGAAGGAATCTGTAGGCGCAAGGACTTCCTCTTCTTTTCCTAAGTGCTCCACGCGCCCTCCAATCTGCTCTAAGAGTTCCCCCTGTCCTCCAGAGCAGATCTGGAGAGCTGAGGGTGTGGGGAGAAGAGAGGGTGAGGTGGTCCTGTTGCACAGGGGGAAGTGTTTGCACAAATGGGGTGACTGCCTTGGGCCAAAACTGGAATCATTTCTAAATATGGTCAAACAACTCAGCTGGGATTGCCAAGGCAAATAAGAAGAGCTTAGTTCCTAAAGGATGTTGTTGTTATTTAGTTGTTTAGTCGTGTCCAGCTCTTCGTGACTCCATGGACCAGAGCATGCCAGGCCCTCCTGTCTTTCACTGCCTCCCGCAGTTTGGTCAAACTCATGCTGGGAGCTTCGAGAATACTGTCCAACCATCTCGTCCTCTGTCATCCCCTTCTCCTTGTGCCCTCCATCTTTCCCAACATCAAGGTCTTTTCCAGGGAGTCTTCTCTTCTCTTCTCATGAGGTGGCCAAAGTATTGGAGCCTCAGCTTCAGGATCTGTCCTTCCAGTGAGCACTCAGGGCTGATTTCCTTCAGAATGGATAGGTTTGATCTTCTTGCAGTCCATGGGACTTTCAAGAGTCTCCTCCAGCACCATGATTCAAAAGCATCAATTCTTCGGCGATCAGCCTTCTTTTATGGTCCAGCTCTCACTTCCATACATCACTCCTGGGAAGACCATAGCTTTAACTATACGGACCTTTGTTGGCAAGGTGATGTCTCTGCTTTTTAAGATGCCGTCCTAAAGGATAGCTGTGGTTAAAAGATCTCGACAGTCAGTTTGCAGTCTTGACACCCAGGACCAAAGAGCCGCCCTATTTCCCAGGCACTATGTCAACCGTTGTTTGGTCATAGTTCTGCTTAGGGAAGCTCAAATCTCCAAATCATTTGTTTTGCAGTTTGGGGAAGGCTCACTTTAGCGTTCCATCTCATTGCATTTAATCCCTCTCTAATAGCTAGCATCTATGGCTGTCCAATAGATGCTCCGCACAGCAGCATGCTAGGCAGAGACCCAGGAGAACAACTCCAGCCACAGCATGGATGCTGCAGAGGTTTTCCCAAGACCCGTGTAATGCATACACCTTTAAACACCATCTCCAGATAATAAGGTCAATAAAATCCAATCTAATACAGATGCAATGTTTAAAACATTAGTACAAGCAGCTCTGCACTGCTCTAATAGCTTTTAGCTTGGCGTGTCTCACAACATTAGGGAACCTGAACCCTCCCAGCAGCCTTGTGACAGTAGGGATCATCTATCATTGCAGCAAGCTGGGTGCGGGGAGAGCTTAAGCTATTTCCCAGATTCATAGCTATCCAAGCAATCTGCCAGAATCATTGATATAAGGTTAACTATACAATAATTCTTCTGTATAGGTACTTGACTTGAAAACACACTTTTCCTCTCTCGGAAACTTTGCTGTCACCCTCCTTTGATGCCAACAAGATGCATTATGGTGTCATACTTGGCTCCTGTTGGGTGCAAGGCAAGAATGGAGGAGGAGACAGGGAGAGGCAGTCCACTGTCAACCAGAACAGAGCCTCCAAGTTTCTCAGACCAAGTAATAAAACCTGAACTGGAAGAGGCAAGGGTATCAATATGGCTGGTCTATCTCAATTCCTTCTTTTGACTAGTGGGGCTGTTACTGCATTTAGCTCTGACATCCCTGAAGGAACTGTTGGCTCTTGAGATGTTGTCAGACCCCAACTCCCAGAAGTTCTGGCCCAAGGCCAGGGGTGATGAGACCTGAAGTCCAACAACATCTAGAGGACACCAGCTTTATCGCAAGTCCTGAGAGATGACAAACTTCGAAAGGACTATAAGTCTGCCCATTTTAAATATTAATTTTGAGAAACAAGTTTCTTCACCAGATACTCTCAAAGTTATCAATACTTCTTACACTGCACACCATTGTCCTTATTTGGTAACTCCATCCAGTCAACCAAAAGCTACACTGCTAAGTAAAACGGTGACAGAGAAGGAGAGCTCTGAGTGGAAGCAGCTGCCTGTTTACTTAGCAAAAGCTCAGTAAAAAGCATGTGCTAATTTGATATTCATTGCCGGGGAAAAAATCCCAGAGAACATCGTTCCAGTTACGTAGGGTGCAGACATTAAGAAAATGTGCATTTCATGCAAGTCAAATTACATGCTTGCTACAAGATTCCATTTATGATGGAACTGTGGAGCTTAATTTGTCTCATGCAGGGAAAGAAAGGTCAAAGTGGTTTTATTTGTCCTGCTCTCCCCAACCGAGAAGGAAACTTTCCCATTAATTTAATAACATGTGCTTCTTGCCTTCTCGAGAATCTCACCTTGGGAGCAAGTTTGCTTTAATATGGGGGGTAGACAAATTACAATAAACTATGAATACTCAGGGCAGATTGAGAATGAAGAATTGAACAGCACCCACTTCCACCAGCAAAGAATCTCTTCAGCTTCCTATTTCCAGCTTATTTTCAGTGGATTTACTGGTCTAAATCTTTGTGGACTCACTGGTCCAAATCTGCAGGCTTGAGCAAGTAACACTCTATGAGTATAGCTCAGCTTCAAATGCTTCCAAGTACTCCACCCTAAGCACGTGTGAGGGAGGTCCTGCTGGAACCAATGTGTGGCCCCCCAGGTGGTCAATCGCTGAACTGCAGGTAGCAGCCTTCTCCGTGAAGAACCTTCTGAATGACTCCGCCCAGCTGGCTGACCATGGGAGTTCTTCTAGGCAGGAAGGACTTGGTGTGCACTGCTGCATTCCTGCTTTCTTTCTAGCTTGCTCCTCCACTCTCCTGGTTTCCTCCTACGTTCATTTAAACATTTGAGGATTCTTATTTCAGAGAGGAAAAAATCAGTAAGAGGGGACATAAAATATTAATAGAAATGGAGGCTCAAGAAGATCAATTAAGAAAGGTGTGGGAAAAGGATATAACAGGGCAAATAGTCACAGCTGGGGGAAATTATGGGATAAATGTCCGTTGAAAATGCTGTCTATAAGAATAAAAGAAAATTATTATAAATTGTTTCGGAGATGGTATTTAACACCAATCGGATTAAATCAAATAAACAAGGAATATTCGGTGTTATGTTGGAGGGGATGCCAGGAAACAGGGAATTATGTTCACATGTGGTGGTGGTGTAAATATGTACCTTTTTTTTTTTTTTTGCAAAGGGTGTTTAAGGAGATAATGGAAATCACTGGGTTAAAGCTGACTGAAAGTCCAGAGGTAGCACTATTATTAATTTACAATGGGGTGGAAGGTTCGCAGGCTAGGAAGGACTTGCTCACAAATTTACTGACAGCTGCACGCATTATTATAGCTAGGAAGTGGAAGCAGCAAGCTGAATATAAAATGGTATAAAGTGGTGTGGGATATATCTATTAATGATAAATTAACATGTGTCACTAAGGTGAGACGGGGAACATGCAGGAGAAATGGTTTTGAGGAGATATGGAGGGTGTTTGTAGAATTTGTACTGTTAAAATGGAAAAGGGTCAAACCATCACAAGAAGTGTTGAAATTTTGAGAGGTTGGATAGTTACAATGGAATGGTCTCAGTGGTGGGGTGAACATTTTTATTCTTATTTATTTATGATTATTATTCTGTCAAAATATTTATGATTATTACTTTGTTAAAGAAAAAAAAGATGACAGCAAAAAAAGAAAAAAAGAAGAGCTATTACAGTGGTACCTCAGGTTACATATGCTTCAGGTTACATACTCCGCCAACCCAGAAATAGTACTTCAGGTTAAGAACTTTGCTTCAGGATGAGAACAGAAATTGTGCTCCGGCGGCGCGGCAGCAGCAGGAGGCCCCATTAGTTAAAGTGGTGCTTCAGGTTAAGAACAGTTTCAGGTTAAGTATGGACCTCCAGAACGAATTAAGTACTTAACCCGAGCAACACCACTGTATTGGGTGAATTACGGCAGCAGCATAAAACCATGGCTTATTCATCAAAAAAGAAAAAGAAAAAAAGAGGGGACATGATAGAGCAGCGTGTGGAGAAGGTGGACAAAGGAATTTCCCCCTCCCTTTCTCAAAATACTAGCGCTCGGAGCAATCTAATGAGTAGCAAAACAATCACCCCCAAATCCTCCATATATTTATTTATTTACTTAATATATATCCCTACCCTTATTCCCAATGGAGCCCAGGGTGGCAAGCAACAAGAGATAAAATAATAGAACACCTTAAGATCAATTACAATATAGGTGCAGACTGGGAAAGAGCTAAACTTAAAAGGCTTCTCGGAAGAGGAAGGCCTTCAGTAGGTGCCAAAAATACAAGAGAGGCAGCGCCTATTTAATCTTCAAGGGGTGGGAATTCCAAAGGATAGGTGCTACAGCGCTAAAGGCCCAATTCCTACACTGTGTGGCATTGACCACCTAATAGGATGGCATCTGCAGGAGACCCTCACCTGCAGAACACAGTGATCAACTAGCTATTGTAAGAGGGAAGACCATCTTTCAGGTATCCTGGTCCCAAGTTGTTGCGCTTTAGTAACAGGCTGATCGCCAAATAATTGATGCTTTTGAATTCTGGTGCTGGAGGAGACTCTTGAGAGTCCCATGGACTGCAAGAAGATCAAACCTATCCATTCTGAAGGAAATCAGCCCTGAGTGCTCACTGGAAGGACAGATCCTGAAGCTGAGGCTCCAATACTTTGGCCACCTCAAGAGAAGAGAAGAGAAGAGAAGAGAAGAGAAGAGAAGAGAAGACTCCCTGGAAAAGACCCTGATGTTGGGAAAGATGGAGGGCACAAGGAGAAGGGGACGACAGAGGGCGAGATGGTTGGACAGTATTCTCGAAACTACCAGCATGAGTTTTACCAAACTGCGGGAGGCAGTGGAAGACAGGAGTGCCTGGCGTGCTCTGGTCCATGGGGTCACAAAGAGTCGGACATGACTAAATGACTAAACAACAACTCCATCAAGCCAAGGGGGACTTACTGGTTAGATTTGCTCAGGAGTGGTTAGGGTAAAAATTGAGGGAGGGCTATTCTGAATTACTGAATTCAGAACATTTTTAGCTCTGTCTGCTGTCAACGTGTGGCTTCTTACAGGTGACCCCTGAGGGAATGCTGGTCCTCAGAAGAAAGATAGATAGCCCTCTCTCAAAAGGATTATCATCTGGCCAATCCAGAGTCTTAATCCTTTCTGCCAACTGCATACCCGTTTCTAGGATTGGCAGACAGCTTAGGAATGTAGCAAACTGACATAAGCCAGGTCCCTCTGGCCCAGAAATGCCTAGTCTGATTGGTAATGTTCCTCAGGGTCTCAGCCAGAAGGTTCCTGCCCCCCAATCACTTGCTACCTGATCCTTGTCAACTGGAGATGTCATGGACTTCCTCTAGGACAGCCTTTCTCAACCTGTGGGTCCCCAGATGTTGTTGAACTACAACTCCCATCAACCCTAGCTAGCAAGGCCAGAGCTCAGGGATGATGGGAGTTGTAGTCCAACAACATCTGGGGACCCACAGGTTTGAGAACCGCTGTTCTAGGACATGTAAAGCAAATTATGTTCTCTGCCACTCAGCTAAGCAAATGAAGGGTTTGGAGTTCTGTAAATCCTGGGCCTACGTATGGGACAATTATGCCAACAGAGCAGTACCTGTTTTGCTACACTTCAGGCTTCAACTTCACTGACCTCAAGCTTGAGGGACCCCAAACTGGAGGGCACATCTCCCCTCCGGGCCCTTGGCTCTGGTCCAGCCAGACACAGCCTCGAGGATGCCCCCGATGCCCACCTCTGACGATGACAATAAAGCAGCCCGTCTCTTAACTCCAGCAAAAAAGGGGAAGAGCGCAGGAAGGTTTGCAGGCCTGGCCCATCAAAACAAATAACTGCGTTCATGGACAGCTTCGATCGACCGTCAGCTGATGGAACGTGCTGTACAATGAGACGTCTGCTATTAATGCGGCGTGGCTCTCTGGCTGTAGGGAAGCACGAGGATACAGCTGCTGAAGACTGATGTGAAATTAAAGAGGGAATGAAATGTGTGATCTTATTTAATCACACCTGGTGCTTCAATTTTTCAATAACAGCACCCTGCTAGACTGTGTCAAATCACTTTTGCAAAGGGGGGAGGGTGAGGGAATTGATGGCAAAATGAATTAACTGTTTCGCCGTCCTCAACGTTGATGGCGAACAAATGCAAAGCAACAGCTTGGTGCAGAAAGGACTGCTTCTGACTTCAGGCTTGCGCTAGGCTAGCCATGCCTTGCAACATTTCAAAGATCTGACTGCTGTGAAGGGCTTGTTCCCATAATGGAGAGCCGCAGGTTATCGCCCACAGGGAGGGCATCACTGCCGAGAAAGCCCTCTGCCGGGTTCCCTGTAACTACTATTATTAGTTCTGTGTTACTTACGGTTCTGGGAGAACCATAATTGGGAGAAAAGGCTTGCTTAAAAAGAAGATGTAGATCTGATTACAACCCATGCTTAGGAAGTTGTCACAAAGACTGGCCCGTTTTCCCCAATACCCATGGGGCAGCGGTTTGCAAAAATGCAGAGATGAAGGAAGGAAAACATGCCACAATACTGATGATGATAGTAAGTTGCGTTCAGCCAAGTCCTACTCACTGTCGATCCACTGAAATTCATTGGCTACAGTAAGTAATGTCCATTAGCTTCAATAGGTCACTTTGAGTAGGACTAGTCTTAAAAATATAGGGAAGACCTACTGAATTTGATGGACACAAGTTACACCATGTCCATTGATTTCAATGAGTCTACTCTGAGTAGATCATTCAATACAGCCCCCCTGTGTTGTGACTTGGTGGTTTTTTGTTTTGTTTTTACAGTCATTGTGTTTTTACTTCTTAGGTGTTTGGGTTTATATTAAATGCGAAATATAATTTGTTTCTGGAGGCCTCGTGCTGTGCAATTACCCATGTCTCATTGGTTAGGCAGACACTGTATCTCAAACGGTCTGCCCCACATACTAATAAATCACTTTATGTAATAGACAGCAAGGTGCTTTCTCTAACGGGGGAAAATGGTAATTGTGGTCAAATGATTCATATATGTTTTTTTCTCCAGAGAAAGAGGAGGAGGGAAATGTATGGTTTTCAGCTCTTATGTGTGGTACTGTTTAAGAAGCTGTAAGGTAATTAAATTAACGTTAACTCATCTTTGTATAAAAGAAACAGAAAGGAAAGCCGAAGACTGAGGGGAGGGAGAAACCTGAAAGGGTCTGTACTTTCCTCCTCACCATCATAATGACATTAGAACACAAAACCAGCAGAAACAATTTTTCTTCTCTTAGAGACTCTGGGACTTGAACAGAAAACTTCACAGACTGTTGCTGGGACCAAAGGAGCCAAAGGGAGTATTTGTGGCTCCGTTATAAGATCCTTCTTCAAATACGAAAGGGAATAGAGATTTGCAAGGACCAGGAGACACAAAGCCTCTGAATTAGCAAGGAAACTAGCAACCTTTGCTTTGAGGTTTTGAATTAGGGCTCCGCTGCCTTACCCTCTTGCACTTATTATTCTGGCCTGATCATTGCTGCTCTGCAATGCCTCCCTCCTGAATATTAGCAGCACCTCAGCTCAGCTAGATCATGTAATCTGGAGTCCAGGATGACCACAGATAACTTCTCTTGGAGGTCCTTCTTCCATCCAAGCAACGTGTCAAGGGAAACTGCTGCTCTGGAGATGTCCTGTTGCCCCTCCAGTGTGGTGTAGTGGTTAAGAGCGGTAGACTCGTAATCTGGTGAACCGGGTTCGCGTCTCCGCTCCTCCACATGCAGCTGCTAGGTGGCCTTGGGCTAGCCACACTTCTTTGAAGTCTCTCAACCCCACTCACCTCACATGACATTGGCTTGGGATCTCACTGTGATTTTTTTTGGGGGGGGTCTCACTGCTGTTGGACTGTTTGAATGATGTTTTATAGTGCACTTCTGAATTTTTCTATTACAGTATTTTATTTTTACTGTAAAGAACCTCAGGAATTTGCCTGAGAAGCGGCTTAAGAATGACTAAACCAAACAAAAACGTGACGCTCCATACATATGAGCAATTTCCACACTTAACAGCTGGTCACTGCTACGCAGGCAAGCCAATTAGATAATAAGGCTTCGCCACGCAAGGCATACGAAGGGGAAAGGGGAAGGAATTGGGTATGTTTAATCAAAAGGAAAGAAACAGAAGAGAAAGAACTGCATTCAGAAACCGGAAAGGTCACCATACGGAAGATGATGTGATTTGAAGGTCACATTTGCATGCTGCATTTTACATCAGTCCAATAACTGCAGCTAATCCCAGGGGCTGCCCAGCGCAACTGTGGAGCTGCATCGAAATTTGGAAAAAAATTCTTGCGACTTTCGTGTCTTGCCTACGTTGCAAGCAGAATTGCCGCCTGGACAAATTTTTCTAGTCCAATCTGCAAAACCATGTTTAGTCAGGGCCAAGCAAGATACCGTATTTTTTGCTCCATAAGACGCACTTTTTCCGAGACCAGGGAGAAGAGTCGGTGGAAGAAGATTGGAAGAAATTTAAAGATTATTTACAGAAATATTGCAAAATTAATGAATGTTAGAATGATGTCAGAATGAAGTCAAGTGGTTTAAGCAGCAATGTTATAAAGGTGTATGTAAAAATGGATTATTAACAGGTGAGAATTCAAAGTTATAATATATTAAGTTAAAGGATTAAGATAAAAACAAAGAGGGAAAGAAATTGCTGAATTAACTAGCTGAATTGGAATACAAAAAAGGGAGGTGTGAGGAGGTCAGGAAAGCAAGGAAATGAAATGTAAGATAAGGAAGGATTAATTTGTTTTTAAGTGTTTTTTTCTATTTTTTTGTATTTGTATTTTCTCTTTTATTTTTACTTTTGTCTTTGTTTTTCTTCTTTTTTAAATTCATGTAATTCTTTTCTTTGAAACCTTAATAAATATCATTTAAAAAAAAAAAGACACACTTTTTCCCTCCTAAAAGTAAGGGGAAATGTGTGTGCGTCTTATGGAGCGAATGCAGGCGGAGGCAGGCGGGAAAAGCCCCGAAGAACATTTACTATTATATGTAAATGGTTTAGAGGTTATGGATGAAGCGGTGTATAACTCCTGTCAAACAAACAAACAAGCAATGATACTGGATCAATTTCTCAGAAATCTATGCAGACAACCCACCTGTGGGTGCTCAGAAGACTCTGGAGCTAGCCATGGAACATCATCAGAAAAGAGATATTTTACCCCTTTCGCAAACCTACCATTTCACGGCTTTGTAATTTTAAACAGTTTCCAACACTTCACGGCCACTAGCCTTTTATTGGTTGCAGCATGTAAAGATCTTGTTTTGACTCCAGTTGCTGTGCTACTTACTACCTGGAGTCCACTTGCACTGAATCTTGGCTTTTCTGCCTGTCGGAGGCATATGATGGGTCAAAAACGTGTAATTATGCATTTTAGGGGGGTTGTTTTCCAAAACGAAATTGGCCTACTCTAAACTGCGGTATCATTTCTTCTTCGGACGTCCTTTGTATTTTTCAGGAGAAGGATAGGATCAGAGTTTCTCCACAAGGAAACGTGGACACTAATGAAATATAATGATAGCCATGTTCAAATATATAAAAGGATGTCAGATAGAGGAGGGAGAAAGGTTGTTTTCTGCTGCTCCAGAGAAGCGGACACGGAGCAATGGATCCAAACTACAAGAAAGCAGATTCCACCTGAACATTAGGAAGAACTTCCTGACAGTAAGAGCTGTTCGACAGTGGAATTTGCTGCCAAGGAGTGTGTTGGAGTCTCCTTCTTTGGAGGTCTTTAAGCAGAAGCTTGACAACCATATGTCAGGAGTGCTCTGATGGTGTTTCCTGCTTGGCAGGGGGTTGGACTCGATGGCCCTTGTGGTCTCTTCCAACTCTATGATTCTATGCTATAAAAAGAGCCTTGAGATGGGGACAGGCCATATAGCTCAGTGGAACAGCACAGGTTTTTCAGACAGAAGGCCAAAGGCTCGATCCCTGGCAACTCTTCGTAAACCGCTTTGAGGTATTTTCAAATCATCTAGCGGTGTTAAAAATTTAAATAAATAACACCCAGTATTGGAAGTGAGCCAGGCGGCTGGGGGGAGGCAGTGACTGCTCGAAAGCAGCAGAACACCCTTAGGCAAAGCTCAGATTTGCTTCCCTCCACACTTGCTTTACTTGAAAACAAGGAAGTAATAATAATAATGTTGCAAAAGCCAGATGAAGTGCAATTGCAGCTAACAAATAAAACTGATCAGTGAGAAAAGCAAATAATTATGATGGTGGTGATTATGATGTTCGAGTCCAGGAAAGCTTGGGTAAACATAGGTTCTTAAGAGGTGTTCAAAAGTAAATTTTTAATAATAATAATAATAATAATAATAATAATAATAATAATAATAAAATTGTCTATACCCCGCCCATCTGACTGGGTTTCCCCAGCCACTCTGGGCGGCTTCCAAAAGAATATTAGAAACAGAATAAAACATCAGACACTAAAAACTTCCCTAAACAGGGCTGCCTTCAGATGTCTTCTAGTTGTTGTCTTCTAGTTGTTTATCTATTTTTTTGACATCTGATGGGAGGGCGTTCCACAGGTTGGGTGCCACTACCGAGAAGGCCCTCTGCCTGGTTCCCTGCAACCTCACTTCTCACAGGGAGGGAACTGCCAGAAGGACCTCAGAGCTGGACCTCAGTGACCAGGCTGAACGATGGGAGTGGAGAGTTGTAGTTTCTGGGTCACCTTCAAAGGTAGCCCTACGGAGAGCGTAATACACGTGGCTGCTCTGACACATTTCAAGTTAGCTCAAAAGTGATATTCTTGGATGCAGATCTGCCCTTCTCTGTCCTAGGATCGGGAAAATAAATATCTCCCATGCTGTACCCGCTCATGCAAGGACACTACTCATATGAGCAGTTCTTTTTGCGCGCGGGAGAGCAGGTGCAAAAACATCTGCACCAGTTCTTAAGAATAAGACACCCACTTTTTTTGGGGGGGGGGAATAACATGATGTTGCTTCCTTCTTGGAAAAGCACTTTCTATATATGTAGTGTGTGTGTGTGTGTGTGTGTGTGTGTGTACACACACACACACACACACACACACATATATGATGATATGCCAGTTATTGCAGGATAATTATAGATAAAGGTAAAAAAAAAAAGCCCAATCGATTTTAGCAAGAGCAATAACCCCCAGATTGGTCACTGTTTATTCTCTAGGGAGCTCAGACTTACCCTAACTCCCACTTGACTGTGAGTGTGCATACACAAAAAGCTGGATAAAAGCGCAAACAGTAAATTAAAGATATGATTAAAAAATTAAATGGTTCCTACAGAAAGCATCAATGGCAAGTGCTTATTAACTTACATATTACAGTGTGCTGGCATGGGAACCTCAAACCGGCTGCTGAACAGGCTTTCTAAAGAGATAATATCTGGGTTTCAGTAGTCAGACCCTCAGGTTTAATTGCTGTTTGGGTTTAAAACTTTGAGTTTTCCCTGAAGCTCTATGTAGAATACCTGACTTTCGATGCAGTAATTGATGGTGTGATGCCCGAGCACACATTGGTATTCAAAGAGGGTTCTAATCTGGCTGATCTATTTGTTGATGTCAAGAATTCGCTTTCGCTTTCCTGAATAGTTGCGTCAATATTCGTTTTAGTAACTTCTGGCCAATAGGCTGGGGGAGGCTGGCATTAGCATTCAAAAATGCGATCACCCAACCTGTAGCCTATTCCAGTACCTTATTTTGCTTCATGTTTGCACCAAGCTTATCCACAGTCTGAACTGGGCTATGCAACCTCAGATGACCTCTCTGCATGAAACCAAGCAGTCGGTGTAGTCTTAATTCAGTGCTATTTTTCCAGAAAAAGAGGTGCTGCAACTCACCACAAATGCCTCCCTTGTTCTCTTATAATGGCAATGGCACCCACCTGAGAGGTGCTGGAACTTAGTTCCGATGAGTTCCCGCAGGGGAGGGGGGGAGCCCTGGTCTTATTCATAAAGGATATTTACAATTTTAATAATCGTAGTTATTTTTATAAAAGGATGGGGGGGGAATCCATACACTATTAGAAAAACAAAAACAAAGGATTGCTGAAAATTTGGCCCCATTTGGCAATCCCATCCAAGGCCAACATGGTAGAAAGTACACTGAACATACCTGCCCATGTACTGGTCAGTCTTAGCCACTATTATTAATGAAGACAAAAAGCTGCTGCCGAACACAAACCTTGAGTAGTAGTGACAATTCAATAGAGAGGAGGAATAGGTAAAGATAAAGGGACCCCTGACCATTAGGTCCAGTCATGACCGACTCTGGGGTTGCAGCACTCATCTCGCTTTATTGGCCAAGGGAGCCGGCGTACAGCTTCCGGGTCATGTGGCCAGCAGGACTAAGCCACTTCTGGCAAACCAGAGCAGTGCACGGAAACGCCGTTTACCTTCCCGCCAGAGCGGTACCTATTTATCTACTTGCACTTGGACGTGCTTTCGAACTGCTAGGTTGGCAGGAGCAGGGAATGAGCAACGGGAGCTCACCCCGTCATGGGGATTCGAACCGCCGACCTTGTGATCGGGAAGTCCTAGGCTCTGTGATTTAACCTGCAGCGCCACCCGTGTCCCTTGAGAGGAGGAATACCAGCAGACAATGAAGAAAACTCGAGGAATACTAAAGGCAGATGGTAGCAAAAATTACAATAGGAAGTAAGGAGAAAGGAAAGGAAAAAGGAAATCAATGTGGAAGAGACCTACTGCGAAAGAATGACTATTTCAGCAGCAGCAGGAGCTCGTTATCTTAATTGGGTGGGGGTACAGAGCTGCAATCCTAAATCTCTTTTCTAAAGAGTCCCTGGGATTCGGCTTCTGACTAAACAGGTATAGCAGGCTTGGGGAACCTGTGATCCACAGGACGTGGCTTGACTCCAACTCCCATCATCCCCATCCAGCATGGGCAATGGCCAGGGATGGTGGGAACTGTAGTTCAAGCAACAGCAGGAAGGTCACAAGGTACAGCATAATAATAATAATATTATAATAATTTATTATTTATACCCTGCCCATCTGGCTGAGTTTCCCCAGCCACTCTGGGCGGCTTCCAATCGAATGTTGAAACAATACAACATTAAATATTAAAAACTTCCTTAAACAGGGCTGCCTTCAGATGTCTTTTAAAGATAGGATAGCTGCTAATTTCCTTCACATCTGAAGGGAGGGTGTTCCACAGTGTGGGAGCCACCACTGAGAAGGCCCTCTGTCTGGTTCCCTGTAACCACACTTCTCGCAATGAGGGAACCGCCAGAAGGCCCTCAGCGCTGGATCTCAGTGTCCGGGCTGAATGATGGGGGTGGAGACGTTCCTTCAGGTATACAGGACTGAGGCCGTTTAGGGCTTTAAAGGTCAGCACCAACACTTTGAATGGTGCTTGGAAATGTACTGGGAGCCAATGCAGATCTCTCAGGACCGGTGTTATGTGGTCCCGGCGGCCACTCCCAGTCATCAGTCTAGCTGCCGCATTCTGGATCAGTTGAAGTTTCTGGGTCACCTTCAAATGTAGCCCCACGTATAGAGCATTGCAGTAGTCCAAGCGGGAGATAACCAGAGCATGCACCACTCCGGCAAGACAGTCCGCAGGCAGGTAGGGTCTCAGCCTGCATACCAGGTGGAGCTGGTAGACAGCCACCATGGACACAGAATTACCGTATTTTTCGCCCCATAGGACGCACTTTTCCCCCTCCAAAAATGAAGGGGAAATGTGTGCATGTCCTATGGGGCGAATGCAGCGCGCCTTCCCGCTATCCCCCAACCTGATTTGGAGGCTGGCGGCGGGGAGGAGCCCCGCGCCTGGGGGGAAAATACATTTCCCCCCCTTTATTCCCCCCCCAAATTAGGTGCATCCTATGGGCCGGTGCGTCCTATAGGGCGAAAAATACGGTAACCTGCGACTCCATGGACAGCTGTGAGTCCAAAATGACTCCCAGGCTGCACACCTGGTCCTTCAGGGGCACAGTTATCCCATTCCGAACAAGGGAGTGCCCCACACCCACCCGCCCCCTGTCCCCCCAAAACAGTACTTCTGTCTTGCCAGGATTCAACCTCAATCCGTTAGCTGCCATCCATCCTCCAACTGCCTCCAGGCACTCACACAGGACCTTCACCGCCTTCACTGGTTCTGATTTAAAAGAAAGGTAGAGCTTCATCCCTGATCACACACGGTTCCTTGCTCACATTGCACAGGTGGGTTAACCGATGCCCCTGCCTATTATAAAAGTGATGACGGCAACATTTAAGATCAGAATCCCTACGCCACAGATTGGTTTAATCAAGGCATAGCAGAAGTAAGGAAAAAGCTACATTAAGGCAAGTACACAGAATAAAAACGGCATCGCCACAGAGCTTGGCTCTATGAATTAAGTTCACGTTGATGCCTGGGGCAAAGAAGCAGGTGCAAGTAATTGCACACAAGCTTTCAATATAAGTAAGGATCTAAATCACTAAATTTCTACTGTTGCTCGTTAAGGCGAGATGCAAAGGAAATAAAAGTGTTGTTGTTGCTCTCATTGTTTTCTTAGAAAGGTTTTCCGGTGCAGGATAGGTGCCATTTGTCAGCTGAAAGGAAAACGCAGGCATATACTGAAGACCACAGCCGTGGGTCCTGCTGCAGAGAGGGGTGCTGTTTCCTTGCACGTTTTACATGCAAAAGTGGCTGCTAAAATCTAGCCACTATCCAAACGTAGACAGCTTAGTCCACGAATCCACATGGTCATTTTTTCCATCTCCTGGTCTGTGAATGTTTGGTGCCTGGATTCCCCTGTGAAGAGCTAGGGGAGGGGGCACAGCCAAGACCGTCCCCCACTGATCATGTATCTGGTGGGGGGAGCGAGGGAGGCATCTCCACCCCCAATGTGCATAGCAACCAGTGTCATATTTACGTATAAGCTAAACAAGCTATAGCTTAGGGCCCCACTCTCTTGGGGCCCCCCAAAAAATTAAAGGGGGAAAAATCTGGGTGCACATTTCCAAAATATAACATAAAAAACAAAAAATTAAAATAAAACCTACATACAGTAACAGTGTTTTGTGATGTGTAGGCTCCTATGATGTAAGTAATGGGCCCCGCCTGTTCCCTAAAATATCACTTAATAATTATTTCACTATTAATATGCTTCTTCTTAATCGTATTTCGTTATTAATATTTTTTGTTGTTTAGTCGTTTAGTCATGTCTGACTCTTCGTGACCCCATGGACCAGAGCACGCCAGGCACCCCGGTCCTCCACTGCCTCCCACAGTTTGGTCAAACTCATGCTGGTAGCTTCGAGAACACTGTCCAACCATCTCGTCCTCTGTCGTCCCCTTCTCCTTGTGCCCTCCATCTTTCCCAACATCAGGGTCTTTTCCAGGGAGTCTTCTCTTCTCATGAGGTGGCTGAAGTATTGGAGCCTCAGCTTCAGGATCTGTCCTTCCAGTGAGCACTCAGGGCTGATTTCCTTCAGAATGGATAGGTTTGATCTTCTTGCAGGCCATGGGACTCTCAAGAGTCTATTAATATACTTCTTCTTAATTATATTTCACTATTAATATACTTCTTCTTAATTGTATTTCACTATTAATATACTTCTTAATTGTATTTCAGTTCAACACTTACTTTGATAAAAGTAAGTACCTCGGCTTAAGTGCTTAATACATTCCAGAGGTCTGTTCTTAACCTGAAACTGTTCTTAACCTGAAGCACCACTTTAACTAATGGGGCCTCCTGCTGCCGCCGCGCCGCCAGAGCACAACTTCTGTTCTCATCCTGAAGCAAAGTTCTTAACCTGAAGCACTATTTCAGGGTTAGTGGAGTCTGCAACCTGAAGCGTATTTAACCTGAAGCGTATGTAATCTGAGGTACCACTGTACATATTTTGTTATGTGTAAATGGCTTTAGATACCTATTAGGTCCATAAATTACCGTACCATATAGCATATATTCAACACAGAAAACAGCTACAATTTGTTGTTGACAAAGGACAGCTGGAGATATAAAGGGCCCCATTACCTTCAGTAGCTTAGGGCCTCATCAAACCTAAATCCAGCCATGGTAGCAACCATGGCCTGCAGTGACTGTGCTTTTGACTGACGTGTGAAGGAGCTCGACATATGTCTTGGTGTTCACCGGGGGGCGGGGCTGGCCAGAACAGCCCCCTTCGTGCATTCCTCCATGCATGTATGCAGTCTGAACCCTACACCTGACCATCTAGAGTAGCTCATCGGTAGCTCACACCAAGTTAGCAGCCCCTCTTTTAACCGTGATTAGCAGAAACATCAGTGAAAAGGCAACGCTTCATTGTGGGTAATACGGATAACGGAAGGGAGGGGGGACAATTTGAATGCAGGAGGGGAAAGTTTTCTATGTTTTTAGTGGTTTTTATTTTTATCCAGAGGGACGCGGGTGGCCCTGTGGGTTAAACCACAGAGCCTAGGACTTGCCGATCAGAAGGTCGGCGATTCGAATCCCCACGACGGGGTGAGCTCTCGTTGCTCGGTCCCTGTTCCTGCCAACCTAGCAGTTCGAAAGCACGTCAAAGTGCAAGTAGATAAATAGGTACCACTCCGGCGGGAAGGTAAATGGCGTTTCTGTGCGCCACTCTGGTTCGTCAGAAGCGGCTTAGTCCTGCTGGCCACATGACCCGGAAGCTGTACGCCAGCTCCCTCTGCCAATAAAGCGAGATGAGCGCTGCAACCCCAGAGTTGGTCACGACTGGACCTAATGGTCAGGGGTCCCTTTACCTTTAAACAATTTTTTAAAGAAAAAAAATCACTGTTTTTATCTGTAAGCCTCCTTGAGGTCAGGGGGGAAAGCGGGGTATAAATAAATAAATATACAACAACAACAATTTATGTAGGCATTAATTGCAAGCAACTTTGGGAGCCAATCTTGGCTGTAAATCTGCGGGGAGATATATCTATATATCTAAAATCTATATCTATCTATCTATCTATCTATCTATCTATCTATCTATCTATCATCTATCTATCTATCATCTATATATCTATCTATATATCTATATATTCACAAATAAATAACCAATCAGCCAACACACATATACCTATTTTGCCAGGTTTGCAGACGCTGGGAGCTCTTTCCAGGGAGTTTCTCCTGTGAGAGAACATTAAAATGTGTAATGTGGCCCCAGTTTTGAAGATGGGAGTGCCTGCCAGATTTCTCTCCAACCCCATTAAAAAGAAAACCCCAAACGCAACGCCAACCAAGGCTCAGCATTACAGGTTTTATCCCACGGCCATATAAACTGGATTTCTGCCAAGTACACAGATGAATCCAATTTAAGCATCTAGCACTGTATGTACAATCCCATATGGTGGGGAGACAGCGCATAAAGAGCTGTCATTTAATCTCTCTCGCGCTACAAGAGCCAAGCGACACAAGAAGAAAATCAACAACTCATAAGCTCTTAGGGGAGGGGGACAAAAGGAAAGGAAAGGGATGCATTCCTCCCCACAACCTTAAAAAAAAACCCCAAAACCCTGTACTGAAGGGTATACTTGACCAGACCTTAAAAAGGACAGGATGATAACTGGCTTCAGAAAGGTATTAAGCAAAACCAGGGAGGCATTGCTTTCTTGTATATTACATGCTGGCTCTGGGGCAAAAACAAAAGTTCACGAGCCTTATTTCCCAATTAATCTTCCCTTCACGTATAAGAGCTAGTCACAAAAGCTGAGGTGGCAGACTCTGGTACCAGCTGTACCAATTCAAACGGCAAGTAGCAACGGCGGCGTAGTTTTGAAATGTTTCCCCTGATTTAAACACACACACACACACACACACACAAAACTTGCATCGGGGGAATGTTAGAAGTGCCCTCCCCCTTATACATCTACCTTATACGTGGCTCATGTACCTCAATGTTGCTTCCTCTGACTGCCAGGGGCTCTTTCAGGTATCAGGCAGGCAGTGACATAGTGTGGGTTGCCAGTGTCCGGGGCCACAGGGAAGGTTGGGAGAGAAGGGAAATGGACAGAGTATGCATGCACATTTAACTGCCTAGTGGTGTCTGCGTCACCCAGAAGATTGCAGCCACAGAGATAAGAAAAGAAGAGTCGCTCCATTGACTGGAGAGGTCACTTCCTGGTTCATTTTCAACAGAGCCCAGCAACGGAAGCGCAAAGCTGTACTGTGGCAGTAACGGGTGTTGGAATTTTGCACCGCTGACCATTTTGCGCCCTGGGCAACCGCCCCTTTGGCCCCCATGCTACGCCACTGCAGGCAGGAGTCTCTCCCAGACATACCTGGAGATGTCAGATATTGAACCTGCGACCATTTACCCATGAAGCATGAACTTCACAACACTTCCATCGTCCTGGATATTACTGAAGAGCACTAGCGAAGTAGGAAAGAACAAAATCTGCCCTGTGCAGATCCACTGGCCCACCTAGCTCAGCGCTATCTACTCTGGATGGCAGTGGCTCTCCAAGATTTCATACAGGGGTCTTTGCCAGCCCAACCTGGATGTGGCTGGCGATTAAATTTGGGCCCCTTCTACATGCCAAGATTGTGCTCCAGCACTTGAGAAGCAGCCCTTCTTGGCAAATCCCTCTCCTTCACGTGCTAGTTTAATTGCAAGGAATACAGTGGTACCTCGGGTTAAGAACGTAATTCGTTCTGGAGGTCCGTTCTTAACCAGAAACTGTTCTTAACCTGAGGTACCACTTTAGCTCATGGGGCCTCCCGCTGCTGCCGCGCCAGCAATTTCTGTTCTCATCCTGAGGTAAAGTTCTTAACCCGAGGTACTATTTCTGGGTTAGCGGAGTCTGTAACCTGAAGTGTATGTAAACTGAAGCGTATGTAACCTGAGGTACCACTGTACTTTACAGAAGTGAGCATTCGATAATGTTGCACGCACCCTCCCACCCTGCAGTATTTATTGATGCAGTTCAGAATCCCACCACCTCGCTCTGCTTAACGTATCGAAGGATTCCTGCGGAGCCTTGCACTCCCAGGACTGAGGCGGCAATCTGATCTCATAACCATCCGCAGCTTTAAAAAGTGCCACTGGAGGTTTGGCAACAATTTGCACTGAGCAGGTTCATAAAAATCTAATTAGCTGCCTCCTATGGTTCTCTCACCGGAGGAGAAAGCGGCCGTGTTAAACCTTAGTCCTTCAGAAATGTAGGTACAAGTGGTTGATATTCTCTTAAAGGAGTTTCAAACCTTCTTCAAAAAAAAAAAAAAAAGGAAAAACTTGTGCCATTTACACTTAGCTGTTTCACAATGAGTTTTATTCCCCAAATGTAGGCAACCGAGGACAGAATATTGGTATTTTAATGGAGGATGAGCTACTCAGCAGAAAGTTCACAAATTTGCCCGGCCCTTTTCAGTGATAGCACTGCTGTTAATGAAGGATTTCAACGACGACTTCTGCAACTTTCTCTCTCTTTTAAATGTGTTATCTCTATACAGTGGTGCCCCGCAAGACGAATGCCTCGCAAGACGGAAAACTCGCTAGCAGAAAGGGTTTTCTGTTTTGGAGGTGCTTCGCAAAACAAACTTCCTATGGGCTTGCTTCGCAAGACGACAATGTCTTGCGAGTTCCTGCTGGTTTTTTCCCCTCCCCCCCCTTTTTCTAAGCCGCTAAGCCGCTTATCAGCTGATCCGATCAGCAGATAAGCCACTAAAAGCCGCTAATAGCGCTAATCCTCTAATCCGTCAATGGGCTTGCTTCGCAAGACGAAAAAACCGCTAGACGAAGAGAATCACAGAACGGATTCTTTTCGTCTTGCGAGGCACCACTATATGGCAGTTCTGGGCAATGTTCCATATGAGAAACGTCTAGGGTTTTCTTGTTGTTGTTGTTTAAACACACACTCAGACTGACTTTGCATATGTGAGCCCAGAGAAGAGAAGGAAGCGAGAGAATATGTTCCTAAGCTTGGGAAGTTGTTCCCAATATTAAAGTGGTTCTCAAGGGAGGGATTTTGGAGGTAGAAAGAGAGAGAAACACTTCCAGGGTTAGTTTTAAACCCCTCCTTATAGAGCACAGACATACACCCCCCCTTCATTTTGCTATTTTCTTGAATTTCTCAAGCCCTCTGTGTAAAACTAAGGAACTGTTAGTTACTGAAGCTGTGGAGGATATTTGTGGGGGGGGGGGAGAGAATATTTTAAGAGATAAACAGTTATGCAAAAGCGTTTTCCCACTTCTTTTTTGCCACTGTTTTATTTCAGGAAGATAATTGGCTGCAAGTTAAAGTTGCCAGCTCCCCTGAAATTTCCTCAGAGAGGAAGAGAGAAAGATAATGCAGGAATGTGGGGAAGGGGTATACTGTATTTTTCGCCCTATAAGACGCACCTAGTTTTTAGAGGAGGAAAACAAGAAAAAAAATATTCTCAATCTTTTATTTCTGTAGAGCCTCTTTTCAAAAGCTTGATTTTGCAAGTGAACAGGAGAAGCATTTTAACAGGCTTGGATTTCATTCTCTCACAGAAAGCCCCAGGGGAAAAAAATGTGATCATCTGGCTGTTTGGAGAGACAGAGGCACATGGTATGGGCAGTGATGGAATCCAAGACTGACTGAAGAGGGAAAACAAGAAAAATCTCTCATCAAAGCAAGGTGGATCTAAACCAGAGAATAACAGAACAAGAGATAGAGGGTGCCATTCAGGACATGCAACTGGGCAAATCTCCAGGGCCAGATGGACTGACTTCCAGATACTACAAATCTTTAAAGGAATGGTTGATACAACCGTTAAAGGACGTCTGTAATGAGATCTTAGAGGGAAAAAAGGCACCCGAATCGTGGAAAGAAGCATATATTTCACTCATACCAAAGACAGAGACTGAAAAGACTCAATTGAAGAACTACCGCCCAATTTCGTTACTCAATGTGGATTACAAAATTTTTGCAGACATTTTAGCAAAAAGATTTAAAAGAGTACTGATGGAGAAGATTCACAGAGACCAAGCAGGCTTTCTCCCAAAGAGACACCTCTCAGACAATGTTAGGAATATAATAGACATTTTGGAAAAGTTAGAGGTGAACATAAATACTAAAGCAGTTTTGATATTTGTGGATGCGGAGAAAGCCTTTGACAATATTTCGTGGAGTTTTATGAAAAAGAATCTTCATGGGATGGGGGTAGGACAAGGATTTGAGAATGGTGTGGGAGCAATATATTCCGAACAAAAAGCTAAGCTGATTGTAAACAATGTAATAACTGAGGAACTTAAGATAGAAAAAGGAACACGACAGGGGTGCCCAATTTCTCCATTGTTTTTTATTTCGGTCCTGGAGGTGTTGCTGAACATGATCAGAGAGGACCAGCAAGTTAAGGGTGTAAAGGTCGGAACCAAACATTATAAGTTAAGAGCGTTTGCAGATGACCTTGTATTGACCTTGCAAGAGCCAAACACTAGTACAAAAAGAGTGTTGGAAATAATCCAACAATTTGGACAGGTAGCTGGATTTAAATTGAATAAACAAAAAACTAAAGTCTTAGGGAAAAACCTAACAGATATGGAGAAGAATAAGTTTCAAGAAGAGACAGGTCTGATGGTGGTTAAGAAGGTGAAATATCTAGGGGTTAATTTAACATCTAAAAACTTGAATTTGTATAAGGACAACTATGAAAAATGTTGGTCAGAAATTAAAAAAGATCTAGAAATATGGTCAAATTTGAGATTGTCAATGTTAGGCCGAATTGCAGTGATTAAGATGAATGTATTGCCTAGAATGTTATTTTTATTTCAAACTTTGCAGATTATTGACAAGATGGACTGTTTCAAGAGGTGGCAGAAAGACATTGCGAAATTTGTCTGGCAGGGCAAAAAGCCCAGAATAAAATATAAAATATTAACAGATGCAAAAGAAAGAGGGGGATTTGCCCTGCCGGACTTAAAATTGTACTATGAGGCAGCAGCATTCTGCTGGCTGAAAGAGTGGATGCTCCTCGAGAATACAGATATCTTGGATTTAGAAGGTTTCAATAACGCATTTGGCTGGCATGCATATCTATGGTATGACAAAATCAAAGTGCATAGTGCCTTTAAAAATCACATTGTAAGGAAAGCGTTGTTTAATGTTTGGATGAGATATAAAGATCTGTTGGAAAACAAAACCCCTAGATGGTTGTCACCCTTAGAGGCTAAGGCCCACAAGAAAGTCAATATGGAGGTTGGATGGCCAAAGTATTGTGAGATTCTAGAACAGGATGGAGAGAAACTGAAATTAAAGAGCCATGAAAAACTAAAACCCAAAGTACAAGATTGGCTCCACTATTATCAAATAATGGAGGTTTTTAAACAAGACAGGAAAATTGGCTTCCAGGTGGAGAAATCAAAACTTGAGACAGAATTGTTAGAACCCAATACTAAGAATTTGTCAAGAATGTATAACTTGCTGTTGAAATGGAATACACAAGACGAAACAGTTAAATCAGTTATGATTAAGTGGGCACAGGACATTGGTCATAATATTATGTCTGCTGACTGGGAAAGGTTGTGGAACACCGGTATTAAATTTACGGCATGTAGTGCTTTAAAGGAAAATGTGATGAAAATGGTCTATAGGTGGTACATGACCCCAGTTAAGCTAGCAAAAATTTACCATTTGCCTGATAACAAATGTTGGAAATGTAAGGAAACTGAAGGTACTTTTTATCATCTTTGGTGGACATGCCCGAAGATTAAGGTTTTCTGGGAGATGATATATAATGAAATGAAAAAGGTATTTAAATATACCTTCCTTAAGAAACCAGAGGCCTTTCTCTTGGGCATTGTCGGCCAATTGGTGCCAAAAAAGGATAGAACTTTCTTTATGTATGCAACAACAGCAGCAAGAATACTGATCGCAAAGTATTGGAAGACACAAGATTTACCCACCGTGGAAGAATGGCAGATGAAAGTGATTGACTATATGACATTGGCGGAAATGACGAGCAGAATTCGTGACCAGGGAAAGGAGACTGCGGAAGAAGACTGGAAGAAATTTAAGATTTATCTTAAGGACTATTATAAACTTGATGAAGTTTAGAATGTCGAGATTTTATAGAGAGAAAGGGTTGCAGTAATATAAGATTAGATTAAGAAAGGACTATGATGAATTAGGACGGGAAAAAATATTTATAAGTTGCTATGAAATTTGGACATGAGGATGCAGAAAGGGGAGGTATGGGGAAGTCCGAGGAAAGAAGTCTATGAAAGGACATTATGAAATTATATCTGTTTGTTTGTCTGTTTTTCTTTTATGTTTGTTTGTTATAAAAACTTTTGTAAAACCAATAAAAATTTTATAAAAAAAAAAAAGAATAATGTTCTCCTGTCTATTTGACAAGTTGCTCAGGCGGCTAAACAAGGGATATCACACAACAACCTCACAACAACCCAATGAGGTTAAGGTGGCCCTCTCTGCGCAGTGCCATTCGCTCCATAATACGCACACACATTTCCCCTTACTTTTTAGGAGGAAAAAAGTGTGTCTTATGGAGCGCAAAATACAGTAGCTCTGTAAGAGAGCATGTGCTTCATATGCAGGTTCAATTCCTGAAGGAGCGTCTCCACCCCCATCGTTCTGCTCGGATGCTTAGGTCCAGCGCCGAGGGCCTTCTGGTGGTTCCCTCATTGCGAGAAGCAAAGCTACAGGGAACCAGGCAGAGGGCCTTCTCGGTAGTGGCGCCCTCCCTGTGGAACGCCCTCCCACCAGATGTCAAAGAAATAAACAACTACCTTACATTCAGAAGACATCTTAAGGCAGCCCTGTTCAGGGAAGTTTTTAATGTGTGATATTTTAGTGTATTTTTGGTTTCTGTGGAAGCCGCCCAGAGTGGCTGGGGAAACCCAGCCAGATGGGAGGGGTACAAACAATAAATTATTATTATTATTATTCCTGGCACCTCTGAGTAGGACTGTGAGCAATTCCTGACTGAAACCCTGAAGAGCCACTGCCAGAAAGTTTAGACGATGAGGACCAAGATCAACTAAGGGTCTGATTCAGTATAAGGCAGATTCCTATGATTCTACAAACCTAATATATATCACGGAGCAAGAAAAAACCTGCCTCCATTATGGGCTGGCTAGTTCCAGCCACTCAGCCCCATACCTTTGCCTCAGTGTGGGAGCTGTTGCCCAGCGACTACCAGCAAGGGAAGACTTGTCTGCTTCATGGGCTGAGAGTCTCAGGCTCTGCGGCATAGAAGTCGGAGGCTGATGACCGACACCAGAGAAGGTCAAGGTCAAGGGCAGGAAATTTGACCTGTGTGGTTCAGATACCAACGGGACAACTTGTTGTTTCCTGATATCGCAACTGAATATGATTTTTCGCGTAATGAGGCCACTTTTGAGAGCCTATCGGACCATAAAGTGGGATATTATTATCCTAAATGAACGAGCAAGCATTCTAATTTGGGTACAAATAAGGGACTGGAACTCTGAAGATAGGCCCTGGAGATCAAACTCCAAAACTGCACCCACACAGCTGAATGTACAAGGTGCACAACCCCCACAATTGCCCTCCCCACATACAATTCAAAAGGATTTTGCACCATTCCCTGCATATACCCCACATACCCTAGTTTAACATTCTTTCATGGCAGAGCTCCTCTTTCAACTGACCAACTTCACAGTCTCTCTTTCTCCATGGCCAACACGGCCCTCCTAGCCTTTCTATCTGGCCCTTGGGATTCTCCCTAGGCCAGAGCCTAGGACTAGAGAAAGAGACAGAAGCAGGGGGGAAGTACGCTAAAGAGAAGGAGAAAACCCCAGCTCTTTAAGACCACAGGGATTCCTACTGTCTGGCGTCAAAACAACTCATCTGCCAATCACAGCACTGACTACGCTCATTGGATAAAAGCATGGAAAGGTGGGAGAAGCCAGTGTGACTCATATCATAGAAATCACATACAGGGTACCTGCACATTTTGTTTCATAACTTTATTTCTAGGAAAGCTAGAAACGTACTTTAAGAAAGAAATCTGAGTCTGGGGCCGCTATTGGCTGTGCGCCCAATACATCAGTACTTCCTGTACCCACCTCTTGTCAGCCTTGATCCCAATTTTTCATCATCAACAAAATACTTTACCTGATAACCAAAGTGCTATTGGCACCAACCACATCACTCAATCCCTAGTCACATCCTCTGCCACTCTTAAAAATCAAGCCAGCCCAAGCTTTGTGTTGCTATGTCCATGTGGAGCTGCCACAAACATGCTCCAAAAAGGTTTGTTTGTATTTTCCGTGTTTTCCTTCTCTATTCTCATTCTGCAGAAGTCTCAGGTTATGTCCTTTTAAAAATTAATGTTGCTCCATTCAAATAAAAGTGCATTGCTAATGGCTTTTATGCTTCATCTGACAGAACACCCTTCATTTGTTCATTTACACGCCAGCAGTCAACAGTGTTATGAAACACCTTTTATTGCCAAGATGTGTGAAGATGTACAGCATCTCGTGGAAGGCAAAGATTTGTTGTTCTTTTTTTTAATTTGACATGATCATAAAGCACAGAACCCAGACTGGCCTTTTTATTACGGATCCAGCAATAATTAATAATTTCAACAATATCGGCTTCTCCTTCCGATCAATAGTGAGGAATTTTTCCCGTCAGACTTTGCATTGATTTAACTGAAATTGATTTACTATGAATACATATATTGACAGGTTTTTAACTGTGACCTTCAGGGTAATATATTACTGTGGGCTTTGAAGTTAAAAAGTGCCTTCATTTATACAGAAAATAGTTCCCAGAGAGAGAGAGAGAGAGAGAGAGAGAGAGAGAGAGAAAGAAAGAAAGAAAGAAAGAAACCCACTTCTCTGAAGTTTACTGTTTAATAAAACAGCTGTAAAATATTTACACTCATACCTAAGAACAAAAATGGATCTGAAAATTTGCCCTTTTGGTTAAAACCTTCTCAATGAAATTTCATTCAAAACGCTTATTATTTCTGCATTTGGTGCTTTGCCAGTGTACGAGTATATTGATGTAGACAGAGAGGTGTTAGTCCAGGTAAAACCAGCAAGGTCATAGCATGGTGTTAAGCCACATGCTTTTGCATCCAAAACATAGCTGTCAACTTTTCTTGCGAGGGATTGTATTCGGAATAAGGGAATTTCCCTTTTGAAAAGGGAAACGTTGACAGCTATGATCCAGAAGGCTCCCTGGTTCAATCCTGAGCACCTGCAGTTAAAAGAACGTCATGGGCTGCAAAGGGTCTCTGCTTGATCATTACCAATTGGAGCAGAAAGTACCAGGTTATTTCATTGATTTTTTTTCTTCATTTAGCTGCCCTTCAGTAGAACTCTCTCAGTGCATTAAAATAATACAATGAATGCAGAAAAATCACTTAAACCAAGAAAGCTGATGAAGGGGTGGGAGAAGCAAAAAACAACAACAAAACATTTAACAGTGCAGTAAATGTGCATGCCACCGACACGGCACCTGGTGAGCTTTCCTGGGGAAAGTGGGTTACAGCAACTGAGACGAAGACCCTCTTCTGCATCAGTTGTGTAGTGTTTGAGGGACTAATCATCTGAATAAGCAACAGCCGATTCCTATGTGCTAGTTCTTCAGAGCATTTTGATATTTCATCTCTTCATTCCATTTCCCCCCCACTGGGTCTGAGCCAGAGACTTGCATTTCACAAAGCTCCTGGCCTGTCTCCAGACTTCAGAAGTGTCAAGGCTAACACACTTGAAGCATATACAGTCATGAATGCATGAAGCATGAAAGAGGGGATAAGGAACTCCCAATGGGCAGGGATATGAGGAAGGCAAACACCAAGCAGCAGCAAGGGGCCGCAGCTCCCAGCACATGATGTTGTGGAAGGTGGACCAAGACTCATAACAAAAGAAGAATCCTCCTGTGTCAGCCCGCACTCATGCATGAATCATGCGCATACACATGGACAACCGTGTTCTGGCTTTTCCCTCGAATAAGGAATGTTGTTGTTGTTTAGTCGTTTAGTCGTGTCCGACTCTTCGTGACCCCATGGACCAGAGCACGCCAGGCACTCCTGTCTTCCACTGCCTCCCGCAGTTTGGTCAAACTCATGCTGGTAGCTTCGAGAACACTGTCCAACCATCTCGTCCTCTGTCGTCCCCTTCTCCTTGTGCCCTCCATCTTTCCCAACATCAGGGTCTTTTCCAGGGAGTCTTCTCTTCTCATGAGGTGGCCAAAGTATTGGAGCCTCAGCTTCAGGACCTGTCCTTCCAGTGAGCACTCAGGGCTGATTTCCTTCAGAATTGATAGGTTTGATCTTCTTGCAGTCCATGGGACTCTCAAGAGTCTCCTCCAGCAACATAATTCAAAATCGTCAATTCTTCAATGATCAGCCTTCTTTATGGTCCAGCTCTCATTTAGGAACATCCAACTCTCCGCCCCCTGAACTTTGCAGTGGTAAGTCAGCGACAAATCAGACTTTTAGCTTGATGGGACCTTTCCAAATATTGAGGAGGAGCGGGTTGTGGTCTATGCAGTGAAATCGCTGGGGAAGCAGACCCTAGCACAGCTGTTCTCACCCTGTGGGTCTCCAGATGTTGTTGGACTACAACTGCCATCATTCCTGAGCTCTGGCTTTGCTAGCTAGGGGTGATGGGATTTGTAGTTCAACAACATCTGGGGACCCACAGGTTGAGAAAGGCTGCTCTAGGAGGACTGAAAACAGTGTGGCTGAGACTACAGATGCCCCAAGGTGGGAAGAGGAGACCTAGGGAAGAGGAAGGGCAGGTGAGAAGAACCAGCTACATCTCTCATGTTCGTCTCTCACCATAGCAATGATGGGGATCAGTTGTGGGGTGGGCAGCAAGTGCAGCGGGTTTGGATCAGCTGTCCTCTTTCCAAATGTAGCAGCAGAGGCAGCAGCATCGGTGGTGGAGGGGACATCATAGAGGGGAGAGACAGCAGGCATGGCATGGCAGAAAAGCACACATAGCAGTGCAAGAGCGGCCCACTAAGGGTGGAATGCCACTGGCAGAGCAGCATGCAGCAGAATCCAATTCTCCTGTTCCCTACAGTATGGTGGCAGTCTAAACCACTGAGCCTCTTGGGCTTGCCGATCGGAAGGTCGGCGGTTCGAATCCCCGCGACGGAGTGAGCTCCCGTTGCTCTGTCCCAGCTCCTGCCAACCTAGCAGTTCTAAAGCACACCAGTGCAAGTAGATAAATAGGTATCGCTCTGGCGGGAAGGTAAACAGTGTTTCTGTGCGCTCTGGTTTCCGTCACGGTGTCCCGTTGCGCCAGAAGCGGTTTAGTCATGCTGGCCACATGACCTGGAAAGCTGTCTGTGGACAAACGCTGGCTCCCTTGGCCTGAAAGTGAGATGAGCACTGCAACCCTATAGTCGCCTTTGACTGGACTTAACCATCCAGGGGTCCTTTACCTTTGTCGGTGGTGGTGATGGGAGAGACACAGCGTTGCCTTCTTTCCTCCCAACCATATAACATCTTGGAGAAAGAGAGATTGTGACAATGGAGAGTAGGATAGTCCCAACCTAACAACGAGAGGCCTTGGAAAAAGTGAGATAGTGGTCCATTCTCAAGTTATGGACATGATACTTAGGGTCTTGATGATTTCACATGATGGTAGGTTCTTAAATAACGGTATAAAAAGCACATGAGAAATGTATCAGCTAATGTCTGAATGTAAGATTACGGAAGGCAGTAACGACAAAAAGGTCTTGGTGGCCCATGTAAAAGGAATATTGGACCTGGGCAGACAGAGGTTGCCATGGTAATGTGGTGTGTGAGGTGACAGGACAGAAAGAGCCTTTTTTTAAAAGCAAGGTATGATGGGAAGAAGAAGGGAGAAAAGAAACGACAAAGGGATGCCTTTGACTTGAGTGCTCCACTACTGTGGGGAACAAGTTCCTCTTGAGACAACCAGTCTGTAAGATCTAGACTCCCTCCATCTTAATTCAGATGGAAGTATGCGAATAAATCATAGTTCTTAAAGCTATGGCAGTCTCCATAGCATCTTGATTCTCCAAAGCAGCACAGACCTGGGGTAAATGCCCTGGAATTTTGCTACCACTTGGCAAAGAGTGTGGGTGGCACCCAACTTTTGTAATAATACATATAATGAATTAAGCTAGCTTGACATATAGCGGCTACAAGAGCAAGGATGACAAAATAGAGAGGAAATCTAAAGCTGTTCGTTGATGTCTTTAGCCAACTATTAAACTATTCATCACTTGCATATTAATTATTATTAATATTTTCATAGTTATTATCGCTGTTTTGCCCTGCCTTTCTAATACACAAACATTACTTACAATGAAGCTGCAGGCAGGATTTAGCAATGCTTTAAAGCTCTTTAAACTGCTTAGCTTCTGATGGAACTTACCAAATGTTCTGTTAATGCAACCTAATGGCGCCTGCCTTTCGTTTCGTCTTGGCAATTGCATTATCAAGCGAATAAACTCAACACAGCAAGCGCCACTCAAAGCCGCCTTAAGAGGATACAAGGAAGGAATGCATGAAAAATACGCAACCCAAATATTCCCCGGCTCTGAGCAACAGCAACAGACCCCACAACAAGGCGAGCTCTGTTTCAGCAACGCACACCAGCCCACACATGAAGCTGATGTGCCTGAGCAAAGGGACACACCAGCCAATCTAGCCCAGAGCTCCGCTAGCAATGAATATCCAAAAATAGTTTCATGTGATCTTTGGGGCGATGCACAAAACAGGCTTCTTTCTCCTATGAATCAGGATTAGGGAAGTATGATAATGATTCCTCCATCACCACCCGCCGCCCCCCTCCTCCAACAGCTCTTCCAGAGAGACAAATCTGCAGATCTTTTTCTCGAAATAGTTCAACAAACTCTCAGAATTTCTTGCAGACAAGCTCAGAGAGGTGAGGCAGTCAGGTCAGGCCTGCGCCCTTCCAAGTGTGGCGAGGAGGAAAGGAGCTGGAGGTTGGGAACTAGAATTAATTTATCCTGAGGAAATCTGGCCTAGTAATGGAATATAATAATAATAATAATAATAATAATAATAATAATAATAATAATAATAATAATAATAATAATTTATTTATACCCCGCCCATCTGGCTGGGCTTCCCCAGCTACTCTGGGTGGCTTCCAACAAAATATTAAAATACAGTAATGTATCAAACATTAAAAGCTTCCCTAAACAGGGCTGCCTTCAGATGTCTTCTAAAAGTCTGGTAGTTGTTGTTTTCTTTGACATCTGGTGGGAGAGCGTTCCACAGGACGGGTGCCACTACTGAAAAGGCCCTCTGCCTGGTTCCCTGTAACCTCACTTCTCACAGTGAGGGAACCGCCAAAAGGCCCTCGGCGCTGGACCTTAGTGTCTTTTTAGAATGATGCGGGTGGAGACGCTCCTTCAGGTATACTGGACTGAGGCCATTTAGGGCTTTAAAGGTCAGGACCAACACTTTGAATTGTGCTCAGAAACGTACTGGGAGCCAATGTAGGTCTTTCAAGACCGGTGTTATGTGGTCTCGGCAGCCGCTCCCAGTCTCCAGTCTAGCTGCCGCGTTCTGGATTAGTTGTAGTTTCCGGGTCACCTTCAAAGGTAGCCCCACATAGAACCTTTGCTTACAGGAATTACCGTATTTTTTGCTCTATAAGACTCACTTTTTCTCTCCTAAAAAGTAAGGGAAATGTGTGTGCATCTTATGGAGCGAATGCAGGCTGCATTGCTATTGCAGAAGCCAGAACAGCAAGAGGGATTGCTGCTTTCACTGCACAGCGATCCCTCTTGTTATTCTGGCTTCTGAGATTCAGAATATTTTTTTTCTTGTTTTCCCCCCAAAAAACTAGGTGCGTCTTGTGGTCTGGTGCGTCTTATAGAGCGAAAAATATGGTAATTCACGCAAAACTAACAGAACAAAATCCCAATGTGGCTTAGGGCTTTTTGTGGGCAGAAAGAAGAAGACCCAACGGCAGCAATCAGTAAGGCCAGAATGAGAATTAGCAAATGAAGGGATGTGGGTTACCTCCAGGAGTGCTGTTAGGTACATCCTGATGTGGATCCCCCCTCCCAAAACTGGGACTTACAACTTCCACCATCCCTCACCATTGGCCATACTTGTTGGGGCAAATGGGAGCTGTGGTTCAAAACATCTAGGGGTCACCAGGAAGATTTTGTCTGACAAAAGGGTAGGAATATTTTAATAATAATAATAATAATAATAATAATAATAATAATAATAATAATAACAACAACAACAACAACAACAACAACAACTAATAAAAATTTATTATTTATACCCCGCCCATCTGGCTGAGTTTCCTCCTGGGCGGCTTCCAATCAAATGTTAAAAACAATACAGCATTAAATATTTAAAACTTCCCAAAACAGGGCTGCCTTCAGATGTCTTTTAAAGATAAGATAGCTACTTATTTCCTTCACATCTGAAGGGAGGGCGTTCCACAGGGCGGGCACCACTACCGAGATGGCCCTCTTCCTGGATCCCTGGTCAGCACCAACACTTTGAATTGTGCTCGGAAACGTACTGGGAGCCAATGCAGATCTCTCAGGACCGGTGTTATGTGGTCCCGGCGGCCACTCCCAGTCACCAGTCTAGCTGCCGCATTCTGGATTAATTGCAGTTTGCAATGGCAGCCTCCTAACTGTGCGAGCTGCTCTTGATATTGCTTCAACAGGCTGCCAAATATAGTCATCCAATCTACAAACGGGATACTATGTTCTGCAAAATATTTGTGTGTGCGCAGTAAAACATAGTTTTTAAAATAATAATAATACAGAATATGGTTGCTTTCTCCCCCGCCACACACACAAAGGTTTCCTGTATACCATCCAGAGAATGGAATGCAACAAGCTTGAGTGTTTAAGAGCGACACCTCGAATCCCTTTGGAATGACACATGGATGTCTTTCAGCGACCAACTTCAGAGGAGCGACACCACAAATTAAATTGACTTGGACAGTTAAGAGTAAGAGCACTGGAGGGGCCTCCCCCTGACAGGCCTACCATACCTCTTAGTCAAGCAATCCTCTGGGGTGCTCACCCCCAGGGTTATATCCAGAACTATTGGCAGCACTACCGTGAACTACTGACCCCAATCTAAGTCTTGTGAGCGATTCATAGCCTTGGCTGGCATAGCATTAACTTCTCTGAGCAGGCTTACATTAAGAATTAGATCCCCGAGGGCCAGCTACCTGAAAGGGATTCTCATAATTTGTCAGAGTGAGTTTCCATCAATGAATCCACCAACCATTTAAGGTCCGTTTTTCTTCTTTTCTCCATTAAAATGCTCCCTCCTTCCGCCCACAACCTGCCACTTCATCCTTGGTTGTTGATAGGAAAAAGAGAGGGTGTACTGCCTGGCAAAATATACCTAAGATTGGCCTTGCAGACAACAACAACAACAACAACAGAAGGAGAAGATGATCTCATATATGTTATGTTATAGGGTAGCTTTACCCTAGAGTCTGGAAAGCTATGAATGACTATGAAACTGTTACTTGTTACGTATGTTTTGCTTAACCTGGTATGGCATATATGGACTGAAATTTGGAATGTGTCATTTTAACTAAGATACAGTGGTCCCTCTGGTTACGCACTTAACTCGTTCTGGTGGTCCGGTCTTAACCTGAAACTGTTCTTAACCTGAAGCACCACTTTAGCTAATGGGGCCTCCCGCTGCTGTTACGCCACTGCCGCGCAATTTCTGTTCTCATCCTGAAGCAAAGTTCTTAACGCGAGGTACTATTTCTGGGTTAGTGGAGTCTGTAACCTGAAGCGTCTGTAACCTGAAGCGTATGTAACCCGAGGTACCACTGTATTGGTTTTCATGCACACTTCCCCCTAACGTATGCATTTGGTGAGAGAACTGCATGGTGAAATTTGGAGAAGTGTGAATTTCAAAGGATGGCTGTGTTTTGGTTCGAAAAGTGCAAATCTGAGATTTGCCTTTAAATGCAGCCTGAATCTAATTTGCATCCTGCATGAGAGTTCCAAACAAAACCCAGGCGTTTTGAGGCACTGCAATGTGAATTCTGCTGTCTTCCAGGCAGAAAGGGGAACCCTCTCGAGAATGGGCAAAGTCAGCAGTCGAGACAACATGGGTATACAAAGCCAATATGTTCCAGCAAGTAGGAAGAGGTGTAAAGTCTTAGTCCAATTGAGACGCAGGAGGAGAGAGACTGGGAGACATATGGCAGCGTTTGTGCCTCCTATAGCAGCTGTCGTCGCTTCCCCATTTGAAAAACTGCAAGTTGAAAATAATGGACTACAAATGGCACGTGTTCCACAGACATTTCTTTTTTAAACCTGCTGGTAACGATACGTAATAGCCATTCAAAAATGGCAGAACCTGATTATATCTCTAGCCGGTACATAGTATGCTTTAGGTCCCAGTTGCCTGAATAATTCTCACTGAAAAAGGGAACCAGAAATGTCAGGCAACATGTTCAGTGTCCAAAGTGCATGCTTCTGTCTTTACCAGCAGCTGTGGTACCGAGATGCTACATGGGCACAAACTCCCAAGTTCCTTCAGCCCTGTGACTGGAGATAATTTACTAGTCAGACACCTCCTCACCATACAGCTAGGAGCATTTTCTATGTGACATGTTTGGCGAGCCTCAGGTAGTGTAGAATAATTTACGGTGGGATCAGATGATGATGGTGATGATGTATTATTTATGCCCTGCCCATCTGCCTCGGTTTCCCCAGCCACTCTGGGCGGCTCCCAACAGAATACAGTGGTACCTCTAGTTACGAACTTAATTCATTCTGGAGGTCCGTTCTTAACCCGAAACTGTTCTTAACTAGAGACGTGCTTTCGCTAATGGGGCATCTTGCTGCCCCTGCAATGTGGGCACACGATTTCCGTTCCCATCCTGGGGCAGAGTTCTCAACTCAAGGTAACTCTTCCAGGTTAGCGGAGTTTGTAACCTGAAGCGTTTGAAACCTGAGGCGTTTGTAACTCGAGGTATCACTGTATTAAAAGCACGATATTAAAAACTTCCATAACAGGGCTGCCTTCAGATTTCTTCTAAAAGTCAGAGAGTTATTTATTTCCTTGACATCTGATGGGAGGGCATTCCACAGGGCAGGCACCACTACCGAGATGGCCCTCTGCTTGGTTCCCTGTAACCTCACTTCTCGCAGTGAGGGAACCGCCAGAAGGCCCTCGGAGCTGGACCTTAGTGTCTGGGCTGAACAATGGGGGTGGAGACGTTCCTTCAGGTATAGAGGGCCGAGGCCGTTTAGGGCTTTAAAGGTCAGCACCAACACTTTGAATTGTGCTTGGAAACGTACTGGGAGCCAATGTAGGTCTTTCATTACCGGTGTTATATGGTCCTGGCGGCCACTCCCAGTCACCAGTCTAGCTGTCGCATTCTGGATTAGTTGTAGTTTCTGGGTCAACTTCAAAGGTAGCCCCACGTAGAGTGCATTGCATTAGTCTAAGCTGCTACACTTCACTCCAAACAGCCATTAGAAACAGCAGACCCCGAGTTCTCCTTCCTCTCTTACTCACACAAAGACCCAGAATAGTCAGACATATCACGGGAAAAGAGGACAGAACTCAGTATCACACTTAACACAGCACTGTTGCTGAAACCATCATCGCATGGTACATTTCCTGGGTTCTGCCAGTGGCAGCCAACGCTACAGAAATCAGGTGGGGAAAACAAGTGATATTGATGAACATAAGCAGGTGTACCCTCCCAGTGAGGCCAATGTGCTTTCAGACATTGGTGGCGGGATTAGCAACACAGCCACTAGCACGCTGATGGACAATGTGCGTGGGTCGTGCTTTGAAAACGGGAAGAAAGGAATTGCTCTTATCCTAACGGACAGGCAACTCCTAATATGCATGTTGATCTATTCTTGTTTACCTCTCGGTGGCCGCCCTGGCCCCATGACGCCTCTCCGCGCAACAGTTCGTGCAGGAGAACATCAAAGCAATCTCAAGTATGCTCTCATGCAAGCGTTTCCCTCCTGCGGTCCTTTGCGTTTCCTACCTTGCGTGAGCAGCTGGAGGTTTCGGACTTCCTCGCGCACCTTGAGCTGGAGGACCTGCTGCAGGATGTGCTGCCGCAAGCTCTCCTGGGCAATCCCCATCCGCTCCAGCTTTTTGTCTGTCAGCCTGAGCAGCGCACGGCCTGTATCCAAAAAAAGAAGAGAGAGAGAGATTACCCAAGGATTTCCATTTAATGAATAAAATTTCTACATGCTGTAAATGTCCTTATTCTAGCAGATAAAACCCGCCTGCCTTGCTAATATCCCTCCCCTGTGAAACAATCTGATTCACAACAGGGCAGGCGCTGGGGTGAAAAAAAAAGGTGCGTGTTGGCTCAGCAAGTTAATTAGCTTCCACTCCGGAGATCCAGGTTCAGAGCCGGACTAGTACAGTCACCAGAAATGGGGTGGGGGTGGGGAAAAGCTTGCCTTAAATCCAATGCATACACTGGTAGAAGACTTGCTAGCCTATGGAAGTAAAAGGGGAGCCACAGGGAAAAGACCGCAGTTTAAGGGTGGAGGAGTACATGCTTTGAATGCAGAAGGTCTCAGGTTCCCTGGCCTCTCCAGCTAAAGGAAGGGAGAGGAACCTGTGACCTGAAGCCCAATTTCTTGCGGTAGGAGGGAGTCCAGAGGGGGAGAGTGAGGGGGTAAAAGTGGGGCCGGGGAAGGCGGAAATGGATCGAGTGAGGGAGAGGCAGGAGGGATAGTGCAAGTGGATAGGGTCATATTTCAGGCAAGAGTGACCTATACCCCGTCCCCAGAGAAGGGGGCACCAGAAAGGGAGGTGAAGGGAGAAGGAGAGACACAGAGAGGAAAGGCAGACAAGAGACAATTGGGGATGGCCCCCATCACATTTGGATCTGGCCCCCACCCACCTCAGCTATGGCACCAAGTGTAGGATGGGTAGGTATGGCTTCTCCAAAATGGCCTGGTGGGCCAAGCAGAGAGGCCCAGTAGCCCATCACATGGGCTAAAAGCCCCCCAGCCCTGCCCAACAAACAGGTTGTCTACAGGGGCCCAAGAGGATGACCTGGTAGAAAGGCAGCTTTATTTATGTACTTCCTTTGTTGCCTTTCCTTTTGACCAAGGGTTTACCCCTCAAGGTGGTTTGCAACTCAAAGCAACAGAAAAGCCACGGAAGGACAATGGAACAAGTAGTTTACATTTCTGACTACAGTCTGAGACTCCTCAGGGTAGTGATAAAGAGGGATATCAAATCCAAACTCTTCTTCTTCTTCTCCAGCTTGCTAATATCCTTCTTAAATTGTGCTGCCCAGAACTGGACACAGTACTTCAGGTGTGGTTTCACCAAAGCAGAACAGAGAAGTACTATTACTTCTCTTGACCTGGACGTTATACTTCTGTTGATGCAGTCTGGAACAGCATTTGCTTTTTCTTTTGCTGCTGCATCGCCCTGTTGACTCATGTTAAGCTTGTGGCCCACAAGCTTAAGCAATTTACTGACCTGATGGAAAATGTATTAGTCCTTTACAAGCCTTGGGTATAAATGACTGCCAAGTTTGTGGTTGTTGGACTTCAGTTTGTATAAGCCCCAGCCAGTACAGCGATGGTGAGTGCTGTCGTCTTAACAACATCCTCATTCCGGCATTAGATAGTTACATCCTTGGAGCTGTGGCTCCACCATAATGATGAATGCAATGCTAAACCCTACCCAAGCATGTAATGGGCTAACTATTCATTTTAAACCCATTATTCTTTTGCGGGGGGTGGGCAAGGTTGCAGGGAAGCCATCTGACACTGTCAAGAAAATTCTGGGTGGAGAAGGGGAAGAGTTAACATGAAATTGTACATCATGATTACTGGAAGCGGTTCAGTAAGTAATTTACTGTTCTGATGGGAAATGTATCGATCCTTTACAAGTCTTGGGTATAAAAGACTGTTAAGACAGTCCTGTTTTTCAGATGAACCTATTCAGGAGGACCTGAGGATTTTAATACGAGGAAATAGTCAGAACTTGAATTCCCAACTGAAGTATAAATTCAGGCACAAATCATATTAGGCTGTTTTGCAAATGCACTGCCGAACGGGAGACAACCGTTTTTAGTGCTCTCAGGAAGGACGGAGCAGACCCGCAAAGCAAATTAAGCACAAATCTAAAACTTTAGCAAGCAGACCCATAAATCTGCATTACTTGCTCTGTGCAGATATACAAACGTTATTTCCCGGATGCTCTCTAACTCTTCCCTAAATACATCCACACACATATGCTATTTGTGTCTCAACAAGCCTTCGAAAAGCTTTATCCCAGTCCTGGATCCGAATTGATTTTATGCATGTTTTGCTGTTTAAAACTGTTTTTATATTCATAGTTTTTTAAAATGGTCTTTTCTTAATAGGGCACCATTGTTTTTAACTGTTTTTATACAGGTGACGACCGATTTGTGCGGGGCTTACGCTCCTGACCCCCCCCCCCGGCATGTCAACAAAGCCCACATAAGCCCACTCTGCCCTGATCCATCCCCTTTTCCGGCCACTTCCAGGTTGCTGTGATGCGCACATGCGCAGTCAAGCATCCATTGGACACACATAAATCGGTCACTGCCTGTACATGAAACTCATGTAATTGTTTTATATGTGTTATTACGTAAATATCTTCGAGATGCCTCGCAGGAAAGCAATTTGTAAATGAAATAAACAATGCAATATAACATAATCTGGTATGTAATGTGTTAAGGATCATTCTTAAGGGCTTTTCTATACTCTTCCCCCAGCCTTCCCCTTTCCTGGCCGATCCTTCCTTCAAGTTTCACACACAGCTTGATTGAACAGCGCTGGTGCATTTATGGGATGCTCGTCAAATAAAGAGCCTGCAAAACCTCGTCTGTTTGAAATGGCTGGAGTGGAGCTGTCAGCATATTAGATTGTATCTGGCAGCAGCTGGATACACTGTCCATGTTAATGTGATGTTACGTAGAAAGCTAGACAGCAATGCTACAGATAATCCCATTTATCTCATGGGATCATAGAATTGTAGAGTTGGAAGGGACTAGGACCCTCGTACCTACGGGACCGCCTCTCCCGGTATGCCGCACGGAGGACCTTAAGGTCCATAAATAGCAACACCCTAGTGGTCCCGGGCCCTAAGGAAGTCAGATTAGCCTCAACCAGAGCAGGGCCTTCTCAACACTGGCTCCAGCCTGGTGGAATGCTCTGTCTCATGAGACCAGGGCCCTGCAGGATCTGATTTCTTTCCGCAGGGCCTGTAAGACAGAGTTGTTCCACCTGGCCTTTGGCTTGGAATCAATTTGATTCCCTCCCCCTCTTCTTTTTTCCTTTCTCTTCCTGGGATGGAACTCCTATTTGGGGACTTCCCTGGCTTTTTTCTGTCCCATGTAGGACCAGTCTGGATAGTTAGCCTTGGTGAAGACTTTACCCCAAAAAGTTTTGATTTGAGTATCCATTGAAATGAGGCTGTATTTTAATGTTTTAATGTTGTATTTTAATCTTGTTTTTAAGTTGTATTTCAATCAATTTGTTTTTATATCGGGTGTCAGCCACCCTGAGCCCGGTCTTGGCTGGGGAGGCCAGGGTATTAATTATTATTATTATTATTATTATTATTATTATTATTATTATTATTATTATTATTATTTCCAACCCCCTGCAATGTGCAATGAAAAAAATCTCAACTAAAGCATCCACAACAGGTGGCCACCCAACCTCTGCTTAAAAACCTCCAGTGAAGGGGAAGTAGAGGAAGCATCTAAGACAGTGGTTCTCAACCTTGGGTCCCCAGATGTTTTTGGCCTACAACTCCCATGATCCCTAGCTCACAGGACCAGTGGTCAGGGATGATGGGAGTTGTAGGCCAAAAACACCTGGGGACCCAAGGTTGAGAAAGGCTGATCTAGGAACTTGCATGCCTCCCAGTATTGTTGGGTCTCAACTCAACCTGAGACGTCCTGGTATAGGGCAGTATATAAATTCAATGAATGAATGAATGAACTCTCCATCAATGCTAGCCAGCATGTGGAATGACAGGGAGTTCTACTCTAGTACATGTAGAAGGCTACAGGTTCCAGCAGTCCTGTTTTCATTAAAAAATCTATCGTCCAAACTCGTATCGTAGCAAAGCTTCTGTAATTTTCAATTACTGTGATCCTGACATTTAGAAGACATCTGAAGGCAGCCCTGTTTTAATCTTTTGTTGGAAGCTGACCAGAGTAGTTGGGGAAACCCAGCCAGATGGGTGGGGCATAAATATATCCTCCTCCTCCTCATCATCATCCTAAATCACAGAAATATCTATAACCTGGAGGAATGGGCAATCAACACCACCCTGCTCCTCTGTGACCTACGCGGTTGCATGAGGAAGGTGCAACAGATTGCTGAGTCGCTCCAAAAGAGCCACGCCCCACCCCACCCCCCAAGAGAAAAGCATCTGATGTTATCTGGTCCAGATTGCTAGGTATCTCTGGTATATATGGGAAGGGGCTGTTTTAACACAACCCTCAAATGAAGTGGCAATTATAGCATCTAAGGCCTGGGGCAGTATTTGCCAACCTGGCGCTCTCCAGAGATATCGGACCCCAACTCCCATCACACCCAGCCTATCAATTTCCAGTGTACCTTGGGAAAGGATTTTTATTCAAGTCACATTGGCTAACAAGTCCACTTTCACTCATTGATTTTCACTGCTGTTTGTTCTGAAGTTGGTTGGTTCTGTTTTGCCTCTGCCTGCCATATCAAGTTTGTCTCACTTGCTCAAGTCTTCCGCTCTGCCCATTAGCCATGTTGGCACCCTCTTGGCCCTGGTGGTACATTTCTAACTGAGCTTTGATTGTTAGCCAAACTTTCTAGAGACACCTGACCATCTTCATTTCCCCTATCAAGTTCCTTTTAACCAGTCTCCTCAAATGTTGCTGTGTTGTACTTTCCTGGAATTTCCCTGTCCTTCCTCTCGAATTTGCACCCAGAGATAACAGTGCCCCCACTGGTTCTCTCCATTCCACTAGGTTCCTAATTTTCTAATTTCTAATTTTCCATTAGATTTATGCTCTCTTCAAAGGCCAAGTACTCCAGCTTGCCCATCTTGACTTGGAGACCTCCAGCACTGGCCTAAGGTAAAGGTAAAGGTACCCCTGCCCGTACGGGCCAGTCGTGTCCGACTCTAGGGTTGTGCGCCCATCTCACTTAAGAGGCCAGTGCTGTCCGCAGACACTTCTGGGTCACGTGGCCAGCGTGACGAAGCTGCTCTGGCGAGCCAGCACCAGCACAGCACACGGAAATGCCATTTACCTTCCTGCTATAAAGCGGTCCCTATTTATCTACTTGCACCCGGGGGTGCTTTCGAACTGCGAGGTTGGCAGGCGCTGGGACCGAGCAACGGGAGCGCACCCCGCCGCGGGGATTCGAACCGCCGATCTGATGATCGGCAAGTCCTAGGCGCTGAGGTTTTACCCACAGCGCCACCCGCGTCCCTTACCCAGCACTGGCCTACAGATGCCTAAATAAGATCTCTCCAAATGTCTCTGGCATGTGTGTTTTACGGTACAACACTCTGTGGATTTCTTAAAATTATTACTTCGGTACAACACTTTGGCCTTTTTGCATTGCTATTTTCTGCTCCATCCCATTTTAGCTATCATCGCTTAGGGATGCTTTTATCCCGAACCAGATGCTCCTCAGTTTCCCCCTGAAATTAGCTTTCATGTGACTCTGGCACCATTTTGTAAAAAAATAATAATAAATCTCAATACTCTGGTTCTATCCTGGTTCAAGTGAAGCCAATGCCTTTTTGTACAGAGCTAACCTGTCCCAAAATGTGCCTCTGCGTTTATCACGAATCCTGCCTGTCTTGCAAAGTGCTGTGAATGAAATGGGCAGCTTTTCAGAGAATGGTACATTGAAACTCCTGGCTTTCAACATCCTACTTAGCAACCTACATTTTGCTTCCAAGACCGCACGACGTTATTTCCTCGTGTCACTGGTGCTAAAATGCGCCACTCCTCAGCACCATCTACCAGTCTAGCTAGATGACGCACGACTATCTTTGCACCAGGCAGTCAAGTCACCTGGTGGTCTGCACCCTCATTACAAAGCCAGGTATCTATGTCCCTAATGATCAAATTATCCACTACAAGGAAGCTTCTATCCTACAGAGGAGTATCCTCAACCCAAAAGGGCATTTGTTTGTTCCCCGAGGAACGGGTTTCTTCTAATGGATGCTTTCCATCTTCCTCAGAGTGACGACCTCCTTCCTCAAGACTCTCAGTAACATTGACAGTGGAAAAGCTGTTAGGCTGAGAGTGGGACACAATTATTGCATCCCCAAATGTGTCCGACTCTCTCAGGTTCTCCGCAACAGCTAACTTAGCCTCAAGGGAACAAACTTGTTCCAGGAGCTCGTTCCACCAAGAACACAAAGGTGTCAGCAAGCACACAGTTGTGTATGTGACATTCTGGATAGTCCCCACACACCGCTGCTGCCTTACCACTCATGCACGAGTTATTGTTGCTTATTGCGGCAATTTGCTTTGGAGTTTGGGGTTGTTTGCATCAGAAGAAGGCAGCGTAGTCTGAAATGGCCCCTTTCCCCCCACTGCTGAATTCACATACCTGCCTAACCGCACTTGTTACCATGACGCTTTGTTACTGGGATTGAAGCGCTTCCATCAGCTGGAATTCTCACTCTTGTTTGCAGAATTTAATGTTCAAGAAGCGGTGTGGCCAGCAGGACAAATGCCCAGGGTCCCACATGGCAGAATGACCACGAGGGCTCCCAAACAGGGCTGGAGGACTACATTTTGAAATCTGTATAGAAATGCCCACTGTCATCTAAAGAATATGATTCTACACTTCTGTTTTACAGATAGGTAAAAAGGTAAAGGTAAAGGACCCCTGGAGAGTGAAGTCCAGTCAAAGGCGACTATGGGGTCGCGGCGCTCATCTCGCTTTCAGGCCGAGAAAGCCGGTGTTTGCCCACAGACAGCTTTCCGGGTCATGTGGCCAGCATGACTAGACTGCTTCTGGTATGACGGAAACCAAAACACATGGAAATGCTGTTTATCTTTCTGACACAGCGGTACCTATTTATCTACTTGCACTTTGACGTGCTTTCGAACTGCTAGGTTGGCAGGAGCTGGGACAGAGCAACAGGAGCTCACCCTGTCGTGGGAATTTGAACTGCCGACCTTCTGATCGGCAAGCGCAAGAGGCTCAGTGATTTAGACCACAGCGCCACCCGCGTCCCATTATACAGATAAGACACCGGAGGAGCAATGGGTCAGCGTGTTTGGCTGTTAACCAGAAGGTTGGTGGTCTGAGCCCACCCGGGGACGGCAGTGGGCAGGATTCCTGCATCGTAGGGGGTTGGATTAGATTGACACTTGGGGTCCCTTCCAACTCTACAGTTCTAGGTGTGAGAGAGTGGACCATTGCATCCAGAATCTAAAATAACCTGGCTGCACCACTGTCAGGCAGCAGAACCTCAGAAAGCAATTTCTCCACAGGTCCTGCATTTCCTTTTTTAATTTACTAAACAGAATTAAAAATACTAAATTGAGGTTGCCCGTTAATATTCATGAGGTTAAATAATTGATACTAATAGAAATGGAAAATTAAAAGCAGCATTACTATAGGTTAAGAAGAAATGAAATCCGCTCCGCGGAGGAACAGCCCCCACCGCATATGATCCCATCAAATTTATTCCCTTCACCTTCTCAAGCGCAGGTGACTTGGAAAGCCACGCTGCCATTATCTTAAAATTGGGGTTCCTTGATGGCCACTCAGACAGGACCTTCATCCCCATTTAGCACTATCAACCACACTGAGGGCCTATCGTGAGTCAACAAGCAAGAAAAACTTCCACATGCTAGTTAAATGTAAGTAAGCTAACTCATCTGTTCATACTTCATTTGCATAAATATGGAAGATGCCAGGCCGCAGCTGGTAAATAGGACTTCAATCAGCCTGTGAATTTTATTAAAAAATATAAACGGCTTATTAAGTTTTCACAATTGTAATTACGAAGCCTTCTGCAAAGTTTCGACTCTGCATCAACAAAACAGCTTCCTGTCCCAGTCTCTGTTCACAAACACACATTAATCTACCCTAAGGCAGTTAGGTATTCTTAGGGGTGTTCAGAGATATTCTTAATTGCACATTGTTAATCCCGTATTACGTATAAACAATTTAAGGCAGCCTGTCAATGGTAATGAAATTAGAAAAATAATTAAATGAGCTTTTTTGTGTATGGTGAACTTGCCAAATGGTTTGTGAAATTTGAAAGGAAGAAAAAAAGAGAGGCAAGCCACAAATATGCAAAACCCCAATAATAATATGATGCAGAAGGTAGCTTATCCCAATGCGTTCCGAGCCAGAAATACTCTATTTTGGTACATACAATAAAACTGAAACACCAAAAGTGACATCTTTTTCATAAAAACCAATTATTTACAATACCTTAATCTGCTAATCTCATTAACGGAATGCAATAAGGGTACCTTTTAACAATCTGCAGGATCAAACAAATCTAAAACCACTGATTTAAACGCTTCATGGGCTCTCTAAGGAAGCACCAGAGAATCTGAACTCTCCGACCCGACTCAAGGCTTTTGCTTCAGATTCAAAATGCTGTGATCCCTGCATTGCAGGGGGTTGGACTAGATGACCCTTGGGGTCCCTTCCAACTGTACAATTCTATGATCCGGTGAGTCTATGACACATACCACGGGGTTAAATTTGGTTACCTCCCCGAGACACAAGCCTTGGATCGAGGATCTGGGCTGCCTAGACACCCTGCTGTTGGCCTCACTGATGTGGTCCAAAGGAAAGCAGAGCAATATGTCTGGCACCAGCATAGCTGCAGAAGTTGCCAGGAGGCGTACAAGGTGCCATCCAACTGTCCTTAAGGACTCCATTTGTGTTTGATTTTCTCCTGAGCCTTTTCTTCTTCTGAAGATATCCCACAAGGCAGCAGAGGTTTAGAATCAGTGTTTTCCTTCTTCTAGATGGGCTGCCTTCCGAAGTTGATGAGCCCCATCTGCCCAAGAGCTTGGGGAATACAGTGGTACCTCGGGTTAAGAACTTAATTCGTTCTGGAGGTCCGTTCTTAACCTGAAACTGTTCTTAACCTGAGGTACCACTTTAGCTAATGGGGCCTACTGCTGCCGCCACGTGATTTCTGTTCTCATCCTGAAGCAAAGTTCTTAACCCAGGGTACTATTTCTGGGTTAGCGGAGTCTGTAACCTGAAGCGTCTGTAACCCGAGGTATCACTGTAACACCAAAACTAACTGAATGTCCCTGTGGTCTACAATAGTTGTTGTTTAGTCACTTAGTCGTGTCCAACTCTTCGTGACCCCATGGACCAGAGCACACCAGGCACTCCTGTCTTCCACTGCCTCCCAGTTTGGTCAAACACATGTTAGTAGCTTCGAGAACACTGTCCAACCATCTCATCCTCTGGAGGTCTACAATTGGAGTCTACAATTGGCATCTTAAAAAGCAGAGATATCACCTTGCCGACAAAGCTATGGTTTTCCCAGTAGTGATGTATGGAAGTGAGAGCTGGACCATAAAGAAGGCTGATCACTGAAGAATTGATGCTTTTGAATTATGGTGCTGGAGGAGACTCTTGAGAGTCCCATGGGCTGCAAGAAGATCAAACCTATCCATTCTGAAGGAAATCAGCCCTGAGTGCTCACTGGAAGGACAGATCCTGAAGCTGAGGCTCCAATACTTTGGCCACCTCATGAGAAGAGAAGACTCCCTGGAAAAGGCCCTGATGTTGGGAAAGATGGAGGGCACAAGGAGAAGGGGACGACAGAGGACGAGATGGTTGGACAGTCTTCTCGAAGCTACCAGCATGAGTTTGACCAAACTGCGGGAGGCAGTGGAAGACAGGAGTGCCTGGCATGCTCTGGTCCATGGGGTCATGGAGAGTCAGACACGACTAAACAACAATTGGCAGCCTGGGGGCCAAATCCATTCCTCTCCAAGAACCCCCTGCTCATTACCAACCTAGGAGCATGTGATTATTTGGAGAGGAAGGCATGTCAGACTGAGCAGAGTTCACCTGGGAGATGGAACTTTGGCTCACTGCCCTTCATCTCTTCTCCTACCTCCTCCCCAGTACGGTCCTTAAGGTCCTTAAGCAGAACCAGTCGCTGGTCAGGAGGTCTAGAAAATATGTGTCTTTTTTAAGGACACATATTCAAAATCACTTAGCACTGACTAATTGCTCATTAGCACCGTTTTATCCAGCCTTTGGGGACATACAGTTCATGAATTATCAGCTTCCTCCACGCTCTTTTTCATTCAAGTCTGTGTGTGAAGTTAAGTGAGGATCCTGCTCTGTGCTAATTACTGTAAGCACTGGAATTAGGGTGGGGCAGTTATTTTACTCCAGACTAGAAAAAGCTGCTTAGAAACAACTAACTAGAGCATGGGTAGGCAAACTAAGGCCCGGGGGCCGGATGCGGCCCAATCGCCTTCGAAATCCGGCCCGTGGACGGTCCGGGAATCAGCGTGTTTTTACATGAGTAGAATGTGCCCTTTTATTTAAAACGCATCTCTGGGTTATTTGTGGGGCATAGGAATTCGTTCACCCCTCCCCCCCAAAAAATATAGTCCAGCCCCCCACAAGGTCTGAGGGGTTTCTGGGGGTTTTCCTGTTGTTATTCTGTCTCTCACAGCTACAATAAACCTACCATTAAAATTATGGACTGGTCAATTCTTTGTCAGAGGGCAAACGGGCAAATTTAGCAGGGGATCAAATACTTTCCCCCCTCACTGTATATAAAAGTCAGATTGAGAGGGCTAAAACTGGGAGTTGCTCTTCTGTTTTAATTGGGCTTT